>NC_139022.1:39372369-40775522 GCF_964662115.1 Mustela nivalis | reverse complement strand
ACAAACATATTCTAGATATGTTTTTTGTGAAATGTATATATTGTAAATATCTTCTCCTCACACTTTTTGTCTAATGTATATACTGTAAATAACTTCTCTCCATATGTATTTTATTTCTTATTCTATAAGTGGTGTTCCCAGAAGAACAATTTCCTAATTATAATAAAGTCCAGTTTATTGAATAAAGTTTTTTGTGAGTTTAAGAATTCTTTGTCTACTCCAAGGTTATGGATCTTCTGCTAGTTTTTTTCCTTATGTGTTTTATATTTTGACCTCATATCACTTTATTAAATAAATATTTTGGGGTTTCTGGTTGGCTCAGTTGGTTAAGCATCTGCCTTTAGCTCAGGTAATGATCCCAGGGTCCTCAAATCAAGGCCAGAGTCAGGCTCCAGACTCAGCGGGGAGTCTGCTTCTCTCTCTCCCTCTACCCCTACCCCCTAGTCATGCGCTCTCTCTCCCTCCCTCAAATAAATAAATAATCTTTAAAAAAAAGACAAAGAAGAGAGAGGAGTCAAGATGGCGGAGAAGTAGCAGGCTGATACTGCTTCAGCTAGCCGGAGATCAGCTAGATAGCTTATCTAAAGATTGCAAACACCTGAAAATCCATCGGCAGATCGAAGAGAAGAAGAACAGCAATTCTGGAAATAGAAAAACAACCACTTTCTAAAAGGTGATTTCTTTTTTTTTAAATTCTTTTCTTTTCTTTCTTCTTTTTTTTTCTTTTTGCTTTTTTTTTTCTTTCTTCCTTTTTGAACCTCTTTTTATCCCCTTTCTCCCCACTCACGATTTTGGATCTCTTCTAATTTGGTTAAAGCATATTTTCCTGGGGTGGTTGCCACTCTTTTAGTATTTTACTTGCCCCTTCATTTACTCTTATCTGGACAAAATGACAAGACGTAAAAATTCAACACAAAAAAAAGAACAAGAGGCAGTACCGAAGGCTAAGGACCTAATCAATACAGACATCGGTAATATGTCAGATCTAGAGTTCAGAATGACAATTCTCAAGGTTCTAGCCGGGCTCGAAAAAGGCATGGAAGATATTAGAGAAACCCTCTCGAGAGATATAAAAGCCCTTTCTGGAGAAATAAAAGAACTAAAATCTAACCAAGTTGAAATCAAAAAAGCTATTAATGAGGTGCAATCAAAAATGGAGGCTCTCACTGCTAGGATAAATGAGGCAGAAGAAAGAATTAGTGATATAGAAGACCAAATGACAGAGAATAAAGAAGCTGAGCAAAAGAGGGACAAACAGCTACTGGACCACGAGGGGAGAATTCGAGAGATAAGTGACACCATAAGACGAAACAACATTAGAATAATTGGGATTCCAGAAGAAGAAGAAAGAGAGAGGGGAGCAGAAGGTATACTGGAGAGAATTATTGGGGAGAATTTCCCCAATATGGCAAAGGGAATGAGCATCAAAATTCAGGAGGTTCAGAGAATGCCCCTCAAAATCAATAAGAATAGGCCCACACCCCGTCACCTAATAGTAAAATTTACAAGTCTCAGTGACAAAGAGAAAATCCTGAAAGCAGCCCGGGAAAAAAAGTCTGTAACATACAATGGTAAAAATATTAGATTGGCAGCTGACTTATCCACAGAGACCTGGCAGGCCAGAAAGAGCTGGCATGATATTTTCAGAGCACTAAACGAGAAAAACATGCAGCCAAGAATACTATATCCAGCTAGGCTATCATTGAAAATAGAAGGAGAGATTAAAAGCTTCCAGGACAAACAACAACTGAAAGAAATTGCAAATAACAAACCAGCTCTACAGGAAATATTGAAAGGGGTCCTCTAAGCAAAGAGAGAGCCTACAAGTGGTAGATCAGAAAGGAACAGAGACCATATACAGTAACAATCAGCTTACAGGCAATACAATGGCACTAAATTCATATCTCTCAATAGTTACCCTGAATGTGAATGGGCTAAATACCCCTGTCAAAAGACATAGGGTATCAAAATGGACAAAAAAACAAAACCCATCTATATGTTGCCTCCAAGAAACTCATTTTAAGCCCGAAGACACCTCCAGATTTAAAGTGAGGGGGTGGAAAAGAATTTACCATGCTAATGGCCATCACAAGAAAGCAGGAGTGGCAATCCTTATATCAGATCAATTAGATTTTAAGCCAAAGACTATAATAAGAGATGAGGAAGGACACTATATCATACTCAAAGGGTCTGTCCAACAAGAAGATTTAACAATTTTAAATATCTATGCCCCCAATGTGGGAGCAGCCAACTATATAAACCAATTAATAACAAAATCAAAGAAACACATCAACAATAATACAATAATAGTAGGGGACTTTAACACTCCCCTCACTGAAATGGACAGGTCATCCAAGCAAAAGATCAGCAAGGAAATAAAGTCCTTAAACAACACACTGGACCAGATGGACATCACAGATATATTCAGAATATTTCATCCCAAAGCAACAGAATACACAGTCTTCTCTAGTGCACATGGAACATTCTCCAGAATAGATCACATCCTCGGTCCTAAATCAGGATTCAACCGGTATCAAAAGATTGGGATCATTCCATGCATATTTTCAGACCACAATGCTCTAAAGCTAGAACTCAACCACAAAAGGAAGTTTGGAAAGAACCCAAATACATGGAGACTAAACAGTATCCTTCTAAAGAATGAATGGGTTTACCAGGAAATTAAAGAAGAATTGAAAAAACTCATGGAAAGAAATGATAATGAAAATACAACGGTTCAAAATCTGTGGGACACAACAAAGGCAGTCCTGAGAGGAAAATACATAGCGGTACAAGCCTTTCTCAAGAAACAAGAAAGGTCTCAGGTACACAACCTAACCCTACAGCTTAATGAGCTGGAGAAAGAACAAGAAAGAAACCCTAAGCCCAGCAGGAGAAGAGAAATCATAAAGATCAGAGCAGAAATCAATGAAATAGAAACCAAAAAAACAATAGAACAAATCAACAAAACTAGGAGCTGATTCTTTGAAAGAATTAATAAAATTGATAAACCCGTGGCCAGACTGATCAAAAAAAAAAAAAAAGAGAAAGGACCCATATCATGAATGAAAGAGGAGAGATCACAACTAACACCAAAGAAATACAAACAATTATAAGAACATACTATGAGCAACTCTACGCCAACAAATTTGACAATCTGGAAGAAATGGATGCATTCCTAGAAACATATAAACTACCACAATTGAACCAGGAAGAAATTGAAAGCCTGAACAGACCCATAACCAGTAAGGAGATTGAAAGAGTCATTAAAAATCTCCAAACAAACAAAAGCCCAGGGCCAGACGGCTTTCTGGGGGAATTCTACCAAACATTTAAAGAAGAACTAATTCCTATTCTCCTGAAACTGTTTCAAAAAATAGAAATGGAAAGAAAACTTCCAAATTCATTTCATGAGGCCAGCATCACCTTAATCCCAAAACCAGACAAGGATCCCACCAAAAAAGAGAGCTATAGACCGATATCCTTGATGAACACAGATGCGAAAATACTCAACAAAATACTAGCCAATAGGATTCAACAGTACATTAAAAGGATTATTCACCACGACCAAGTGGGATTTATTCCAGGGCTGCAAGGTTGGTTCAACATCCGCAAATCAGTCAATGTGATACAACACATCAATAAAAGAAAGAACAAGAACCATATGATACTCTCAATAGATGCTGAAAAAGCATTTGACAAAGTACAGCATCCCTTCCTGATCAAAACTCTTCAAAGTGTAGGGATAGAGGGCACATACCTCAATATCATCAAAGCCATCTATGAAAAACCCACCGCAAATATCATTCTCAATGGAGAAAAACTGAAAGCTTTTCCACTAAGGTCAGGAACACGGCAGGGATGTCCATTATCACCACGGCTATTCAACATAGTACTAGAGGTCCTAGCCTCAGCAATCAGACAACAAAAGGAAATCAAAGGCATCCAAATCGGCAAAGAAGAAGTCAAATTATCACTCTTCGCAGATGATATGATACTATATGTGGAAAACCCAAAAGACTCCACTCCAAAACTGCTAGAACTTATACAGGAATTCAGTAAAGTGTCAGGATATAAAATCAATGCACAGAAATCAGTTGCATTTCTCTACACCAACAGCAAGACAGAAGAAAGAGATATTAAGGAGTCAATCCCATTTACAATTGCATCCAAAACCATAAGATACCTAGGAATAAACCTAACCAAAGAGACACAGAATCTATACTCAGAAAACTATAAAGTACTCATGAAAGAAATTGAGGAAGACACAAAGAAATGGAAAAATGTTCCATGCTCCTGGATTGGAAGAATAAATATTGTGAAAATGTCTATGCTACCTAAAGCAATCTACACATTTAATGCAATTCCTATCAAAGTACCATCCATCTTTTTCAAAGAAATGGAACAAATAATGCTAAAATTTATATGGAACCAGAAAAGACCTCGAATAGCCAAAGGGATATTGAAAAAGAAAGCCAACGTTGGTGGCATCACAATTCTGGACTTCAAGCTCTATTACAAAGCTGTCATCATCAAGACAGCATGGTACTGGCATAAAAACAGACACATAGATCAATGGAACAGAATAGAGAGCCCAGAAATAGACCCTCAACTCTATGGTAAACTAATCTTCGACAAAGCAGGAAAGAATGTCCAATGGAAAAAAGACAGCCTCTTCAATAAATGGTGCTGGGAAAATTGGACAGCCACATGCAGAAAAATGAAATTGGACCATTTCCTTACACCACACACAAAAATAGACTCAAAATGGATGAAGGACCTCAATGTGCGAAAGGAATCCATCAAAATCCTTGAGGAGAACACAGGCAGCAACCTCTTCGACCTCTGCCGCAGCAACATCTTCCTAGGAACAACGCCAAAGGCAAGGGAAGCAAGGGCAAAATTGAACTATTGGGATTTCATCAAGATCAAAAGCTTTTGCACAGCAAAGGAAACAGTTAACAAAATCAAAAGACAACTGACAGAATGGGAGAAGATATTTGCAAACGACATATCAGATAAAGGACTAGTGTCCAGAATCTATGAAGAACTTAGCAAACTCAACACCCAAAGAACAAATAATCCAATCAAGAAATGGGCAGAGGACATGAACAGACATTTCTGCAAAGAAGACATCCAGATGGCGAACAGACACATGATAAAGTGCTCCATATCACTCGGCATCAGGGAAATACAAATCAAAAGCACAATGAGATATCACCTCACACCAGTCAGAATGGCTAAAATCAACAAGTCAGGAAATGACAGATGCTGGCGAGGATGCGGAGAAAGGGAAACCCTCCTACACTGTTGGTGGGAATGCAAGCTGGTGCAGCCACTCTGGAAAACAGCATGGAGGTTCCTCAAAATGTTGAAAATAGAACTGCCCTATGACCCAGCAATTGCACTATTGGGTATTTACCCTAAAGATACAAATGTAGTGATCCAAAGGGGCACATGTACCCGAATGTTTATAGCAGCAATGTCCACAATAGCCAAACTATGGAAAGAACCTAGATGTCCATCAACAGATGAATGGATCAAGAAGATGTGGTATATATACACAATGGAATACTATGCAGCCATCAAAAGAAATGAAATCTTGCCATTTGCAACAACATGGATGGAACTAGAGTGTATCATGCTTAGCGAAATAAGTCAAGCAGAGAAAGACAACTATCATATGATCTCCCTGATATGAGGAAATGGTGATGCAACATGGAGACTTAAGTGGGTAGGAGAAGAATAAATGAAACAAGATGGGATTGGGAGGGAGACAAACCATAAGTGACTCTTAATCTCACAAACTGAGGGTTGCTGGGGGGAGGGTGTTTGGGAGAAGGGGGTGGGATTATGGACATTGGGGAGGGTATGTGCTTTGGTGAGTGCTGTGAAGTGTGTAAACCTGGTGATTCACAGACCTGTACCCCTGGGGATAAAAATATATGTTTATAAAAAAATAAAAAATTAAAATGCTAAAAAAAAAAAAAAAAAGACAAAGAAATATTTTCCCCACACAGCACAGATACAGAAATGTCACTTTAAATGTCAGAGTTAACTTTCAGAGTTCTTTCCATGGAATATATAAATATTCATCATAACTGTACTGAGCCTTCCTAACAAACAACATTTATGGGTTTCCCTTTTCTCTCAATTGGCATTGCTTCAGATGACTATCCCAGTATTTCTCTTAGTAGTAAGACAGTAACTACACAGTAAATGATCTAGAAGCTTCAGGGAATGATATCAACTTAATATCTTAATTAAATCAGAACTGTGATTCAGTCTAGTGTCCATTCCAGAGTCTTTACAGTAATAAGAAAAAACATGGTGATTTTCCTTTCTGTCATTTTGGTCTAAATTTAGGCCACATTATCCTGAATAATGATGGCTGTTGAAATACATCTTGGGCTCAAGCTGTGAGACAGTTTGGCATGTCCTTCAGAAGCTCCTGTCCGAACCTCCAGCTACTTGGGGGTCTGCACAGTGAAACCAAAACCAGTTACAATATAGTGCAATATTGCACTATATTTCCTAAGAAAATGGGAATATTATACTATATTTCCTATATTTCCTAAGAAAAAGAATACCAGTGTATTTTTTTCAGTGTATTCCAGAACACAGTGGTATTCTTTTTCTTAGGAATGAAACTAATATAGAGAGGTATGTGGGAAATGCAAGACTTTTCAGGTGTAAAAAAAAAAAGCAAACACAACATATGCATATATTTGTGACTAAGAATAATAAACACAAAGTGCTTGAATTTTATATGTTGAGTGTATATATTATTTGTTAATACCTTGGGGTTATACCTGTAAACATCTGATCTTAACACACATATTACTTCTGAGTGCCTTATATGTTTAAAGATTTTATTTATTAATTTGTCAGAGGGAGAGCACAAGCAGGTGGAGCTGCAGGCAGAGGGAGAGGGAGAAGCAGGTTCCCCACTGAGCAGGGAGCCTGATGCAGGGCTCGATCTCATGACCCCGGGATCATGACCTGAGCCAAATGTAGATGCCTAACCCACTGAGCCACCCAGGTGCCCTAGTATATTATTAAAGATGTTTTTTTTATTTCACAAATGTCATTTTTGTAAGGTTTGAGGGTGAAGCAATTTTTAGAATACTTTTAATATTACACTTTTCACACCTGCATCCTAGGAAAGTAATAAAACATGAGCTTAAAGCATTAGAAAGAAATAAAGCATTAGAAAGAAATTAATAATACAACTTAATTTATTACTTATAACAAATACAAAGTCAATAAGGCAAAACACATTATAATTACTTTGATATACAACTTAATATGTTTGAAATAGATGCTAATTACAGAATCAGCCAATATTGGACCTTTAATCATAGATAATTAGCCTTGTGATGAATAGTAACAATATTTAGAAGCTTCTGCACAGTGTATATTTGCTGTACAGGTCTACTATTTGTTGGATGTTACCAGATTCTTATTTTGACTAGCTATACACTAACTAGGGATTTCTTCCTACAGTTTTATAAGATTATTGTTATCTTTGCACATAAAACCATGCAATATTACATCATTCAGCTGAAAGGAAATAACTAAGATTCTATTGTTCTTCACTGTTACAAATTGTTTTTACTGAGACCTCCATCCTTATCCGAATGACATCCTCTCACTCAGATTACAGTGACCTGCCTCCTCTCTGCTAGGATGACAATGATGATGTTTTCTAAGACAGAGTATCTGTTATTTTCAAACACAACTGCTTTCCCATATCATTATTACAGGTAAAGATGTGATAACATTTCATTTTACTTAAAATCAGCTCATGTCACACATACAACATATACTATAGGGCTCTTTGGGCTAAATATATCCAACAGAAGAGTTAGAATAAAAGCTCAAAATACTTTATATGCCATCTAAGACATGAAATTCTTTAACAAATTCGAGGATAAGAAAAGCTATGTAGAATTGCTTGACACAGAGCGTTATTTTAATTCTAGGCTCCTTAGTACATGCTTATGCAAAACACTCACCCTCCCCAAGCCCACCGTGCCATCACCAAGGCTCACGTACACACCTATCTTTAAAAAGCACTAGAGGGGAATGTTCCTTTAAAGTTAACTTACACATACTGCAAAGGAATAATCCTAAATACATTCTTTAACTGAACTCCCCAACTGTAAAAACAGATGTTAAGGCTTAGACCTACTGTAGCACAAAATGCTTTCCAGAGAAGTTGGACGTTGGGGCGCCTGGCTGGCTCAGTGGGTTAAACTAAAGACTTTTGGTTTTGACTCAGGTCATAATCTCAGAGTCATGAGATTGAGCCCTGCGTTGGGCTCTATGCCAGGCACAGAGCCTGCTTGAGATTCTCTCTTTCCCTCTCCCTTGTACTGCCCTCCTCCCCAGCTCTCCCCCTCTCCATAATTAATTAATTATTAAAATGAAGCTTATGATGAACTAATTGTTTAGAAAATCACTGTCAAAACTGCATAAACCACCCATATCTAGCACTTTCTCAGAAAGCTTCCAAGACAAGGAGCATTTCCTATCTCTTGTTTGTCCTTGACACCTTCATTTTTATCTATTCACACCTATTCTCTAAACACTTTCATCAGTATTTCCTTATCTTCCAAATCACAAAGATCTTAACTCACTCATGTAGCCTCCATTGGAATTATTCTTTTATATGGGCAAAGACTGTATTTCAGAATGCACAGCAATTTCTTTTAAACAAACCAGTGGAGGACAAATAAACTTGGGGAAACAATAACACTAGAAAAGTGTGACATTGGATTTATCTTCTGCTTGTTCCAAAGCCATATTTTAGTGATCACTTTATAAATGAAGACTGCATTTGCTTAAACAGAGGTTTATTATTTATACCCTTGGATCTCAGTTTAATTTTGTACTACAGACAGATGATTTTTCCACTATAATTTATTAATTTAGGAAAAAAAACAATTTTTATTGTCTTTGAAAGCTAAAAAGTTGTGTCAACTGGCATGTTATTTACACAGATGGTTTAAGAAGTACTTCGAGTTGCTTTCTGAGAAATTGTTTACTAGTTTTTTTGAATAATTGAGAAAAGTTTTAATTATTCAATTATATCAGTCCCTGCCAAAACTCTGATTATTTCAATTCGATGGCATAAATAAAATGGCAATGTACTTATTTAACAGTAGCTACAAGACATTCTCCAGGCACTCAGTAAATGCTGAATGATTCTATAAAGTGAGTATAAGCTACTTAATCCAGTAAATTCACAAAACTCCTTCCTGTAGAATTTATGGTTTGTGTGAGGAGAAATACACACATAATAAAACATGTGGAAATTAACTTAGATATAGGAGTTTTGAGTTACAATGTAATATACACAGAAGTATATTTGGGACAATTGGAAAGGAGGGAGTTCCCTGAGAAACTGTGATCTGACCAGGTTTTTGAAAATCTTAGAGAGAGGCGCTTCAAAGGCAGGTAACACTTCAGTCTGGTCCTAGCAACACAGAAGTGAAATTACCATCACCGCTGCTCTGTGCCTCATGCAGGCTTCTGCCATTCCATCCCCAGCAAAACTCCACTCCAGGGTGTCCTGGCATCCACCCCCCAGGGCTTTATAAAACTGACACATCTCACTATTGTTTCATCAACCATGTCCTGCGAGCCCAGCATGGAGCCAAGTCCTGTATATGGATTAGTTATTTATTTAGATGAGGTTACAGCTCTGGAAATTAAATACTAAGCAATAAAACCAAGATTCAAACTTTGGTCTCCTTTTACACTTTAAATTATTATTCCCAGGTTCAGAAACAAATAAAGCTTTTTTTTTTTTTTTTTTTAAGATTTTATTTATTTATTTGAGTGAGAGAGCCTGAAGAACAGTGGGGGGGGGGGCGGGGAGGTAGAGGAAGAAGAGGAAGGAGCAGACTCTCAGCAGATTAGGAAGCCAGACACTCAGGAGGGCCGCTGTCTCCTGCAATCCTCGGATTCTGGGATCATCACCTGAACCAAAGGCAGTGAACCAACTGAGCCAGCCAGGCATGCCACCAATGTAAGTTCTTGAGGTCATCTCTCCCAACAGCCCTTGTAATCAATATTATTCCGTCTTCCAGAGCTTTCCCCTGTATGTCTCCTAGGCTAAACCACCATGTGGCTTACCAAAACCCAGCTTGTTAAGTTTGAATTGATCAATATGGCCTTAGCCTGGGATCCCCAAAGAATTCTACACATGGACTTTAATAAAAGGAGCTCTACCCTGCTGCCTGCACTGTGTCTTCACCTCTCTCTGTGGCCTCTTAAAGTGTCCCAGTTTTTTCTTCCAGGACCAATGAATAATAAACCTGATTGCAATTCCTCTTGTGGTCTCTTGTTGAAGCAAGGCTCACCATCTGGCACCCTGTGCATCCCCCTAGTAAATGTTCATTTGACAAATTCATAATAACATATAAAACCTTTGACTTACAGAACACTGTTCACTCACTGTGCAAATTGTCAGATTACTGAAAATTTAATAAGAGGAAACAGTAAGAAAAATGAACAAACACCAGGAATCAGACTCTAAAGGATGTAATAAAGAAAAACTGCAAAAGAGCTACAGTTAGATGTTTAATTTTCTGCCCTTTCTACAGCTACCTGCCATAACGAAACAGACAGAAACCCTGGGACACGAATGGGGTTCACCATCTGATTACCCCTGTTCAGTTACTAGCTGGCTTTGGCAAGTCATGTAGCCTGTTTTCCTTCCTTTTCACATAGGTTTGAATAGCTTCATAACAACTCTCCTAACATTTGAGGAGTGGCCATACTGGAACACAGGGATTAGCATAGAGTAGCTGCCTCATAAAGAACAGGAAATTGACTGGGGGGGGGGGGGGTGCCTGGATGGCTCAGTGGGTTAAGCCTCTGCCTTTGGCTCAAGGCATGATCCCAGTGTCCTGGGATTGAGACCCCCATGGCTTGAAACCAGCATGGCATCAGGCTCTCTGCTCAGCAGGGAGCCTGCTTCCTCCTTTCTGCCTATTTGTGATCTCTGCCTATTTGTGATCTCTGTCTGTCAAATAAATAAATAAAATCTTTAAAAAAAAAAAAGAAAGAAAGAAAAATGAAACAAAATACTTCTCTCCAAGAGTTACATGACTAAAAACAAAGGCACATTTTTTTCCAAATATTATTATTGATATTGGGAGCAAATTGGAGTACAACATGAAAAGAGTAGGAAACCTATACATATAAATCAAGATCAATCTCATAATCAAAATCAAAAAGGTTAAATGGAAAAATATTGTTTTAACTTTTAAATAAGAACCAGGCTTGGAATCAGAGAATGTTAAAAGTTGTAACTTATAATGTAAAGGTGAATAAATTAAAGCATAAAGTTGCTTGCAATGCAAACAAAGAAAATGAGCTTGAGACAATAATATCTGAAAATTAATAAAGCAGAATTTAGAGAGGAAATGCAGAAAACTAAATTACAGGGAAATATTCCAGTATTACATAAAAATGGAAAGCATGGCTGCTCTTAACAAGAAAAATAAAGAGAAAGGCTTACACAAAGCAAACCAAATGTTTATTTTTCTTACTTGGCAAAAGGTGCCATATTGCTATTTTAAAGGGGAAGAAAAATAAAAGGCTGAGTTCCATTTCTTATGTATAAAAGGAAATATGTGGGTCCCTGACTCCCAAACTTCCTGACCCTAAAAAGGCATTTAGCTTCCTTCTTTGAATTCCGTATCTTTATGATTTTAACCTGGTCCAAGTTAAATATTATTAGAGCTTTAAAACGTCAAAGCCCATTGAAAAACACGAACAGTTCCTTACGAAGTCTACTCCATTGGCCATCTCTACAAAATAATGGTTATGTTTCTTACTTTGATTTAAAATTAAATTCCCTGTTAATAAAATTGAAAGCCCTTGCTCTATTTTCTCAGTGATGCTTTTAAAAGTTGTACTTCATTTATTTTAACTATATCCTTCAAGCTTTTATTATTTTAGCCCAGACCCATTGAATTCCTCTTCCCACATAGTTTCACTTCATAATGAAGGTTATGGATTCTTGTTTCTTCAGCTTGATGTTGGCTTACAGTCATGATTGGTCCAATCTACTTCTAAAGCATTAGTATATTTATACGGGCAGACTATAGTTAGTAGTGAGAATATAGAAACAGAATGCACAATCTGAAAATCTATTTTAGGACTCATAGAGATTTCACTTAAAATAATAGATCCTTTGGACAATGAACTATTTTTCTCATAATATTTGAGGGATAAACTAAGAGTTTAACCACCTCATGACTTCAGTCAGTGTTACTCAGTATGGTACGGGATTTAAATACACCAAGTAGTACTGGTCTTTGTTTTCACTCAAAGATGATAAATGAAAAATTCAGAAATCTCAAACTGTTTTGTGTCAGTCTAAGTTGTTGTGATATCTATATTTTCCTTTATAAACCATTTCTGGTAAAATGACTCTTCCATAATCTTCATAACCACTTTATGAGGCAAATAGTTATTTTCTGTTTTAAAGCAATAAACTGAAGTACTGAAATTTTAATTGGCTTGGTAACACTCATGCAGCTAGAATCAGATATTGAGAATCAAACCAAATAAACACATATACAAACATATATATTAAAACATATATATATATATATATATATATATATATATATATATATTAATTTGATCCAGGACTGTTTTAGTGGATTCTTTTAAGTTGATATGTGCCACGGTTTCATTACTATTCAGTTTAAGACATTTTCTAGTTTCTACTGGGATACCATTAAAAATCCATGGGCCATTGAGAAGTATATTTGCTAATACTGGGGCATTTCTAAAGATTTTATTTATTTATTTGACAGACAGAGATCACAAGTAGGCAGAGAGACAGGCAGAGAGGGCGGGGGTGGGGGCGGGGAGGAGGCTCCCTGCTGAGCAGAGGGCCAGATGCTGGGCTCAATCACTGGGAGATTTATTAAATTATCATTTTTCATTTTTATTTTTCAACCATTTCCAGTGAGTCCAAAGAAAATGCTCTCTGATGCCAATTGTTTGAAATATGTTCTCACTTTCTCTACTTTCCAGTCTGTGGGCAGTTTTTGTCATTTTTATTTGGCCTTCCTGAAAACAATGGTAACAGGAAGTCATTGAGCACAAAAGCCCATACGTGCTCATTATGTAAACTGGGTAAGATGTTTAAATCTTTTGTTTATTAGGAGATATCTTTAAGAGAGTGAGGAGGAAAGCCACATAGTGAGAACATGTATACTAAATATTATATCTAATGGAGAAGTCTTCCCTTAAAGATTGAGCTCAAGACATCACTAGATAAACCAATATTTAGTCACTGTTGTTAGACATAAGCCACCATTAAATTAAGAGTAAGAAATAAGACGTGTAAGTTTGGAACTGAGCGGTACTACTACTATAATTAAATATGACTATCATCTGCACAGGAAAATCAGGAAAACAATGGCTACATCAGTAGGGAAGAAACAAGAACTCCCTAAATAGCTTTGTGAAAATGGATTAGATATTTCGGGAAAAATAAATTTAGATTTGTACCTCACATCTCATTGTATTCTGATGAATATTCCATTCTGATGGAAATTTAAATGTAAGTAAGAAGGCCAGTGAGAGAGAGAGAGAGAATATAAAAATAGTAGAAGGAGAAAATATAATGTTTTAGTATCTGTGGTTTAAAACGAGGAGTGGAAATGAGCTTTTTTAAGTATTTACCCCTGAAACTGGAACTCGTCAAAAAAAAGGGGGTATAGTGGTGCCTGTGTGGCTCAGTCACTTAAATGTCTGTCTCTTGATTTCAGCTCAGGTCATGCTCTCAGGGTCATGGGATCAAGCCCTGTGCAGGGCTCTGTGCTCAGGGCAGAGTCTGCTGGTCCCTCTCCCTCTATTTCTCCCCCCACCACTCTCTCTCTATCTCTAAAATATATAAATAAAGAATCTTTAAAATAAAAAAGATGGTATATCTAACAATTAAAAAATAATAAATTTCCCTAGGTACCAAAATTATAATGTTTCAAATACCTATATTCCCCAAAAGACCTAATTCTATGCACCTACAAAACAAACTCCAGGTGTATTGTTATAGGGTACTAATCAGATTAATCTTATTTTTATTGAAACAAACCAAAGATTTAAAAAAGCTGAAAAGGTAATGCAAATATTCACTGAAATAAAAAACAAAGAAATTGTATTTGCTCTTTAATTTATTAAGATATATTATAAAATTTCAGGAATGAAAAATATGCTAACACTTCTAGAAGAAACAAAAGACAGATGGGAGAGAGAGTTTAGCTATATTTAACTGTAACATAATTTTGTGTTATTAAAGGGGAAGGTATAAACCATATAGAAGATGGTGTTTAGGAAACTGGCTTTCTATATGAAGGTAAAGAAAGTTTACATCATTTATTTATTCAATCTACAAGTATTTACTGACTTCCTGTTTACTGACTTCCTTATCTTCCAGTGACTGAAGATATATCCATGAACCGAAGTCTCAGCCTTTATAGAACTAAATGCGGGATGTATTAGATGATGGCATTCACCCTGAGAAGAAGAGTCAATCAAGAGGGGAGGCAGTTGTGATGGTGCTGATGGTGACCCTGAGGCAGGGGTGCAGCTGGAATTGGGATGGGGGTGTCGATGAGAAGGTGGTGGTGTAGTGGTGCTTGCAGTCATGGTGGTCACGGTGGTCTTGGTGCTCATAAGGGTGATGGTATAGGTGTTACTTAGACCGGGATGTGTGGTTTACTCTATTCGGTGTTGGAGAAGACCTCATGTTAGGTGTTCTTTGGCTGAGAAATGAAAGAAATAAAGAAGTCTAAGGAAAGCAAATAGTAAAGTGTAAAAGCCAACTTTATGAGTTGCGTTAGGCATGCATTAAGAAAAGGAAGGAATCTTGCATGCCTGGAGTGATAGACAGAGGACAAGAAGGTATATTGAAAAACTGTGCAAAATCATGGTTATCAGAGAAATGCACTGAGTTAGCATGAAGGAAGCAAACACACACAAAGATACACGTGTATAAAGTTCTCCTCTTAATGAGCCTTTTTCTTTCATTCAACATTTAATAACATTCCCACACGTTGTTTTCCTTGTGGTCTAAATTGGTCATATTTATTGCTATTCTGATTTATATTAAATCTTTGGAATACTGTGAACGTTCAACCTCTGCACCTTCTAACATATTTTTTCAATATTGAGGGAAAAAATAGAAAATAGTAACTAATGCAGATGTGGGGATTTTTTTATGCTTACCCCCTCAATTTTAACAACTTAGCCAACTTCAATGTCATTAATTTCTGTCAATTCTTAGTAGTCCTTTAGGTAAAATGATACATTTCCTGGTACTTTCACTCAATATTCATTTCATTTTAAATAAATCCAGAAAAAGCCGACAAAAGTTCATAAGTCAATAACTGGCTTAAGCCATGTATCTTACTTACGTGAAGTAAGTCAGATTTACATAAAAAAGTCCAAATTTCTGGCTTAGTATTGTATTCTATTAAATACAACACTACATGTTGAAAAGAGAGATTTCTAAATAGGATTTCTGGTGAATGTACTAAGACTCTGTCTCTAATGGTTTTTACTGTATCAGTCCCATTGGTAGCTGAGATTAGTTGGTTTTACCTTGACTTGCTTTAACTTGATCTTCTATTTAGTCCCATTAAAGAGCATGAAAAGAGATAAGAATCTTAATGTGCTTAGGCTAAAAACTATCTTGGTGAGAATTCTACAAGGCAAATGTTATTCTTCATCCCTTTGTCTGATGTTAGGTCATCAGGAAATAAGATGTATAATCAGGAATCCACATTCTAGGCTGATAAGCTCTAGTTAACCTTTTGCTATCTGGCAATGGCAATTATATGAGGCATGTCCTGAGAAGCAGTAATAATAAAGAACCTTTGAAATATACAGGTAATAAATTAATGCATTCTCCATGGAGAACTTCTAAAAATGGAAATAATACTGAATAATTTTTTGAGCTCTATGAAACTTTTGAGCCTCTATCAATGCTAACCCATATTATTGGGATTTTATACTTCTAGGCCTTATTCTATATATTTACAGAAAACATAAGCATCTGTCAGATATATGATCAAGTGCACATCTGGTATGTATCAAGTGTATCTAATATGTATCAGTCTTCTGTGAGTAATTCTTCTATTTTTTAAGCTACAATGAAATATATATGTGTGTGTGTTTATGTTTGTATGATATTTTTAGGTGAGAAGAAGAGAAAGAATATCAAGTAGGCTCCATGCCCAGAGCAGAGCCTAACCTGAAACTCAATCTCACTACCTTGAGATCACAACTTGAGCCTAAATCAAGAGTTCTATCCTTAAACAACTGAGCCACCCAGGTGCCCATGAAACATATTTGTTTGTTTGCTTTTTATATCTAAAATAGGAAGTAGGAAGAAGATGCAAAGCCTACTATTTTTATGACCCTAAAATTAAGTTTATTGTGTTATATTAATTTTAGAAAGTAGTGCCAGGTCAATATTGACTATCCTTATCCTTAATGAAGTCTTGTGCTCAAGTTTCCTTTGTGTTCAGTAATGTGAACACAGCACCTAGACATTAACTGTCATGCTACTGTGTACTCAGAAAGTGATGTACCCTCCAATGAATGAATGGAATGGGGGGAAAATTACTATATATTATATACTCTCTCTCTCTCTCTCTATAAATATATATATATATATATTTATATATATATAATATATGTAATATATAATATTACATATAGTTAGAGTATCTAAAACTTGTTCTGGTGAATTAAATCCAAGAGTGTATCTATAGGGAAACATCTAGTGAACCCATCACTCAAAACAGATTGATAAGCCTGCAGCATTGTAATGAAGTATAATTTCCTTTCCCAGGACAGGGTTGGGCAGTGCACTGGAATCAGCACTGGTGTGTTAGATATTGTATTTACATCATCATCACCATCATTATTATTATTACTTTCACTCCTACCTGCTCTTCCATTACCGTGGTTCAGTTTGCTTCCCAAATAAGTCATGCTTTCTGTAGGAGTTTATTTTCCTGTCCCACAGACAATTCCCCCTCAATTATCTGAAGAGCCATTTCAGATCCTGGAAACTTCTAGAGGTAAGAATAACTAATGAGCGGGTCACCTGGGTGGCTCAG
This sequence comes from Mustela nivalis, assembly GCF_964662115.1. Lineage (NCBI taxonomy): Eukaryota > Metazoa > Chordata > Mammalia > Carnivora > Mustelidae > Mustela > Mustela nivalis. The sequence goes on along the minus strand of NC_139022.1, from coordinate 40,758,363 downwards.
TGGGTTAAGTGTCTGCCTTAGGCTCAAGTCATGATCTCATGGCTCCTGGGACTGGGCCCTGTATCAGGCTCCCTACTCAGCACTAAATCAGATTCTCTTCTCCCTTTGCCCCTCTTCACTGTTCCTGCTCTCTCTCTCTCTTTACCTCTCTCAAATACATAAAAAAAAATTTTTATTTTTTAAAGATTTTATTTATTTATTTGACAGAGAGAGAGAGATCACAAGTAGGCTGAGAGGCAGGCAGTGGGGGGATCAGGCTCCCCACTGAGCAGGGAACCCAACATAGGGTTCAATCCCAGGACCCTGATATCATGACCTGGGCTGAAGGCAGAAGCTTAACGCTCTGAGCCACCCAGGTGCCCCATAAAAATATTTTAAAAAGAATATTTAATGAGGGGCGCCTGGGTGGCTCAGTGGTTTGGGCTGCTGCCTTCGGCTCGGGTCATGATCTCAGGGTCCTGGGATCGAGCCCCGCATCGGGCTCTCTGCTCCGCAGGAAGCCTGCTTCCCTCTCTCTCTCCCACTGGAGCCTGCACCAACTACACAGACTCAGCTGTTCTTCGTTGACTCCAGAACTGGCTGCCTTTCAGTGAGCCAAATAGTTTCATCGGACCACCCAGGCATGTGGTTGATATTTCCTACAAAGTCATAAAGCCAAATGAGTGTGTGATGTTTCTGTCATCCACTTATCTGAAATAGTTCGAGCTCAAATAAATAGAATTTTAAAATGACTTCTATTTGCTCACTAGGTGATCATATATTTAATCTAATTATGCCTTAGTTGTTCCTCATTGTTTAGCCACTATTTTAGATTGGGAATTACAAGGACAAGTTTTATCTATTTTTTTAGAAGATTTTATTTATTTATTTGACAGAGAGATCACAAGTAGGCAGAGATGCAGGCAGAGAGTGGGGGGAGAAGCAGGTCCCCTGCTGAGCAGAGATCCTGATGTGGGGTTCAATCCCAGGAGCCTGGGATCATGACCTGAGCCGGAGGCAGAGGCTGAACCCACTGAGCCACCCAGGTGACCCATTTTATTCATTCTTAATTATTCGCCTCCACAATGGTGTCTTCATGATAGTTCTTGAGGCATTAGTAAGTGAAAAGTCAATTATCTGTGGTATGTTCTCTACACTTTTCCAAGCAGGCAATTTCTTTCTGAATTTCAGAAACCATGCTCTTTCTTTCTAAAACTAGGAAAACACCAGCTCTAAAGAACTTTCAACTCCTCTTCCATTACAAGTCTATTAAGAATTACAGTGTCAGTGATTGAACTGTACACTCCATCACTATAAAATGTCAAGTTGCTACAGTTATAGTACTAATTATTATTATCATTGATGCTCTGGTGATTCCCTTGAGAAATATACCTCTATAGACTTCAATACTATTCAGCTCTCTGATGGAAACTTTTGGACTAGTGGAAATAGCAAATCACTAAATCATTAAAGCTCTTAATTCTTATTTTGTGTAAAAGCAATTCACTATTAGAAAGTAGTTTATCACAGCTAGGGTCATTTCCACCAATTGCTCTTTCCAAGGATTTTTTAACTGTGTAAGGAAAATGTATTCTGGAAGAAGTATGAATAGACATTATAGTTGGATATGATGTGAAAGCTTAAAATGAACATTTAGTTGTTGGTAAAGAGAAGTTCAAGATGAACTAGAGTGAAGGCAATGTCAGTAATGATAATATTCACAGAGATGATGATAATTTTGTTACTGCAGTGAGAAATGTATCTGGAAGATATTATTAGGAAAATTAGCAGTGAAGACAATAAAGCCAGATCTTTGATTGGCTTGTCAATTCCTTATTAACCTGAGCTTATTATATCTTCCCCCAAATTTAATTAACTAAAACTCAAAAAGATTTCTGTTCTGTTCAGAGACTGGAAGGCTCACCATTGTCAAGATGTCACTTATTTCCAAATTGATCTATAGAATTAAGGCAGTATTAATAAAATCCCAACATGTTATTTGTAGATATCACTAAGCTAATTCTAAAGTTTATATGGAGATAAAAAGACCCAGAAGAGCCAACACAAAAGTGAAGGAAAAGAACAAAGCTGAGGATTGACGTTACAAGAATTCAAGATGTACTATAAAGCTACAATTGTCAAACAGTGTGGTATTGGCAAAAGAATAGAAAAAAAGATCAATGGAACAGACCAGAGAGCCAAGAAATAGACCCCCATAAATACAGTCAACAGATCTTTGATGAAGGAGTAAAGGCAATAAAAATGAAGTAAAGATAGTCTTTGTAACAGGCAGTCTGGAAGACATTCACATGCAGAAAATAAATCAAGATACAAGCCTTTTAGGCACCTGGGTGGCCCAGTTGGTTAAGCGACTGCCTTCCGCTCAGGTCATGATCCCAGAGTCCTGGGACAGAGTCTTGCATCAGGATCCAGCTCCATGGGGAGTCTGCTTCTTCCTCTGACCTCCCCTTTCATGCTCTTTTTCATTCTATCTCTTTCTCTCTCAAGTAAATAAATAAAATCTTAAAAAAAAGGGATACAGACCTTATACCCTTCACAAAGATTAACTCAAAGTGGACCACATAATTAAATATAAGATACAAAACTGCATAAAACTCCTAAAAGGTAACAGGAGAAAATCTGATGATCTTGGGTTTGGCAATGACTTTTTAGATACCAGAATACCAAAGACACAACCCATGAAAGAAAGAATTGATAAGCTGGGATTTAATAAAATTAAAAATTTCTGCTCTATGAAATACACTGTCAAGAGAATGAAAAGCAAAGCCAACTGAGAGGAAACATGTGAAAAAGACACATCTAAAAAAGGACTGTTGTCCAAAATACAGAAAGCACTCTTAGAACAATAAGAAAATGAACAACCCCCCCCAAAAAAATGCAACAGTAAGAATGGCAAAGATTACCAAGACAGTAAACAACAAGTGTTGGAGAGGATGTGGAGAAAGGGGAGCCCTCTTACACTCTGGGTGGAAGATTCCTCAAAAAATTAAAAATAGAGTTACCTGGGATGCCTGGGTAACTCAGTGGGTTAAACCCTCTGCCTTCGGCTCAGGTCATGATCTCAGGGTCCTGGGATCGAGACCCTCATCGGGCTCTCTGCTCAGCAGGGAGCCTGCTTCCTCCTCTCTCTCTGCCTGCCTCTCTGCCTATTTGTGATCTCTGTCTGTCAAATAAATAAAATCCTTAAAAAAAAAAATAGAGCTACCCTATGACCCTGCAATTGCACTACTGGGTATTTACCCCAAAGACACAGATGTAGTGAAAAGAAGGGCCATCTATACCACAGTGTTTATAGCAGTGATCACCACACTGTGTAAAGAGCCAAAATGCCCTTCAACAGACAGATGGATAAAGACGATGTGGTCCATATATACTATGGAGTATTATGCCTCCATCAGAAAGGATGAATACCCAACTTTTGTATCAACATTGTTGGGACTGGAGGAGATTATGCTGAGTGAAATAAGTCAAGCAGAGAAAGTCAATTATCATATTGTTTCACTTACTTGTGGAGCATAAGGAATAACACAGAGGACATTAGATGGAGCAGAGAAGTGAGTTGGGGGAAATCAGAGGGGGAGATGAACCATGAAAGACTGAGGACTCTGAGAAACAAACTGAGAGTTATAGAGGGGGAGGGAGTGGGGGTATGAGTGATCTGGTGTTGGGTATTAAGGAGGGCATGAATTGCATGGAGCACTGGGTGTGTACACAAACAACGAATCTTGGGACACTGAAAAAATAAAATAAAATTGAAAAATGGGGTGGGGAGCAAAAGAAATGCACCAAATTTCTTAATAAACAGCTCACCAGAAAAGACATACAATGGGCAAAAAGTAAGTATATGAAAAGATGTGTCATTATATGTGACATTATATGTCATCAGGGAATGCAAATTAAAATGAGATACTATTATGTACCTATTAGAATCACTAAAATCAGGAACACTGACAAGACAAAATACTGGTGAGGATATAGAACAATGGAACCCTTGTCTTACAGATTGGTCCAGCACACAGAATCTCAAACACCAACAGTGACCCACTTTTATTAAGTTTGAGTAAATCTAAAATAGGATACAAGTCAATCATATCAAAATATATTGTTTCAGGACATAACATTTTCCTAAGGTAACAGAGTTGCAGAAGATAAGAAATCTTAGAGTGTATGTCCTAGCACACAGCTTGTGTTATTTTTGTGTAACTTTAATTAGATAATTGAAGGAAATGCTCACTCAAAGTCTTAATAAAAATAATGGAATATTTGTACAACACCTGATAATAACATAATAAAAGCTATAAAACAGATTTCCAACTTTTGATAGCATTTAAATGGGAAGTTTAGAAATTAAATAATTGCCCTATCTCCAGATATCCTCTTAATATAAAAACTATTTCCTAAAAATAGAAACTTCTCATTATTATAAATTAAGGTTGATAAAAATATTTTGAAAACATTATAAATCATTAAAATAACTTCAGAAGAACATACCTATTGCTCTGTAGAAATTCATCTTAAACCTAATGATAGAATGCTAATGTAAAAAAACATGCATTCATTTATAGTCCCATTGTATATGCATTGAAAAATCTATCTCTTCTTGGGTTCATTTTGGAGAAAATGATGAAGGTAGAGTTACCTAGTTCATTTGTACCATATTTCGAACCTAATGGACCTCTTAACATTGGAGTGTCCCAAAACTTTAAAGAATGTCCAAACATTATTTATTTGAGGGACACACTAGAATTAAAAAAATGTCAACACCATTGTCAACAATGGTGTGTATTTTTTAAATAATATGAGACTTTGAAATGTAATTCAAATTCAAGGATCATCTGATTAAAAAGACTATTCAGCTAAAACTATTAAAAATGTGAGAAACTTACTGTTTCCTCAGTGTAATCCACCAAAGCTCATTTCACACATTTTTTTTTTTTCCTCTTTACCTTTCCCCTCTGCTCCTTGGGTTCATACTACATCAATATTGCTTAGTATTGTAATCTTCTGATAAAAGGGACTCAAATGTTTCCTAATATAAAATCTTTAAGCCCTGATTGTGTTTAATTCTCTTTATTCTGGTTAAGGACTTACTAAGTCCTGGGAAAGGAAAATTTGTTGAGGAATTCAGTCTTGTCCTGGGAAGATACATTCTAGGCCTTCCCCAGCTCTTCTAATTAGTCATTCATTCATCCATTCATTCATTGGTGTAGTCAGAAAATGAAAAACTGTCAGCATTATACATTAGGTCACTGGAGATATTATTGTTCCATTCTATCCAAAAAGACAAAAGGAGCCAGAAGCTTCTGACAGACTATGAATAGGTTTCAAGGGGAAGTGTGACACCCAATTTCCAATGACATAAGTAAAAGTGCAGGAAGTGGCAAGAACTATCTTTAATAATAGAATCTCAGAAATGATCTTTTAATAGAACAGGCTTGATTTGTCCAGTGTAATTCCTTTCACTGCCTCTTTACTTCTACCTCAAAATTACAGCTCATGTCTCTCAGACCTTCCCCTTCCGACTAAACCCCTAAGGGCAACCTTCTTCATTTCTTGCCACAGGCAGATCTCACTTCTGCCCCCTTTCCTTTCTATTTCTCTCTCTCATGGAAAACTTGAGAGACTAAATCACCAGGACTTTTTTTCTCATTATGTGGGTACTCAAAACTGTACCGTATCCAGATAAACAGATCTAACACCACAAAAAAATTTGACAGAAAGAGCAATTATTAAACTTCACTTATTAATCTATGTTGGCATCTTATTTCATCAGGCTAAAAGCTGCAGCTTAAATAAAAGTATTCCATTTGAGTTTCATAATGGCTTAATAATGAGCTTATTAATGCTTTTAAAAATAAGGAATGTTGAGCTCTCAAAGCTATGGCATAATTTAAAAAAATCTTTTAAATTTTAGTTTATTAATATAGAGATTTATAAACTGTATTAGAAAAGAAGCCCATAGAATACTCTCGATAAACAGATGGCATCTCAGACAAATTAGAATGAATCCATCATATTGTAAAACTACACATAGGATGAAATAAGCCACTCTTACAGCGACTCTCTCATAGGATATAGCTTTAAGTTCCAGAAAGAATACAGAATGTGTATTCTAAAAGTACTAAAGAGAGACCAGAGGTAGGTGATTCTGGAAGGGGGCTTTTGTTTGGAAGAACAGAGTGGCACTGGGTGATTTTCACATATTTGAGCCTTCTGGACTGAGACCAGACATGAGTTGAACCATGAGTTAGAGTTAGAGTTGAACTCTAACTGGCCTGAGGAACCAGATAGAGTATGAGACAACCAAACTTGTAGACATGGAGAGAATCATATAAAGAAGAGAATTAGAGAGGGGTTGTTCAAATTCTGTACATCAACCCTTCATAATCTCCAAGCAATCCAGAGTCCTATATTAGTTGGTGGTATGCCAAGCAGCCCAGCCAGGGATAGAAGAACAGAATGGAGATTTTCTTTAATTATTTTTTAATTTTTATAAACATATAATGTATTTTTATCCTCAAGGGTACAGGTCTTTGGACCACCAGGTTTAAGTACTTCACAGCACTCACCATAGCACATACCCTCCCCAATGTCCATAACCCCATCCCCCTCTCAGAACTGAGATTTTTGGCCTGACACCCAAGTATGCCCAGGTGTCAGGTCCAACTCATTTAAGGACTAGTAGCTGAAACAAAGAACTCAATAATCTTCCAAGGAACACAGCAGAATCCAGAGTATTCATGGTATGACACTTACATTATATTTCTATATAATTCAAGGTATCTTCTTACTTTGGTATCCTGATTTTGGGCACTTGACTGATCCTACACAATCCATGGTGATTTACTAATATGTTATTGTGATATGCTCACAAACACAACACAGGCTCAAAGGGAAATTTTCTTATTTAAGCAGTGGAAATTTCAGAGACATTATTTCAGAGGTGGGCAGAAGCTTTGTCATAAAAAAAAAAAAATCCTTTCAAAAACAACAGAGTTAGCTTCTGCCCATGCATAAATTTGGCAGTCCGTATTCCCTCTAAAATGTATATGAAGCTCTTTTCCACAAATATGTATGTTTTTTAACTTAATGCACTGGAACTCTGCAGGATTTTAGCATTATTTTCCTCAGTTTGTGCTCTCATAAAGCACTGTACATTGTCTTCCTCTTGATACCAATTTACATCATTTAAAAAATTCAATATGAAAAACTGACAATAAGTGAGAACTTTTCTAAATCTATGAAAATCAAGTTCTCTTAATTCTGCCTGACAAAAGCAGGCAGTCTTATTAGCTAAAACTGATTCCAAGCAATAATGCACTGAAAATGACAACTTCTTTGTGGAAATAAACAACATATTCAATTAGACCCATTTCCTTCGGAAAGTACATCCCAGAGGTGAAACATATTTTTTTCTTTCTGATGGTAGCATTTCAATAATGATGAACAATTAAACATTATTTTTTAAATACAAAGAGAGACATATATTGGGGTTCCTATGTGGCTCAGTTGATTAAGCAGCTGCCTCCAGTTCAAGCGATTACCCTAGGGTCCTGGGATCGAGCCCTGTGTCAGGGTCCCTTCTCCTTGGGTAGCCTGCTTCTCCCTCTCCCTCTGCCAACTGCTCCCGTGCTTGTGCTCGCTCTCTGTCTCTGTCATATAAATAAATGAAAAATCTTTTAAAAAGAGCGAGTCATATATTATAATTACTATCCATTTCACAAATAGAATTTAGAATAAATGATTAGTGGTAGGTCCAATGTGATATCTTTGGGGGTAGAAGGAAGCTAAGGTTAAAAACATGGTCAAGAAAAAAGTCCAGAATATAATAGTTCCGATGGAAATATTGAAGAAGTTAAAAAGGAAAAGAATTATAAGGAGACTCCTCCTTAAATTACATGAAGACTTTGAAGGTCAACATAAGCAGAAAAGTGTGAATTACTAAGACAATGTGTAAACTCACCAGAGAACCAAATGAATAAAGGCAGTCATTAAGTACCATATCTAACTGCCCAGAGATGCCAATGATCATTCAAATTGAATAAAATGAGTACAAAGAGATGAGAAAATGTCAATTACTTATATAAAGGTCTAAGAGGACCTTTATATACTTAGATTTTGCCAAGACACCCAAAAGTTCAACTCTTTTTTTAAATGTCTTAATTCTTTATCCAGTAAGTAATTAATGACCTCCTTCTACTTGTCAGATCATGCACTACATTAGTGGTTGGGATACCAAGGGGTAGTTTACTGCTCGAACCACTGAACATACCCCTGTGGGATCCCAAGGTGAACAGATTGACACATTCCAATGCTTCCATTCATGGGCCTTCAGATAGGGAAGGGGATTCAGGGAAAGGGCAGGCACACAATCTCAGTAGTGAATGTATTATTGTAAATTAAGGAAAGGAACACCATCGTCAGGGAGTGAAAGTATAACAAAGGAACATGACGAACCAAAGGTGTCAGAGAAGGCATCTCCAAAAAGTGACAAGAGCTTATGAGGAGCTGTTAAGTAAGAAAAAAGGGATGGAAGGGCAGAAATTTGAGTCCTGAACATCCTTCCAGAAATACACCAACTGTTGCTACCATATGGAACCCCCCCGCCACCGTTACCCCTAATAAAGTCTATCAATCCCTTCAGTGGATGGGACTGCCTCACTTTTCACACAACATCATAATAATATTTGGCATGTTTTTACTTCATTGAGCTCTTTAAAGGAAGAGTTCATGTGAGGGAACTTTATCTGCAAATTTAGAGAAATGAATCACCACAGTTTTTAAATTTTGCAAGAGGTAAACGAGCAATTTGGGAGATAGCATGGTGACTTTTGTGGTAAAATTGTTACCTTCCTCAAAGCTTGGCTTATCAAAGATGATCGATATATACTCATTATGCATTATTTATAAGTATTAATGTCTATTTTATGAAGAGTAACATAAAAAACAATAAACACTAAAACTGTGCTCTTGGACAAATACATACCACACTCATAGACACCCATGAGACCTACACATGTCCCTATACAGAAGCACATGCAGAGACATACAGACCTGGGTGCCTTAATGCTCTCCATCATTCTTGACTAAGAGCAAACTTCAATCTGCAAAAGTGCACTTTTATTAAGTTTGAGTAAATCTAAAATAGGATCCAAGTCAATCATATCGAAACATATTGTTTCAGGACATAACATTTTCCTAAGGTAATAGAGTTGCAGAAGATAAGAAATCTTCTAGTTAGAGTGTATGTCCTAGCACGAAGCTTGTTGTTATTTTTCTGTAACTTTAATTAGAAATAATTGAAGGAAATGCTCGCTCAAAGTCATAATAAAAATTATGGAATATTTATACAACACCTGAAAAAAGCTTATAATAACATAATAAAAGCTGTAAAACAGATTTCCAACTTTTGATAGCACTTAAATGGGAAGTTTAGAAATTAAATAATTGCCCTATCTCCAGATATCCTCTTAAGAATATAAAAATTATTTCCTAAAAATATAGACTTCTCATTATTATAAATTAAAGTTGATAAAAATATCTTGAAAACATTATAAATCATTAAAATAACTTCAGAAGAACATACCTCTTGTTCTGTAGAAATTCATCTTAAACCTAATGATAGAATGTTAATGTAAAAAAACATGCATTCATTTATAGTCCCATTGTATATGCATTGAAAAATCTATCTCTTCTTGGGTTCATTTTGGAGAAAATGATGAAGGTAGAGTTACCTAGTTCATTTGTATCATATTTCGAACCTCTTAACATTGGAGTGTCCCAAAACTCACTTCTTAGTACACTAGTTGTTTATATCCTTAATTTTCTCAGTCTTTAAAATACAATCTATGGAATTTATATGACTATTAAAAAATGTCTAGGGGGCCCCTGGGCTGCTCAGTGGGTTAAAGCCTCTGCCTTCAGCTTAGGTCATGATCCCAGGGTCCTGGGATCGAGCCCCACATGGGGCTCTCTGCTCAGCAGGGAGCCTGCTTCCCCCCCCGCCCACCCCCTCTGCCTGCCTCTCTGCCTACTTGTGATCTCTGTCTGTCAAATAAATAAATAAAATATTTAAAAAAATAAATAAAACAAAAAATGTTTAACTCTAGCACAGATCTTTCTAATGAGCTCTGAACTCGTATATACAAGTGCCAACTCAACATCACCACAAAATTTTAACGTACCTCCAGCTTCAGCTGTCCAAAATCTCTTTACCAATTGCCTCCATTCTTTTTCCAAACAACAAAAACCATGGATGGATACCTCACCTTCTTCTTTCTCTCATGTCATTTTTATGGAAGAAACAAACCCTATGGTCAAGCTTTTATATAAAATATATCTAGAATCTGACCATCTCTTAGACCACATTCCCTGTCACCATCTGGGTGTGAGAGAAGTTCATTAGCCTTACTGCAATCACCTCCTTATTATTCTTTTTTCTTCCAGGCATGTCAGTCCTACAGCCTATTCTCAAGGTCAAATGCAGACATTGGTACTTTCAAACAGTATTTATATCCTCCTTGTCCACACTAAGATGTCCCCTTAAGACACCTCAGCAGATGTTGAGAATTACATGGAAGGAAAAGAAGCTTATGAAGAATGCTTAAGAGGTTTTGAAAAAGCACTACATTTCTACATTCATGCTAAAATAATAAAAGTAACAATCATTCTGACTTGGCCTCTATCTCTATTTACACTTGTTGACTTCATTAAGAAGTTCAAGGCAGTCTAGATCAAGAGATAGTTAAAGCGCTAGGTGTGCTGACTCTCTTGCCTTGTTAGAAGAACCATGTCCACAGGAACAGGGCAAAGAATTGGTGAGTTTTTATGGATGCAGGGGTGTCTAGAGAATGAAGTACCTACTGTTCAGGTTATAGATGTAAACGTGTTGGTGAAGAGGACCAGCCCCAGCCCAGAGCCCAGATCTATCCTGTTTTAACACAGGATAAACTATGATGGCAGGTTTTTAAAACACTGATTCCAAATGTCTGAGGTCATGTGATACAAAGTTCATTCCCACATTTTCAGCCCCTAAAATAAGACTCTGAGTTTCAGCACCTTAGAACATATGACTCTCCATAATCACCTCAGTAGCGACATCATTTCATTCCAGTCATAAAACAAACCACCGAAGGATAGGCTGTAATACGGAGAAGACTACTTAATCTTACTGAACTGCACACCCAGTGAATTCTCAGGAAGTACCTGTCAGGAAAACAGAGATAATGTACTGAAGTCCACCTAAGACAAGGTGGCCATCAATAAGGCACATACAATAGAAATAATAGGCTCCAAAAAAGATATTTACTTTATATAGCATATGATGATCCACAAAGGACTGAAAATGAAACAGCTTCTTATAAGGTGAGTCCAAGGAAGAGCAACGTCTCCTTGGGCCCTAAGTGCCTTTGTGAATCCTCGACTAGCCCAAGAAGGATCCTGTTCATCAGAGAATGGAAGAGATACCTTTGGCTCTCCATCCTCTGTTGTCATGTGTATTTGTCGCAAGTGTTTAGGGAGCTTTAGAACCCAGCACTCAGAACTGATTTCTCACTCTTCTTTTAAGCAAAGAAAATTCTATTCATCTTTTCGTGTGTCTGTTAGCCATTTGTATGTCTTCTTTGGAAAGATGATTGTCATTCCTTAATAATATACACAAGGGTATGTCAGTGGCTCAGTCTATTAAGTTCTGACTTTTGATTTCAATTCAAGTCATGATCTCAGGTTCGTGAGATGGAGCCCAGTGTTGAGCTCTGGGCTGGGCATGGAGCTTTCTGCAGATTCTCTCTCTTCCTCTTTCCCTCTTTCTCTGCCCCTCCCCCCAGCTCACGTACTCTTTCTCCCTCTCTCTCAAAAAAAAAAAAAAAAAAAAGTAGTATATATAAACCACAATTGTCTGTTGTCTGTCCTTGACCCAAATATAAATCTGAAGCAAGAATTCCTCTTGATTTATCCCAGTCACTAAGAACAGTGTCTGGCACATAGTATATACTTACTAATATTTTTGAATTAGCTAACAGTATAAGGATGTGTTTAAAAAGTATGAGAGGGCATTTGTCTATTTACTTTATTGCCTACTTATATTTACACCAACTTATTTTAAATTTTATATTCTGTGTGATGTGGCTCTTTCCTGAAATTTGTATTTGTTTACAAAGTATTAATTCTGGAAAATAGGCAAATCTCTTCATTATTACCCCAGGGCCACCTTGCTCTGGATATGATTTTCTATCACAAAATTAGTTCCAATGAAAGATACTATAACTTCTCAAATCAGTTTTGGATAGTTTTGCAAAACTAAAATATGACAATGATGGAAAGAAATGTAAATTAGAAAAAAAAAACTAAAATGATTTTTTATAAAAACAGAGCATCTATAGACAAAAACCCAAAATACAAATTAATGGCATAGGAAGTATTTAAATGGTTCTTTTCATAGTAATACCTTGTTATCGTAATCAACAAAGAATTACCTCTGAAGTATTTTTAGACTTAAGATGCAGTGTTGGGCACAGTGTGAATAATAGAGCTTAGGGAATTCCAGTTAAATCATGAGTGTAAAGCTTATATTAAACCACTGAAAACAGAAATTTCAGAGAAGACATGATAAACAATGAATCTTGGAACACGGAAAAAATAAAATAAAATTTAAAAATAAATAAATAAGTTTAGGGGAAAAAACATGATAATTGAAAAAAATGTGTCACAGTGAGTCAAAGGACAGAAAGTCATTGTAGACTAAGACAGCTAATTGGAAATGGAATAAGAGAATTGAATACTCTTGGTGATTCACAAAACTGATAATGAAGAGTAATTCAACAGGGATAAAAAGGTGGGGAAGATTGAGCACAGCATCAGCAAGTAGCTAGTAAGTAGCCAGAGCCTTGTTACAAAAGGGAGGTTCTGCGGCATAAGAGAAAGAGACACATCTTTTAAAAAAAGATTTTGGCTACATTGTGGAAGTGGCCAGAAGACATCAGAAAACATTCTTCTAAAATGTCCTAAGTTATATTTAATCTTGTATGGTAAGAAACAAATTCCTTTAGGGATGCTTAGGTGGCTCAGTCAGTTAAGTGTCTGCCTTAGGCCCTGGTTATGATCCCAGTATCTTGGGATTAAGCCCTGCATTGGGCTCCCTGTTTAGCGGGTAGCCTATTTCTTCCTATCCCCCTGCCTGCTGCTCCCTCTCTCTGTGCTCCCTCTCTTTCTGTCAAATAAGTAAAATCTTAAAAAAAAAAAAAAAGGAAAAGAAAGAAAAATTCTTTAATAAATTTTCTCATAAAATGATGCTTATTTGGACAGTTTTCTCAGTATCTGAATATATACATATATTTCATCTCTGAGAGAACCCTTCTTCATTAATAGCAAACTTAATCATATTTAAAGAAAGTATGCTTTCCTTATCATGAATTTTATCACTTTCAGGCAAAATCAGCTTCATAAAACAACCAGAAAAGCTTTATGAACTACTTTATCTTAATCATCAAGTTAGAAAAAAAAATTGGAAATTTTAATGAGTATAAATATATTTTCAAGAGAACTTCCTAAAGCAAGGAGAAGAAAAGTTTTGTTTTGTTTTTGTTTTCTTTTTTCTTTTGCAGATTTGAGACCTCCTCGAATTCTCTGATACCAAAACGCATTCTTGGGGCAGAACTGTTACCCTTTCTTCAGCAAGAGACAACCTAAAATTTCACTCCATGACTAAATACAAGGCCAATACTTGACTATCATTCCTAAAGCCTAGTGGTTTAGGCTCTACACTTGGCAGGATTCACATACTTAGTTCATACAGATTGAGGCATAACTCTTAAAATATTTGACATAAACCCACTAACTTTATTACATTGGATTTTACAAAGAGTCTCTTTTGATACTCCTAATGCCAGGAAACATTCAACTATTATGCTACACAAAAAAATCCTGATATTGGGATACTAATTAGCAGTGTTGATACTGGACCTCCTGATTAGAACTAACACTTGACCTCTCCTGGAATGTGTGTTCTTAATCAAAAATGCTTGCCATACCTGGATTATAGTCTAAACTGCAAAACACACACCATCTATCAGTTTGATGACATATTTTAAATTATAGATGTCAGTATAAAAAATTATATAGTTTTTCTAAAGTACACACTTTTTTTTTTTAATTTTATTTATGTGGCAGACAGCAGGAGCCCAAGCAGGAGGAGGGGGAAAAGGAGAGGGAGAAGCAGGCGCCCCACTGAGCAGGACCCCTGGGATCATGACCTGAGCTAAAGGCAGATGTTTAACCCACTGAGCCACCCAGGGGCCCCTCAAGTTTACACTTCAGTCTGTACTCACAGCTGCATATGAAATGGTGATAATTATTCTATTATAAAAAATGTGTCCAATTCTAGATGTAAACACTAAAGAGGCTAGGACAGTCCCGTACTCTTTGTAAGGTGTGTAAAGCTTAGGATAAATATTAAGCAATATCACAAATGAGTATATTACTAAGTTATTTGGTAACAAAGACTTGGGGATTTAGAAGTTACTGTGATGACTTTTACATGGAGTTAATAGAGAGACAGTTTCTCAGAGAGCAGTGGGGCTTGGAAAGAACCGGGAGAGGTACAGGGTAAAAGGGTTTTTTGTTTTGTTTTGTTTTGTTTTGCTTTTTAGTTTGTTTTTGTTTTACACAGAGGGAATAACTTTGTCAAAGACATAAAGTGAGAAAACATATTTTGTCAGAGCATAAAGTAGAAATAAATAATAAATCTATGACTTATGTTAGAAGCCTTAGGGTTTTTTTTTTTAAAATCATTCTAAATTTAGTAAGAAATTAGAGAACTTTGATCCTAGATGGCATTATGCTAAGCAAAATAAGGCAGTCTAAGAAAGACAAATACCATATGATTTCATTCATGGGAATTCAAGAAACAAAACAGATGAACATAGGGGAAGGGAAGGAAAAATAAAATAAGATGAAAACAGAGAGGGAGACAAACCATAAGATACTCTTAACTACAGGAAAGAAACTAAAGGTTGCTGGGTGGGGGGATGGGGTAACTGGGTGATGGGCATTAAGGAGGACACTTGAAGTAATGAGCACTGAGCATTACATGCAGCTGATGAGTCACTAAATTGCACCTCTGGAACTAATAATATGTTCATTAAGTATATGTTAATGTACTTAATTATTAACTAAGTATATGTTACATTTTTATATATAATTGTTATATATAATTGCTATATAATAATTATACATAATTGTTAACTAAGTATATGTTAATGAGACCAAGTTTAAATATTTTTTTTTAATTTAGAAGAGAAATTTGGTATAATTTAGACCAAAAAGTAACCTGGAGTATGTTTTGAAAAATTAACCTGAAAGCAAAATTGAGGTCAGAATGGAAGCAAACAATAAAGTCATGGAGAACAGCTCATTCATTCATTTCCTCATTTAACTATTCCTGGTGTTCCTGTGCTCGTGCCAGCCACAACAAGGGGAAGAGACAACTTTTTATGCTATGTCATTTATGGTAGAGAAAAACAGTTAAGCAGTCAGAAATATAAATTAAATTCTATTTTAATAGAATTAATAGTTACAGTTATCACTAGAACCAACAAGATTAAGAGGGAGAATACTCTAGAAAAGAGGCTAATTTGGGGTTCAGTGGCCATTGAAGGGCTCTTTCAGAAAATGGCACACAAACTGTGTCCCGAAGGAAACAAAAGAGCTAACCTCACAAAGAGGTAGGAAAAAAGCTCGTCAAGCAGAGAGGATAGCATATGTATGAGATCTGACATGGGAAAAGCCTTCAAGTAGCTGAAAAAAGGAAAACATGACAAGTAATTTGCAGACAGAACAGCATGACATAAATGTGCAGCCCTATGAAGG
The DNA here is from genome assembly GCF_964662115.1 of Mustela nivalis. NCBI lineage: Eukaryota > Metazoa > Chordata > Mammalia > Carnivora > Mustelidae > Mustela > Mustela nivalis. Next base: position 40,742,499 of record NC_139022.1, on the reverse strand, counting down.
ACTAGATAGTGAGGGCTTTAAAGCTCACTTGAAGTTTTATATTTTATCCTACATTCAATGAAAGCTATATAAGACTGAGAGTCATGTGGATCCATTTTATGTTAAAAGATTACGGAAGGCCTGGGTAAAACAGAAAGAAAACTGAATACGAGTGAGAACAGTACAAATGAGAATAAGATGAACCAAGTGCTTATAAAAATTTAAGTTTATCAGAACACAACAGCCAATTGATAGAAACAAAGATGCTGAGGCTATAGGTTGAATTATAGGGTCATAAATAAAATAAGAAAAGTGAGAAGAAGCTGGTGGTTGGAAATGAGTTTTTAGTGGCCACTGTCACATTTCCATTACAGCATGTAGATATGCATCAGCTACTTTAAAATTGGGGCCCAGAACTTCCACTAGCCAAGATGAGTAAGGGACCAGATTTACCCTCTTGTCAGGAACACTGAAAAACACAGACAAAATGGATGAAACAATGGTCCTCTATACATTGAAAAAGAGGTCATTAAGATAATGATCTGAGACAGACAAATATAGGTGGGATGGAAGACTAAGGTAAACCTTATAATTACCCCAGCTCTCTATCTGAAGTTTACATAGATCTTTGTTCAGAGAGTTGGAACCCAGCCAGAGCCCAGTGATCTATCTGACTTGAGGAGACTGAGGCCAGAACAGTCAAGGCAACTGAAGTTTGCCAAGTGGAGTAGAGAAAGCCTCATGTATTCATCTGGATATTAAGCAGTGCATGTATGTGAGTCAGCTTCTCAAAGAGGGGGAAAAGAACTACCCCAAAGACTTAGAAGCAAGAGTGCATATAACTCAGACAGCCTATATACCCAGTGCACATAGCTCCTATCAGCTAGACTGAAAATCCCCATAGTTTATAGGACTTTCTAGAACCCAAAAGGATTCTATCTAAGTAGTAAAGAAAAAATAATCACAGACATAACACTGCTCTGGTCTCACACAACATAGCTTAAATATGAGACCCCAGAATACTACACTGTTTCTAAGTAACTTCACCACATGCCAGAAAAAAGTTCAAAAATATTTTAACTCTTTTTTAAAAAGGTTTTATTTATTTATTTGAGAGAGAGAGAGAGAGATTACAAGTAGGCAGAGAGGCAGGCAGAGAGAGAGGGGGAAGCAGGCTCCCTGCTGAGCAGAGAGCCTGATGCGGGGCTCAATCCCAGGACCCAGAGATCATGACCTGAGCTGAAGGCAGAGGCTTAACCCACTGAACCACTCAGGCACCCCCCAAAATATTTTTAAGGCTAGAAAAATATCCAACACTCAAAATGGTAGAATTTACCATGCCTGGCATCTAATAAAAACTCATAATAAAAAATAAATTGATCAAACTGAACCAGAAATGACATGGACAATATTATAAGTTATTAAACTATATCTCAGGAGACTAGAGAAAAAATTTAAAATGTTAACTAGGTACACAAAATATATTAAGAAGGGGCAGTTCAGACTTATGGACATAAAATAAGAATATCTCAAATAGCATATACATCAGGTGAAATTAAGTGGCAGCTAAGATACTGGAGAAAAAATACAGATGAATAAACTTAAAAATAAAACCATAGAAATGGTCCAAAATAAAACAATGAGAGAAAAAGTAAGTAGGAGAAGTGACCAGAATATTAATGAATGTAGACAAACTTTAATCAACAAAATATATTAATGTGTGTATATAAATATGTTTTTATAAATAGATATATATTTATAAAATATATTTATAAATAAAATATAAAATAAAAAATAAATAAATATTTATTTTTATATACTTATAAATATATATTTATATTTATGTAAATATAATTTATATTTATATAACACCTAAGATATTATGAATAACTTGATAATAATGTGATGTAATATAGGTTTTTTTCATGTTTTTATTCTGCTCCTGGGATTTCTTCAGATTTCTTGAATCTAGTTATAATTTTCATGAAATTTGCTGTGTTTTTGTGTATTGGTTCTTTAAATATGGTTCTATCCCCTTTCTGCTCTTCAGTGGCTCTTTGTGAAGAAAACCAATGATATGTCATAAGGCAGTCTCATGCAGAGGTTCCCGTGACTGATTGCAGAAGTAGATATTCTGAGGTCTACCCATAATGATGTGAGCCAACCTGGAGAAAGATTCTCCTCCAGTCTAGTGTTTAGGTGAAACCCCGACACAGCTGAGAGCTTGACTACTATCTCATGAAAGACCTGAACCACATTTACTACCTAAGCTATGACTGATTTGCTGACCCACACAAACCATAAAGTAACAAGAGTGTATTGTCATAAGCCAGTAGATTTTGGGGTACTTTGTTTTGGGGTAACAAAGTAACAAATAGTAACACAGAGTAACAATTATGAAAAATCTTAAGAAAAGCTAGAGGCAAAGAAAATAAGATAACAGATTTCTTATCAGAAAACATGCAAGATAACAGCATAAGGAATTCAGACAATGATACTGTAAGAGTGATATAATGGGCCAGATGGTAGCTACCCTTGTGCTGAGCATAGTATAATGTATAAACTTGCACACACACACACATGGAAATACAGAAAAAAAATTTAAAGTTCAGAAAGAAAAAAAATCTGTTAACTAGAATTATATGCTTAGTGGAAATGCCTTTCAAAAGGGAAAACAAAATAATTTTTTCAGACATAAATAGATGAAAGAACTCAGGAGCAGCACCCTGGCTGTAACATGAAGAGCCCTGTATCTTTTAAATAAATTGAATTTATAGCTAAAAATGTTCCTAAAAGAAGACACTAGAGGAGCACCTGGGTGACTCAGTGTTTTAAGCCTCTTCCTTCAGCTTGGGTCATGATCTCAGGGTCCGGGATGGAGCCCCAATGGGGCTCTCTGTTCAGCAGGGAGCCTGCTTCCCCCTCTCTCTCTGCCTGCCTCTCTCCTACTTGTGATCTTTCTCTGTCAAATAAATAAATAAAAATATTTTTTTAAATACTAGAAAAATAGAGGAATAGAGGGGGAGGAGTAAAGATGGCGGAGAAGTAGCAGGCTGAGACTACTTCAGCTAGCAGGAGATCAGCTAGATAGCTTATCTAAACATTGCAAACACCTGCAAATCCATCGGCAGATCGAAGAGGAGAAGAACAGCAATTCTAGAAACAGAAAACAACCACTTTCTGAAAGGCAGGAGTGGCGGAGAAGTGAATCCAAAGCGATGGGAAGATAGACCCCGGGAGAAGGGGCTGGCTCCTGGCAAGTGGCGGAGCAACGGAGCACAAAATCAGGACTTTTAAAAGTATGTTCCGCTGAGGGACATCGCTCCAAAGGGTAAACCGGGGTGAAGCCAATGCAGAGTCAGCGTGGCCTCAGGTCCCGCAGGGTCACAGAAGGATCGGGGGTGTCTGAGTGTCACAGAGCTTGCAGGTAATAGAACGGGGAAGCCGGCTACAGAGACAGAGCCGAGGAGTGAGATAACAGTTAGGGGTTACCTTGAACCGGTCTCAGGCTCAGAGAACTCGGAGGGTGGCCCGAGGTCAGGCAGACAGGAGTTACTGGGCGCTGTTCTCTGAGGGCGCACTGAGGAGTGGGGTCCCGGGCTCTCGGCTCCTCTGGGCCGGAGACCAGGAGGCCACAATTTGTATTCCCATCCTCCGGAACTCCACAGAAAGTGCTCAGGGAACAAAAGCTCCTGAAATCAAACCCAAGCGGATTACTCAGCCCCCTGGTAAGAGCGGTGCAATTCCGCCTGGGGCAAAGACACTTGAGAATCACTACAACAGGCCCCTCCCCCAGAAGATCAACAAGAAATCCAGCCAAGACCAAGTTCACCTACCAAGGAGTGCAGTTTCAATATCAAGGAGAGCAGCAGAATTCCAGAGGAGGAGAAAGCAAAGCACGGAACTCATGGCTTACTCCCTATGATTCTTTAGTCTTGCAGTTAATTTAATTTTTTTTTCATTTTTTTCTCTTTTTCTGCTAAAATTTTTTTTAAAATTTTACCCTTATCTTTTTTAATGTTTTTTAACTAGTTTATCTAATATATATATATATTTACTATTTTATACTTTTCTTTATTCATTTTCTTTTTTTAATTCTATTCTTTCTTTCCTTTTTTTTTTTTTTCTTTCTTTCGTTCTGAACCTCTTTTTATCCCCTTTCTCCCCCCTCACGATTTGGGATCTCTTCTGATTTGGTTAAAGCATATTTTCCTGGGGTTGTTGCTACCCTTTTAGTATTTTACTTACTCCTTCATATACTCCTTTCTGGACAAAATGACAAGGCAGAAAAATTCACCACAAAAAAACAACAACAACAAAAAAACAAGAGGCAGTACCGAAGGCTAAGGACCTAATCAATAGAGACATTGGTAATATGTCAGATATAGAGTTCAGAATGACAATTCTCAAGGTTCAAGCCAGGCTAGAAAAAGGCATGGAAGATATTGGAGAAACCTTCTTGGGAGATATAAAAGCCCTTTCTAGAGAAATAAAAGAACTAAAATCTAACCAAGTTGAAATAAAAAAAAAAGTATTAATAAGGTGCAATCAAAAATGGAGGCTCTCACTGCTAGGATAAATGAGGCAGAAGAATTAGTGATATAGAAGACCAAATGACAGAGAATAAAGAAGCTGAGCAAAAGAGGGACAAACAGCTACTGGACCACGAGGGGAGAATTTGAGAGATAAGTGACACCATAAGACGAAACAACATTAGAATAATTGGGATTCCAGAAGAAGAAGAAAGACAGAGGGGAGCAGAAAGTATACTGGAGATAATTATTGGGGAGAATTTCCCCAATATGGCAAAGGGAACGAGCATCAAAATTCAGGAGGTTCAGAGAATGCCCCTCAAAATCAATAAGAATAGGCCCACACCCCATCACCTAATAGTAAAATTTACAAGCCTTAGTGACAAAGAGAAAATCCTGAAAGCAGCCCGGGAAAAGAAGTCTGTAACATACAATGGTAAAAATATTAGATTGGTAGCAGACTTATGCACAGAGACCTGGCAGGCCAGAAAGAGCTGGCATGATATATTCAGAGCACTAAATGAGAAAAACATGCAGTCAAGAATACTATATCCAGCTAGGCTATCATTGAAAATAGGAGAGATTAAAAGCTTCAGGACAAACAAAAACTGAAAGAATTTGCAAACACCAAACCAGCTCTACAGGAAATATTGAAAGGGGTCCTCTAAGCAAAGAGAGAACGTACAAGTGGTAGATCAGAAAGGAACAGAGACAATATACAGTAACAGTCAACTTACAGGCAATACAATGGCACTAAATTCATATCTCTCAATAGTTACCGTGAATGTTAATGGGCTAAATGTGCCAATCAAAAGACAAAGGGTATCAAAATGGATAAAAAAACAAAACCCATCAATATGTTGCCTATAAGAACAGATTTTAAGCCCGAAGACACCTCCAGATTTAAACTGAGAGGGTGGAAAAGAATTCACATGCTAATGGACATCAGAAGAAAGCAGGAGTGGCCATCCTTATATCAAATCAATTAGATTTTAGGCCAAAGACTATAATAAGAGATGAGGAAGGACACTATATCATACTCAAAGGGTCTATCCAACAAGAAGATCTAACCATTTTAAATGTCTATGCTCCCAACGTGGGAGCAGCCAACTATATAAACCAATTAATAACAAAATCAAAGAAACACATCAACAATAATACAATAATATTAGGGGACTTTAACACTCCCCTCACTGAAATGGACAGATCATCTAAGCAAAAGATCAAAAAGTAAAGGCCTTAAATGACACACTGGACCAGATGGACATCATAGATATATTCAGAATATTTCATCCCAAAGCAACAGAATACACATTCTTCTCTAGTTCACATGGAACATTCTCCAGAATAGATCACATCCTCGGTCCTAAATCAGGACTCAGCCAGTATCAAAGATTGGGATCACTCCGCGCATATTTACAGACCACAATGCTCTGAAGCTAGAACTCAACCACAAGAGGATTTTGGAAAGAACCCAAACATGGAGACCAAACAGCATCCTCCTAAAGAATGAATGGGTCAACCGGGATTAAAGAAGAATTGAAAAAAATCAGGGAAACAAATGATAATGAAAACACAACGGTTCAAAATCTGTGGGACACAACAAAGGCAGTCCTGAAAGGAAAATATATAGCGGTACAAGCCTTTCTCAAGAAACAAGAAAGGTCTCAGGTACACAACCTAACCCTACAACCAAAGGAGCTGGAGAAAGAACAAGAAAGAAACCCTAAGCCCAGCAAGAGAAGAGAAATCATAAAGATCAGAGCAGAAATCAATGAAATAGAAACCAAAAAAAACAATAGAACAAATCAACAAAACTAGAAGCTGGTTCTTTGAAAGAATTAATAAAATTGATAAACCCATGGCCAGAATTATCAAGAAGAAAAGAGAAAGGACCCAAACTAATAAAATCATGAATGAAAGAGGAGAGATCCACAACTAACACCAAAGAAATACAAACTATTATAAGAACATACTATGAGCAACTCTACGCCAACAAATTTGACAATCTGGAAGAAATGGATGCATTCCTAGAAACATATAAACTACCACAACTGAACCAGGAAGAAATAGAAAGCCTGAACAGACCCATACACAGAAAGGAGATTGAAACAGTCATTAAAAATCTCCAAACAAACAAAAGCCCAGGGCCAGACGGCTTTCTGGGGGAATTCTACCAAACATTTAAAGAAGAACTAATTCCTATTCTCCTGAAACTGTTCCAAAAAATAGAAATGGAAGGAAAACTTCCAAACTCATTTTATGAGACCAGCATCACCTTGATCCCAAAACCAGACAAGGATCCCATCCAAAAAGAGAGCTATAGACCAATATCCTTGATGAGCACAGATGCGAAAATTTCCACCAAAATACTAGCCAATATGATTCAACATTACATTAAAAGGATCATTCACCACGACCAAGTGGGTTTTATTCCAGGGATGCAAGGTTGGTTCAACATCCGCAAATCAATCAATGTGATACAACACATCAATAAAAGAAAGAACAAGAATCATATGATACTCTCAATAGATGCTGAAAAAGCATTTGACAAAGTACAGCATCCCTTCCTGATCAAAACTCTTCAAAGTGTAGGGATAGAGGGCACATACCTCAATATCATCAAAGCCATCTATGAAAAACCCACCGCAAATATCATTCTCAATGGAGAAAAACGGAAAGCTTTTCCGCTAAGGTCAGGAACACGGCAGGGATGTCCATTATCACCACTGCTATTCAACATAGTACTAGAAGTCCTAGCCTCAACAATCAGACAACAAAAGGAAATTAAAGGCATCCAAATCGGCAAAGAAGAAGTCAAATTATCACTCTTTGCAGATGATATGATACTATATGTGGAAAACCCAAAAGACTCCACTCCAAAACTGCTAGAACTTATACAGGAGTTCAGTAAACTGTCAGGATATAAAATCAATGCACAGAAATCAGTTGCATTTCTCTACACCAACAGCAAGACAGAAGAAAGAGAAATTAAGGAGTCAATCCCATTTACAATTGCACCCAAAACCATAAGATACCTAGGAATAAACCTAACCAAAGAGGCCAAGAATCTATATTCAGAAAACTATAAAGTACTCATGAAAGAAATTGAGGAAGTCACAAAGAAATGGAAAAATGTTCCATGCTCCTGGATTGGAAGAATAAATATTGTGAAAATGTCTATGCTACCTAAAGCAATCTACACATTTAATGCAATTCCTATCAAAGTACTATCCATGTTTTTCAAAGAAATGGAACAAATAATCCTAAAATTTATATGGAACCAGAAAAGACCTAGAATAGCCAAAGGAATATTGAAAAAGAAAGCCAAAGTTGGTGGCATTGCAATTCTGGACCTCAAGCTCCATTACAAAGCTGTCATCATCAAGACAGCATGGTACTGGCACAAAAACAGACATATAGATGAATGGAACAGAATATAAATCCCAGAAATAGACCCTCAACTCTATGGTCAACTAATCTTTGACAAAGCAGGAAAGAATGTCCAATGGAAAAAAGACAGCCTCTTCAATAAATGGTGTTGGGAAAGTTGGACAGCCACATGCAGAAAAATGAAATTGGACCATTTCCTTACACTACATATGAAAATAGGCTCAAAATGGATGAAGGACCTCAATGTGAGAAAGGAATCCATCAAAATCCTTGAGGAGAACACAGGCGGCAACCCCTTCGCCCTCAACCGCTGCAACATTTTCCTAAGAACATCGCCAAAGGCAAGGGAAGCAAGCGCAAAAAGGAACTATTGGCATTTCATCAAGATCAAAAGCTTTTGCACAGCAAAGGAAACAGTTAACAAAACCAAAAGACAACTGACAGAATGGGAGAAGATATTTGCAATGGACATATCAGATAAAGGGCTAGTGTCCAGAATCTATAAAGTACTTAGCAAACTCAACACCCAAAGAACAAATAATCCAATCAAGAAATGGGCAGAGGACATGAACAGATATTTCTGCTAAGAAGACATCTAGATGGCCAACAGACACATGAAAAAGTGCTCCATATCACTCAGCATCAGGGGAATATAAATCAAAACCACAATGAGATATCACCTCACACCAGTCAGAATGGCTAAAATGAACAAGACAGGAAATGACAGATGCTGGCAAGGATGTGGAGAAAAGGGAACCCTTCTACACTGTTGATGGGAATGCAAGCTGGTGCAACCTCTCTGGAAAACAACATGGATGTTCCTCAAAATGTTGAAAATAGAACTACCCTATGACCCAGCAATAGCACTACTGGATATTTTTAAAGATACAAACGTAGTGATCTGAAGGGGCACGTGCACCCGATTGTCTATAGCAGCACTGTCCATAATATCCAAACTATGGAAAGAACTTAGATGTCCATCAACAGATAAATGGATAAAGAAGAGGTGGTATATATACACAATGGAATACTATGCAGCCATCAAAAGAAATGAAATCTTGCCATTTGCAATGATGTGGATGTAACTTGAGGGTATCATGCTTAGCAAAATAAGTCAATCAGAGAAAGACAACTATCATATGATCTCCCTGATATGAGGAAGTGGTGATGCAACATGGGGGCTTAAGTCGGTAGGAGAAGAATAAATGAAACAAGATGGGATTGGGAGGGAGATAAACCATAAGTGACTCTTAATCTCACAAAACAAACTGAGGGTTGCTGGGGGGAGGGGGATTGGGAGAAGGGGGGGTGGGATTATGGACACTGGGGATGGTATGTGCTTTGGTGAGTTCTGTGAAGTGTGTAAACCGGGCGATTCACAGACCTGTACCCCTGGAGATAAAAATACATTATATGTTTATAAAAAATAAAAAATTAAAAAATTAAAAAAATACTAGAAAAATAATGACTTTACATTAGTTAATTCTCTTAAACATTTAAGCAGGATATAATTCTATCTAAATTCCTGCAGAATATTAAGAGAACACTTTCCAACTAATTCTAAGAGATCAGCCTTAGTCTAATACCATGCCTTCATGAAAGTATTAAGAGAAAGGAAAACTAGAGACTGTTATTTCTCAATAACATGGATGCAATAATTCTTAAATAGAAGTAAGTATGATCTAACATTTGAAAACTAATCTCTTTTATTCATCCCATTTAACTGAAAGGAAAAACCATATGATCATATCAACAGATGTAAAAATTGTATTAGCTAAAATATGACATTCATGCCTAATAAAAACTGTCAGTAACTACACAAGAAGATTTCTTTAACTTGAAACATAACATCTACAACATATGTACAGTTAATGTAGTTAATGGCAAAATACTGCCCACCCCAACAAAAAACATCACTCTGGAGGTTCTATACAGCATAACAGGTAAGAAAAGGAAATAAAAATGTCCATACTGGGAAAGTAGGAAGCAAAGCTTTATTTACCCACAGATGGTTGGGTTGTCTTATGAATAAAACTCTATGGAATCTACAAAAGAGCAGCTACAGCTAGTAAATTTAGAAATTTTCAGAATAAGAGGGCAATATGCAAGAATAAATTGTGTTTCTATATGCTACAAATGAGAAGTCAGAAACTAAAATAAAAATACTATTTAAAAGGCTTCAAAATGTGAAATAAATACCATTATTTTAAACAGAATTTAAAACTAAAATTCTGAGCCTGAAAAATATAAATTTAGCTAATTAGGAATGAGGAAGTAATAAAGTAGTTTGAATGTGTCTGGAATTTCCACGTGGAATCTCCAGTTGACTTAAGTGGTTACTGTCTTTTATCAACCATAGAAATCTTATTCTTTTTATTTCTATTTCTAAAACTTGAGCAGGATTTCTTTCATGTACATTCATAGAGCTCTATTTCTTTTCTTTCTTTTTTTTTTTTTAGGTTTTATTTATTTATTTGACAGGGAGAGACAGTGAGAGAGGGACCACAAGCAGGGGGTTGGGAGAGGAAGAAGCCAGCTTCCTGCCAAGCAGGGAGCTTGATGTGGGGCTCGATTCCAGGACTCTGGGATCATGACCTGAGCCGAAGGTAGACACTTAATGACTGAGCCACCCAGGCACTCCAGAGTTCTATTTAAGCATGCTCAGTTACTTATCAATTATAATCAAGACTTAAATTTGATTTTCAAATGAATGAAAACAGGGAGAAGATGAAGATCCTGTCATTTTACTGCAGGTTAGGATGAAGAAAATAAATTATAAAATCAAGTATCTTTATCTAGCTGTTTCAAAAAAAAAAAAAAAAAAAAGGAACTACCTGAAGTAATATGAGCAGAAGCATATAGCAAGAAAATCTAGATCAGAGACCCAAAGATTGACCTTCACATGGCCTTACTGTGTAAGGCTGGTTCAGGTCTTACCTGGAGGAACACTGAGACCAAGGGATAGAGAAATAAAGACAGTTCCCAGAGAGTCGTTAAAATGTATTAGACAGCTCCAGACTATTCATAATTCTAGTAGTGGTTGACTTAATTCTTTTTTTCTTTTTAGGCTCACTTATAGGTACAAAGTTTCTTTTGTCTCAAAAGGATGGATACGAAGCAATCAGGTTCAGAGAAACCAATTACAAAGGGACACACCTAGACATTTATTTTTACTTCTGCAAAACAAAATTCTACAAAGTGAATTATGATATCCCAGCCAATGTTGTGGAAGTCTTTTTATGCTTTTGTTTGTTTGTTTGTTTTTTGGAGTTAGCCAAAATTAGTATTCCTAAAGTGACATTATCTAAAATGTATCTTAGAAATGATTATATTAATTTTTTGAGCATCGATTCAGCACTTTAAGGTGTATGTTCAGGAGGCACCTGTATCCAATATTTTAAGAATACGGTATGGCAACATTTTTATAAGATAAAGGGCTAAAATTTAGTTATATATAATTACCTACCAACTCCATCATGCTTAAAGCTTAAATTAGTTTGAAAGAACATGAATGGCTTTCATTTGTATTACAAGGATATACTAAGAATTCAATTTTATTTCAGCTATCCAAGGAAGGCCTATTCATATTGTCCTAATTCATAAGCCATAAAGTGTTTATGCTATTTTTAAATGTACTTAATGTCTCTCTTCTGAGCTACACTGATGATACTGTAGAGAGAAGAAGAGTTATCTCTGAAATGCAGAAAATTCTCTGCTTCTTTTGGGGGGTACAGACAAAAGAGACAACTACACCGACATTGGCAGGAAAATATACTTTATGTGAGTATGATAAAAATGTAGGTTTTTTGAAATCAGCCCAGCAGGAATTACATTATTTGTTCTTACAAAGATACTAGTCTCCATTCCAAAAGACAATAATTTCTTGCTTCAGCTGTTTTTAGCAATTCAAACTTGACATCTTTCTTTTCAGTCATTTGAATTCTGCCCTATGTACATTTTTTAAAGGGTAAGTGTTATTTTGTACTTATTTCCACAGTAGTAAATATATCTGGTCCTAGATGTCTGAAGCAGAGATTTTAGCTCATCTTCAGAACAGAGCAGGTCATTTCCCTCTGTCCCTCTTCCAAGAGTAAATGACACTATTTTTATGATAGTTTTTGCTCCCCAGAATTCTGCTATTTATTTAGTTAATAACATGTCCACTTCATTCCATGTCTTTTCCTTCCCTGGACACCACCTAACCCCTATCCTACCAAAAAGCATGTCATAAACACAAAAAGAAAAACACTGTCATAGAAACTCATCCACAGTTTCATTCTCAAATATTATGTCTAACCTGTGTTGAATATGGATGTAGCCTTCGAGATATTAGGAACTCCAATGAAAAGATAAAAAGAATATGGCTGAGGAGACAAACTGTTTTAATACTGTCATGGCTTACAACACACACCTTTCTACAATAATGAGGAGATAACATGCACATAATTTCTAAAATAAGAAATAATGCCTGGATTCAGAATTCATCAAAACCAAAGTTTTTCTTTTTTTTTTTTTTTAAGATTTTATTTATGTATTTATTTGACAGAGAGAGACAGCGAGAGAGAGAGAGAGAGCACAAGCAGGGGAAGTGGGAGACGGAGAAGCAGGCTCTCTGCCGAGTGGGGAGCCTAATGTGGGACTCGATCTCAGGACCCAGGATCATGACCTGAGACGAAGGCAGACACTTAATGACTGAGCCACGCAGGCGCCTCAAAATATTTCCAGTTTGTACGATCAGCACGCTCCCTAGTGATTCTTTGTACATTTTTCCTCTTTCTGGAATGGATTTCCCTCTATGTTCTCGTGGTAAATTCCTACTCTTTGAGACTCAGGTCAAATCTGTTTTTACTCCAGGAAGCACCCTTTGCCTTATTCTTCCTGAAACAAACTTGATCAAATTTTCTGTTATATCACCACCATGGTTCCATTTCAACATCTGCCAAACTCTGTTTCACTGGACAGCCCGGATATCTGTCCTACAATATTTATCACTCATCTTTGCTTCCTTCGCACCCAACAAGAGCCCAGCATGTGGTGGATAGCTTATGAATAAAGAGATGAATGAATGAATGAATGAATGAATGAATGAATGAATTTAGCATCACCCTGAGATAAAAAAGAACAGATATTAAGCAGAATTCCATGAACACACAAGTGCTCATTAAATCATACATTATAAGCTGGAGACACCTTCCCTGTGCCAAGTGCATTAAATCACTTCATTATCAAAACTTCATAAAGTATTCGTTTTATTTCCATTCTAGAAATGAAAATATTGAGACTGAGAAGTTAAATAACTTATCTTGAGATATTTATGCAAAGGCAATGGAAGCAAAAATAAACTGAGACAAAACCAGACTAAAAAGCTTCTGCCCAGCAAAAGAAATCATTAACAAAATGAAAAGGCAATCTACCAAATGAAAGGAACTTTTTTTACAAACCTTATACTTGAGAAAGGGTTAATATCCAAGATATACAAAGAACTCATACAACTCAATATCCAAAAACAAACAATCCAGTTTAAAATGGGCAAAGCATCTGAATAGACACTCACATGGCCAACAATTACATGAAAAGATGTTCACCATCACTAATCATCAGAGAAAAGCAAATCAAAACCACAATGAGATTTCACTTTATACCCATTAGAATGGCTATTACTAAAAAGACAAGAAGTAATCAATGTTGGTTAGGATGTGAAGAAAAAGAAACCGTTATGCACTGTTGCCAGAAACAAACTCATGGAGAAACTATGGAAAACATAATGGAGGTTCCTCAAAACATTAAAAATAGAACTACCATATGACCCATTAATTGCTTCTGGCTATTTTATCCAAAGAAAATGGAAATTCTAGCTCAAAAAAGAATAACACACCCTCATGTTCTCTGCAGCATTGTCTATAATAGCCAATATATGAAAACAACCTAAGTGGCCACAGATAGATGAGTGACTAAAGAAACTGTGATACGCATATGTGCACATACTTGCACCCAATGAAATACTATTTAGCTATTAAAAACTAATGAAATCTTGCCATTAGTGAGGACATGAATGGACCCTGAGGCACTTAAGTTAAACGGAGTAAGTCCCACAGAAAAAGATAAATACCATATCATCTCACTTGTATGTGGAATCTAAAAACAAAAACAAAACCAAAAACAAATACAACAATCACAGTAAAAAATAAACCCCAAAAGCAAAAATCCAAGTTTACAGATACAGACAATAGACTAGTGGTTATTAGAGGCAGGGGATTAGGTAAAATAGGTAAAATGGCTCAGGAGTTTTCAAAAGTTACAAACTTCTAGTAACAGAATAAACAAGCCATGGGAATAGGATGTAAGCATGATGACTAAAGTTAATATGCCATATTACATGTTTGAAAGTTGTTAAGAGAGGAGATCTTAAAATTTCTGGTCACAAGGAAAAAAACACTGTAATTAGGTGTGGCAGTAGATGTTAGCTAGACTTATTGTGATGATCATTTCACAACATATACAATAATCTCAAACATTAGATTATACACTAATACTAATAAAATATTATATGTTACATACCTCAATACAAAATATATTTATCTATCTACCTCTAAATTAAACCCAGGCAGTCTGACTCCAGAGCCATTATATAAAAATAGCAAGCCAGAATAAATGGAAAATGCATAGCACTGTCTCTTGGAAATGGTTTCAGACTTATAAAATATCTTGTAGAGTACCACAGTCTAAAATTAACGACTGGAAATGATAATATTTTCTTAAAATTATTATAGATATATAAAATATTACAAACATAAAATAATCAGATAGTGAAAATTATAGTGTATATCTTAATAAATGTTTTAATCATTCATGAAAAACCATCAGGTAATATGGAAGATGAGCACAATGTTAAGGAGAATCTCTTACTAGAACTAAACTAATCAACTGCATATTTTATTAAGCTCCTTCATTGTGCTTGAATCTAGGAGTGGGAGATATGGATGAGAATTAGGAAGAGTATTGCTACTTTATGGGTTAGTTATAATCCCAATGGTTAATTATAACCTATCCAACTGAAACATTAAGGGAAAAGTATTTGCATGCCTTGAACTTGTTTTTAATTACTTCTCCCAACCCATTAATTCTTAGACCTTTTTATCTGGCTATTTTCTCTTTTCCTTCAGAAGATCTAATATTAAATGCTATGTGTTTCCTGATGTATTCTTTAATCCTCAATCTAGGTTATGATATAGTAACATAGGTTTTATGTAGCAACAATGTCCATCACCTAATGGAAGAATGTAACCCACTGCATTGTAATCCTCCTCATTCTGTTGCTTTTCCACAAAATCAGAAGTTCCCAAAGGACAAAGCATTACCTTGTTCAACATTGCCTTCATAGTGCCAGAAAAAGCAGTGTTAGCTAGGGAGACTTGTATTACAGATTTCATGGATAAAGTAAAAACGATGAGAAGAGGAAAGCAAAATATGATTCAGGGGAAACCCTGATCTTTGTCCAATGAACACCTAACCTGTTTGGGTGCCTGGGAAATATGCACCCAGATTAGGAAAGGCAGTGAAACGCAGGGTAAAGTTTGGTGAGAGAGACTATTTTGAGTGTAAACTATGCAAGGGAACAACAATTGCTGTATTTAAATAAACAATCTGGTAGCCTAAAAGAAGAGTTGATGGAAGCAGAGAAAGCCTGAGCTAGACAGAGAAATGAGAACTAAAGATAGGAGAGACTCAGTGGGTTAAAGCCTCTGCCTTTGGCTCAGGTCATGATCTCAGGGTCCTGAGATCCAGCCCAGCACCTGGCTCTCTGCTCAACGGGAAGCCTGCTTTCCCTCTCTCTCTGCCTGCCTCTCTGCCTGTTTGTGATCTCTGTATGTCAAATAAATAAATAAAAATTTAAAAAGGCAAGACTCAGGCAACACAGGCCATTGTCATGGTCATGGCTGTCATTGACTGAGAGCTTACTAGGTACTATATTTTTTACAAAGATCAATTCATTTATTGTGAGACTAGTATTTTGAGTCCTATGGGGTAAGCAAGGAAACAGGACATGTGCTAAGTGTGGTGGGGATCCCCTAAAACAATCTTCAGTGATCCCCCCCACTCCTAATGTTCACACCCTTGTATCACTGCACTCTGTGAGTCTGGGCTGGGTTTACCGACCTTCTTCTAACAACAACAATGAAAACATGGCCCAAATGATCAAAAGTCACTCCTGAGATTAGATTGTAAAAGGCTATTGCTTCTGTTTTATGAACCTTTTCTCTCCTTGAAGCACTTGCTCTTGGGGAAGTCAGCGGCCGTGGTCTGAACAGCCCTGTGCTAAGGGCTGAGGTAGCTTGGAGGAGGACACTCCCCAACCTAGACAAGACTCAGAGTGACCACAGCCTCGGTCAACACATTAAGAGCACACTTGTGAGATCCCCTGAACCTGAACCACCTGGCTAAGCTGTTCCCACATTCCTCATCCACTAAAAAGAAACTGTGAGATGATAAATGCTTTTTTCCTGGTCTAAACTCTTAAGTACCAGGGTGAGTTGTTACACAGTAATTGATCACTGACACAGACAGTGACAAAGGATTAAAAGCCCAGCTCCTGAGTTTACACCGTCTACTGTTAACCAAGTTGACATGGAAAGACGATCTCTCCACAGGATGTTAGCTTTTTTATTTCAAAGGTGGGAAAGTAAAACAATATGCATGATGACAAAATAAGTGTGACCACTGTACAAATATAACAAATATAATTCTTTTTCTTAGTTTGTTTAGATGGGTTTTTTAAAGAAGAAAAATTCAGTATTACCAATAAGGCTGCAATTTACTATATAAACCTTCATAGTTTTCCAACACAGCAGTTACAACTAGAGTATTATCTGATCCCAGGGGAATGGGAAGAAGAAAAAACGTGGACACTTTCAGGGTCATAAAAGTGATGAGAACTGAATGGGCAATGAAGTTGTCAGTCCTTGAAATGAATGATGAATGATGAAGAAAGTTCTTGTAGCAAATGCTGCAATGTATCTATTCCAAATCTTTTTAAAAAGGATTTTTTTTTCCATAGTGATGATTTTATCCAATACTATAGTGTTTGTTAACTTTGGCTCAAACCACATTACTGACTTGACTTCAAGTGACTTGTACAGGCGGCAGTTATACTGGGTGTGAGAGGGGTCCATGTACTGACGAGGCAGGGTTGTGGTCATCTGAAAATATACGTACACACTGCTCACATTTCAAGTTCTCCCAGTCTGATCTTCTATGGAGATTTCCTTATAACCTTATTTTCCTGGTATACTTGGGTAGTTCAGATGGATGAACTTCCAACTCTTAATTTCAGCTCAAGTCATGATCTTGGGGTCATAAGATCCAGCCCTGCTTTGGGCACTGGGCTCCCCGCTCAGTGGGGGTCTACTGGTCTCTCTTCTTCCCTCTGCTTCTCCTCTCCCCCTCCCCTACTCATTCATGCTCAAGCTTTCTCTGTCAAACAACCAACCAACCAGCCAAATCAATCAATAAATAAAATCTTTAAACAAAACAAAACACAGCCTCATTTTCCTGATGTTGACAATTCCCTTTGTTCATAAAAAGCAAAGGTTTTGGATCTCTCTTAGGCTTATGTATCTTTATTTGTTATACTTGGGTTCCGCTTATTTACATGTCTTCTTTAAAGGTCACCATTTGTGAATTAAACTAATTTATTACATATGATTATCATCAAGATCATCAAATTATTTTCATGTGCACAAACATATTCATCTTCATGATTAAATGTTAGTTGTCAAAACAGAAATGAGGGTTTAGAAGCTGGATGGCCACTGCACTTTGCAAACAAGTGACACACCAACAATAACATATATGCCTTAAATTTCCTGGTCATGCAGGTCTGCCTACTCTGGCAGCAAGGCTGTTTTGTTTGTTTTTTTGTTTGTTTGTTTGTTTTAACATTTTATTCATTTGGGAGAGAGAGAGAGAGACAAGCTGGGAGAGGGGCAGAGGGAGAAGGAGAAGCAGATTCCCCGCTGAGCAGAGAGCCCTACCTGGGGCTCCATCCCAGGTCCCTGGGATCATGACCTGAGCTGATGGCAGAAGTTTAAACAACTGTGCCACCAAGTGCCCCTATTTTTATATTTTGTTATTTAAAAAAACCACACTACATGAGATTTACCCTCTTAACAAATTTCTAAGTGGACAGTAGATTTAACATCTGTGTATGGCACAGTAAACCATCAACTATAAGCCTAACATCGTACAGATAGCCAGAACTCACTTTGTTTGACTGAAACACAATGAACAGTCCTCCCTCAGTTCCTTCTCCTCCCAGCCCCTGGCAACCACCATCCCTCCTGTTTCTATGAGTATGATGACCAGAGATCCTTCATGTAAGTGGATAAATCTTGAGGCCATTAGGCTAAGTGAAATAAACCAGGAAGAGAAGTACAAATACTTCAAGATTACCATAATCTTTGAATCCACAAACCGCTTCTGAAATTTTTTTTACATTGTAAGGTTTTTTTTAATTGTGTTATGTTAGTCACCACAGAGTACATCATTAATTTCGATGTAGTGTTCCAGGATTCATTGTCTGTGTGTAACACCCAGTGCTCCACGCAACCCCTGCCCTCCTTAATACCCATCACCAGGCTCATCCAACCCCCAGCCCCCTACCCTCTAAAACCCTCAGTTTGTTTCCCAGAGTCTGTAATCTGTCATGGTCCGTCTCCCCCTCTGAACTCTCCCCCTTAATTTCCCTTCCTTCTCCTAAAGTCCTCCATGCTATTCCTTATGTTCCACAAATAAGTGAAACCGCATGATAATTGACTTTCTCTGCCTGACTTATTTCGCTCAGCATAATCTCCTCCAGCCCCATCCAAGCTGATGCAAAAGCTGGGTATTATCAACGCAGAGGGGCACACACACTCCCAAATACACACGCACAATAAGGATAACACAGGCAACCTCTGAGGACCCTGTGTTTTATCCCAGACCAGCACCGTGAACAATCAGGCGAGAGTCAGCATCAAGCCATTCCAGGAGACAACTGGGCACCTACTCTCTGAATGCATCCATTTAGACTGTGGGTCCCTATATACATCGTAAGATCTGATTCCAACCATGTCACGGTTCAGCACTCTGTCGCTCTTTGATTAACTGAATGCTGAAGCCCTCCCTTCTCCATTCTCCATACTATCTTATGACTGCATAGAATTAAACACTTGCTGTGGCATCCGATGGGCAGGGACAGCAAGCATGTTAATAATCTATTAAAGAGTATAACAAAACCTCAGAAGTATTTATTTGAATATAATATTCACCCTGGAACAGAGATCTGAAACGTAACCATTTCAAGGTTACAAGCAACGATGCTACAACACTAAACCACAAAGAGCAGGAAACACGAATGCGCGTCTCTACATGAAAATCCTGCAGCACTGCATGCACTTAATGAAAAAAAAAATGAATTCCATGTAAGAATAAAGCAACCCCAACTGTCTGTTGTTTCAACACCTTTCTACTCTGCACCATTTCTTCTAGTGCCATAAGGACATACGGAAAACTAATTTTAAAACACGTACATATAAGAAAAACTATAACTGTGTCCCAACCTGTTGGCCCCTCCAGTGGGTATGTTCTTGCCTCCAGAGCCTATCACCAGTTGGATCCATCTAGGAAAAAAAGAAAAAGAAAGAAAGAAAAAAAGTGGCAAAGCTTCAGCAGCTTCCTATTCTGTCCAAAGAAAGGATTATGGAAAAGTTCAAATCTGTTTGCTCTCTTTTATATATTCGAGCATACACGCACGAAATGAGTTCTGGAAGACTGACAATTTGAAATCCCACTCCTAGAGCCTGTACTGTGTCCTTCTGAATGTGTATGTCAAAGTCTTAACCCTCAACGTGATCATGTTTGGAGATGGTGGGGATGGAGCCTTTGGGAGTTAGATTTCAAAGTGGCTTCATGAGAGTGGGGGTCTCCCGATGGGACCAGCATCCTTCTAAGGAAGGAAAGTTTTCAGAGCTCTCTTTACTAGTCAGAAGACACAGTGAAAAAATGGCTGTCCACAGAAGAGAGCTCTCACCAGGATCCAATTGGTTATTATTTAGAATTTGGATTTCCACCTTCGTCTGTGCAAAGTAACTGCCTGTTGTTGGAATCACCCAGTCTGCAGTGTTTTATTATAACACTGGAGCTGACCGAGGCATTTCTATATACGTTAGTGAACACAATGGACTAGAGCATCACTTCAAAGTAGCCCTTGTACTTCATCATCCCTCCGGAAAGCTTAATTTTAGCGTATTTAGCAAGAGATGAAAATGAAAGCACCTATGGTAATTGAGAACATGTGTTCTAGGCTCAACAGTTTTATTGTTAAAATGCCTTCCATATTAGCAAAAATAAAAGAAATAAATTCATTAAAACATAATCGTCTTGATTTTTCTTTTTTTTAATTATTTTTACTTTTTATTAACATATAATGTATTATTAGCTCCAGGGGTATAGGTCTGGGAATCGTCAGGCTTACACACTTCACAGCACTCACCATATCACATACCCTCCCCACTGACCATAACCCAACCTCACCTTCTCCCTAACCCCCATCCCCCCAGCAACCCTCAGTTTGTTTTGTGAGATTAAGAGTCTCTTATGGTTTGTCTCCCTCCTGACCCATCTTGTTTCATTTTTTCCTTCCTTACCCCCCAAATCCCCAATGCTGCCTCTCAAATCCTCATATCAGGGAGATCATATGATAATTGTCTTTCTCTGATTGACTTCTTATTCTCTTCTATTTATTGAATTACCCAGTAAAAAATAATCTAATCAGGTAAATAGAAACAATTACCCAAGGATATTTTCCCCATCTCCTTTATTCAAAATAAATTTGCTTGAACCTCTTTATCTCAAATAGAACAGTTTATCATTATTTTAAAATTGAATACTTACTACCATAACAAACACTGTGATTTAACACATTTAATTGATACCTGGAAATAGAAATACTGCCAATTTACTATTGTTCTAGGAAATAATGTATGATACCAGTTTTACAGCATTGTCTCAAAAGCTAACTATATTTCGAGGAGCCTGGGTGGTTCAGTTGGTTGAGCCTCTGCCTTCAGCTCAGGTCATGATCCTGGTGTCCTGGGATAGAGCTCTGCATCAGGCTCACTGCTCAGTGAGAAGCCTGCTTCTCCCTCTGCCACTCCCCCTGCTTCCGCTGTCAAATAAATAAATAAAATCTTTTTTAAGAAATTAAGGTAGTTGAGGGAAATTGGAGGGGGAGATGAAACAGGAGAGACTATAGACTCTGAAAAACAATCTGAGGTTTTGAAGGGGTGGTGGGTGGGAAGTTGGGTGAGCCTGGTGGTAGGTATTATGGAGGACACGTAGTGCATGGAGCACTGGGTGTGGTGCATAAACAATTAATTCTGGAACACGGAAAAGAAATTAAAAAAATAAAAAAGAAAAAAATTAACTATATTTTACTATAATTGTAATTTGTGACTTCTCTTGAATCTGAAGTTTTCTCTATTTGGATTTCTATCTCCTCAGGTTTTTTTTCACATTACAATAATGTTATTCTCATTCATACTTTTGGTACCATTAATTTAGGTGATACTTTATTCTTTTCTATCATTTTATATTTATTGTTTTTGCCACGTGCAAAACCAGTCACTCCAAAAAATAGAATTTCTTAGGTATATGTTTTGGATAAATCAAATAAATTACTGTATTAAAAATAATAGCTCAGCGAAATTTATCATAAGATTTAAAATATAAGGGGTGAGTATTGGGATCAGTTCTAGTAAGAATAGCTAAAATTCCCAATAATATTAATATTGATCATTATTTCCTCCAGTCTTTCTGCTTTTTATTTCCTCTTTTTCTTTGTTCTTTAACTTGTCCAGGGAAGACAGATAACATTAATCCTCGTAGAAGGTCCTGAAAAATATATCCACCAAGTCATGAGCTGAACCGCAACAAAGTCAGGGTAAATGACGGCCCCGCGGAGGAATTTGTTACAAGTCAGTTAGCCGCACTGATTAGCAAGGTTGGACAGGGACATTCTCAGAAAATCCCACAGCAGAAAATGAAACAAAATGAGGATGTGTGGCCTAACATTTTTTTAAACTTGATTCTCTTTTTTTACAGGGAGAGAACCTTAAAATTTCTTTCAGTAATTGAGTCATTAATGCTAATCATGGCCGACAATGAATAACTCTGAGTGAACATGTATTTCCTCAAGTGTGAATTTCTCTAATTATATATATGTATCCCATGTAGGTCAAAGGATACATTTTGGCCTAAAATTATTCTCCATTGATCTGTACTACAAATGGGACATATTAATAGTATCTCAAAAAATGTATAATAACCTATACTATATTTAGAAGAAAGGTACATCCTTAAAATCACTTTTTGTCTGCTTTTATTACTGTAACTTTGATAACCTGAAATACCTATTAATTTTCAACTATTTGATGATCTTTACCCACTCTATTTAAGCAGCAGTCAGTTAGTCCCTGTATCTCTAATTCAGGCTTTGGCGGCCACATCAAACCCAGGAGGCACTCACTTTTGAAATGCAAACACTAGACAACATGCCGATGATATATCTAAGACAAAACACCACGTGGAAAGCGACAGAAGAACAGGTAGGCTGGAAACTGAACAGCTTTCCAATCTTCTTAAACAAAATGTTCACAATGTAGGTATTAGATTGGGTTCAAAGGAATTTCAAAGAACCAAATGTCTATTCATAAATAATCTTGTAGCCATGCACAAGGCACTTTCACATTGCCTAGAGACACTGATAGCTACTGTCTTAAAAATGAGGGGCTCCTGGGTGGCTCAGTTGTTAAGCATCCGTCCGGCTCAGGTCCTGGGATCAAGCCCTGCATCGGGCTCTCTGCTCAGCCTGCTTCCTCCTCTCTCTCTCTCTCTGCCTGCCTCTCTGCCTACTTGTGATCTCTGCCTATTGAGATACTTTGCTCTTTTGCTCATTCTCCCTAAGTGGGAAAGCATCCCAAACAAAACAGGAGATGAATGAATCGTCAATTCTCTTGAAATTATTCTGTAGTATTACTGTAACTGTAATCAAAGACCTACCAATTTTATCTCCACATTATTGATAATAACCAGATTATTCTAAAACATCTTAGAGGAAAAAATGTGCAAAGGATTCAAGAATATTACAGAAAAAAACCCAAAAAGCAAAGACAAATTTTGCAGCATTATATAAGAGCATAAAAGAACAGTAAAAAGTTCACTGACATATAGTGCGGTATTGCTAAGCATCAAACAAATATACCAACCTAAAATTTAAAAGTGAAAAATTTGTATTTAAAGAATCATATAAGAAGAGCTGGCACTTCAAGTCTGTATGAAAAGAATGTGTGAGATAACAAGTGTTACTGTATATCACAATACACCTTGAACTAAATTGATAGACTGAATGTAAACATTAACTCATAACTGATGGAAACATTCAATATAATTAGAAATACAGTAAAAGAAAGATAGTACATATAAATGAACTGAGAAAGCTTTCTTGAACATGATAACAACAAACTCCGTTCTTTCCTCTGATGACTATTACAATATCAGAATGAATAACCTATTGGTAAAGAAAAACATGTGTGCTTTCTTATAAGAGGCTTAAATACCTCTCCCCATTACATTTTTCCCCCATAGACATAATGCGCCCTCTACCCACTGACAACAGGCTCAGCCACACTGTGAGCTTTAGCTACAGTGTACAAGCAGGAGTAATGTTGGCCCCAAAGAAGCAAGAGACACATGCATGAGACTGAGGCTTTGTTTTCTGTCTGGATCCTGGGATAGGAAAGACACACAGAACAGAATACACAAGACTCAACCCATAACTAACCAGCAATATGAGGAAGAAATAACTATTTCTGTAAGCTACTATTTTCAGTTTATTTATATTACATTACCCACAGAGAATTCTAGTATATACAATATGGTAAAAATAATCCTACTCTTACAGTTTCTTCAGACGAAATTCTCTCTTCCACATCATACAACTCAGTTTTGTGTTTGTTTGCTTTGTTTTGTTTTGTTTTTTTGTCACAATCAGATGGTTAAAAATGTATACCTGAATAAAAAGATCTAAAAAAAATTAAAAAGTCTAATTGTTTGGCAACACCATCCTCTTGCATCTTGAGGAAATAAACTGGTGGGATTATAAAGCAAGCACAACCTTTTTTCTATTTTAAAATGCATGGTATTTCTCTGGTAACTAAGGGATCTGCAACGCAACTTAATTAACCACAAGAAGCATTGATAATGGGTTACAACCATGACTTCATTGTAACTGAACACTTTGGGACAAATCATAAGGGATGAGTTGCTCATGCTCCAGATTGTCTATGTTCCACCAAAGTATTAAATTGGATCTTTACTTTCCAAAATGGATTCCCAAAACATACTCCATGATAAATGTGGTATGGCCAGTGATCTCGGGAAATGCTGCACACCATAATTAGCTCTGAGTATTTATGTAACCACTACCATCACTAAAGATCTGATCGCCATGAAGAAAATACAGCTATTTAATTTGACCCAGAATGTGCAGGCTTATTTATCTTGGGGGCCATTTCCACCAGGAACCTCTATTATCATCTTGCTAAACTAGTTTTCCTACAGCACATTTGAGGAAATGTGGAACAAAAGGGCCTAAAGAAATCAAGTGAGGTCATGTAAGTTTAACTTCCCGAGAACTGGCTTCCCTGACTTGTATCTTGGACTTATTATTTTTACATCTAGACAAGAGACTAACATTTATCATTTGGCAAAATGACAGTAGATACCTTTTGGTTGTTATTGTTAGAGCCCAAATGTCCCCTCTATAAAGAGCAAAGCAACAACAAAATACTCCTATAATATAATATTAGAAAAGAGAAATATTTCTCTATCTGTGAGTTTGTATATTTTGTTTTAACACAACTCAAGTATTTGATTAGCATTTAGAAATCTGAGAATCCAGTTCAGGGCACTAATTTCAATACTAAAATCAGGCATTTTTTGACATTTATTTCTCTACTTTTTCATCAGTTTATTTATTGTTTTGTTTTTTTAAGATTTTATGTATTTGACAGAGAAAAAGAGATCACAAGCAGGCAGAGAGGCAGGCAGAGCAGGGTGGGGGGGAGCAGAGAGCCTGATGTGGGGCTTGATCCCAGGACACTGAGATCACGACCTGAGCCGAAGGCAGAGGCTTAACCCACTGAGCCACCCAGGCACCCCCGTAAGTTTATTTCTTATTTTTATTTTTTTTAAAGATTATATTTATTCGTCAGAGAGAGAGAGAGAGCACAAGCAGGGGAGGGGCAGAGGGAGAGCCAGGCTCCCACCAGGAACCGAAAGTGGGACTTGATTCCAGGACCCCGGGATCATGACCTGAGCTTAGATCTTAGGCAGATGCTTAACTGACTGAGTCTCCAGTTGCCCCCTCGTTAATTTGTTTTTTAAATATGGATCTTTGATATTATGTTTAATTTGGATAGACCATCTCACATCCTTTCATGAAAGTAGCATATTTAATATATATTATGATATTTTCTAAATAAGAACTGCTCCCTTAGAGTGACATCTTCATATATACTCAAGGAATTAACAAAACAATGCTGTTATATCAAGTTAAGAACAAATTGGACTGTGCTATCAAGAGAACCACGTTCTAGACAGAGAAATGGCTGGTATGGAACTTGGAAAATTTCTTTTCACTCTTCTAAGTCTCCTAGTCCTCATCTGCAAACCAGAGTAATGAGGAGACCCATCTCCTAGGCGTGGGTTCAAGAACAGCAGGAGAGCTTTCTCAGAGCTGGACTCAGAGTCAGACTTCCCCAGGTCCAGTTTCCTAAACCAGGTAACGTACTCTTCCTTCTCTCTTCTACCCAGGTAAAGTGTGCAGTTGTGGTGATGTGGCATGATGAAACCAACAAGTCCAACTCGAACAAAACACCTCAGTTCTCTCTCTCTCTCTCTCCCTCTCTCTCTTCCCACCCTCCTGCTCCTCTTCCTCTCCTGCTCCCTCTTTCTCTCTCTCAGTCTTACTCTATTTTCCACAACCATTTTTCGCTGCTATTGCTGGGAGACTGGATGAGTACGGTCCACATATGAGAAGGAATGAAGAAAATCATGGAATCTTTCGGACAACCAGTCACGCCAATTTTAGCACTCATGGATTTCCTACAGATTTTCAGACTTCTGTGTTCAAAGTACTGCGTCCATCAGTCCTTCAGATGCCAGCCCAAGAGATCTAAATTTACATGCCATTCATGTCATTTTCAGTGAATTTTTTCTGGGGAAACTACAACTTCCTTCATTCTGTGGTTTCCTATCCACTCAGTGGAAGATAACCCAATTCTCGATCATGACTCTCTGGCCAGGCATAAAAAGGTGGAGAATCATTAAAGAATTTACAGAAACAACCTTCTAAGCAAGGAGGAGGATGGCACCCAAACTCCTGATACCTGCACGTTTCTAGAGCCAACTGCCTTGTCTTTCGAGTTTTCTAGTTTGCTTAACTTAAAGCAAAACGAGGCATAAAAGTCACTTCTTAGACTGTTCCTCGCTGTTTTCATATGCATCTGGCACATTCAGAAACTTTTTAGAATTTCTTCCCTGTGAGTGCTATTACTTCCTGAAGTGAGAATCTTGCCTACTTGATCTCCTCAGTGGTTTATTTACTCCTGAGAAACACGGCTGATGAGGCTGTGCATGACAAAGCCTGCATTCCACTTAAAAAAGGGTAGAGGGGCGACTGGGTGCCTCAGCCAGTTACACCTCTGCCTTCAGCCCGGGTCACAATCTCGGGGTCCTGGGATCGAGCCCTGCATCAGGCTCTCTGCTCAGCAGGGAGTCTGCTTCCCCCCGCTCCCCACACCTCCCTCTCTGTCTACTTGTGATCTCTGTCAAATAAATAAGTAAAAAATCTTTTAAAAAAAAGGATAGAGAATTAAAAAAAAAAAAAGACAGAGAATATATATGGTTGGGATCCATAACTCTGTGTGTGTATGTAATCCCCCTGCTTCTTTGTATGCAAGCTCCAAAAGACTTGTAGAAATAAGTGACTTGGGCCCAACGGCGCCTTGCTGTTCTGTCATGCATAATAATATGACCTAATTTATCTTGGTTGTCCCTTACAACAGAAGCAATATATTTAAGAGACACCTAAGGATGCAGAAAGAAATGAGATGTATGTTTGCATGCATTTGGAAATGCTGACAATTAAAAACTATATTGAGGGAAAGAAAACTTGACCAACTATTTAAAGGTGAGTATTATTAACTCTTCCTGATAAACTATTAAAATCAGGTATTCTTTTATTGTTTTAAATATATATTGGGGGGAAGCTACATGGGAACTTAGAGATACTTCTACAAATTAAAAACAGAAAAATCACATATTAAGAGAGGATTTTGAGCAAAACCCTTTCCAGGGGCCCTCTGGAATACAGAGATGATACTGGTATGTCTGCGACCATCAAGGATTTCCCACAGTAGCAGGACACGTGACACAAGACAGAGTGTGCTTATGTGTTTTATTCAAAATTTCGCTATGAGAGGTAATAAAGAAGAGAAAATTCCCATCTGATATGGCCATGTCTATTTAAGTCTTACCAGTTTTTTTAAGTTTATCTGGCACGAGTCTGATTTGCAAGTAGCCAGTCCTCATTTCTGAGGACATCAGATCATCAGGGAGTGCAAGGACCCACTAAGTCTCAGGCACAACATCTGCCCGCAGTTATCATGCTCTTTAATTCTTGCAACAGCCTTTTCAAGAAGTTACTTTACCTGCATTTTATAGATGAGGAAAGAAAGTCACAACAATCAGGTAGTTAGTCCATGGTCACTGAGTCACCAAAAAAAAAAAAAAAAAGAAGAAGAAAAAAAGAAAGAAAAAGAAAATGGAAGGGAGAACTCTTAGATCTGAAATCTTTTTTCACAGTCTTGCTTTTTTACCATGAGTTTTTATTTATTTTTTAAAAGATTTTTAAAATTTATTTGAGAGAGAGAGAAACATGAGAGGGGAGAAAGGCAGAGGGAGAAGCAGACTCCCCGCAGAGCTGGGAGCCCGATGCGGGACTCGATCCCGAGACTCTGGGTCCTGGAATCATGACCTGAGCCAAAGACAGTGGCTTAACCAACTGAGCCACCCAGGCACCCACCATGAGTTTTTATTTAGAAAAAAACAGAGGGCCATCTGGGTGGCTCAGTCCGTTGCACATCTGCCTTCAGCTCAGGTCATGATCTCAGGGTCCTGGGATCCAGCCCCACCTTGGGCTCTCTGCTCAGCAGGGAGCCTGCTTCTCCTTCTCCCTCTACTGCTTCCCCTGTTTGTGCTCTCTCTGACAAATCGATAAATCCTTAAAAAAACAAACAAACAAAAGGAAGAGCAATTTTGTTTTTTTTCCTCCAAATATTTATCAAAGGGGCCTAAGTAGACAGTGATGGAGGTGTCAGGGTTAATAAAGAAAGTGCAAATTTTTTATTGTATTCCTAAAAACATTTATGAAAACAATAAAGCTTAAAAGAAGCAAGAGGGAGTAACTGGTGCACATGTGGAAGAAAATGCTTAATCTTTTCTTAATCTGTTATATGGAATATATATATATATGCACAATAAAATGTATTAAGTACATATAAGCTATATATATTCTTCTTGGGGATGAGAATTTTAGTCTCTTTTGTTCACTAGCATAGCCACACTCCTAGACTGACACAAGATAGGCACTTATGGAAAGAAATAGCATAATTTCCAAATGCATGTTAGTGGTACATGGACCATGCCTTTCTTGCACGTTCTACAGTATATCAATGTTCTCATTATTTCTGAAAGTTGAGAGCAATATTTACATAAAAACTGAAACTTGCATACCTATCTAAAATGCATACACTTGGGGGACCATAATCTGATACACCAGAATTAACAAAAGCCAATACAGAAAGCAAAAGAATGAGCAAGTAAAAGAACTTACACTTCCAAAAATCAAGTACTATAGATGCCAGATTAAACTCAAACCACAGATAAGACATGACTATGTAGGGTCAGGAAAATGTGTGGGTTTGTTCAGACAGAAATCAGTGTGAGTAAGTTTCTAATGGGACTCTTAGAAAGACCCAAAAGAGCCAGAATTAATCCCAGAGCCAAATGTGACAAGCATAACATACTCATAAAGGCTCAACAACAGAGGAGAAGAACGTGGAGAAGTAGAGTCAATGTGGTATTTATTTCCTCATGGATTTCTCTAAGGGTCCTCATGAGAAGAACCCCCCATAAATATAGAAAAGCTGTTATCTCACGACTCTGTAACATGGAAGAGTGCATGCAACGAAGTGTTCATGATCTTCTAAAAATAATTTCAGCAAAAAGAAGAAAGAATATCACAAATCCCAGGGTGCCAGAAACATCATATGGAGAACATGAGGGCATTATTACCGAGAGACCCGATTAAGAACACAGTGCCTGGGTAAATAGTAGTGGCACCCAGCAGATCTTGAACAGTCCTGAGTGTGCAACAGAATCCAGCCAAGGAGAAAGTCAAGCTCAAAGTCAGGAATTAAGTAGTTAAAAAAAAAAAATTAAGGGGGAAAAAAAGAAAAGGTTCACAAGATGGCTGACCAGATGGGTACATGAGCCCACATGAGTTAACCCTGGGCATTCCTCAAAGAATTCAAGCTAGACAGTGTCAAGGAGATGTAAAACGCCAGGAAAAGTGGTCTCCTTTGCAACTGCTGGCTAATGACTCATGTGAAAACCGTGAAACTAGAGTAAATCCTAAGAGAGAACAAACACATTTCATACGCATTTTCTAATGTGACCACATTATTACACAGTAATATATACGAATGGTAAAAATTCATGTACAGCTATGTTCTTGGTGAGAATTTTAGCATATAATCATTCTTACTTTTTTTTCTTTTTTTTCCAGAGAGGAATTCCAAAGGAGAAGCATCAAACATCAAACATGTCCCTTCTTGCTCTGCTTTTCAGCAAACAGACTCTTCGGAAACAGAGAGACAATAAAAATATTGGTTTAGCCCAGTCCTTGAGGAAACAGGTTCTCCCGTTCATCTGTGTATGGGGCAATGCAAACATTCTAACCTTACTACTGTGAAAAATATCCAGAAAATGGCACACCCATCATCTCTGGTTGTTTTTTGTGCCCGTGACAACCGTAATCTTCTGAACTTGACTAAAGTTTAGATAAGCTTCTTCCTCACCACCCAGAGGCCTCCCTTTCCTTAGAACATTTACTCCCAGAAAACATTTCATTGTAAATACATTCATTGCCCTTTTAGATATAAATCAAGCCTGCTCTTGAGTTTTCAGATTCAGGCATTCTCTCTCAAGGACCTGGGAGTACTTCCTTTGACTAGTAGTCCTTTAAGGAAGATAAACCCCCCATGTCACAGGTTCTGTGGGAGGGTACAAGCCCACCTTTTGGCAGAACGACTTGCTCCAAATTCCAAAAATGACCTCCTATTTTGAAAATAAGAGAAAGTTTACCAATGCTCTGATTAAAGCCAATTTACCAAGAAGAGTTGTCCTATAATCTCCTCAACTTAGCTTTTTCGTGTTTAATTTTATTTATTTTTTTAAAAATTTTTTAGAATTTTATTATTTTATGTTAATCACTGTACAGTACATCATAGAGGATATTAGGAGAAGGAAGGGAAAAGTGATGGTGGGGAAACCAGAGGGGGAGAATAACTCAACCTAGCTTTTAGCAATGCTCTAGCCCTATATTAGTCAATCATAAAAAAGAACGAAATCTAGCCATTTGCAATGATGTGGATGGAGCTAGAGTATATAATGCTAAGCTAAATAAGTCAGAGAAAGACAAATATATGATTTCACTAAGATGTGGAATTTATGAGCCAAAACACAGGGAGGCATGGTGGTTCAGTTGGTTAAGCATCAGACTTAGGTTTAGGTCATGATCCAGGGTCATGGGATCGAGCACCCATCAGGCTCCCTGCTCAGCGAGGAGCCTGCTTCTCCCTCTCCCTCTCCCCCTGCTCCTTTTCTCTACCTTTCTCACTCTCTCTCTCAAATACATGAATAAAAAAAGATTCTCCAGTTCTGTGTTTCAAGCAACCCTGAGCTCAGAGTGAATTCTGACCTCTCCACTCAAGTGCAATAACCTTGAATAAAGTCTTCTTTCCCTGTTCAACTTTGTCCAGTTCATCTTGAGTAGTTTTGTGTTGACATCTGCTACAATATCAATTTTACATTTTTTTCATATATTTAAATTAGCATTCTTCATTTGAAATAGTGAAGATCAAATTTCCAAACACTTATTTCATTTGTCCAATTTCCTGTAATCTGTTTAAGGCATTTTTTTTTTAATCCTAGTAGATAAATATAAGAAAGGAGAGTAGATGCTGCAAAGTTTACAAAATTGTTACCGCTTCTTAAAAAAATATGTTTTTTATGTAAAGAAAATGGATAAAAGATGTTTTAAAAAATAACCTATAAATTTAATTGTGCATGCTATCTTTCTCTTCCAGCTGCCAAGTTAAATTAAGAAGTGCCTAGTTTTGTAAATGCTCAAAAGAAACACATTAAAAATGAATACAAATATCCAAAGATAAACTAACTGATGACTTAACCCAAATTTTTAAAACATATTATTGCCCAAGGACTCTGTAAATAATTAAGAAATTCAAAGGCTTTTGGTCGATGTATCCAAAATCTGCTCTGCAAAACACTAGTCCTCCAAATGCTATAGGAAAATATACTTCCCTTGTCAAATAATTGTGAAAAACTATGCATAATATATCATCAACATGAAGATTCAAATTGCACATTAGGTTATAAAATCTGAGCGTTTTGCAGTAAACCATGAGAGTGTGTTTAACTCAGTAATTCCCAAATTTGCTTTTCTAAGGAATTTTTCTTGTTGGTTTATGATTCTCTTTCCTAAGCTCACTTAGTACAGAGATCACATATATCATATGTACATATGTTTATCTACTGTCTTGGAGTGCCTGGGTGGCTCAGTCTGTTAAACCTCTGCCTTCGGCTCAGGTCATGATCCCAAGGTCCTGGAATAGAGCCCTGCCTTGGGGGGCTCCTTTCTTAGCAGGGAGCCTGCTTCTCCCTCTCCCTCTGCCTGCTGCTCCCCATGCTTGTGCTCTCTCTCGCTGCCAATTAAAATCTTTAGAAAAAAAATATATACATATATTTCTATACTCTCTGTATAGAAATATATACCACGTCGGGTAAGCCTACATTCAGTTTATAGGCTTTCGCTGTTATTTTCTTATTGTTTAAATTACTTCTCAATTATTAGGACATTCAGGCCAGTTATAAACATATGCTGAGCATTCTTTCCACACCAAAGCCCAGATTTCATGCTGGGGAGCTAAAATATACTCGAATACCTCAAGATCCCTTTAGGAAAAACATAAAAAGAAACACTAAAATTTCTTGGATCGTTAATATCATCTTGAGGTTTTTTTTTTTTCTTTTTAAAAGTAGGATTCAGCACTTTTTTTAGTTTTAAAGACTTATCAGCTTCAGCACTTCTCCTAAAGCAAAATGTAATTCCTGTAAAATGGGACCCAGAATCATTCCATTTCCCCCTCCCAGCCATGCACACAAACATTTTTCACTCACCTAATCTATCTGTGCTGCTCAAGACTAAACTCCAATTCGTTATTTGTTTTCTTTCTTTCCAGTTGCCAACATCTTTCTCTGCCAAGAGCTCCTTCCAGCGTTCCCTCCCTGGCACATTTCTATTTGCTCTTTAACACCCAGTGCAAACATTATGATAGTGTCTAGGGTGAAAAGATTCTAACCAGCCACCCCATCTCAACTCCATCCAGTGAAAAAAACCTCCCCCACAGAGCTGGGGAAGCTAAAAGATTACATTCTCCAGACTGTTCTGCAGCCTGGGTGGTGGCTAGAAGGATAGAGGGAGCTACCAGTCAGACGTACTCCAAATGCGGAAGTCACAGGGGAAACACAGATTTGAATTCTGCGGCTGTTCTTACCAGCAAATAAAATCTGGGTGGAATGATGTATTCTTCCTGGGGAGATACTGACTGCAGTAGTAGTGTGCAGTCATTGGCTTTATGCCGTCAGAGGTGTGGGACGGGTGATCTGCCAGCGAAGGTGATGGCAGACATGTCACTGTTCTCACGCTGGCCGTGATAGGAGGCAAGGAGTCAGTATCTGTCTGTTTCTCCCTTGCAGAGTGGTGATCTGGTTCTAGCTCTCCACGGACTACTGCTGCAACTTGCCCGTGAGTCAGGCAGATTCCCGATTACAGAAGATGAAGTTTCTCTACAGCTCAGGTCTGGAGGGTGGCTTTGCGGTAGGGCATTCTTAAAAGCCCAAGGTCTGGATTCTTCAGCTGTCCTGAAGATTTAGCACCTGACTTAAGTCTCCAGGAATCAACGCCCTCCTGCTTAAACCAGCCAGAGTGTATCCTGCTCTCTGTAACCGAATCCTGACCTTTAAAAATATCATATCCTCAGTGAATTCTAATTTCCCAGGCATTTAGCTGTTTTCTTACCAAACCTGGCATACATTAATAGCATTTATCAAATCGTGTGTGTATGCCCTTTCCCTGCAGTGAAATCTTTTTGCCTTTTATGACTGCCACCTTCTCCTTCTGCACTCACCAAAAGGCAAAACTTTTCCTACATCCAATCCTTTCTCTGACAGAGACAGCTGTCATCTTTTTTTTAATTCTGCTGGTTGCCTCATGATCCAGTTCCTGATTCATGGGCTCTATCAAATTATGTATTTAAATTACATCTTTTTGTTGTTGTTGTTATGATAGGAGTGACACTCTCATTAATTTCTACATGCAAAGTGGGATCATAAACCTCTCTTGTTTTTATGATTAGAAAGCATTTTCTAGGGGCGCCTGGGTGACTTAGTGGGTTAAAGCCTCTGCCTTTGGCTCAGGTCATAATCCCAGGATCCTGGGATCGAGCCCCACATCAGGCTCTCTGCTCTGCGGGGAGCCTGCTTCCTCCTCTCTCTCTCTCTCTCTGCCTGCCTCTCTGCCTGCTTGTGATCTCTGTCTGTCAAATAAATAAATAAAATCTTTAAAAAAAAAAAAGAAAGAAAGAAAGAAAGCATTTTCTAACAATGATCAGATAAATATTTCCAACAGACAATAGAGAATCATTTAAAATTTTTTATAATTATATAACTAACCTGGAATTTAATGTATCATATTTGGAAAAACCAAATAAAGAGTCTTCACTGATTTTACATGCCAATTTGATCATGTTCCACAAATGACTTCTACTCTGGACCTCCTTTTGCTGCTCCAATGAGTGTATGTTCATACATGAGCCTGTTGCTCTTGCTGTAATTTGACCATATGGTTAGCACATGAGAGTACATGCCTTCTATCTTTTCTTCCAAAAAATTCCACGCAACCTCACTTTCTGTTTCCTTTTTTCAGATGAAATTTTGGATTCATTTTGTTTTTAGCAATAATCTCATTGAAATAATCTCAACTTTGGTGGTTAATTGGAGGAAGTATTCATTCCTTTGAAAATAAAGGCCTCCTAGACAGAAGCAAAGGGTTACTTTCAATTTATTCAGTTTTTCCTTGGCTTTGAAATGAAAACCTGTATTTTTCATTCAGATGCTTTTTGAACCTTTCTTCATTGTAGTTGATATCTTGAAAGGAGATTTCAGAAAGCATTCATTTCTAATTAGCAAATATATGTGATTTTTTAACATTGATTTTTCAACTTATAACTTATTTTTATAATCAAAAATATGTGAATTTTATTATGCGCCTTCATGAAAACTATTAGGACAATATTCCCTCTGACTAACTCCTTATATTAACCCCAATTATCATTTTATCTTTTTATCAGCCCGGTTCTGAAGCATTTATCTGTTATACAGAACTTTCTATGAGGAGCTTATGGATTTTTCAATTACATTATTTCTTGTTTTATAACAAATTTGTCCTTTGGTCTCATTTTCCCCCCTTCTTTTTTTTTTTTTTTTTTAAGATTTATTTATTTGACAGAGAGGCAGAGAGAGAACACAATTAGGTAGAGTGGCAGGCATAGGGAGAGGGAGAAGCAGACTCCGTGCTGAGCAGAGAGCCGGAGGTGGGACTCCATCCCAGGACCCTGGAATCATGACCTGAGGCGAAGGCAACTGCTTAACCAACTGAGCCACCCAGGCGCCCCCATTTCACCTTTCTTTAATGTACATTTTTATATTAGTTTGCAATATCTTATTATGATGATTTGATTGGAGTTTCTTAACTTTTGCTGCATATTAGAAACATTTAGAAGAAACAACAACAAAAAACTAAGGATGCTAAGAGCCACTAGTGAAGTTTATAATTTAACCAGACTCATTCTTCATATGAGTCTAAAATGCACACAATATTCAGATAATCTGGCTTTGATATTTCATATTCATACTCTAAATTCTTGAAGTTCTCTTTTTATCAATTATTAATAATGTCATTTCCTAAGTATTGTTAGATATTGTTTCTCTTTCATCCATTCACACATTCTATAATCTAGTTTTCATCTCTTCATTTTCTTTAGTTGGTGAGTTTTATTTTCCTTTGCAGTTGTACTCCTTTTTGCTGCTATTTAAAATTTAACTCTGGTTCCCGGGTGGCTCATTAGGTAAGTGTCTGACTCTTGGTTTTGACTCAGATCATGATCTCAGGTTGTGAGATCCTGGGCATGGCATCTGCTTAAGATTCTTTCTCTCCCTCTCCCCACATCCCTCCCTGCCCCACCCCCCAACTCACCCCCCCAACTCATATATGCATGTGCCCTCTAAAAGTAAATAAATAAATAAGATTGAACTATAATGCTATGTTACATTAAAATACAGTTTATATATTTTTAAATTTATTTATGGATAAGAGAAGCTATAACTCATTCAATATATTAGTTTTATAGGTAAATAGCTTGATTGTGAAAAAAAGATAAATTCTCTCCTTTTTGTTATTAAATGTAATGTCTACTATTAACTCCCCTTCACAATAATAATGATAAAATATAAGCATATGTATTTTTTAAAAATGCAAACCTTTTGGTAAACATATCAAAGGCAAAAAAAGGGCACGAATTGCATGGAGCACTGGGTGTGGTGAAAAATAATGAATACTGTTATGCTGAAAATAAAAAATAAATTTATAAAAAAAAAAAAAAATTCCACAGCAAAACTTTTTCTTTTAATAACTGGTTCAATTTGTAACTGTTTATCCTTACCTACTTTGTGTAATGTGGAACATTTTTATTATTATACAATATCCTTCTTGGTTTTATGTGATGATGTAGTTTCTATTGGAATTGTAATAGCTCTTACTTTTATATATGTATTTTATAGAGCTAACCCTTGGACAACACGGGTTTGAATTGCACTGACCCATTTATATGTAAACTTTCTTCGGCAAATACAGGTCAGTAGTGTAAATGTATTTTCTCCTCCTTATGATTTTCTTAATAACATTTTCTTTTCTCTACCTTTCCTTATTGTAAGAACACTGTATATAATACAAAATACGAAATATGTGTTAATCAACTATTTATATTATTGGTAAGGCATCTAGTGAACAATAGACTATTTAGTTAAGTTTTGAGAAAGTCAAAATTATATGCAATTTCACACTGCACAGGGGTCAGTGCCCGATCCCAGGGCCCCATTTAAAAGTCAAGTGTCTCTTTCCATGTTCTTATATTTTTATCTTTAACCTGCACCATTTCATTTTTAAATGTGTCTCATAAACAATCAATTATTTAACTTTGTTTTTAAATGACATTAGAAAGTTTTTAACTTCAGTTCCTGACCCTAACCCATAAGTACTGTAATATGCACTATTTTTTTTTTGCATCTTTTAGACTTGCCGGCTTTTAAAAATATTTTTACTGCCTTCTTCTTTTTTTTTTTAATGTCAAATGCATCTTTCTTGCTCTCCACATTAGAGCATAACATTTGGAACACCTAAATGTTATTTCTACCTCAATACTTGAACCTGTATTTCTCTAACTTGGATTCAAAGGAAAAATAAGCTACACAAGGAAATGAGCATGGTTTTACTCTGCTCCAAACCACTTCTACTTTCCAGTATCTGTTCATGAAACATAAGATTTTAAATTTAGATTTTATCACCAATGATTATTAATGTTATTCATAAATGTTTTAATTATTAAATATCTATGATATTTTATTTTGCTTAGTAGCACCATCTATAGTAATTCTCATGCAGAAAAACAGATACCATAAAACCAAAATTCAGAATATCAATATTAGTTCAAAGGAGTACTTGGACTGACCATGCTAATTAATGTAAGAATAAATCAAGCCTTCACACCACATAATGATTAACCCAGAAATTATTTCTGTCAAAATTGTGCCATCACCATATTCACAGTGCATTGTATTGGAAGTCCCAAAGCAATTTATATGCCTAATTTCATTAAATTTTCTGTAATTGCCAGCAAGAGGAATAACAACAACAAAATTACTTTAAAATACATACTTGCACACAAGTTAAATCAAATGGAAAAAAGGGCAACTAGTTCTGGTTCAGTGGTTTCTTCATTTTCATAATTTACAAAACAACAGCAATTACTTTCTTTTCTTCAATATATTCATGTAGAAAAAGAAAAATAACTACTCTGGCATCTAGATGAGAGTAATAGCCCAGAATTGACTTTAGCAAATTATGTCAATCACCATGAAAAGGTTTAAGGTTTATAAACGATCTTCCATGAGTCAAGAACCATTAACAGTATTCTGGACAGGACAAACTGTATTTTACTTTTAAGAGACAAAAAACCTTTTTTTTTTTTTTTTTTTAAGATTTATTTATTTATTTATTTATTTATTTATTTGAGAGGGACAGAGAATGAGAGAGAGAGAGAAAGAGAAAGAGAGAGAGAGAGAGAGAATGAGCCAGCGCAGGTAGGGGCAGAGGGAGAGGAGAGAAAAGAATCTCAAGCAGGCTCCCAGGCTGAGCACAGAGCCAATGCAGGGCTCAATCCCAAAACTCCAAGATCATGACCTGAGCTGAAATCAAGAGCCGGCCACTTAACTGAATGAGCCATCCAGGTGCCTCGCATATTTTTTAAGATGCAGTGCAGTTTGGGATTGAAACACTATGGCTTTTGCTATCATACAGGAGTGGATTAGTGTTTTAACTCCCTGCTCATTGTCTCAGGAATTCTATAAAGTTTGCCTAATCCCTGATGCTTCCATTTTCCCATTAAGGGGTTAACAATAGTGGCGGACTCCCTGAGTGGCTGTCAAGACTTAAATCGTTAATGAACAAAAAGCAGTTAGTGAGGTAACTGGTGTGGACTGGAACTCAATAAATGCCACTGGAAATGGAATATCTATTCTGATTGAATTGTGTTTTTAAATAACGAAAATGCTTCTGTGGATCTCCTCATGATGTATTGTAGGAAGAGCTGATATTCAAACCATACACAGACCCGTGCATTATCTGTAATGTCTACAGACATGAATCTGAACCACCATCACACCCATCAGACAGTCCACTCTGCCCTGTTGCTGGAACCCAAAAGTTAAATATCTGTAATGATGGGGCTCCTGGGTGGCTCAGTTAAGCCTCTGCCTTCGGCTCTGGTCATGATCCCAGTGTGCTGATAGAGCCAGGCATCAGGCCCTCTGCTCTGTAAGGAACCTGCTTCTCCCTCTCCCGCTCCTCCTGCTCTTATTGCCTCTCTTGCTGTGACTCTCTGTCAAATAAATAAATAAACTCTAAAAAATAAAATAAAATCAGGGCACTTGGGTGGCTAAGTTGGTTAAGCATCTGATTTCAGGTCATGGTCCCAGGGTCCTGGGATCAAGACCCCAGGTATGCTCCCCGCTAGGCGGGGAGCTTGCTTTTCCCTCTCCCTCTGCCTGCTGCTCCCTCCTGCTTGTGCTCTTTCTCTCTCTCTCTCTCTGTCAAGTAAATAAATAAAATCTTTTTAAAAATTAAATAAATAAATGAATGAATGAATATCAGTAATGATATGAAAGATTTTTAAATCATACAGTGAGAGGAGGCTTCATGTCTACATCGTGTTAAAACTGTTCTCATGTTCTTCAGTTTTGTATTTTTATGAATTAGGAAGTTACACAGGGAGACACAATCCTCTTTCAGTTTTCTGAGATAACAAAACACGTGACCAGATTTTGAAGAAATCACCCTATTAAATAAAACAAAAGAAATAAGCCAAGACAGGAGTAATAAACTTGCTATCATAAGCTCCTTAATGTTACTTTTCAGATCGTAGTAAAAACCACAGAAGAAGAAAAACACGATTCAGAAGAAAGAGAAATTAAGGAGTCAATCCCATTTACAATTGCATCCAAAACCATAAGATACCTAGGAATAAACCTAACCAAAGAGACACAGAATCTATACTCAGAAAACTATAAAGTACTCGGGAAAGAAATTGAGGAAGACACAAAGAAATGGAAAAATGTTCCATGCTCCTGGATTGGAAGAATAAATATTGTGAAAATGTCTATGCTACCTAAAGCAATCTACACATTTAATGCAATTCCTATCAAAGTACCATCCATCTTTTTCAAAGAAATGGAACAAATAATGCTAAAATTTATATGGAACCAGAAAAGACCTCGAATAGCCAAAGGATATTGAAAAAGAAAGCCAACGTTGGTGGCATCACAATTCCGGACTTCAAGCTCTATTACAAAGCTGTCATCATCAAGACAGCATGGTACTGGCACAATAACAGACACATAGATCAATGGAACAGAATAGAGAGCCCAGAAATAGACCCTCAACTCTATGGTCAACTAATCTTCGACAAAGCAGGAAAGAATGTCCAATGGAAAAAAGACAGCCTCTTCAATAAATGGTGCTGGGAAAATTGGACAGCCACATGCAGAAAAATGAAATTGGACCATTTCCTTACACCACACACAAAAATAGACTCAAAATGGATGAAGGACCTCAATGTGCGAAAGGAATCCATCAAAATCCTTGAGGAGAACACGGGCAGCAACCTCTTCGACCTCTGCCGCAGCAACATCTTCCTAGGAACATCGGCAAAGGCAAGGGAAGCAAGGGCAAAAATAAACTATTGGGATTTCATCAAGATCAAAAGCTTTTGCACAGCAAAGCTGTGATTGAAAGAAAAAAGCCATCTCCAGAAGACATCCAGATGGCCAACAGACACATGAAAAAGGGCTCCATATCACTTTGCATCAGGGAA
Source organism: Mustela nivalis (assembly GCF_964662115.1). Taxonomy (NCBI): domain Eukaryota; kingdom Metazoa; phylum Chordata; class Mammalia; order Carnivora; family Mustelidae; genus Mustela; species Mustela nivalis. Next base: position 40,702,370 of record NC_139022.1, on the reverse strand, counting down.
ATACAAATCAAAACCACAATGACATATCACCTCACACCAGTCAGAATGGCTAAAATCAACAAGTCAGGAAATGACAGATGCTGGCAAGGATGCGGAGAAAGGGGAACCCTCCTACACTGTTGGTGGGAATGCAAGCTGGTGCAGCCACTCTGGAAAACAGCATGGAGGTTCCTCAAAATGTTGAAAATAGAACTGCCCTATGACCCAGCAATTGCACTATTGGGTATTTACCCTAAAGATACAAACGTAGTGATCCAAAGGGGCACTTGCACCCGAATGTTTATAGCAGCAATGTCCACAATAGCCAAACTATGGAAAGAACCTAGATGTCCATCAACAGATGAATGGATCAAGAAAATGTGGTATATATACACAATGGAATACTATGCAGCCATCAAAAGAAATGAAATATTGCCATTTGTGACAACATGGATGGAACTAGAGCGTATCATGCTTAGCGAAATAAGTCAAGCAGAGAAAGACAACTATCATATGATCTCCCTGATATGAGGAAGTGGTGATGCAACATGGGGGCTTAAGTGGGTAGGAGAAGAATAAATGAAACAAGATGGGATTGGGAGGGAGACAAACCATAAGTGACCCTTAATCTCACAAAAAAAACTGAGGGTTGCTGGGGGGAGGGGTTTGGGAGAAGGGGGTGGGATTATGGACATTGGGGAGGGTATGTGCTTTGGTGAGTGCTGTGAAGTGTGTAAACCTGGTGATTCACAGACCTGTACACCTGGGGATAAAAATATATGTTTATAAAAAATAAAAAATTAATAAAATAAATAAATAAATAAATATAAAAAAAATTTTTACCTATAAAAAAAAATTAAGGTGAACTAAGGAACTAAGGCAAGTATCAATTACCTTGTGTAAGAAAGAGTTAATAGAACTTTATGTAGTGAGTGCAGGCTCACCAATATTTTAAATATTTATCTTTATACACTTAATGCAGCTTCATATTTCCAAAGCCTTTTTGAATATTACAAAAGAAGAATTTCAATATTTAATTTCTGAAGTATGCTCAAGATATTGCATCAGAGTTCCAATAAAATGAAGAGATATGATTTAAGTGTGTATCGTACTGATTGGGGACCAAAAGGCAGGCTGAGGGCAAAACACAGTCTGCAACCTTCCCACCCTCCCTTCACGCCCCCCCCATTAGATATATGTGCATTCCTCAGGTACTCCTGACTGCCCTAGAAAGGGTAAAACAAGTGTTTAACCGATAGAGATCACACTCAGGTAGGGCCTAAGTCTCCACCAGTTTGCAACAGTCTTAATGATTGAAAGAAAAAAGCCATCTCCAGAAACCTATAAGACTCAATTTCCTGAACCCGAACAACACCCTCCCCTCCTGAAGACAGAAAATCTTACATAACCAGTCACCCCTTAAAACCCCAGTGCAGCTCTATCTGCCCATGTCCTGTCCACGTGCTTTAATAAAACAACCTTTTTGTACCAAACATGTCTCCAGAATTCTTTCTTGGCTATGGGCTCCAAACCCTAACAGTTCAAACCACATCGATATTGTTACCAGCCGGCTAGAACCCCAAGACGTGTCCTTGACTGCCTACCTGCTTGTACTCACCGACCTTCGTCCCCCATGTGTCCTTAAGCCTTTCTTTCCAGCTTATCTCTTAGCTCAGGCAAATGGGAAGCAAAAGCAAGGGAAAGCACCTGCCTTCATGTGACCTCTAGGGGGCCCAGACCACCCAGACCAGTTTGAGCTTAACCCCTGACTCCCACCTTCACAGATAGACTTTGGAGTGAGTTCTAGAATGACTGACAACTACCTTTTACCTCATCTTAATATTAAAAATTCCACGCAAGGAGGAGCACAAGTCTCATTTTCATAGCATGCAATGACTGTCTAGGCATATCTCCTGAAGGTGCAGGCGTGACCTTATGTCCACCTCCGCATAGGAGGACCAAGCTTCCCTAACTAAATATGCATCCTAGCCCTAATTAAAGGAATGCATCCACCCTTGCTGAGGGCCTCAAGCATTCCCCCTGTTCTCCCTATTCGATGCAAATAAAGTTTTCTTTTGAGCGACAAGCTTCCAACTCACCAAGGAGGAACTCAACTTGGTTCAGTTAGAATTCCCCCAGATGCCTAACTACCCTGGCTGCAATGCATCCTCCGATGAAATGTTGAATAAAAATCTTTTCACTTAGGCTTTTTTCTATAAAAGTAAATCCATTAGAAGGCCATAGAAATATAATTCAGTCAATGTGCATTTTTTATAATGAGGTAATCTCTTAATGGTTCCCTTTGGGTCACTTGAGTTTTACTTAAATATACATTTTAGGGGCAACTGGGTGTCTCAGTTGGTTAAGCGCCCAACTCTTGATTTTGGCTCAGGTTGTTATCTCACAGTGTGAAATCAAGCCTCCCCTACCTCGCCTCCCGCATCTGGCACGGCACTTGACCTAGAGTCTGCTTGAGATGCCCTCTCTCCCTCTGCCCTTCCCTCCACTTGTGCTCTCTAAATGGATGAGTGAATGAATAAAATCTTAAAATATCCATTTTAACCTGTACCCCTGGTGCTAATAATACATTATATATTAATAAAAACATTAAAAATTTAAAAAATATATACATTTTAAATAGCAGAGTCTCTGTCAAACAAGGAAAAGGGACTGTTTATTTACCTGAGATTTTGTTTTGAATCAAAATCCATGTAAGCAGTGACTTTTGAGGAAGATAAAGAGAGCTTCAAGATTTATTATTTTTAATGCATTTCAATTTAACTGCATTTTCCAAATCAAGTATAGCTTATGTATAAAAAATAAAATTTAATAATTACACAGATAATTATGAATTATAATCCTTTACTTCAGTAAATATGGCACCTCTTAAAATGTGTGCTCCTGGGTGCCCAGGTGGCTCTGTCTGTTAAGCATCAGACTCTTGGTTTCTGCTCAGGTCATGATCTCATTATCTAGGGTCATGAGATCAAGCCTTGTCTCAGGCGGTGGACTCAGCCTGGAGGCTGCTCAAGACTGTCTCTCCCAGGCTGACTGGGTGGCTCACTGGGTTTGGCCTCTGCCTTCAGCTAGGGTCATGGTTTTGGTGTCCTGGGATGGAGCCCCACGTCAGACTCTGCTTGGTGGGGAGCTTGCTCCTTGCCTCCGCCCCCCGCTTGCCTCTCTGCCTACTTGTGATCTGTCTGCCAAATAAATAAATAAAATCTTTAAAAAAGAAAAAAAACTCTCTCTCCCTCTGCTCCCCACCCTTGTTCTCTCTCTCTCTCCCTCTCCCTTCAAAATAAATCGATAAAATCTTTAGAAAAATTTTTTAAAATAAATAATAAAATAAACTATGTTCTCTTCTAAACTTATACATATTATTTCTGAATTTCTACCTACCCCAATTAACAAAAATAAGTACAGTCATTACTAATTGGTAACCAACCATGCAAATGGAAATTCCAGATCCTGAAAAAAAGCTATAAGGTTAAGAATGAAGTTCTTTAAAAGGTTGCAAAATCATTACAGAAATGAAGGATGATGGTAATGTGGACCAATGGAGGAAACACAAAAGATCGTAATTGATATTAAAATTTTTCAGTCAGATATTTTAACAAAGAACTGATTGTTGAAGGTAATTATTTTTCTAATCACAACGTGAATCAATAAACGGACTGGCAGGAAGCAGACAAGGTGATCAATACCAAGAAATCGAAATTAATGAACTGAGGCAGAATAATCGGCTGCCCACCCTGTTACTTGCATCCTTCATTTGCACATCTATTGGTAGAAGAGGGAAAAAAAAACACATCAAAGGGCTGGTTTTTAAAGAAGTTACCTGACTTATGGTGTCTATGAAATTTAAATCCTTTTTAAATGTAAATTATGTCTTTATTCCATCTGTGCATTCTCAAGTCAAATTTTTTTAACCTAAATTATTCTTTCATTCCCCCCCTGGGGGCGATCCTTTGCTCTGCACTCAGACACCATGTTGCAGCAGCACCTTCTTCCCATCAATTACCAGATGGTGTGGGTTGCCTTGATCTGCTTTCTGAAATGCAATGAGTGGGTATGTTTTCCTTCTTCTCTGCTCAGCTCTATGCAAATTTTTCTTGAGCTCTTGAGTTTAGTGGTTTGGTGCTTATGAAATCAAAAATGATCAAGCTACAACTCCTAATTTATTTACGTATTACCTAGACTTGAATATGGTTGTTGTTGTTGTTGCTTTTTTTTTTTTTTTTAAGATTTTATTTGTTTATCTGAGATAGAGCACGTGCAAGAGAGCATGACTGTGGGAGTGGGGGTTACAGTGCAGGGGCAGAGGGAGAGGGAGAAGCAGACTCCCCGCTGAGCAGGAAGCCCCATATGGGACTGGATCCCAGAACTCCGAGAGCATCACCTGGTTAGAAGATAGAGGTCCAACCGACTGAGCCACCCAGGTGCCATTTGAATATGGTTCTTAGTCAATGACACTCATTGCTCACTTCATAGAGTGAAATGTAAATGAAAACTATTTACATAAAAAGTTTAGCTTAGTTCTTGGAAAATATTGCCTTAAATGAATAATGGCAAGTTCTTACTGTTTTCTTGATGTTTCCTATTGTCTATTTACCTAGAGCCAGGTTATGTTACTCATGTCATTGGCTGTCCTACTTTTTTTTTAATGTCTTTTCTTTCAACTGTACAAATACTACATGAATTAACATTATAAAAAAATGGAAACAAAACAGAAGGAATATTGAAGTCCAACTTGATACTTCTGTAACCAAATGTATCTCTCTACAGACTGTTTACTGCCAGTTCTTTAGCCCTTTTATTACACATAGGTGCTATATCCATTATATTTGTATAAAAGACGACACAATATAATTCTACTGCAAAAATCATTCAGGTAACTGTTTAATGCATATTACTTGATATTATAATTAACATTATTACTGTTGCTATTAGCATTGGCAATAATAGTAATAGTAGTAGTATAAATAGCAGTATTTATAAAACAATAAGTCATTATGCATACTCAGAGGAGGACGACACAGTAAGGTCAAACAAGCAAGAATTACAGGTAGAAAATCCTACATCCTTGGGTGTACTTGGTTCCACAATACCTATATAAAATTAGAAACACAAAGAAAAGTCTGCTAAGAGCCTTGTGACATTGTGAGTCAAGAGAGAGTCACTCAATAGATATTTATTAAGAAATGAATATATATTATGTTTTCCTACTGTGTTCCAGACTCTGTGCTGGGCTCCAAATATAAATGCTGAGTTCTGGACTCAGGCAACAACTAAAAGATATGCAGGAGCTGGCTAGATGGTTTTGGGCAAGAAAGTAAACATACAGTGTGGGGTAAAGCCCAGTGCCAAAGGATGCAAAACAGCTCAAAACCCTAAAAATTATGCAATTGGCCAGAGGCGAGAAAGGAGATTGAACACCAAGATAGAGCATCTAAAGAGATGGGCAGATTACATCAGGCACTGAAAGCCTTATCTGAGAGGTTCAGCTATCCTAAAGTTGTAAAAGTACCATTAAAGGAAGTGCTTTAAGCCAAAGAGCGATAAAATCAGATTTCACTTTGGGAAGCGGGGAGTGGGAGAGGTCACTATGTCTGTAGATTAAGGAGAGAGAGAAGAAATGAGAGAGAAGTCATTCCCATACACATTTCGATATTTTAGAGTGGTACTAGCATCATGGTGAAGGAAATTTTAAAAAAAAGAAAAAAGGGCACATAGTATAGGCATATTTTGGTGATAATGACAGTGGAACACTTGGCCGGATGGGGGTGGCTGGGTTAAAAGCAGTTAGGAGAGATGCCCAAGATTCTGATGTAGGTCCCTAGTGGAATGGCAGAGCCATTTACTAAAACAAGGCAGACTAGGGTACAAGCAGTGTGGGAAGAGGCAAGAGTATTTGAAATACTCAAATTGTGGCTCCCGTGAAAATTACACTTCACAAAAGGGTACATAAATATAATTCAAAATATACTCTCCCTCTCCTCCCCATCCACAATTCTGCATTCTGTGGTTTCAGTGATCTGTGGTCTAAAAGGCAGATGATCCTCTTAAGGTCAAGGAACGGAAGGTCAAAAGTAACATAATGACGTCACAATGTCACAACGTCATTCACCTCATCACACAGACATTTCAGCATCTCACAGCAACACAATAAGGAGGGCAAGGACTGTACAATAGTATATTTTCAGAGAAAGAGACCACATTCATATAACTTTTATGTTTGTATATTGTTTTAATTGTTCTATTTTACTAGTTACTATTTTAATCTCTTACTGTGTCTAATTCATAAATTAAGCTTCATTATAGGGATGTTCACTTAGGAAAAAACACTCTATATAGGGTTTGGTACTATCCACAATTTCAGGTATGCATGAGGCGTCTTGAATGTATCCCCCAAAGGAAAAGGGGAGATGACTGCATTTAGAATTTATCAGCATAGAGACTGCACTGGAAACCAGACAGCTGAGAAAACTCAGGGGTTGAAAATTTCCTGGAAGCAGAAAAACAGAGTCATTAGGACTGATCCTCTGCCCACTTTTTTGAAAGTTTAAAAAATATATATTTTATTTATTTCTTTGACAGAGATAGAACGCACACAAGCAGGGGGAGTGGCAGGTAGAGAGGAAGAAGGAGAAGCAGACCCCCACTGAGCAGAGCCCGAGGTGGGGCTCGATCCCAGGACCCCAAGATTGTGACCCGAGCTGAAGGCAGATGACCAACAACTGAGCCACCCAGGTGCCCCATTTTTTTAAACTTTAAAAAAATTAAGACTTTGGGTGCTTTTTGTTATTGTTGTGGTTGTTGTTTTATCTTGTTTTGTTTTTAAAGACTTTTTAAAAATTTATTTAACAGAGAAGATCACAAGTGGGCAGAGAGACAGGCAGAGGGAGAGGAAGGGAAGCAGGCTCCCTTTTGAGCAGAGAGCCCGATGTGGGGCTCAATCCCAGGACCCTGGGATCATGACCTGAGCTGAAGACAGAGGCTTTAACCCACTGTGCCACCCAGGCATCCCTTGTTTTGTTTTTACAGCAGTTTAGAGTTCACTACAAAATTGGGGGGTACCGAGATCTCCCATTTACTCTCTGCCTATACCTATGCACAGTTTTCCCCGCTATCAGCATCTCCCTGCAGAGTGGGATGTTGGTTACAAACGAAAAACCTACACTGACACGTGATTATCAATGGAAGTCCATAATCTCCATTCACTCCAGTTCATTCTTGGTGTTCCCCACTCTATGTGTTTGGACAAATGTATAATAATATTTATTCATCATCATGGTATCGTACAGAGTATTTGCACAGCCCTAAAAAGCCTCTGCTCTCTGACTATTCATTCCTCCCCTACCTCCTTAGCTCTCAGCAACTGTTGATCTTTTTACTGTCTCACAGTTGGGCTTTTCCAGAATGGAATATAATTAGAATGGTGGAGAATATAGCCTTTTCAGATTGGCTTCTTTCATTCAGAAACGTAAGTTTCATTTAGTTTCCTGTTCATCTACTTCCTATCATTAAGTTCATTTATTTCCACTAAGTTGCATTGAAGTATCCGCCATGTCTTTTCATGGCAGCTCATTACTTTTTAGTGCTGAATAATAATCCATTTTTCTGGCAATACCACAGTTTATTTCTCCATCCACATACTGAACGACCTCTTGGTTGCTTCCAAATTCTGGCAATTGCAAATAAAGTTGCTACAAACAATTGTGTGTAGGCTTTGGAAGAGACATAAGTTTTTAATTTCCTTGGTTGATACCAAAGAGCTTGATTGCTAGATCATATGTTAAGAGTATATTTAATTTTTAAGAAACCACCAAAGTGTCTTCCAAAGTGGCTGTGCATTCCCATCAGCAGAAGATGAGAGCTCTTGTAGCTTCAGTTCCTCACCAGCATTTGGTGCTAACGGAGTAGTAACAGGCTGCGGTCATTCTAATATCACTGTCATGGTATCTCAATATTGTTTTAATATTCATTTCCCTGACAACCTGTGACTTTTGTATGTCTATTTGCGATTTGCATGTCTTCTATGGTGAAGTATGTTAAGATCTTTGGCCTCTTTTAACATCGTGTTGTTTTTCTTTTTGCGGCATCTCAAGAGCTCTTTGGTATTTTTTACAATAGTCTTTTATCAGATGTGTCTTTTACAAATCTGGGGGGAAGAAAAAGAAAAGAAGGGATTCTCCATGGAACTATGAGCAGCTCCACTCGGTGAAGAGAGCAGCAAACAGAATGGAAAATAATCATTGCTGAGCGTGGAGTGGGATGAAGAAATATGCATATGTACAGGACCGTGATGGGAAGGTGTGTGCACGGAATACCAAATCAAAGAAAAGATCTGATTCAGCAAGTGATGGAGAGCACAACCAGGTATTGAAGCAGGAAAGTGACTCAGTTAGAGCTGCATCCCCCATTTTCTTTATAAGCACAATTAGCCTTTGATTACATTGTGCCTTGTTAATATAATTAAGCTTTTAAACCTGGGTTGCAGAGCACTGCCAGAGAAATTGTTGGAATTAGTGCCACAGAAGTTCCCCAACTTCGGCAGTATCACCAGGAGTCCCATCAGCGGGCTGGTAAGCCCTTTACATATCCCTGGTCAGCAATTGTTTTTCCCCCCAAAAGGCTATAAGAAAGCTTCATCATTAAGCAGCCCTTTACATAGAAATTATAGAGCTTCACTTTTGCATAAGAAAGGTCTGAATTCAGATAACATAAAAACAGATCTAAAAATAATGCATCTAGGTGACATCAGCTGACCTTAGCAAACTAGTTTTAATGATAACCTCCAACACATTCTTTGTGAAGGAAAAGTTAATCCTAGTTAATATGATTTACCATTGCTCGACTCCTCTGGCTATTATTTTTTCTTATAAAATTTCTTTTCCAGGGAGGTTTTCAATTGGTCGGTCAGGTAATGTTTATGTTCAGCAACGTTTATAGCTGTAAGAACTGTGCTCTCACCAAGCAAGCCAAAAAATTCCTTCCAAGAAAGAACTAGACATTCTCTTCTGAAAACTCCCTCCCAATTAATTATGTAAATACTGTCATACATAACAGACTTAGTATCACCGTCGCTGTGAAAAATAGTGTAAAGATTATAATATTCAGAGAACTTACTAGTATTTGAGAGTATTTTTGGAAAAACAATGAATTCTTCCTTTTTTTTTTGTTTTGTTTTGTTTTGTTTTAAAGAGAGTGTGTGAGCAGGGAGGGGAGGAGAGGGAAGAAGGAGAGGGAAAGAGAGACTCTTAAGTAGGCTCCAAGATCAGAGCGGAGGGCGACACTGGGCTTGATCTCAGGACCCTGAGCTCATGACCTGAGCCTAAATCAAGTCTGACACTTAACTGAGTGAGCCACCCAGGATCCCCAACAGTGAATGCTTTCATTTGCAGTAAAGACCCTTCTATCAACCATAGTGACTTCATCAACTATTTGAAAACCACAATGAATAACTAGATATTAGAAGATGGACACTACCGCCTCTGCTTCAGATCAATCAACAAATATATTACCCTCTGCTTAGACAACACTTTCTTCTGTGTCTGTGATTCAAACTCTTTTATAATCCATGTAAGAATTACAGAGGTGCCCATCAGCTTTAAAGTATATGAAGAAGGGCACCTGGGTGGTTCAGTCGGTTAAGTATCTGCCTTCAGCTCAGGTCATGATCTCAAGGTCCTGGGATCGAGCCCCACATTGGGCTCCTCTCTTAGCTGGGAGTCTGCTTCCCCTTCTCCCTCTGCCCCTCCCCCGCCTTGTGCTCGCTCTCTCTCTCTCAAATAAATAAAATCTTTAAAATAAAAGAACAAATTATATGAAGAAAAATAGCCACCTAGGCACACATTGTGAAATACACCTGGAGCAAAAAATTCATCCAAAGCAAGTAGCAAAATACAGGCCAATTTTTGCCCCACATGCTTGAGCATTTTTTACTAGTACATGCTAATATTCAAATAAATATCTGAATTTTACACAGAGTAATCGCTGAGTACCATATCCCTTACAATATAACAACTATATAGAAACACACACACATACATTTCATGACTCACTAATATAAAAGATAAATTTTAGGTCTTCATGACCAACTTTCTTCTACATAGACTTCTATGTGTATTAATATCAACTGCCTTGTTTTGGATTTCTAAACTCCATTTTCATTTAGATCAATCTGTTCATGTCTAAAAACCACAGTATTCTAATAAATTATTTTTAAAATATCAGTTTCTGTGTTATCCAAGATGTTTATTTGGGGAGACTGGAATTATAGATCTTTATAAATAATATCACTGGTGATTCCTGGGCACATTATAACCCAGATTGATCACCTATTTTGTTTTTTAAACAGACATGTGGAAGGAGAGAAAAATCTCCATTTTAAAATCATTTAGATAACCACTCATGCTACCCACTATGTAGGCATTAGTCTATGTGTGTCACAAGGTAGCTACATACCTATTAATTTATCTGTATCTACTTATTTCTCTATAGCAAATTTTAAATTGTTCCTGGTGTAATACAGTTATGGAAAATACCAAATGGAATATATAGCTTAGAAATATACCTGCACAAACATATAACTTGAAAAGGGGAACTTGCTCATACTTACAGGATTTAAAGCTCAAGACTTTTTTTCTCTATCTTGCTGAAAAGTAGCTAATGTAACATTTTTTGTTTTGTTTCATTATGTTTTGTTTTTGAGGGTTTTATTTATTTATTTGAGAGAGAGGACAAGTGGAGAGGGAGGGGGCCACAGAGAGGGAGAAGCAGACTCCTTGCTGAGCAGGGAGCCTGATGTGGGGCTCTATACAGGGCTTGATCTCAGGACCCTGAGACAATGACCTGAGATGAAGGTAGATGCTTAATGCATTAAGACACTCAGGTGCCCCTTGTTTTTTCTTTATTAACTTAGCAACACTGGCCCTTTGCTGCACATTTTTTGTAATGCTGCTAAAATTAAGGAAGGATATATAACCCATAGAAATATCAGTGTATTTATAATTTGGAAATTATTTTCACCAACACTCCCAGTTATTAAATTTGGTTCTGATTTCAAGTCATGCTGAAAAAGATTACCTGGCAAAATGTGAAATTATCTATGGATATAATTATCATTCTAGGACAAAAGGAAAAAACACTAGGGGACTCAATCTTTCACTCCATCTCTCCAATGTCTAACCCTACTTCCCAGAAAATCAGGAATACACCCCCCTACCACAACATACACAAATACACACACATTTTCACACAAAACTCACATGATGCAGAAGTTTTTTCTTCATTAAAACTTGTCCCCATACTTAAATTTGGCATCTTCTTAAAATAATAATAATACCTGAGGCTCTGATTATTTCTTATAAGATGATTCAATATCTCTTCATGAGATTAAAAAGTTTACTACATTGACTTTATTCAATTTAGAAAATAAATGTTCTTCAAAATTTAACACTGGGTCTAGAAAAACAAATTATAGTCATTTTTGGTTATTCTAGCATTTCGATTAATTTTATGGCTGATTTTTATCACATTAGTCTTCAAAGATTTTTATTATTATTTTTATGTGGTTGACACACACACACACACACACACACACACACACACACAGCACAAGCAGGGAGAGAGCAGCAAAGGGAGAGGGAGAAGCAGGCTCTCCACCGAGCAGGAGGCCCAATGCAGGCCTTGATCTCGGGACCTTTGGATCATGACCTGAGCCAAATGCAGACACTCAATCAGCTGAGCCACCCAGGTGCCCCTCTTACTTTAGCTTTAGTCACCATCTTGCTAATATATTAATGGGGGGAAAAGAAAGGGTGGAAAAGAATATCAGTTTTTTTTAATATATTCTAGTAACTCTGATAAAAGATTATAGTAAAGGACAATATTGAAACCAACAAATCAGGTGTTCCTTGTGTTTTTTAGTCTCTATCTTCATTCTTTCATCAACAGAATGGAAGACACCCATTTTTTTCTCAGAAGTTACAAGTACCCAAGTACATATGATCCATAAGAATATCCTCTTCTTTTTTCACTATGGTAATTTGGCGTCTGTTTTTCTTTCAAAATATGTTGCCTGTCCACAATTTTTTGAAGAGAGAAGGAAGAAATGAAGACAGAAGAGTAAGAAAAGTGAAGGAAGAGAAATAATGAAAACAAATTCATTCATTCAGCAGGCTTTATAAAGTGCCTGCCTTGGACCTAGGTGTTAGGACCCAGGACCCAGGAGGCAAGTGATTAAAAACATTAACTATTAAAAATAGACTGTTAGGTTTTGATAGTATATTAGAAAATATAGTTCTATTATCTACTAAGTTCAGTAATAGGAAGTTTCACATACATTTTCTTATTAAAATATACCAAAATGAGATTTATATATAGTTATGTTAAGACAAAAACAAAGCAAAAGCACTTTCAGGACCTCAGAGAAATATACAAATAGCATTCATTTCATGGTTTAAGTAAAAATAGATTTTTAAAAAGGGCATATGTTGACTTTTTGACTGTCCCATCTCAAGAAAACTCAGGTTCTACCTCACTTCCACTTTCTTCCCCATTCTGTAGCAAACACCAGACCTCAGGTAGGAAGCCTGTTTTCTTCCACCTCTCTGAAGTTCATGGGCTTTATCTAGGCTCAGGCAGGACCCCATTCTTCCCAACCACCTTACATCTACACATGGGAATCCTAAAGGCTGCCCACTACACTGTGGAGAGGTTTGCACTTGAATGGAAAATGCTAGGGTCTCCATTGCCTGTAGCATTATAATATTTATCCACTCTCCAAAGAAAATTCTTTGGTACAATCACTACTGCTGTGTCTTAGTAGGAGGAAATTTCCTCTTCTCATTATAGAACCTACAGAAGCCATATACCTCTTCTGTCCAACCTCCTCCTAGCAGGAGAATGCAGGGACTGATAAATGTTAGAAAGGAGAATGTTCCTTCTGCGGATCTGTGCCTCTCTAAAGAGGAAGAGATACACAAAAAGTTTAACATTTTTCAAGAATTCAACAGCAGTGACCTCTATTGTTCTAAATACTTTCTTGACCGGACTAATCTTGAGACATGACCATGCTTCTTTCAACCTAAACTCTCTTGCCTCTTGTCCTTCTCTCTGACCTGGTTCTCCTCTATTCTTTTGTGAGAACACTAACTCACTTCAAGGAATTTATGTTTCTTCTTAGGCTGTTTCTTACATAAACCATCCCAATTAAACCATTCTTTCTTATCCAGAGAGGGACGCTGGACCGAGAACCAGGACAGGTGGCTGAAGCAAGAGAGCCGAGTGGTCATGACCACTTTTTAGCAATACACTAAACTATAAATAAAACCTGTTTGAGAAAACAGTTAATACAAAAGTGGAACAAGTAAATAATCTTCAGCTCCATAAGTACTGAATCATATGGTACAAAGTATATATAATCGTACAGAGAAAGGCAGCAATTATCATGAAAAGCCTGTCTTTTTTTCATTTCAAGATTCAACACTGTAATAAAAATACCTCTCTCTCTCCCTCTTTCTCTCTCTCTCTGGACACATATATAATTTTGAAGAGGCATATAAATTAAAGCATAAGCCGTAAAGAATAAGCAGCATTCAGTCCTTAGCTCTCACATAAAAACAGAAGTTAATTTATTGAGTGGACCTTTAAATTGGATTTATATTAGATAATGTACTAATTATATCCCGATATTACATCCACAACGTTGATTTTTCTCCTCACTCCACCCAGAAACAACACTGTGGTCTCGCAAGAATCCTATTCTGGGCACCACATTTTCCCATGAAAATAAGTTTGACATGTGGTTGGAAAGACAGTGTCTGCAGCAAGTCTTTGCCAAGTAAACACTATCCCAGAAACTGTTCTGCAGTTCTGTCAGTTGTGCTTCCTACCGACTCCCAGATGTGGGGGAATGTCAAACAAGCTCCCCAGGGCAAACAGTGGGATCCAGAGGTCAGAAGCTCAGACTTACCGCTTGTTAGTTACTCGCCTTCTTAACACTGCCCAGAAGGAAACATCCAAGATTGAAATAGACAACAGACACCGAGTTCCTTAGAGCTTGTAACTTAACACAGGAAAGTGTCCAGAAATAATAGAAGATTGAATCTGGTGCATGTTAATCAGATGTGGGCACTATGAGCTATAAACAAACTTAATTATGTTACCTGCCCTTTTTGAAGGTTATACTTCAATCCTTTAAGAACACATGAAGAACTACATATTTTTTTCAGCATGGTTGTCTGATATATAAATAAATTAAGGGTCCAGCCTCTAGGGATCCACACACGTATTTTGAGTCATTCTTTGCAGCAAAGCTTAAAGGACCTAATTAATTTATTTACAAACTTCTGAGAAAGATAAAGGAGGATAAAGGAAGTCTTAACTCACACTAATCTAATCCCAAAAGGATGGCATTTTAAATAAAACAGTGCTTCCTTTTTTATTAATTTTTAATTTTTTTTATTTTTTATAAACATATAATATATTTTTATCCCCAGGGGTACAGGTCTATGAATCACCAGGTTTACACACTTCGCAGCATTCACCAAAGCACATACCCTCCCCAATGTACATAACCCCACCCCCCTTCTCCCAACTCCTCTCCCCCCAGCAAACCTCAGTTTGTGTTCTGAGATTAAGAGTCACTTATGGTTTGTCTCCCTCCCAGTCCCATCTTGTTTCATTTATTCTTCTCCTACCCCCTTAACCCCCCACATTGCATCTCCACTTCCTCATATCAGGGAGATCATATGATAGTTGTCTTTCTCTGCTTGACTTATTTCGCTAAGCATGATACCCTCTAGTTCCATCCACGTCGTCGCAAATGGCAAGATTTCATTACTTTTGATGGCTGCATAGTATTCCATTGTGTATATATAGCACATCTTCTTGATCCATTCATCTGTTGATGGACATCTATGTTCTTTCCATAGTTTGGCTATTGTGGACATTGCTGCTATAACATTCGGGTGCACGTACCACTTCAGATCACTACGTTTGTATCTTTAGGGTAAATACCCAGTAGTGCAATTGCTGGGTCATAGGGTAGTTCTATTTTCAACATTTTGAGGAACCGCCATATTGTTTTCCAGAGAGGTTGCACCAGCTTGCATTCCCACCAACAGTGTAGGAGGGTTCCCCTTTCTCCACATCCTTGCCAGCATCTGTCATTTCCTGACTAGTTAATTTTAGCCATTCTGACTGGTGTGAAGCGGTATCTCATTGTGGTTTTGATTTGTATTTCCCTGATGCCAAGTGATATGGAGCACTTTTTCATGTGTCCATTGGCCATCTGGATGTCTTCTTTGCAGAAATGTCTGTTCATGTCCTCTGCCCATTTCTTGATTGGATTATTTGTTCTTTGGGTGTTGAGTTTGCTAAGTTCTTTATAGATTTTTGGACACTAGCCCTTTATCTGATATGTCATTTGCAAATATCTTCTCCCATTCTGTCAGTTGTCTTTTGGTTTTGTTAACTGTTTCCTTTGCTGTGAAAAATCTTTTGATCTTGATGAAATCCCAATAGTTCATTTTTGCCCTTGCTTCCCTTGCCTTTGGCGATATTCCTAGGAAGATGTTGCTGCGGCTGAGGTCGAAGAGGTTGCTGCCTGTGTTCTCCTCAAGGATTTGGATGGATTCCTTTCTCACATTGAGGTCCTTCATTTTGAGTCTATTTTCATGTGTGGTGTAAGGAAATGGTCCAATTTCATTTTTCTGCATGTGGCTGTCCAATTTTCCCAGTACCATTTGTTGAAGAGGCTGTCTTTTTTCCACTGGACAATCCTTCCTGCTTTGTCAAAGAGTAGTTGACGATAGAATTGAGGGTCTATTTCTGGGCTCTCTACTCTGTTCCATTCATCTATGTGTCTGTTTTTGTGTCAGTACCATGCTGTCTTGATGATGACAGCTTTGTAATAGATCTTGAAGTCCGGAATTGTGATGCCACCAACTTTGGCTTTCTTTTTCAATATTCCTTTGGCTATTCGAGTACTTTTCTGGTTCCATATAAATGTTAGGATTATTTGTTCCATTTCTTTGAAAAAGATGGATGGTACTTTGATAGGAATTGCATTAATTGTGTAGATGGCTTTAGGTAGCATAGACATTTTCATAATATTTATTCTTCCAATCCAGGAGCATGGAACATTTTTCCATTTCTTTGTGTCTTCCTCAATTTCTTTCATGAGTACTTTATAGTTTGCTGAGTTTAGATTCTGTGCCTCTTTGGTTAGGTTTATTCCAAGGTATCTTATGGTTTTGGGTGCAATTGTAAGTGGGATGGACTCCTTAATTTCTCTTTCTTCTGTCTTGTTGTTGGCATAGAGAAATGCAACTGATTTCTGTGCATTGATTTTATATCCTGACACTTTACTGAATTCCTGTACAAGTTCTAGCAGTTTTGGAGTGGAGTCTTTTGGGTTTTCCACATATAGATCATATCATCTGCAGAGTGATAGTTTGACTTCTTCTTTGCCAATTTGGATGCCTTTAATTTCCTTTTGTTGTCTGATTGCTAAGGCTAGGACTTGTAGTACTATGTTGAATAGCAGTGGTGATAATGGACATCCCTGCCATGTTCCTGACCTTAGCGGAAAAGCTTTCAGTTTTTCTCCATTGAGAATGATATTTGCGGTGGGTTTTTCATAGATGGCTTTGACGATATTGAGGTATGTGCCCTCTATCCCTACACTTTGAAGAGTTTTGATCAGGAAGGGATGCTGTACTTTGTCAAATGCTTTTTCATCATCTATTGAGAGTATCATATGATTCTTGTTCTTTCTTTTATTGATGTGTTGTATCACATTGATTGATTTGCGGATGTTGAACCAACCTTGCAACCCTCGAATAAAACCCACTTGGTCGTGGTGAATGATCCTTTTAATGTACTGTTGAATCCTATTGGCTAGTATTTTGGTGAGAATTTTCGCATCTGTGTTCATCAAGGATATTGGTCTATAGCTCTCTGTTTTGATGGGATCCTTGTCTGGTTTTGGGATTAAGGTGATGCTGGCCTCATGAAATGAATTTGGAAGTTTTCCTTCCATTTCTATTTTTTGAAACAGTTTCAGGAGAATAGGAATTAGTTCTTCTTTAAATGTTTGGTAGAATTCCCCCAGAAAGCCGTCTGGCCCTGGGCTTTTGTTTGTTTGGAGATTTTTAATGACTGTTTCAATCTCCTTACTGGTTATGGGTCTGTTCAGGCTTTCAATTTCTTCCTGGTTCAATTGTGGTAGTTTATATGTTTCTAGGAATGCATCCATTTCTTCCAGATTGTCAAATTTGTTGGCGTAGAGTTGCTCATAGTATGTTCTTATAATTGTTTGTATTTCTTTGGTGTTAGTTGTGATCTCTCCTCTTTCATTCATGATATGGGTCCTTTCTCTTTTTTTTTTTTTTTTTGATCAGTCTGGCCACGGGTTTATCAATTTTATTAATTCTTTCAAAGAATCAGCTCCTAGTTTTGTTGATTTGTTCTGTTGTTTTTTTGGTTTCTATTTCATTGATTTCAAGGCAGTGCTTCTAATTAGTAGTTATTTCAGAGGAAAAAATCATTTCAATCTCACAAAATACTGTATCTGCAACAACTCAAGTATATGGGAAAAGTCATGGAAAAAAATATTTTGAAGATTAGATAAATATTTCTTGGAACTTAATAGCATTAATCATGAAAGATAAAAAATGGTTATGTGGAAAAATGATAAAAACAATAAATGATAAATTGAGTTTTATTAAAATTAAAAACACATGCTTTTTGATAGAATATATTAACAAAAAGGAAAAAAACAAGCCACGGACTGGGAGAAAATATTTCCTAGACACATGTGACAAAACAATTTAGATCCAGAAAATATAAAAGATGTTGATAATTCAATCATTATAATACAAATCATGCATTAAAAATCGTGAAAGGATTTAAAGAGAGATTTTACAAAAAGAATTATGTGAACATAAACATTTGAAAAAGAGCTCGATGTATTAGTTTATGAAACATGCAGAGTAAAGTACAATGAGTACTACCACACACTCCCTGGGAATAATACATGACAAAAGTTTGACAATATTAAGTGTTGACAACAACATGGGGCAGCTAAACTGCCATGAATTATTAATGAGAGAATAACATTTATAGCTATTTTCAAAAAGAACCTGTCAGTTTCTTTAAAAGTTTAACGTAGGTTTCCTGGGTGGCTCAGTTGGTTAAGCATCTGCCTTCAGCTCAAGTCATGATCCTGCCATGCCCTGGGACTGAGTTCCACGTCAGGTTCCCTGCTCAGCGAGGAGCCTGCTTCCCTCTCTCCCTCTGCCTGCTGTTTCCCCTGCTTGTATTCTCCTCTATTCTGTCAAATAAATAAATAAAATCTTTTTTTTTTAAGATTTATTCATTTATTTGACAGAGAAAGTGATCACAAGTAGGCAAAGAGACAGGCAGAGAGAGAGGGGGAAGCAGGCTCCCCGCTGAGCAGAGAACCCGATGCGGGACTTGATCCCAGGACCCTGAGATCATGACCTGAGCCGAAGGCAGAGGCTTAATCCACTGAGCAACCCAGGCACCCCAATAAATAGAATGTTAAACAAACAAACCAAAAAGTTTAACATAAATTTATCATATAACTCAATCACTTAACTCCTATTAATTTATCCAGGAATAACAAAAACATATGACCACAGAAATTCATAAAACATATTTATAGCAGCTTTAGTCATATTGGTCCCAAACTGGTCACAATTCAAAAGTCTGTAAAAAGATGTGAACAAATGATATACCAAAAAAATGCTTATACTGAGTAAGAAGTTGGATACAAAAATGTTCATATAGATCTAGTTCATCTATGTAAAACTCTAGAATAGGCAAACGAATCCATACTGACTGAAAGCTTATCAGCATCTCCCCCAAAATGGGGGTAGCCAGGAGATGCTGGCTTGTGAATTTAATACTGGGGGTACCAGGGAGGTTCTGGGATGGAACTCTTCTGTTATCTGGATTGACATGATGGTTACATGGATGCATACACTCATTGAAATTAAACCAGCAGCACATTCAAAATGCCTGCATTTTACTTTATGTAATCTATACCTCAATAAAGTTGATTATTAAAAGTTAATTATTAAAAGTTAAAATAAAAAAATAAAAGCTAAAGGGGTCAAGAGCACACTTACCGTGATGTGCACTGAAAAACATATATGATGGTTGAATCTTATTGTACCCCTGAGACCAATGTAATACTCTATGTTAGTCATACTTCAATAAAGACAAAAAGAAAAAGTTAAAATAAGAGACAGTGATAGTATATTACCCAAGAAATTTTAATATACTGTAATGCAGCTAGGACTGAATATAGTTTGTAAAAAGCAGCATACTCAAGAGAGTCACCCAAGATCTAACACTGAATCGTGAATAAAGAGTAATGGTTCTTCTCCTCAAAAATATTTAATGCAACTTGTTTTTTTAGAATAATAATTTCCACTATTTAATTAAAACTTGCTTCACATTCACTTTTCAAAAAACTGACACTGTAAATTTTAAAAGGACACCCTCCTTTGTTGGCCTGAGCTTACAGTAATTATATTTAAAATCTGGTAGTAAAGAAAGTCATTGGGTCTTTCTTTTTTAATGTTGGTGGTTTTTTTTTTTTTTAAAGATTTTATTTATTTATTTGACAGAGAGAGATCACAAGTAGGCAGAGAGGCAGGCAGAGAGAGAGAGAGAGGAGGAAGCAGGCTCCCTGCTGAGCAGAGAGCCCGATGCGGGACTCGATCCCAGGACCCTGAGATCATGACCTGAGCCGAAGGCAGCGGCTTAACCACTGAGCCACCCAGGCGCCCAATGTTGGTGGTTTTATTTTGAAATTATTTCAGATTTACAGAAGAGTGGCAAAACTACTACAGAGAGTTCTTGGAGAGCATCTTTCATGTCTATACTACACAGATCGACACTAACACTGATTCAGTAGCATTAACTAAATTAGATACAGTATTTCAATTCCATGTTTTTCCACTAATGTCCTCCTTCTGGCTCCAGAATCCAATCCAGAATGTCATACTGCATTTCATTCTCATGCTCTCAGCTTCCCATAATCTGTGAAGATTCTTTATCTTCCCTTGGGTTTTTTGTTTGTTTGTTTGTTTTGTTTTGTTTTGTTTTACCTTAACACTCCTGAAGAGTGATAGTTAGGCTATCCATCAGTCTGTAGAATATCCATCAACCTGGGTTTGTCCGTTTACTTTTAATCAGATTGAGGTTATAAATTTTTGGAAAGAACACCACAGAAGTGGTGTGCCCTTTTCAATGCACCATGTCTTAGGGTATGTGTTATAAACATGACTTATTATTAGTCATGTAACCTTGATTACTTGGTTGCATTGATATTGGCTGAATTTTTCCTCTGCAAAATTACTATTCAGTTACTATTTTTTTTTCCTTTCCCTACTGTGTTAGGAGTGATTAGCTATGTCCTGTCCATTTTAAGGAACAGGGAACTAAAACCCCTTGAGAAGGAAAGAGTACCTAAGAAATTGTGGATGTAATTAATATTAATATTAATAAATAAATATCATATCAATAAATACCTTGAGGGAGTTTTTTCTTTTTTTTTTAAACCAAAAATATTGTCTTTCTCCTTAAAGTTTCATGCACCGATTTTCAGCAACAAATTTTGGCAATGTTTACTGTGGTTTTCTAGTAATTTTAATTTGCCTAACTCCTTTTTTATGGTTTATTTGGAAATCTTTTCCCCATTCATTTATTCAAGCATTTATTTATATTAGTATGGATTCATAAATATTTGTTTTACTCTTTAATTATAACCTATTTTTTTCCCCGAATTGTTTGCTCTTTGGCCATGAGGAGCCCTTTCAGACTGCCCCCTGTACCTTTTTGAAATACCTCATCTATTGTTTGTTTTTGCACTTTTTTACTTTGTGGCCCATGGTGCTCTAGGCTTTATTTCACACTTTCCCTTGCCCAGACTTTGAATAAGACATTTCTCCAAGGGCCCAGTTTCCTTTAAAAACCAAGATCTAGATGACATCTTTGCTCCTGGGAGATTCTAGCCTCTGACACAGAAAATATGTGTATGTGTACTAATGTACATATATGTACATGGCTATGTTTATTTCTACCTCTATTTATAAGAACATTAAAACAAATATGAGTTCCTAATTGTATCCGTGACTATAATCCAACACTGTAGTTCCCATGATTGTCTTCCTCTTGACGATTCAGCAATTCTTTCTCTGACAAGAAAAACTGGCTTCCATTATCTATAATCTTTTTTAAAGATTTTATTTATTTATTTGACAGACAGAGATCACAAGTAGGCAGAGAGGCAGGCAGAGGGAGAGGAAGGGAAGCAGGCTCCCTGTTCAGCAGAGAGCCCCATGCGGGGCTGGATCCCATGACCCTGGGATCATGACCTGAGCTGAAGGCAGAGGCTTTAACCCACTGAGCCAACCAGGCGCCCCCCATTATCTATAATTCATTTGTTGACTTGTTCATTCCTAGTATGCATGTAAGTTGTTTCCAGATCGTTAAACCACACCCCTGTGAAAAACAAATTTACCAACTGAAGCACAGTGTTTATGTAGAGTTCCTTTTACATTTAGCCTTCCAGTATCTAGACAAGATACTGCTTCCCAAGTTGTTCAGCTCTACTCACTTTTCTTATCCCCTGCTGTGAGAGTCAATCACACACTTGTAATATGGCTAGATTAATTTGCTACACTCTACACTGTATCCTGGATATCACCTAGGTCTTTGTAGATACGTCTTTAAGTGGGCAGACGTTAAAAGTTTATCTTCATGAGGTACCTCTCTATGGGTTTTGATAAATGCAGTCATGTAGCCACCACCAAAGTGTCATACAGAATAGTTTCATTATCTTAAATACTCCCTATACCACAACTTACATTATCATCAAATGCAAGGTCACATCAATTTCTGTCCTAGATGTTTTATAGTCTTGCATTTTACATTTAGGCATCAAGTGTACTTTGAGCTAATTTATGTCTAAGATATAAAGTTTTTGTCAAGGTTAATGTATCAGCATATGGATTTCCAAGTATTCCAATACCATGACTTGAAGAGGCTGTCATTTCTCCATAACGGCTTTGAATCATGGTGCTGTGCATTTGCGTAGCTCCATAGAAGTCAGTTAGGTAAAGCTGGCTGACAGGTCATCTACGTTCTTACTCATGCTTATCCTCTCAACGTGATTAAGCGCTGGCAGAAGCAAGCTCAGGAACGCGGCTCTCGCTGTCAATTTTTTTATTCCTTCTTCTCTCTATATATATTTTGCCTCACATAATTTTGACACTCTGTTAGGTGCATACACACTCGCTATTAATTTTTAAAATTACTCCTCTATTTATACATCATTTTCCTCTTTATCCCCAATAATGTTACTTGTTCTGGGATCTGCTTTCCTGCAATGAAGGCAGTGACCCCAGCTTTCTTTGGTGATACTTTAGAGTGATAGTTGATACAATTAAATTAGTATTCTCCTTCTGGCTCTCTTTTAGTTTTTAAAAGATTTTATTTATTTATTTATTTGTTTGTTTGAGAGAAAGAGAGCTTGTGTGCCAGAAAGAGCAAGAACAGGGGGGAGGAGTAAAGCGACAGGGAGAAGAGAGCCTCATATGGGGCTGGATCCCAGTACCCCAAGATCATGACCTGAGCCAAAGGCAGATAGATGCTTAAGCAACTGAGCCACGCAGATGCCCCTCCTTCTAGCTCTTTTCTGATGGTTACACTTGATGTGTATTTCTTTCTTTTATTTTTTTTCCTACTCTTTATATCTTCTATGGGCTTAAATTTTTGTGTGTTTTATATCCCACTTCATGTATTATGAACTACTCTATATATCTCCTGAAGAAAAATCCTTTTAGGAGTTTCCAGTATTTACAAGAAACACTTAAACAATTTACTATGCCATCAAATAAAATGACACAACTTCATGTTTTGTAAGAATCTTACAAAAAAATCCCAAGTGTCTCCGACTTATGCTTTGTGCTACTAACATTATATACATTTACATACACTTTCATTCATGTTTTAAGTACACAATACATGGCAACTACTTTGGTTTAAAAGGTCATTTTTTAGAGTAATTACAAATGAGAGGAATATGATTTATCTTTTTCAAATTCTATTTCCAGTGTTCTTCTTTTCTTTGAGTAGACCCATTTCTGACTTGTGAGACATTCTTTCTACCAGGATAATTTCCTTTAATGTTTTTGCAAAGCTGGTGTCCTGGCAATACATTTCCTCAATCTTCATTTAAGGGAGAAAACATTTCATTCTTAATTTTTATTTGAAACAATTTTTGATTTATAGAAGAGCTGATAAGATAGTAAAGTTGATTTCAATATACTTATTCTCCTTAATATTTGAAGGTTATTTTCACTGGGTGTAGATTCTGGATTGGGAGACCTTTTCCCTTTTTTTCTTGAGCAGTGGTGTCATTCTGTAATCTTAAAACTTGCGTAATTCCTAACGAGACATCTGTAATCATTCATATGCTGCTACTCTGGAGGTGATGTGCTTTTTCCTCTCTGGCTGCTTTGATGCATTTCCAGTTTTCCACATTGGGAATAAAATATACCAACATTTTTTTTTTTAAGATTTCATTTTAGAGAGAGAGAGAGAGAGCATGTTCTTGGAAGCATTCATGAGAGAAAAGGGGGCAGAAGAAGAGAGAGGGAGAGAAGCAGACCCGGACGGAGCACAGAGCTTGACACCCTGACACGGGGCTCCATCCAGAGACCCTGAGATCATGACCCGAGCCAAAGGCAGATGCTTAACCAAGACCCACCCCTGCGTCCCAAAATGCCTACATTTTCATTTGTTTTACCTTCAGAAATTAATTTTGTAGACACTGCAGCTCTAGTATCTTCAAATATTGCTTCATCCTCTCCGTTCTCTTTCTCTTCTCTTTCTGGAATTCCTATTAAGCCTACATGAAACTATCCGATACTGTTCCACAATTTTTGAAGGTCCCATTTCTTTATTTGTCTGTTTGCTTTCTTGTTCATTCTTCGTACTTGGCATCTTTTGCATTTCTACTGGGCTAATTTCTACAGCCCTCTCTTCAAGTTCATTTTTTTTTTTCTTTGTCTGCATCTGGTCTACTGTGGAGGCCATTAAAGGCATCCTTTATCTCTGTTACTGTGATATTTATTTGTGGCACGTTTGATTATTTCTTATACTTTCCATCTCTCCACTCAAATTACGTATCTGATTTTGTTATGTTGTTCACCTTTTTCACCAGAACATTTAACACAGAAATCCCACGCAGGTTGAATTTCCTGTCTGATGGTTGCAACACCTGTGCCACACCTGAGTTTGGGTCTGAGGTTTGCTTCCCCTTCAGACTGTGTTTTCTCTTACCTTATCTGACTCCAGTAATTTATTGAAAGCTGGAAAAAACTGTATAGGTTGGCGGATACTGAGGTAAATATTTTTTATGATCATAAATGACCACATATTTCCTTGTACTGTAAGTGTTTGTGTTTTTCTAATCAGGCTCTGGCAGAGAACTGGAGTTTACCATGAGGATTACACACAGTACGTGACCGAGATCACATTTCCTTAGTGAGACCTTGTTTTTCCGACAGTTCCTCTTCGCATCTATTTCACCCTTTCACCTGTATCTTCTCCCTGCACTGTACACCAGAGAAAATACAACTCCTGTGGGTCTCCCGGGTACGCACTCCTGTTGTTCTTACAAAGTATGGTTGCGTCCTGGTGGGGGGTAGGATATGGAAGGACATTCTCTGAGGCTCCCACACAATCCAGGCAGTGTGACTCTGGGTCTTAAGACTCTGGCTTTTACATACGTCTCCGCCTCTAAGCCAGCTACAATGACAGGTCTAGTAAGCTCCTCTCCTAGGAGAATTTTTTTTTTCTTGTTCCTGTCCTCTGGCCACAACATGCATTTGCCAGTGTTTCCCCCAGAGAATAAGGCTTTCTTGTTTCCTTCAGGGAAAAAAGGAAGTTACTTTTGGAGGGAATTTTGACAGTGGCTGCTATTCCCCTCCCAGACAGAATCTCTCTCTCTCTCTCTCTCTCTCTCTCACACACACACACACACACAGAGGCTTTCACAATTCCCCCAAACTTCCCTGTGTGTGTCTGGTAGGATCTGTGGAGAAAAAGTCTGCAAGACAGTTTAGAGCCCTTCATATCTGTGGCGCCCCAGGCTTCACACTCTCTTGTTAGCCCACAGGCAGCCTTCAGCAGTGTGTTAAGGATTTTCCACTAAACCTTCTCCACAGCCTCTAGCCATTCAGCAACTTCCGCACCAGTTCCACAAATGCTTGGGTCTTATTTTCTCCTGAAGGCTTTTTTTTTCTCTGCCCATATTTCCGCTGAATTGTTTCCCTCCACTCTCTCAGGGGTAACAGAAAAGTCATTTATTACCAGTTTTCCCAAGTTTTTACAACATATCTTCTTATAAGGGCAAAAATAACTTTTTCCAGGCCTCTCTCTCTGAGCTGACCCTGGCCATGGCTATTTTTGAAACTACTCAGGTGACGATCCTGCCCAGCCCGGGCTGAGACCAAAAACAGTGCAATATGCATCTCAGTCAGAAAAGGTAAAAATCCCAACTATGACGTGGAGGGTCCTACAGAATCTGGCCCCCAGCCATATTTCCTTCCCTTTATCTCCTACCATGTTTCTCCGTGCTTTGATTTTTCTCATCCCATGAGCACATCTCATTCTTCAAACACATTACTCACCTTCTAGCCTCAGAGCCTGTCCCCACTATTCACTCTGCCTGCAGTGCTGGTCCCCAGCGGTCCCTGGGCTTGCTCCCACAGTTCTCAGGTGACTGCCCATCATGGATCGAAGAAGATTCGATCCACTCCTCTGCGGGGAAGCCAATGCCCTACTGAATCATTCTTGACTCCCTTACACTTTTTTATTCTTTTAGTCAAAATTTAGTGAGAGACAAAGAACTCCAAGGTTTCTGGGTTTTGAGACAGAAGCATAAAAATAGCATTTTACAAAATGGCTTTTAAAATATGGACATATTAAGTATATGAGTGATTCATTTTCCATGGCTGCTTCATTTGTATTTATTATTGCCCCTGGCCATCTTTTATTTTCATTTATGCAACTATTATCTCTACCCACTGGAAGGAAAACTCTATGAAACCAGTGTTTTTAGTTTATTGATTTGCCGCTTTATCCTTCTTTCTTAGAACACCAAGTACATAGTTGGAAGCCAATATTCCATTAAAATATGAATGGTAGACTTCATTATTTTTGGATGTGCCCCCTGTGTGCCAGGTGAGCATTAGTGATTAAAATTCAAGGCACAGTCTGTAATATCAAGTGTTTAATGTCTAATTTATAACGTGAATAAAAGTACAGTTGAATGGACAATCCTAGGCTGGAAGAAATTTGGTTAGAAATTATGAGGGATTCTGTACCAGAGCTGAGCCTTAAGGCATTCGTGGCCATCTGACAGATACTCTTTCTGCAATTTTTTTCCACATGCAAATGAGGTTAAAATGACTATTTTAGCAAGATGATAAAAACTGACACGCAGGGTTTCAGTAGGGGGCAAAGGCCACATTCAAAGCACAGTGGAAATGGGAATTCCTTAATGATCTCCCCACCTTTGCCATTAATTCTTTAGAATAATTACCTTCCTCCCTGGGACCCACTGCCTCGAAACACCTGTGCCACGCGTAACATCCAAAGAGATGTTTTGTGGGTGGAATTCTAAGGTCCAAGGTTGTTTTGTTTTCCTTTTCTCTCTTTAAAAATTTCCCCTTTTCCACACGCTCTCTCTCGTCACCTTCCCCCTCTTATTCTGTAGCCCTTAGTCCTCTATTCCTCATTCTGCCTCAAAATGAGTTCAGACAACAGTCTGAGAATCCTCACAGGAAGAAGAACAAAAGGAAAAGTTAATATAGGTTTTTAAATTATCTGATAAGACAGGGCTTAAGAACATGAATTCAATGCGACAAGCCATTAGGGGATCCTGCAGGTTTATGAGAAAGATAAATGCGGTGAAAGGAGCATTTTAAGAGGATTAGTCTGGCATCAGACGCTTGTCTGTATTAGAGAAGGTGATGCTCTCCTCACAGAAAACCAATCCACAGTTACAGAGGTCCCAGGGCGGGTGAGGCGGGTACTGACGGAATTTAATCAGACGAGAAGAACGAGAAGGTTCCTATGTGGTAAGACCAGAAAGATGAAAATGGGTTTACAAAATCGCTTTTGGAATTAAAAAGGGCAGAAGTACAGGAGTGATATATTTTTCATGTTTCTTTTATTTGCATCTGTGTAACCTGTGGTAGCAGGTCTCAGTAATGACTTAATAACCTTTTTACATTACCTCTAAAAAAGCACAATGATAATTATCATTTTAGTGAGATAATGATAAATTTTTATGGCATGATTTTTTTATAATTTAAGCAATCTGTAAGCATAGAAGGCTTAAATAATTCAACGGTAGCCTTGAGAACAAATAGGAATTCTATTTAATATATTATTTTGCTTTACCCCTGAGATCTACAAGGCCTAATATGAATTTGTTAATCTAGAGAATAAAATCCAACTTGAGGATATTAAATATTAAGAGAAGTTTTATGAGATATCATGCAGTTTCTAGTCCCTAGCAATATATTACATGTAATTAAAAGAACTCATGGTAGGTCAGATGGCCTCTAGATATGAATTCTGGGAGTTACAAAGTCATAATTGCCAGCAACATAAATATGTTTGTCGTTCCCTGCTCATCTCACCGAAAGATACTGAGATCTCAAAATAATTTGGAGTCTACTAGCATTATCTAAATAAAATTATAGGTGTCACATTTTAAAAATAAATTCCCAATAGGAACTATGATTTATGACTCCTACTGTTAAGTCAGAAATGTTTTCTACGGGCAACTGGGTGGCTCAGTCAGTTAGGCAGCTGCCTTCAGCTCAGGTCATGATCCCAGGGTCCTGGACTGAGCCCCGCATCAGGCTCCCTGCTCAGTGGAGAGCCTGCTTCTCCCTCTCCCTCTGCCTGCTGTTCTGCCTACTTGTGTTCTCTATCTCTCTGTCAAATAATAAATAAAATATTTAAAAAAAAATAAATGTTTTCTAAAAGTCTCTAATAAGGATGCTGGTGTGACTCAGTCAGTTGGGCATCTGCCTTCGGCTCAGGTCATGATCCCAGGGTTTTGGGATCAAGTCCCACATCGGGCTCCCTGCTTATCAGGCAATCTACTTCTCCCTCTCTGCCTGTTGCTCCCCCTGCTTTCTGCTCTCTCTCTCTCTGACAAATAAATAAAATCTTTAAAAATAAATAATCAAATCAAATCAAATAAAAAATAAAAATGTCTAATAGACTTTAGTGTTTAGAATAATGAAACCCTATGATAATCTGTTAATCATCCATATAGCTTAAGATAACAAAAGAAATTAGAATTCAAGGAAACCCATGAATAAATGACATGACCAATAGGCAGTACCATGTACTTTCTATTCATGTATTCTTATTTATGTAGAAATGCATTTTTCTCCACAGTCCTCAAATTTAGAGGACAAATTTGATGAACTATAAATGTCGTTTTGTCATAGGTAAGATAAAAGTAATGACATTATATTATATTTTAAAACCTGGAATTTCAACTTATGAAATAATGCTGTCTTTAAACCTACTGTTTAGTAATACTGTACATATGTATATTTTTTAATGTATGAATAAAAATACATATTAACACATGAAAATGTGTCTATCACGAGAGAGACGAGTACAGCTCCAAAAGAGAAAAATGGTACTGGGTATAAAGTCTGTTTTTTTTTTTTTTTTAAAGATTTTATTTATTTATTTGTCAGAGAGAGAGAGAGCGCAAGAGCGAGCACAGGCAGACAGAGTGGCAGGCAGAGTCAGAGGGAGAAGCAGGCTCCCTGCGGAGCAAGGAGCCTTATGTGGGACTCGATCCCAGGATCGCTGGAATCATGACCTGAGCCGAAGGCAGATGCTTAACCAACTGAGCCACCCAGGCGTCCCATAAAGTCTGGTCTTAACCTGGAGTAGCAAAATAGTCTTTTCACTTTGTGTATAAGTATTAGAACTTGTTGTGCTCTCTTAACCAAGAGTTCACAATTGCCCATTACCTAACTTGTTTTGTCCTGACTACACACGAGTGAGGCTTCTCTCCCCATACACCCTTGACCTTCAGTTTGAACCCCCTCTTACTACATCGGAGCAATCACTAAACTGCAAGGATACCTTCCTGAAACAGCTCACTCCAAGAATGAAAAGAACTCAGCAAAAAAACACCTGCCTTCAAACCCCCAATCACACTGTCTTCTCATGGACCCTGCTTGCCCTATTTTTCCCTTAAAAGTGCCTGCTAACTCTGCTTATCCATTCCTATAAAAGAAAACAGGTCTTTTGTTTTATTTGGAGGGGCTACACATCTTGAGATCAAAGTTTCCCCATATTGCAGTAGTCTTTCTGAAAAAGTATCTTGTATCCAATTCCAGATTTGTTTTTTACTGAACATAACTCAAGCATGTACTCTGATGCTTCAAAATCTGTTCATATTTGTACTCTCATTATGATTTTGGACAATTAATGACTATGAGTAATTACAAACATCTTCCTTATGCTACTGTCAGCTCCAACCATTAAAACATGGTTCCTTTGGCCAATACTGCAGTGAAGGCTTCAGCTGTTTCTTATTTTCACGTCTTTTTCTATTAATACAAGAAAGGAAGTAAGTGGCTGATTTTAAACGTTACCGTCTCCAAGATTAGGCTCCAAAGGAAGAAAAGAAGTGTTGAGGTTGGCAGGGTAAATATTGCACACAGAGCGTGACCTCCCAGTTGTCAGCTTGGTGGCAGAAAACTTCTGTCACCTGGATATGACACACAAGGACATTCAGACAATCCTTGGTGAAGTTTCTTCAGACTGGTTTGCTATTCATGTCTCCAAGATAATAATGAGAGCTCCCCTAGTTTTCCAGTACTACAGTGAGTGGATAGCCATTCTTTCCCTTGTGACTTATTTGCATTAATTTTACTCCAATGTCAAGGTAGGCCTATAATCATTTGAATATGGGTTCATAACGGCATATATCTCAGACTGAATTTAGGGGCACCTGGGTGGTTCAGTGAGTTAAGCCTCTGCCTTTGGCTCAGGTCATGATCTCAGTCCTGGAATCGAGTCCCACATTGGGCTGTCTGCTTGGCAGGGAGCCTGCTTCTTCTCTCTCTCTGCCTGCCTCTCTGCCTGCTTGTGATCTCTCTTTCTCTCTCTATCTCTATCTATCTCTGCCAAATAAATAAAAATCTTAGTATATATATATATATATATATATATATATATATACTTGAATGTATGAATGGCAGTGGACAACAATTCCTAAAGATTATACCTAGTTTGTTAGGTTCATGCTTATTAACCACAAGAGGCTCAAATGCATTCTAGAGACATTGCAAAGTGAGTGTGTAAATTCTTATTAACAAGGGCGCACCATTCCTAACGTCATTGGACACTGGAGGTCAAAAATCTGTGTATTGTTCGAAATGTGCACTTGAGATCTAAAGCAAAAAGAGGCTGTGACTCATCCCTGATAGAATAGTAGCAGAATTTTTTATAAGACTTCTGCTTCTTGGGGCGCCTGGGTGGCTCAGTGGGTTAATCCTCTGCCTTCGGCTCAGGTCATGATCTCAGAGTCCTGGGATCGAGCCCCAGGTTGGGCTTTCTACTCAGAGCAGACCCTGCTTCCCTTCCTCTTTCTCTGCCTGTGTCTCTGCCTACTTGTGATCTCTCTCTCCATCAAACAAATGAATAAAATCTTAAAAAAAAAAAAAGACTTCTGTTTCTTTTCCCAATAGTTATTCCATGGAGAACATCCAATCCACTAGCTAAGGTTGTGCTGAACTGTTACTCAGGATTCTTGATGCTGTGTGTCAGATCATCTAGGCACCACTGTGAGAAGCCTATATGGTCGACCCCATTGCACACTCTCTCTTAAGAGTTGTGCTTCCTCAAGTAATATTTTAAAAATGAGCTATCATTTATTTCTTAGAAGTAGAAATTACATCAGACAAAACCATTTTGCAGATTTATACCAAAACAAATTTCGCATGACTGTATTTCAAATAGGCTCAAATTGAGCATCTCAATTAATCAAACTGAACACAAAATAATGTAAAAAATAATCAAAAGTTAATCACAATAATTAGGAACATAGTGTTACCTTTATATGATATAGGATTATATTTTCTGTTGACTTATTTTCTAGATGCCCATATGAGGCAGTAATTCCTGTGACATTGTATTCCTCAAATAGTTATCAGTACTTTTTAATTTAGAGGAGCTACTTTTTCTACTTGTAATCCATTTTGACAGAATTAAACATATCCCTTAAGCCAGAGAATCAATCCCAAATGTAACCATCTATTCATGTGGCAAATTTATTAAAATACGTCACTGAGAATCATATTGTATTTTAGGAAAAAAAAACCTAAATCCTTAATTTCTTAAATATCAATGACTGAATACAGCATTCACTGTCTTATTTTTAAAAGTTTATATTTAAATTCTAGTTAGTTAACATACAGTGTAGTATTAGTGTCAGGTGTCCAATGTAGCGATTCAACTCTTGGGTACATCGCCCAGTACTCATTCCAAGTGCCCTCCTTCATCTCCATCACTTACTTACCTATCCCCCTACCCATTTCTCCTCTGGTGACCACTGGTGTGTTCTCTAGAGTTAAGAGTCTGTTTCTTTGTTTGCTTCTTTCTTCTTTTTCCCTTTGCTCCTCTGTCTCGTTCCTTACATTCCACATACAAGTGAAATTATCTGGTATTTGTTTGTCGTTGACAGAATTATTTCGCTTAGCATTACACTCTCTAGATCCAATCTTACTGCTTCAAATGGCAAGATTTCATCCTTTTTATGGTTGGGTAATATTCTATCATTCATATATATATATATATATATATATATATATATATATACCACTTCCTTATCCATTCTTCAGTAGACGGATACTTGGGCTATCCATAATGTGGCTATAGTAGATAATGCTGTAGACATCGGGGTGGAGAATGTATCCCACTGAATTAGTATTTTCATATTCTTTGGGTAAATACTAGTAGTGCAACTGCTGGATCACAGGGCAGTTTTATTTTTAACTTTATGAGGAACCTCCAGACTCTGTTCCAGAGTGACTACAACAGTTTGCATCCCACCAAGAGTGCAAGAGGGTTCTCCTTTCTCCACAGCATCACCAACATCCGTTGTTTATTGTGTTGTTGATTTTAGCTATTTTGACAGGTGTGATGTGGTGTCTTACTGTGGTTTTGATTTGCATTCCTTTGATGATCAGTGATGTTGAGCATCTTTTCAGGTGTCATATTTTTCAATTTGAATTTTAGTTTTTTTAGAGTCAGTAGCCTAAGCCTCTTGTAATTTATTATATATATTATAAACAACACAAAATACTTCATGGTAATCTTCCAGTATGTAACTCTTACTTTAAACATGACTTCCTTATACTGGATAAGTAAGAAATATAAATGGATTTTAAATTTAGATTTAGATTATAGGTAAGCTGAATATAAGATTTATAGTAAAAAATAGCCTAGTTGGTAATATGTCAATTTTCTACACTGAATAGGTTGGCAACAAATTTCTGAAGTCTGAAATTTGTTTTGTATCAATAATGTATTTTTCACAGTCATCATCACATCTGTCTTCCTTCAAATAACTTTTTGATCCCCTTAACACTGTAGGCACATTATATACTTTGATGTTTAATTCCTAACTCATTTAGCTTGTTATATTGTCCCTTAATGTATCATGCCCGATTAGTATATAAAATCTATCAAAGTAATCATGTGCAGAACACATTACACATTAATTATAAAATAAAGCATGTCAATTTAAAGTGCATCTTTTCAAAGTATCTCTGGTTTGATTGCTAGTATATATAATTCTATTTTAAGTGTTTATCTAAAATTCTTATTGTTAAGAGTTCATCTAGAACCATACAAGAAATCACCTAGAATTTCTCTAAGTGCATTTAAAATATATTTTGATTATATTTTAATTAAAATTAAAATATTTTATAAAGATTAAAAAAAAAAACTACCAAAATAGGAAAATAAACACTGAATTTGGTTTGGGTAACATGTTGCGCTTTTTTGGTCTTTATTCATGTTATATATTCTTTCCTTTGCTGAAAATTTTGAAAATAACTTACGTGCCTTATGACACTTAACTTCGAAGATTTTGACATTAATCTACAAAAAATAAGAACATTATCTTGCTTAACTTATTTAATTATCGCATACATTAACACAACTTTTCTAATCATCTAATGTACACATTCAAGTCTCCAGAACTGTCCCCAAATTGTCTCTTAAACTTTCATTAGGTGAACCAGAATTCAAATAATACTCACAAACTGAGTTGGACTAGTGTGTCATCTTCGACCCTCCAGATACCAAGATAGCTAGATTTTTAGTCACTATAGTATAGGCAAGAGAAAAAACAAACAGACTGATAGACCAAAACAAAAAGTACAAAAAAAAAAAAAAAGTTGATACAAACATTTATGACCAAAGTAGAAAATATGGAAATATTTTTTTCAGTAAAGTGATTCTGGGTCAACTGCCTAGTCATATGTACAAAATGAATCTTGACCTCTAGCTCACACCACACACTAAAATCAATTCCAGATGAATTATAGATATAAATGGAACAGTGAATAGGAAAGTTTCTGGAACGAAGCACAGGAAAATTATTCACAGTGTTACAGTGTACAGGGTTTTACAAGTGAAATCCCTAACGATCATGCTATCACAAAGTCAAAGATTGATAAAACCAACCACATTAAAATTAAGAATTCCTACTTATCAAAAGATACCAAGAAGAAAGGGTAATGCAGACCACAGAGTAAAAATAAATATTTTCAATACCTATTTTTAAAAATATTTTATTTATTTATTTGACAGAGAGAGAGATCATAAGTAGGCAGAATGAGAGGGGGAAGCAGGCTCCCCGCTGAGCAGAGAGGCTGACATGGGGCTGGATCCCAAAACCTGGGATCCTGACCTAAGCTGAAGGGAGAGGCTTTAATCCACTGAGGCACCCAGGCGCCCCATGCAATACATATTTCTGAATGTACTAGATTCTACCATGTGCTGGCCACCAGCATTCATTTCACCAACTCCTGGAAAAGTTGGCATTGTTGGCCTGTCTTCTCCCATGGCAACTGCCCTCAGTGAAGACTGCAAACTCGTCTTTGGTCAGACCTCTTCCTGGAGGTACCATACATCTAATGACTTGATACAGAGATGTCCAGTCTTTGCCCTCTTATTTCAATGTGTTAATATTCTGAAGAATCTTTGCTGTGATTTCACCATAGCACACCTTCCTCTTCTCTCAGTCCTGCCTCCTTCCTTCCCCAAAGTGTTTTTTTTTTTTATAATTTTTTATTTTTTATAAACATATATTTTTATCCCCAGGGGTACAGGTCTGTGAATCACCAGGTTTACACACTTCACAGCACTCACCAAAGCACATACCCTCCCCAATGTCCATAATCCCACCCCCTTCTCCCAACCCCCTCCCCCCAGCAACCCTCAGTTTGTTTTGTGAGATTAAGAGTCACTTATGGTTTGCCTCCCTCCCGATCCCATCTTGTTTCATTTATTCGTCTCCTACCCACTTAAGCCTCCATGTTGCATCACCACTTCCTCATATCAGGGAGATCATATGATAGTTGTCTTTCTCTGCTTGACTTATTTCGCTAAGCATGATACGCTCTAGTTCCATCCATGTTGTCGCAAATGGCAAGATTTCATTTCTTTTGATGGCTGCATAGTATTCCATTGTGTATATATACCACATCTTCTTGATCCATTCATCTGTTGATGGACATCTAGGTTCTTTCCATAGTTTGGCTATTGTGGACATTGTTGCTATAAACATTCGGGTGCATGTGCCCCTTTGGATCACTACATTTGTATCTTTAGGGTAAATACCCAATAGTGCAATTGCTGGGTCATAGGGCAGTTCTATTTTCAACATTTTGAGGAACCTCCATGCTGTTTTCCAGAGTGGCTGCACCAGCTTGCATTCCCACCAACAGTGTAGGAGGGTTCCCCTTTCTCTGCATCCTCGCCAGCATCTGTCATTTCCTGACTTGTTGATTTTAGCCATTCTGACTGGTGTGAGGTGATATCTCATTGTGGTTTTGATTTATATTTCCCTGATGCCGAGTGATATGGAGCCCTTTTTCATGTGTCTGTTGGCCATCTGGATGTCTTCTTTGCAGAAATGTCTGTTCATGTCCTCTGCCCATTTCTTGATTGGATTATTTGTTCTTTGGGTGTTGAGTTTGCTAAGTTCTTTATAGATTCTGGACACTAGTCCTTTATCTGATATGTCGTTTGCAAATATCTTCTCCCATTCTGTCAGTTGTCTTTTGATTTTGTTAACTGTTTCCTTTGCTGTACAAAAGCTTTTGATCTTGATGAAATCCCAATAGTTCATTTTTTCCCTTGCTTCCCTTGCCTTTTGCGTTGTTCCTAGGAAGATGTTGCTGCGGCAGAGGTCGAAGAGGTTGCTGCCAAAGTGTTTTGATCCTGCGATTACCATAAAGTTCCTGTGTGCCTGTCTCTATCTTCCTGTGTGTTCCTGTTTCCCAAGGGAATCGGACCAGTGGCCATGACAAAGGAGTCGTGAAATATACAAAGACTTCTGAATCAATAAAAAAAGACTACACTTTAGCAGAAAAAGCAGCAAGAGACTAGAAATAGTACTTCATAAAAGGAGATATCCAAATAGCTAAAGAAAACATCAGGATTTTCAGTCATCAGAGAAATGCAGACTCAACTTTGAGAAGATACCCCCTTCAAACACATCAACATGGTTCTCATGAGAAAAGGCGGGTGATACATGCAATGTTGGAGAGTCTGTGGAACAAGTGGGGATCTCATACACTGCTGGAGAGGGTGTGTATTGGTACAACTCTTTTTTCAAAAAATATTTTATTTATTTATTTGAGAGAAAGAGAGCATGATAAAAAGGGGGAGCGGCAGGCAGAGGGAGAAAGAAGCAGGCTTCCCTCTGAGCAAGGAGCCTGATGCAGGGCTCGATCCCAAGACCCTGAGATCATGACCTGAGCAAAAGACAGATGCTTAACCGGTGGAGCCACCCAGGTGCCCCCTCTAAGGGTACAACTCTTTTGAAAAAAACTTTGACGGTATTTACTACAGTTATAGCCCAGCAATGTTCTTCTGGAGTTAACAACAAAACTATGTATACTGAAAGAAATGCTCAGTGAAAGAATGTTCAACAGCAAATATCTGTAATACTTACTGAGAGAATGGATAAATAATATGGGGTGTCTCCATACAACACAATATTCTACAAGAAGGAGAAATAATGAAACATTGTCACATGTAACAAAATGAATGAATTCAGATACAAAATATTCCATGCTTCTGTTTACATAAGTTCAAGTGCAGACAGAACTAATCTATAATATCAGATGTCAACAGGCAAAAACCTGTTTGTATGCTCTCGGAAACCACTAATATAAGAGAAAAATCAGTAGCATTACTACCAGAGGAGAAAAAAAATTCATTTCAAGTGGAAGGCAAAATCCATGGCTTCATGTTAATATAAACAGCAAACTCTCTAGGGAAAAAAAGGCGGGGGGGGGGCATCCTGCATCTCTGCCATGGAGTCAGTATCCGAAGTGAGGCAAGTAACATGTGATCCACCAGTTTAAGGCCAAGTAACTCCCTCTCACCAACATTTCTGGGAAACTCTGCATGTGTCCAAGGAAGATCAGGGAGAGCTCAGCAGAAACTAAAAGCCAAGAAAGATTTAAGTATAGGCTGAACTCTGCTGAGTATACCATCTAAACCACTCAGATCCAAAGGTAGAAGAGAGAAGCACTCTGGGCCCAAGGGCCTAAGACATAACTACTACCCACATAATTGGCTGAACCCAATAACATGCAGACACAGGGACAATTCTTGAGAAGCCAAGCAAAAAAAAAAAAAAAAAAAAAGAAAAGAAAAGAAAAGAAAACTAAGAATTTAAGGAATAAAGCATCAGCAACCATCAAGAGGAAGAAAGATTATATCAATTAAGTATAGAAAATATACTAAAGAATCCAGAATCACCATAGTATATTATCTATCACAGTTTTTAACAAAATTAAAGGGCCTTCAGAAAAAATGGGATCCATACACAAGAAGTCTCAAGAGAAAAATAAAAACTCTCCAACATTAGCAATGAGAACAAGATGAATTATCTACATCTTACTTTAAGCCTATCCAAGAGCTGATGTTGCAAAGTAACCTAATAAACTAAAATCCAACAGGTCACCATCACAAGCTGCTTTCTTTTCTGGCAGAGAGTGAAGGAAGGAAGGAGCCACCACCGATGTGGGAAATATGACCAGATTCCCCATGAATCTGCAAAGGTTGGGTGTGAGCCCCCAAATCCTTGGGTGCCCCAGATACAAAGAGAATTTGGCAACTTCCAACCCTTTTTTCATAGGCTTTGTTGAGGGTCCAAAGAAAGAAAGAAAATGGTGAGAAGACAAAAATGAGAAAGACTCCTTTCAAGGCAAAGACACACCAGACACGATATGGTCCGAGGGAAGAAGAAGAGAGCGAAGCCAATTTCCGTAGCAAGGGTATAACAAGATAAGTGAGAAAAACCTCCTCTGAGAATTAAACAAACAACTTTTTCTGAGGACAGAGCAGTAGTTCCAAAATACTCCAGACTCCATACTCCACTAGGAGTAAGAGCCTATGAGTTTGTGATGTTTGAATGACTGCTGTTTGCATAAGTCCCTTTGGAACCAGGGATGCTCCAACAAGGGCCATCCCTCACCTGTCCCCAGTTGCTCCCATCTCCAACTGATGCCTCAAATACCCCATATATGCTGAATCAAAAGCGGTCTTTATGGCATGTTGTGATCAACTTAGAGAAGTTCCCGTTTTTTGACAAGCATCAGTTAGGGTTCAAACCCAACTAAGTGGTTGAACACTTGTATGAAATACAATCGTCTCCTGATTCTTGCATAAATAATTTCACTGCTGTACTCCAGCCTTTCCTCCAAGCACCTGTCCCCACCAACTTTAGGCTGGTGAAGCCCCTCCTTCTTTAAGAATCTCTGCTGGTGTGAAGACTAATACACATTTATTTCTTCTGCTTGGTGTTTGTCATGTCATTAGCACAGCCACATAGGAAGTTCCCAGATTACAAGGGAGAGGCAGGTTTGGGAGCTCACTTTAGAGTCAACCAAAACACCATCTACCACTAAAGAAGGAACAGAACTGGAATGGACATCTTTAAGGTATAGGCTTAGGGGGCCCATCAGAGTAAGAAGAAAGGCCAGAAAACTTGAGACCAAATTTCCAGCCCTCAGGTTCTCCTCAGTGAGCTAAGGGCTGGCATTGAGACTAAACAAAGGCAGCTTATGGTCCCACCTTCCAAAATAAACTGATTGTGTTAACTATATATAACTGAAGCAAAAACAATATCTAGACTCAGCTAAATTACAGCATAAATTGACTCAAATACCCACTCTAGTGGCCTACAAGAATAAGAAGAGGATTCGGAGAATAAGTATCATTTACCTCCCCTATACTATTTTTGTTTTTTTACACATTATGTCCAACACACAAACAAAAAATCCCAAACATGAAAAAAAAGCAAGACCATGTAATTTACTGTTGAATAGGTTTTCAACACAAGCAAATTCAGAGATGGCCCATTTTCAGAACAATTAGATCAGAACTTTCAAATAACTAGTGGAAAAACTGGATGACATATGTGAATGGCTGGGAGGCTTACTCAGGATTGAAATAATAGAAATAAAAAAAAAAAAAGAAAACCTAGATATGCAATTATCATCAATGATGAAGACTTCACTCAGTGGGCATATAATTCTGTTAGATAGAAAAGAGAAAAGAAATGAACTTCAAGGATATATCAACAGACATTATCTGAACTGAAACATAATGGGGGATAAAAGAGTACTAAAAATGAAAAAGAATGTCCAAGCTCTGCAAGGTGTCAGTCTAACATGCGGTAATGAAGTGTCAAAAAAAAAAAAAAAAAAAAAAAAAAGGCAGAAGAGAGAACCTGAAGAGATGAACAATTAATACAAGATGTCAATCCACATAGAGCCAAGCAGCTCACATCTTTCCAAGCAGGAAAAAATGCAAAAACAAAAACAAAAAAAGAAACACACACACATACACACAGACAAAACATTTTACCTACACAGTATAATCAAATTCCAAAAATAAGTGAACACCTTGAGAATAGCCATAAAGAGAGAGAAAAAGATATCAGATTCAATGGAAAAAAAAAATACATGAGACACAGTGAAACAATCTTAAACATTGTGTCTGAGGAAAAAATAATGTAGAATTAAACCTCCAAAGTGCTGAAAGAAGCAAAATGCCTGTCCATCAGGAAGGCAAGTCTAGCAAAAACTGTCATTGAAAATGAACACATTAGAAAGGAAACAAATGTATTAAATAAAGACATGTGAAAACTGAAAAATAACCTGTGGTATAAGAGTGAAGACTTTTTTATTATTCCAGAGGAAAAGAACACCGGTTTGAAATCAAGTTTTACGGCAATAAATGAAGAACACTAGAATGAATAAAACACTGATAACTATGAAAAACTTTAAAGAAAATCTCTTTAAACACTACTGACTTTTTAAAACAAACCTAACACTAGAAAACAGCATGGAGTTTCCTCAAAAAGTTGAAAATAGAGCTACCCACGAACCAGCAATTGCACTACTAGGTATTTACCCCAAAGATACAAATGAAGCGATCTGAAGGGGCACATGTACCTGAATGTTTACAGCAGCAACATCCACGATAGCCAAACCATTCCCTCAACAGACAAATGGACAAAGAAGATGTGGAATATATATATAATGGAATATTATGCAGCCACCAAAAAACCCTGAGATCTTGCCATTTGCAACGATATGGATAGAACCAGAGAGTATTATGCTGAGTGAAATAAGTATATCAGAGAAAGACAATTATCATGTAATCTCACTGATTTAAGGAATTTGGGAAACAAGACGGGATCATAGGGGAAGGGAGGGAAAAATGAAACAAGATGAAACCAGAGAGGGAGACAAACCTTAAGACTCTTGGTCTCAGGAAACAAACTGAAGGTTGCTGGAGGAGAGGGGGTGGGAGGGATGGGTAGCTGGGTGATGACACTGGGGAGGGTATGTGCTATGGGGAGTGCTGTGAATTGTATAAGACTGAAAAATCACAGACCTGTATCCCTCAACAAATAATACGCTATATGTTAATCAAAAAATAAATAAATAAAAATAAAACAAAACAAAACCTTGGAATCAGAAAAAAAAAATAAAGTAAATTAAAATTAACCTAACAACTACATAATACTAGGCTTAGGGGGTATGTAGAAATGAATCATATGACCACAATAGCACAAAGGACAAGAAGGTGATAATTTATGTATTAACGCAACCCACTAGAGCCATTTGCCATTTACAGAACATTAGACTCAACATCAGAACATATATTCTTTTCAAGTACACACGGAACAGTTGGGGACTTTTAGGTTTTAATTTTCTAACCAGATGTTCTCAGTTCTTCTCTTTAAAGCAGTCTTAGTTTAAAAACCGCCAAGTGTATTCACCGTTGAGCTAGCAACAAAGAATATTTTCTTTAGTAGTTCTCCGTATTCTTATGCGCAGATGCATTAATGTAATACGACATGGTTTGGATCTTCTATAGTCTTCCTTGGAAGTAGTTACAAAGGATCCCAGGAACACCTTAAGACACGCAATCACAGAAACATACCCATTGCCTTCAATGAACTGGAAAAGAAATCCACTCTACCAGAAATATAAGTAGTTGAGGACATGCCCTGCAAAACCATCAGACATTTCTTCTCCAGAGCTCTCATTCTCCTCCCCAACCCCTAGGCATCCCCATCAACAGCTTGGAAGGAAGAGATTAATTATAGTTCAAAGTGATTATTTCTCCCCTCCTGTTTTTCCCTGTGGCTAATCCCATGGTTCTTTTTCCAGACTCTGCTGAAATCATGAACGTTCGTCTGAACTTGAGCCTGAAGTTTCATCACACCCTGGTTTGAGAATCAGAAAGTTATTTTTCAAGCATCCAGCACTTTCAATGTTTACAAACAAAATTTCTAGAATCCTGTGCTATAGAATACCATCAAGCAGATCTGGGGTTTTTGAATAATTTACACCTTTTTTGTTCTGCAAATACAAGTCCAGGTTATTTTCACTTCAAACTGTTGGAATATAAGGGAGATGCTTCCCAGATACAGCAATTTTCAATTGCACAAAAGTCACCTGCTTTGTGCTTTATGGCCTGCATTTACATTTCCTTGCTTAGGTGAAGAATTGTGCAAATCAATGCCAAAGCACTGCAGATAATGTGGAGAGTTGTGCTATCAGTGAGAGTAAAAAATGGAAACTAATATGAACTAGGGCACCCTGGTTATTGTGCATAGTGTAGTGAAGGTACCAGGCTGGGTCTTAGGTATCATTAAACCCTTTAGTGTTCTTCAGTAATGATGCATTTATTCTTCTGGGTACTTATAATAATTGGCAAAAAGCACATATCCTTTTCAAGAACAGCAGTAATTAATCTCAAGATTACTGTAAAAAAAAATGACTGTCATCATTTTACTTTGGATCAGACAGACTGGAGTTCTACTCTAAAGCACTGAGCAACTCACAGAACAAAGACCTCATTATTTCCTTTAGGGAAAAGCTGACTCACTGCTTATCTTTGTTGGGGAGGATCAGCCTAGGTCCTCCACTAATGTTCAGGATAATAGTAAGAGGTGAATAAGGAATTAGTACCAGTTAGTGCAGCAATGCTAAGTGGATAGCAAGGCCCTTCCTTAAATATCACAGTTAAAGACTTTTTTTTTCCCTTAGAAGAGAGTAAAGGTATGTCATAATATATCATTTTTTTTGAGATTTTATTTATTTATTTGACAGACAGAGATCACAAGTAGGCTGAGAGGCAGGCAGAGAGCGGGGGGAGGGGAAGCAGGCTCCTCACTGAGCAGAGAGCCCAATGCAAGGCTCCATGGATCCCAGGACCCGGAGACCATGACCTGAGCCAAAGGCAGAGGCTTTAAGCCACTGAGCTACCCAGGCACCCCTGTCATAACATATCTTAAGCCATAATCATGTTTGTTGATCAACTAAGCATCTATTTGTAATTATTGATAATATGATTTATTTTTAACTGTCACAAAAAATATAAAATGTAATATAGAGCATAAATAAGAAGTGCGGTCAAGACAGACAGCCGTTATTAAAGAAGTTTCCAGAAGTGCAAAAAATAACTTTTGATTTCATAAGAATTACAGAGGTTTTAGATTGAAAAAAAAAAATTTACAGAATCTATACTATGAGGAGACACAAAATATGCAACTATTATGTATTGTGTCATTCACTGC
Source organism: Mustela nivalis (assembly GCF_964662115.1). NCBI lineage: Eukaryota > Metazoa > Chordata > Mammalia > Carnivora > Mustelidae > Mustela > Mustela nivalis. The sequence goes on along the minus strand of NC_139022.1, from coordinate 40,659,880 downwards.
GTTATGTAAAACAACCTCCAGATACCAGAAAGTCTTTTGGTGAAACCTGAACAGAATATGAACCGGCTTCTCCCAACCGCCTGCAGTTTTAAACAATGAAACAAAATAAAATAAAAATGTGTTTCTACTCTATTTCCCTTAACATTTTTAAATAAACACAGTAGTAAACTAATCCTTCAAAACTGAAGAACACCAATAGAAATTAATTTATACTGCTGGTCCAGGTCCCAAAGTAGAGGGTTTAGGTACAGAGACAAGAAGAACTGTATAGTACTACGTTCTGGAAATTTCTAGTACATGAAGGGATCAGAGAACCAGAAAATGGAAACAAAAAATCCTAGGTACATAGTCATTAGAGCTAGAATAGAGTTTATTAGACAAAGAGAAACATGCTGGAGTTAAGGCCGTCAGATGTATTGTAGATCTCAGGGAACTACCAAAAAGAAGGTCGGAAAACACCATGGGCAACTTGGGGATACTTGTATTATATATAATAACAATTACCATACTGTGATATCCTTTACTTCAACCAAAGATGCATGTATCATAAAAACACCTGAAGAAGCAGGACACAGCAGCCAAATTACAGCAAGCCAAGCCACAAGAAACATTTTGGTGAAAAATCAAAGATTTAACTTCTAAAAATGAGTACTACTTCAATCCAAAACAAACACAAAAGTTATACACAAATACTACTCGGAATCCTAAAGAGAATACAAGAAGGATATACTACATGGTTTCCATATTCTGTTCTGCACTTGACTGTGAATATACTAGTATTGGGAATATAAAAATTCAAGTGGGTTTTATGTGTTTAATTAAATAATAATTGAATGACAAGTCCTACAGGCACAAAAGTGTTCAGGGGGGTAAATGATAATGGAATATGAGTGGCACACAGCTCATCCGTGGTACTGGAACTGCCCACAGAGGCTGGACAGCAGGCTAGAAGCTAGGAGTTATCAGTGTGTTTGTGGCCATTAGGCAGTATGTTTTGAAGAGAAAACAGAATGTTATTGAGTCTCCTTGGCCCTTTAGAAAGAAGCTAGTTAGGGGCACCTAAGTTGGTTGAGTGTTGGGTAAGTGTCTGTCTTCAGCTCAGGTCATAATCCCAGGGTCCTGGGATGGAGCCCCATGTGGGAGTCCCCGCCCCGTGGGGAGTCTGCTTCTCTCTCTGCCTCTGCCTCCTCCCCGCACCACTCGTGCTTGCTCCCTTTCTCAAATAAATGAAACCTTAAAGGAAAGAAATAAAGAAGCTAGTTAAAAGGGCCCCTCCCTCCCTTCTTCCTTCCTGCTTCCCCCTTAGACATAAATACCCACATTTGTTTTAGATATGCATGTATGCTTTTTATTTCTGTTGTATTTGTGACTTATGTTTTGGGATAAGAAGTGAAGATGAGAGGAAAGGGCTGAAGAGGGGTCTCCTTTGACCAGGACTGTGGTGCAGTCTCACCACCATCGCTTCTCCCCTGTAGTTCCCTCACACAACAAATACACTAAGTATTGGGCCACTTACAACTTCTCCCTCAATCCCTGAGCTGTTATTCTCACCAGTACCTTTCTTCTACCATCTCTCTACACACACCCCCACCCCACCCCCCAAGCCCTCTTGCAGTAGAAAGGACGTAAGGAAACCTGCGGCATCTCCTCCGGCATCTATCCCACACGGGGGTCACTACAGGCAGTACGGACCAGTCCAGTAATACCCATCCATGGCTTGTAAATGGTGTGTGGCCCCGAGATGTTCCACATAGCTCCACAAAAATAACATAACATAACATAACATAACATAACATAACATAACATACATAACATAACATAACATACATAACATACATAACATAACATAAAATAATTGCATGACATATGTACCCTGGGAATCACTGGGTTACTTAGGCATTTCTTTTCAAAACATACATCGTATTGAATCACTTCAGACTATTTTTCCCATTCAAAATGATTCAAGGTACTGGTGTATATCAAAAGACATTTGTCGGGGTGCCTGGGTGGCTCAGTGGGTTAAAGCTTCTGCCTTCGGCTCGGGTCATGGTCTCAGGGTCCTGGGATTGAGCCCCACATCAGGCTCCCTGCTTGGCGGGGAGCCTGCCCCCCCCAACCCCGCCTGCCTCTCTGCCTACTTGTGATCTTTGTTAAATAAATAAATAAAATCTTTTTTAAAATGATGTAAGACACCACTGAGATGTTCCAAGTTGCAGTGTATCTTAGTAGCTAGGACAAATGGAAAACTGCAGGATCCTCGAACTGGATAAAATTTCTCCCAGCTTGACACTGGTATATAGGAATGAAAGGTAGACCCAAGTTCCTTAATTGAGGGCAAGAAATAAAGCAAATTAACCTAACTGGAATCAACACAGTCTCCAATAGTCACATGCAGAATGCCAAGTGTTTATGGGAAACCAGCGCTTAAAGAAAAAGACTCTGATATAGGGATAATGTTGGGTTATAGTTTCGTCTGTTTAATAGTTAAGGGGAGACTGTATCAATGAAAAGAATCAAACGGATATATTTGTTCTAGAGACTGAAAGTGGGATCTTACCTTTCAGCCCTGGATCTCCAACAAACCTTAATTTGTTGAAACATTTTTTATTCTCTATCAGGTTTTGCAGATACTGTTTGTTACACACCGGGCTCTTATCTTGCATTACAAACTCCCGAAAACCATGTAATCCCATTATCTAAACAGGATTTTTCTTTTTTTTTTTTTTTTTAACCGTTCCCTCACTCTGTCGCCCATCTGCCCTCCCGTCTAGCTTGTGAATGTTGGCAGACCTTTTCTCTCTACCATGTCCGTAAAATATGAATCTGCTGCTGTAAGAGTTTTATGGTAAATTTATCTAAATTAAGCCTATCTGCCTTGGTACATTATCAATCTCAGTTATTTATTAAGTCCTGCTTTAAAAATCTATTGCAGCTTCTGCTTTCATACTTAGCACTGGAAGTTATCACGTGACAAATCATGGTAATAGATGGGAAGCCCAATTTCCCTCACCTGTGTGAAGGAAGAGCGGGCATTATAGTCCGGAGTCCTGCATTTCATGCCCACTGCACCTGCCACGCTTTGACCTTGGCGGCTGAGCTGTGCTCTGAGAGTCAATGCAGTGAGGGCGCAGCGCCTCTCCTTACAGCCACCCGCGCCTGCGCAAGTCCACACACATCTGTCCGCTAAATTCCCTCAATCCAGATTCCTGACACTCTGCTTCAGGCTTTGGTTGCTTCCGTTGCCTTCCCTGGGGACAAATCTTTCCAGGGTCTAGCTGACCTGTCATAGCTCAATTTTTTACTCAACTCTGGACTCTGCTTTCCCTGACTTTGGACTCTCCTCCTTACCGGTTTTATGTCCAATCTCATCCTCAAATTCTGTTAGGTAGAAGTTCCCCATACAGGACAAAGGGGCGAAAGGATTCAGAAACACAGCGAAATTCCTCAGAATATGTTTTTTTTTTTTTTCTTTTAAAAAGTTCTCCTAGATGGCCCCTCTACCCCCACACACAGACATACGTATGCAGTACTTGGTTAACATAGCATTACTCCCGCCTAAACCCTGTCTCTCTGGATTATTTTTTATTTGTATGAGTTTGCAGTTGAAGGCGGGAGGGATGCCACATGAGACTATGGATTCCTCTGGATCAACATTTTTCCACTTCTCCTACCCCTGCAATACCATGCACCCAAGTGTTCCTATGTATGTGTGGAATTAATTAGAATGAAAGGTCTGCCTTTTTAGGGAAACAACAGGATTGTGTTTTCATAGGCTTTATCTCCCCACCCAGGTAATGCACACAGTGCCTCAAACACAGCTGAGTGAAGGATTCCAGTACAAAAGCATTCGCCCTGGTGAACTCAAACATCCATTCCTGGTATGCAACGTGGGATTAGATACCATGATGTAAAATCCACTCTTGCATATTTCTGATAATTCTGCCCAAGGAACAGTCTCTGCCTCACTAAGAATTTGGAATGGTCATGGGTGCTACCATTCTGTAAAGAACAAAAGAATATATTTCAGAGACTGTTGCCTTTCCTGATCACCCTTCTTCAGCCTGGTATGGAATGATGCCACATGTATACCTTTCAGAGATCCAGGAGGGAATTAAATCATGGTAGTGTGTGTGTGTGTGTGTGTGTGTGTGTGTGTGTGTGTGTGTGCAGCCTGATGCTCATACTTGCAAGGCTTGGGATAGTTTCTTAACATCCTGCCTTCTTGTGAGAGCACTGCACAGCCCTTGGAAAACCTACCCCTTTTATTGGTATTCCTGGAACATCAGCACTGCCTCGCAAACCCCTGCTGCAGTGGCACACATGACACCCAGGCCATCTCACGTGGAGTCCTTCCCATAATTTTTGTACTGAAAATGGAAGGGAGGGATGCCTGGGTGGCTCAGGTGGGTGGACAACTTTGGCTCAGGTCATAATCCCAGAGTCCCAGGATCCAGTCCTGCATCGGGCTCCCTGCTGAGTGGGGAGTCTGCTTCCCCCTCTGCCCCTCCCCGCTCTCCTGCATGTTCTCTCTCTCTCTCTCTCTCAAATAAATAGATAAAATATTTTAGATAAAATCTTTTAAAACATGGAAGGGAGGGATCTTATATTCTCAGATCTTAAGTGTAAGATTACAGGGCTCTCATTAGACTTTCTCACAATGCAGAGGCACTTTATGTGAAAAATGAAATCCAGTAAAGACTAGCAGAGATAAGAGAGTCCTGCTAGCATCAAATCCCAATATCGTGTCTAAAGCCTTGATGTGAAGTGTTTCTCCTTTGGTTTTGTAAGCTGCTCAGCCACTAAGAAGCATTACTTTTTTGTTTTTGTTTTTCCTTCAGCTGACTTAAATTGTGATTCTTACCACTTTCATCTAAAGACAGACTACTATTACTGTGAGAGTTGGCTAGTAATCTCAGAGGTCACACTGTTTGCGGTCTGCTTTAATCTCTGAAAAGTTCAGAAAATGGACCTTGTAAACATGGAAGGTTTAGATCATTTCACAAAGCACTGGAGTCTTTCTGAGATATTATACGTATTTTTATGAGACTGTAAGCTATTTTTCTAAGCAAAAATATGCTTCAAGCCAAAGTCACTGCTTTTTCCAGCTCTTTGTAAATGGTTTTGCTCCAAAGCATGGGTTAGCAATGGACTTTATGTCTTATTTTTCATATCAGATTACAAAGAAGTGTCTCATTGTGATCCTTATTGGCCTTAGATGTAAAACTTGGTGCTGCGTAAAGTTCTACCTACAGTTCTTACCACGTCTCCTGTCCTAAGAGTCTTGACCTCCAGGTAAGGGCTGACCCCTGGGTTCAGGTGGGCGGTTAGGAAGAGAATACGAAAAAGAGATGGTACAGGCTGAGAACAAAATACAAGTAGGTGGTACATTACTATAAATGCATTAACAACTAGCATAATGAGAGTCAAACCTACCTTAAGCATGAAAAGATTGAGAGGGATCTTTTCCTTATAGAAGAAGGAAACCCTTTGAGGTGGAGAATGCCCAACTCTGGGCAGGAGCAAGTAATGCCTGTTTAATCCCATCTGGGATGAACATACCAGGGCGGACATTCAGTGTTTTGCAGGTGGTAGTTGTTCAGATGGACTGATGCCCGTGAAAAAGCAGTTATTAGATTGTTAAATGTCTTGAAGCTCATTCCAGATTTTCAGGGCTGAAGGGGTAGGAACCAAGAGATATAGGGAGAGTACTGCTAGTAAGAAATTTATAAAATAAATGTATCCACTGAGAAAAAATTACAATGAGGACTCTCAAAGACAACTAGAAATTTTCTAACATTTTCCTATCTAATTTGTTACTCATTACTTCTCTACAAGAGTAAGGGCATCATTAAAAGTGAAAAAGGTTTTCTCTTTTTCTCTTTCCTCCCTCCCTTTCTTCCTTTAGACTTTTCCTCCTTTCTTTCTTTCTCTTTCTTCCTTTCTCTTCTTTTTTTCTTCCCTTTTTTCACTCTCTCTCTTGCTTCCTTTCCTTTTCATTCCTTTCCTTTCTTTTCCTTCCTCTCTTCCATCCATCCATCCTTCCTTCATTCATTCCCTCCCCTGGGGGAGAGGTCAAGGATGAGCTACGCAAAAATCTGTTGTTACTCAACATATAATTATAGGGTAAGAGGAATTCCAAAAGGTAGGAGAGACGTGCACCTATAGATTGAATAGAAGATAAAATCTGAATTTTAAAGACCAGGGAATAGGGTCCAGCCTGGTACATGTGTTGGTCTTGTCTGGAATGGGCAGTATGGTTTTACCCTGTTTGCTTTTCTCTTATGTGCAAGATAGGCATTCCCTCATTTACTCTACTTTTTAAAATCTCTACCAAATGATTTTGAAAAATTACTTGATAATGTCTCCCCCCACCCCCGTTTTCTGAGCTATCACTGGAGACTGACATCCCAAAATAGCTAAACTGTCTAGAGGAAAAGGTGATCCTTTTCTTTGGGGGAGGGTGATATATCCAGAACCAAAGCCAGAAATGTCATAAAACATTAAATAAATATGCATTCAGATTACCTGGCAGACTTTAAGACTTACTTTCCCTTTAAAAGAAAACCTCATGGTATATGTAGATAGTACATCTATAACTTGCTTTCCTTTGGGTAACCATTTAAATTTCTGGAAAAAAACAAGACTCTAAAAACAATGTGTATTTTTCTGCATGAAGACTGTACTCAGGAGAAAAATACCAGGTAAAATTCATTTTCAAAAGCAGACCAAGATGTAGGCAGAGATTGAATTTGAAGAAGGGAACTGAAATATGGGACTTCCTTTTTTCCTTACACAGAAGGAATTTTTTTAAACCAACATCCCAGATCTAGGTAAGTGAATCACTAGAGTACTCTCCACTTGCCAATGGATACAGGTCAACAATTCAACATACGACATTACAAGTGTCACTGTTCTATTTCCTATTTAGAGTCAAGCTGCTCAATTCATTCTACTGTAGCTCCAACCCTTATAAGAACAGAGAGCCAGAAAATACAGAACCTGATCCCATTCCATTAGTTAAAGGAAATGGCTCATTCCACTTGATTTCTCTAATTTATTTTAAAATCAGGAATACTGAACCCCCGCCAACATTCATACTTCATTTGGGAATATGTTTTGATTCTACATTTTGATCTGAAAATAAAGCCTTTCATTTAAAGAGATATGGCTGTTTGAAAAATGCAACAACATATTAAGAACAACAGCAAAAGTACACCTAAAAAATGCCCATCTTCTCATTTACTGTGTTTTGGTTTCAATGTTATTTATCATACTGTGCACTAGACTTAGCATTTGCTATCATTACATGATCAAATACTTATTCAATATTATTATAAAGCAAATAAAATCTAAAAAAACAAAACAGATAAGCAAACAAGACAAAGAGACTTCCTTCTGTATCTTTGCAGTAAATAACCAGTCGTGTAATTGCGGGGTCATAGGGAAGCTCTATTTTTAATTTGTTAAGGAATCCCTGCTGGTCGGTATTAAGGAGGGCATGTATTGCATGGAGCACTGGGTGTGGTGCATAAACAATGAATCTTGGAACACTGAAAAATAAAATAACATTATTTAAAAAATAAAAAGGGAAAAAAAGACAAATACAGAGAACAAATTAATTTGCTTCATAACGGTACAGAGAACCACCTCTAGTGGCTGCCTGAGTGAATGTGGTAGGGAGAAGGGGTAAATAGATGAATGGGATTTAGAGGTACACACTTCCAGTTATGAAACAGTTAAGTCATAGAGATGAAATGTACGGCAGAGGGGAGACTGGGTGGCTGTTAGTTAAGCATCTGCCTTTGGCTCGGGTCATAATCCCAGGTGTCCTGGGATCGAGTCCCACATTGAGCTCCTTGCTTAGCAGAGCCTGCTTCGTCCCAATCATGTGCTCTCTCTCTCTCTTTCTCAAATAAGTAAATAAGTAAATAAATAAATAAATAAAACCTTTAAAAAAGAGAGAAACAAAGGTACAGCAGAAATAATACAATAATATTGGAATAATGCATGGTGACATGTGTCACGGTGAGCACCGTGTCAGGTACAGAACAGTCAAATCACTCCGTTGTACACCTGAAACTGACATAACATTGCATATCAATTATACGTCAATTTTTTAAAAAGTCTCTAACCTAGAAAAATGCTGAGTTGAAAATTAATTTAGTAATAATACATTAAAAATTTTAAAAATTTTTTAAATTAAAATAATTTTAAAAATAAGTTATTAAACTATGATGACAGCTCTGTCTATAGATTATGACAAGCATAGATTGGTGTTGAAGCTTTAGAAGACTTCTGTGATTAAATGCGATGAGAGGGGGTGCCTGGGTGGCTCAGTGGGTTAAAGCCTCTGCCTTCAGTTCAGGTCATGATCTCAGGGTCCTGGGGTCTCAGGATCCTGGGAGAGAGCCCCGCATCGGGCTCTCTGTTCAGCAGGGAGCCTGCATTCCCTCGCCCCCGGCCTTCCTCTCGGCCTACTTGTGATCTCTGTCTAATAAATAAATAAAATCTTTAAAAAATTTTTTTAAAAATGCAATAGGAGAAGAATAGTGGTCTCTGTACGTGTGTGGAAGCTTAATTTACTATACTAATTCAACATATATCTGTAACTACTTTTTGTGTAATTTTTGCAATATGCTTTCTAAAGTAAAGAAGCTTGGAGCACCTGGGTGGTTCAGTGGGTTAAAGCCTCTGCCTTCAGCTCAGGTCATGATCCCAGGGTCCTAGGATCCAGCCCCGCATTGGGCTCTCTGCTCAGCAGGGAGCCTGCTTCCTCCTCTCTCTCTGCCTGCCTCTCTGACTACTTGTGATCTCTGTCTGTCAAATAAATAAATAAAATCTTTAAAGTAAAGGAGGTTAGAGCTTAGGAAGAGAAGACATTTAATCTGAAAACTATAATTCCAGCTGGAATGTGAGGACTGAGGAATTGCAGATTCAGCGACAGCATGGTAGAGGGGAGAGAGTTCCCCCTCTGAGCTCAGATCTCACTTCCAAACTGACTTCGTTCCACGTGGTCGGGAGGTGGTGAGTATGTTTGAATATGTTACTCTCAACTTACATTTCTGTGAAATAGGGATTGGGGCACCTGGATGGCTCAGTTGGTGCTGTGTCTGCCTTTGGGTCACATCATGTTCTCAGGGTCCTGGATGGAGCCCTGTGTCAGGCTCCCTGCTCAGGAGGAATTGGCTTCTCCCTTTCCTGTCCAGAGACACCCCTACCCGAATCTCTAGGACTCTAGCTTAATGTTGCCTAATTTTGAATTCTGTGTAAGTAGAATCACACAGATACATTCTTTGGCATCTAGTTTATCTTAAGAAACACTGTATTTGAGTGACTTATCCATAATATTGTTTATAACAATAGTTGGTTCATTTTCCTTGCCATATAGTATAAAGTATTATGATTACTGCCATTGTACTTACTCATCTTTCTTCGATGGACATTTGTATTGCTTCTGCTTTGGAGCTGTTATAAATAGTGTTGCTATATGCATTACTGGGCATGTATTCGGGTGAATACATATACACACTTTACTTGAACATATATCTTGAGTTGAATTTCTATATTCATTTATGAAGCTTAAATACTTATTGCCAACACATTTTCCAAAGAGAGTATACAGAAACAACCCAGGTGTCCGTCCACAGGTGGATAAAGAAGATGAGATCTTGTCACTTGTGACGACATGGATGGACTCAAAATGGATTATGCTAAGTGAAATAAGTCAGACAAGGACAAATAGTAAATGACTTCACTTATATGTAGACTCTAAAAAAATAAAAAATAAACAATCAAATAAAAACAGAAATAGACTCGTAAATACAAAGAAAAAAAAACAGTGGTTGCCAGAGAGGAGGTTACAAGACTCATCTCCCAAATCAACAGTACAATTATTCACGGTCTTCCTTTCTGCCTCTTACCCTTGTTATTTACTACAGAATCAAAGTTTGTCATTTAGAATGGAGACCCAAAATTCCAAAGGAAAATTCTCTCTGCAAAAAATTAACTAATTTTCTCTCTTCATATGATTTGAAGGGATATGTATGAGTCTTTCGAACATGTCAAATATCACATCATTTTCTTTATCTTAAAATAAAAGAGATCATTTCAACAAGTCTATGCACATCAAAAAAAAAGAGAAAAAAGAAAAAAAAGGATAAACTGATAACTGATATTTGGCGCTTCTTCCTATGAACGATGGGAAGATACAGAATTTCTTCAGTTAGGTGTGATGAGGGCACTGAACCACCACTGCTCTGGGAGGCCAAAAAAATCACCTATCGAGCCCTTACAATCCTGAAATTGCACATAGTGAGACCACAGATTACTAATATAACTTTATATTTTTTATTACTATAATTTCCAATGTACCCATCGAAAGAAACTCTAAATGGGTATGTGGAATTGCCTTCTTTTGAGGCATGCATGGAACCCTCTCCATAGATAGAATTTAATGAAGCCTCCAGCAGATCAAGTTCTCTCAATACCAAACGTATTCTATGTGGACTATTTGCTCATGAGACAAATACAGTAAGTTCTATACTTGTTTCCACTCTGCAAGGTGATCTTTTCAATGTTGAGAAGCAAAGAAAAGTCCTCCGTCAGAGAACTTGAATGACCAAAGAAATCTATAAATTTGTTTTTATGAGCCTTTAACAAGCTAGTTAGTTATAAGCTTAATGATAAAAATATCAGTTGAATTTTATGCAACAATAAACAGAAGAGTAAAGAAATTAAAGCAAAAATGCTAACAGTAGAAATTAAAAGTATCTAAGAATGAATCAAAGTACAACTTCTACAGGTAAAATCTAAATCCTGATTACATCTTAGAGGAGACCTAAATAAAGTGATATGCTATATTCCCAGATAAAAACACATATTATCACAAATAAATCAATTACCCCCAAACTAATCTACATAGTCAATACAATCCCAATTAAAGTCTCAACAGAGAGTTAAATGAAATGTTTTAGTTTCTACATTTAAGTGGAAGATTCACGAGTCAGAATCTACAAGATTAACTGAATACGAGGACTTACGAAGAAATAGAAATTCAGACAGTGTGTTATTAGCATGGAATAGACCAATTTTTCAGTGTAGTAGAGCCATGTGTTTATGTAACATATGTGGCACTAGATGATTGAAAGAATGAGGGGGGCGCCTGTGTGGCTCAGTGGGTTAAAGCTTCTGCCTTCAGCTCAGGTCATGATCCTGGGGTTTTGGGATCGAGCTCTGCATCGGGCTCTCTGCTCAGCAGGGAGCCTGCTTCCTCTTCTCTCTCTCTCTCTGCCTGCCTCTCTGTCTACTTGTGATCTCTCTCTGTCAAATAAATAAATTAAATTAAAAAAAAAAAAAGAATGAGGGACTACTGACAAAGCCATGCTCTAAAAAAAAAAAAAAGAAAGAAAGAAAGAAAATGGTTATACATATCTCCTATGCCTAAACATCGCATATCTTACAAAGTATGTACTTCTAAAAGTATACACAGAACAATCTGTTTTCTGGGTATGACAGAAGACATGTGCAAGAATTTCCATAGCAATACAGTTCCTAAAAGAAAACAAATGATCAAATGGAAAGAGTCCAAATGTTCGTGATGAGGACACACACAAGCTATGGTGTATTTAACAATGGATTATCACAGAGTGGTCAGAATGAAGAAACTATGGTACTAGACACAGCAGGGGTCAATTTCAGTGGTATAATATTACATGAAAAAAAAAACTTATCTCCAAGACTATGTAAAGTATGAGCACTTTTCCTTTTTTTTATTTTTAAAAGATTTTATTTTTATTTATGAGAGAGAGAGGGAGAGAGGAGGGAGGGATCAGAGGGAGAAGAACAAGCAAACACCATGTGAGTGCAGAGCCCGTTGTTGGGCTCGATCTCATGATCTTGAGATAATGACCTGAGCCAAAATCAAGTCAGATGCTTGACTGACTGAGCCACCCAGGAGCCCTGAGGCCTTTTGATAAAGTGAGCAGAGAAGTAAGTTGAAAAGATACTTCTTGGGGGATATTTAGGTGCACAAAACTCTATCAAGAGGAACATGTGTGAAAGGTAAGCAGACTTTAGACAGATAAGCCAACATCATGTAAGGAAAGCAGGGTTAGACATGGGTTAAATTATCTGGTGAATTGGCTTATTTTTACTATACACATGAATTTTCCTAACTACATATACACAGTAAATAAAAACACAGTATATTGGACTAACAACAAGAGCAAACCAACTTTTATGATTAACCCAATTCTATACTCGTAAGGGAATTCTAAAGAATTATAATTCACCATCATAGATGGAGGAATATGAAACATACCTACACATGACCTCACACAGAAAGTGATTGGATCAACTGATAAGAGAGGCAAAATCCAGCTTTATCCATCTTTTACGTTTTTCTTTAAAGGTGATTATTAACATGGTGGGACTTTGGAAAGCATTCTGATCATGCTGTGCTTTACCTGTCTTACATGTCTATTTCTATACACTCTGATTTTATTTTTACTTCCTGGTAGAAACACTGAGGCAGCATTTCGAGCATGATCGGTGGTCTCCATTGGCTCACAAAAGGTTCCATCCAATGGGACAGGTTCTAGTCTCTCCAGTAATGGTTTCTTCTTGACAGAAGATCTCCAACCAACATTATCGATTCATCCAGACAGCCTTCCACTATTCAGGTGAGTCAAGCACGAATATGTGGAAACTGAACAGAGGGCATAATGTACTATAAGAAAAGGGAACGCAAAACATTATGCAAAATATTATCAGGGCACCCAATAGGCCATATTATGATAACCTGTTCACATGCTTTTCTTCTTCAGTGAACTTTCCTTAAAAGTTCCCCTTCCTTTCCATTTCAAGAATGATCCATAATTCCTGGTGAGTGCTTGATACTGTAGAGCTTTATGCAAGGAATACCTAAATGAATATTATTATCATAGGTTATATGGTGCCATATATTTTCTTATATATAATAGATTGATTTAAAAGTCATGAACAGGGTGCCTGGGTGGCTCAGTGGGTTAAGCCTCTGCCTTCGGCTCAGGTCATGGTCTTAGATTCCTGGGATCAAGCTCCACGTCGGACTCTCTGCTCAGTGGGGAGCCTGATTCCCCCTCTCTCTGCCTAGTTGTGAACTCTCTCTCTGTGTAAAATAAATAAATAAAATCTTTAAAATTAAAAAAAAAAAAGTCATGAATAGTCAGGGCACCTGGGTGGCTTAGTCGGTTGGGCATCCAACTCTTTGTTCCAGGTCAGGTCATGCACGGTTGCGAGATCCAGCCCCATGTGGGGCTCCCTGCTAAGCATGTAGTCTGCCGGGATTCTCTCTCCCTCTCCTTCTCCTTTTGCTCCTCCCCTATGCTCACTCCTGCTCTCTTTCTAAAATAGATAAAATCTTAAGCAACAACAACAAAAAAGCCATGGATAGACATTCTGGTGAAGGAACAAAATACAATGCTTCCTGGTTTCCTAAAAGCCATGTTTCTGGAATGGGGGTGTATCTTTATACACTACGAAAGCATGATGCTCACAAATATTTGAGAATGTTAATAGGCTGTTACTCCCAAAGAGCAGCCCAGAGAATCATTTCTTTCTTCAGAATCTCCATTAACTAGTGTTCCCCTTCATTAACCTGCTAACATTCCCTTTCAGGATGCATTCTCTGTTACTCAAACTCAGTAACTGTCACATTGCCCTGAAGAGTTCCCAGCTTGGCCCCTCTGCTTATAGGCAACCCTTTCTCTAAATGTCAGGAAGAGGGGCGCCTGGGTGGCTCAGTGGGTTAATCCTCTGTCTTCAGCTCAGGTCATGATCTCAGGGTCCTGGGATCGAGCCCCACATCGGGCTCTCTGCTCAGCAGGAAGCCTGCTTCCTCCTCTCTCTCTGCCTGCCTCTCTGCCTACTTGTGATATTTCTGTCCAAGAAATAAATAAATAAAAATCTTTAAATGTTGGGAAGAAACAGGGCTTTAGGTAGAGATAATTAAATGGAATAATACAGCAGTGAATGGTCCCATACACACTCCAGAGGAAGAAAGAGGGCTAGAAAAGGTTGGTAAAATGGTAGCACGGAGCCCTCAGCTGTGACCATTGGAAGGAAGAGCCCAAAATGATAAATTAAAGACCATCACCAATTTCATGACAATAATATGATAATTAAAGGGAATGGAAACCATATATCTCAGGTAATTACAGTCCCTTTGTCACATTTATTTTTTCTCAAGGGCTTAAACCTCTGGTTTCCAAAAACTATATAGTATGACCATCTCGCCCCATCTAAGTCCTGTGTTCCCCTTAATGAAACATAGCAATGGATGTCTTAAATTAAGATATCCATCTTACACATATGGTTAGTAATGTGAGGTGACCCAAAGGTTTTTCTTAGGTTATATATAGGGATGACAACATAACTTAAGTTATTAAGGAAATCTCAGATATCTTGGGGAAAGACACAACACTATAACCATAAACTACATTACAAGAGCTTATATACTTGTTCATAAAATACATTCTAGGATCATAAAATCTACATCTATTATTTAAGCAAAGAAGCTTTGTAAGGAAAAGACAAATGGGAGGCAAAAGGCAAAGAATAAAAGAGTTCAGGTGATGTGAAGAAATGTAGTACACAGAACAGCAGGGCTGAGGTGAAAATTGAAAGCACACTGGAAAGAGGCCAGTGCTAAATAATAAATGAATAACGCATTGAGAGAAGAGGAGCTTGGAAATAACAAAATATTCTGTAAACAGAATTTTTTAAGACATCTATTTCAAACCTAAAACCTGGATGTTTGGGGGAACCAATGTGTCTGGTAGGAAAAGGTGATTTCCCTGCCAGCCACCTGGATTGAGATATGCACCCACACATACAAAAATTACAGTGGCAGGCAGGAATTTTAATAAAAATGTAAATCATGACCTTCAAAATAAACAAAAAACAGACTATGTTTCTTGCAAACAGGTGTGAGAACCTTACTAAATAGACATCAGCTACGGGAGGAAAAGCCAGAGCCAAGTCTGAAGTAAAATAGACCAGAATCACTAGTAGAAAGGAATCTCAACAAAGTTTCGAAGAGTGGGTGAGTGTTAATTACAAAATGTCAACCTAGTATCGGAAGTGTAAGGAATGAGTTCTCAAGTAAGGTTTGGGAGAAGTATTTCATAAGGAAGGAAAATGAATTAAAAGAAATAATGTCCAATAAATAAAACATTATCAAAAAGTATCAAATAAATAAATTCATCAAGTTAAATAAGATAGGAAAGTCCACCTATAATAAAATGACCAGAAATCAGATAATACCTTCATAGAAACAGCAGTCTTCATGTTACTATTTTTGTCTCCTCTTTGAAAAGGGAACCCCTGAGTGTTTCTGTATGTAATTCAACTTGACAACCAGTTCTATGACTCAATGCTGAATGATAGGAATTTATGGAGAAGAAGTGTGTAATGGAAACAAAGAGAAAAAAAAAAAAACATGTGTGAAAGGTAAGCAGACTTTAGAAAGATAAGACCATATGATACGTAATATGTAAGACTCCAATACAATACATAACGGATTAAAATGACATGTTGAACATTGGACATATTAATTTTACATGGTAATGGACAAAAGGGAATGCCATGATACACATATTTGAACTAATAATACTATGCAATAAAACTTCTGGCTACATGCAGCCATTCATAATGACGGATTACACAACCAGATGGTAGAGGATGCAAATCAGAGCTCTTTTTTAAAAAAATTAATAAATTTTACCTTTTAGAGTAGTTTTAGGTTAACAGCAAAATTAAAAAGGAGAAGGGGGTGGGATTATGGACATTGGGGAGGGTATGTGCTTTGGTGAGTGCTGTGAAGTGTGTAAACCTGGTGATTCACAGACCTGTACCCCTGGGGATAAAAATATATGTTTATAAAAAATAAAAAATTTTAAAAAAATCCCCCCCCCAAAAAAAAATTAAAAAGAAGATACAAAGATCCTCACATACCACCAGCCCCCACACATGCATGGTCTCCACCATCATCAACACTCCCCATCAGAGCAGTATGCTGATGGTTCCATGTCAACGTGGCATTGTCACCAAAGGGCACAGATGACATTAGGGTTCACTCTTGGTGGTGTAGGCTCTATGGATGTGGACAAATGTACGATGACATGTGTTCACCATGATAGTACCTCATGGACTGGTTTGGATGTCATTAAAATCCTCTGCCTGTTCATCCCTTCCTCCTCACCCACCCCTTGGTGACCACTGATAATTTTATGGTCTCCATGACTTTGCCTTTTCCAGAATGTCACATAGTTGGGATTAAATACAATGTAGCCTTTTCAGATTGCCTTCCTTCACATAGAAAAATGCATTTAAATTTCATCCATGTCTTTTCATGGCTTGATAGTTCATTTCTTTTAGAGTTGAATAATATCCCATGGTCTGGATATACCAGTTTATTTGTCCAGTCACTAACTGAAGAGCATCATAGATGCATCCCCACTTGGGCATTTATGAAAATGGCTACTGTAAACATCTGTATGCAGGTTTTTGCTGGACATAAATTTTCAAATCCTTTGAGTAAATGCCACAGAGTATGGTTCTAAGGTAAGGGTTGGCTGATTTTTTTTAAGAAACTTTGGGTTATGGACATTGGGGAGAGTATGTGCTATGGTGAGTGCTGTGAAGTGTGTAAACCTGGTGATTCGCAGACCTGTACACCTGGGGATAAAAATATATTAAATGTTAACTTAAAAAAATTATGGCCTTTCCTTGCAGAAAAAAAAAAGAAAGAAAGAAAGAAAGAAAGAAAGAAAGAAAGAAAGAAAGAAAGAAAGAAACTGCCCAACTGTTCCAAAGTGAGTATTTTTTTTAAATAACTTGAGTAACGATACCCCAAATATCTCCACTGCTCATGAAGAATGAATACTGGCAATTAATACAAATAGACTTTTATAATGTGTCACATCTATTTCATTGTAAATTTTTTTTTAAATAAAGAAAAGGCATCAGGTCCCAAAGTAACACTTTCTGAGAGAATTAACCATTTCAGAAAATAGTGGCATAGGTGCATTCACTCAGGCACAGGAATCTAAAGCTTAGCATTTATTTACTTGTTTAAAACTCATCTGTAATGGGGCACCTGGGTGTCTCAGTGGGTTAAGCCGCTGCCTTCAGCTCAGGTCATGATCTCAGGGTCCTGGGATTGAGTCCCGCATTGGGCTCTCTGCTCAGCAGGGAGCCTGCTTCCTCCTCTCTCTCTGCCTGCCTCTCTGCCTGCTTGTGATCTCTCTCTGTCAAATAAAATAAATAAATAAATAAATAAATAAATAAAATCTTTAAAAACAAAAACAAAAACAAAAAAACTCATCTGTAAAATTCAAAACAACTTTTCGAGGACAATAAAGAGGCCACATCTATGTGAACACCAAAAACAAAGTAGACCCACCGAGTTTCCCTGAGAACCAGTATTAACAACGGGAGGTCACAATTTGATTCATACTTTGGTTTGTGCACCGAGATTCTCTAAGTGGCTGGAACAGTTCAACACAAATCTTTAATTAATTACTTCGATGTGTTTCATTATCGTTGTGGCAGGGTAGAAGGAGGAAGGTGCGATGAAAGCAAATCCCATTCCCCACTGCCCACCTGACAAGCTCATTTTCATCGTAAAAGATAAGGCAGACACGACTTCCTCTGTGAAGGCTTCTGGGATCGTGTTATCTTTCTTACATTCTTCATCTGTGCTTGAAGGTCACGCTGTACCTACATGTGTTGCCACTTGTCACAATGCTGTGGTGGTTTTTTTTGTGCGCCTGTTCCTCTGGGCTCCTTGAGAAACTCTGGGAGAAGCTTGCTCAGTGAAGGGAGAGAAAAGTGAATGAGGCATGTTGGCAGGTCAGAAACTGACAAGAGTGAAGAGTCCACAAAGTATCAACCACCTTTCCGGTTTCCTGATTACAAAGATTCTTAACTTTATGAATGAGCAGGAACGGAAAGCAACTTCTTCTTCTCTATCCATCAATTAGATGACAGACTGCCCCTATTTATATCCTTCAGACTCTTCCATATCGATTTAAATGCCTTGTCTGTTATAAAACAGTTTTTATTTGCTCCATTGCTTTAGGATATCACACATTATTCTCAAAAGTCCTTTGTCCTCCGTGGAACAGTTTGTAACTTTTTATTGTCACTTCTTTTCTAAATTAACTTTGATAGCGAGGCATGGGTGGCTCAGCCGGTGAAGCATCTGCCTTGGGCTCAGGTCATGATCCCAGGGTCCTGGGATGGAGCCCTGCATTGGGCTCCCTGTTCAGCGGGGAGCCTGCTTCTCCCCCTGCCTGCAGCTCCCCTTGCTTGTGCTCTCTCTCTCTGTTCCTTTGACAAACAAAATCTTAAACATTTTTAATTTGATATCCTAGAAAGCACTGATTATTTCCATAACATAAAGTCCCATTTTCCCACAAGTTCTGGCCCATGCTTTACCAGAACTCGATCACTGCCACTTTGTTAGTGATCTTGAATCAAGTGACTACAGATCTAGAAAAATCAAGAGGGCCCTTTGGAAGGAACACATTGGTGCACAAACCCCTAGCTCTCTGACTGATGAAAATAAAGGTTAGAGAGTGCCTCCTCTCTTGGTTACTTTAAGAATTGTGGAAATGCTTTCCTCTGAAGAACTTGGGTAGGAGACAAGGCTTACAGGGAGAGATGTTGTTTCTGGTGGAAGTTATTTCCCCCAATTATCTCTGTGGTATAAAGAAGCCTGGGTATTAAATCTCCATTGGAATATGGGGATCAAAATTCATGGTGCCTGGAAAGAGGTCACGAAGTCCTGGGATTATAGTTTGACCTCGCAACCATTAAGAATTTACTGTGAAGCAGGAAAAGCATGATACTCTCTAAGAGGCTTGCTCTGTTTCATGTTGTGAGATTAAAAAACAATGACACCTTGTCGGATCCAAATGCATAGTGATCCTTAAATTTCAAAACCAAATGGTAGAGGACAAATGCCATGGGTGAGCTACTTTGATCTTCTACACAACACAGTACTTCTGCCAACGACTTTATTTTCAGTGGCACAAAACTGAGGTGGAGGGGATGGTGTGCCGGTATAGAAACAAAACCCGACTACAAAGGTGGTCACTTACAGAGGCTTACAAAAACCATGAGGAGTCAGACTCAATGAGTCCTAGAAAAAAGAAACACTGTTTCATTTGATCATGAGGCAGAGAAACAGAAGATGAGAACTGGAAGGATTCTCAGAAACACTCCTGAACTAACAGAGAATGCTTAAGGCAATGTAATTCAGAATTTCCCTAGGAGCCTACAGGTAAAAATGAAAGAGTTTCAGGTGTTGGGATCAGTTTGTTTGTTTTGTTTTGTTTTGTTTTAAGCAGACTTTATTTAGAGAGTGAGCGATGGGGAAAAGGGGAGAGGGAGAGAGGATCTTGTTGAGCGCAAAGCCAATGTGGGACTTGAACTCACAACTCTGAGACGATGACCTGTGCTGAAATCAAGTCAGACATTCAACTGACCAAGCCACCCAGGTGTGCCTGGCCTTGGGATCAGTATTCCATGTAAATACAGTTCCATGCCTGGCCCAGGTGTTGGCCCAGGGTAAACCTCCAAAACAATTCCTCTCTCTTGTTTTCTTCCCTCTACCCTCTACTACTATAAACAAATATTATAAGCTACGGATTAAGAAACTGATTTCACAAGCCCAACTTCCTGGATGCATAATTAGTATTGTCACTTTGTAGCTGGGTAGCCCCTGGGCAAAACTGCAGACACTCCCCATGTCTCGGATTCCTCCCATGTTAATAAGAACTGGAATGTACCTTCCATCATGTCATTCCTGGGAAAAAGAAACAAGTGAGTGAGTATGCACAGAAATGCTGGGAAGACTACTCAGCATATAGGACATGCTAATAGAAGCAAACCACTATTATAATAATAATTATGACAATGACGAGTATCACCTCTAGGCATTTGGAAGACATCCAGGACCCTTTTCTGCCTTCTTGTTTCTCACACCAAGATAAATATGAAGGATATTTATCTGTCTTCTCTTATTAAAATATACCAGAGATACAATCTAAGCCATCACACTGCAATAAAACCTGAAGACATTTCAATAAATTAATTTATTTAATATTTGTAGCTGCTAATGGCTTGATGTATTTCACCTGCCAGAGGTTTCAGTGTAGAGTCCTTTCCTATTGGGGCACCTGCGTGGCACAGTTGGTTGACTGTCAGACTCCTGATTTTGGCTTAGGTCATGATCTCGTGGTCCTGGGATCAAGCCTGCATCAGGCTCCATGCTGTGGGCTGTGGAGTCTGCTTGTCCCTCTTCTTCCCCTGCTTGTGTTCTCTCTCTCTCAAATAAATAAATACAATCTTAAATAAAAGAATGCTTCTATTAATTTAAGTAGGAAGATGAATGTTTAAAGAAATACGGGTGACTAGGCAAGAGCAGCAGGGTCTATGGGTCTATGTTAGAGTGTATCCCAGGGGGCAGGGGGCTTTTCTCCATCTGCAAGGAAAACCAGCCATAATATGTAGCCAATAAGCAATTGAAGATTCTGACATGAGCCTTCTTTCCTGATAGGGTAAAATTTGACCAGTCTCAAAGCCTCAGAAATCCTCTTCATTATGATCAACATGTTTATAAAATAAACAATTTTTAATTGAAAGCATGAAAGGAACCCCCAAAATCTTTTTGTGTATTTTGTATACTTTCACACCTGTGAGTGTGTGGGGGCTGTGTATTTGCTGTGACACATGCACCTATTTTCATACAGAGTTAAAGAGAAAACAAACTTTTCATCTAACATGTGAAAGCAAATATGTGAGAGCTCACTCATTCACTTTACTCCATTTTAATATATATTTATTTTCCTAGGTACAACATTATGGAAGTTCATAATGTTTACATTTTAATAGAGCTTTCCCTGAAATTGCTTTTTCAGGAATATTTTCTTATTTTCTCTGAAGGCAGTAGGGAAAACAACCATGCTAGAAAATAATGAAAATCTAGGCTGCATTGCTAGTCATTTCAGGGAGTCATTTGACTTTTTCTTATATATTGTAAAAAAAACTTTCTTTATCTCCAAATTGGAAAGGCAAACTAAATGGAAGTCCTTACTGGTTTTTACCTCTTATGTACTTTCCATCTATGACGAAAGTTGTTTCAGAGTAGGACTCGCTCTGAAATATTATTAAGCCTTAAAAATCACACCAAATAAATTAAGTGATAAATCCCAAGACATTCGAAAGGCACAGGACTGACGGAGAGCTTCTATTTATAACCCAACTGTGCACTCATGAGTATAAAAAGGGCTGTGTTCTTCAGGATGGGAAGTAGGAAGAAACACGTTTAGCTAAGCAGGACTAGAAAGAGCAGAGTGATTGGAGCGAATAAAGACAGTGCCCATTCAGTCACAATCTAGAAGAAAGTAAACTTCAAACAAGGGACACTGACTATTTCTTAATTCATTGGTAAAATGATGACTCTCTTAAACTAGGAGCTATTTAAATTTGTAGTCTTAAAATTTGCATATTTTGAAATATGGTTTTTACTGAGCATGGAACTTAATTCCACCTGACTCCCTCAGATGGGATCTGCTGGTCAGGCAAGACTGGAATTCAAGCCTGTTTGAGAGTTACACTTTCCATTGTATATGCTGAAGTTGTCATGCACTTTTCTTCATGATTCTTGAGGTTAATGTGACCGGACCTCAGGGGAAATGTGCTTTTAGACATATGTGGGTTTTGAGCCAGAACCAGAATAATGGTGCCTTTACCAAAGTGATATCACAGTGTAGGTTTTATGGGGTGATCTGATATTCTCCCCCAGGTGAACCAAGTACCCCCATTAATTGAATGCTTGGTTGATCATTGTTTACTTTTGAAATTCTACATGGCATGATCATTTTGTGTGATGAACACCACCCACCAGTATGGAAGGCTGTCTGCAAAATGTCATTAATAACAATCAAAGCAATAATTAATAATCCATAGTGGAACACTGACTAAGGGCTTTGCAAGGATTACCTCATTTCATTCTCACGTCACTCTTAGGACACGAGTAGTACTCTTCTCATTGTTTGATAAGAATGTTGAAACTAAAGAGACATAAACTAACTTGCCAAAGTCCAACAGCTCAGTGGAAGAGGTCATCTGTGAAACTGGGTGGTCTGACGACAGGGCTTATGCTCGGAGCCACCATGCTGTCCAGACTTCCTCTGATTGCTGAGAAAGAAGGGTCATTTAAGACAATAACTGACTCATCTTATTTAGCACCTGATAATGATGCCTTGAATCTGGAAACTTCATAAAGATTGGCGGGACTGAGACATTAAGCATTCCTGATCACTGGGACGATGAACCGTGAAGTGAGCCAACAAGCTAAACAGCATTTCAAGTAAAAAAAAAATCAGTTCCAGGAAGATCTGTATGCCTTTCAAAATAACCACAAAGTGAAGATACTACATCCGGGATGTCTAATCAGCCCTTTCTAATTAGTACAATACTTTCACTCATCCTCTTAGAGAAAGTCAGTATGAACTTCACTTTCACATTGGAAAAGTTTTATTTTTGTATTTTTTTAAAATATTTTATTTATTTGACAGAGATCACAAGTAGACAGGGGGTGGCGGGAGGATGCAGGCTCCCTGCTGAGCAGAGAGCCTGATGCGGGGCTCGATCCCAGGACCCTGAGATCATGACTTGAGCCAAAGGCAGAGGCTCAACCCACTGAGCCACCCAGGCGCCCCAACATTAGAAAAGTTTTAAAAAGGATCTTGAGTGGCCTTCAACAGCCAATCTCATTAATGTTTCTCTATACTTTTCATTTCATTCTCTCCATAACCCAATAGACCGTTTGAGATAATCTGGGTATCTGCTGGCCCCATTATCAGATGAAAAGAACAAAAACATTCATTTATTAGCACATGATATGGTATGCTTTCCTTCGATGAGAAATGACTGAGACTGACACCCCCAGGTAATTACTTCAAAAAGGACATAAAATCTAATTCTAATAGATGCTTCCGGATAGTAAATAGTAATTTTAATATTAATTTTGTTGTTGGTATTTTAACCATGGTGTGTACCTTGCATACTGTTTATCTGCTGGTCCAACAAAGATCAGCTGTTTTGACGGGCATCCGACGGGAGCCTAGGAGAAAGATGTACATCTATAACTACTTTAATATTTTTCTCCTGCATTCAAATACTCTCAGTCATGCTCTATGACATAGAATTTCACAACTGTTATCATGAATTCATCTGTGGATTTAGGCAAATTCTAAACAATTGCTTAAGGGGGATGCAAACCCTATTTTTTCCACTTCTGTGTTGAGCTGACATGGTCTTAATTTAGCATGAGCCCTCACTGACCTTCAGTTTTCACAAGGGCTCATTCTTCTCAACCTTAGTCTATAGACTATGGAGGGGTGTTGGGGTTCATTCATCAGAATAGCTGCTCTCCTCCACTGTTCACAGGGCTCAGTTGAGAGAAACCACATTGAAGTGGATGGCTTGAAGTAGTTTCCCTCAGACTTCCTCAGATCAGCCCAGGGCAAAGCTGGCATTCTCTCCGCCACACTGAGGTTATGTCACTACTTCCTGCTAAAGGTCAAGATAAAAAATGATCCAATTGAATTACTACTTAAATATGCTGCATGACTTTTTTTTTTTTTTTTTTTTTTTTTTGGTGGGGGTCCAAGATGGGGATCTTAATCTCTTTACTGTCAAGGTCCCCTCCCTGTGTCTTCCCTCTATAAACCTACAGAAGAGCCCTAAGCCTGGGAGTGTCCTAGAGAAGAGGAGGCAGATTGTGGGAAAACTCTATGCTCTTCCTTCTGTCCTGGGGACAGGAAGAGGGAGTGGGGTAGGCAGATTGATAACCCACCCTAGAGGAGGTGGCACTGACTGGGATGAGTGGGGTGGCATTGCCTGCTGCCTCCTGTGGAACCCAATGATGGGTGGCCTCTAGGTGTGGGTGCCCAGCTGGAGGCCTGGGATAGTGCACACCCTTCTGTTGTTGGTGGCCACCACTCCTGTCTCAGTGCTTATTACACAAGACTCCACCCTCTGGGTCATTCATTTCACATCCTTATTTTGATATCAACATGTTTTGTTTATGTAGAACAATAGGATAAACTCTCCCTATTATTAGAACACCACCTAAGAACTTTTTTGAGTGATCACTTTACTTATATCTTTAAGACATTTTGGATTATATCCCGAAATGGCTTTCCCCTTGTTTGACTGCCTGTGAGAATGTGGGAGCCTAATTTGCGGCGCACTCATCAAAGCATATGAGTCATGATGGTGTGACTTTGAACCATTGCTGTGGACTTCAACTCAAACAGACATCATTTTTTTTAGATTATTGGGTTTTGCAATGTTCCATGTTATATATTCTTTTAAAGTGAAGTTTCCCTTGAATAGATAGATAGGACATGAATAAAATCAAGTGATCTTGTTTACCATCTGCCAAAGGATTTGACCACAAAGTTCTCATCAATCTAAACTCCCTATCCTCATCTTCTTCAACAGCTGGGCCTTCTTCTCCGAGGCATCTAGAGAGATTGTCCAGAATGCTTTAGGAAATTAATACCAAAAGGTAAAAAGATTCATGATCAGAGGCCATCTATCAACTCTGGAGCTCATTTACTAGATCTTAATTCTCAGAGAGAACCTTGGGGAGAGAAGGAGAATGTATCATTTATAGTCAGAAAGATATTTTTGAGACATCTTAGGGAACTAAGCACACTGTGCCCAGGCTGATAATGATGTGTACTGCAGGAAAAAAAAAAAAATCAGAAATAGAATCACAGCTCCCCACGGCTAGGCTGCCAGCACTCCCCAAGACTCACACACACAGGCCTGGAGAAATCATGACCCAGGATTCCATATTCAAAATGGATCTGCCATTTTAAAATTGCAGATCGTAGGGGTGGGGAGTGAGTCACAAGAAGAGATATCTTCAGGGGCCAGCAAGGCAATGAAATAAGTGAACTTGGCAGGATTTGCCTGTGGTTAAATGGAAAGAGGGCAGGTATGATTAATTTTAGGATGATTGATGCCATCTGGAAATAGGAGCCCTCACATATCTGGTTATCCTGTCAGAAATATGTCAATTTTTAAAAGATAGCAAATAATTTTAAAAAATTAAAGTGCTCTGCAGGCCAAAGAAAAACAGCCTGCCAGTTTGTGAATTTTACTTTAAAATGTATATAAATACCTCAAAAGACAGATTGTGTTTTTTAAATAAAAACCTAGAACATTTTGGAAATAGCCCCTGGATTTAAATTAAACAGCAAATCATGAAGAGCTTAAAATATTTGTATTTGTAGAGCTGTACACATATTCCATAATTCATCAGGTTATTCAAGTCCATGGAGTCTTGGAGAGGAGACTAAAACATCAACTACACCAGAGAAGTTTGAAAAGCATCTGGTAATTAAGACGATGTAAGAGTATATGTTTAAAAAAAAAAAAAAACAAAAAAAAAAAACAGAGTATATGTTAAAATCAAGTCATTTAACTTAATTAGGTGCATTCTAAGGAGCAGCTAATGAATCTCAGATGACAAAGTAAATATTGACCCTGATTGAAACTTAGATATTTTACTCAGTAAAAGCAGTGAAATAATTGATTGGGGGCAGGGGGCATTGTTTGTGGAGTCACTTGGGGGTATATGTTACTAAATTCTACATGATTAGGAAATGTATCCCCAACCAGATGTTTTTCTGGATCCCACTTTACTACTTTGACTCTGTCCAAATCCAAATCATATGTTGATTATATCCAATTTTTCTCATTTCCCCATTCTACTGTATACTAGGGAATATTAGACAAGTCAACTTACATTATCTATTATTCACTGAGAAATGCAAATGCTGTAAGAGTGGGGATCCTTTGTTCCTCTTTTTTAGTTAATTCGTCTATTTTTTAAATGCTTTAAGAATGATTCTCAGGGGGGTGCCTGGGTAGTTCAGTGGGTTAAAACCTCTGCCTTTGGGTCAGGTCATGATCCCAGAGTCTTGGGACTGAGCCCCCCATCTGGCTCTCTGCTCAGCGGGGAGCCTGCTTTCCCCTCTTTCTCTCTGCCTACCTCTCTGCCTACTTGTGATCTCTGTCAAATAAATAAATAAAATCTAAAAAATAATTTAAAAAAAGAATGATTCTCAGGGGGCCTGGGTGGTTCAGTCGTTAAGCATCTGCCTTTGGCTCAGGTGGTGATCCCAATGTCTTAGGATCAAGCCCCACAGGGGGGATTCCTGGTTGGCAGGAAACCTTCTTCTCCCTTCCCATTCCCCTTGTTTGTGTTCCCTCTTTCGCTGTCTCTCTCTATCAAATAAATAAGTAAAATATTTTAAAAAACAAAATAAAAAGGGAAATTTAAAAAAAAGAAATGATCTCAAGTGCTGTAAATTATCTAAGACTGATGAATCACAGACCTGTATCCCTGAAACATATAATACAGTATACATTAATTTAAAAAAAAAAAACAAAAAGGTATATAAAAAATATGGCCTGATAAAATACACTTAAAATGAGTAAAAAAATTGGGGCACCTAGAGGGTGCCCTCTATTAAGAATCCAACTCTTGGTTTTGCTCAGATCATGATGTCAGGGTCATGGCATTGAGCCCCATGTTGGGCTCCACACAGTGCAGAGCCTACTTAGGATTCCCTCTCTCCCTCTCCCTCTGCTCCTTCCCCTCAACCTGCACACTCTCTCTCAATGATAAATAAATAAATCTTCTTTTTTTTTTTTTAAATGAGTAAGAAAATTGATTTAAAGTGACAAAATCATTTAGAAGCTAAGATAAATCCAGGTATGTAGTAAGTACATGGAGAGAGAGAGAGAAAGAGAGAGATTGAGGGGGTTGGAAAAAGAGCAAGTGATTAAACTTATATACTCATATACCATAACTCCTTTCCCTATTCAAACATTGGTCATGTATTTGATCTCAATTTTCTATAGCCTAGGAAAATGATGGGATATGATTTATCATAGAAGTATCTATAAAGTAAGAAAAAACCAATGTTCCTGATTTTACTTTTGACACTCATAAGAGAGAGATCTTTTCTACAATGCCTCAAAGAATTAACACCATGTAATAATAAATAATAGTAATATAATAATTTTTATAATAAATGTGGGAATGAACTGCAGTTTTTTTGTGCATCAATATAGTCTAAATAAATCCATCAATATAGTCTAAAGGTATCACATCAGAGTATAAACCACTGAGTAATCAATATAATACACTGTACCCAATATTATCAATATAACGTAATAAAATTCAATGAGTTTTTCAACTTCCTGTTATTATTTTGAGCCTGCTCTTTATTTGTTGCAGGGAGCTGCCCTGTGCATTCGAGGATATTTATCAGCACCTCTGGCCTCCACTCACTAGATGTCAGTAACCCCATTCTTCCACCATGACAACCTAAAATGCACCTAAACATTGCGACATGTCCTCTGTGGGGAAGGCCAAATCAGCCCTGATTAAAAAGCACCACCCTAGAGGAATGTTTTCACAGAATCCTCCAGAAATAGTTCTCCTTTCAGCAGAGGCTTTGAAAGCTATTAGATGGCTGTCAACTCAAGCTTCATCTGTTTCAGAAGTATAGAGAATGGCATCATAACTGCAGAGATTTAGATTTGAAAAATGAGCTGACTTGATATTGACTGAGGAAGAAACTCCTGCCTATTTACCACAAGGTCACTTTGTCTTCTTCCCGGGCATCAGCTGAAAGGTGTCTTCAGCATGCCTTGTCCGTACATAAATTTGGTTGTGTGGCAGAGTCCTGGCCAACAGAATGTGAGCAGAAGTGATGAGTACCATTTCTGGGCAAGACTTAGAAGAAGCAGGTCAGAACCCTCCTTGGTCTATTCCTATTCTTCTTATTAGATATAGAAAAGGACGATCACATTGGAGATGAGGAATCCACAAGATGGCAAGAGCCATCTTGAAAGACAAGTGGAGAGCAGCTAATAGTCAATGAGTAACAATCGTGCTGGGCTCTCTTTGCAAATGAGAAATAAATAGTTTGAGTCTATGTATCACTATGGTTTAGCTTATGCTAATAACGCAAGAGGGCTAATAGCTTCTTCAAAACTAATAATGCCAAATATCAACCTTTCTAGGCCATTTTGCTGTTTTCACAAATGAGTTAATCAGGTGGATATTTGTTTGCAGTGTCATGTGAAAATAAGTTTCACAAGTAAGGTTTTTATCCTCAAGGACATTATGGGGGAATACTCATGACAAAGCTAGACATCACAGGATACAACCAAAGCAGAACACGATAATAAATAAATGCATAGAGGATTATCCAACTCGAGACTTCTAAAGAGGAAAGGGGGCAATACTAAATTCCATCATTATTACTAGCTCTAGCCAAGGAATGTTGAATTCAAAGCAACTGGCTTTTAATACTCAGGTCTCATCTTGTCTATGAAGCTGCTATAAATTGTTCCTTCTGCCCACAGTAGTTATTGACCAATATTTCTCTTTGACCATGTATCATTTGTTAAACTGTCTTGTTAGTTATCTCACATCCCCTAAAATCACCAATGATACTATGAACCTTTTGGGGAGAGAACTAGGGTGGGTGGGGTCATAGAGACTTTAGGTTTCTCTAATAGCATTTACCATATGGCTTCCAATTTAGACATGGGGGGGGGGACTGAATTCAGAGAAGCTGGCCCAGGTGGGGGTTTGGTTTGAGGAGAATTTGAAGAGAATGACCTTAGGTAGGAAAAAAAAAAAAAAAAAGGCTGAAATAAAGAGTTCTACAGGTTCTTCCAGATATACCCAGAGAAAAGGTAAGACCAAAATTTCCCAGTCTTCTAAATGTGAAGTTCCAAGGTCCTTTCTAAAAATGACTAAGATGGAGCGCCAGCATGGCTTAGTGGATTAATCCCCTGCCTTCAGCTCCAATCATGATCTCAGGGTCCTGGGACCAATCCCCACATTGGGCTCTCTGCTCAGCAGGAGCCTGCTTCCTCCTCTCTTTCTGCCTGCCTCCCTGCCTATTTGTGACCTCTCTCTCTCTGTGCCAAATTAAAAAAAAAAAAAAAAATCTTTAAAAATGACTGAGAAATGGGCAATGGTGACAAGAAACTGGAAAAAAAATACCTCTCTTTTGGAATGCAGGTGCTAAATGGATATGTACACTGGCATCCTCTACTAGCCCAAAAAGAGAATTTATATTAAATTCTTGAAAATGATGATAGAATCTCATTCCCCAATACTGCCTCCTAAATAATAATAACAACAACAACAACAACAACAATCCAGAATTTTTAAAATAAATTCCTAGAAAAGAACCACTGTGTTTCAATGATGGTAAGACCAGATTCCTCTCAGACACGCCTTACTACAATGAAGAGACCAAGTAACTTAGAGAAAAAATGGCTTTCTATTAGGAAGACACAACATGTTTAACCTATAAAAAACTGGATAATTGTATTGAAAATAGCTATACTTTTTTAGACAGGTGTTATATAAAAACTGAAATCTCTGTAGAGGAAAAATACTCCCCAATTCCTTGTAAAGCTTTAAATGGACTACCAATGACCCATTTATACAATGGAAATAAGGCAGAAATCACAACTGAGCCATAAAATAAATACATTGAAATATTCTAATGTCTCTTATTTGGTTCTGTAGCTTCTACATCAGGAGTCATCGAAGCTTTCTGTAAACAGCTACAGAGTAAAGGTCTTAGGCTCTACAGGCCATTCATTCTCTGTCACCACTATTCAACTGTGCCATTCTTGTGCAAAAGTAGCCAGAGCTAATGGGGTGTCTGGGTGGCTCAGTGGGTTAAGCCTCTGCCTTTGGCTCGGGTCATTGTCTCAGGGTCCTGGGGTCCTGGGATCAAGCTCCGCATTGGGCTCCCTGCTTCCTCCTTTCTCTGCCTGCCTCTCTGCCTACTTGTGATCTCAATCTCTGTCAAATAAATAAATAAAAATATTTTAAAAAGAAAAGTAGGCATAGATAATATATAACAAATGTATGTGGTTTTCTTTCAATAAAATTTTGTTTACAAAAACCACTGGTGGGCCAGATTTGGCCTATGGGCCATGTTCGCCAACACTAATCCAAATCATTACAAAAATAAGGATGCGTTAAAAATCTTCTATATGGTGGATGATTTTCAAAAGCCTAAAACTTTTTCTGAATGTTGTTACATCCATTGACATCTTTAATATGCTTTCGAATTTTGGGGTAAAACAGTGCTGAGATAATTACTGTAATTATTTAAATGCTGTGAAAATTGGAATTCAACTCTAAAGCTACTTGTCTTAAGTGGTAAATAGCACTTTTATCCATGAACATAACTAAGATAGACGGCAGTTCTAGGGAACACTTCAGATGCTGGCATTTATGAATTGGGAAGTGATTCTCCATGTGTCTCTCAAATTCCTGCCCATTCTGAAATCAGGGGCACTGGCAGTGTCTGTCTGACCTTTATGTTCAAGAATGTTAGACCGTGGGGCGCCTGGGTGGCTCAGTGGGTTGGGCCGCTGCCTTCGGCTCAGGTCATGATCTCAGGGTCCTGGGATCGAGTCCCGCATCGGGCTCTCTGCTCGGCGGGGAGCCTGTTTCCTCCTCTCTCTGCCTGCCTCTCCACCTACTTGTGATTTCTCTCTGTCAAATAAATAAATAAAATCTTAAAAAAAAAAAAAAAAAAGAATGTTAGACCGTGAACAGCCTCGGAAGACAGAAATAGTGTTTGCATCTAGATCAGATTACATGTTTGCTTTCCGTCCAGTCTAACAAACATGTTATCTTTGCACAAGTTTGCTAGAAGCCATTGTGAGAGCTTCTGGCTCCTTGTTTTAAAATAAAAAAGAGGTATTGAGAAATGAGCATTAAAAACAACCTCATGGTACAAAAATGTATGCAAATTTCTCTGGACTTATCTCCTGCATAGCTCTCTGTTAGGTTCTGAAGGTAGGTGAGGAGTTCCTAAAAAGCCAATTGTGTGTGAGACCAGGTTTCTACTGGCTTTCAGAGTGCCACCGTTCAATTTTCAGGAATTTTGTAAGACGGTTGTTAAACCGCCAGTAGTTTGAAATCAGTATGGTGAAATGTTTATACCATATACAGCACTAAATGCTACAAACTACAAGTTAGGGCCCTTCCTTCTTTCCTCCCTCTGTCCCTCCCTCCCTCTATCCGTCCATCCCTTCCTTTCATACTTTTTTCCTTCCTTCCTTCCTTTTTCCCTGACAGCTGATTTTCTAGCACACAACTTAGGCCATTATTAATGACAGTCTTTGGTGCCTTCTCTAAGTTGACAAACGGATTTCATATAATATCTCAAGGTAAACTGATACAAATATTGTACTTCAAAACTGTGTATATTGTATGAGTTTATTAAAGGTTACTCTTACAGAGGACTTTATTAAATCACAGTTATCAATAACCCAAACAAAAAATTGATTGACTTCATTCTTATTTAAATGACCCACTTCTATTTCCAACAGTGGCAGCTGACTCATGGGTCAGGGAGTAAATAAAGTGAGAAAAACATTATATCACATATTCCTACACTATCAAAATTTAGGGGGAAATGAGAACAATAAGATCTTAAAGATGAAAGTGATGAGTTAAAAATTAATTTAAAATCTGGGACGCCTGGGTGACTCAGTGGGTTAAGTGGCTGCCTTCGGCTCAGGTCATGATCCCAGCATCCTGGGATCGAGTCCTGCATCGGGCTCCTTGCTCCGCAGGGAGCCTGCCTCTCCCTCTGACTCTGCCTTCCACTCTGTCTGCCTGTGCTCGCTCTCGCTCGCTCTCTCTCTGACAAATAAATAAATAAAATCTTTTAAAAAAAATTAATTTAAAATCTTCTGAAAAAGAACTTTTGCCCCCGAAAAGTGTGGGAATCACACAAAACAGAGAGACTTAGGAAGTGATCATAAACAACTGAAGAAATTGTCTACCTTGCCCCAACACCTTGGCCACCTTGCAAGTACAGGCACCAACAATAACACAACTGTAGACTGTCATGTTGTATGCATTGCCTTCAGTCAGTTTATAGGTCAAGGTCATTTTCCCTGAAGAGCCCACACAATAATGTCCTCTGTACAAATTGACCCACTGTTGTGGGGTGGGGGGAGTCCTGACCAAGAAACATGTGTTAAAACTTCTTGACGCTTGCTAAATCAGGCTAAATCAGACTTTCTTCAAAAAGCACTCTGGTAATTGAAATGAGGATACTAGATAGACACAGCAACTGCAGATTATTTTCCAAATGAAGCAATAAGCTGGTAAAGCACTTCATTTTCTGAACACCAGGAAGAAAAAAAGAAGACTGTCACAAATCAAAGTGCACTCATCTCCAAACCCAGTATCATCACCAGTTGAAATGGGAGAAGGAAAGCAACAGATTCATCTGAAGACCCTAACTATAGGTTTTAGGGAAAAAAATAGGCTCTCGGTGATGGAGTCTGTGCTTACTGTTAACGGATGCCATCTCTGAAGCCTGACTTGGTCTTAGAGATTTAATTATTTGTTGACAAATGAATGAAGAATGAACAGCAAAAGCTCCAAAATGGCTTTGGTGGTAGGGGCCAAATATTTGCTGAATATCAGACCGGGAGGACTACTTTTCCCATACTTTGATACACTGCACATCTCCTGTGCAGGGGATATTAAACAAGTTTTAATATTTCAGATTCTGATTGGGTAGGTCTGGGATTGGACCCAGGATCCCACATTTGCAGTAAGTTCCCAGATGATGACCACGCTGATGGTCTACAGAATAGAAAGCATTTATCTTGTTGACAGACTCGCTTGAATAATCCTTCATTGTATTTTTCCTCATGTAAGATTTTGATAACTAAAGCCTATGACACCTGCCCTAGAAATAGCTTCAGATGTTTCATCTGGAAATAACTGCCATGACCCTGAACAGCCCTGAGTCTTCCATAACTTGTGCGGGCCGCTGGTCCAGAGGGATCCAGAGCAAACTTGGTCACACTCATATCGGGACTCTGAACTGGCTATGTTAATGCTCTCGTCTCAGGATAAACCTTGTTCAGGCTCTAATTAGAAGCTTTCTTCTGTCTTAGAGTACTGACAGAATAAGCTGCTTCAGACCTTCAGAAGTACACCAAGAATAAAGAAATCACTGGGAGACCTGGGGAATCTTGTCTCAGCAATAAAAATAAAGAAAGAAAAAGAAAAAGAATAGGCAATCTAAGTTAATTGGGTATAACAGTACTTTACAGTCCATCATAAAAACAAAACACAATAAAACTCAGCCACATAGGTAATTCGAACAGAGCCATGGAGCTACCACAAATATTTCCCTTGTGCTTTACTTTGCTCAACCTGTGCT
Organism: Mustela nivalis; assembly: GCF_964662115.1. Lineage (NCBI taxonomy): Eukaryota > Metazoa > Chordata > Mammalia > Carnivora > Mustelidae > Mustela > Mustela nivalis. The sequence goes on along the minus strand of NC_139022.1, from coordinate 40,626,500 downwards.
GGTCAATGGACAACCTGGGAAATGAGATTCCAGTTGTCGTACCCAGGCCAACAGCTGAGCGAAGCCCAGATGGATCTAGTTGTTAGTGTCCTCAGTGCTGGAGTCAAGTTATTTGTCTCAGATCGGACCATCTGGGCGACATGAAGATGGCGTTCAGCTTCAGACCAACCCTTGGCGTCCAAGCTTCCTCAGTTAACCATCCCACAACGCAAGGACTGAGAGAAGTATGTGTGGATTGAATAACGGCATTCGTTACAAATGGATCAAAAGGAGAGAAACTGTCCAGCAAATTTTTCTTCTCCCGCACAGTGTACCTGCATATAATTCAGAATTTGTTGAGATTTGTGTGGTGCCAATTATCAGGATTATCTTAATTGTCATGAATGAAAATGCGTACGGTTTTCCTGTGCCTCACAATTAAAACATTATCAGGTGCTAATTATGTGGCTCTGAAATTTCAACTTTTTTTTTCCTTTTTTAAAGATTTTATTTATCTAATTGACAGAGAGAGATAAAGAGATCACAAGTAGGCAGAGATGCAGACCTGGAGGGCGGGGCGGGGGGCAGAAGCAGGCTCCTCGTCAAGCAAAGCCTGATGTGGGGCTTGATCCCAGGACCCTGAGGTCACGACCCAAGCCAAAAGCAGAGCCTTAACCTGCTGAGCCACCCAGGCGCCCCTGAAATTTCAACTTCTTAAAGGAGTGATTTCCTGCATTATGGACTTTTCATTATTTTATATGTGGGCCAGGGAGTAAATAAAGTGGGCTCTATTTCTTAGGAATATTTTCAATAAAAAAGATCATTCCATGATCCTTTTAAATAAACACAAATTTATAAGATGAGTACAGTGTGTTAGCTACTACAAAACAGTATTTGTTCATTTATTTTAATATTTCTTCTGTCATAAGAGCCTCATGTTCAACTTTTTTAATATATATATATATTTCTCATCCATTTACTGGTGTTTTCAAACAAAATGCTTGGATTAACTTTTCATTTTCACTGCTTTTATGATGCATTATTTGGATTTTACTTAGTTATATTCTTCATTTGCTTTATTTTTTAACAATTCTTCAGTTAAATGACCTGATTGTATTAAGTTGTTTAAATACTTATTATTATAAAGATAATGTGATCCTATTGTAAAAATTTGAGAGTCCAGCAAAATATAGTGACTCCCCCAAATATCTCTCCTTCCTCCAACTAATCGCTCCTACATTCACAGAGCTTATACACTTAAGTATTGTATTACACACAATTTGTGGTGATAGTTTCAAAAGTAAAGCTCAGAATGAATATATAGGTAAAGAGACAGATATACAGGGGCGCCTGGGTGGCTCAGTGGGTTAAGCCTCTGCCTTCGGCTCAGGCCATGATGCCAGGGTCCTGGGATTGAGCCCCCAATCGGGCTCTCTGCTCAGCAGGGAGCCTGCCTCCCCTTCTCTCACTCTGTCTGCCTCTCTGCCTACTTGTGATCTCTGTCTGTCAAATAAATAAATAAATAATAAAATCTTTAAAAAAAAAGAGAGAGACAGATATACAGATAAAGTAGAGATGTTGATAGATGAATCGACACAGGGGTAAGGACAGATATTTGTATGCTTGCATTATAATAAATACTGACAATTCTGAAAACATACCTGTTTTAATTAAGCCAAGAAAATGAAATTAGTTTTTCTTTATCAAAAATTAACCCAGGGGTGCCTGGGTGGCTCAGTGGGTTAAGCCTCTGCTTTTGGCTCAGGTCATGATCCCAGAGTCCCGGGATGGAGCCCTGCATCTGGTTCTCTGCTCAGCAGGGAGCCTGCTTCCTTTCTCTCTGCCTGCCCCTCTGCCTACTTGTGATCTCTCTATCAAATAAATACAAACCCTTTAAAAAAGTAAAATAAAAAAAAAAAAACTAACCCAGATCACATGAACTTGAAAAATGTTTGATTAGTTTTTTTTTTATATTTCTGAGAGGTTTAGGAATATTTATGTAAGTGCCTATTTTTTCCTTTAGGCCAATTAAATAGAACTCAAAAATATCCCACATGCATAATATACATACACTCATATGCATAAACATATAGACAGACACAGAGATCATATAGCTTTTGTTTTAAAATTTTAATCATATCTCAGGTGTGAGAATATAAAACTCAATAAGAGCTGAATCCAGATTGTGTTTCTGGCAGATGCACTAACTTAAGGTCACCTGCACATGGTCAGGTTTCTTTTAGAGAAGCTATTTTTGGAATCATTCTGTCTTAGAAACTTTGCAATCCAATCAAAGAATGTATTCCATTGTCTCATAGAGGTTTGAGATGCTCTCTTCTCAAGGGTTTCTCTTAAGGTGGATTGTCTCATCTTAAGGTAAAGATTTTTAAAAGTAATTATGACAATTCCAAAAATTGTCCAAAAGCTCATATGTTTCCCAAAAAGGCACATAGGTAGGCACAAGTATGGGAAGCAGGAAGAGTTTTTGAGGGAAATGGAGGGTAACTTTTAGACCATCTTCTTCTTTAGGTTCCCTAAGACACTATCATTATGGGGGTGGGGGGCTGTTCCAAAACACAGAGAATCATGCGTTTCCCTTCCATTTGAACAGAATAAGATAATTTACCAACACTCTTCAATAAAGAACATACAGGTTTGCACCATAACATCAGGGAGCTCCAAATACAAAAAGAGAAGGGTTCCAATCCAAGAGAGACCTACCCCTGAAATCTGTAGTTCAGAAAATAGCATTTAATAAGAGTTTACTGCACATGAAAGAACACTTTACAGACTGGAAGACTTCACATTCAAAGAATACTATCAAACTCAGGGGCATGAAGTGACAAGATGGCTTATACAGCAAAAAATGAGGGGGCTCCTGCATGGCTCTGTCAGTTAAATGGCCAGCTCTTGATTTTGGCTCAGATCATGATCTCAGGGTCCTGGGATGGAGCCCCAGAACAGGCTTCTGCTCAATAGTGAGTCTGCTTCAGGGTGTTAACTCTCCCCAGCCCCCCACCTTTCCCATGTGTGTGTGCAGAATAAATCTTTTTTTAAAAAGTGAAAATGAGAAAGCTGTATACACTTCAGAACGATCAGTTATTATAGTGGGGGTTTCCATATGTCAAGGGATCGGTCAAAATGGAATATTCTCACACCAGTTTTCAGGAAGACCATTTAAGTTTCTTTTGTGATTGTTGGAGACTTTTGCCAGAAATAACCTAAGTTTTGATTATATTCATGGAATAGGATAGATTTAATTTCACTTTTGTGTGTTTAGGAAGTTCTCAAGTCAGTCTTCATTTTGTTTTTAATTTTATCAGTAATCCATGGTGAAAGAAAGAAAGAAAGAAAAAAAGAAAGAAAGAAAGAAAAAAGAACTGACTTTGACTCAATGATTTTTTTATTATATTTGTTATTCTAAATATTTCTAAAATTTTTCTTCAGACATTTTCTCTAAATAATCTTTCCTGTTTTCCTTGAAGATATATTATTAAAGTCTATGATTAAATTATAAAGTGAATAAAGCTAGCCTCTGCCTTCGGCTCAGGTCATGATCCCAGGGTCCTGGGATCAAGCCCCACATCGGGCTCTCTGCTCAGCAGAGAGTCTGCTTCCTCCTCTCTCTCTGCCTGCCTCTCTGCCTACTTGTGATCTCTCTCTGTCCACTAAATAAATAAAATCTTTTAAAAAAAGTTGGGGGGGGGCGCCTGGGTGGCTCAGTGGGTTAAAGTAAATAAAGCTAATGCTAAACAAGTAATACCTTATTTTAATTACTAATTATTTCTAAGTAATCACAGGAAATAGGGGTCTTTAAGGATTCCCTATTTGTAGAAAAATTTATCTTACATGTTTCTTTAAAATTTATTAAATTATTTATTAACTTTGGGCATTCACAACTTTATTTTTTTAATTAAATTAATTTATTTATTTTCAGAAAAACAGTATTCATTATTTTTCACCACACCAAGTGCTCCATGCAATCTGTGCCCTCTATAATACCCACCACCTGGTACCTCAACCTCCCACCCACCCCCGCCACTTCAAACCCCTCAGATTGTTTTTCAGAGTCCATAGTCTCTCATGGTTCACCTCCCCTTCCAATTTACCCCAACTCCATTCTCCTCTCTAACACCCCTTGTCCTCCATGATATTTGCTATGCTCCACAAACAAGTGAAACCATATGATAATTGACTCTCTCTGCTTGACTTATTTCACTCAGTATAATCTCTTCCAGTCCCGTCCATGTTGCTGCAAAAGTTGGGTATTCATCCTTTCTGATGGAAGCATAATACTCCATAGTGTATATGGACCACATCTTCCTTATCCATTCGTCCGTTGAAGGGCATCTGGGTTCTTTCCACAGTTTAGCAACCATGGCCATGGCTGCTATAAACATTGGGGTACAGATGGCCTTTCTTTTCACTACATCTGTATCTTTGGGGTAAATACCCAGTAGTGCAATGGCAGGGTCATAGGGAAGTTCTATTTTTAATTTCTTGAGGAATCTCCACACTGTTCTCCAAAGTGGCTGCACCAACTTGCATTCCCACCAACAGTGGAAGAGGGTTCCCCTTTCTCCACATCCTCTCCAACACATGTTGTTTCCTGTTTTGTTGATTTTGGCCATTCTAACTGGTGTAAGGTGATATCTTAATGTGGTTTTAATTTGAATCTCCCTGAGGGCTAGTGATGATGAACATTTTTTCATGTGTCTGATAGCCATTTGTATATCTTGATTGGAGAAGTGTCTGTTCATATCTTCTTCCCATTTTTTGATATGTTTGCCTATTTCTTGTGTATTGAGTTTGAGGAGTTCATTATAGGTCCTGGATATCAGCCTTTTGTCTGTACTGTCATTTGCAAATATCTTCTCCCATTCCGTGGGTTGCCTCTTTGTTTTTTGACTGTTTCCTTTGCTGTGCAGAAGCTTTTGATTCTACCAAACTTTCAAAGAAGAAATAACACCTATTCTCCTGAAGCTGTTTCAAAAAATTGGAGCAGAAGGAAAACTTCCAGACTCTTTCTATGAAGCCAGCATTACCCTGATCCCCAAACCAGGCAAAGACCCTACCAAAAAAGGAGAATTTCAGACCAATATCACTGATGAATATGGATGCTAAGATTCTCAACAAGATCCTAGCCAACAGGATCCAACAGCACATTAAAAAGATTATCCACCATGATCAGGTGGGATTCATCCCTGGGCTACAAGGATGGTTCAACATTCACAAATCAATCAATGTGATACAACAAATTAATATGAGAAGAGAGAAGAACCACATGGTCCTCTCAATTGATGCAGAAAAAGCATTTGAAAAAATCTAGCATCCATTCCTGATTAAAACGCTTCAAAGTATAGGGATGGAGGGAACATTCCTGAACCTCATCAAATCTATCTATGAAAGACCCACAGCAAATATTATCCTCAATGGGAAAAAGCTTGCAGCCTTCCCATTGAGATCAGGGACAAGACAAGGATGCCCACTTTCACCACTCTTGTTCAACATAGTATTAGAAGTCCTAGCAACAGCAATCAGACAACAAAGAGAAATAAAAGGTATCCAAATTGGCAATGAAGAAGTCAAACTCTCTCTCTTCACAGATGACATGATTCTTTATATGGAAAACCCAAATTACTCCACCTCCAAACTACTAGAATTCATACAGCAATTCAGAAATGTGGCAGGATACAAAGTCAATGTACAGAAATCAGTGGCTTTCTTATGCACTAGCAATGAAAATACAGAAAGGGAAATTAGAGCATCGATTCCATTTACTATAGCACCAAGAACCATAAGATACCTGGGATTAAACCTAACCAAAGAGGTAAAGGATCTGTACTCAAGGAACTACAGAACACTCATGAAAGAAATTGAAGAAGATACAAAAAGATGGAAGACCATTCCATGCTCTTGGGTCGGAAGAATAAACATTGTTAAAATGTCTATACCGCCTAGAGCGATATATACTTTTAATGCCATTCCGATCAAAATTCCACTGGTATTCTTCAAAGAGCTGGAGCAAATAATCAAAAAATCTGTATGGAATCAGAAGAGACCCCGAATCGCTAAGGAAATGTTGAAAAACAAAAATAAAGCTGGGGGCATCACGTTACCTGATTTCAAGCTTTATTACAAAGCTGTGATCACCAAGACAGCATGGTACTGGCATAAAAACAGACACATAGACCAGTGGAACAGAGTAGAGAGCCCAGATATGGACCCTCAACTCTATGGTCAATTAATCTTCGACAACACAGGAAAAAATATACAGTTTAAAATAAACAGTCTCTTCAATAAATGGTGCTGGGAAAATTGGACAGTTATAAGTAAAAGAATGAAACCCGACCATTCTCTTACACCGTACACAAAGATAAATTCAAAATGGATAAAGGACCTCAACATGAGACAGGAATCCATCAGAATCCTAGAGGAGAACATAGGCAGTAATCTCTTCGATATCAGCCACAGCAACTTCTTTCAAGATAGGTCTCCAAAGGCAAAGGAAACAAAAGTGAAAATAAACTTTTGGGACTTCATCACAACTTTATGTTTAACCCTTGAGAAAAACAAAATTTATTACATACTTTATATGTTGCAGACACTTTTCAGTATTAAAATAGAGAATGCCATTCACACTTGATACACAGAAACATTGTTGCAGATACATTCCAATAAAATTATGTCAAAATCATTAACTTGCTTTTGAAATATATGTGTGAATTCCTTAGGAGATTTGCAAGAGACTCATACCATTACCATATTTGTGTGTGAACTTTTGTGCTTGCGTCTGAGAGAACAAGCTGGTGAAATAATTTCACGCTTTAAATTGCATTTCACAGATAACAACATTGTTTCATTTCAGATTTGTCCATATTATATCTATGCTTTCCAGTTGACAACTAGTTCCCTGGTTGCCAATAAAAAAGACAAAAAAATGGGACACCTGGGTGGCTCAGTGGGTTAAGCCTCTGCCTTCGGCTCAGGTCATGATTTCAGGGTCCTGGGATTGAGTCCCACATCGGGCTCTCTGCTCAGCAGGGAGCCTGCTTCCTCCCCCTCTGTCTGCCTGCCTCTCTGCCTACTTGCGATTTCTCTCTCTGTGTTAAATAAATAAATAAAATCTTTTAAAAAAAAAAAAAGAAAAGAAACCTTATCTGTTATCATTCTTCTTATTATGCTTATTATTGGTTTTATTAATAAATCTAGCTTAAATATAAAAGTGCTTCTCTAAAAAATCATAATTAATTTTAGGGAGATAGGAGCTTATAAAACTTAAATAGTTTTTATATTTGACTAAAATTGCTCTGTAAATCACATCAAGTCAGGGAAGCTTACTTGAGAGGAAAAATAAAAGTAACACAAAAATATTAACTTTCCCTTTTTTCCTTGTTCCCAGACATCCAAATGTGTGTGAATGAAAACACTGTATATAAATACATAAAATATATACAGTTGGCCCTTGAACAATACAGGTTTGAAAGTCACTGGTCCATAAATATATGGAATTTTTTCAATAAATGTAGTATAGCACTGTACATGTACTTTGTCTTTCTTATGATTTAATAACATTTCTCTAATTTTCTTCATTGTAAAAATAGAATATAGAATACATGCAGCATAAAATATACATGTTAGTTGACTATGTCATGGTATATCTTTAAGGCTTCTGGACAACAATAGGTTATTCATAGTTAACTTTTTGAGGAGTCGGAATGTACATGTAGATTTTGACTGTAAGAGTCTGTGCCTCTACACCCCATGTTGTCTGAGGGTTAATTACATTCTTCCTTCTGATAGCAACTACATGAAAAACAGAAGAGAGCCATTTCCTCCCCAAAGAAACCTTATTTTCCAGTCACTCTTCCTTTTTGCTCCAATAAGCTTCACTGCTCATGTAATTAAATAAAACAAAAGGGAAATCAAGAGTTGGAGATGATTTGAAGGTTTTAGGCCAAGTAACTAGTAGAGTGGTTATGTTCTGGTTGAAAATATGGAAAATGAGTGACAAGCTATTTAAAAGAAAATAAGAGTTAAATTCTGGAAGGAAGACTTTTGGATGGGGAGGGTGGAGGAGAAGGGGCAGAGATAGAGAAAGAATCACAGGTACATTGGGGAGGGTATGTGCTATGGTGAGTGCTGTGAAGTACGTAAACCTTGTGATTCACAGACCTGTACCCCTGGAGATAAAAATACATTATATGTTTATGAAAAATAAAAAAAAAAAATTAAAACCCTTATTTTCTGGTAGCATGGAGAATGTATTCTTATTCTCACTCACAATGCAGAAGCAAGATTTATATAATGATGGTCCAGATTAGAAGTGAAGGCAAGGTCCAAGGTAAACCATCTGGCTTTATTATCCCCAAATAGATCTGGTTCTATAACAGTTGACTAAATATTCAATTTAAAGAACCATGCAGAACAAAGAAGCAGCAGACCCAATGACAAGTCTCCAAGATGTTACAAGCTCAACACAATACGGAGACACAATGTCATGTTGGTCCTATAATGAGACAAGATAGTACATGACAAGGGTTCAAAATAGGGGCATGGAACTTAATTTGGTATCTGAGTAGACAGATGATTGTGTCTTACACTGTGTGAAGATTTCTTTTAAGAGGAAGAACGACCACGGAGCATAAAGGATGCGTGGACAAGGAGTTCATTAGTCACCACCTACTCATGCTGTTAATAAAGAATACTTACACTTGGGTTATGGAATGAACCAACGCACAACAAGCAATACTGAACACATGATATGCACGCAGATTATTAATCATATATACTCACAGCCAAGAAAGAAGGACAGATAATACCATGGAAGGCCACACAGGGATTACACTTGGGAACAGAGAAACAGGCAGGGGACATGAGAGGCAGCCTTTGAGGGGGGAAGACATGATTTTCCTGTTTGAATCATTCTTTGGGTTGATGGAACACTGAACCCCACTACTTGGAAATAAGTAGAAACTTTGTCCGATCTCTTTAATAAGACTGTTTGATGTTGGGTTTTATTGGTGGGAACATGATGGAGAGGTAAACATGTAGTTGAGCCATTTAAAGCCTTCCTGGTTTTACTAGATGTCAAGGTAGTATATAGTATATAGTACCAGGCCTTGTTTTTAGGTCTCAAAGCACTATGGGGAAATGAAACATGCATGCCATGTGGTAGACTGAGGCAATGACTTCTGACCCTTACTTTTGGAAAACCTAAAGAACAATGGAGTAATAGAGTGACATCAGGCTATAGTATTCCTAACAAATTTTCCATGAGTGATATAACACCTTGTTCATCTTTATGATAGAATAAAATCCCTTCAAACACTTTAAAACAATTTTGTACCAGTATTCAAGTAAATATATGACATACTATAGTCTATTGAATTTTGAAGTGTATAAAATGATACTAAATTGGGTCTGTGTTAGTATTTTTAAAATATTTATTTATTTGAAAGGGTGTGTGTGTGTGTGTGTGTGTGTGTGCACACGGGGGGAGACTCCCTGCTGAGTGCAGAGCCTGATACAGGGCTGGATCCCAGACACTGAGATCACGATCTGAGCTGAAATCAAGAGTCAGATGCTGAACTGACTGAACCACCCAGGAACCCCTATGTTAGAATTATTTCAGTTAGCATGTCTTCTTTGCATAACTTTCAAAATATTAATATAAAGATTATCTGAGTGCCTGGGTGACTCAGTGGGTTAAGCCTCTGCCTTCAGCTCAGGTCATGATCTCAGGATCCTGGGATTGAACTCTACATTGGGCTCTCTGCTCAGTGGGGAGCCTGCTTCCCCCACTCTCTCTGCCTGCCTCTCTGCCTACTTGTGACCTTTCTCTCTGTATCAAATAAATAAATAAAATACTTTTAAAAATTAGATTATCTATTCATTGCATTGATCTGAATTTATGAGCTTATTGTACTATAGCATCCATAAAGCTCAAAACAATTTTGTAATATAAAATTAGCCTTACAGGTATTCTGATTTAGAAAACATTGTCACATTATCTAGAATGATTTATAATGCAATTTAACCAAAAATGTAATTAGATGAGCTGTAATTTTTTTTTATTTTCTTTCATCTGAAATTGTGAAACAGGAAGCAATTGCTTTTTTTTTTAATTTTTTAATTTTTTTTTAAGATTTTATTTATTCATTTGACAGACAGAGATCACAAGTATGCAGAGAGGCAGGCAGAGAGAGAGGAGGAAGCAGGCTCCCTGCCCAGCAGAGAGCCCGATGCGGGGCTCTATCCCAGGACCCTGGGATCATGACCCGAGCCGAAAGCAGAGGCCTTAACCCACTGAGCCACCCAGGTGCCCCAGCAATTGCTTTTATAAAATGACTACAAGGGGTCGCCATCAATTTTTTAGGAATGGACTTTACCATGAAGAAGTAAAGATTAAGAAAATTATCATGGCTTCCCTACACTGGGCTATGCCTTTTCCTGAATGATTCCCAGGTGAGATGATATTGCTGTCCAAAAGAAAGCCCAGAAGATACTTCTGAGCATTTGAGGAGAATGTCCTTCTGTTCAGGCCCACTCCCCTAGCTGGGGAACTAGGAAGAAGGATGGACACCACAACAGGTGAGGAAGGAGAATGGATAAGGATCCTCAGTGAGCAGGAGGAGAGTAGGATCACTTGCCTGGCCATTGAGCAAAAATGCTAAGCCCTCATGGTCCAGAAAGGGGGTTGGAGGCCATAGAAGCCAAGGTGTAACTCCCTGCCACTCCCAGAAAGAGCAGAAGTAAATGACTGAGAGGCTCCCACTTCATCTGTCAGACATGAGCCTCTATTACTTACCTAATGCCAAAGAAACTCTCTAGTCCCTGTATTTAAAAGGCTTCAAAGGGCTGGTTTACAGTGACAGGACTCCCCAGTTTACATTGTCAATAAACGACCCTGGACACCTGAAAAGTATCTTTGGAGAAGTATTAAGGACTTCTGCAAGCTAGCATTTTCATTGGAAAGGCAGAATTAGGGCAACTTCAAATACAAACACACACACACACACACACACACACACACATATATATATATAATTATATAATTATATAATTATAATTATATTAATAATACATCAGTAATTATAATAATATAATTATTAATTATATATTATATCATATAATATATTATATACAATAATATATTATTAATATACTAATGAGTATAATAATAAAATTATGATTATAATAATAAAATTATTGATTTTATATTATATACAATATATTATAGATAATGATATAATTGTATTAATGATATATTAATAATTATAATTATGATTATATGATTTATTATATATTATATAATTATATAATATAATTATAATGATATAATGATATATCTGCCTTTCCAATGAAAATCATAGCTTGCAGAATATATAAAATATATTATAATTATATAATAATTATATCATCAATATATAATTATATAATAATTATATCATCAATAATACTGTAGTAGCCAATGTGTACTGTGTATTTAAACTTTGCCTTTTAGGAACCCTCCTACACTGTTGGTGGGAATGCAAGCTGGTGCAACCACTCTGGAAAACAGCATGGAGTTTCCTCAAAAAGTGGCAAATAGAGCTACCTTATGACCCAGCAATTGCACTACTGGGTATTTACCCTAAAGATACAAACATAGCAATCTGAAGGGGCACGTGCACCCAAACGTTTATAGCAGCAATGTCCACAATAGCCAAACTACGGAAAGGATCTAGATGTCCATCAACAGAATAATGGATAAAGAAGAGGTGGTGTATATATACAATACTATGCAGCCATCGAAAGAAATGAAATCTTGCCATTTGCGACAATGTGGATGGAACTAGAGGGTATTATGCTGAACGAAATAAGTCAGTCGGAGAAAGACAACTATCATATGATCTCCCTGATATGAGGAAGTGGAGATGCAATGTGGGGGGTTTGAGGGGTAGGAAAAGAATAAATGAAACCAGATGGGATTGGGAGGGAGACAAACCCTAAGTGACTCTTAATCTCACAAAACAAACTGAGGGTTGCTGGGGGGAGGGGATAGGGAAAGGGTGGTGGGGTTATAAACATTGGGGAGGGTATGTGACAAATTGAGTGCTGTGAAGTATGTAAACCTGGCAATTCACAGACCTGTACCCCTGTTATACATTATATGTTTATAAAAAAATTATACATTATATGTATATAAAAATTATATGTTTATAAAAACCATACATTATATGTTTATAAAAAATTTTTTTTAATTTTAAAAGTTTGCCTTTCGTGTTGAAGAGAAATTCTCAATACTGATGGTCTCAAGTCATGAAAAAAATCTTAAGATTCTTATTTTGGAGATTCCTTATACTTAACAAAATATGCCCATGTGTTGTAAATTATATTTTCAAATGCTCTTCAGTCAGGGGACCCATTTCAAAGCAGTGAATCACTTTGTAGAAGCCAATTCCCTGACCTAACTCCAGACACCACATCAGTGCTCACAACTGAAGCCCTCAGATGCTCAGGCTTTTATTCTTGGTTATTAAAGACTACCTTTTGTCCTTGAATAAATAAGAAACAGAAGTTATTTTTAGAAAAGGCATATGTCGGTAAGCAATTCATTTCACATCGTCCCATCATCACCTCCTGACCTCATCTTTGTCCAAAGTCAGTTAATCTACCCACAAACTCAGCTTAAATCAGCAACACTTTTTAAAAAACTTGATTTTAACTCACTTGTCACAGAGAATAAGGGCAAAGCGTAATACCTTCAACAACTCCAGTTAGAAGATACCACTTCCTTATACAGTCATGACCATTGGTGTAACAATAAAATTCTGTATTTACTATAGTGAAAGTCAGTTCACACTGGTGAGAGATCATGTGCCTGGACTCTTGCATGTCACAAAATCTTGCATGTTTTCAATCTCCTTGAAGTTCATGCTGTCATATATAGACTGGTAAGAAACTTCTGTCCTCTAGGACTGGAGAGAATGCAGTGTTAATGGCACTGTATCCTGACTGCAAAGGGCAGGGGCCTGATCGGTGTTACTCCTTACTTTCCTGTCGGCCCTCACTCTGATCTGCCCGTCGGCTCTCTGCTCAGCACGGAACCTGCTTCTCTGTCTCCCTCTGCCTGCTGCTCTGCCTACTTATGCTCTCCTAATTCTCTGTCAAATAAATAAATAAATAAAATTTTCAAAAAACAAAAACAACAACAAAAACCCACAAAAAATCTTTAAAATATGGATAATCAGAGTAAGAAAAAAAATGTGCTAAAAACTTCTTAAAGAATCTGAATAACATGAATTCTTTTGGTATAATATTATTGTTTTTCTCTGCAGAGGTATGCACTCTTAATAAAACTGGGTCTTATTTTACATCTACCTTATATTTTCATCAACAATAGGTTGTCACAAAGAAGTATTTCTAGATTGTAATTATTAAGCAGAGCTATAGTAGGTTATGTAGATGCATTATGGTAACATTCTTTGTTGAATATTTGAAATGCTTTCAGTTTAAATGTTATTAAGCAATGTTGAAAATAAATACATATGTAAGTACATTTTTACATTCACTTATATTTTCTCAGAAAAAGTTCCAAAATTAGAGGGTGCCCAGGTGTTTTAGCCAGTTAAGTGTCTGATTTTGGCTCAAGCCCTGATCTCAGAGTCCTGGGATGCAGCAGGACTTGTCCTCCCCTCTCCTCAGGAAGTCTGCTTCTTCCTCTCCTCTGCTCCCCACCCCCCAACTTGTGCTTAAGCACACATGCACTACCTCTCTCTCTAAAGTTAAAATAAATAAATAAAATAAAATTTCCAGGGGCACCTGGGTGACTCAGTGGGTTAAGCCTCTGCCTTCAGCTCAGGTCATCATCTCAGGGTCCTCGGATGGAGCCCCACATTGGGCTCTCTACTCAGCAGAGAGCTTACTTACCCCGCTCTCTCTGCTTGTTACTCTGCCTACTTGTGATTTCTCTTTCTCTCTGTCAAATAAATAAATAAAATCCTATTTTAAAAAAAAAGAGAGAAAGAAAGAAAATTCAAAAGAAAGAAAGTTCCAAAATACAATTTACTCTTCACCTGGGATGTGTGTCTCTGTGTATATGTGTGTGTGTATATATATATATATATATATATATATATATATATATATGTGTGTGTGTGTGTGTGTGTGTGTGTGTGTGTGTGTATAAAGACGCATCAAAAAATTATGAAGATTTCCTTGGTCCTTAGTTCAAGTGCTAAAATCTAAATACAAGAAAATTCTTAGCAATTGATTTCCTCTATGTTGTATAATTTATAACAGTCCTGAATATAAGTAAGCCTTTGGAAGTAATACTTTTTAACCTTCCTTACATTTTTGAGAAATATCCTCAAAATAAAATAACTACAAGCTTGAATAAAATATCAAAACCATTTTTCTTACAATGCGTGATGGAGCTGTGGGCAACAAAGAGAGGTACTGGAGAACAGAAACCATGAGAAAATAGAAATTCTAAGAAAGTGGTGGAGCTAGCATTCATTCCAGGGATCTTAAACTATCAGAAGCCAGGACTTAAACTGTGGTCTACAGAGAGAGTTTGGCAGAAAAAAGGAATTCCCAGGTCTACAGTGGTGACTATCTCACTAAGCCAAATGAGGAGAAGTTCCTCATCTTAATGAACTTACTTGTCTCAGGCCAAGGGCTACGAGAGCACTACTAGGGGAAAAACAAAAGAACAAACACACAGACACCTTGGCTGAGAGAACATAACCACAAATTTATTGTCATGCTTATAATAAATTAACTCCAGATGGGTTAAAAACAAACAAACAAACAAGCCAAAAGAGAATAACAAAAGCAAAAATAGAGAGGATGGAACAATTTCAATTGGTCTATGTTGGTCGAGTCCCTTAGTAGTTGGCAGAGATGCGAATCATATTTGCAGAGATGAACCCTCAATCCTGAAATAATTCCCACAGATAAAGTTCCACAACAGATAAGTTCTGATCACAAGCTCAGAAACTCTCAAAAATTAATGAGCACATGAAGAAACACAGCTCACTGACAAAATATTAAAAAACAAATATCAGGGGCACCTGGGTGGCTCAGTGGTTAAACATCTTCCTTCGGCTCGGGTCATGATCCCAGGGTCCTGGGATCGAGCCCCACATCAGGCTCCCTGTTCAGAGAGAGGCCTGCTTCTCCCTCTCCCACTCCCTCTGTTTGTGTTCCCTCTCTCACTGTGTCTCTCTCTGTCAAATAAATAAATAAAATCTTAAAAAATTAAAAAAAAACAAATATCAGATTTTTACCTAGCAAACTACATGTATTGAAATGATCAGATATGAGCTATTTTTTAAAAATTTTTTATTTTTTATAAACATATATTTTTATCCCCAGGGGTACAGGTCTGTGAATCACCAGGTTTACACACTTCACAGCACTCACCAAAGCATATACCCTCCCCAATGTCCATAACCCCACCCCCCTTCTCCCAACCTCCCTCCCCCCAGCAACCCTCAGTTTGTTTTGTGAGACTAAGAGTCACTTATGGTTTGTCTCCCTCCCAATCCCATCTTGTTTCATTGATTCTTCTCCTACCCACTTAAGCCCCCATGTTGCATCACCACTTCCTCATATCAGGAAGATCATATGATAGTTGTCTTTCTCTGCTTGACTTATTTCGCTAAGCATGATACTCTTTAGTTCCATCCACGTTGTCACAAATGGCAAGATTTCATTTCTTTTGATGGCTGCATAGTATTCCATTGTGTATATATACCACATCTTCTTTATCCATTCATCTGTTGATGGACATCTAGGTTCTTTCCATAGATATAAGCTATTTTTAAAGGTTTTTAAATGTGCTCAAAGGAAATAAAAGGAGGCTCAGAATTCTTCATGAATGAACAAGCAACAAAAACAAGCAATCCAGTCTGAGAAAGATTCCAGAACTTGGAAAAAAATATTTAAGCAACATTAAAAATTATTTAAGCAAGCATTAAACAGTAAATACAATTAAACGGTTAACATTAAATTATTTAAGTAACATTAAGTAAAATTAAATTTACGCAACAAAAGCCCAACCAAATAAATCTTAAAGATCTAATCAGCTTTATTAACTGATACATAAAATCATGCAGCATTCATCTAGCAAGTAGAGTGGAACTACAAGGACTATAGGAAAGGGAAGATTTTTAAAGGGAGAGAGGGTGTGGGGAAAAAAATTATTTTCAAAGAATCTATTGTTTTAGGCAAGGTCACCCTTCCAAGGGGAACAAAAACAGTAAATCTCCTAGTGCTAGGAATCTCCCATGCTGACTAATCAAAGGTTGCATTTCTGGGGGGTTGAAATGATACCTGAAACTTTAGGCATTAAGTCTTTCTTTACTGACCTGGGGTCTAATCTAAGTGATGCCATTTTGGGCCTGCAGTTCTCTCTCTCTCTTTTTTAAAGATTTATTTGGGGGGTGGGGATGCACAAGTGCAAGGCAGGGAGGGGCAGAGGGAGAGTCAAGAATGAGAATCTCAAGCAGACGCCCCTGTGAGCCCAGGGTTGGATCTCACACCCTGAAATCAGGACCTGAGCTAGAAGCAAGAGTCTGATGCTTAACCAGATGAGGCACCCAGGTGCTCCTGCAAGTTTTTTTTTTTTTTTTTAACAGTAATCATTAAATTAGAAATGCAGTGAGCTAGACAGTAGGACAAGATAAGCAGTTTAGAATAGTTATGAACTGCTTGACAAATCTGAAGAAACCATCTAGATAGAGGTACAAAGAGAGATCAAATCCCATAATAAAAAGTAATAGATCTGAGGGACAGAGAGACAATTTAACATATGCCCATTCAGATTTTCAAAAGACAAAATAGAAGAGATTTAAAAGAGGCAGTATTTAGAATCATAATGCCTGAAACTGGCTCTCAATTACTGAAGGAAACATGGCCTTAGATTTGCTAAGTCTGGTAAATTTCTAATGAGAAAATAAAAAGAAATAAAATCCTAGACAATTTGAAGCAAATCTACCAACACTAAATGTAAAGAGAAATCATTAAATGCTCTCAGACAAGACAAATAGCTCACAAAATGACAATAAGGCCAATAACAGATTTTCTAAAATAATATAGAAAGCCTGAATGCACAGGACATTCATCCTGAACACAGCTTTCAGTAGAGGAGTAAGTTCCTAGAGAATTTGTATTTCAGAAATGATTGTTAAGGAACTCAATTTTTAGGTAAACTAAAGCTGGGCATTTACTACCAGCAGATCTTAGCTAAAACAACTTCCAAATTTGTACTTCAGGAAGAAGAAAAATCACCTGACAAAGAAGTTGCAAAGATAAAAGAAATGTGAACCAGAAAACTACATCCAAGAAAACTCTGATAGTAGGGCACCTGGGTGGCTCAGTGGGTTAAAGCGTCTGCCTTTGGCTCAGGTCATGGTCTCAGGGTCCTGGGATCGAGCCCCACATTGGGCTCCCTGCTCAGCAGTGAGCCTGCTTCCCCCTCACTCTCTGCCTGCCTCTCTACCTCCTTGTGAGCTCTCTGTCAAGTAAATAAATAAAATATTAAAAAAAAAAAACCCTCTGATAGTATAAAATATAAAAAATGCAAAATAGAAATAAAATAGAAGACAGAAACAGTATTAGACATAACTCAAATACAGTAAGAAAAAAGTCAAGTGGGTAATCAGAGTTAAAGCTTTCGTAAATCCTGAATTATTGGGGGAAGGGGATAAAAATGTTGACCAACTTAGAAGTAGTTAAGTATCTAAATTCTAAGTTAAAATGCATGTTTAAATTTGAAGGTAACAACTAAATTGATAAGTACAGAATGCATGACTTCCAAACCAATATAAAAGGAAAGGAGAGTGAGAAAAATAAATCTGAAGCCCAACCTCACAATAAGAAAAGCAAAAAGAGGAGAGAGGAAGCAAATGGCAGAGGAGTAGCAGACTGAAATGACATCAGATCCCAGGAGTTCATCTGGATAGTTATCAAACCATTCAAACACCTACAAACTCAACAGGAGATAGAAGAGAAGAGCAGCAATTCTAGGAACAGAAAATGGACCACTTTCAGGGAGGTAGGATGTGCGGAGAAGTGAATCCGAAGTGACAGGAAGACAGACCATGGTGGGGGACGGCTCCCGGCAAGTGGTGAAACAGAGGAGTACAAAATCAGAACTTTTAGAAGTCTGCTCCACTGAGGGACATCACTCCAGAGGCTCACTGTGGAGGGGCGGGTTGGTTGCCCTCGCAGGGACAGTATGGTTTCAGGACCCACAAAGAGACCAGGGGTGTCTGAGTGTACCAGAGCTCCCAGGTATTGGAGCAGGGAAGCTGGCTCCAGAGACAGAGCTGAGGAGTTGATTCACAGCTCAGGCTTACTGATCCCAGGCACAGTCAGGCCACTGCTCTTCAAGAAGTGTCCCCATAAGTGGCAGATCTGTGGAGACCCTTCCTTCTTGGCACAGGAGGAAATGGCAGGAATCTGCTGGGTTTGGAGACTCCAGAAAGGGCCATGCACCAGAGACAGAAATGCTCGGTGACAAGCCAGGTGAGCTTGGAGCGTGGCCAGAAACCAGGGAGACAGGAGGCAGTGACTGCTTTTCTCTGAAGGCACATGGAGAAGTGTGGGCCCCAAGCTCTCACTCTTCCAGGCCAGAGATTGGGAGGCCACCATCTTCATCCCCATCCTCCAAAGCTCTACAGAAAGCATCTAGGGAAGAAAAGCTCCCTAAAACGAAAACAGAATTACTTAGCCTGGCTCCTGGCAAGGGCAGTGCAATTCTACTTTGGGCAAAAATATTTGAGAATCACTAGCAACAGGCCCCTCCCACAGAAGATCAGCAAGAACATCCAGAAAGACCAAGTTTACCCATTAATGAGAACTCTGGAACTTCAGAGCTAAGGGAAAGCAACACATAGAATTCATGGCTTTTTTCTCATGAAATTTTAGTCTTGAAAAGTTAATTTTTTAAAATTTTTTATTCTTATTCTTTTTTTAACATTTCCTCTTCCTCTTTTAACTTTTTAAAACTATTATCTTAAAAATATCTTTAAAAAACTTTTTGAATTTTCATTGTTATAGTCCTATTTTATCCCTTCATTGTATTTAACCTTATTTTTTGTATACATATAGATTCTTTTTTCTTTAAAATTTTGGCATACCATTTCTTCTAATAGATCAAAATATACCTTAAATCTAGTACAAGGCTTGTTTCTAGTCTCCAGAATGATCAGATTATTTTTCTTTTCAGGATCCTGGGATCGAGCCCTGCATCGGCCTTTCCGCTCAGCAAGGAGCCTGCTTATCCCTCTCTCTCTGCCTATTTGTGATCTCTTTCTTTGTGGCAAATAAATAAAATATTGAAAAAATATTAATATACTCTCCACAAGAAACTCATTTTAAGCCCAAAGACACCTCCAGATTTAAAGTGAGGGTGTGGAAAGCAATTTACCATGCTAATGGTAAATTGGACATCAAAAGAAAGCTGGGGTTGCAATCCTTATATCAGATAAATTAGATTTTAAGCCAAAGATTATAATAAGAGATGAGAAAGGATACTATATCATACAGAAAGGGTCTGTCCAACAAGAAGAACTAACAATTTAAATATCTATGCCCCTAACATAGGAGCAGCCAATTACATAAACCAATTAATAACAAAATCAAAGACACATTGACAATAATAAAGTAATAGTAGGGGACTTTAACAACCCCCTCACTGAAATGGACATATCATCCTAGCAAAAGATCAACAAGGAAATAAAGGCTTTAAATGATATGCTGGACCAGACAGACATCATAGATATATTCAGAACATTCCATCCCAAAGCAACAGAATACACATTCTTCTCTAGTGCACATGGAACATTCATATGGAACAGATCACATCCTGGGTCACAAATCAGGTCTGAACTGGTACCAAAACACTGGGATCATTCCCTGAGTATTTTCAGACCACAAAGCTCTGAAGCAAGAACTCAAACACAAGGGGAAAGTTGGAAAGAACTTAAATACATGGAGACTAAAGAGCATCCTACTAAAGAATAAGTCGGCCAAACAGGAAATTAAAGAAGAGTTGAAAAAAATCATGGAAACAAATGAAAATGAAAAACACAACTTCAAAATCTGTAGGACAGAGGAATTGCAGTCCTGAGAGGAAAGTATATGTGATACAAGCCTTTCTCAGGAAACAAGAAAGGACTCAAGTACACAACCTAACTCTACACCTAAAGGAGCTGGAGAAAAAACAGCAAAGTAAGTCTAAACATGCAGGAGAAGAGAAATCATAAAGATCAGAGCAGAAATCAATGAAATAGAAGCCAAAAAAGCAATAGAACAAATCAACAAAACTAGGAGCTGGTTCTTTGAAAGAATTAATAAGATTGATAAACCCCTGGCCAGACTTATCAAAAAGAAAAGAGAAAGGACCCAAACAAATAAAATCATGAATGAAAGAGGAGAGCTCACAACCAAAACCAAAGAAATACAAACAATTATAAGAACATATTATGAGCAACTATACACCAGCAAATTTGACAATCTGGAAGAAATGGATGCATTCCTAGAGGCATATAAACTACAAAACTGAACCAGAAAGAAATAGAAAACCTTAACAGATACATAACCAGTAAAGAGATTGAATCAGTCATCAAAAATCTCCCAACAAACAAGAGCCCAGGGCCAGAAGGCTTCCCAGGGGAATTCTACCAAACATTTAAAGAAGAATTAATATCTATTTTGAAACTGTTCCAAAAAACAGAAATGGAAGGAAAACTTCCAGACTCATTTTATGAGGCCAGCATTACCTTGATCACAAAACCAGACAAAGACCCCATCAAAAAGGAGAATTACAGACCAATATCCCTGATGAACACAGATGTGAAAATTTTCACCAAAATACTAGCCAATAGGATCCAACAGTACATTAAAAGGATTATTCACCACAACCAAGTGGGATTTATTCCTGGACTGCAAGGCTGATTCAACATTTGCAAAAAATGTGATACAATAATTTAATAAAAGAAAGAATAAGAACCATATGATACTCTCAATAGATGCTGAAAAACCATTTGACAAAGTACAGCATCCTTTCTTAATCAAAACTATTCAAAGTGTAGGTATTGAGGGTATACACCTCAATATCATCAAAACTACCTATGAAAAATCAAAAGTGAATATTATTCTCAATGGGAAAAAACTGAAAGCTTTTCCCTTAAGGTCAGGAACACAGCAGGGATGCCCTCTATCACCATGGCTATTCAACATAGTACTAGAAGTCCTAGCCTCAGCAATCAGACAACATAAAGAAATTAAAGGCATCCAAATCAGCAACAAAGTCTAACTCTCACTCTTTGCAGATGATATGATACTTTATGTGGAAAACCCAAAAGACTCCACTTCAAATCTGCTAGAACTCGTACAGGAATTCAGTAAAGTGTCAGGATATAAAATCAGTTGCATTTCTCTACACCAACAGCAAGACAAAAGAGAAATTAAGGAATCGATCCCATTTACAATTGCACCCACAACCATAAGATACCTAGGAATAAACCTAACCAAGATGCAAAGAATCTGTATGCAGAAAACGATAAAGTGCTCATGAAGGAAATTGAGGAAGACACAAAGAAATGGAAAAACATTCTCCATGCTCATGGATTGAAAAAAATATTTTGAAAACGTCTATCCTGCCTAAAGCAATCTACACATTTAATGCAATCCTTATAAATATACTATCAATTATTTTCAAAGAAATGGAACAAATAATCCTAAAATTTATATGGAACCAGAAGTGACCCTGAATAGCCAGTGGAATGTTGAAAAGGAAAGCCAAAGTTGGTGGCATCACAATTCTTGACTTCAAGCTCCATTACAAAGCTGTCATCACCAAGACAATATGGCACTGGCACAAAAACAGACACACAGATCAATGGAATAGAATAGAGAGCCCATAAATGGACTTTCAACTCTCTGCTCAACTAATCTTCAACAAATCAGGAAAGAATGTCCAATGGAAAAAAGACAGTCTCTTAAATAAATGGTGTTGGGAAAACTGGACAGCCACAGACATAAGAATGAAACTGGACCATTTCCTTACATCACACATAAAAATAGACTCAAAATGGATGAAAGACCTCAATGTGAGATAGTAATAAAATCTTTGAGGAGACTGTGCTCAGCAACCTCTTCAACTTCAGCCACAGCAACTTCTTCCTAGAAACATCACCAAAGGCAAGGGAAGCAAGGGCAAAAATGAATTATTGAGACTTCATCAAGATCAAAAGCTTCTGCACAGCAAAGGAAAGTCACCAAAACCAAAAGACAACTGACAGAATGGGAGAAGATATTTGCAAACGACATATCAGATAAAGGGCTAGTATCCCAAAATCTATAAAGAGCTTATCAAACTTAACACCCAAAGAACAAATAATCCAATCAAGAAATGGACAGACATTTGACATACAAACAGACATATGAACAGACATTTCTGCAAAAAAGACCTCCAGCTGGCCAACAGACACATAAAAAGTGCTCCACCTCATTCAGCTTCAGGGAAATACAGATCAAATCCACAATGAGATACCACCTCACACTAGTCAGAATGGCTAAAATTAACATGTCAGGAAATGACAGATGCTGGCGAGGATGCGGAGAAAGGGGAACCCTCCTACACTGTTGATGGGAATGAAAGCTGGTGCAACCACTCTGGAAAACAGCATGGAGCTTCCTCAGAAAGTTGAAAATAGAGCTACCCTACAACCCAGCAATCACACTACTGGGTATTTACTCTAAAGATACAAATGTAGTGATCCAAAGGGGCACATGAACCTGAATGTTTATAGCAGCAATGTCCACAATAGCCAAACTATGGAAAGAGCCCAGATTTTCTATTGACAGATGAATGGATAAAGAAGTACTGAAAATGGAATACTATGCAGCCCTCAAAAGAAATGAAATCTTGCTATGATGTGGATGGAACTACAAGGTATACTGCTGAGCAAAATATGTCAATCATAGAAGGACAATTATCATATGATCTCTCTGATATGAGGAATTTGAGAGGCAGGGCAAGGGGTTTGGGAGGTGGGAAGGAAAAATTGAAACAAGATGGGATCGGGAGAGAGAAAAGCCATAAGAGATTCTAAATCTCACAGACAAATTGAGGGTTGCTGGGTGGTCAGGTGGTAGGGAGATGGTGGTTATTTTATGGACACTGGGGAGGGTACGTGCTATGGTGAGTGCTGTGAAGTGTGCAATCCTGATGATTCACAGATCTGTACCCTTAGGACAAATAATACATCATATGTTAATAAAAATAATTTTTAAAAAATATAAACAAAAAGAAGACCAGAAAACAGGCTATAGAGAGTTGAAAGAGTAAGAGAGTTGCAAATAGTAACAGTGTTGATGGCTTCGTTTATCTCCTGTTTTATACATTTTGTTTCTTTTCCTTATCTGACTGCCCTGGTTATCCTCTTCAGAATAATTCTGAACAAAAGTGCTCCTAGCGGGTACTCTTTTATTTCCTCCTTTTCTCAAGGGAATACTTTTACTATAACAGAAAAGCATAGTGTAAGCTTTCGTAGAGACCACACATTAAAGACATTTTCTTGCATTGCTCATTGTAAAAATAAATGATGTACAAGTTTTTGCTATAGTATGTGTGATTTACTTCCTTTAATTTGTTATTGCGGTTGGGTGTGTTGTTCCATCCACTAGGGAAAATATGCAAACTGGCTACCCCTACCAAAATGACTAAATTTCAAGAAGTTAGTTTTTCATAAAAAGAAAGATGCATATCTATAATACCATCCCATTTATAGAATGTCTAAAATATACACACCTAGATAATATATTGATTAGGGCTCAATGTAGTGGAGCAAAATGTAATGAAAAGCAAGGAATTCATCAAAAAGGGCTAAATAGTGGTTTCCTTGGATAGCCCAGAACCAGCTTCAGCAGTATTTGTCATGTTCTCTTTCTTAGACCAAGGTGTGCTTTATTATTTGCATAATATATTTTTATGCATGTGGGTAGATATATATATGCACATGTTTATAGAGACATATATTTACTAACATATTTATTAATAAATGCTGCATTGTGGAAATCTGTTTATAAATGATGTTTAAAACTACTTTGTGAACAAAAACAATAGAAATTTAAAAATTAGTTAAGTTTCTTTTGCTTTACACATATTAATATGATATAGTAATAATAGAGGCACCTGGGTGGCTCAGTCAGTTAAGCATCTGCCTTCAGCTCAGGTCATGATTCTGGGATCCAGGGATCAAGCCCCCTACTGGGCTTCCTGCTTGGTAGAGAGTCTGCTTCTCCTTCTGCCCCTCCCTCCACTCACACTTTCTCTCTCAAATAAAATCTATAAGCAAGTAAACATTTTTTTTAATGGGTAATAAGAAATTGCATGTACCATGTTTGATACTGAGTGATCTATTTATATTACCTCCCTTAGTACTTAAAATAATCCCATAATACAGGTACTATTTTGTCCCCATTTTACAGATAAGGAAACTCAGTGAAAGACAACAACTTACTTATGCTGATGTCAGAGTCCCAGGCTTTGTATCTATGTGATTAGCCACTAACGTACACTGAACCTCTTCTTCCACCCACATACACACACTTACATAAACACAGATTCTTTCCCTCAAACACACAGAGATGCACACAGGCTATGTACAGAGTATCTCTACAGGCCAAGCACTGATTTTCTTCAGTTAACTATTGAACAGTGTTAAGCTACATAACCCAAATGAAATGTGCATTAACAACAATTTTTTTCTGGGATTTCTGCCAGGATATGGTGTAAAAATAGTGTTAATAGAGCCCAAATTAACTACTGAAGTAGAAGAATTACAAACCTTTGCAGAAAGTTTTTTATTAACAGCTATTCTTAAACCAGATAATTCAAATACAAAGAAGAAAAAGAACATTCACACAAGGACTATATCATGTTGCATTTGAGGTCCATAATTAGACAAATCATAGCTTTTCTCAAAAATCCTACTCTAGCAGCATATTAAATGCACTGTTTAAACTCATTATTGCCCTAAGTTTCCAAGTAAACAGTCCTCTCTGAAATGATCAGAGCGCAAACTCTCATAACGTCTTTGTCAACTTCCTAATCATTAAATATTTGCTCTAAGTGACATTTAAATGTATATGATCCAGAAAAGTTAGCCCCAGGACATGCCAGGAGCAATTTCTTTCACATAACATTTGACAATTTCCCTCTCAAAGATTAGCTTCTTTATCTCTGATCATCCCCTAAGTTAAAGAACTCACATTTTATTCTTTAGCCAAAGTCTACCGCTTCTTATTCTTCTTATTCGGCTCTCAATTCAATTCAGCCAAGGATTCAGGACAGCCCTGGTTTTCAGGGTGAAGCATGTCTAGATTACCCTATAGGACAGTGATTTACACCAGGGCAACTATTTTTATTTTAATTTTACCACAATAGTTACATCACATTTTTACAACAGATTCTCTCATATTTCTGCCCTTTGAAAGCATATTATTTGCTCGCTTTCATTGTTAACTAGATTAGCTCTAACTGTAATCTGGAAAACTTGGATAGGTCTTGCCAACATATCCGGAACTAGGGCAGATTAAATGGATGACAAACCAACAAAATAATCTACACCATAGACACTGTCTTACTGTCTTCCAGAGCTAGTTTTGTTCTTTGGTGTTTGAATAATTAGTAATATATTGAGCCCATGAATCTATATCCCATAATGTTAATATAAATTTAGAACACCCAGGGCACCTGGGTGGCTCAGAGGGTTAAGTCTCTGTCTTTGGCTCGGGTCATGATCTCGAGATCCTGGGATTGAGCCCCCCATCAGGCTCTCTGCTCAACAGGGAGCCTGCATCCCCCTTTCTCTGCCTGCCTCTCTGCCTACTTGTGGTCTCTCTCTCTGTCAAATAAATAAATATATATATATATATATATTTTAATTAGAATACCCAACTTACAACCCCAAATTGGAAAATTAACATATATGGAAAAATAGTATTTTATTATGGGATTTTAGTCATATTATTACAATTGAAAAAGTAGATGCCTTATTCTTATCTCCTCTTCATCACAGTTGACAATAGCATTTTATAACGATTACAGAATTTCAAACTTGCTTGCTGATAATGTTATCCCTGTTTTCCAATTTTTATTCTTCTACATTTAGATTTTTTTAAATGAGAAAATACAAATAAAAATGTTAGAAAAACTAATTTCAAACAGCTGGGGCACCTGCGTGGCTCAGTGGGTTAGGCCTCTGCGTTCAGCTCAGGTCACCATCTCAGGGTCCTGGGATCAAGCCCCACATCGGCCTCTCTGCTCAGCAGGGAGCCTGCTTCCTCCTCTCTCTCCACCTGCCTCTCTGCCTACTTGTGATCTCTGAATGTCAAATAAATAAATATTTTTAAAAATATAAAAAATCTCTGTTATCTAAAATATTTATCTTTTTATTAAAAGTCACCCTTTACTTCCCCAAAAATATTATTTAAAATCATATTACTGTAATAAAGTAAATATCTCTGGAAATGAAAGAAAACCATTGAGATTCTTTTTGTAACTGCTTTATCAAGGTGTAGTTTAGGTATGCTAAATGAGGTGTGCAATTCAATGACCTTTAGTAAATTTATAGAGTTGTGCAAGTGTCATAAAATCCATTTTTAGAACATGTCCATTAACCCAAAGCAACCATTCATACTTGTTGCTAGTCATCCCCCTTTCCCATATCCAGCCCCAGGCAACCACAATCTACTATCAGTTCTATACATTTGCCTTTTCTGGACATTTAGTATAAATATAATTTATACAATATGTAACTTTTGGCTATTGGCTTCTTAACACAATGTGTTCTAAGTTCATGTATGTATAGCATACATCCGCATATCACTCTGTTGATCATCAAACAACATTCCATTATATAGATATAACACAGTTTGTCCATTTAACAGTTAATGGACATTTGGATTGTGTCCATATGCTTGTCTTTTATTTTTTTTTAAAGATTTTATTTATTTATTTGACAGACAGATATCACAAGTAGGCATACAGGCAGGCAGAGAGAGAGAGAGGGAAGCAGGCTCCCTGCTGAGCAGAGAGCCCGATGCTGGACTCGATCCCAGGACCCTGAGATCATGACCTGAGCTGAAGGCAGCGGCTTAACCCACTGAGCCACCCAGGCGCCCCCATATGCTTGTCTTTTAAAAGCATCTTCTAGATACCCAAGATACACCTGTCAGTGGTATTGATAAGAGTGTACTATGATGTTCTACACAGAAAGGGAATGGAATTAAGAATATATAAACTAAAACTAAATATATAAACTAAGAATATATAAACTAAAACTTTTGCATGGAACCTTCTAGACTAGAAAATGACTGTTGATGCTAGTTGCATAATAGAATCACCCAAGAAACTACTGAAACCTGGAGCCTGGAACCTAACCCCTCCCAAAGCTTTAACTTAATCAGCCAAATTGCAGAATGGGCATCAACAATTCATAAAAATGTCCAAGGTGACTTGAATACACAGTCAGGTTTGGCAGCCATCACCATACAGGTCTATCTTTTAATCTCACTCCCGCTTTGATTTAAAAAGCTCTTTAGATAAAAATCTCTTTAGAATGTATCTTGCTGTACTCCCAGGTCCCTTAACATGAGTGGATAAGGAATAAAAGAAAGGGTTAGGTGAAAAAAATCCAAGACAAAACAAGGGGCAAGAAAATATTGAGCTCCAGGTCTTTCTTTATTTTTTTCCCCCCATGGTTGGTATATTGTGTGAATTTACTCTTTGAGAGAAAAAAAAAATCTATCTTATTTACATAGATCAGACTCACAATGAATACAGTTGAAAGCAAATGATTTTTAACTAAATCTACTTATTTATTGTCCCTAAGAAAAGAACACAGGGATTCACAAAGGCAGTCTCCAAACTATTCCTAATTGACTTCACAGAGAACAAATTTTCAAATGTAAAATGTGACTCTAGTATATTTCAAGCATTGGTTTAAATGGACATCTTTTAGGAGAGTTTCTGACCTTTCAGTATAAAGAAACTGCCCAGTCATTATCACATTTTTTTTTAATTTTTAAAGTTTTTTTTTTTCCCATCTGAATTTTGAAATTCATGTGTATGGTTATTGTATTCTTGTTTTCTGAAAAGTAAACTGCAAGAGAGAAAGAGAACTTGCTTTCTTATACACACTATTCCCTCAATGCCAAATGAACGTAAAAATAACCCATTCTCTCTTGTCCATGAGGATGAGTAAGAACTCGTTGCTTCATTCCATGGCTGTGCTATTGTAGAGGAGAAGAGATGTTGTTAGAATGTAATTTCATCACTCCTTTTATCTGTCTTCTTGGAAATACAAACCCTGGCTTTGGTGGTTCAGCTAAAATTCATTTGCCATAAATCATTGCTGATGGCACAGTTACTGAGATCTCATATTTACTGAAAAAGCCCTTTTAACAGGGAAAACAAATACCGCTGGCAGTTCAAATGCTTGGCATGTTTTCACTTTTTTCTCTGGTTTCCAATGCTTAATACACATTTAAACATCTCTAATCATCGTCTCATTATCACTTGGAAGAGGGAAAGCTGAAGACAAACTCCACTGGAAGTTATTTAGCATCTACGTGTTCAAATATTGATACCTGGAATTCTAACTGCAGTTAGAAAATAGAATTGCCATTTGCGAATAACTTCTCCCATTCTGTGGGTTGCCTCTTTGTTTTGTTGGCTGTTTCCTTTGCTGTGCAGAAGCTTTTGATCTTGATGAAGTCCCAAAAGTTCATTTTCACTTTTGTTTCCTTTGCCTTTGGAGATGTGTCTTGAAAGAAGTTGCTGTGGCTGATGTCAAGAGGTTACTGTCTATGTTCTCCTCTAGGATTTTGATGGATTCCTGCCTCACACTGAGGTCTTTTATCCATTTCCAGTTTATCTTTGTGTATGGTGTAAGAGAATGGTCAAATTTCATTCTTCTACACATAGCTGTCCAATTTTCCCAGCACCATTCATTGAAGAGATTATCTTTTTTCCAATGTATATTTTTTCCTGCTTTGTCAAAGATTAGTTGACCATAGAGTTGTGGGTCCATATCTGGGCTCTCTACTCTGTTCCACTGGTCTCTGTGTCTGTTTTTGTGCCACTACCATGCTGTCTTGGTGATCACAGCTTTGTAGTAAAGCTTGAAATCAGGCAATGTGATGCCCCCATTTTTGTGTTTCTTTTTCAACATTTCTTTAGCAATTTGGGGTCTCTTCTGGTTCCATACAAAACTCAACACACACAAAACAGATAATCATGTCAAAAAGTGGGCAGAAGACATGAACAGACACTTCTCCAAAGAAGACATACAAATGGCTAACAGACACATGAAAAGATGTTCATCATCATTAGCCACTGGGGAGATTCAAATCAAAACCACATTGAGATACCACCTTACACCAGTTAGAACGGCCAAAATTAACAAGACAGTAAACAACATGTGCTGGGGAGGATGTGGAAAAAGGGGAACCCTCTTACACTGTGGGTGGGAATGCAAGTTGGTGCAGCCACTTTGGAAAACAGTAAGAAATTAAAAATAGAGCTTCCTATGACCCTGCAATTGCACTACTGGGTATTTACCCCAAAGATACTGATGTGGTGAAAAGAAAGGCCATCTGTACCCCAATATTCCTAGTAGCAAGGGCCACAGTCGCCAAACTGTGGAAAGAACCAAGATGCCCTTCAACAGATGAATGGATAAAGAAGATGTGGTCCATATATACATGTGGGGCGCGTCGCCGGGCCGGCCGGAGACCCCCACTAGGGGCTGAGCAGGATGGCTAGTGTCGCGAACCCGGAATGCGCAGAGGAACTACACCAGGCTCGGGAGGTCTGTCGAAGCAGGATCTCGCTTTATTGAACAGGGCAGCGACTTATATGCGGTGAGGGAAGGGAAGTGAGGTCAGCAAAGTGGGGGCCAATGGGGATGTGCCGTGTCGGCGGGAGTTGGGAGAGACACGCCCTGCAGGGGGTGGAGGCTCGCGGGAAACGGAACTGATGGGAAACCGAAACCGCCACTTTGGCGCCTTTGTGGTTGGCCATGTGGGTTCCCGATCCAAAAGAGAAGGCCACCCGGCGCCATCTTAGCCTCTTGGGGCCCAACATCTCCCCCTTTTGTTTTTGTATGCATGACTTCTGTCTTAGGTCGCCGGCGGCGGGCCTTCAGGCTTACCCATCATTGGGGAATCACATTGCTTTGGTGTACCCCCTGTCTTAGGTTGCTCTGCGTCCCCCGCCGGTCTTACCCGTCATTGAATATCATGCCTGTATGGGGGTTTGGTCCCTGACCTGGCGTGGGTTGTTCCTGCAAGGAATCCCATCTGCCATAGGTCGTGAGACTATTGATGGGGCCCCTCGTAGGACTCGTCATCACGGGTGGCCAGTCTCTGGTATTGAACATGGACGTTCATGAGTTGAATGGCCTCCACTCTTTTTTGGACGAATTGGGCAATCTTATTGATAATACAGGGGCCAAAGGTCAGCAGGAGAAGTAGGGTTAGGATGGGCCCCAGGAGGGGGAGGAGAAAGGGAAGTAAGCCATTAAAGCTTGTCCAGAAGGGGGAGGTCATCAGGGCGTGGCGGCGCTTCTTTAGGTCCTCCTGTAGCTTCTTGATTTTGTCTCGTACAATACCCGACCGGTTGGCAAAGAAACAACATTCCTCCTGTAAAAACAAACATATGCCTCCCTTTTTGGCTGTTAATAGATCTGAGCCTCACCGGTTTTGGAGGACTACCGCAGCCAGCGAGTCCATCTATGTTTGGAGGTCAAGGATGGTCTCCGAGACTGCACCCAAGTCATTAATCATCTGTCGGGATAATGTGTTATAGTAGTGGAGAGAGGTACCTATCCCGGCAGAGCCGGTTGCAACTCCCGCAGGTATCCCTAATCCCAGCATGATGGGGATGGCCTGGATGGCTCTTTTGGATCGCCCTCCGAGATGATCGAAGGCAGGAATCGGAAGGCTCTGATTGTTGGGAATAATGTTGAGATCTGGCAGCCAGCGAGTCCATCTATGTTTGGAGGTCAAGGATGGTCTCCAAGACTGCCAATAAGGGGAGGCTCCTCAGAGGGCGGTAGGCCCTCTGGGTCAGAGTTAGCAATCTCCTTCGCCTCTGGGAGGTACTTAAGGTCCCTGGCAGGCACCCATATGGGCTTCTTTTCAGAGGGTGGGAACACACATCCAAATCCTCTGCCTGCTGTGAGGAGGGGGTTGGGCCCTCTCCATTGGCCTGTCAGGGGGTTTTTCCATCTAACCAGGACAGCGGGATGTGGGGCTGCAGTGGCCCAGTGTCTCTGGAATGCGGATAGGCCGTCTGATTTGGAAAAATTTAATATATTTAGGGTAAATAATGCCTACTTAAGCTGGTCGTGTGGGGGAAGTGATTCCCCCTTTTGTTTTTGTAAATGGTCCTTAAGGGTGCGGTTTTGTCTTTCTATGATTGCTTGGCCCCTGGGATTATAGGGGATTCCCGTGGAGTGGGAGATATTCCAGGTAGTAAGGAAATCCTTGAGGGCCTGACTAGTGAAGCAGGGGCCATTATCAGTCTTGATCTGTTCTGGGAGTCCTAGTGTGGCAAAACATTGTAGGAAGTGGCTAATGGCATGTTTAGTCTTTTCACTGGCGTGGGCCGTTGCCCAACACGCATGGGAGTGGGTGTCAGCAGACATGAAAACATACTTAAGTTTACCAAAGGAGGGGTAATGAGTTACGTCTGTTTGCCAGAGGTGATTAGGGCGTAGCCCTCTGGGGTTGCACCCGGGTCCCTGGAGTGGGGGGACCTGCAAAAAAGGCTGGCAGGATTTGCAGGTTCGAATGATCTTTTTAAGATCTTTGACGGGGACCAGGGGGAAACGGTGGTGGAGTCCCCTCCAATTGGCGTGGGTGAGTCTATGAAAATGAGTGGCCTCCTCAACGGAGTAACATTGGGGGGTAGATGCAAGTTGGTCTGCCAGGGAGTTTCCCTGTGAAAGGAATCCTGGAAGTCCCTGGTGTCCTCTAAGGTGTTGGACGTATATTGGGTTGGTTCTCTGTTTTAGAAGGGTACGGGTCTGGATCATGAGTGGGGTAATAGGGTTAGAATCAAGTCTAATGTGGGCATCAATCAGATTGGGCAGGAGATTGACCACATAAAGGCTGTCTGAAAACAGGTTGAGGGGACCTTCAACTCTGGAGAGAGCTAGGACCACGGCATATAGCTCTTTGAATTGTGCTGATCCCTGTACCTCATGGGTGAGGGATTCTTGAGGTGTAAGGCTTCCCTTGTCGCTAGGATGAGGCGGGAAAATTACTGCTGAGGCTCCTATCTTGCCTCCATCTGTGAAGGCCGTGTGATAGGAAGGGTCTGCCCGGGGGACAAACAATGTGGGGAACTTCCATGGTAATTTACCGAAGGAGTTCATCCATTTATAGGGCCCATAATGACAGTCTATGTCGCCAGTGAACCCTTCTAAAGCTATGGCTACCCTTGCATTATTGCGCTGGAGCCAGGCAAAGTCCTGAATTCTATAGGGAGTAATAATAGCACTTGGGTCCTGTCCAAAAAGACGAAGTGAGTTGGTCCTCCCCTTTGTGATGCAGTCAGCGAGTTGGTCCGTTGTTGCATACCCGTGGGGTGCCCCCCACCGAGAGGTGGATCCATTGGATGGGTTCCCCCTGTTGGGCAAGCAACGCAGTCATCAGGGATTCCCCTGGGAAGATGTACAAAACCAGAGGCACAGAGGGGGTGAACCGCTTTAAGGTGGACTTGTCAATGGCCTGTTGAACCTCAGTAAGCGCTTGGAGGTGATCAGCGTTCAGAATGATGGCGGACGAGAGGGAGGAGCCCTTGAGCAGGTCAAATAGGGGGGTGAGTCTCTCGGTAGAGATTGAGATCCATGGCCTCATCCAGTTTATTTTGCCCAGGAGTTTTTGTAATTGAGGCAGGGTATATGAGGACTGGATCTGTAATTGAGGTCTAATGGGGGATACTGTGTCCAGGGAGAGCAGGGACCCAAGGATTTTAAAAGGGGGGACCCTTTGAATCTTTTCAGGGGCAAACTTAAAACCATGGCGGGCCAAGATGGAGAGACATTTAGAAGTGAGGAGATCAAGTTGAGATGGGTCAGGGGCCCCCAGGATAATATCATCCATGTAGATATAGAAAAGGATGTCTGGGTCCCTAAGAAATGATGCAAAGACTCGAGCCAATATATTTTGGCAGATTGAGGGGCTAAGAGATGGGCGGATATGCCCAAGGTCAAGCTGTTGTACCAGAAGGTGGAGTTGCTGCAATTTGTGAGAAGGGAGAGGCCACTGCTCTACCCGAATGGGAGGACCCTCTTTCCAATTAATTTTGGGGACCTGAGGCAGGGCAGTGGCCTTTAGGATTGGGGGGACTGGTGTCTTTGCCTTATACTCTCCAGGTAGGGGTCATCTCGGTAGTTGGAGTGGGCACTCCTTCCCTCCCGGAATTGTTGCTGGTATTCCTCCTCATCAAAAAAGGCCTTATAATCAGTAGTAATGAAGGCCTCTGTGGCTCCTAGAATGTCTTGACCAAGGAGGTTGGCGGTGAGCCCAGAGGCTACCAAGGGACGAATTTGTCCTCTGTTGCCGTCTGGATCGACCCAGCACATTAAGTTGGCAGTCTCATGGGAGCCAGCTTGGCCTCCAACCCCCACTAAGGGGGGGCCAGGAACAAGTTTCCATGAAGGGGGGACCTCCTCCTGTCAGAGGACGGTACATTCAGCTCCGGTGTCAATGAGGCACTTAAAAGATTTGTCTCCGATTGTGAGGCGCATCTTGGGGCGGAGGCCCGGGACCAGCGGGACGGTCCAATGCGCTCGAACAGGTGCCTTCCTCTTATTTAACGGGGCTGGGGATTGCCCCGACTGGAGTTTAAAGGCTTGCACTGGATATCGAATCTGGATTTGCAGTCCTTTGCCCAGTGGAACCCCTTTTTACATTTAGGGCATGGGGTCCGTGGCAGGACAGAAGATTGAGTCTGGACGGGCTTACGGCCCTGTGGGCAGTTTCTCTTGAAATGCCCCTCTTGTCCACACCAAAGCATAAACGAGGTGAGTCCGTGGGGCGGGACTGCAGGGATGTTTGCTGAATGGCGCAAACGAGGGTCTCAAGGCTCTCCTGCTGGTGCTCCTTGAGGGCAGCGGCCATAGCTCTCGCTTGATGCGATGTAGAGCCAATGTCTTTGGTTGCAATAACCCAGCAGTCCATGGACCTTTCTCTTAAGCCCGCACAGGCCATTCTATGGTCACGGGTCATACCTTCCCACACTGCCATTTTTAGAAAATGGTCCCTAAGGTCCCCCGGGGGGGAGTTTCTTTTTGATGGATTTTTCCACCCGGTCGATAAACGAGGGAAGGTCCTCATTAGCCTTTTGATGTAGCCCCGCGATGGGCGACTCAGAAGGCCCTTCTTCGAGTTTATTCCAGGCGGCGAGACCCGCGGCTCGCACCTGATCTTGGTACGGGGGAGGAATGGCAGCCTGCTGAATACCAGAGGCATATTGGCCATCATTCCAGTAAGCATTCCCATGGTGATCGGGATGGCAGGATTGGCACGGGCATTCCTTTCTGCAATTTGTTGACATTCCTCCTTGTATAGGGCAGTCCACTTTATATACAGGGCGCCCGGAAGTACGGCCCTGGCCAGCGAGCGCCAGTCTGCCGCCGTACAGGGAGAATATGCAAGTCCGCGGAGGATGGTTTCAGTCCAGGGGGCATTAGGCCCATCCTCCAGAACTGCCTTCTTAAGTTCCTTGAGGTCCCCGGGTTCCCATGGGTACCAGGGGGCAGGTCGATTGCCCCCGAGGTTCACATTAACAGGGTAAAGAGAGCAACCCGGGGGTTCGGGGGTGTGGTGTTCCGAAGGAGGAGGGCAGTATGGAGGCGGAGGGGTAGGCGCTGACGGTTGGATAAAGGGGTTAGTAGGGGGGGCACGCAGGGGGGCCCTCAGCCAGAGATCCGGGTTTGAGGTCCGGGGGCCAAGGAGCCACGTCAAAGGGGTCTAGCGAGGGGTAGAACCTCTTTGGTTCAACAGGGGGGTCGTTTTTAGAAGAAGACTGCCCCATAACTTATGGGGGTACACTCACCCGAAGACCGATTGGCCCGTCAGCGGAAGAGACTCCTCACACGGGGCACCAGTTGTGGGGCGCGTCGCCGGGCCGGCCAGAGACCCCCACTAGGGGCTGAGCGGGATGGCGAGTGTCGCAAACCCGGAACGCGCAGAGGAACGACACCAGGCTCGGGAGGTCTGTCGAAGCAGGATCTCGCTTTATTGAGCAGGGCAGCGACTTATATGGGGTGAGGGAAGGGAAGTGAGGTCAGCAAAGTGGGGGCCAATGGGGATGTGCCCTGTCGGCGGGAGTTGGGAGAGACACGCCCTGCAGGGGGTGGAGGCTCACGGGAAACGGAACTGATGGGAAACCGAAACCGCCACTTTGGCGCCTTTGTGGTCGGCCATGTGGGTTCCCGATCCGGAAGAGAAGGCCACCCGGCGCCATCTTAGCCTCTTGGGGCCCAATATATACAATGGAGTATTGTGCCTCCATCAGAAAGGATGAATACCCAACTTTTTATCAACATGGACGGGACTGGAGGAGATTCTGCTGAGTGAAATAAGTCAAGCAGAGAGAGTCAATCATCATATGGTTTCACTTACTTGTGGAACATAAGGAATAACATGGAGGACACTGGGAAATGGAGAGGAGAAGTGAGATGGGGAAAATTGGAGGGGGAGACAAACCAGGAGAGACTGTGGACTCTGAGAAACAAACTGAGTGTTTCACAGAAGAGGCGGGTGAAGGGATGTGTTAGCCTGGTGGTGGGTATTAAGGAAAGCATGTATTACATGGAGCATAGGTTTGGTCCATAAACAATGAATTCTGGAACACTGAAAAATTAAAATAAAATAAAATGAAAAAAATAATCGTAGAATAATAGCAATAAGTAACATTTTATTACTGCCAAAAAGAGAGAGAGAGAGAAAGAGAAGAGAAGAAAAGAAAAGAAAAGAAAATAGAAAAATTGCAGTTTAAAGGGCAGAATCCAATGGCTTTAAAGTTTTAAAAAATCAGTAGGCAATAGTGATATTAAGAACAGGTATTAGTTGTATAGTGTTTAATTTCTGCTAAGACCTCTTCAGAAGGCTTTAGAAACATTAGCTCATTATAATATCAATAAATATTCTATGCAGTTGGTACTACTGTTTCCTCTATTTTAGAGGTAAAGAAGCTGAAGCACAGAGGAGAAATATACTTTGCCCAGTGTGAAACAATTATTGAATGTGTGAGATTATATGAGTCCAGGATCTGTAGTTTTAGCCAGAGAGAAGACATACAACACTGTCGTTCAACCGCACATACGAATATTACACCAACGTCATGAGATCCTATTTAGGTATCCAGCATTATTCATTCCTTCAGCTTAAAGTTTTAATGTCTTTATTCAAATAAAAATATATACATTACCATAATGAACACATTATTGTAAATTAATCTGTGTAAGAACTATTATAACCATTCTGAATTAATGCAGTATTGATATTTTATTAATGGATAGATAGAGTGGAAAAATATATAAAACAGCACTAAGAACAAGAGGAACTCTGGCACGATCCATGAACACTGAAGTTCTAGTAATTCAGGTGGAAGATCAGAAAAAAAAAAGGACAAACTAGAAATTGTACTCATTTGCATTATTCATGTAGGCATAGCAGATTATATTTTTTTAGCTGGCCATCCTCAGCTCTGCAAATGTGAATCACATATTCAGGAACAAGGCATTGGGAACAAAATTAAAATAATATGATTGTTCATATATTCAGGTTTATGACACTGTCAGAACCCTAAAAGGTAATCCGACAATGCATCTGAACAAATAACTCATACGAGAATATACTAACATATATTCTCCTTCATATAAATGCAAACATTAATATGCATTATATGAAATATTCAACCTCCTACTAATCATAGAAGTGCAAATTAAAACAATGTACTACAACTTAATACATACTTGTAAAAACTTAAAACTAACGAGAGTAAATGCTTGGCCTTCCAGCATTAATTATGTTAGAATGAACATACATGCTTTTTTTTACTATCCCTACTAGGATCTCTCTAAACTTCCTGAAAACAACAACAACAACAACAACAAATATAAAACCAGAAAAATCGAAAACAGAGAGAGACCACTAGTGAAAAACAATATTCAAAGCCTATTTTGACAAGGTACATAGCTCTTGGAGGACTGTTATGGTCTTAGTTTGCAGGAGAAATTGGTGATTCAAGATTTTATAGAGGATTTTGACATGGAGGAGAGGTGGAGGAATGGTGGCTTTGAACACTGAATAGTGTTCAGAGATTTGGAAGAGGGTGAGTCAGAGAAGGATGGTCAGAACATCTCAGCACAGAGATGACCCTTCTTCTCCTGTCTAGAATATCAGCACATCTACCTTTAAAGAGTAAAATTCACTGGTATTCATTTGCTCTAGATTGTCCCATGAGTGAACTGATTTAATCCTCAAAGCAAAATGAGGTAGGTACTAATTTTATCTCTGGATGAGGGAACATGAGGAGGCAAACAAACTCTCCCCCAAATCCCAGATAATGAGAGACCGAACAGGAATTTGAACCCATGTAGCCACAACAATGGTCTCTGCTCTATGCCTCCAGGCTACAATTGCTGCCTTTCTTTCAAGGCAGAAGAAAACTGAAATTTACCTTCTGGAGAAACTTGTAAAAATGAGATTCCAGGGTGCCTGGGTGGCTCAGTAGATTGAGCCTCTGCCATCGGCTCAGGTCATGATCTCGGGATCCTGGGATTGAGCCCAGCATCGGGTTTTCTGCTCAGCAGGGATTCTGCTTCCCCCCTCTGCCTCTCTGCCTACTTGTGATCTCTCTCTCTCTCTCTGACCAATAAATAAATAAAATCTTTAAAAATATATAAAAATGAGATTCTGCACACAGTGTGTACAAGTGTCTGGGGAAGGGATGGTAGGAAGCAGAGGATGACATTTAACTTACTACAAATGGAAGAGCCCACCAGCCCCCTTGCTGGGGAGAAGTTGGAGACTTGGACAAGAGGGAAGGGAAGGACTTCATGAGACATGAGTTGGGAATTACACACATCTTAGGAGCTGTGGGGTAGGAGAAACCCAGAAGCCAATTTGAAGGTTTGGATGACTGAGGCTCCTCATGCCTTTGGAGCAGTGGCAGGACCCATATATATACTGAGCTTCTGCTTTAAGACAGAGGTTGATACCTGACATCACACCCAAAAGATGTTTGAATTGCAATTAAATAGATGCAGAGACACTCGGTTGTTGAAACTTTCTACAAAATGGGAAAAATGATGATGATAAAAATAAAACCTTACTGAATATGTTAGCTGGGACCACAGAACAATAATGTACCTAGAAAGTATAAAAATACTACAAGAAAAGATATTTCAAATCTGAATAGAATAAGACAATTGGGGGATAACGATGTTCCCCTATGGCGAACCGCCAAATCCAAAAGACAGAAAACAGCAACAACCAGGGCACCTGGGTGGCTCAGTCTTTTAAGCTCCGACTCTTGATTTCAGCTCAGGTCATGATGTCAGGGTCCTGAGCTCAAGCCCCACATCAGTTCCCACACTGACATGGAGCCTGGTTAAGATTCTCTCTCTGCTATCCCTTGCCCAGTCCCTTTCTAAAAAAAAAAAAAAATCAAGAGCAACAGCAACAACAATAAATATAAACAAAGACACCCAGTAATTCTGATTTTACACCACAGGACATTTTCAAAAATGACAGGTGATGTTTGTTTTGCTTCTAGAAAGAGTTGCCTTGTCCAGTGAGCAGCTTCGGTCATCTACCAGGGATAAATCTGTAATGCCAATAAAATCATTTGACCTCTTTCAGGATAATGTAATATGAGAATATTATTCCCTCCAAAATACTATCACAGTAAGACAATTTATGAACAGTGGCTGACAGGGGTGCCTGGGTGGCTCAGTGGGTTAAGCTTCTGCCTTCAGCTCAGGTCATGATCTCGGGGTCCAGGGATCAAGCCCTGCATCAGGCTCTCTGCTCAGCAAGGATCCTGCTTCCTACTCTCTCTCTCTGCCTGCCTCTCTGCCTACTTGTTATCTCTCTCTCTGTCAAACAAATAAATAAAACCTTTAAAAAAAAGTGGCTGACAGAAAATCTGGAATATAGTGAGCGCAGTGTGAACACTCCTCCCATCCCCTTTACTACATATTCTTGATACCAAATGCAGGTGCTCCAACATTTGTGATGTTTTTCGTGATCTCTCAGAAGTCCAAATCCTCTCTCTTTTTTCTAATAACTTAAACTTCGATTGGAATCAATTACACACGAGAAGACTTAGGATCATTTAAGGTGAATTTAAAGCAAATTTTGTACAAACTTCAATCACAGTTGAAACCCATTATGGAATTATATTCTGAGACTGGAGAAAAAAATTACATGGTATAGAAAAAATATATATATATACACATATATACAATATATGCATATATACTATAAATAATTATCAATGTGGCATAGGAATATCAATTTAAGGAAAAATTGATAATCTGTGGTAAAAAAAAAAAAAGCTGTTTTATTGGAGCATGTGAGCCAATGTGCTTATATGGACTCTTAATTTCTCACAGCATTCGAAATATTAGGAAACTAACTTCTCAGATCTAATATTTTGAGGGTAGAAAGTTTAATAAGAGAGGCTCTCTATGTAATCAGATTCACCTGTTCCTGTAGTTTTGGTCAGTACTTGCACTGTTCAGCTTGACTTTGTGACTTCTTTGAAGCATCAGAGTTCACTTTCTCAAGATTAAACACAGAATCTTGTTTTGTTTATGTGTTTCTGTAAGTTTTAATACACTAAAGAAATCTCACCTTTATTCATAGTACTTAGGAGAAATGAGGACTTCCTCAAAAGGTACAATTAAAAACTCAATTATTCTTGATTGATTCTCTCTGTTCCTTGGTACCCCAGCTTCTGCATTAAGAAGGTAGTAATCCAAATGCTTTTATTGAAAGGCCATTAGACAGTTTCTACTCCCATATGGGATAGACACTGTGTGACCGGATGAAGCCAACATTTTATGACTTATAAAATAAGGGGATTCTACTATACCACTCACCAAACTTGCAGCTTTAGAATGGGATTTTAGATTATCAGCTACTATCTAAATACGATGTTGCCATGGCATCTCTTCCATTCCGTTGGTGTGACTATATATTGCTACAACACTTTAGAAATCGATTTGGCATTGCCTCATAAAGTTGAAGACACACATGCACTATGACTCAGCAATCTGATGTCTAGAAAAACTCCTCTAAATGGGAATCTGGAGACTCCTACCAGAATGCTCAGATCAGTGACATGTTACAACCCGAAGCTAAAAGCAACCCAGTTCTCCCTAAGGAGTGTAACAGATCAAGAGTTTTCATAAAGGACTGAAAGCTAATGAGTCACACTTGGATACATCAACATGACCCAACTGCAAAACATAATATGTAAAGAAGTGGGCACCTGGGTGGCTCAGTCGTTAAGCGTCTGCCTTCGGCTCAGGTCATGATCCCAGGGTCCTGGGATCAAGCCCCACATCGGGCTCCCTGCTAGGTAGGAAGTCTGCTTCTCCCTCTCCCACTTACCCTGCTTGTGTTCCCTCTATCGCTGTTTCTCTATCAAATAAATAAATAAAATCTTAAAAAAAAAATGGGGGGGGGGAGAGACAAGTCAGGTAACAGCCTGATCCTATGTCAATAAAGACAGAAAAATGAGTATTATTTGGGCGCATACATATGTGATAAACCATAACCAAAACCAAAGAATATACTAACATAATTTTTTAAAAAATGTAATTCTGGGTGGAGAGAAGGGGATGTGAATGATGATGAATACGCACTTCTAACTTTTAATTCTTAAGCTGGCTAGCAAGTACAGAGGCCACCATTATATTATTCATTAAATCATACCTAAATGTCATATACACACTCTTGTATATAATTATGAATGCATTATTTTTTAAAGCTTAAGAAATATCTCTAAGATGGCTAAATCATTGCTGTTGTTTATGCTGAAGGTAGAAAACACGCGACTAAGAGGCACCTGGGTGGCGCAGTGGGTTAAGTATCTGCCTTCAGCTCAGGTCATGATCTCAGGGACCTGGGATCGAGTCCCATGCATGTTGGGCCCCCTGCTCAGTAGGGAGTCTGATTCTCCCTTTCCCTCCGTCCCTCCCCACTACTCATTCTCTCTCTCTCTCTCTAATAAATAAGTTAATCTTAAAAAAAAGAAAAGAAAACATATGACTGGTATTTGCAGAATCATCTTTATCCCGTAAATAATGAGGACAGTCACCTCCTATGTTCATTCTGTCCAGGTGGCCATAGATCCACAATCCTTTACCGTGACTTAATTTTTGCCTTTGGCCCTGGTGGCCATCAGACGGACAATCCATCTCCTCACCACTGGTTTCAAGGGCTTTTAAGTCCACATTCCTAATCATCACCCTTGTTTGTTTACCTAAAGTGCTTACCTGCCGGTGACAGCAAAGTAATTCTCATTTCAGCAGTTCAACCACCGAGAGGCCCAGCCACTGGCCTGCTCTGCTACCCAGCCGGCCTCTCTCTGCCGGTGGCCACGTGAGCAGGTCAGTCAGGCTCTCAGTTTCCCTTCTTAATCCATACCCGGTGTCACTGAAAAATCCCTGTTCTAACTCTCAAACAATGTTCATCTGGAAGATAATTTTGAAAGTCGTACTGCAGGGCAGCGAGAGGCTAGAAATGGTGACAAAGGCCTTCATTCTGAGTGACATTTGAACATCCCCTTTGCTCCATATCTCGCTGCTCTGGTGAGGTGCCCCAGGCAATTAGTGATAGCCCGAGAACAGATCATGGGAGGAAGCTTGTAACAAGAAATCTGAGCTAACAATTCATTATGAGTTCGAGAAAAGCCCTGCAAGCTAAGAAACCTTTTTTCCCTCCACAGATACCATGTCAGACTTAATACTGTGTCAGAACTGTTGTCCTTAAGGACTGAACAAATCTTGCTCTCACACAAAGGAGGTTACCATTAGCAACACTGTTATGAAGGGTAGTTAAAAGAAATATTAAGACACAAGCACAAAAAGATCAGGAGTAGGTAGAAAGTGTGAGTTAGCTCTTATATTCAAACCGTAATAAAAATCTTAAAATATATGAATTACATTTTTACACCAATAGGGATTTTGCTTTTCAGGAAGGCAAAGTTTTGATGCTTTCTATGATTGGGGAAAATACAAATATTACAACGAATCTAGAGCAGGGTCATTCAAAAAGGCTTATGTGAGCAGTGATCAGGCAACACGGAGTCTCTTGCTTCAATGAGATATGAGGCCAGACAGATGGGTCAGAATGAGGCGGCAGAAATTCACAAGGGTCACAGAAACAATGAATTCCAGGAAATAGCAGAAAAAATGAGGAAATCTACCATTAGATAGGTCTCTAATTTCCTTTTACTTTAATTTGTGAAGACTGGTTTCAGCCAGACAAATACTCTCCTTGAGAAAGATGATTAAAGGAGAATCCATGTGGAATATTTTCTGCCTGTTCTGCCATTTATCAACGTTCACAGTGTTTTAAGAGACAAAAAGGGCAAATGGGATTCCATTCAGGCTAATGCAGTAGAGGGGACACTCATTAATGAAGAAGGTTTGAAAGAAAAGGAAGGGAGCCTGGGTTTCACAGAGGCAGGTCAACAAGACAGTCCTCCAGGAGTCTGACGGAGTCGTGAGAAAGGAGGGGAAGGGGCTTAGCAGGGAAAAGGCAGGGTTGGAGGAGATTTCAGAATTGTAGCTGCTTCCCGGGACCACAGGGCTCAGATCAAGTTCAGCAATGCCCATGGTGACAACAAAATAATGTTGAAGATTGCTGAATCCTCATTCTGAAGGGAGAGCTACAACCTAGCAAGCCCATGGTTTGTTCTGCACCGTAAATATGTAAAACGTGCTCCGTGCTTCTGCTCCTCTTCACCGGGTCACATCCTGTCTTGATGCCTGTGACCGGACCTCTCTCAGGGGCCCGAGTCACACGAGTGCTGCTCCTGAAGTTTGCCTCCCAGAAGCCAAAAACGCACTGGCAGAGCCAACCCAGCCCTCGACTGACACGTGCTGTGGATCAGAATACGTGTGCTGCTGGGAGTCATTAAGGTGCACAGGCGGGTTAGAACCATAAAAGCAAGCCAAGGGAAGACAGCGCTTCAGCTCTCATCCTAGCAGCTTGTGCCTAGTGGCCTGAATATTGCCTGGATCCCACAGGGGATCCAGGGGTCTACACGCGCAGGGTCCCCAGAGCATGACCCGCCTAAATAAGCCCTTCTGGCAGCTCTCTTCAGGCAGGGTTTTCCCTAAGCAATCGAGCCGCATGTCTTTTGCAGAATATTCTTCAAATTGATATGCTTACTGTTTTATTGATCCATCTTGGAAACAGAACAGAGAGGTTAAGGGCTGAAATGGCTTAGCTGACTTCTCTCAACATAACTGTATCTTGAAGAAGGCCATTCACTTTTTTTTTTTTTTAACTATGTGAAAGCAACTGTATTATCTTTTTAAGATTTTATTCACTTATTTGACAGAGAGGGAGTATAAGTGGGGGGAGGAGGGGCAGAGGGAGAGGGAGATGCAGATTCCCCACTGAGCAGGGAGCCTGATGTGGGGATGGATCTCAGGACACTGAGATGATGACTGAACCCAAGGCACACACCTAACTGACCCAGGTGCCCCAAGAAGGCCTTCACTAATTAGAAAAGAGTGAATATGTGGGCAAGCAGGTGTTCAAACAAAGGAAAATTTACTGTGAGTGGACATTCAGATTATTCATTTGAGTCAAATACATCCAATCTGTGCAGGTTAAATCCATTTGCCAAGAAAATTGTTAAAAAATAAAATAAAAAAGTAAAACATAGTGCTGATTTAAAAGTGAGCATTATAGTAAAAGAAAGAGTAACAGTAATATTCTTCTGGTCTCGTTTTAAGAAATATCGACAATCACAATCATCAAGCAAAAATCC
Organism: Mustela nivalis; assembly: GCF_964662115.1. NCBI lineage: Eukaryota > Metazoa > Chordata > Mammalia > Carnivora > Mustelidae > Mustela > Mustela nivalis. The sequence goes on along the minus strand of NC_139022.1, from coordinate 40,582,414 downwards.
TTCATTTCAGGTTAGGCTGTAATTACGCCACTGTATTTTTCAGTGCATGCAAGTTTAAAAGAAGAAAGTCTTTTTATCCTCAAATTCCTTAGTCTCTGAGACCCAAGGTAACCAAGGTACACATCTCATGTGTTCACGACATGCGTTCCCCTTTGTGGATGTCTTCAGTCTCACATCAGAAAGAATTCTTATTTTCTTCCTGATTGTTCTACATGGGTTACCTTTCCTGTTATTAGCACAGTTTAGCTTCCAACTGATCGATTCATTCTTCTGACACACTCACAGAGATTCTATCAATCTAGAAAGCTTAGTCCTAAAAAGAACAAGTCAATGACTCGAATCACACTGAAACTTCCACCATCCATGATCAAGTTCTTCATGATTTCCTGGATATATTTTTTTTTTTCTCCCCAGAGAGGTGTCAGGTAGATGGCGGCCAAAAGTCGGCAAAGCACAAAGGACTTTGAGTTACCCATTCAAATATGACCTAATTATTCTTGACATTGTCAGAAAATTTCTTTCATGATGCTCTTAAACAGTGCAGCTTATGTTAAAATACATGTAAGGCAAATAAATCACTTTCCACTATGTATTATTATATAAATCTTATCATGACTGTGAAAATATTTGACAAAATGCCATTGAGCAGTGCTTCGCATTTTAAATTTTCTTAGTGTGCTCCTGAATAAGGCTGCAGGTCCAATGCCCTTTCTCAATGCCAGATCTTTAAATTTTGTGATTTAATTTTAAATCCCTGTCTTTAGATTATTTTTTATACAGTATGATAATTCCAACTGACAAATTCCTCTGAAGCACAGAAATGCAGAAGAAAGTTAAAAATCACAAAATGTAATCCTTTGCAATAATTTATAACATTGTAACTTTTTATTTTGAAATGATTCTCAACTTACAGAAAATTGTAAACACGTTACCAAAAAAAAAAAAAAAAAATCCCATGGATCCCTTACCCTGATGCCTGAAAGGGCAACATTTTATCACATTACCACACTTGTTTTGTTTTGTTTTGTTTTATATTTACTTATTTCCTTTTAGAGAGAGAAAAAGACAGAGACCACAATGGGGAGGGACAGAGGGGGAGAGAGAGAGGGAAGCAGACTCCCTGCTTAGTGTGGAGCTCAAGGCTGGGGTGGGGGATCCCATGACTCCTTGATCATGACCTGAGCCAAACCAACAAGAGTCAGACACTTGAACTTTGTTACCCTTGGGGCCCTCCACATTTGCTTTCTCATTTTCTTTCCCATCTATTTCCTTCTTTCCCTCTTTCTTTCCTTCTTCTTTCCTTCCCTCCTTCCTTTCTTCCTCTCTCTGTCCCTCATAATCATTCCTGAAATTAATTAGCAATTTTCGTTAATCTTTTCAAAGGAACTAAAGCTTTGGCACTATTATGGCTCTGTAATGTTTCTTTGATTTCTTTTTCATCGATTATCTTTCCTCTGCCTTTGGCTTTATTGGATTCTTCATTTTCTAATTTCCTTTTTTTTTTTTTAAGATTTTATTTATTTATTTGACAGAGATCACAGGTAGGCAGAGAGGCAGGCAGAGAGAGAGGGGGAAGCAGGCTCCCTGCTGAGCAGAGAGCCCAATGCGGGGTTGGATCCCAGGACCCTGGGATCATGACCTGAGCTGAAGGCAGAGGCTTTAACCCACTGAGCCACCCAGGTACCCCCATTTTCTAATCTCTTAACCTGTCTGCTTAGCTAACAAGATTTCACCCTCTATTTTATGTTATTATGAGCAATTAAGGTCATAAATTTCTATTTTTTGACAATTCCAGAAAATTTTTGATATTACATCTTTAATGTTTATTTAGTTTCACTTAATTATTTCCATTATTCTTATTTGATTCATAGGTCATAGAATCATGTGGTTTTGGTTTTCCAAGGCCCTTCCCTATTGTACTGTGACTTAACTACATTTCGTTTGAAGATGGTACCAAAAGTGATACTTAATCTGTGAAATTTACTGTTACTCTAGTACTTGTATTTAATTGATTTTGTGGATGATTGCTCAATTTTTAAAATATATATTATCTAGTTGTTGGGTGCAGTAATCAAAAATATCAATCGTGTAGTTCAAACTGGCAATACAAATACCAAATATTCATATCTGCTTTATATATTTAGTATTAAGAGGCATTGTGAAATACAATTATGATGGTGAATGATAGAATTCAATTCCCTTAAAATGTTATCAATTTCTTCTTTGTCTATTTTGAAATTACTAGGTAAAAGTTATGACTTTGTTATATTTCTTGAAAATTGATTTTTTAAAAGTATATTACCTCGGGACACAGGAGTGGCTCAGCCAGTTGTGTCTACCTTTGGCTCAGGTCATGATCTCAGGGTCCTAGGATCAAACCCACATCAGACTCTCTGTTCAGTGGGAAGCCTTCTTTTCCCATTCACCTGCTCTCCATGCTTCCCCCCCCCCCCCAAATAAATAAAATCTTTTTTAAAAAAGGTATATTGCCTTTATCACTGAGAATCATGTACAAACGTAACTAATACTGTACCCAGCATTTGCCATCATGCTATAATACGTCGGGATTCTTTGCCTTTAGTCTTCAGACCAGATATGACATACCCCTAGCATAGGAGACAACATTTTAATAGATATATGTTCACTTAGTATATTTTCATTGTATTTTCATAATTGAGATGTGCCTAAATTTATCCGTCTGTCTAATTTTAGTATAACTTTAAAAATGACCTAATAAAATTATTTAAAATGTCTCTTCCCTTTTGCTTTGCTCTAAAATAGTCTGGGTAATAGAGAACAATATACCATTTCTTTGAAATTTAAACTTTGGGGGTGCCTGGGTGGCTCAGTGGGTTAAGCCTCTGCCTTCGGCTCAGGTCATGATCCCAGGGTCCTGGGATCGAGCCCCGCACTGGGCTCTCTGCTCAGCAGGAAGCCTGCTTCCCCCTCTCTCTCTGCCTGCCTCTCTACCTACTTGTGATCTCTGTTTGTCAAATAAATAAATAATAAAAAAAAGAAATTTAAACTTTGACTATAGAGAGAGTCTTGGTGTTGTCTGATACAAAAAGCCTTGGATGTCTACATGTAGATTTATCACCACCCATACCTTCTACCTTCCCAATTCTAGAAGGGTTTATTAAAAAAAAAAAAATGAGATGATCCATGTCACTATTCCTTGTGTGTTTATGTGTTTTCTGAAATCAATAATTTTTTCCAGTTACTTACACAATTTAAGTTCTTAGGTTGCAATTATTGTGTCTGATTTCAACTTTCTCCTGCATCATTTTCTTTGAAAACACATTTTTTTGGTAGAATCAATAATTATTTGCATTAACTCAATGCATTTTGAGGAACTGACTACAATTTTTTCCCCATGATTTCTGTTTGCATCTCTTTGTCATCTTGTTACAATACAAGGTCAAATGACTATTTGAGAAAAATGCATGGAGGATGAACTGCCTGTCTTTATATATCTGAAAATATATAAGTTCTGCCATTTAACTCAAGAATGGTTTAGAAACTCCTTTCTCTGTTCTCGGAAGCTCACTGCCATAGTGAAAGCATGAGTCCTGTGGCCAAGCTAAATGGTCGGATCCCAGCTCTAATCGTCTCTGGTGGTGGGGTCTTGTATTACTCAAATGACATCTCTGGGCCTCACTTTTTTTGTCTCCAACATGGCAATATCCGTTGAACCTAATTCGTATTAGTTGGGAGGAGTATGGATATCCCTTTGAGCTCATGTACAATGAGTCATCATTTAGCTTACTGAACTCCTCATTTCATCTCTTATATATCTTATATATATATTATATTATATATATTATTATATATTATATATTATATATAATTATAATTATATATATTATATACTATATATATTTCATCTCTTATATATCTTATATATATATCTCTTATATATTGTGAACTTGGGCAATTATCCAGATTTTGCTTGCTTCTGGGAATACTCAGTGAAAAGAGACCCAGAATTAAGAAGTGATAATCCAAATGCATGGAAACTAAAGGCACGAGCTTCAGAATTATATAGTAATAGTATAACTGAGGTTTAGTTGATTGTCCAGTGATGATAAAATATCAAGTTCCAAGTAGTTATTTTGAGTCATATTCTTGCTATTGTAAAGTATCATGTAATATTTTTTGATACAGTATGATATAAGGATTTCACTGAGTCCTGACAATGTTTTCTACCACCATTTTTCTAGATTCCCTATATATAATATTTAACTGAGAAAGATGGATAACCAATATTACATGGTCAATGAAAGAGATCTCTCCTTTTTAAAAAACAAGACAAAATACAAAATACAAAACAAAACAAAAACGCTTCCCACAGATTGCATGGATTATCAACATACTCATTAGTTACTCTGTGTATCAGTGCTTCCCCTGACCAGCTTACAGTTAGTTTAAGACCCCAGTTTAAGGAAATGCCCTGAACACCAGCATTCATTCAAGGTCTGCTGCTTTTGCCATTAAACTTCAACAAACGCAAATAAGGTGGCATTACCTATTTAAAAGACTTATTTTCCTAGCTGGATAAAGTGCAGTTAGAAAATATATAAACTAGTTTATTTCAACAACTTTTAATAGCGTGACATTGTGAAAGGGAATGAGTTAGAGCCTAGAAGTAGAGGGTGGAAAAAAAAAAAAAAAAAACCCAGAGGCTTCTAGAAAGACTGGTGCTAGGTAAATTAAATCACTAATAAAATTACTCTGTTGATTCAATTTGCCTCTCACATTATGTACAGATGGCTTTCCAATTTTATTAATGAGAAGAATATTTAGATTGTACCTAACAATGTGTCCCAAATGATTTGCCATTTGATATACGTTAGGAAATACAGCGAAACTGATGAACAAGACAACGTGATAGAAAAGAATATGTTAACTGTGCTGGTATTCATTTCCTTTCTGCCGTGCGTGGGAAGGAAAAAGAAAAAACAGAAAGGGTCTGTTTGTTTAGCCCTTAAGTGCATTTATTTCCATACAAAGGGGATATCCTAAGTGAGGACTCCATACTTCAAGATTACATTCTTCTATGCATTTAGAAGTTGGCACACACAGAATCACTGCATTATATAGCTTATGCCTTTATTATAATCAGTTGCATTCAGTTTAAAATTCCTAAACCAATGTGGAAAAATGTGACTCGAAGGGGAAGTGATTCACGTCTCACTCTTTCTGGGGGCCATAAATCAGTACAGTTGGAAGACCGATTTTCTCATCTGGGTTTTGCAAAACCTTGCAAAGAAATATAATATGTAATATGTCAAGAATTTAAGTGGCTATTTCCTCATTTCTTAAATATACTGAGACAGAAGAATTTCAATTAATCTTATTTCTCCTTGGCCACTAACCCCCATGATAGGCTGAATATTTGCTGTATATGTTATGCCCTAAGCATACCTAGTTTTAGAGCTGCTCTGCCACAGTTAAAACAGTGCTATGATTTGTCTGTGGAGGAACTGGGTCTACCACTTAATAATTATCTTTTCTCCATTAAATCAGGTCCAATACCTTGCTCAAAGATGCCTGAATTTTTATCAATTTTGTTGATTTCTTTAGTTTGAGCTTTTGTCCTAGGGTGACATGTTAGGATATGAAAAGCTACACCATATTCAGGATGTAAATACAGTCACATTCCTCATTTGTCTAAAGTAAGATAAAAGGAACTCAAGCACTCCCTAGGCCAGATTAGCAGGGAGTCCAGCATATTAGTCCTCCCCCTGCTGCCACTACATCCCACTGATGATCAAAGCGTCTCCACACCTTTAGGAACTGGACTCCAAAGCCCACATCCATTACTCTCCCTCCCAAGAGGAGCTCATTCCTATCCTTCATCATCCTGCTATCACTACTGTTTCTCCTGCTATGGTACAGTACCGCTGTTGAACACTGCATCCACTGGCACCTGTAGCAACCTCCCAAGACTAGATTCGCCAGACATATGGGCAGCAAACATGTGCAACCTGGGCTATCTGTATTGGTTTCTAGTTTCAAGCCACTTCCCACCTTCATCTTAAATCCAAAAGGCTCTTTCTAAAAACAAACAAGCAAGCAACAACAACAAAAAAACCAAAAAGCTCTTCCTTCTTTTGCTGGAAAACCGGTCTTGACTATCCCCTACTAGTGCTTTGCCTTTGAAACACAATTGGTCCCCTTACCCCTTTTTCTCCAGGAACGCTTTCTGCTCCTGGGTGATAATGATTCTCATAAAGGTTGCTAAATAGACTTTGCATTTTCATCCCTCCCAGTAGAAGATAAACAACCCCTCTAGACACAAACATAAGCATAAACTTCAATAGGACATGCAACTACAGAGAACAGGAGCAGTGGAAAAATTTGACACATTAAAATAAACCTATTTGAGCAAATGAATTAATGTATCATTTTCCTTCAAGACTGAAAATCATGCATGTGGAGACCTTATTACTTATATGAGTACTATGGTGGAAAACTTCACTCTTTCTAACAAAACACCAATGACCAGTCAGTTCACCGAATTAAAACAAAAACAAAAATGAATACAAAAAGATGATAGGAATATTTAACTGCAGGGTAGTTAACATAAGTGTTATATTACTTTCAGGTATACAGTGACCTAGTCAGAGAAAGACAAATACTGTAAGATTTCACTATTATTCTTATTATGAAAAATAACTATGGCCACAACCCACAGACTTTTCTATACTATTTGTGTATTCCCTTATTATCCAGTGGATTCCTATTCCTGTAGTCAAATACTTACCTCAACCTTGATTATGCAGTTTAAGTTATTACTGTAATTCTAATTGAATTTTAATTTACATAAACCTCTGAAATGTGATTGGGAAAAGTAAAACGTTGTTCACATCAAAGAAAATAAAATGCTTTGAAAGACCTTATAAGAGTCTTAGAAAATAAAACTAAAGTATTTGCTGAACTGTCAACGTCATCATATAAATTTTACAAAACTTTACATGAGTTTCATAAAAATATAAAATGAACATAAACCACTGTGTTATTTAGCACATTAATGAGGCACACAAAAGAATAAAGTTGTTTTCAAGAGCACTAAAAATAAGTTTTGTATTACAAAGATAAGACAAAATTGCTAGGTTAGTCATAAAACTAAGTCAATATCTTAAAGGACATCAAAACCATAACCTGTAGTCTAAAATTTCCCTGGTACATGGTCAGACTGTATGAATGCTATAGATGACACTTGCGTTAATAAAACACAATTTTTAAAATTTGTCCACTGATTCATGTTTTGGCTCCTGAGATCTATCTTATACCTTTACTATACAAAAAGTTTTCAATGCCTTATGAGAGGCAAAATACCAGCATGATGCCACCTCCTTTTGGTACACAACCATCTTATACACAGGTGTGTTATATAAGTTCATATTCAACATTGGAAATTAAAGCTAAAAGAAACGTTAACCATCACTTAGATCCGCTCTTCCCTTGAGAGAGGAAGACACTGACATCCTAAAAAATAAAATGTGAAACCACAAGCACCAGAGGTAAAGAATGCAGATTTCTTTTCTCTCTTCTAAGTGCTTTCATTTACCTGTTCCTGTCTTGTGCAAGACATTTAAATGAAACGTGGTTGATATCCAGATGAAATAGATGGAAATAGCCCTCAAATCCCTACAGGAATTCAGAGGACACTTCCAGCTTGCAGTTAACTAAAATTTCTAAGTCTTGTTTTTCACATTTATCAGATTTATTCCAACTCCTGAATTTTATTTTTAAAATCTGAATGTGAGACTTCATACTTACTCATCTTAAATTATACCTTTTAGTTGTTAATCATCATTTTTGCTTCACGAAGTATGTTTAAATTAGATTTCTGTCTCCCATCATAATTTATCACTCGTTTTCTAAAACTAGATCAGCATGTTTTGTGTTTTAATCAAGCCCAGGTCAAAGATTTAACCTTCAAGGACACCACTAAAATACTTTTACAGGAGGTTTCAATGATACAGGAATGAGATAAATTACACATTCAAATAGAAGGCTAACAAAACAAAGCATAGTCGAGGACATATATTAAAAGCAAGCAGACTTGGGATGCCTGAGTAGTGTAGTTGGTTAAGGATCTAACTCTTGGTTTTGGCTCAGGTCGTGATCTCCGGATCCTGAAATAGAGCCCCACGTCCCACACCATGTTCAGCAAGGAGTCTGCTTGAGAATCTTTCTCCATCTCCCTCTACCCCTCCTGATCATGCTCTCTCTCGCTCTCTAAAATAAATAAATCATCATCAATTAATTAATTAATTAATTATGAAGGAAGCTTCACTAATAAATTCTGTATTATATCTATCTGGAAACATTCCAGAATAAGAAAGACTTGACACAGATAAAAATCAAAACACACACTGGACAAAATTACTACAACAGAAAACTGATGAAGTTTATGAGACTGGCACACTACTGATTGTGCTAACGAGGCATTTTAAGGAATCAAAGAATGATATTTAGTATTGTCTGTGGAGCTGTTTGGAAAATTACAACATTTAAACTAAGAGCCATAAGAATATTACAAATATATATGTAAGTATACAGACCTTATTTCTAGTTTATATTCCACAGAGTTATCTCAAACCTTGAATTTCCTATTCAACTGTCAGTGGTCACTGGCCTAAGTTAAGGAAAAGAGAGTGAAGTATAAACAATATTCAAATAAACCTTTAAAAAAATTTTGACATATGTCCTTTCATTTCATTTTAAAAATATAAGCCCCTCTCCTCCCTGTTCTAAGGTAGAAAATATAATTTCAAATTTCTATCAATTTACATTATTGTTATATTCGACAATTCCTTATGTCTTTCCTTTCTCCCCCTTCTCTCAACCTCCAACTTTACTTGTGTTGTCTTGTTTTATCTAATAAAATATTACAGTAACAGAATATTTCAGTGCATTAGACATTTTACTGAAGAAATCAATTCGTATCAGTAGATGTCGTATTTGTCTTTTATTTAGTAGTAATGACTTCGTTATTTAAGTGGCCCTTTTGAAGAGCCAGAAATGGGCCCCTTTAAAATCTTTGTGAATTCCTTGGTGTTTTGTGTCTGGATTCTCTCCTAAAGATACAAGGCACTGAAATAGTAAAGTATATTGAAGTAGCTTACAAAAGAAATCACGGTAAACCCAAAATCAAACGTCACCTTCTTGGGTTTAAAGTCCAGTGCTGAGCCTTCCATAGTACAATAGATATTAAGGAGAGCCAAGAAATGAACTGCTCTCTATGAAAATGGAGTTTGTAGATAAGCAACTGTCTACTTCCCAGGGGAAAGGCACTATATATGCCAGACAAGTCCTGCATTCGTTTTGTTGCCTATGCATCTCCTGGGAGCTAACACACAAACTACCACATTTCAAATACGTTTTCTCTGACCCAGACCTTTCTTGTTTACAGAATTTTTTTTTTTTCAGTCTGTCAACCTAAGAGCAAACCAACTAGAATCTGAGATAGCCAAGGCTAATTTGTATTTTTTCCTTTGGTAAGAATTGAATGCTCAATTTCTCTTTCCCCTCCACATCACCTTTAAAAAGGCAAGCATTTCAGGGCACAGTCTCCACCTTAATAGCAGTTTGTTGCAAATAGTGTTCAAATATATGGGTATGTTCCATAATCTTTTCATTTCTCACCTTGATTATTCCAATATCCCCAATCTGCAAACTGATAGCGCAATCCATTCCATAAAATAGAATACAACACTTGGGGGACGTCTGTGGCTCAGTTGGTTACAGCATCCTAGGATCAAGCCCTGCATCAGGCTCCCTGCTCAGTGGGGGGGTCTACTTCTCTTTCTCCCTCTGCCCCTCCTCTCAGCTTGTTTTCTCGCATGCAGTCTATCTCTCTCTCTCTAATAAATGAATAAAATATCGAAAAAAAAATGCAACGCTTATCATACCATGGTCCTGTCAAATGCTTCCCTTGGTCTCCTCTATGCAATTTAAGCTAGGTCTCTTGCACTGTAAGCAGACTTGTCTAATCTTTTCCCATTCTTCACCTCACAATTTACTCTATGGTAATGGCATGCAAACACACACACACACACACACACACCACATTCTTAGACACTCATGGCTTGTTTGCTTATCTTTGAGAGGGTTTTCTATACAGGGAGCTTACCTCCATGTCTATCTTTGATTTACAATTTATATTTAACCATATATTCAAAAAATCACTCCTGTTGTCTAGGTAAGTTAATAAAAATGGAGTGATTTGAAAGGTGAAAGCTACTCATATTGTCACAACCTCATGAGAACATAATAAAATACACACTAGTGTGCAGAGTATTCAGTGAGAAGTGCCCTTGTGGTCAACAGCTGTGGAATGAAGGGGGAGGCAGAAGGAGTGGACAGAGAGGACCCGAGCTTCAGTTAAGGCTCAAGGACGACTCTGAAATACAGAGAACTCTGGAGCTAGAATGGGCTTTCAGACGTGACCCAGTGAAGCTGAGATGGCCAAGCCGTTGTCCTACAGCATCAGTAACTGTGTGTGGCTTCCAGTGGACAGATAAGAAACTGGGGGAGGTAGCTTTCCGCAGCTGAGACCATATCTCAAGAAGTAACAGCCAAAAGCTGTCCCAGGATCCTTACAACAAAGAAGTTCTTCACTGAGCACTACCTTCTTGCATCACAATGTCAACTACACTGTGGTGACTAAGGAAGGAAGGAAGGAAGGTGAATTTGAACAGAATATGGGATAAATTTGACCTGAAAATAAATATATATTCAAATAAATATATATATTCAAATCATATATACATCAGTAGTTGTGCTACATGTAAAGGGAATAATATGCCAATTAAAATTCAAAAATCAATGGATTGGATTTAAGAATGCAACTACAGATCTCTTGAGAGAGACTCACTTAAATGTGAATAGAAATTGTAATGTTAGGGGGCGCCTGGGTGGCTCAGTGGTTTAAGCCGCTGCCTTTGGCTCAGGTCATGATCTCAGGGTCCTGGGATCGGGTCCCACGTCAGGCTCTCTGCTCGGCAGAGAGCCTGCTTCCCTCTCTCTCTCTCTGCCTGCCTCTCCAACTACTTGTGATTTCTCTCTGTCAAATAAATAAATAAAATCTTTAAAAAAAAAAAAAAAGAAATTGTAATGTTAGTAGTTGGGAAAATAAATACCAAAAAGTGTTAGAGAAAATACCACAGTTAGATTTTAAGGAAAAATATTTTTATGATTTAAAAAATACCAGGTCCTCAGGAAGATATAAAAATTATTAATTTCCAGTCACCAAACAGCAGCATCAAAATACATAGAGGTAAAATTGGCATAACAGAAGAGAGAAATAAACAAATCCATATTTATAGAAGCAGATTTTCATATACTTGTCATAGTAACCAATAGGCTATTCAGGTAAAATATCACATCATCTTTTTTTTTTTTTTAATTTATTTCTACTCCCCCTGTGGGGCTTGAATTCATGACTTCAAGATCAAAAGCTACATACTCTACCAACTCAGCCAGCCAGACACACTATAGGTAAAATACCAATTCATAAAGATGTATCTGATACATATGTAGAACACTCACCATATAACAGCAAAATACACATTGTAGGCCATGAAGTAAGTTTTAACATACTTCAAAGAATTGAAAATACACAGAACTATCTTTGATCATACTATATTTCAGCTAAGAATGTTTAAGAAATAACTAGAAAATATTCCTATATTTGTAAATCAAGCAATATACTTCTAAATATATTTGAATAATCATTAAAAGTGGAAATTCATTTGTTTGTTCAATTTTATTAAAATACAATATTCAAAATATGTGGGAGATATTAAAAGCAATATTTATGGGAAAATTTATAGTACTAAATATATGTTTTAGAAAAGAAGAGTATCAGTAGTTCATATCGGTGGACAGAGTTCAAGGAGGTAAAAAACAAAACTATTCTCAGTGATGGTTAAAACATAGAAAGAATAAAGATAAAAGTAAAAATTTGTGGGTGCCTGTGTGGCTCAGTGGGTTAAAGCCTCTGCCTTCAGCTCAGGTCATGATTCCAGGGTCCTGGGATTGAGCCCCACATCAGGCTCTCTGCTCAGCGGGGAGCCTGTTTCCTTCTCTCTCTCTCTCTGCCTCTCTGCCTACTTGTGATCTCTCTCTCTCTGTAAATAAATAAATATTTTAAAAATCTTTAAAAAAAAGTGAAAATTTGTAATATAGAAAAACCCCCACAAAACCAATGTTACTTCTTGGAAAAGCTACTAAAATTGGTAATTCCCTACCAAGAATGATCAAAATAAAAAGTCAAAAGGTAAAGACAAACACTATGAGGAATGAAAAAGGAACATCAGGACAGATCTTTCCAATACAGAAGAGATAGACTACATTATGAACAACTGTAGGCCAATAAATTTGAAAATGTAGCTTCAAGAGTTGAATGCCTTGAGTAACACAAGTTATGAAAAATTACACAAAATTTGAAATCAAAACATTTCTCTGTCTAATAAATAAACAGAATCTCTGATTAATTGCTCTCCAACAGGTTTAACCCCAAAACTGGATGACTTCCTCTGTGTATTTTTCTCTCATACTTCAGAAACACAATGCCAGTATTATACACAATCTTTTAATCTTAGAGAGATACAGAGATGGGAAGTTTTTCATTTTTATTTTACTAAGTTACTGTAACCATGATACTGAAGCATGACAAGTGCATTAATGGGATAATTTTATATCAATATGTCATAGAGATACAAAATCTTAAATTAAGTATTATCAAAACAAATCTAACACAGCATACCATGACCAAGTTTGTTTCAAGTATGTAAGTTTAGTATTTCCAAAATCAATGTAATTTACCATATTAAGAAACTAAATAGTAAAAATAATGTAATCATACCAATAAATAATTTTAAAAAACCTCTAAAAGAATTTAATATATATAATGAAAAAATGAAACAAAAAAATAGCACATGAGGAATAGGAGTGAAATTCCTTACACTCATGAAGTTATCTTGACAAAAAAAACAAACAACCTTAAAACTATATGATATAACTTAATTAATGAGAAAATATTGTAAGCTTTTTCCTGGCTTGAGAATGAGAAAAAAGTGTCTTACGTTCAAAACTGCACTGGATCTATCCAGGGCTATAAGATTAATAAGTCAAAATTATGCTTAACAAAAATAAAAGGGAAAAAATCTAATATGCACAGCTGGACAAATGTATATATTAAAATACAGAAAAGAGTACTGCAGAGAAACTGTTAGAATCCACAATTTTGGAGCTGCTGAGTCCATAATCAATATATAAACATCAATTTTATTTCTAGGTATCAGTCACATGAAGTTGTAAAATGTTATTTTGAAAAATTTTTTCATTTGTTATCATTAGAAACCATCAAAAATTAAGCATAAGCTCTGGGAACAAACTGACGGTTTTAGAGGGGAGAGGAGGGAGGGGATGGGTGAGCCTGGTGATGGGTAGTGAGGAGGGCATGGATTGCATGGAGCACTGGGTGTTACACACAGACAATGACTCATGGAACACTACATCCAAAACTGATGATGTACTGTATAGTAATTAAAAACACAACAAAAGAAAAAAAACTAGGCATAAATTTTATAAAATCTACCTACTATTACTACAGAAAAACTGTAAAACTTTCTTAGAAAAACTTAAAAAGACCTAAAGAAACAAAGAGAGAGACCATTTCCACGTAGTGGAAGATTTTCAAGAAGACAGTTCTCTCCAAATTAGGCTGCCAATCCACTGTAGTGACACTACAAATTCCAGCAGAAGTTGTTTTTTTTTTGGGGGGGGGGGAATGGGGAAGTTTATTATCTGATTCTAAAATGTAGAATAAAATTAAAAGGCCAGGAATAGCCCAGATAATAGTGAAAACAAAGAATAAATATATACTTTCACTATCATATACAAGGGTTATTATAAAACTACAGTAGTTAAGGTGGTATGATACTGATGCCAAAAAATGCAAACAAAACACAAAAGAAGAGACACTGTGGTTCAAGCCTCATCAAAATGGAGAAACTCTGGGAAATACCTCAGACACTCAATCAAGAGAAAAAGAAATATAATGCCCTAGAAGCAAGAGACCGTCTTTAGCAAGACCACAAAACAGAAATAGACTCATTCAAAACAGTCTTGGAAATCAGATGTACCAATGGCAAGTCAATTATCTACCAGAAAATTTTTTTTAACCAACTTTAGGTAAAGGTCACATGATCTACAGCCTCTCTAACATATTCCCAGAAATGACAGGTACTCAATAAATAATATAAATAGTAGGACTTGTAATAATAGTAATAGTAATACTAATAATAATATCATCTAGACATGGAAGGAAGAAAAAAGTGACTAACAATCAAGAGGTTAAGATAATAAATATAAACAGATTCATCCAGAACACACACTTTAAAGGTAGCCCTCAAAGTCTTCAAAATAACCATGTAGTTTAAGAAATTAAATAAAAGAATATGCAGACACCTGTTGGGAAAACTGCAATCCACCTCAAATCTTTCGCCGATTTGGACACAGAAATGAAACCGATACATTCGTTGAGGAAAACAATTTTACAGCGGAAAAAGAAATCGAAAAAGTCCTGCATCTACTACAGATGTTGAATTCATAATTTAAAACCTTCCCAGAAAGAAAGCTTCAGGCACAAATAGTCTGGTGCAGGCTGGACTAATGAATTCTTCCAAACATTCATGGGTGAAAAAAACATTACCATTCTTAAGCAAATACAAGAGAAGTCAGACACAGAAAAGTGCACACGATACTATTTATTTACAAGGAGTTCAGGAACAAACAGCTGTTCCGTGGTGGTGTAACTGAGTTATCGGCAGGTATACGTGTGCTAAAAATGCAGGCGATCTTCATATGCCATAAAGCACATGCAAAACCTGCGCAAGGGCTGCAGACTAAGGGATTGGAGAGTGGCCCGATGTAACGTGTAGGGCAGACGTCCTTTTTAGGACTCGCTGTCACTGGAGACCAGAGATTCTCAGACAGCGGCACAAATCCACAGGAACATGCAGCCTTCCCGGGCAGTGCTGGGCAGCCCAGACACAGGAGGTGTAAGACTAATGGTTGGACCGATGCACAGCTGGGAAGGTAAAGGTGGGGGCTCTGGAAGCCGAATGGCTAAGAAGGAGGGTTATGAAAGCAGTGGGACGAGGCTGGAGAGGCAAAAAAGGAAAGTCTTTAGGAAGGAGCTAATGAGAGATGGGGACGACAGAGCTCTCAAAGGACCAAGTCCATGCACAGGAATGAGGGCCTATGCTGTTTTGATGTGTGCATCCCACCTTCCGCCCCACCAGGGCCCCAACTGGCACCCCAATGTCAATCCCGCTAAATGACTAGCTTGTCCAGCGTGGCAGGCCTCTCGGTCTCTGTTGTGTCCCCACGGCTCTCTCTTCATTTCAAACAGCAATCCCCTTCTCCAGCTAGACTGGTTTTCCCTCCCATTCATTTGAGTCTTCCCATGCTGAGAATAGGTGGGACAGAGCAGAGCTCTCTGTGGACCGGTGGTGGCTGGACCAGTAGAGTATGAATGAATACCAGCGTGCCGGCTGGTTTTCTTGGCTCCTTTTTCCTCTCCATCTCCATCTCCTCCTCCTCTGCCTCCTTCGCCCTTCCTTCTTTTTTCTTTTCTTTCTCCTCGTTTGAAGTGTGGGTAGTTTTTATTTCAGGTAACACACTAAATGGTTCAACTAAATTTCTCATTTAGTGTCTATTTATGAAATAAAAACATGGGGCTCTGAGCAAAAGTGGAATAAACAGATTCCCAAAGCAATTGGGCTCTTGAAAACACGTCTCCATTTTTTAATTTTTTAAAATTTTTTTTATAAACATATAACATATTATTAGCCCCAGGGATACAGGTCTGTGAATTGCCAGGTTTACACACTTCGCAGCACATACCCTCCCCAATGTCCATAACCCAACCCCCTCCTCCCAACCCCCCTCCCCCAGCAATCCTCAGTTTGTTTTGTGAGATTAAGAGTCACTTATGGTTTGTCTCCCTCCCGATCCCATCTTGCTTCATTTATTCTTTTCCTACCCCCCAAACCCCTCACATTATATCTCCACTTCCTCATATCAGGGAGATCATATGATAGTTGTCTTTTTCTGATTGACTTATCTCGCTAAGCATAATACCCTCTAGTTCCATCCACGTCATCACAAATGTCAAGACGTTGTTTCTTTTGATGGCTGCATAGTATTCCATTGTGTATATATACCATCTCTTCTTTATCCATTCATCTGTTGATGGACATCTAGGTTCTTTCCATAGTTTGGCTATTGTTAACATTGCTGCTATAAACATTCGGGTGTACGTGACCCTTCAGATCACTATGTTTGTATCTTTAGGGTAAATACCCAGTAGTGCAATTGCTGGGTCGTACGGTAGCTCTATTTTCAACTTTTTGAGGAAGCTCCATGCTGTTTTCCAGAGTGGTTGCACCAGCTTGCATAGCCAACAACAGTGTAGGAGGTTTCCCCTTTCTCCACATCCTCGCCAGCATCGGTCATTTCCTGACTTGTTAATTTTAGCCATTCTGACATGTCTCCATTTTAATTAGAGCTCACGTAGAAGGTGAACTGGTATAGCATGGGATGTTGTAGTCACTGCTCTCATTCAAAAAGGAAGTTCCTAATTGCATGAGTTTATATTCTGAACATCAGCAAAAAAACAAAGCATTCTCATCTATGACTATATAACCTGAAAGGGCATATGACGCACGTGTACATTCATGTGTCTGTGCCCATTTTTCAGTCTGCTCACCCCTTGGAACAGCTTTTCCCACCCTATATGCTAAACTAAAGCCCTATTGATAAGGTCAAGTTTAGCCTAAATATCTAAAAAGTCATAAATTTCCCTGACCTTCCCCTGACACCCATATTTAAATGCTAATCACCTTTGTTCATTTTAAATTGTACAGATGTGCTTAAATAACTAGCAACAACAGTATCTAATATGGAACTGAGGAGGACAGTAGCCGAACAGTAATTTTTGTCATTTTAGACTATAATTAAAGTCAAATTTTATAAATGAACTGTAATTCACAGTATGAATGACTGTGATTAATCTGTATAATAATATCAATAATGAGTACTTTACAATACCCTAGGTACGATATGTGTGGTTTTCATAAGAACCATTCAATTTACATTTTATTTATATCTCCATTCAGAAATGATAAAACTGACTTTGAGAGACAATGAATCATTGGCCACGGTTCTGCAGCTGTCAAATGACAGTTCTGGGGTCTGAACCTGCCGTAAATGATAGCAAAGCCCACATTCTTTTCACCATTCCTTACTGCTACTCTAGACGTCAAACGTGTCTTTGTCATACATCTGCACATACGTGTTTCTGATACTGAAATTTCAGTTAGCACCTGTGGTAGGTTGATGTAATGACCCACCAAAGATGCCCATGTCCTCATCACAGCATCCCGTTCATTTAAAAGAGGGAAAAGGGAGTTTTCCACTGTGATTATGATAAGGATCTTGAGATGGGACAATTATCCTAGATTATTACAGGAAGATGTTATAAATGGGATGGTAAAAGTAGCTAATAGCGAGGGACACCTAGGTGGCTCAATCGTGAATTATCTGCCTTAGGCTCAGGTCATGATCCCAGGGTCCTGAGAGCCCCACATCAGACTCTCTCTCACACTCTCCCTGCTTCTTCTCTTGTGTTCCCTCTCTTGCTGTGTCTTTCTCTGCCAAATACATAAATAAAATATTTTTTAAAAAATAAAAGTAGCCATGGGACCCCTGGGTGGCTCAGTTGGTTAAGCAGCTGCCTTCGGCTCAGGTCATGATCCCGGCGTCCTGGGATCGAGTCCCACATCAGGCTCCTTGCTCAGCAGGGAGCCTGCTTCTCCCTCTGCCTCTGTCTGCCATTCTGTCTGCCTGTGCTCGCTCTCTCCCTCTCTCTCTCTGAAAATAAATAAAATATTTAAAAAAAAATAAAATAAAAATAAAAGTAGCCAGAATGCCTGGGTGGCTCAGTGGGTTAAGCCGCTGCCTTTGGCTTAGGTCATGATCGCAGGGTCCTGGGATCTAGTCCCACATCGGGCTTCTTGCTTGGTGGGGATCCTGCCTCTCTCTCTGCCTCTCTGTCTACCTCTGCCTTCCTCTCTGCCTACTTTTGTGCTTTCTCTCTCTCTTTCTGACAAATAAAATCTTCTAATAAATAA
Source organism: Mustela nivalis (assembly GCF_964662115.1). Taxonomy (NCBI): domain Eukaryota; kingdom Metazoa; phylum Chordata; class Mammalia; order Carnivora; family Mustelidae; genus Mustela; species Mustela nivalis. The sequence goes on along the minus strand of NC_139022.1, from coordinate 40,564,199 downwards.
ATAAATAAATAAATAAATAAAAGTAGCTAATAGCTAAAAAGTGCAGGTGACCTCTAAAAGCTGAAAAGTGGGAAAGACCAAAGAACTGATGCCCCCTAGAGCATTATAAGGAACTCAGATGATATCTTGGTTTTAGCCCTAGGAAGCCTCTTTCAGACTCCTGACTTCTAGAACAGTAAATAATAATATGTGTTGCTTTAAGCCACTGCATTTGTAGTAAACTACTATGATTATAGTAGTTTTATGTGTTTATAGTAGTTTATAGTTTATAGGAGTTACAGTAATAACAGAAATCTACTACACATCCTTTGGAGCAAAGAAGTCCTGGAAGGACTTTTGTTTTTGTAAAAAATACGTAAAGTAATTCTGCTCCCCTCAGCATCCTTATTTGCACACAAAGTTTTCTTTCTCTGCTCCCAGAGCTAGGCTTTGTGTGACTTAAAGTTCTCAGCCCTTCAGAGCTATAGTTGGCAATCACATAATGAGACGTGAGAAAGAAAGCACACTTTCTTTCAAACTGTGCTTATCTCATTAAAGATGCTTCTAGTAGTCAATAAAATTTTCAGAACATAATTTTAGGGAAGCATAGCATAGCAAAGAATATAAAAGACAGTAGTTCCAATGCCATATCTATAAAATGCTACATAGAAATTATTGTCTGAGATGTTGTCAAAGAAATACTTAATTTTAAATTAAAGATGACAATGTGTCTTCTTAGTACATGTATTTTCTGCTTTCTTCAAAGATGATTTAATTTCACGTTACTTGGGTTAAATAATCATAAAACTAAAGGTCAGTTACATTGCTTTCACTTTTTAAAGTAAAGTGTTTTCATTATTTTATTTTTATAGAAAGTTGAACCAATTTAAGAATTGAATTAGCCCAAGGGGCTTTATTTTCAATTGCTCACTTATAAAAATATCAGTAAATGAAAAATTTCGGTAAAATTTTAACCTAATAGCATTGTTACAGATTTCATAAAAGAGTCAGAAATTTATTGAGTCTGCTTCACTATTTCTCATGTTTTGGATGCCTGTAATTAAGTTGATTTTTTTGCAATTTGGGCAGAATTTGAAATTATAATTGTAGCAGAATAAAAACTTGATTTCTTTTTTCAAAAAATTCTCTTCTGCAACTACATAAATGAGCTGCTTAGATTTGATAATTTATACTGTATTAGGGTTAGTGGCATCTTTAAGTAGTTACTCAGTCTTGGAAACTTCCATGTCTGAAAACTCAGGGTTGCTAAATAATTTTAGTGTGAGTGTAAATATATATCCGGAACACACACGGAGCTACTAAGAGGAGCTGGAGAATGTCAACAGATTTCCTCAGAAAACCAGATGACCACAAGTAAACACCCCCTCTGAAGCCTTCAGGTGAGCTCACCACCTGTGTCAGTTTTCCAGGGGAAGAATCAAAACTCAAGGATGAAAGTTGGTCAAGGTCTCAAAGTTAACACATGGAAGAGTCAAGATTCAAATCCAGATCTGTCTGATTTCAAAGTCTGGGTCTGGACCCTTTTATTATTCTAGATAGTGTCTACATGAGACAGAACTTCCAAAATCCTGGGATCTAAGTAAGGAAGACTGTAAGTTCAGATGACTATAAATTCAAAAGATGCAGTTTGACTGAAAACTTCAGCACATACCATGACTGGTGGTTTTTCCGAGATACACTGCCCCTGAGATTATCTTGAACAACTGACATCATGTTATTCCCTCAGACACAAAATTGGTTCATATGTATCTAGCTTTCCTTCCTGGAAGGATTCCCTCTTAATCACAGGGTCTGTTTCTAGAGATTCTACCCAATGCACGTGTGCCAAGGGCCCAAAGTTTACAAACACTTGTTGAGTGAATGCCAGTGACAGCTTAACAAGCATAGAGTATGGCTTGTCCAGTGTTATAATCTGATGTACAGTGTACACATTAACCTGTCGGTAGATTAAGGAATTGGGGTGTGATTTATCACAGACTCTGTTTTGTTATCACCAAACCAAGCATATAAATTTATCGTGGTGTTAGCCCTCTTGTGGTTGTTGGAAAGTTGTCCCCACAGGTGGATTTTCTTTCCCAGGCTCAGCAAAACTGTACCCAGGTAAGGGTGGCCCAAGGAGCTTGAGGGACAGAGAGATACTCAGTCTGGCAGGAGTCCAGAGAATTTTGGGAAGTGAAGCAAAAGTGAAGGAGTGGTGAATTGGGTTCAATACTGCTGAAAGGCGGGGAACAGGGAGGATCCTGGAGATCATAAAACACTAGCGAGAGCAGTTTCCAAAACTGCTGACTAGAACAAGATCACTAAATTTAAGGGCAATTAAGAGAGAATCAATGAGGAGATGAAAATAGCAAATACAAAATATATTTTGGATAATCCTGATGTAAAGAAACAAAGAGGTTGGGGCACCTGGGTGGCTCAGTGGGTTAAAGCCTCTGCCTTTGTCTCAAATCATGGTCCCAGGGTCCTGGGATCGAGCCCTGCTTTGGGCTCTCTGCTCAGCAGGGACCCTGCCTCCTCTCTCTCTGCCTCTCTGCCTACTTGTGACCTCTGTCGGTTAAATAAAAATAAATAAAATCTTAAAAAAAAAAAAAAAGAAACAAAGGTTAGCGGAACAGGGATGAGAGTTTACATTGAGGGTTTTTTGTTTGTTTGTTTGTTTTTAATTGGAAAAGCCTCAAGTGAATTTAAAAGTAATGGGAAAACTTAGTATTTAGGAAGCAGAAAATTGATCATTTAAGGGCTTCAAGAAGGTGGGGGATAATAAAACTATTAGGTATAGATGAGAAAAAGAACAGAGATTTTTATAGGAAATATTAATATGTATACTGGGTTTTTTTGTTTGTTTGTTTGGTACCATGACAGTGATAGAACTATTAATAAATGCTTTCTCTTTTCTCTGTGAAATAGGTAAATAAGTCAGAAATAAAGAGTTGGTGGGCGTTGTGGTGAATTGAACACTCAAAGACAATCTGAAATTTGGAGGTGGAAACAGTTGATATATATGCATGGAAGCACAACTGACCAGTAGCTAGAGGTTACTAGACCTTGTGGGGTCCAAAGTTGATGAGCATGAACTAATTATGGATCCAGTCTGATCTTTTCCTGTGGTTTTTCCACCACCCATGCTCAATGCTTAGCTTCAGGCATACACAAAGCAGGATTCTGGTCAAAAGATAATGATCCACCTACGGGGTTCAAGGGGAAAAGAATGATGCATGGGAAGACATTAGAATCTACAGAGATGTGTGCTGCTGAGATGTTATCTGTGAGGGAGAAAAACAGTCCCGGGTGACCTCAAGATATTTCTTACTGGGCTAAGGGACAAAGAGTAAAGGTGGAAGTAGCTGTTACATTAGAGGAAAGATAATGAGGTCTCCATTGCAGACGCTGATTTTAATCTCCTTATGAGAAGGTAGGATGGCAATACTTAGAATGTTTGGTGAAAGCAATCTGAAGGATGGAAGGATCTTCTCATCTGATGACACCTTTTGTCAAACCTTCTCTTGGATGAAGTCTTTGACTGAAAACATAGGTAACAGGTGAGATTTTCCAGGAATCTGAGTGATAAAATAAGGCTACCAAGGAAAAAATCTGACTGCAATCTGTTCTGCCAGATAAATTGAGATAAAAGATATGAGAGCTTCAGAGTCTCAAGTAAATTTGTCTTAAAATGGCATTTAGTTGCTGGAAAAGAAACCAAAATATAAATATCTTTTTCTTCAGCCAAAAAATGTATTTATGGAAAATATTTAAACAGAACTTTGAAAGATGCCTTATAAACACATTACAATAGGATAATAACATACAGAGACATTTTCTAAATGTGCAAAGCTGGAAAACTACACATTTGGAAGTACTGTGGATGACACAGGGACTTCTCGTGGACATTGAAAGCACCCTTTTAAAAATAAATAAATAAATAAATAAATAAATAAATAAAGCTACCCTTATCTACTGTAGATCAAAATCAAAGTCCTATTAAGATTCTAATTCTTGGAGCGCCTGGGTGGCTCAGTGGGTTGAGGCCTCTGTCTTTAGCTCAGGTCATGATCTCAGGGTCCTGGGATCGAGCCCCGCATCGGGCTCTCTGCTCAGCAGGGAGCCTGCTTCCCCCTCTCTCTCTGCCTGCCTCTCTGCCTACTTGTGATCTCTGCCTGTCAAATAAATAAATAAAATCTTTTAAAAAAATCTAATTCTTCTAATGAATTAAGTGCTTTGTTTTCTCTGATTTAAATTGGTGACATAAAATTCCTTTATGATGAAAGGTATCTCTAACAAAGAGCTAATTAGCTTGTTTATTATCTGGTATGTTTCTAGTAAAGTATGATTTTTGTGAATAAGTTATTATAGAATGCTACATGGACATTCAGGATTCCTACACTTAAAAGTTGTTTTTTGGGATGCGTGGGTGGCTCAGTTGGTTAAGCAGCTGCCTTCGGCTCAGGTCATGATCCCAGAGTCCTGGGATCGAGTCCCACATCGGGCTCCTTGCTCCGCAGGGAGCCTGCTTCTCCCTGACTCTGCCTTCCACTCTGTCTGCCTGTGCTCGCTCTCGCTCTCTGACAAATAAATAAATTAAAAAAAAAAAAGTTGTTTTTTAACAATTTAGGGTTCAAATGACTTTCATTTCTAAAAGACTGATCTCTTTGAAATCACACTAGTGGGGGCGCCTGGGTGGCTCAGTGGGTTAAAGCCTCTACCTTCGGCTCAGGTCATGGTCCCAGGGTCCTAGGATCGAGCCCCACATCAGGCTGTCTGCTCAGCAGGGAACCTGCTTCCTCCTCCTCCTCTCTCTCTCTCTCTCTCTCTCTCTGCCTACCTGCGATCTCTATCTGTCAAACAAATAAATTAAAAAATCTTAAAAAAAAAAAAAAAAGATATCACACTAGTGGTAACAGTCAATACTTCTCCAGACCAGGCCGAATGCTCCTGCCTTCTCAGTTGTGACACTTAATATTCAGTGATAACAATATACATCTATCATATTTTGCCAAATTTTACTTCTATTCATAATAATGGGGGGTGAACTTTTAACTTGTTTATTTCCCAGTTCATATTTTATTTGTTTATTTAAGGATTTTATTTACTTGACAGACATTCACACAGAGGCAGAGAGGCAGGCAGGGGGTGGGGGGGAGCAGGCTCCCCACTGAGCAGAGAGCCCCCAATGGGGCTCGATCCCAGGACCCCGGAATCACGACCCGAGTCAAAGGCAGAGGCTTTATCCCACTGAGCCACCCAGGTGTCCCTCCCAGTTCATATCTTAATATTAAAACTTAAAATTCAAGAACTGAACCACTAAAATATACTACATTCTCTTTTCAAACTCAATGCACGTAGTACTTTTGCTGAAGTTCTCTTCTTAAATATTCTCACTTCAGGGCTAGGTGAGAATTATTAGATGGAGATTTGGAGTGAATTTTGAAGAAAAACTTTTCATTACAAGAGAAGACACACACACACACACACACACACACACACACACACACACTCAAACAAATCCAAAATACCTTATTGTGTGTTTTATTTTATCAAGATTACTAATAACTTCTTTTGGAGTTATTTGGAGATAATGGAAATTTGGAAATTTGGAGATAATGGTTAATCTGTACTTCCTAACAACACAGAACTAGAATGTGCCATTTACTATCTTGTAATACACAGAAAAAGAAAAAAAGAAAAGAAAAAAAATTTAACATCTACATGTTTAAATTTCAAAAACCCTATCTCTATGTGCCAAAAAGCCATTTCCTCAAACCTGTTACAACTTTCAACAGTTTCAGAGTACGTATCACTGGTCTGTTTACTCAATCCAAAAGATTTAATCCTGATAAAGAATCACAGAAATACCTGAAAATTTTGGTTGGTCTACCAACTAACCCTTAAGGAAGAAAACTTAGTCTTGCACCCTCAAGCTTCTATCTAGGCATTACAGCAATACTTGGAGCAAAAGGGGGGAGGGAAGCACTTCCTCAGCAGCTCCAGGGAGGCAGTCTTCTGCTCCCAACACTCTCTGCTGGGGCCCGAAGTCAGGTGTGGCCCAAGGAAGATGGGGGTATTCCACAAATATGCTGCTATCTCTGGAAGAGTATTTGTACTCTTAATTTTCTTTCAGGTCTGTTTACCCTGTGCCCTGAATCAGCCTAAATACACTAATCCTCAGTGTAGGAACTGGAGGAAGGGGCAGTCCCTTCACTGTCTGAATATGGCCCCGAGAAATCCTTACCCCTCACGTGAAAAGGGTGGTACACTACTGCTGCCCCAGGCCCCAAATAAATGACTCAAGCCTGGGACAGGTCTTGGCTATTTTTTTTTTTTTTCTTACCTTTAGACACCTTTTCCAAAAACAAAATATTTTTTGTTTTCTTCTTTGACCTTGTTAGGGTTGATTCCAAGTTAAAACATGTTAAACCCCTAGGGCCTGCCTGGGCCTACTTAGCCATAGTGACTCCATGTTGCCTAGGTAGACATTTTGTTGTTTAATAAATGCCTCAACAGTTATTGATATCAGTTCCAGGTAACCATTACTAAAACACACAGGTAGGAGACATCCAATCAGCCAAAGCCACATATGTAGATGTCTGTGATTGTGCCCTATAAAAACTAGCCTGTAAGACCAAGGGGCGTCGCTCTCTTCGGAGGCGGCCCTGGCCAGTCAGTCTGACTTCTAATGCTTGGCATAGAATAAAGCTTTACATAACTTTCACTTTGTCTCAGCCTCATTTCCCTGGCTGGTCAGTCTAACTTCTAATGCTTGGCATAGAATAAAGCTTTGCGTAATTTTGTCTCAGTCTCGTTCCTTTGATAACGGACCCAACAACCTAAGTTTCATCTTTGAATATTAATAGTATATTTGCTGGAAGTTGGGCCTGAGGGTACAAGTTAATGAAACACTGTTTTGACTTTCTTGGGATTCAAGTCACCAAAGTCACAAGAGACCTTAAAGACAAATACGGGAGGTTACGTAGCTGGGAACAGGACTTTGCTCTTTTAATATTGAGAAGGCTGGATTTTTCTAAGTAACTGAAGACCCAAGAAAGCCAACATAAAACACAGTACTTTATTTTGCTACTGGTATCCAGGCACAGTACTTAAAAGTTATAGAAAAACATTTGTTGGCAATTTCATATGAAGAGGAGATCAACAACCTAAGAAAAATTTGTCCTTTTAACATAAACTAAACCAAATTCTCAGTGTATGCCAGTGTATTTTCGATGTTAACTTGGCTTTTTTTATAAAAAACTTAATTAAATCCATGAGAGCCATTCAATCTCTGCTTGACCTCATTAATTCCTGGTTGAAAATTCAGAAGCAAGCAATTGTGAACCATTTCTTTTATATCAGCATCCTGTGTGTGGGCAAATGTATAAATACATTTTGTAACCTCGAGAAGTCTATTATTCCGCATACTAAATTTTCCAATGTGGCACAACATGGGTGTACTAATAAACCCTAATAGTTTTAATTCCTCCGTGGCATGGCCTCCTAGGTCTCACTGTGGGAATCTAGGGTCTCTCACACCCTGGTTTCCCACCCAGGAAGGTAAGGACAAAGTAATGAGAAGAACTCAGAACGCAAAATCAGAGAGAAGCTTACCAGAGATCCAGGAGAGGCACCCAAGACGCAGCCAACCAACAGGACTACCTGGTGTATCTGCCTGCCTGGAGAAGCCAGCTCCAAAATCCTCACCAGCTGTCTCCAGGTCCTCTCTGCTTGAGAAAACCATCAAATGACAAAACCAAAACAACGTAACGAGTTTGAGGTCCTTTATTCAAGGGAAAACAACCCAGGGATGGGGGGTAGGGGGTGGGGATGGGGGAAAAGTCCAGTGTCTCACCAGCAATGACACACTCTTCTTGAAAGATTTTGGATAAGAGCAAATTCTATAGGAGGTTTAGATGAGATAATGCAGAAACAGAACACTGGCTAGGGTGTTGGGATTTCCCCATAAGGCTAGCGAGGTACTGCTTCCTAGAGGAAAGTAAACTAGTCATTGGTGCACTAGTGGATGGTGATCAGTGTGCTTTAGTATTAACAGGTGTTTCCCTGTAAGTGCAGACATTTATGTTGAGCTTTGGAATGTAGACTGGGCCATTGCAGTGGCCTGCCACCTGGGGGCATGATCCACAAATTAGCTTTTTCTGGCCCCATGGGGTAGGATCTTTGATGATTTCCAGGGCTCCTTTAATCTCTAGCACCTTCTTATTTACCTTAAGAAAAGAAGGGCCAGGGCCATCTGTACCCCAATGTTTATAGCAGCAATGACCACGGTCACCAAACTGTGGAAAGAACCAAGATGCCCTTCAACGGACGAATGGATAAGGAAGATGTGGTCCATATACACTATGGGGTATTATGCCTCTATCAGAAAGGATGAATACCCAACTTTTGTAGCAACATGGACGGGCCTGGAAGAGATTATGCTGAGTGAAATAAGTCAAGCAGAGAGAGTCAATTATCATATGGTTTCACTTATTTGTGGAGCATAACAAATAGCATAGAGGACATGGGGAGTTAGAGAGGAGAAGGGAGTTGGGGGAAATTGGAAGGGGAGGTGAACCATGAGAGACTATGGACTCTGAAAAACAATCTGAGGGTTTTGAAGTGGCGGTGGGGGGTGGGAGGTTGGGGGGACCAGGTGGTGGGTATTAGAGAGGGCACGGATTGCATGGAGCACTGGGTGTAGTGCAAAAATAATGAATACTGTTATGCAGAAAATAAATTTTTAAAAAAAGTGTTGCAGGGGTTAGAGTATATATAACTTGTAACAGATACGTGACTTTCATAACAAAGAGAAATTTATAGAAAGCTATTGCATTCACCTTTGGGGCAAAGTAGTGTGTTGAAACCACAACAGGAAAGAGGCTCAGAATTTTCAGGAAGTGTTTCCTCCAAAACACACACCAGATGTCAAATTTTTACTGAACCAGAGTAATTATATACTTCGAGATAGTCATACATCAAGGGCACAAGTTGAAACTAGCCTTTCAAGGATTTAGAATCACATTTATTAATGTAATTGAAATTGTGCTTCTGAGCTTTCCTATATTTTGAGTACCTGCCCATGTGAGGGAATGGGTGGACACATTGTTAAACATTTCTGCATTTGGGTGAGAGTGTCAGATCTTGCTTGCCTTTCTGACAAGGCTCATACTGTGCAAAGCAATTCCAATATCAAGGCTGATCATCTGTCCAGAGACAGCCAGCCATTAAACTCCCAGACCAAATCCAAAGACACAATGTTAAATATTTCTGCATTTGTTAAGAGCACCAAAAGATACTGCTTGCTTTTCTGGGACAAGCCTCATACCATGCAGAGCAATTCCAATATCAAGGGTGATCATCTGTCCAGAGACAGCCATTAAACTCACAGACCAGATCTGAAAAACATTTGTAACTATTTAGCCACTCCTGAATAGCTTTCACAGCTAGCTAAATCATCTTCTCCAACTGGTAATTGTTTCAATGTCCCAAGACATTAAAAGCTATTAAAGTCTAATGACCCAAGTCTTGTTTTTCCTAGAAGGTGGAAACTTTTTTTGATGTTCTAGCTTTTTTTTTTTTTTTCCAATAGTGTTTAACTGGCTATCAGTTTAGAAAAATACAGTATTACATCTATGCATAAAGTGCAAATCAAGTACTTCAGTGAAATTGTAGGTCTGGAAAAGGTGTATTTTGGGTTCAGTACTGACTGCAACTGTTATACATACAAATAGCCATTTTTGTGTTCAAATGAAAGAGGGAAGGGTATCACTAAGAGATATGAAAATCCTCATGGAGCAGTCCTATTTTTGTGGTTTATTTTATTAATATTTGCAGTTTATACTATACCACAGATTTTTTGGCCTTTACCTGGTAAAACCTTTTGTCATAATCAAGAAAAAGTAGTATCCATTGGATATTATTTTATGATTTTCAGGTAATTATCTCTCTTATAAGAGTCCAAATATAGTACAGACTTGTTTATTTGCAATTTTTTCCCTCTATGAGACACTTCATTGCTCAGTCTGTCAAAAGATACTACAAATGGGGGACCTTTGGGTGGCTCAGTCAGTTAATCAACTGCCTTCTGCTTAGGTCATGATCCCAGACTTCCAGGATAGAGTCCCATATTGGGCTCCCTGCTCAGTGAGGAGCCTGCTTTTCCCTCTGACCCTCCCCCCATCATGCTTTCTCACTCACTCTCTATCTCAAATAAGTAAAATCTTTTTTAAAAAAAGACTTTACAAATGGTACTGAGCTAATCAAAATTTAAAAGAAAACGTGACAGAAGAATGCATGAATGAGAAAAGCATAATTCCTGGTAATTACACTGGAAATCCACTTGAATGATCTTGTTGCCATGGTTAATTTTAGATATTTTAACCTTTCTTGTATTGTTAAATCAAATGTTATCCCAAAGAAAGAGAAGAGCCCCTAGAGAAATAGAAATAAAATCAACCTATTATTAACCGAAACAGTGAAAATGACAAAGCGGAAAAGTCCAAGTTCAAAGTACATTCTACATGTCTTCATTTGTTCTGGAGAAAATAATCAGTAAAAAAATATATATGGATATTTATTCATTTTTATGAGTCAATCATTTAAATTTTCATTAATAAAATTATCAAGTTAAGACTAATTATATCCATTTTTTTTTTAGCACCAGTAGAAAACAAACACCAAATCTAATGTTTAACTTGAATTATAAAGTATATTAATGAAAAATACAGGTATACCTAAATGTGTAGGGCATTTTCTAAATCTTACAGGACTGCTTCATTTAAATGCTTATTCCACTGTCTCAGCTTTGTATAGTATTTTGTCTTATTCATTTTTTTTGATGTTTTGAGAAAAGGAACACAAAGAATATTATTTTTAACTACATTCATTAATTTTTTCAGTCATTTATCATCATTTGTTCACCAAATATCTTACTTTTTTACTATGTGGCAGTTATCACATTAAGTTGATAAACTGAAAGAAAATGCTGTTGTTTAAAATTAATGACACATTTATCAAAGTAATAAAGTGAAATAATTTTAATATAATACAAATACTTCAATAATTCTAAACTAAATTCTCAGTGATCAAAAAATACTAGTTCATCTGAAAGAAAAAAACACAAACATGGAGGTAATGCAATTTTACACTGGCATTTGAGGAACCAGGATTGAGACTTTGTGTGCAAGTTTGCATTTTTTAAAAATAACTGGTTCAAGTTGTCATAATTAGAAACAACTATTGTTAAAAGGGGAAACTCCAATTTTTAAAAGGGTGTCTTGAAGAGTTAGATTTCATTCCAATACCACATTCTTTATAGCAACATGAAAATTTCTAACATGTGGTACAATTCCCAAACTTGTTTAGGTTAATGTTGAAAATTAATCCTAGCAACTGCCATTTTCAGTGTATGAAAATCTCTCAGCAGGATCTGACAAAACGATATAAAATGGAGGCATTCTGAAGAGGGATGTTTCCTGAGTCACAATGTAGGGTAACCTGATCGAGCAGATAGCCACAGAGTTCATGAGTCTTCATATTCTGGTCCAACAGAAACAAATCACAAACATTTCAGTGAAAATCCCCACTACATCTTCATTGGACCGTGGTTCTACTGGAATTTCTGAGCTATATGGACATAAATTAAAACTGAGGGAATAATTGGTTTGAAATGGTGTGGATATCCCCATATAGTTAAGCATTTAGTTATCGTTCTTTCCTTAAGCTTATGTTCTCTCCATATACACATGTCCAATGGAATATCCTCCAATAATCAAAAATGTAATTGCTCAATTTTCCCATTACCATTAGACAGTAAAGTAGCAACATACTCTTATAAATACCATAGAAGAAAATCTCTATTTGCTGTTGCTACTAATGAGAAAACATAGTTGGTGGCTCATTGTTTTGTATGTATAAATACATACACACCAATATAAATATATATTTATAAATATATTTTATTAAAAATATAAATATAATAGAAATAGAAATATTTATAAATATACATATATTAATATATTTATACATATATATATAAATGTAAATGTATATGTGTGTGTATTTGTGCGTGCGTGCATGTGTGTGAATCCAGAAATGCATCTACAGAGCAGGAAAAGAAGAAATGTATTTCAAAAGTGGAATTCATGACCACTTCTCAGATGTGTAACTTACCCCTACAATCTTTCTGGACCTCCATAATTAGAGTAACTTAAAAGGTATTTTTTTTTTGTAGGTTTTATTTTCTTTTTAGTGTCTCAACTCTAGCTACAGCCCTGACCAATGTATTTCTATAAACAAAAACTGGATATACTAATGTGTACTTCTTGGGCTGGCCAATGCTGGAGTGTTAAAATTTATTGTTTTTTTGTTTTTTTTTTTTTTTTCTCCAACAGACCAAAGAGAGTAAATTTTTAAGAGAATTTTTCTAACTGAATTTGAAAGTTAGATGAGATCTAATAAAAATCAGTGTCTATGTCTATTTATGAAATTTTCCTCATGTTAACTGAATAAAAGTAAAGAAAACGTGCAAAAAAATAAAAATAAAAAATAAAAAAAAAACACTGTCCTCTAAACTGAAACAGGGAACACCTCCAGCCTCAGAGCAGAAATACACAAGTCAAAATCTACTTTGATGGGGGTGATGGACATTAAGGAACGCATGTAATGAAATGAGCAGTGGGTGTTAGAAGCAACTAATGAATCATTGAACACTACATCAAAAATTAATGATATACTATATACTGGATAATTGAATTCAAATTTAAAAAGAGATAAAAAAAATTAAAAAAAAATGAAATTGACTTTGGAATGAATTGAAGAGAACAGCAAAAATGATACAGAACCCCTTTACCCAAAGGCATGGGAAAATTTGTGAGAAGAAAATCTCAAAATGGAAACCAGAATTGGGGATTTGGGTGTGTTGTACAGAAGGCATAGAAAGATATTGTTTTCAGTCTATTTCATCAGGGCATGTCAATACAGGACAAAAGGAAAGACTGCCAGGCTACCCACCACCAGTTCTGCCCATCTACCTGGGCCCTAAATATGAAAGATGAGATTGAAAGGCAAGGGTGGAAAGTAAGCAACTGTGTAAACACCTTATATTATCAAAATCATGGTGCTAAACAGTAAGAAAAGCTTTGGATCGAGAGCATATGACCCACATTTTAATTCAATTCTCAATGTCATGTCACCCCAAAGTGAGACAAGGCACACCCACCACTGTCCCTTTGTGGATTGGATAAATTGGAGATATTTGACTAATTTTGGTAGAGGAACTCAAAGAACAATTTCAGACTGCCAGTAACCATATGCATAGGTTCGTTCCTCCCGTCCTAGGTATCTGAATGACATTCTTCAGTAAGGTGTTAGGCACATTCAAACAGGACCTAAGTACACAGGCAGAATGCAGAACATTCAATGTGCATGATTTTCAGACACACAGTTGTCAAGATATTTGTTATTTCTGATAAAATTGAATAACAAAGTAAACGGGAACCATGGAATCATATTCCAAAAAAAGAAGAAAAGGGAGAAGGAAAAGGGGAAGAAAAAAAAGAAGCAAAAAATTGTGCAAAGGCTAAATCGTAAACATGAAGAGGAGTTCATCTAGCAAGTAGAAGAGAATTTTAGACAACCTGTATTATTCCACCACTGCCATCCCCACATTTCATTTAAAGAAAGTGTGAAAACTATAATATTAGAGAATGGGAAAACTGAATGTAAAAGAGACAGATAATGAAGAAAACTTTAAACGAGAAAGAACAGTACCACTGTAGTCATTAAACATAAATGGCAGAATATAATCAATACTGAGAATATATTAAAAAAAAAAAGAAAAAATACTGGGAATATAAAAAGCAGTGAAACAAAGGGCAGACTTAAGAAAATGTGGCTAAAAAGAAAAAAAGAAAAAGAAAAAAGAAAATGTGGACAGTGGATAGTCCAACATTGAGACATTTCACTGTGGAAGGAGTTCATGTGGGTTCCTATGCTTATCTGTGTGTGTGTGTGTGTGTGTGTGATGACTATGTAATTAGTTCAGGAAGTGTGCTTAAATGGATTAAAACTTTTTTTTTAAGATTTTATTTATTTATTTAACAGACAGAGATCACAAGTAGGCAGAGAGGCGGGGGGGGGGGGGGTAGCTGGCTCCCTGCTGAGCAGAGAGTCTGATGCAGGGCTTGATCCCAGGACCCTGGGATCATGAACTGAGCCAAAGGCAGAGGCTTAACCCACTGAGCCACCCAGGTGCCCCAAAACTTTTTTTTTAACTATAAGATTTCAATATTATAGCACATAATTTTTAATATTTCTGATATGTATGAAGTTCAGGTATATAATGAACTTACTAATATCTCCATGAAAACTGCAAATGGAATGTAGCTTAGGCAATGTCTTACATACAAAATGCATGGATCAAAGAGATGGTAATGACTGACAGAACATAGATGGAGAAAACAAAACCAAACATAAAAGCCAGCAGACCTAAATATAGAGTCAGTGTCTTTGTAAGAGATGCCAGAGAACAAACTTTTCCTCTCCTCCCTCCCTCCCTCTCTCTCTTTCCCATTTTCCTTCTTCCTGTTCCCCGCTCCCTTGTCCCTTCCCCCACTCTCTTCCTCCCTCCCTGCCCCTCCTTCCTTCTCTCTCTCTCTCTCTCTGTGCCCATCCACTGGGAAAGACCATGAGAGGACTTGGGGAGAAGGTAGCCATCTACAAGCCAGGAACACAGCTTGCCTCAGAAATGGAATTTGCAGACACCTCGATCATGGTCTTCCTGTTTCCAGACTGTGAAAAAATAATTTCTGTTGTTTAAGTGGCTCAGCCTGTGGGATTTTGTTATGGCAGCCCAAGCTGACTAATTCACTAGTACATCATCAATTTTACAACTGCTCATTGCTTTTTACTACTTTAAACATAGCTTTTTATTTCCAAAATGTTATTTCATTGCAATATGCATTCCAACTTTCCAGCAGTATCTTTTCTAATAACTTGGAGACACATATTCCTTGATAAGCATTTTGTTTTTGTTTGTTTTTTGCTTCTTTGTTTGGTTTGGTTGGTTGTTTTTAGAGAGAGCTAGGGGAAGAGAATCCCAGGCAAGCTCCATGCCCAGCATGGAGCCTAATGTAGGGTTCAATCTCACAACCCTGAGATTGTGACATGAGCTGAAATGAAGAGTTGGATGCTTAACTGACAGGGCCACCCAGATGCCCCCAATTAGGTTTTTAATAATAGTAAGTAGTCATTGTCCTTTTTCAGAAAATCACTGGGATTTTAACTACTCTTCAAAGAGACCCAAAATGCCTCTAGTCACTCCCCAGACATTCCATGTAGTATTTTTCTGTGGAGCCATATATATATATATACACACATTAGATGGTCACATAATATATATTTATATAAATGTAAATACATATTTAAATACTTTAAAACAATATATGTGGCAATATTTATATACAAGCATATATCTATATATATTTAGGAAGAAATAAATGTTTCTTTCCCAGAATTTAAACTCATACCCTATATACACACCAGTACAGATTTATAGAGACAAACAAAATAACAACACCTCAATCTTAACAGTTCCTTGGAAGAATGAATCAGATCTTCAGGCTATTCTCTTGCCATAAAGAATAAGCTGAAGAATCCTAAATTCAAATTTGCAGGTTTGTGTTTTGTGTAGTATTCAAGATATTAGTATGGTACTCATTTACATAGGAGATGTCAATACTAAAAACAAAAAAATTGCAAATAACAAATATTTCAAAACAGGTTTTCAATAAAGCAGTATAAAAATGATAAATCATAGTGAATATGCTAAAAGAAGACCCTATAAGAAACTGCATTAGTATACATGAGGGGTGGCAAATGGCTACACAGAAGAGACAGACAGGGGTGCCTGGGGGGCTCAGTTGGTTAAGCCACTGCCTTTGGCTCAGGTCATGATCCTAGAGTCCTGGAACGGAGTCTTGCATCGGGCGCCCAGCGCCATGGGGAGTCTGCTTCTTCCTCTGACCTTCTTCCCTCTCATGCTCTCTCTCACTCTCTCAAATAAATAAATCTTAAAAAGAAGAAGGAAGAGGAGGAGGAGGAGGAGAAGGAAGAGGAGGAAGAGGAGGAGGAGGAGCGGGGTGGGAGACAGGCAGAATTACAGAGCAGAAAGGAACTTGGAGCTGTACAGGATTAAAAGCTTCAATCTCCAGGTGTATTAATCATTCCTCATTTGTCCCCTCCCACCCCTTTCTAATCATCTTTATCATGTGCTGGGCCTGAGGACAAGCACCAGATATTTTTGCAACTTCTAGCTTGGTTATGTCTGAACATTGGGCTCCTGGTCACATAGCAAATGGTGGGAGGGGAGAACCGTTGGGGTGCTTACTCCCCAGCTCACTTCCTGCCAAGAGCAGGGGTTCTTCTGCCAAAGGCCACTAATCCCGCCCAGCCACCTGACAACTCTCCTCTCCAGCCCCTTCAAGTCTGTGGAGAGAAACACCTCACTACTGCGAGCCCCGGAATTATTCACCCCTCCCTGTTCGTTTCCATTAACATTTTTTAAATCCCTTATTAAACTCATGCCAATTACTCCTTTTTCATGTACTATGTTCCCTCAACATGAACTAAGATGAAAGATGAAATATCCAAGTCATAAAGAGATAAAAGGGTAAGGGCTAATTTATCTCAGTCACATTATCACTTGCCTGTGGTCTTAGAGAAGCAAGGAGCTTTATGGTAACTATTATAAATGCTGCCCTCAAAGTACTGGATTAAAAGTAAAATTCACAGTTCCTAGTGTATGATAAAATGAAGAGTGCTCCTATTCACTCCAGATGATTAAAAACACTAAGCAAGAAGAAAGAAAAAAAAGAACAAAGAAAACACAAGAAGTATGTCCATTACTAAGTCTATTCTTCAGACAAGAGTCTAGAAGGCTCAGATATTGCTTTTTGTTGTGTACCCCATTTAGGTGCCAAAGGTTTAAGGGACCTGCCCACCATGACACAGGTTAGTGGTAGAGTCTAAGTCCGAACTAAGCCCTTGCCCCAGTTGTGCTGTGCAACGGGATCCGACCACAGGTAAACACTGAAGTCACACTCACTGTTTCTGAGAAACTAAATCATGTGCCCACATCACATAGATGCATGGGATAGATAGGAGGGAAACTTGGAACTCAGACATGAAGAGGATGGTAAGTGGAGTGGAGAGTTCAAAAGCACCCCAGAGCCCTTGGTCATCATAGAATTGGGGGGTTCTATCCCTCTTGTTGAATCATATCTCAAGTAGGCCAAAACAAGCAAAGACTGCAATCGTCTGATTCCTGGTCAAGAGTGGGAGTCTGGGAAATTATGCAGTATGAACAGTTCTGGTGAAACCACAATGGCCAGGAGCCGGTTTCCTGTGTTCGTGGAGAAAAAGCAAGAACGCATTGGCTGCTTTAATTTCCCTACACCGCTGCCAAAAGCCACAACTTTACTCCGTGTGCAGCGATCTGACCCCTCTTTTGAAGGGCTCCTGTTCACTAGGTTTCAGCGAACAAGGTTCCAACCACTTGTTCCCAGAAAGGTTCAGAATCAACCCAATTTCTGAAAACAAACATCATTTATAAATGATGTCTCACCATTATCAGGGTAGAACCTTCCTGTTTTCACCAACTCAGATTGTTTCCATTACGACAAACAGATGACATGCAATAACCACAATCACCAACAATATTTGTTAACTGATAGATTACTTGGCAAAACAAATCGAAAAACCCTATTATTTATTTTGTCTTCCTTAAGATATGATTCCTCTTATCCTCTTTGAGAGCTTCATATTTCTTTATGAAATTGTTTATATCCTGCTCCTTTTCAATGCCTACTACAAGGAAGAACTGTGACATTGAGAGTCTTGACCATGACATTTGGGTAACTATGCAATAGTAATTTAAGTAAATCGGGAACAAGGAGACTTTTCAGTGGAAAGAAGAATAAAGACTGCTAAAATGTTAGGGGAAGTTGGTTACTTGTCTTTCCTCTCCATAGATGTAGAATTCAGAGAAGACTGATTTCTGTTAAGCAAGGGTGAGGCCAGGGACCTAGAGCTGTTTAATCCACACCAAATGTGAGTAATAACAGAGAAAAAGGAGTTTTAAATCATGCACTATCAGAATGAAAAGGAGGGGTGCCTGGATGGCTCAGTGATTAAAGCCTCTGCCTTCAGCTCAGGTCATGATCCCAGGGTCCTGGGATCAAGTCCCGCATCGGGCTCTCTGCTCATCAGGGAGCCTGCTTCCCTCTTTCTCTGCCTGCCTCTCTGCCAACTTGTGATCTCTATCAAATAAATAAATAAAATCTTAAAAGAAAAAAAGAAAAAGAATGAAAAGGAAATGGAAATTCCGGGAGCACCAGGGTGGCTCAGTCGGTTAAGTGCCTGACTGGTGATTTCAGCTCAGGTCATATCTCATGGGTTGTGGGATCCAGCCCATGTGTGGGGCTTCATGCTCAGCAGGCAGTCCATTTGATATTCTCATCTTCTCCCTGTGCCCCTCCCCTCCCTCTCTTTCTCTAATATTTTAAAGAAAAAGGAAATGGATTTTTAATGCTGTTTCAAAAGAAAAAGTAATATGTAAAATCATACAAGGAAACTTCAATTTTTTTAAAAGATTTTATTTATTTAAGATAGACACAGAGATCATAAATAGGAAGAGAGGCAGGCAGAGGGGGAGGGGGGAAGCAGGCTCCCCGCTGAGCAGAAAACCCCACTCTGGCCTAGATCCCAGGACCCTGAGATCATGACCGGAACCAAAGGCAGAGGCTTTAACTCACTAAGCCACCCAGGCACCCCAGGAAACTTCAATTTTATTTTATTTTATTTTATTTATTTATTTATTTTTAAGATTTTATTTGTTTATTTGGCAGACGGAGATCAGAAGTAGGCAGAGAGGCAGGCAGAGAGAGAGGAGGAAGCAGGCTCCCTGCTGAGCAGAGAGCCTGATGTGGGGCTCGATCCCAGGACCCTGAGATCATGACCTGAGCTGAAGGCAGAGGCTTTAACCCACTGAGCCACCCAGGAGCCCTGGAAACTTCAATTTTAGCATAGGGACAATCATCATGCTTTGTTATATATGAGAAACCCAAAGAGTTAATTTTTATAAGGTTAGAACAGAGGAGTAGATACCTAAGAAAATAAATAAATTTCAAATTATCACAGACTGTTTTACTTGCATTAGTCACAGGTGTTTAAATTTTTGACAGTTGTTTTTGTTTTGGGTTTTTTTTTTTTTTGATTGTTAGATATTTACAATTCCCAGGGTTCTAGACTATAATGTCATTTGTCTCATTCTTTTTCCGTTGGAAGGAAAAGCTCCACAAAATGTTAGTATCCAATTTTTTTTTTCCAGATAAACTTTTACATTAGGTATATTTCTTCAATTTCAATGCCTTCATCTAACTCCAACTGAGCTTAAAATCTCCAGATAAACTTTCCTATTTTCTTTACTTGTATTGATTTAGTCAAAATGATGTGGAGAGAAATGGAAGAAGAAATGATCTTCCAGAGAGTCATAAAAAGACTAAGTTCATCTCTACTGAAATGCATTTATCTCTTATTTTCATGCTATTTGCCTTTAATGTTCACACTGTTGTCCTTGTTGTCTTCCATAGACAGCCAAGGCACTGCAATTGATGACACTTCCGTTATGCTCTCCTCTTGACTGTGAACAGCTTCTCTGTTTTTTGTTGGGCATGAGTCCATTTTGCCTGCTTTATTCTTAAAATATGAAACAAACCAATTCCTCTGCAGGCCACGTAAATATGAAAAAGCACAGAATGGTCATTCCCAGTTTAAATAAAACAGTAATCTGACTTATGTGCAGACATGTATGCCCATAGTTATTTATTTATAAATTTGTAACATCAAAATAAACTTCTAACACTGGACAGCTAGTGAAATATATCATACTTCTTTATACTATATGCAGGACAGAAGTTTAAAACATGGTATATATTTATTAACATTGGGCAATATTTTCCTGTATTGTGAACTAACTGTATTATAGGAAAATAGGATGAACAGATGAAATTGCTCTACAGAAATATGCCCGTGGATAGGTATGTGAAAAATATTTTTTTGTGATGATTTCTCTCCTGTGCTTCATTTGCTAATCTCTTTCATTGAACATATGTTAATTTTATATATAAAATTAAGCAACTTAAAAATTGAGACTACAGTTGTTATCATAATAGGGACTGCACATTCTTGTTACCACAACATGAGCTATGAGTGCTGTAAGTCCAAAGTAATAAGGAGAGACACTTTGAAGAAAATCTTCACAGAGCATAAGTCTTTCATGCTTCCTGGTGGAGAAGAAAGGACACATGAGAATTTTGGCAGATACATCACTAACATCCTTTGAAGACAGTATACTGTGCCTTCCAGATACTGTGTGAAGGAAGTATTTGTCCCAGCACCAGGGAGGCAGCAGTTAACATCATATGTCAGCCCTTTGGAGGCTGCCTCAGCTACAGAGGGTGGCAGCATCCATGGGCATGTCCCATTTGGGGAGTTTAAACCAATAACCAACTCACTGAGAGTGTTAAGGCCATTACTACACAAGTCAAGACAACTCTGAAGAGCCCCTCAAACTCCAGAACTCTGTGGTGTGGACTGAGGCAATTGTTGCACCCGTATCACACTGACCATCTCCTTCTGTCTATGCTGCTTCATTCCACCATCTTCCTCAAGTGTTGATCTTGAGGGTGTCAAATAAATAACTTGCAAGCTAAACTCTGGCTCAGAATCTGTGTTTTTGGGAACTCAAACTAAGGCAAACAAAATAAAAGGAAAAAGATTTGGATCCAGAGCAAACACCAACCTATTTTTTTTTTCAGTATTATAGTATGTTTTGATCTGGAAGACAACATGCATCTACGGTCTTGGTCATATTCTCCAACATAAAATTAAGAATTAGCATGTTGATGTCCATTAAAGACTTTTACTATACTGCATATTTGTTTTGAAGCTATACAGTAAATCAGGAAGGCATTATATTTAATCCTCCCAGTAAGTAATACCATAATTATCTTCATCTATTCAGATCTTTCCTTGTGTGCCTCAGTGAAGATTTTAGTTAATTCCTCATAGGAACAGGGACTGCACATTTCTTGTTAAGACTCTTATACAATCTCTTATTGCCTTTACTCAACTGTGAATGGAATCTGAGTTCCTTTTGGATGTTCTGATGTACAAGAAATTCTCTTATATTAATATGAATATTCCCACAATTAATCACCTACATTTTCCTATGGTATGGTCTTAAAATCTTTTGACTCATTTGTTTTTGGTATGTTTCCTTTAAAAAGTACAGAGTGACATATTTGTCAAGTGTTTTCTCCTTACTGAGATGAGAACCTCTGACATTTAAGGATTTCACCCATTCTCACTTCCCGTGATCAGTAATTTGTGGTTCTATTTGTTATTTACTATTTGTCATTTGTTATTTACTTTCTATTCTACTTTCTTCCAGGTGTTTTATCTTTTTTTTAAGTCTTCTTTTTTCCTTGTGCAATGATTATTTTATATTACACAACAATTTACATAGTCTACCACAAAGAAGGTACTTGTACTTGTTTTTCTCTTGATTGTTTGTGTCCTTTATATTTGTGTAATGATTTAGTGTTATATCTTTTGGTACCCCTTTTAAAATCTATTCAGTTTTTTTTTTTCTCTGATTCTGATAATACCAATAAACACTTTTTTAATGTTTCTATTTATTCTCAGATTTCTGAATATATTTTCCGGACGTGCCAGAATGTCACTTTTATTATGTCAGATGATGTTTTCTATTACTCCTTTTTGGCCAGTAGAAGCCCTTTTGGTATGCCTTTCTTAAGCTTTAGTATATTTTCCTCTGTTGGTTCTTGGTTATTTTATTGCATTTATTCTTTCTATTCTCTTCTTTTGTACTTTGTACTGAAGAAATTCTAGTGGCCTCTTCAATGCATTTCCCTGGATCCATCTTTCAGCTCAAAAATTTCTCTAATTTATTTAATTTTACCATTTAATTCCTTAATCCTTCTATTAAAGTTAACTTCAGTGCATGTTTTTATTTTTGCAACCAAATTCAAATTTTTCAAGATTTCATTTTTTTCCTTATTAGTAGCCTCTCTTTGTTTTATGGATATTACATATTTTTATCTTTATGAGATTACCAATTACACTTGTTTCAAATGTTATTTCTATTACATTTTGTCTTATTATAGAATTAATTTTTCATTTGCTGCTTCTCTCTTATAATTTAATATCTCTGGTAAATTTGGTAACAAGATTCCTTTTGACTTACTGCTTATCATTTTTTAGTATTACATTAGGGAGTACTTGTTAATCTCCTGGAGAGTAAATGTTGCTATGAGATAAGACTGTATTCAATTATTTTGATTGAAAAAAATATTTAAATATTTAATATATACACACACATATATCCATTCTAAATTTTAAATTCATTACATTAATCCTGAGGTACCCAAAACAAAGCTTCCATTAAAATAGTCCTTTTTCTTGATGGGAAATTATTCACATTGGTCACTAGCAGACCCAATTTTTCAAAGACCATTATTTTATCTACTGATTTTTTTATAGAGTGTTAGCATAAATATTAATCTAATGAAGTTGAGATTATATTTACATTTTTGATAAGCATATTATTGTTATTCTTGGTATTTACAGAGTGATAATTCTTATGTTGCCAACTTCTTGACTTATATCTAATAATTTATATCCAAAAGAAGCTAGAGTTTGTTTGAATATCACAGTTTTTGAACTAGAAGGTAAGTTTCAGTGTGTAATGTGTTTTGATGCTTCACCTCATTTCTTTAGAGTATTTAAGATATTCTGAGATATATATATAAAATTTAAAAGCCTGGACTGTGAGACAACTTCATTTCAAACACTCTGTATGCCTTTAAAAAATAATAGGATAAGAAAGCATTCTTTGTAAATGTCAGAACTAGTTGAATCCATTTTCCTGTAACATATTCAATAGATATTAGGTACAATTTCTTCTTTCTGCATCCCCAGTCTTATTTCCTCCCTTTCCCACTTACATATCCAGAGGCTCTTCTGGCTTCTCACTCCAGAGCTTTGGCCAACCTTGACTGCAATGTAAACTGGCCACTCTCTTCTCAAGTGTAGACGCATCCTCCTCTGTTATTTGTGTACAGAAGACATGCTGTAATCACAATTGCTAGAGAAACCTCATAATAAATGGGAGATAGCAGTAGGAAAGAAAAGCAGAGAAAGGCTTAGACCCATGGTGGGGAAATTATTCCCACCCACCCCCACCCCCACACACAGCTTTTCTTCCCTTTAGAAGTCCCTGGCAGGAACCATCTCTAGTGATTTCATGTCCTGTGAACATCTGTCTCCTAGACCCTCAGCATGTAGACAGTGCTGGCATCCCAACTGTAAAGATGCATTGCAGCCTGTAGCAGTTAAAATTGCCCAACTCTAAAGGTGGACTATGATGCAAACTGGTTTTTGAGAAATATTCTGAAACTAAAGACATATAACTGCACCGATGAGAAGAAAAATCCAAGCCCAAACATATGGCATATAAAACAAACTGCTGTTCATATAGTAACGCAGGATTATAAGAGAATCTGTATATTTTAAAACATTCTGCTTTTATAATTGTCAAAACTTGGAAGCAACTGAGATGTCCTTCAGTAGAAGAATGGATCAATATGAATGGTGCATCCAGACAATGGAATATTAGCACTAAAAAGAAATGAGCTATTAAGCCATGAGGAGACACGGAAGAAACTTAAATGCATATTACCAAGTGAAAGAAGCCAATCTGAAAAGGCTACATCCAGTATGATTCCCACTCTAGGACATTCCGAAGAAGACAAAATCACGGAGATAATGAAAAAGATCAGTGGCTGCTGGGGAGCCAGTGGGAGGGGGGAGAATTGTGAAGTGAGAATATGCAGAGTACAAAGATTTTTAGGGCGGTGAAATAGTCTGTGTCAGAATGGATATATGTCATTATACATTTGTCCAAATCCATAGAATGTACTGTAGCGGACTGGTTAACCAGAGGAACTTAGTTGCAAACCCTGGATATAGGGGTGGACCAGGCCGGATGGAGACATCCAATCAGTGGGGCGGGCATATATTTACTGTGGTGAGTTGAAATCCCACTGGCTACCTGTGTGTGGGCGGGGCTCAACCACCTTTATAAATGTTAGTCTGTGAGGCTGGGGTGGGGGGGGGAGCTAATAGGAGGAGTCAGAATAGCGGTTGGAGTAGTAGGAGGAGTTAGAATAGCCATTAGAATAGCTGTTAGGATAGCTGTTAGAAGAGCCATTGGAATAGCCTTTAGGGTAGTCTTCAGGAGAGTTGGAGTGTCATGGTCATTCATCATGGTCGCCCAGAGCGTTGTGTTCATCCTGGTCATCCTAGTCGTAGGCAGCGGCACCACGGTGAACAGCCTCGCTGCCAGCAGCCTCACCACAGCAAGCAGCCTCCTCACTACCAAGCCGCAGACCCACTATGAGCGGCCTCACCACCCCGGGCTTAAGCCCCACTGCGAGCAGCCTCTCGGCCAGGGCCCGGCACTGCCACTGCAAGCAGCCTCACCAGAGCAGGATCATTCTGGGGAGCGGCCCTGTCCAAGGAGCGACCTTGTCAGCAGCGGCCTCGTCCTGGGAGCGGCCTCATCCAGAGTGGCCTCTTCTTGGGAACGGCCCTGTCTGGGGAGCAACCTCATCAGCAATGGCCTCATCCTTGGAGCGGCCTCGTCCAGAGTGGCCTTGTCTGTGGAGCGGCCTCATGCAGAGCGGCCTCATCTGGAGCACCCTTCTTGGGAGTGACCTTGTCGGGGTCATTGTCACCATCTCTTCATAAGAGATGGCCCCTACCAGTCAGTTTGATTTTTGATGCTTGGCGCAAAATAAAGCCTTGTTTGATTTTTGCTTTGTGTCAGTCTTATTCCTTTGATCACAGACCCTAACATGTACAGCACCAAAAGTGAATCCTAAGGTAAACTATGGACTTTGGGTGATTATCATGTTCCACTGTATGTTCACCCTTGGTAAAAGATCTACCACTCTGGTGGGGGATGCTGATAATGGGTAAGACTATGTGTGTGGGGGTGGGAAAGGGAGTATATTGAAAATCTCTGTACTTTCCACTCAATTTTGTGGTAAGTCTAAAAATTAAAGTCTTTTAAATTGTTTTAGGGGTGCCTGGGTGTGATCTCTGTCAAATAAATAAATAGAATCTTAAAAATAAAGTTTAAATAAAAAATGTTTTAAAATGTGTTTAAAATAGGTTTTAAAGATTATTTATTTGAGAAAAAGAGAGCATGAGCAGGGGGAAGGGCAGAGGGACAAGGAGAGAGAATCCTAGGGCAAACTCCCCCACTGAGTACAGAGCCCCATGCAAGGCTTGATCCCAGGACCCCCCAAGATCATGAACTGAGCCAAAATCAAGAATCACCCGCTCAACCAACAGAGCCATCCAGGTGCCCTCCAAATGAAATTTTTTTTTAAAAAACATTTTATTTATTTATTTGACAGAGATCACAAGTAGGCAGAGAGGCAGGCAGAGAGAAAGAGAGGGAAGCAGGCTCCCTGCTGAGCAGAGATCCCCGATGCGGGGCTCAATCCCAGAACCCTGGGATCATGACCTGAGCTGAAGGCAGAGGCTTTAACCCACTGAGCCACCCAGGTGCCCCAAAATAACATCTTTTTAAAAAAGGTACTGCTGAGACTGTCAGAAATTAAAGATGTAACTTGAGGTAATTTGACTTAAGACCTTGAGGTGATTTGTTATTGAAACTGTTTTCACTGTTTAATGAAAATAAAAGTCATCTACTGGGATTCCTTTCCAACCTTTAGAAAAAAGATGTAAGCATGTGAAGAATTACCCAACACAGGGTCGGGTAGGGGCGGTTCACTACACTCTTGGACACTGATCAGCTGAGGAGAAATCAACTTAACTACATCTGGTGTTGAAGAAATTCGTGCAGATATATTGGAAGAGCTAAGGGAAGGAACTCAACTAAAAGTTAAGACATTATTCTTGCAAAGCCGCCAGCAGCCTTGGCGAGCCACAGCCCCTCCCTGAACAGCCTCGCCGCCCCCGGCAGCCTTGACGCCCCAGCCACAAGTGGCCTCGCCACCCCGAGCTGCGAGCGGCCTTGCTGCCCCGATCCTTGCCACCCCCCCCCCCCCCAGTGGCCTCGCCGCCCGGAACTGCAGCCCTGCGGTGAGGGGCCTCGCCAGAGCGGCGGCCGCATGCAGCCTCCTCATCCAGCGGCCTCATCTGGGGAGCAGCCTCGTTGGTGAGTGGCCACCTACAGCGCGGTGGCCTCCTCTGGGGAGCAGCCTTGTCAGAGTGGCATCATGGGGAGCGGAGGCTGTGTCATCAGGGTTGTTGTCCTCCTTGTCATTGTCGCTGTCGTCATTGCCTCTTCGTCATCGGGAGCGGCCTCCTCCGGGGAGTGGCCTCGTCCAGAGTGGCCTCTTCTTGGGAGCGGCTCCGACCAGGGAGTGGCCTCATCTGCCAAGCAGCCTCCTCCGGAGTGGCCTTGTCTGCGGAGCAGCCTCATCCAGAGCAGCCTCGTCCAGAGTAGCCTCATCCAGAGCGGCCTTCTTGAGAGTGACCTTGTCGGGGTCGTCGTCATCATCTCTTCGTAATAAATGACCCCTACTAGTCAGTTTGATTTTTGATGCTTGGCGCGAAATAAAGCCTTGTTTGATTTTTGCTTTGTGTCAGTCTCTTTCCTTTGATCATGGACCCTAACACCTTGAGATCATGACCTGAGCAGAAAGCAGTCATTTAGCTGACTGAGCCACCCAGGCGCCCTTGTATTACACTATTTTTGATCATGGTAACTGGAGCAGTGAGGGAAAGGGAACACTACTTTCAAGTACTGGTTACAGGCTAGAGACACAAACATTCTAGAGTGGACAAAACAGCTCCCCACTGCCCACCCCAACAAAAAATTATTTGGTCCAAAATATTCAAAGTGCCAAAATTGAAAAACATCTTCTATAGAGGAATAAAACTTCATTAGAGTTTAGCAGATGCACATGGCCGTATACCAAGGTCAAAGGCAGAATCATGCTTCAAGTCAGAACCTGAGGTGTAATTCACATTAACAGAGGATATGGTGGAGAAAAACGTACTTAGGCAGTGGAAGTCAAGAACCAAGGTGTGAGCTCATTGTGGCACAAATAAAGGTAAGAGATATAAGGACACTGCATATGTTACAAGGTTTTTTTGAACCCAGTTGTTCACCAAAGATTAACTCCGGTTTCTTGAGAAAGGCTCAAGTGGAAATCAAATTCCCATCACAAAACCAAAAGCTAAACAGATAAACTATATAACTAATGGTATTAAAATGACCAATCCCTAAATTTACCTGGAGACAGGAAGTAAAAGAAGGTACACTGAGGTATCATTGAGCATTTTCTTTCTCCTTCTACCTTCTCCAAAACTATTGTTTTATTATCTTTTTCTGAGTAAAAAAAAAAAAAAACAAAAACGGATTTTTCCCTTACTTTACAAGTGTGAATCATGAATCATGATCTCTGTTAGCCAGTATATATCATCAAAGAATTAATTTTCAACAGAGAAAAAGAATGTGACAGATTATTAATGGGGGGGTTCAGAAGTTTTGTCATAAGCAAAATGATTTTTCTTGTAAAAGTCAAAAGACAGACATCACACCATCTGCTCTTTTTAAAAAGTTATAAATCTTTGTTATTTGGGGAAGTATCTGTCTATGGAGTCTTTATGAATTTTTGAGTAGATGAAGAAACTCAAGATGTCATGAGAGGGAAATCAAAAGGCAATGGTGAACCATTATGGGAATGACAGCACAGGAAAATGATTATAATGGAGCAAAATAAGCAAGTAGAGAGATCACAGTACCTGTATGTTGTATTTAAACTTTAACAAACCATTATATCCCATATTTTGATCCACTGCCTCTCTGGTGATTTCAACTAAGGAATGAGCAGAAGACTGTTATTTTGGGAAAGCAGTGATTTACTGTGTCTGAAATCACACCAAGAAGCTATCTTGTACTAATGCAGAAAGTCCATGCTATGCTCACAAGGGGATTATAGAAATGGCACAAATACTTCCAGATCACTAATGGCACTGCATTCTTTCTACTGTTCTTGACCATCAGGAAGATTTGCTTCACTACTTTCAACTCTAAGTCCTAAGGCACAAAATAATAGGAAAGTTTTCACCCTGATGTAGGACTCCACCAGTAGTACTGATCTCTCATCCCTGGCTGAGAGTCCATTTCAAATCAAGAATTTGCACAAGAAAGAATCATTTTGGCAGCGAGGAAGGCATTGTGCACACATTGGTGCTGATCAACATGATTGTCCTCAACTCCACTAATTTTTTAACACATTAAGGACCAAGCCTTTCTCTACCCTAGATAATGAAAAGATTTAAGATAATTTTTGAAACTAAGTGGTGAATGTACAGATAGTAAGGAAAAAAACTAGTCTTTTGGTAAGCTGTTGAAGCTGAAGATTTACTGTGAAATGTTGGAACTCATGAAATGTTTGGTTATATCAGACATGCTAAAAGTGTGATTTATAAAACACAATGTGGAGCAATGAGATGATGTACAAATCTTTCATGTAAGTCTGGGTCAAATACTGACCTCCCAAATGATACTGGTAAAGAATATAACAAATATTCAAGATAAATGTAAGCGTTTAGAAAGGAGATAATACAGTAAGACAGATAAATTTGAAAATTTAAAAATAGTGAAGTAATAGTGAAATAATGAAGAGTGAAGTAATATAAAATAGTGAAATAATAACTGCTTAAAATAGTTTGTTAAACTCTACACTTAACTAATTTTACTGTCTTAAGACAAAGTACTATCTACCTTACTGGTGCTAGATTTAAGACACAGATATTTCACATTGTGCAAATTATCAGAAGAATCTATTCCCAAACACCTGGGAGAAAAATAAATTATCAACAAAGAATGTGGCCACAGATAAATAGGCACCAATTTTAAGCCTAAATAAAATATCCAAGCAGAATTAAATTACAAAACTGTAAACTCAATCCTCTGCAAAATAATAATAATAAAAATAATAATTATTACTATTTGTGAAATAGTAAGACCTTAATTTAATAGATATTGAAGTTTAAAAGGAATCAGAATGAACTACACTGGTACCAGTATTTTTGGCTATCAAAAATATACTATCAAACTCATATATACAAATAACCCCTATTTTAATCACATCTGAGCACAAAAGCTTAAAAGGTAAGTATTAATATATAGTTGTAGAATCTCACTTATGCTTCAAAGAACATAAAGACATATATACATGTATATGTATGTGTGTATGTGTGTGTGTGTATACATATATATGTCATGACTTGGTTTTACAATTTCATGTTATAGGGACAGTATTTTTGAAAAGACCATTGGGGACACCTGGATGGCTCAGTTGGTTAAGCGTCTGCCTTCTACTCAGGTCATGATTGCAGGGTCCTGGGATCCAGTCCTGTATCAGGTTGCCTGCTCAGCAGGGAGTCTGCTTTTCTCTCTCCCTTTGCTACTCCTGCTGCTTGTGCTCTGTCTCTCAAATAAATAAGAAAAACCTTAAAAAAAAAAAAACCATTAATGCTACAACAAATGGATAGTATAACTTTTTTTACCGCATTAAAAAAAATATCAAAAGCTATGGAATTTCTGAGTTTTGCATCACTTGAAAGCCAGAAAGTTAGCTGCCAGATTCGCTTTCTTTTTTAAATTTTATTATTATTTTTTAAATTTTTAATTTGACAGAGGAGGGAGCATGCAAGAGTAAGGGGAGGGGGAAAAGGAGAGCGAGAAGCAGAAATGTCACTGAGCAGGAAGCCCAATGCAGGGCTGAATCCCAGGACCCCCAGGGATCATGACCAGAGCCAAAGGCAGACCCTTAACACCACCGAGCCACCCAGGCACCACTAGCCAGTTTCATGAATGATGGCAGAAGATACAAGACCTGGGGGATAGCAACAAAGGATTTTATTACCTACAAGCAGAGAAGACAACAGGGTTCTGATATTCACATTTGGCCCCCTGGCTCCTTATGTGCTGCATGGCTGAGGCACAGCTGTTCAGCTGGATGCTGTGATGGCTAAAAGTTTGCTTTAGGTTAAGTCAACCTGGAATCCCAAATTCAATTACTAGTCACACAAGTTTATCCATAATGATAAGGAAAAGGCTGATGATCTGTTGATGATAAGCAGCCCAGTGAAAGCCCACTGTGGACCAGGCTCTGCTCTAAATGTTCATCATTTATCATCTAAAGAAATTTTCACAATCACACCAAGATTTATGATCTATTGAGCTATTCCCAGACTGGATGGCACAAGTTTAGCAGTAGGTTTAATTAGCTTACGTTTATAGAAAACGAATCCTAGAAGCCTGGTGCCAGAGCTCAGACTTGTGATCACTCCACTAAGGTCCCTTTTTGCATGAAGAAGTGACCTCTGGTTTGGAATCTGAAACTCTGAGAGACAACTGGTTAAATTTCCCTTTCAAAGACTTAAACCTACCCCAACAGGTAATGGTCCCTCATTGGAACACATGGGATGGACAAATTTTGCTACTGTATTTTAATAACATATACTGAGAAACACATGCAAAAGAAATTTTACATTTGCAGGGAAAGAATAGGTAACATTTGCAAGTTTTGTGTAGAGCTGCTTTTCTCTGAGTGCAGTCCTTCCACCAGCAACATCAACAGGATGCAAGTTTCAGGTCCCATTACTACTGAATCACAAACTCTGGAAATGTGTCCCTGCTAACTATGTTGTGCACTTGGGGTGTTTGTGATACATGCTAATATTTAAGAACCACTGTTGGAGAACACCCTAGAGCTGGCTTCAAAAATAGGAAAACCAAAAACAGGAGGAATAGGGAGGGAAACATACATTATGAAAATGGGGAAATTGATTGAACTACTTCAGACAGAATTGTTCTTTCTTCTCTTTCAATAATTTGGCTTCAGGAATATTCTGGTAAGTACACATTTTCCCAAGCTGGAAATTTTAAGGTTGTTTGTTTTTTTTTTCCCCACCCCTGTCGAGAAGTGAAATGACACCAAAGGCAATCCCTACAGATGTGAAATTAAAAATGGCCAGTACTCTCTCATTTACCCCACGGTCAAGCCATGAGCTAGCAAGTCCTGCCTAGAGTCATAGCAGTTCTAGCCAACCTTCTATGCTTTGCTCTAAAACATTTGAAAAGCCAAACCCTGAGTGAAGCACAAGTAATAAAGGCATTTGCAGACTTTGAAGTTCTCCAAACACTCTCTTTCTTAGAAAATTCCTGGAAGTTTTACTCCACTAAAGCAATAGAATAGACCCAAAGACAGACAGACCAGGGATTCATCAAGCCTAACTTCCACTAAGAGCACTGAAAAGATATCCCATGAGTATATTCATGCAGATATGGCAAAAACTATTCCAGATTGTTTCTCAGAAAGAAAGGACTGTAGTTGGAATGCCTCAAAGGAAAACATGAGGCTGTTCATCTGATGTTTCAGAATATGTGAAGAGTGGCATTCAGAGAGATTTTTAGTTCTGTTGAATAGTCACACAAGAATTCCTGAACTAGAAATGGAAAAAAATGCTCAAAAAAAGAAGTTGTAAACAGAAGACATGTAATTGTAATAATTGTAATAATTACATGTCTTCTTAGGGAAGAAAAATTACAGAGCTGTAATAAATAATCCTGATTTAGTCAAATCAAACCTTCAAAGCAAAAGATTAGAGAATTTAAGTTTGCAAAAATGGAACTAAAAGAAATCTGGGAATTTTGTGCATGCATATGTACACATATAAAGTTTAAGCAAATATTATAAATAATGGATGATCAAACATGGATGAGTTAATTATCTATTAATGTAAAATTTTATAAAGATCTGCAAAAGCATATTATCCCAACATATGGCAGCAAGTACCCAAAAAAAGCTAAAAAGATTGAAAACAATTGCTTTTTTAGAATAAAATATTATTACTTTCATAATTTTATATAAGATAATTGTTTATTTTTTTAAAGAGCGGGACTGGGAGGAACATAGAGGAAAGGTGGCAGAGGACTAGGGGACTGAAATGACATCAGGTTGCAGGAGTTCAGCTAGATAGTTATCAAACCACTCTGAACACGTACAAACTCAACAGGAGATAGAAGAGAAGAAGAGCAGCAATTCTAGAAACAGAAAATTGACCACTTTCTGAAAGGTAGGACATGTGGAGAAGTGAATCCGAAGGGATGGGAAGACAGACTGTGGGGGGAGGGGCCAGCTCCCAGCAAGCAGTGAAGCAGTGGAGCACAAAATGGGAACTTTTACAAGTCTGCTCTGCTGAGGTACATTATTCCAGAGGCTCAGTGGGGGTGGTACCCTCACGGGGACAGTGTGATCTCAGGACCTGTAAGTCACAGAAAGACCAGGGGTGTCTGAGTGTGGCAGAGCTCCCAGGTATTGGAGTAGGGAAGCCGACTGCAGAGGCGGAGCCAAGGAGGGGGCTCTCAGCTTGGGGTTACCTTAAACCATGATCTGAGCCACAGTTGGGTCACTGTTATTTGAGCAGGAACCCCACAAGTGGCAAAGTGGCAGATCCAGGGAGACTCACCTTCCTCTAGAGGTGCAGCATGGCAGGGATCAACTTGGTTTGGAGACTGCAAAGGGGGCCGTGCACCAGAAAGAAATGCTCGGACATAGGCTGGTAAACCCAGAGTGGGGCCGGAGACCAGGGAGATGGAATGGATTGACTGCTTTTTTCTAAGGGCGTACTGAGAAGTGGGGTCCTGAGCTCTCAGCTCCTCCAGGCCAGAGATTGGGAGGCTGCCACTTTCATTCCTGTCCTACAAAGCTGTAAGGAAAGTGTTCAGGGAGCAAAAGCTCCTGAGAGTGAACTCTAGTAGATTACTCAGCCCGGCCCCTGGGAAGGGCGGCACAATTCTGCCTCCAGCAAAGACATTAGAGAATCAAGGCAACAGGCCCCTCCTGCAGAAGATCAGCAAGGACAACCAGCCAAGACCAAGTTCACACATTAACGAGAACTGCGGAACTTCAGAGCTAGGGAAAAGCAATGCATGGAATTAATGGCTTTCTCCCCATGATCCTTTAATCTTGCGAAGTTACATTAATTTTTTTAATTTTATTTTTTTCTTATTCTAAACTTTTCCTCTTCCCTCTTTTAATGTTTCTTAACTAGTTTATCTTAACAATACCTTTATTAAAATTTTTTAAACCATTATCATAAACATATTTTATCTTTCATTATATTTAACCTTATCTTTTTTATACACACAGGGTCTTTTTTTCCTAAAAAATTGGGATACCACTACTTCTAATAGATCAAAATATGCCCTAAATCTAGCACAGGGCATATTTCTAGTCTCCAGCCTGAGCACATTCTTTTTTTTTTTTTTTCTCTTTCTTTTTCCAACCAACTTATCAATTCCTTTTTCAGAATTTTTAAAAATTTTTCATCTTTACCATCATATTTCTTCCCTTCATCATGTTTATCCTTATTTTTGTGTATTTTTTTTTCTTTCTTTAAAATTTTTCTATGTAGTTTCTTCTAAGAGACCAAATACACACAAAATCAAATGATCAAATGGGTGGCTCTGTTCTATTCACCAGTCATATATATATATATATATATTTTTTTTTTTTAGATTATTTTTTAGTTTATTTATTTATTTATTTATTCATTTATTATTTTATTATTTAGTTTATTCTTTCCCCCCCAGTTTGGAGTCTCTCCTGATTTGGTTAGCATACATTTTTCTGGGGTCTTTCCCACACTTTTTGTATTTTATTCTCTCATTCATATATTCTTATCTGGATAAAATGACAAGGTAGAAAAACTCACCATAAAAAAAAAAAAAAAGAACAAGAGGCAATACCAAAGGCTAGGGACCTAATCAATACGGACATTGGTAATGCAATCCATATCAAAATACCATCAATTTTTTTCAAAGCAATAGAATGTATAATCCTAAAAATTTTTTTAAAGATTTTTTGTTTATTTATTTAACAGAGAGAGATCACAAGTAGACAGAGAGGCAGGCAGAGAGAGAGGGGAAAGCAAGCTACCCGCCGAGCAGAGAGCCTGATGCGGGACTCGATCCCAGGACCCCGAGATCATGACCTGAGCTGAAGGCAGCGGTTTAACCCACTGAGCCACCCAGGTGCCCCTATAATCCTAAAATTTATATAGAAAGATAAAAGACCCCAAATAGCCAGAGGAATGGTGAAAAAAAAAAAAAAGCCAAAGTTAGTGGCATCACACTTCCCGTCTTCAAGCTCTATCACAAGGCTATAATCATCAGGACAGTATGGTACTGGCAAAAAACAGACATATAGATCAATGAAACAGAATAAAGAGCCTGGAAATGGACTCTCAACTCTATGGTCAACTGATCTTTGAATTAGCAAGAAAGAATGTCCAATGGAAAAAGAGACAGTCTCTTCAACAAATGGTGTTGGGAAAACTGGACAGCCACATGCAGAAGAATGAAACTGGACCATTTCCTTATACCACACACCAAAATAGATGAAAGACCTCAATGTGAGACAGGAATCCATCAAAATCCTTGAGAAGAACACAGGCAACAACCTCTTTGACCTCATCCACAGCAACTTCTTCCTAGATACATTGCCAAAGGCAAGGGAAGCAAGGGCAAAAGTGAACTATTGGGACTTCATTGAGATCAAAAGCTTTTGCACAGTAAAGGAAAGTTAGTTAAGAAAACTGAAAGACAACTGACAGAACGGGAGAAGATATTTGCAAATGACATATCAGATAAAGGGCTAGTATCCAAAATCTATAAAGAACTTATCAAACTCAACACCCAAGGAACAAATAATCCAGTCAAGAAATGGGCAGAGAACATGAACAGACATTTCTGCAAAGACATCCAGGTGGCCAGCCAGACACATGAAAAAGTGCTCTACATGACTTGGCATCAGGGAAATACAAATCAAAACCACAATGAGATATCACCTCACACCAGTTAGAATGGCTAAAATTAAGTCCGAAAATGACAGATGTTGGAGAAGATGAGGAGAAAGGTTCCTCAAAAAGCTGAAAATAGAGCTACCCTGTGACCCAGCAATTGCACAATTTACTCTAAAGATATAAATGTAGTGATCCAAAGGGGCATGTAAACCCGAAAGTTTGTAGCAGCAATGTCTACAATAGCCAAGTTATGGAAAGAAACTAGATGTCCAAAAGCAGAAGATAGGATAAAAAAGAGTGGTATATATATACAATGGAATACTATGCAACTATCCAAAGAAATGAAATCTTGCCATTTGCAACAATGTGGATGGAATTAGATGGTATTATGCTGAGTTAAATAAGTCAATCAGAGAAAGACAATTATCAACTGATCTCTCTGATATGAGGAATTTAAGAGTTAGAGTGGGGGTTTCTGGGGTATGAAAAAACAATTGAAACAAGATGGGATCAGAAGTGAGGTAAACTATAAGAGACTCTTAATCTTACCAAACAAACTGAGGGTTGCTGGGTGGTGGGGTGTAGGGAGAGGGTCATTGGGTTTTGGATATTGGGGAATCTATGTGACAAGGTGTGTGCTGTAAAGTGTGTAAGCCTGATGATTCACAGACCTGTAGTCCTAGAGCAAAGAATACATTATGTGTTAATAAAAATAATTTTTAAAAAGGGGGGGAGAGGGATAGGGAAAAAATCTTAAGCAGGCTTTATGCCCATCGCAGAAACCCACTTGGGGCTGGATCTCACAGCCCTTAGATCAAACCCCGTGGCAGAGCCCAACTGTGGAGCTTGATCTCATAGCCCTGAGATCAGGAAGTGATCGAAATCTCGAGCTGGACGCTTAGCTGACTGAGCCACCCAGGCAACTCTTTTCTTTTCTTTTTTTTAAGAAAGTTATTTTAAATTACTATGGTTTACTTTGATAAAAATAAAATTTACAGTTAAAGTAAGGATTAAAGCAGCCAGATCTCTCATTAAAACAATCATCAAGGGGCAAAATATTGAACAGGGCTTAAAATATCAGGCAGTGTGAATCAGAGATACTTGAAAGGAAATTAATTAAGGAAACCCTAAAACTGCTCCAGCCTACATTCTAGAGGAAATTTCAAGGGCAAGGCAATGGGAGGGAAACTCTAGGGAGAGTCTTCTGGAGTCCCTGAAGTTGAGGCAGGGTTGGGAGTGAAAGGAATCCAGTGAACCAAGAGTTTGTAAAATATAAGAACAAGAGAAGAGAGCTTCACAGAGAGGGGAGTCTGAATTTATTCAGAAAGTCCCATTCAAATACTGAGCTGAGTACAAATAAGGGAATATATGTGATGAACTTAATCAAGATTAGCAAAAAGAAAAAAAAATGCTCTGAAAGTATTAGACGGAGGAAAGTTTGTAGTTGACACAGTGTTGCAAACAATTCCTATACCTAAAAGCTATAGTGGAATATTCATCAATATATGGGCAATGATTGGAGTATAAACTTGTCTTTCCTTAATAGTAGGAAGGGGATAATTTAACCCTACAACCTTACAACAAATGTAGCTTTGGTTCCACCTAACAAAGTTTAAAGGCTAGGCCAAACAGATCAAAGTGTTTCCAGGTAATCTAATCTTATCCTAAGAAAACATTCTACAATATGTATAATATTGGTTTAAATATTCAACAATGTATAACATTTACAATGCCTGATCTTCAAACAAAAATTATCAGGCATGCTGTGATGCAAGAAAATAAAACACATATTAATCAACTGAACTAATCTACTGAAGGTAGATTAGTAGATAAGGACATTAAAATAATTATACTAGTAATATTCCATATGTTCAAGAAACTAAACAAAATATTGAATAAAGTAGAGACAGAAGATATTAAAGAGACTCAAAAATCACACATGTTGAGATAAAATCTAAAAAAAAATACACTGGATGGGATTTACAGCAGTTAGACATAGCAGAGTTCTTTGAACTTTAACTTTTTAAAAAATTTTTAAAGGTTTTATTTATTTATTTTACAAAGAGAGAGAGAGAGAGATCACAAGTAGGCAGAGACGCAGGCAGAGAGAGAGTTAGAAGCAGGCTCCCCACTGAGTGGAGTGCTGGATGTGGGACTAACTTCCAGGACCCTGAGATCATGACCTGAGCCAAAGGTAGAGGCTTAACCCACAGAGCTACCCAGGCACCCTGGATTTTTAATTTTAAAGATAAAAATAAAGCAAACTCTTCCTAAGTCATGCTATCAGCAATGGCAAACATTTTTAAAAATCCATGCCACATAAAGAAAAGTTACATGGTGTAAAAAATAGTGTGGACTTAAAATGAAGGTATAATACTATAATACAAATAAGTGTTTTATAAGTGGACACAATTTTCACCATGCAGGAAAACTAAAGAGCTCTCCCTATTACACCAAACAGAAATTTTCCATACTTAAGTCACTCTGTGGTAGCCATTGTAGAAAGTAGTAGACTTAAAAAAAAAATTATTTTGTTCTGTACTTAACATTAAGTATACTGGAAGTGAGGGGGAAAATAAAGATAAGCATGAGGACTTTTAATTTCAGAACCCAATATAAGTACACTTTTATAGGCAAACGGGAAAAAATCAAGTTGATATAATCTAAATACATATTAGAATTATTAGTCATTGTAAAGGAAACAAGAATAAATATCAGATGTCAAAAATGGACTTGGGAGCATATAAGAATTTTTTTTTCTTTGCCCATTTAACAAAATCTACTATGGAATTCTAATATTTATGACTTTGCAGAATGCATGCTATGTTCCAGTTGCTAAAGAAATATGCCAGTTGGTTGCAAAGATCAGATTGATAAAAATGGTATATTTTTAAACAGCTAAGAATCCTTTAAAATCCACTATTTCCATATGATTTAGCTTCAAATAAGCTGTACTAAAAATTGAAAATGAATGAAAAATATTTTGAATATCTTGTGCCAAGTCCCTAACCCGAGTGGTGCATGTCCCTCAAGAGGGAATAGAGGGAGCATAGCAAAAGCTTTGAAAACTGAACTGACATTGAAACCATCACCCACATATAATGATACAAAACTTGCACTCTGAACTTAGCATTTGCACACAAAAATATAAAATACATTTGCCAGAGAACTTTAATAGCCCTGAGAATCTTTCTCTGTAATACTAAAAATATATCAGATACATCCTAAATTACCCAATAAACAAAGACCAGAGAATATGATCAACTCTCAAGAGAATGGGTAACCAACAGATGCCCATCTAAGGATGACAGTGATGCTGGAATTTTCAGAAAAAGACTTTACTCCATCTACTATTAACTGTGGTTAGTGAGGTAAAGATTAACTTGGAAGGAGTGGAAAATGACAGTACTAAAAAGACTGACAAGCAATAAGAGCTAACTGGAAATTTTAGAACTGAAAATTACCATATCCTAAATTATAAAAATTATGAATGGAGCCAAAGAGCAGGATGGTAATGACAAAGGAAAGAGTCAATGAATGTGAGGGCAGATAAACAGAAATTTAATCTGAAAAAAGGAAAGAACAAAATGTTAAAAGAGTGAACAGAGCCTCTGACAACTGTCAAATAATGTCAATAGCTCTAATATTCAGGCCATTGGTGTCCCAGAAGGAAAGAAGAGATTAGTGCAGTAAATATCTCAAGAAATAAGGGCTAAAGATTTTTCAAATTGTGTAAAAGACAAATTTACCAATTCAAGAAGCTTGTGCATGAAACATTTAAAACATACACAGGATCTGTATAATGAAAAGTACAAGTGCTGATTAAAAAAAAAAAAAAAAAGAAAAACAAAAAACCTCAAGGGAGGATTCAAGATGGCAGAGTAGTAGCAGACTGATATGAGATCAGGTTGAAAGATAGGGGTCAGTCCTCGGCAAGCGGAGGAGGAACGGAGCACAAAATTCTAACTTTTAAAAGTCTGCACCACTGAGGAAAAGTCTGCTCCAGAGGCCTAGTGGGGGTGGAGCCCTTGTGGGGACATTGTGGTCTCAGGTCCCATGGGGTCACAGAAAGATTAGGGTTGTCTGAGTGTGGCAGAGCTGGCAGGTATCAGAGGAAGGAAGCCGGCTACAGAGACAGAGCTGAGGAGTGAGCTTTCAACTCAGGGTTACCTTAAACTGTGATTGGTACAATCAGGCCACTGCTCTTTGAGCAGGGAAACCACAAGTGGCAGATCCAGGGGAGACTTACCTTCCTTCTCTGAAGGCAGGAATCTGCTGGGTTTGGAGACTTCAAATGGGGCTGTGTGCCACAGATGGAGATACTCAATCGTAGGCTGGGTGTGCTTGGAGCATGACCAGAGACCAGGGAGACAGGAGTGATTGAGGATTGAGCGCTTTTCCTGAGGGTGCATGCACTGAAGAGTGTCATCCGGGGCTCTTGGCTATTCCAGGCCAGAGATTAAGAGGATGCCATTTTCATTTCCCTTCTCCAGAGCTCTATGTAAAGCATTCAGGGAACAAAAGCTCCCGAGAGCTAACTCGAGCACATAACGTAGCCCGGCCCCTGGCAGGGGTGGCACAATTCTGCCTCAGGCAAAGACATTTGAGAATTACTACAACAGGCCCCTTCCCAGAAGATCCTCAAGAACATTCAGCTAAGACCAAGCTCACTGATCAAGGAGAGCAGAAGGTATTCCAGAGGAGAGGAAAACAAAGCATGGAATTCATGGGTTTCTCCCCAAGAACCTTTAGTCTTGCAAAGTTAATATATTTATTTTTATTTTTTTCTTATTCTAATTTATTAAACTTTCCTCTTTCCTCTTTTAATGTTTACCTAGTTTAACTTAATAATACACTCTAAAAATATATTTTTAAACCTTCACTATTATAGTCATTTTTATCCTTCATTGTATATAACTTTATTTTTCATATACATATAGGGTTTTTCCTTTTAAAAAAAATTGGGATACAATTTCTCCTAATAGACCAAAATATAGCCTAAATCTAGCACAAGGTGTTGTTCTAGTTTCCAGGCTGAGCAAATTCTCTCCACCTTTTTTTTTCTTTTTTGAACCAACTTATCTTATCAATTCCTTTATTAGATTTTTTAAATTTTTTTATTTTCATCTTTACAGTCATATTCCATCCCTTCATCGTGTTTATTCTTTTTTTTGGTATACATTTAAATTTTTCTTTCTTTAAAATTTTGGTATGTAGTTTCTTCTAGGAGACCAAAATACACCCAAAATCAAGTGAGTGACTC
Organism: Mustela nivalis; assembly: GCF_964662115.1. NCBI lineage: Eukaryota > Metazoa > Chordata > Mammalia > Carnivora > Mustelidae > Mustela > Mustela nivalis. Next base: position 40,523,947 of record NC_139022.1, on the reverse strand, counting down.
TGTTCTATTCACCAATCTAATATATACCTAAACACAGTTAATTTAAAAAAAATTTTTTTTTAGACTTCTTTGTACCCCCTTTCTTCTACCCCCAGTTTGGCGACTCTTCTGATTTGCTTAGGGTACCATTTTCTGTGGTCTTTGCCACCCTTTTAATATTTTACTCTCTCGTTTATATATTCTTATCTGGATACAATGACAAGGTGGAAAAACTCACCACAAAAAATTAAAAAAAAAATAAAAAGAACAAGAGGCAGTACTGAAGTCTAGGGAGCTAATCAATATGGACATTGGTAACATGTTAGATCTAGGGTTCAGAATGATGATTCTCAAGGTGGTAACTGGGCTCAAAAAAGACATGGGAGATATTAGAGGAACCTGTCTGGAGAAATAAAATCCCTTTCTGGAGAAATAAAAGAACTAAAATCTAACCAAGCTGGAATCAAAAAAGGTATTAATGAGGTGCAATAAAAAATGGAGGCTCTTACTGCTAGGATAAATGAGGCAGAAGAGAATTAGTGATATAGAAGAACAAATAACAGGGAATAAAAAAGCTTAGCAAAAGAGAGACAACTACTGGACCACAAGGGGAGAATTTGAAAGATAAGTGATAGTATAAGAGGAAACAATAAAAGAATAATTGAGATCCCAGAAGAAGAGGGAACAGCACAGAAGGTATATTGGAGGAATTATAGTAGAGAATTTCCCTAATATAACAAAGACAACAACCATCAAAATCTAGGAAGTCCAAAGAACCCCTCCCCAAAATCAACAAAAATAGGCCCACACCCTGTCATCTAATAGTAAAACTTATGTCTTAGCGAAAAAGAGAAAATCCTGAAAGCAGATCAGGACAAGAGGTCTGTAACATACAATGGTAAAAATATTAGTTGGCATCAGACTTAGCCACAGAGATCTGGCAGGCCAGAAAGAACTGGCATGATATATTCAGAGCATTAAACAAGAAAAACATGCAGCCAAGAATACTATATACAGCTAGGCTATCATTGAAAATAGAAGAAGATATAAAAACCTTCCAGAACGTACCAAAAAAAAAAAAAAAAAAAAGAATTTGTAAACACCAAACCAGCCCTACAGGAAGTATTGAAAGGGATCCTCTAAGCAAAGAGAGAGCCTAAAAGTAGTAGACCAGAAAGGAACATAAACAATATGCAGTAATAGTCACCTTAAAGACAATACAATGTCACTAAATTCATATCTTTCAATAGTTACCCTAAATGAAATGGATTAAAACAATAACAACAACAACACAACAACAGAACATCAATATGCTCTCTACGAGAAATTCATTTTAGACCCCAAGTCACCTCCAGATTTAAAATAAGGGGGTGGATAACAATTTACCACACTAATGGACATCAAAAGAAAGCTGGGGTGGCCAGCCTTATATCAAATAAATTGGATTTAAGCTGAAGACTATAATAAGAGACAAGGAAGGACACGATATCATACTCAAAATATCAATTGAACAAAAAGATCTAGCAATTTTAAATATCTATGCCCCTAACATGGGAGCAGTCAATTATATAAACCAATTAATAACAAAATCAAAGAAATACATCAAAAATAAAATGATAATAGTAGGGGATTTTAATACTCCTCTCACTGAAATGGACAGATTATCCAAGCAAAAGATCAACAAGGAAAGAAAGGACTTAAATAGCACACTGGACTAGATGGACATCACAGATATATTCAGTTCATTCCATCCCAAAGCAACAGAATACACATTCTCTCTAGTGCACATGGTATATTGTCCAGAATAGATAACATCCTGGGTCACAAATCAGGTCCTAAGCAGTAAGATCTTCATATTTTGGACCACAATACTCTGAAGCGAGAACTCAATTACAAGAGGAAAATTGGAAACAACCCAAATACACGCAGGCTAAAGAGCATCCTACTAAAGAGTGAGTGGGTCAACCAGGAAATTAAGGAAGAATTGAAAAAATTCATGGAAACAAATGATAATGAAAACACAATGGTTCAAAATCTGTGGGACACAGCAAAGGCAGTCCTGAGAGGAAAATACATAGCGATACAAGCCTTTCTCAAGAAACAAGAATGGTTTCAAGTACACAACCTAACCCTATACCTAAAGAGGCTGGAGAAAGAACAGCCAAAAAAGCCTAAACCCAGTAGGAGAAGAGAAGTAATAAACATCAGGGCAGAGATCAATGAAATAGAAACAAACAAACAACAACAAAACAGTAGAACAAATCAATGAAACTAGGAGCCAGTTCTTTGAAAGAATTAATAAGATTGATAAACCCCTGGCCAGACTTATCAAAAAGAAAAGAGAAAGGACCCAAATAAAATCATGAATGAAAGAAGAGAGATCACAACCAACACCAAAGAAACACAAACAATTATAAGAACATACTATGAGCAACTCTACACCAGCAAATCTGACAATCTGGAAGAAATGGATGCATCCCTGGATACGTATAAACTACCAAAATTGAACCAGAGAGAAATAGAAAACCTGAACAAACCCATAACCAGTAAGGAGATTGAAGCAGTCATCAAAAATCTCCCAACAAACAGAGCCCAGGGCCAGAAGGCTTCCCAGGGGAATTCTACCAAACATTTAAAGAAGAACTAATTCCTATTCTCCTGAAACTGTTCCAAAAAATAGAAATGGAAGGAAAACTTCCAAACTCATTTTATGAGGCCAGCATCACCTTGATCCTAAAACCAGACAAAGACCCCATCAAAAAAGAGAATTATAGACCCATATCCTTGATGAACATGACATGAAAATTCTCACCAAAATACTAACCAATAGGATCCAACAGTACACTAAAAGGATTATTCACCACAACCAAGCGGGATTTATCCCAGAACTGCAAGGTTGGTTCAACATCTGCAAATCAATCAATGTGATACAATACAAAAATCAAAGAAAGAACAAGAACCATATGATACTCTCAATAGATGCTGTAAAAGCATTTGATAAAGTACAGCATCCTTTCTTGATCAAAACTCTCCACAGTGTAGGGATAGAGGGTACATACCTCAATATCATCAAAGCCATCTCTGAGCAACCCATAGCGAATATCATTCTCAATGGAAAGAAACTGAGAGCTTTTCTGCTAAGGTCAATAACACGGCAGGGATGTCCATTATCACCACTGCTATTCAGCATAGTACTAGAAGTCCTAGCCTCAGCATTCAGACAACAAAAAGAAATTAAGGGCATCCAAATCAGCAAAGAAGTAGTCAAACGATCACTCTTTGCAGGTGATATGATACTTTATGTGGAAAACCAAATGACTCCACTCCAAAACTGCTAGAACTCATACAGGAATTTAGTAAAGTGTCAGGACATAGAATCAATGGACAGTAATCAGTTGCAATTCTATACAGCAACGGCAAGACAGAAGAAAGAGAAATTAAGAAGTCGATCCCATTTACAATTGTACCCAAAACCATAAGATACCTAGGAATAAACCTAACCAAAGAGGCAAAGAATCTGTATGCAGTAAATTATAAAGTATTCCTGAAAGGAATTGAAGACACAAAGAAATGGAAAAATGGTCCACGCTCATGGATTGGAAGAACAATTATTGTGAAAATGTCTATGCTACCTAAAGCACCCTACACATTTAAAGCAATCTGTATCAAAATACCATCAATTTTTTCAATGAAATGGAACATATGATCCTAAAATTTATATGGAACCAGAAAGGACCTGAAATAGTCAGAGGAATGTTGAAAAAGAAAGCCAAAGTTGGTGGCACCACAATTCCAGACTTTAAGCTCTATTACAAAGCTGTCGTCATCAAGATAGCATGGCACTGGCACAAAAACAGATATATATCAATGGAACAGAATAGAGAGCCTGGAAATGGACCCTAAACTCTATGGTCAACTAATCTTTGACAAAGCAGGAAAGAATGTCCATTGGAAAAAAGACAGTCTCTTCAAGAAATGATGTTGGGAAAATTGGACAGCCACTTGTAGAAGAATGAAACTGTACCATTTCCTTACACCACACATGAAAATAGACTCAAAATGGATGAAAAGAGCTCAGTGTGAGAAAAGAATCCATCAAAATCCTTGAGGACAACACAGGCAGCAACCTCTTTGATGTCAGACGCAGCAACTTCTTCCTAGAAACACTGCCAAAGGCAATGCAAGCAAGGGCAAAAAGGAGCTATTGGGACTTCCTCAAGATCAAAAGCTTTTGCACAGCAAAGGAAACAGTCAAGAAAATTAAAAGACAACTGAGAGCATGGGAGAAGATGTTTGCAAACACCATATCAGATAAAGGGCTAGTATCCAAAATCTATAAAGAACTTATCAAACTCAACACCCAAGGAACAAAAAATCCAATCAAGAAATGGGCAGAGGACATGAACAGACATTTCTGCAAAGACATCCAGATGGCCAGCCAGACACATGAAAAAGTGTTCCACATCACTTGGCATCAGGGAAATACAAATCAAAACCACAATAAGAAACCACTTCACACCAGTCAGATGGCTAAAATTAGCAAGTCAGGAAACGACAGATGCTAGTGAGGATGCAGAGAAAGGGGAAGCCTCCTAAACTCTTTTTGGGAAAGCAAGCTGGTGCAACCACTCTGGAAAACAGCGTGGAGGTTTCTCAAAAAGTTGAAAATAGAGCTACCCTAAGACCCAGCAATTGCACTGGGTATTTACCCTAAAGATTCGAATGTAGTGATCCAAAGGAGGACGTGCACCTGAATGTTTATAGCAGCAATATCCACAATAGACAAATTATGGGAAAAAACCTAGATGTCCATCAACGGTGAATGGATAAACAGTAGTATATATATAGAATGGAATACTATGTAGCCATTAAAATAAATGAAATCTTGCCATTTGTAATGACATGGATGGAACTAGAGGGTATTATGCTGAGTGAAATCAGTCAATCAGAGAAAGACAATTATCATATGATTTCCCTGATATGAGGAATTTGAGAGCAAAGTGGGGGTCTGGAGGGTAGTGAAAGGAAGAAATGAACAAGATGGGATTGGGAGGGAGACAAACTATAAGAGACTCTTAATCTCACAAAACAAACTGAGGGTTTCTGGGGGAGGTGGGAAGGGAGAGGGGCATTGGTTATGGACATTGGAGAGGGTATGTGCTATGGTGAGTGCTGGGAAGTGTGTAAGCCTCACGATTCACAGACCTGTACCCTTGGGGTTACTGATACATTATATATTAATAAGTGGGGGGAAAAGGTAATTTTTTTAAAAAAGCTCAAAGGAGACCAAAATATAATAAGTATAAATGGAGACACATATAATATTCATGGTTTGGAATGCCTAGCATATTAAAGATGTCAGTTCTTTGATCTACAGATTCAATATAAACCCAAGATTTTTGTGTATACATGTACTGGCTTATGTTAAAATTTACGTGGAAACACAAAAGGACTTAGAATAGCTAAAACAGTTTCAGAAAGAAACATCAAACTGGAAGAACCATATTGTCCATTTTTTTTTAAGATTTTATTTATTTATTTGAGAGAGATTTATTGAGAGAGATCACAAGCAGGCAGAGAGGCAGGCCGAGAGAGAGGAGGAAGCAGGCTCCCTGCTGAGCAGAGAGCCCAATGCGGGGCTCGATCCCAGGACCCTGAGATCATGACCTGAGTTGAAGGCAGAGGCTTTAACCCACTGAGCCACCCAGGCGCCCCATACTGTCCATTTTTAAGACTTATTCAATATCTATATCAATCAATACAATAGCAAATCAATATCTAGACACACAGATCAATGGAACCTGGAATAGGGAACATAGAAAAAGATCCACACAAATGTGATTAGATCATTTGAGGGCAATATTACAAAATCAATTCTGTGTTGGAATAATATCCCTTTTTTAAAAAAAATTAAATATTTTATTTGAGAGAAAGCAAGCATAAGCAGGGGGAGGGGGAGGGCAAAGTGAGAAGCAGGTTCCCTGCTGAGCAGGGGGCAGGATGTGGGGCTGGATCTGAACCTTGGCATCATGACTTGAGATGAAGGCAGGCACTTAAACCAAACGAGACACCCATGTGCCCCAAGGAAAAGCTCTTTTTATAAAACAGTATGGGAAAAAATGGACATCAGGGACCATAAATTATCCATCTAAACCTCATACCTTATATAAGAATGAACTCAAATAGATCATAAATATACATGAAAAATGGAAAGGCCTAAAAATTTTGCAAGAAACACAGAAAATCTTTGGGACTTAGATTTAGTTAAGTTTTCAGACATGACACCAAAAGTGTTATCCATAATAAAAAATAGTTGATATATTTGGCTTCCTAAAAATTGGAATTTTTGCTAGGCCCAAGACCCTGTTAAGAGGACAAAAAGACAAGTCACCAGAAGAGAGAGATTTGCAAACCACATAACCCACAGGTAACTGATACCTAAAACATACAAATCACTCTCCAAATAATAAAGCAACCTAATTTAAAAAGAAGTAAAAGACCTACACACACAGTTCACAAAAGGGAATTTGCAAATGTCAATTACATGAAGAGAGATAGTCAACATCCTTAGTCACAAGAAAACACGAATTCAAACAACCACAAATAACTACTGCATATCTCTTAAAATGGCTTAAAAATACTTATATCTATACTTATATTAATATATTATACTAATACTTGTAATGTATAATACATTATACTAATATTTATACTGTAACACCTTTAGGCATTACACTAAGAGGAAGCAACCTGATATCCACATAAAAACCTTTGCACGAATGTCACAGCAGCTTTTTAATCATGAATGGCCAAGGACCTTAGAACATAGGATGTGTTGCAATGCTCTACAGAGTTAAATGGAATACTCCTCAGCAATAAAGTAATGAAGTATCAGTGTATTCAAACAATTTGGCTGGATCTTAAGAAAATTATGCTTAGTGGAAAATGCCAGTCTCAGAAGTTGACATATAGTATGATTACATTTCCATAAAATCTGTGAAATGAAAACACTACAGAGATGGAGAACAGAAGTGGCGGTCAGGAGTTGGGGCAAGGGACAATTGGGAGGTGGGGGGATGGTGTCCATAAAGACAAGCCTCAGAGAAGTGCTTTGTGATGACAGAACATTTCTGTATTGTGACTGCAGTGATATGTATATAATTCTATACAGGGCATAAGATGGCATGGAATTATAAAAACAGACAAAATATGAGCACACACAAAAACAGTAACATCTGAGTAAGGTCTGCAATGTGCTTAGTTGTTTTGTTCCAGTCAATTTCCTTTGTTTGGTAATGAACTATATGTTGAAGAAAAGGGGGTGATGGGTATACATGGGACTTCTCTGATGAGTTTTATCAAAATTAAAAACTTTTTTAAAAAGCTCAGCATATCTCAAATAATATTTTTAAAAAATCCTACCCAGACACATCTTACTCAAACTACTGATAATCAAAGGTAAAGCAAATACCAAAAATGAATGAATCTTTTGAGTAGCTAAGCAATGTGTTTTTACTTGCATCTCATTATCCTTCCCACTAGTATTACTTTAGTATTACGAAATCCATTTTTAAGACAGAACATTGACTAAGAAAGTCTGTGAATTTGCTAAGTGGCAGTAAGAGATAAAATCCAGTTTGACTGTTTTGAAGTCTGATCTTTTGCTTATACACCCAAACATTTTTCCTGCACCTTCCTAATTAATCAAGGATATAGTATACCTACTGAGTTTAAGTATATCCCTTACTGTTTCAGTATAAAGTCAGAGGAATATAATATTATTTCTTTCTAGGCCATACTGTTTCAATAAATAAAACGGAAGAAATGATCATATTGAAGCTAAATTAAGGGATCCAAATTAAGGGACATTAGGTTTCAAACAACAGTAAATGACTCAGGTTAATGGAAACAAAACAAAAATTTATTAAAGGGTTGGTGGGGATGCTTAGTATATTAAAGTACTAACTGAAATGGCCAGATTATCCAAAAAAGAGGAACTGAAGCAGTGCAGTGCAGGCTCACAGACTTTAATTTGGGTTGCGGACAAAAGATCACTCACCAGGAAACTGCCCAGTCTCTAGCTCCTGTTTCAATTGTCTAAGCTATCAGTACAGACTGTTCCAACACAGGTTCTACACCTAGGTAAACTATGTAAGCCAAGTGTTGAAGGACTTCACTTGGCTAGTCTAACTTGCTTGCCCATAGATTTGGCCAGAAAGTGAAGACACTATCACAGGAAGAAGATTAAAGAACTAGGCAGATGAAAGCAAAAACAATTATAATTCTTCTCTTGGCTTCAATGGCACACAAGTGCACATAAACTTCTTATATGTCCATATCCATGGGGACAGCCTCACTATATCTGAGATATATATAGAGAGATAAGGAAATACATGTATAGGCATAGGTATATACAGGTTTGTATATATATATATATATATATATATATATATATATATATATATATATATATATACATATATAAACTGTTATACAAACCTGTATATACCTATGTAAATATGTATGTCCCAAACGCCATATAGCAGTCATGAACTTCTGAAACATGCACTTCTGAAAGTGCAAAGCTAAAAGTTACAAATGATCCCATTTCAAAGTTGAACTATTTTAATTTTCCTTATATTATTTGCAAACTATAAAGAACACTTGAAAATTTCCGTTTCTGACCTTCTGATTATGGAAGAGTGACAAAAGAAAAATTAAAAATTTATCTTTGAAAATGCACAATTGAAGTGTAAGAGACTTGCAAATAATTGAACATGTAAATTATATTTTTCAAAACTTGGTGTCTTTTATGCTTCTAAAATTAAGTTTAAGGCTGCATTATAACTTCTGTGACACCCTTGTGTACACATATTTGATCATCCATGATGATTTATTACATGTTCCATCCTCTCTCCTGTGACTGTATAAGAAGTATTTGCACACCTATGTGTGCACAAGCTCAGAGAAGCCAAGTGGGGGGTTTTCTTTGCTTTTGTTTCATTTGTGAAATAGCTTTTTCTCTCTCAATAATAAGAATGTCTATCTGTCAGCCAGATAACTGTGCAAGTGAGTATATTAGAAAAAGATAAGGAGAAAGGTGTATGTTCATATAAAGAAAAGGATATAGAAAAATAAGTATAGGTTAACAGAGACTACAGTGGAGCAAATGTTTGGGTGCAAGTGGAGGGGAGGAAGAATATGGATTACAATCTGGACCATTGATATTTGGAGTGTTCAGGCACATATTCATAGAGAGAAGATGTGGAGGAGTGAAGAGTAAGGGTGGGGCTGGAGAGTAAGACTATAAGCCAGGTCTTCAAACCTACAGTAAATCGAGGGACTTGAGAAGCAACAAGTAGAAGTCAAATGGAGGAAAGAGATCAGAATATCCTTTTAGATCCTCTGTCAAGTTAACAGTCTCCTCCCTTGAGTTCTGCCAAGCTGTCATCAATCTTCTTATTCCACCAGCCAAAGCTCTAGGAAGGTGTGATGGCCTGATCACAGAACTAACATCTACCTATACTGCCCTCTTCCCAACAAGGCAATCTTGCAGGGATTTTCAATGGTGCCTGCCTCCTGGCAGGGTGGGGAGGGTCAGCAGGAGTTATTCCATGGGGCTCCTGAGTGCCCAGTAATTCCCAGCATTCCTTGTACTTCTCATGGCTCTAGGCGGATATTTTCTCTAGAGCTGGGCACCACATTTTACCAGGTCAACTGGGAGCAGCTGCAGAGCATCAGGTATATCTATCTTCAGCCAGCCATCCCTAGATGCTAGGCGGGCTTAGGAGAACTTCTGTGCTCCCATCAGACTGCAGGGTGTGCTGGACACCATCATTTGAAATCTTTGGGCCAGTGGGTCTGTGTTGCTACAAGAACACCAAAACAGGAAAGGAGATTGTTTCAATGAGGAAGGCAGCTTTTCTTATTTTACTGATATACATTCATTCACTCTATGTGATTCAAAAAATTTAGGGCAATTCCCAGATTCCATTATGACTCTTGGACCCTAGAAGAAGAGCCCTTCTTTTTAAGATATACTCTCATTCATTGTGGTACAAAGCTGGTTTTGCTAGTCTTTGCAGTCTCATCTATGTTTAACCCCCCTACTCATCCCTTAGAACAAGCACTTGATGCTATAACAAAACTAAATAAGAACATGCAGGAATCATGAACTTTCATAAAAGAACATGGGGATCCTCAAGAAAGCAACACATTCAAAGTTGCCTGAAACTGGGGTGCCTGGGTGACTCAGTTGGTTAAGCATCCAACTCTTGATTTCAGCTCAGGTCATTATCTCAGGGTCATGAGATTGAGCCCTGAGTCAGGCTCTGCAATGGGTGGGGAGCCTGTTGAAGAATTTTCTCTCCCTCTACTCTCTTCATCTATTTGCTCTTGCTCTTAAAAAAAAAAAAAAAAAAAAAAAAAAGTTGCCAGAAATGGTCCATGACAGAAGGGTAACCTCTATCCCTATTTCTTTCCAGTTGCTTCTGACAATTTAAAGGAAGCAGCCAGAATTACTGGCTCCTAGTACATATCAAGGGGGGAAGAAAAGGAATCCTCTGATTATAACTCTTCAGCATGTCTTCTAGGTATGAAACTTAGAACATGACATCTGAGATCTCACTCTCACCCAGGAAAAGGGCAGGACTACATCTAGCCTGCATACCAACCCTTCCTCCAACAGACAAAGTTTGTCTCTGCTTTGCCCTGCACCCCTTGGAAAGGGAGGCAGGCCAAGGGATGTGACTCCCATGACATTTGGTTAATCTAGGAATGGTGGGCCCAGGCTTCTCAGCCCTGCTTAACTGCTAGTCAGGTCTTTACTCCTGTCTCCTGAAAGGGCATAGAAAGGAAGCAATCTCCTTAATCTGTCATCAAGCAAGCATTCTACTTCCAAGTATGTATTCCTCTGAAGGAAATTATTCAACACAGTTATCCTGGAACCTTGGGAGGCATCTCCAGCAGAAACCTGAGTCTCAAGAACACTTGAGATGTTTTCTTACTCCTAGGGCCCTCACCTCTTCTACAATCCGGCCCCCAGCAGTTTTCCCTTCAGTCAGTCTCCTTTTTTCAGGTAGAGATGATATGTGAGTGGTCATTGCTCTTTAGTTTGTATGAGACCATCTTGCAGTTCTGCATGGTGTGAACTGCCTTCTTCTCCCTCCTTCTTGGGAGAGCAGTGGAGATAGTTGAAAGGGGTTGTCTGCTCCTGGTGGTGGTGGGCTGGCAGTGGAGGTGGTGTTGGATGTGCATAAACAAAAATGGGTCCTAGGGCTTCTTAGAGAAGATGAAGCCCCTCTCAGTAGAGTCTGGCCTACTCTACTGCTTCTCCTGGAGGGGCTAGAAAGAGTTCTGTTTATTTGTATGAAGACAACTTCAGGCCAAAATTTTTCGCTTTCTGGCATCTATATGCCAGTATTCTTAGTATTCTTTGTGTGCCTACTCTTTTCCTTCTCTACCCTTTTCTTTCTCTCCAGCAAAGTCAAGGTCAGATGGAAAGTATGGCAGCTGAAGCCCTCACGGACTCCATGCTTCACGTGTTCCTGGAGGACCTCCAAGCTGGGAAAGACCCAGCAGCAGGCCATGCACCTGAAGCCACTATCCAGGGCCACGAGCCATTCAGGCATCTTGGCCCTGGGATATTCCTCGGCAGCTGGAGGCACTGGTGGACTGTCAGCCTCCTTCCCTTTCTCCTGCTCTTCTATTGTCTGCCTGGATACACTGCAAGTTGGTGGCTCCTTAGTAGCGCAAGAGGGAGTGACTGCTCCCTGGAGATCAGAAAAGGTCTTTTTTTCTTTTTTTGTTTTTTTGGTGGGACGCTCCAGGCTTTCTTGCTCATCATTGAGGACAGCCACACCCCTTTTTTTTTCTTACATTCATATAGTAGACATTCATGAATGTTTCCTCTTCTGTGTTTGCAGAGGACACAGAAGGCTTAGGATCATTACCCAGTTGCAAAGTAAAGGAGCTATACAGAAAGTGTGAGGAAGTCTCACGTTTCTTGGAACAAGAAACAAGCTGGTCTGTTTGAGGAGCTCCTAGGAAAGAAAATTTCAAGTGTAAGACAAATAGAATAAGTCCGCGGTAACCGGAGGAGGCGAGATGCCCATGAGACTATTCCTATGCAGACATGTGGAGCCTAAGTATATACACATTTGATATTTCAGAATTCTCTGAGTGCTATGCTTTGAGGTGTGTACATGGTCTAGCTATGTGGGAATGAGGGTGTGGTGTGTCTTGTGGAGTTGCAAGTGTGTTTTTGGACACAGCTGGTGAGTGGTGGGTTTTTTCTTTTTCTTCAGTGTTTTGTTTATTTGAGAGAGACAGAAGGGGTGGAGGGAGAGGGACAAGCAGACTCTCTGCTGAGCATGGAGCCTGACTCAGGGCTTGATCACATGACGCCGAGATCATGACCTGAGCCAAAACCAAGTGTTGGCTGCCCAAATGACTGAGCCACCCAGGAGACCCTGATGAGTGTTTCTGATGATGGTGCAAGGTAATGGCAGATGAGTGTGTGCATGCGTATTCCACAGTGTGGCAGAGCATATGAACAAGTGCAGGACTGGGGCCGTTTCTTGTCATGAGACAACAGGACTTAGAGTGTTACCAGAAGTGACCTGAGTTCCCCGAACATGCAGCTCTGTGAAGTGCCAATGTCTTCGTGCATGAAGTGACACATGGATGAGTAAGGCTCTATATGAAGGTGCACCCCTCTCAGGGTGTACCAATTTTCCACAATTTGGCTTAGTGTGAGGTAGTTAAACCAGGTGATTGGTGTGAGGGGATGTAAATTCCGTATGGCATTAGTGTGTAAATGGGTGAGTCTGATTGTGTGAAGGAGTGAGGGTATGAGGGCATAGCTGCACCCTCACATACAAGAGAATGGGAAGATTGATGAAGAATGAAGGCATGTCTAAAAGCAAAGGGAAGGAGAAATGGGACCATAACTGGTAGGAAGGCAGACAGATGCAGGAGTGTGTGTGTGAGGAGTCTATGCTCACCTGAGGGGGAAGACTATGATGAAAGGCCCACACCAGCACAGTGCTCTTCCCGGCCCCCAGCTGTCCCAGCACTCTCACGAGTAACTGGGTCCTAACCCTGGAGGCACATTCCCATTTGTCCCTCTGCAGAGCCTTCAGTCTTAGTGCCTCTGCCCTGAAGCCCTCTTCAGATTTTTAAGTGGAGACTTAAATAAGAGGGCTTGGGCTGAGCAGCTCAGTTGTACCTCCCATCCATGCTCAGACCCCACCTGTGTATTTCCCTTACCATCCTCATTAGCCCTAATCATTTGAGATAAGGAGGAGAAACAGGTGTAGTAGGATGAGGCAGAGGATTCTTGTTCTGCAGCCTCACCACCAGGAGGGACCACGGCAGAGGACTTAGGATGGGCTGCATCCTCCTGGGTGGTCTTGAATTCTGGTGAACCGAATAAAAATAAAACAATATATTGAGATGCGGCATCTTCTGGAGTCTGTATCCTTACAGAAGAGCCACACTGAGTAAACACTCTATGTTAGACAACATTACCACACATGACACTTGCTCTCACAGAAATTAAGTGATTTTCTCAGTAGAAAACTCTAATATTAAGGTGAGTTGACCTCTTAAAACTTCACTTACTCCAAAAGAGAAGTAAATAACAATGATCAAAATTATGTTTATGGTGGATGCCCATAATACTGAGTACCTTCCATGTAGGATTTCTAGAGATGTGTAAAGAACACTGAAGATGTAGAAAGAACCATGTCTCTGAAACAGTATGGAGTCACTAACATTGGGTATTTTCAGCTTGATTTTCCTCATGAGAAACTGTGTAATTAGGGAGGATGGGGTACAAGTTTTATGAAGAATTCTGTAAGTGTATCTATCTACTTCTATGTTGGTGTCTATCTATACACACATATATATGTAGAGAGAGGATAGATAGATATGATATTATATAGACAAAATAAATTTTCAGGTCTTCCTGGGAATCCTGGTGCTGGAGATGTTCAAATTAAGACTTCACTAACTTTCCCCAAACTCCTCTTCCAGAATTGTATTTCTACATTTCTCTTAGATTTTTAATCTTCCTATTCAGATCCTTTAAGAGCATCTTCCAAAGAAGACCAGGATCCTGACATGGTACATCTCTGCCTATTATTTAAGAACAGAGACCTTGGGCAGTCCTTGAGCAAAGGGGCCATTTATGGCCATAGCTGAGCACGGGCACTTAATTCTAATTTTGAGTTAACATGCTGCCTCACCTCCCTGCCTGATTCCCCCTCAGCCCTACTTCTCCCCCACCACAAACTACGGTGAAAAAGCTTGTCTGCAGACACACAAGAGTATTGTGAGATTGCATCTGCTGCCATCTGGCCATGGCCTTGGCCAACCCAGAGGGTCCAGATAAAATATCTTCAGATGTGTTTAAAATTTCTGAGAAAGAGAAGGGAGAGCAGATAGGTGACTTTTTCTTAATTTTTTTTTTGCTTTCACTAAACATTCAAGAAATAGCATGTATGATATACCACACGGCACTTGTCCCCATTAAAATTATAGTCCAGCTTCTGTTTGAAGTTCTAAAATCTAGGTATCTAAAAACATTTTCTGGAATGAAATGTCTGGTTACCTCTGAAAGCCTTATGTTGTTTTTTGCCATGGATCAGAGGCTCAAATTCTTGCCTAGTACATGGTAATAAGATGCCTGCCCTCTGACTATTCTATTTACCACAAGAATAAATTCGGAGCATGTCAGTAAAGGTCTTTGGTCTGCCAGCTGTGGTTTATGATATGAAAGTCCTGTTGCTTCCTGGGAGGGTTCGAATTTACAGGAAGGAACTGACAGACTTCCACTACTGCTCCTTGGCCTCCTCTTTCAGGTACCTGGATCGGACCTTACCTGAGGGCTCTGCTGCACAGCTCTGCGGGACCAGGAGACTCTAGTAGGTTCCCAAGGCTGACTCTAGGCCACATATCCCCACATTGGGCACAGCTCCCCTCCTAGGAGGTACTGACTGCCAAATGGCTCAGCTGTCACTTGGCCCAGTTGGTGGTGTCACCCTCCTCACATTCCCACACACTGTTCTGATTAATTTTTGCATCTACACTCACCGTACACATAAGCCTACCTCTAAACCTTACCAATGAACAGCGAAATTCTAGGCTGTTGGTTATTTCCCTGGTAAAATATGTGTATTTCTAGGATCATCTCGAACTCTGCCATGAATTCAAACATATCACAAAAATCACCGGTTAGTTTTTCTTCCTCCTAATCTACATTTCTAAACTCAATGTTCAGGAAATAGGTCCATTTTTGTTCCTTAGAAATTAACTCAAACATATTACATCTCCTCCTTGGTTTAAAAACTTCAGGGAAGCTTATAACTCAATTTTTACTTCACAAAATGCAACTACTTTTTCTCTTAGGTCACTGGAGTGTGTCTGATAGGTCATGTTGGTTTAGAAATGAGACAATTCAGTGGGGGTGGTGTATTTTCTAGGGACTTAGTATGTGTGCCATGTTTGTGAACACAGTCTGCTGTAGGTGTCTGTCACGTTTCCTCAACAATTTTATGCAAAGACTGTAGAGGTGACATGGCCATTGCATGTGAAGGTAGCATGAGTGTCATGGGTGACACTGCAGCATCCTTCTAGAGACGTACAGCAGTATGTCTTCCCTTTATTAAAAGTGATCTGTGTGTCACATTATTTATAATTTCTATAACATTATTTTTCACTTCTAAAACTTTAGGTTTTTTAAATATTTTTTTCTTTGTAGTGTTTTATGACTTTACATCTTTATTAACTGTAAACATTCTTATTTACCATCCCTATACCACTGTTCAATTAAATGATCTTCTTTGATGTTAAACCTTAATATTCACTATGTTTGCAGAACCTTTCTTAGATTGTGTGCTTTGTAGTTTTAGACTGAGTTCACGTTCAGGAAGTCATTAGCATAGGACCCTTAATGTGGATGACTATCAATTTGGAGCTTTTACGTACTCTGCAGTTTGATATTTCTAGAGTACTACAAGCTATGGTTTCATTTTACATTTATTCTTCCCTTTTAGGTTTAACTGACACTACACAAATTGTGAATACTGTGCCTATGAATTCCACTTCTTCCCTCAATAAGTGATATCTTCCCCACAATGTAGGCACACAGTTCCTCTCTACCCGCTAAAAGTGAAGTGCTTGTAATGAGTTCCTATTGAGGGTACAGAAACAGGAGACTCATATTCCCAAATCAGGGCAGAGAATAAGATTATAACTGGGCCTCATGTGCACCTTTCTCCCTCTGGCTTTGGAGAGATGCTGAGCAGGATGTCTATAGGTCTATTCAGACCCCCTCTTCCCTCATCTGCCTAGACTTGAAATGCCCTTCCTTTCTTCTTAAGAGAATGAGGAGTAACAGGTGAAGTATTCTGATACAGGTGATTCACTTTTGGCCTCATGGTCTGGAAGACTGTCTTCCAAAGATTGGCCAGGTTGGGGATAATGTATGTGTAACTTGATGGTCCTAAAATACTGAATAAGTCATAAAAACTGCTGGTCCCAATCTGTTCCCCTCTTACACTCTTGTCCCTATTCTACTTTCTCCACTCTCCCCACCCCCCATGCAAATACTTATTTTGCCCTAAATAGTTATCTTTAGTTTGGGCAAAGAATTGGCCTATTGCACTATCCTGTCTTTCTGTCTGGATGCTGCTACCATGGCTCCTGATAGTCATTCACTGTGGTTAGGATTTTCAGTACCATTTGCCTTCCTTCCCATTTGTTACACTTTTACCCTCTGCGTTCTGAACTCCGAGAGATTTATAACCTCAAATGAGACAAACAAGTTTTATTTTTGAAGAACTTATTCCTCATTGTTATGTCAGTGTTTCTGTTGCCATGGTAACCAAGCTCACTGCTCACTAGTTAACTGTTTAATAATACCATCATTTCCTGTGGGTGTGTCTGATACGTGTACTGGGCACCTGTTGTATCATAATGGTGTGATGGATGTAAGGTGCTTTGTGTGTGAAAGTTCCTAACACGTTGGTTCAAACAGGGCCAGGGCCTAATGTGTAACTGCATTGGTGTTTGTGATTCTGAATATGGGGTGAATTTTGTGTGACTGAGAATGGTATGCATGCTTTATGTGTTTTAGTTTTGCACATATCCACATATGTAGATTCCACAACCTGAGACAACAGATTTAGGGGTGTATATGTTGTTGCAGGATTTAGATGTACCAGATAATTATTAGGAATACTGTCTTTGAGAGTAGAATTGGTGTATTTGTGTAATCTAAGGGAACAATGAAAGAACATTAGAGGACGTAAAAGTCAAAAGTTGTAAGAGAAAGAATATATGAGCTTTGAGACTGTGTAAAGATCTAAAGGAAATGGAGGTATAGAGAAGACTGTGTAAGAAAATATAAATGTATGTGCATATATATAATATTAAATTTCACAGATTTAATGATGAAAGGAACTAGACACAAACTATACATTGTATGCATCTATAAAATTTAAAAACAGGGGTAACTTATCTAGAGTTTCAGAAGTCAGAGAAATCATCCCTGTTTTTATGGTAGGGACAACCACATGGCATAGAGAATTCAGAAGCATGTGGAAGATTACAAGGAATTGAATAATGAGGATGAGGAGTGCAGAGGGTTTGTAAAGGGATGAATGTCAGAACACAGGCTACCAAAGCACATGAAAGGGATGGGTCTCGGACTGGATGTCTCTTACTCCACCCTAAGTCCAACTCTTGAGAATCTGACCACTTCTGGCCTACTTAAAGTTGTTGGTACTTTCATGCCTTCCTGATAACATAAATGCTTTGGTGGTTCACACTGACATACCCTTCCATGTTTCTCTGCTAACATTCTCATACCCAGACCCTATCCCAGCATTTCTTCAAGAAAAAGCACTGCTCTCTGCTGATCTTTCTGGGATTACTCCAGTCCTAGTAAGGACTTTTCCCTGGCAACTGATGGTTTCTGTTGATCATGGAAGAAGACCAGGCAGCCTTGTATCAGGCAGCCTTGTATCAAGTGATGGGCAGATCAACACCCACAATGCCTTGATTGCTCTGTTCACTTCTGATGGCCACACATCCACCCAGCCCAGCACCCAGGTCCCAGCAACAACCCCCAGCAAGGTGACAGGCCAACCCCCTCTGCTCCCACTACCGCAGCACTCAACACGCCTCAAACCCTGATGGAGTGCCTCATGCCCACCCTGTCTGCATCGGGGTCTGCTGTGCTTTATAGAAGTCTTGTGTAGAAATTTGACATGGTTGGTGTTTTTACTGAAAGTCGAATAAAAGAAGGTAATTTGGCTGTGCAGTAAGTCACAATTTATTCAACACACTCTCCTTACCAGCACCAGTGAGCTTGTTTTCCAAAGAGTTGATGGAGAAATACTCTGAGGAAGAAGATGAAGCCTTCTTTGTCATCTGGACTGAATTTGAGGCCGCTGCCTTTTGTTGATTCTCCAGATCTTCTTGTAAATTCAATTACATAAAAATAAGAGATGTGGTCCACATTAAGTGTTTGTGTGCTTATCCACCCATAAAGCAAACAAGAAGAGTCCACAACGTGAGATGTTTAGTGAATACACATGGCCTCCATTTTCCTGGCCTGATATGGTTCATTTATTGTGTTTATATCAGGAGTAGCTGGCTTTGTATAAGCCGTGCTCTTTGTAAATAGAACAGTAAGTGCAAGCTATCTCCTTTCTACCTGGACATACTACTAGATTGCATTTATTGACAACTCTTGTAGCAATTCTGACCACGTGGTTAAGTTTTCTGAACTGAACAATGAGTGGAATTGACATGTGCCACTTCCAGACAGAATCATAAACACCTCCTCTATGTCCCTCCACACGTTTCACTTTCCCAGCTAAGATGTGGATCACCCAGCATCTATTTGAAAGCTCCTGTTAATGAAAACAAAGTCTCCATCAGCCCAGGAGACTTGCCCTACTATACTCTGAATTGTTACATAAGCAAGAAATAGATTTATTTGTGCATTCGCTTCAAAGACCAGATCTACTCTAGCTAATGAAGCGGGGATATAATGTGTTTTTGAGAGGCAAATAATTGGACCTGGTACAGAGTAAATGGACAATTGTGTTTGATAATAATTACCTTTTCCTGGGGCATTAATGTTCTATATGTGTATCTATGTGAACACATGGTTGTGAGTGCATGTTTACTTTACACTCAGGAACAACTCTCAACATGCATGAACTTTACTGAAGGTGAATTGCAGATAACCTCACTTCCCAGAAACCCCAAACATTATTGGAAATACCAAGTTATCCACCTGGAGTAGGAGACACCACTTGGAACGTTGGGGTTAGCTCTGATCTGTCCCCCTCCCACCACTGAACAATGTTTCTGACTCACAGCAGTTACCTGTTTACTTTTAATCTCCATAGTAACCAGAACTCTTTCAGTTTTCCATTTCTTCAGAAAGAAACAAACTACTTCCTCAATTTAACTTATCATTAAACAGCAGTGTGCGTGTGCTCTGCCTGTTCCTTACAATTCACATAGGAGCCCCACACTCACTTTCTCATCCTCTGAGACAAAACAATTTTCTTGCTTCTGAGTAAATAAATTCTCACTTTATACTCTCATCCCTGTACAACCAGTTTTAAGTGCTTTTTAAAAGTTATTCCTCACCTCCATGAGTCACATTTTCTTCATTAACAGGAGAATGTACTACTAGAAAACTTTTAATAACATCATATACTTAACCGATGCCCTTAGGCAGAAATAACATAAAGGAAAACAATTTTCAATAAAACTTGTACTAATCAACCACCATATGATGCAGTAGCCCAGGGAGACATGTATAGATAGCACAGGTCCTCAGCTACAGAGACAAGGATTTGAACTTTCTCTACTCTGAGACCACCTGAGTCCTCAGAAAGACCAGCATAAACACATCCCTCCCTCACTTCCCTCTTCCTCTCCCTTTCTGCAGCTACGAATCCTCTCTCCCTCTTTCTTTAGAGGCAATCCCTTCTTACCTTATTCTCAGGGAATATGCTTAACACATACCTCTTGACTTTTTGGCATTTTGGGGGGGGACGATGGGCTTTCCAGATGTTTCCTTTTTTGTTTCTTCTTCATGATTCACCTCTTCAGAGAGGGACTCCAGACAGTAACTTTCTCTCTGAAATTCTACTTTCAAAAACTCAACTGATGATAACAAAGAATCAAACCAGTACGATCAAGAACAACAAATCACTTGAGAAACTACTTTCTCACTAGACCACTGTCCTGACCAGCACTCAATATACCATCAAGGGCTATTATGATGTAAGTCAGCATCACTATTCTATGACCTAGAGATTACATCATTGCATCCCAGGGGCCCAGCCGGTACTCACAGGACTGAAGGACTGCCACAACCAACAGACTAGAGCAATTGTGTCATCCAGTGGAAACTATCCTCAACTTGAATTTGTATAACTTGCACTTGATATCCAAACAAGAGAATAGATGACTTGGATTAAACAAAGAACATTCCTTTGTGTTTACAGTGACCACATTACTAAGACTCCCCACAGAGAAGATAAGGTGGTACCTGAGAGAACTAGGCTTAGAACCATGCCTGAATGATAGAAAAGTTAGTGTTAGATGTTATTAGTAATACTATGTAACTTATGTGAAACAGTTACAGCTGAAGTATATATTGTAGGCCTGAATTTGAGGACGTAATTCTATAGAACCCTAAAAATACACTGAATTTCCCCCACTACTGGGAATAGTCTCATATATTTTTACAATAAGCCACTCTTTTGCTACTCTTTTACTAATTATTTTCCCAGAGGTTTGGGGAAAGAGAAAGTCCCTGAATACATTCCCTGGCCCTCATAATGAGTCCTGTTCTTGTCAAACCTGAAGGTGTCACTCTCCAGGCTTCTGTCCCAGGTCCCAGTCTGTGTCGTCTGGAAACAGCTGGGCTCTGTGCAGGGTCTGAACATGGTATAAGTCTGGGTTCCATCCCACCTCCCATCCACCATTGCATACACCCCCTCCCTTAGGGACAATCTGCATTTACTGCCACCTTATCAGCTGTACTAGGACCAGGCCAAGATCTATAGTCTCCTTCAGTCTCCATTGGCCATAGTAGGAGCCGCCTCTATACATACCCCTCACTAACTAGGGACTCAGCCTTTTAGAGCTACTGAATGGCAGGCACAATCACCCAGAAACATTCAGCCTTGTTAGCTATCAGAAAAAAATGAAAATAAAAATTAGATACTATTTTACATGGACACACCGGTAAAAATTAGGTCAAACTATACAAAGGATTATAAGGATACAGGTTAAAAAAAAAAAGAATCTTCATGATCTAAAATGTCTTATGCAGCCATGTGGAACAGTCAACTATTACAAAATTAAATAAGCATCTAACCCATGACCTATAATCTCATTCCATAAAGGGATTGTTACAGAGTTATACCTATACCATTATCTATACTAGCAAAGAACTGTAATTTTAGTTTAGTTTAGTTTCTAACTCAAGAAGAATGGGCAAACAGAGTATGGTAGGTACATATGACAGAATTCATTCCTAAAGAGAGAAGTCATGCCCCTTAAAACACATGTCCACAGAGCAGGGCATCAGGAAGGGATTGACAGACAGAGATAAAAAGAATATATAATCAATGAATAATCACAACTGCTTCCTTGACCAGGCTAGTGGCTAAGGAGAATTATGAACTTAATAGTCAATACTCTTAGGAAGGGGAAAAAAAAGAATAATTTCACCCACCAGTAAAATGGTTCAGATGATGTCCAGATCTAAGAGAAAGAATTGTCCTAAGAATCCTTTACTGTATCCATGTCCTATTTCTGCTATAGTAAAGTGGAACAAATTTAGTGGCTTCAAATACAAATTTATTCTTACAGTACTGGAGGTCAGAAGTCCCATCTGGATCTCAGAGCCTGAAATCAAGGTGTTAGGAAGATCGGTTCAGTCTAGAGACTCTAGAGGAGAATCGGTTCTCTTTTCCTTTCCAGGCTTTAGAGGCCGCCTGCATTCCTTGGCTCTAGTTCCCTCCCCTCGTCTATAAAACACATCATTTCAACATCTGCTTCCATTGTATCTGCTTCCACTGCTTCTCTGGTGGATCACTCTCCTACCCCCCTCTTCTAAGGATTCTTTCAATTATACCAGTGCCACACAGGTAATCCAGAAATAATCTGGATCTTATCTTCAAAATCCTTAACTTGCTCCCTTCCTGAAGGCTCTTTTGACACTTAAAGTAACATATCCAAAGGCTCTAGGGACTGGGGAGTGGATATCTTCTTCCAGGGCCAGGGTGAGTGAATATTTCAGCTACCACAGCAAGACAAAGACAAAGGATGTCTGAGGAAATTCCCACCTATAGTAAAATATGATGAGGTAAGAATATAAATCCCAAATGAAACAAGAGTGATAGGTGCAGAAAAAAGGCACAGTATAAACACACTGAGTAAAACAGAAACAGGACAAAATAACACAACCACCCCCAGTTTGAAATTGAACACAACCCAAGGAATAGAGAATAATTACATGAGAAGTCCTCATGCTACAGAATTTAAGCAACTAGATTCAACAAAACAAGAGCTCCGGGACAAGATGACAAGTCAATGCAAAGATATAAAAGTGGGGAATTTAAAGATGAGGGGAAAATAAAGATTCTAAACAAGGTCAAAACAGGGTAAGTAAACAATTAGAACCAGAAAGAAAGGTTTCAAAATGAAAAAACAAAAACAAAAACAAAAAACACCTGGCATATTGTTTTAACAGGAGTGTAAAGGGAAGAGATAAATATATAATTAATTAGAAGACAATGAATTTTTAAAAAGGCCAGATGATGATACTTAACAATAAAGAGGTTAACAAATAAACCAGACAATTATCCAAGATATAATCCAGCAAAATATTCCCAGAGTACAGAAAGAACTGAAACCACAAATGAAAGGGTACACATTTTTATTTTTAGGAAAAAAAACGAGAGATGACAACTTAGAGAAATTCATAACCCCAAATACACGCACGCGTGCACGCACACATGCGCACGCACACACACACACACACACACACACTGATAAATCTTAAAGGATATAACAGACAAAATTCTTCGGTATTCTAAGAGAAGAAGCAAGTCACTTGTAAGGGCTTAACATTAAGCTGTCTTCACCATTCCATAAAGCAAAATCTATTGCTTGAAAATAGTAGAGTAGATATTGAAAGAAAGAAAGTGTGAAACTGATATTATTTGTAGCCAAGTTGTTCTCCAGTGCAAAAGCAACTGGCAGACGTTGTCAAATGTGTGTCAATTTTTTTTTTAAGGGAATATGTGTGTTATCAGACCCATTCTTGAAAAAGTCAACTCTGTGATAGAGCCAACTTAAAAATGCCGTGAAAAAAGGACAAATGTAATACTCCGTGCCAAAAGGCAGTTGAATTTCGACAGCATACAACTCAGGGTGGGGTAGGAGCGGGGCTGGAATTGATGGACACAGTTTTGTGATACACCTGCTTATGAAGAAAGTTTGGGTTTCAGGGCCTTTAGGGGCTGGTCTATACCTCCTGCCCCTGACTTTCAGCCATCCTTCTGGGTCTTACCATGTACTCCCGACACTGTCGAAATTCTGATGATACTTCTGCATGACTAGTTCTCATCTCTGTGCTTCTGTCCAAACACTTCTTCCCTTTTTGAAAATCCATACAACATCCGGGACATAAATTTTACTGTATTTAGTATAGTATATGGTCAACTGTTCAACTTTAAAGTTTCCCAGGTCAGGAATTTCAAAGTGTACATCTTCTGTACACTCAGTCTAACACAGTAATGAGTGCTCAGTATCCTCTTACAAATAAAAAAAAAGCTACAAATAAATAATTATAAAATTTTAAGAGCAAGCAGAAATCCCAACACTGTATCACCTGTGAGTCTTAACTGAAAAGGCATTAAAAAAAATTCTTATGACAATGAAATCCAGCCAAACTGGAGATGGTGTTTTAAAAGTCCCTCAAATATTATGAATGTGACTGGGGAAGGGTAGTGGATCCATTAAATACAAAATACAAAAATAAAACAAGTACAGAGATTACGGTTACGAAGTAAATGCAGATTTTAAATATGTTTACAAGACAGAAATAGCTACAAAATCTAAGAGGAAAGAGGTGAGTACAGATGTGTTACTTTCATCTTTAATGGCAGGATTAAATTGATACTATCTAAGAATGAAACTTAAAATTATACCGATCTCAGTATTTTTTAACTCTTTGCCTTTAATTATAAAGAGTTTTTAAAAAATGAATAAATTTGTGTTTATGAAACACATTTAAAGTTCAGCACTGCTAGCTTCATTCCCATTTCATTTTTTGGTAAGTTCAAGTATAGTTAAGTTAAATATTTTAATTAATTGTAGTGTAATTCAATTTCTACAAAATAGCTTCTACTCCTCTTTCCATCCATCCATTTACCTGCCCACTTGTACACAGACACAGATGAACATATTCAACTAGCTTGATATTCCAGAGATGTTGAAAATGGTTACAATTTAGTAATATGGATTAATTTTTAAACTTACAATTTTCAAGAACTTTTGAATTCCCAGTTTAGTACGTAGTACTTATGCAAAAACACTAACTTCATCCTAAAAGTTAAAAAAAAAATCATGTAAATCTAGGGAAAACAGTTTGCAAACCTTGGATAATTATGATTCCTTCCTCTTTTTGAAGTACTTTTGCTTAAGAATAAGTAATCACATCTTTCCAAGTTTCCAGGTTTTAAAGAAGTATAAAAGCCTTGATAAAGTTCTATGTGACTGCTTTCTTATAAATACAAGATGGAATTTATGTGATAATGGATTAGGTTGTACTTACATGAAGTATCAACTAAAAGTAATCCATGAAAGCACAGCAACACATTCAATAATGTTACTTACGTACTTAATCTGGTACAGGATCTAATGATCGTGAAATGCATATGAACCTAATCATGTAACTGAATCCCTCTGAGGTACCCTGATCTGAAGACATTCTCACATGTCAACACAGGTTATTTATTTATTTTTACCCAGACCCTCTAACACTGATAGTAATTCACAAATTCTTCTGAATGGACAGCTATAATTATACAGAGTTGGGCGGGTCAATGATAAATTGCTTCCTACTGAATTTTTAATAGGAAAAAAATATCCTCCAGAACTAACATGTCCATCCAAATGTAAACCCTATAGAAGCTGGATCTATGATCAACCTTGTTAACTACTCTAATTCTAGTATCAGCAACAGTAGTAGACATTTGAGATTTACAGAACAAAAATATATATAAATCCATAAATGAGTAAAGATGAATTCAGATAAGCAGAAGTGTGTTGAACTTTACTCTGGCTTTAATTAACACAGCATGTGAAGAAACTATGTTTCCAGGGACGCCTGGGTAGCTCAGGCGTTAAGCTTCTGCCTTCTGCTCCAGTCGTGATCCCAGGGTCCTGGAACTGAGCCCCGCATCAGGCTCCCTGCTCAGCAAGAAGACTGCATCTTCCTCTTCCACTCCCCCTGTATGTGTTCACTGTGTCTCTGTCAAATAAGTAAATAAAATCTCTTGAAATTAAGAGAAATGTTTCTCATAATCAAACATATCTATTCTGACAAAGAATAGTTTAACTTTAAAACTCATTTACGTGCATAATTTCTTCTCAGAAAAGAAAGGATCTTAGTTATAATTTATCAACAGTGAAGGTTAAGAAAGCCTCTGACAGTTAAGCAATCTGGTCATATGACTATTGAGTGTGCAAAGTCTTTCTGCTAAATTAACAAGAAATTAAATTGGTTTCTTCTTGAACCAGGAGAAGCTGTGGTATGTTTTGAATGCTGCTTTAAATACAGTGTAAGCTTACTAGAGCCACTACTTAGCAGGTTAATGCATGAGTGGAAATTTTGACTTAAGGAACCGGCTATGGGAATTTTTAACAATGCTTATCTTCTTTTTTTTTTTTTTTTTTAAGATTTTATTTATTTATTTGACAGAGAACACAAGTAGGCAGAGAGACAGGCAGAGAGACAGGAGGAAGCAGGTTCCCTGCCAAGCAGAGAGCCCAATGTGGGGCTCCATCCCAGGACACCGAAATTATGACCCGGGCTGAAGGCAGAGGCTTTAACCCACTGAGCCACCCAGGCGCCGCAACAATGCTTATCTTTTTAACACTCCCCAAAAGCAGATTTTATAGGTCAAAAATATAGAGTAGAATGGCACTTTCCTGATGCCAGCTCTCAAGGGAAAATTTAAATAATAAATGTCACACCCTCCTGTTAACAAATCTCCCTACTGCTGCAAAGCTAACCAAGGAGAAGTACAGGGAGAGTACAAGGAAAAAAGAAAGCAAAAAAAAAAAGGAAAAGGGACAAGTGAGGTTAATTTCTGTAATGATCTTTCCTAAAATTTCCAGATTTATGACTGTGAGGCAGGGCAGTTTAAGAGCACAGGCTTGAGGTTGAGCTCACAGTATGAATCCCAAATCTGTCACTTAGTACTTGTTGGAGGTTGGGTAAGCGAGTTGTACCTTCAGTGCCTCAATTTCTTCCTCTTAATATGGTGGCCATCTTATGGAGTTGAAGATTAAGTAATAAAAATCTTAATACACTTCCTGGATGATTGTTAACACTTGATAAATACGCATCAATAGCTGACTGTATGCTGAGTGTTTTTGTACAAGATGGGTATAAAAAATTACAAGTCTAAGTCAAAATGTCAAAATTTAGCACTGAGAGTTGGGCAAGTGCAAACTGAAGACATTTGAAATAGCTAACTTAGTTGCAGCACTTACTCTGTGTAAATATTTTCACATCCTACTTAATTTTAATGATGCTAGTCATTTAAGTCAATTTCCTTTCTCTGTTCTCCTTTATAAGTCCAAAAGGGCAATTCTCACTTGCCTTTGATAATCTGATGAAAGCACTGCTTTTGTAAAATTCTCCTGAAAACTGGCATTGGGCTGCTTTGATGAATATGTTTCCATTTTTATTTAAATGTACTTTAAAATGGGTGCTCTGACTGATTAGATGCAAAAGTTACATGTTTTCTGGCAATGGCTGTCTTTTACTACCTGTGGTGATAAAACCATTTCTTCCTATGGTGATAAAAGGATATTTAACATTTCATTTGTCAAATTACCTGTAGTTAAGTTTCTTTATGGGAGTTTGCATAAAAGGAAAAAGTAATGTTCTACAAGTTTTTAATAAACTAACCCAATCACTCCAAGAGAAAGTAGTTACTCACTGACAGATGGTTTGCAAACATAAATCTTTTCACAGAGGCATCAGTGCTAAATGCCTGGTGCCAACATCTGAGATTTCTTGAGGGATTTATTTTATTTATTTTATTTTTTAAACTACATTTAAAAATAATTTTTATTGGTATAATTTATTACCTGTATACCCATAATAAAAGTTTTTTTTTTCCATAATAAAAGTTTATCTTAGTTTGGCTAACAGGCATAACTTAACAAAGGTAATCTATTTTCTATTTTTTTTAAATATTTTGTTTACTTGAGAGAGACAGAGAGAGAACAAGCAGTGGGGAGAGGCAAAGGGAGGAGAGAGAGAGGCGGACTCCCCGCTGAGCAGGGAGCCCAGTAAGAGGCTCCATCCCAGGACCCTGGGATCATGACCTAAGTTGAAGGTAGATGCTTAACCTAATGAACTACCCAGAGGCCCCAAAGTTGATCTGTTTTCAATTGCTATAATTTCCTCCAAATAATTTTCTATTATTACTTTAAATTTATCTTGACATTTATTTTCAAGGCAAAAACACTGGAGTTGAACCAGTGAAATGATACGCACAAATGAAAAATAGGAGACAATTATAAATCCAAAATCATTTCATAGAGCAAACATTCTGGAACACATTACTGAAAATGAGTTTAAATATATACTTGGTTTGTGAAAGGCTTACATAAACGTAACTTGAACACACTTAAAAAAGAAAAACAGAGACAAAAACAAACTTATTTCCAGGACTACTCCAAAGAGGCTGACTCAAATACATGTTTAAATAATAGGCTAGATCAAAAGAAATGAAATCTCTCCATTTGCAATAATCTCCCTGATGAGAAGAACTTGAGAGGCAATGTGGGGGGCGTTGGGGGGTAGGGAAGAAAAAAATGAAACAAGATGGGTTCAGGAGGGAGACAAACCATAAGAGACTCAATCTCACAAAACAAACCGAGGGTTGCTGGGGGGAAGGGGAATAGGGAGTGGGTGGCTGGGTTATGGACACTGGGGAGGGTATGTGCTATGGTGAGTGCTATGAAATGTGTAAGCCTGATGATTCACAGACCTGTACCCCTGGGACTAATAATACCTTATATGTTAATAAAAAATAAATTAAATAATAGGCTAGTTAAAAAAAAAAAAGAAAAAAATTTTAGATGGAAATGTACACAGAGAATTCACTAATCACTCATCAAATGTGCATTCTACCCCTAAAACAACAATTTTAATTTCTTATTTAAAAGAACAGCAACTCTTGCTTGTTTCCCATAAACCATGAGGGAGTAGCTGCAATTGTTTCTTTTTAAAGAAACAGATTCTTTTTTTTTTTTTTAAGATTTTTATTTATTTATTTGACATACAGAGATCACAAGTAGGCAGAAAGGCAGGCAGATAAAGAGGAGGAAGCAGGCTCTCTGCTGGGCAGAGAGCCCTATATAGGGCTCTATCCCAGGATCCTGGGATCATGACCTGAGTTGAAGGCAGAGGCTTGAACCCACTGAGCCACCCAGGTGCCCCTAAAGAGAGAGAGTCTTGATCTCAAGTTTATTTTGAGGACAAACTGCCATTTTGCTATTCAGAGTCAGTTTTTCCCCATAAATTCTTTCCAGAGTTCTTGGATCCTGAGAAAGAACTGGAAAGCATGGATTCAGACTTCCTGTTGTCAATCCTTGAACAGTTTTTGCCATTTTCTCTAACTCCATAGGCTTCAAGGATGTCTTTTTAAGGTAGTGCTTTTTGGGGCTTCTCTGTTCCATAACTGAAAAATGGCAACCACTTTCCCTCTTTCAATATGAACAATAATTTTTCCCAATGAAGAAGCCCTCACCACTGTCAAACCACTATCCTCAGACAGGGAAGATGGTAAAACTTTTCTTCTTCATATCTTTCTTCCCCATCACTCCTACTGCTAATAGGGCTTTCAGACTTTTTCTTTCTTTCTCTCTCTCTCTCTCTCTCTTTTTTTTTTTTTTTTTTGTTCATTTAATGTTTTTATGTTGAGGTCAGCTGGTGTCTTCTAGAGTTCAGGGGGAACTACAAAGTCTTTTTCAGAAGGCAGTGATGGAAAATTTGAAATGGACACTCATTTGGGCCCAAGTTCCATCTTGGCTTTTTTTTTTTTTTCTTTTAAATGATTTATTGGTTTGTCAATATTTTGGCTTCTTTTCATGTTTGCTCACTTTCAGATAATTACTTCACACCATCATTTACTTGTGTCATAATTATAACATTACTTGTCCTTAGAATAATTTTCTTTCAAAGCTTTCTTTAAGGATTTGACTTCAATAACATTCTGTATTGCTTCTTTGAAAGCTCTGACAGCAGCCTTTTCATTTTTTATGAAAGCCAGTGAATCCTGCTGAAGACAAAACAGAACTTGGATTTTTAGATTTTTAGACAGATAATACCTTGAAGAAGAAAGAACTCGGGCAATAAAGCAAACCTAAAGTTTATTTGGGGTCTTTAGGAATTTGAATTGGTGAGTCAGGGATTCAGAAGGAAAATGAAATGTGCTCCAAGGAGTGAGGAGAAAGAGTTTATAAAGGCAAATCCAAATGCTTGTATAAGTTGTTTTGAAAAAATTATGATGGACATAGGTAAAAATAATTAACACTGATCTAGATAGGCCAGGTTACTATGCAAACTGCAAGGCTGGAGTATGGCAAAATAAATCTCATTCAGAGAATTCCAATAGGATATGCTATTTGTGGTTGGCAGTCTAAAAAGTTCATGTTCTATCCAAGTACAACTGAGTATAAGCCTAACCTGCTCAGGGCCCCCTGGCTCTAATATATGGCCTCTTAACATGTTTTACTTCATTTTAGATGCTTCTGTTCACAATATCAATTCTACTCCCTTTATTTAACAGTCAAATACATAAAATTACTTTTAGTGTCAAAGTGGTAACTATTGTTAAAGTAGGAGAAGATTCCAAATATCTTCATTTTCAATGCTCCTTCCACTGTATCATAACTGCTGCTTAAGGATTCCTTTATATTGTCTAATTATTCATGGAGTTAATCATTAAAAAAAAAATAAAGAAAAGAAAGGAGGAGGTAGGGGAGGAGGAGGAAGAGCAGGAAGAGGAAAGATTTCTTACTTTATTGCTTTCCCTCTGTATTTGACCCTTGAAAAACATGAGTTTGAACTCCAAAGGTCTACTTTCACACAGATTTTTTTAATTAAAAGAGTACAGTATGTAAATGTGTTTTCTCTTCCTTTTAACTTTAATAACATTTACTTTTCTCTACCTCACTTTACTGTAAGAATACATCTAACATACAAAATCTGTGTTAACCAACTGTTCATGTTATTGGTAGGGCTTCTAGTCAACAGTGGGCAACTCGTAGGTAAGTTTTGGGGGAGTCAAGTTGTACATGTATTTTCCACTATGAAGAAGGGGTTGGTGTGCCAACGCTTGTGTTGTCTGAACATCACCAGTACTAGGATTTCTTGATTTTTTCTCAAATGCCTGAAGGTTCTAACCCCAAGTCTATTCTCTCTTTCCGAACTCTTTTGAAAATTCTTTGACTTCATTACTTCAAGCTGCCGGTTGTCACCTCCCACCTCCATGAAGAGAGGTCTCCAGTGTGTATCTGCAGCCCTTTTCTGGCTTTAGCTACTCTTCAGATATCACTTTGGGTGAACAAGCAACACCGTAGATGTCAGACAGCAAAAAAAAAAAAAAAAAAAAAAAAAGAGTTACAAAGTATCAAAAAAACACATTGAAGTCCAGACATCAGGAAGGAAAATGTTATGGGGGTGGGGAGACCACTGCAATTAGAGAATGCACTGGCCATCTGATCCCTAAGTGTCTTAAAGGTCAGACAGAAAGGACATTTTTATGGAGGAATAAACAAGACCACAAACAACCAGGTGTGGGGGAATGAACAGGTGGCATTATCAGACAGTCAAGCAAAGGAATGTTTTTATGTGTGTCTGTAAGCTTTCTCTTTGGTCCTCATTCTTGGGAGGGGCCATAAAAGAAGAGCTGTTTTATGTTCCACTGCCTTGGAGAACCTCAGGAGCAAGCCAGAGATCGGAGGGGAGGAGAAGAGTCCAACTAAATTTTACTGAAGTCACATGCCTGGGCATTTTGTTCAGGTCCATCAGTGAGAACAAATAGGGCAGTTAATCCTTCCTGAGACAAAGAATGGGGATTTAGAATTGCTGTGTCTAGACTTGTCAAGGGTAATCAAGGGGAACACTGCAAAACTTACATCATACAGAGAAGGGTGGTTCTTTGCATCAAGCTGTTTCCCAGAATGCAAAAAGGTAGGGGGATTTCTTAATCATTGCTGTTTTCCAGGAGTACAGAGATCAGCAAACTTGAACACTGCCATAACAAAACCAGACTTTCCTTTTACCTCATCAGGTATTATTTTACCTCATGACAATGTTTCCCCATCATAACTTTCCTCTTCTCTTCAGTACGATTACTGAGAGCTCAGCAGCTCTGTGACCAGAGTCCACTCAGAGCATTTCTTAAAGTGATTGCCCTTGAGCACATAGTACTCCACACTGATGCAGGTAAGGCTGCCATACGTGCTTAGGTAAGTGATGGGCATTTCCTCCTTCTCCACCTTCTTCTTGACCATCATACTGTATCTAGAATAACCCTCAACTTGAGAAGGCTATTCCACATCTCCAGGAGAGGATTATATCCATAAGAGTCTTCTCTTAGAAACCTCACCTTAGAAACCATCAGAAATCTCTCTACTGTACACCATTCATCAAATCCTCATACTGGTCCCTATTTGACTTTTTTCTGGCCCAAATTCCTTATTTCCTAAAATCCCTTTCACTGTGTCTTCAGGACTGCCCCACCGACACCAACTCCCTATGCTACTCCAACTTCCTCTCAGGGCATTCCCTGTCCATCACCTTGATGACACTACTCTCCCATGGCCTATCAAGTGGACAGTTTTCTCCCCTGTCCAGTGTCCCTTTAGCTTCAATCATGCCAGATGAGGTGGGTGAGGAATGAGAGAATTCTGTTGGTATTTATCAGGTTGATATTACATTTATAAATAAATTTATGGATAACTGATGTCTTTTTGGTGTTAAATCCTACATATCTCAAAATATTGAAAGAAGGGGCACTGGGGTGGCTCAGTGGGTTAAAACCTCTCTCTGCCTTCAGCTCAGGTCATGATCCCAGGGTCCTGGGATCGAGCCCCGCATCAGGCTATCTGCTCAGCAGGGAGCCTGCTTTCTCCTCTCTCTGTCTCTGCCTGCCTCTCTGCCTACTTGTGATCTGTCAAATAAATCAATAAAATATTTTAAAAAAAATATTGAAAGCATTTTCATTTTTTCAAGTCTCCTTTAGATTTTTGGTTCCTTCAGAAACACTTTAATTTTTCACATTTAGCTTACTGCTACTTAAGAGTATTTAAAGGTATTTCATGAGGTGCCTGGGTGGCCCAATTGGTTAAGCATCCAACTCTTGGTTTCAGTTCAGATCTGATCTCAGAATCACGAGACTGAGCTCCAAGTTGGGCTCCACACTCAGCAAAAAGTCCACTTGAGATTCTCTCTCCCTTTTTTTCTGCCCCTTCGCACCATGTGCAAGCTTTCTCTCTCTCCAAAACAAATAAATCTTTAAAAATAAAAACTAAATAATAATTTATTATTATAATAAATAAAATGATAACAATAAATAATAATAAATAAAATAATAATTAATAATTTTATTTTACTTTGCTGTTTTAAAGGGGATATACTCCTCAATACATTGTGTAGCAAAATGCTTTAACATGTGAAGATTATTGATTTATACATTAATTTTGTTTATCTTAACCCACAATTCTGTTCTAATTAACTTGGCTAGCTGTGGTCACTAATACTTCAAATAGTAATAGTAGTAATGGTAATAGGACCCCAGCACCGAGACCTGAGCCAAAGGCAGACGCTTAATGACTGAGCCACCCAGGTGCCCCAGAGGAAGAGGTCTTTAAGTATGATCTGGTCTTCCCATCACTGCGTTTTGTGAGTCAGTGCCACGATATTTGTTTCCTAAAGCAGAAAATAAAAACAACCAAAAAAAAAAAAAATCTAGCACTGGGCTAACCAGGACTGGTGAGGTAACATCAGAATTATTCTCAGATGCCCCAGTTGAAGATGGGAGTAAGTAACAACATAACACAAGGGATAGTGATTTACCCATGGAAAAAGAATTGTCAGTGGTCTTTGCCCTGAGTAGCAATGCCATTTCTATCCTTCAAACCTGGAGGCTGGGACTTGCAACTTGATCTCTGTACATGGATTCAAATTACTAGGCTAAGGAGCCAGTTTTCCCAGGAAAATATGAAATCAGAGAGAAAACATTAAAGGCTGTTTTTCACAGAGCAACCATTAGTGAAAAAAGCACAATAAAACAGACCATTTGGGGGGCACCTGGGTGGCTCAGTTGCTTAAGTGTCTTCATTTGTCTCAGGTCATGAACTCAGGGTCCTAGGATTGAATTGGGCTCGCTGCTCAGTGGGGTGTCTGGCTCTCCCTCTCCCTCTGCCTGCTGCTCTCCCTCCTTGTACTCTCTCTCTGTAAAATAAATGAACAAAATGTTTTTTAAAATGTACCATTTTAACAGGTGAAAGTAAATTTATAGGAAGAGGCAGAATAAATACAGGGGATGATAACAGAAACATTAAGCAAGAAAAATAAGACATTAGAAATTGTCACTGGAAATACTGCGTCTGAAAAATAATTGATGAAATAGTCGATGAAAAAAAACCAACTCAAGAAATAAGTTGAATTGCAGAATGGACACAACCCAGGAAGAAATATGTCAACTAAGAAAAAAGGCAAAGTAACTCTCCCAAAACACAGACAGTACATCATGACCAGGGTGGAATTTATTCCAAGAACTTGGTATTTGATATTAAGAAGTATAGTAGTAATATTCATTATATGCCTAAAGATAAGTCCCCTATGATAAATCTCCATAGATGAGGAAAAAGCATCTCATAATTTAACATCTGTTCTTGATTTTCAGATGATTAGTTGTTACTATTTACCTTACATGGCAAAAATATTTATTGTGACTGAAAAATCCAACAACTTAGGGGGGGGAAATGGCATATTCCTTCTATAATAAAAAAAAAGTATATCCAGGAGCCTGGGTGGCTCAGTGGGTTAAAGCTTCTGCCTTCAGCTCAGGTCATGATCTTAGGGTCCTGGGATCGAGCCCCACATCAGGCTCCCTGCTGGGCAGAAAACCTGCTTCTCCCTCTCCCATTCCCCCTGCTCGTGTACCCTCTCTTGTTGCATCTCTTTCTGTTAAAGAAATAAATAAAATCTTTTAAACAAATAAAATAAAAACCTCTTCCTCACTCATATTCAAATATGCAATATTTTTCTATATCCCATTCTTGGATTCTACCCATCCACTTATATTTCTCACCCTTAGTGTTTCTTATTTTTTATCATAGTTTAACAAACCCATCAGCCTCCTTAAGCCTTTGGTACCATGTCCACAACAGTGATTGTACAAGGAAAAATGAAGGTCCATGCTAGTTCACCATATTTGGAGGAAATAGAAGCTTCAATGCATTTCTACTCAGAATTTTTTTTTTTTTTTAAGTCATTAGAGTGATGCAAAGTAGTTCAGGGCTGAAAAGTGATTGAGGTAACTTGATAATACTCCTAGCAATTGACTTTAAGCACCACTAGTATATCTGAAGTAAAAGAGTGACTTATTTTAGTTTAATATTTTACCAGGTTTGAGAAGATACCAAGGCCAAGACTGTCCAATCCCAAAATGCTTAGCCACACTCAGTTAAGAGCTATAACTGAACTCAGTTCCCCAAGACGTGTCCCAATGACTATCTTTCCCAAGAAACTAAGTGAAGTGTCTATGAGATTTGTTCATATTGGTCTGGTACAGCTGCTGAAATTCTCTGATGAAAGTAATTTTCCTCTCCAAACAGAAGCATCCACTTCCTTGGTGACTTAGAGGTTTTTAGAACATTACCTCCCACTTCCTGGTTTGTTTGTTTGTTTGTTTGTTTGTTTTTAAGATTTTGTTTATTTATTTGACAAAGAGAGATCACAAGTAGGCAGAAAGGCAGGCAGAGAGAGGCGGGGGAAGCAGGCTCCCACTGAGCAGAGAGCCAGATGTGGGGCCAGACCCCAGGACCCTGAGATCATGACCTGAGCCAAAAGCAGAGGCTTAATCCACTGAGCCACCCAGGTGCCCCCAACTTCCTCCTGTTTTGGAGTTGTTCTGCATTCCCTGTTGAGAATTTGTAACCCTATAGACTCTTAATTTGACTAGAAACAGACTGCTTCCTTCACCACCCTATCAATGGAAGAACATTAAAACTTATATCATTCACAATTTATAAATCTATATGTCAGTATACAGGTCCATTCATTTAAGGGGAGAAATATCCATGTTTAGTTTCACCACTACCATCATCTAATTTATAGTCAGACTAGGGGAAATTCACTGGGAATCTGTGTTTCCCTATGAGCTGGAGTATGATAACTGGGTATTACCAACAAATCTCAGCTATAGCCAAATACTGGAAAACTGTGGGTTCTGCTCTCTTCACTGAAATTTAAATATCCTGTACTGGGTTCTTCCTACAACACTGGTCGTGGGATATGAGACTGTATTTCCTTCTGCTAAGTCAGAGTAGATCTCTTATGATAAATCTCCCATCCAAGAAAATCATCTAATTATTCATGTTCCTCTGTTACCCTCTTCCAGCACCAGCAATTTCTAGGTCAAAGAGAAACCCAAGGAATGATAACTCAACAATAATAATACACAGGTGACTTTTCATACTTCACTTGAGCTTCACTGCGCCTGTCTTCTCTGGCTGCATGTTTGGGTGGGCTCATTCCTCCTCCCTGCAGTGGTTGTTCTTGGTTGCCCACTGTACTCTCCGGGGCACTTTTACAAATGCTGGTACCTTGTCCCACCCCACTCTCTATGCCCTTAACCTCTAATTCATTAGTCTGGAACATGATTTGGGCATTAGGATTTTAAAAAGTCCCCCAGATTATTCTAGTACGTGGTCAGAGTGGCTAGTGTCTCATTTAGAAGTTTTCTTCCAGACTGTATCTAATCCCTTTTGTGAGACCCAGATGTGGGTTTTCTCCCACAGATCAGGACTGGCTAAATAAATTGGGCTGCACAGTGTAAAAAGAAAATGCAGACCCCTTTATCCAAGAATTATTAAAAATTTCAAGTCTATGACAGAAGAATATTAAACCCAGCTTGGGATCTGTCTGAACTATGCACAGGCATCTTGTCCATTAAGCTAGCCCTGCCTGAGACCCAATGGTAATAGCTAACTGATTTTCTTCTTGTGTGTATTTTTTTTCTTCCGTTATTTTTCTGTCTCCCTACTCAGTCTCCTTAGCCCATTCACTTATTCTTCAGATGGCATTTTCTTTTTTCTCACACCTTCCCCAGCTTTTGTAGTAAAGGTGGTATTACTAAGAGCAACCTGAGTCATGGGAGAATCTCCTATCTCCCCTCCTTGGCCAGTCTTTTTTGAAGTAGGCCCTGTCCTCCTTTTCTTATTTGGTTGTTGCTGGGACATTTTAGTGGCTTTCTTTTTTAAAGATTATTTATTTATTTGACAGAGAGAGAGAGATCACAAGTAGGCAGAGAGAGGTAGAGAGAGAAGGGGAAGCAGGCTCTAGCAGAGAGCCTGATGCGGGTCTCGATCCCAGGACCCTGGGATCATGACCTGAGCCAAAGGCAGAGGCTTTAACCCACTGAGACACCCAGGTGCCCCAGGAGTTGGTATTCTTAAAACAAATCTCCTTTCATGGGTTAAAGAAAAATGAATAACACAACTTCAGAATACTTAGAAAATATATGTAATTTTGCATAACTTTCTGTACTTGTTTTCCTCTTGCCACACCTGCCCATTTCAATTTCAGCTTCTCTCTCCTAGCATTTCCAAAAACTTTAAGAAGGAACAGTACAAGATACATGCCTAGGAAGAGATTTAAGGATATAGTCTATGATAATCATCACATCCTTCAAGATGAAAACCTTTTTCACTCTTAGGCCAGGACTGCAACAGAATTTGAGGACCCAGATCTCCCCTTCCCTCAGAAAGATGGAGAGCTGTCAGCACCTTTGACAGGAATCTGCATCTAATACCCAGCTGACCTTGCGGTGTGAAGAGGATTTACCATACACAGGGAGTGGGGAAGGAGTTAGCGATACCGTGACGGAATGCTATGTCAAATAAACTGGGAGAAATGCTGCTCAGTCAGGATCTCAGGGAGACTTTAATCCTCACTAGACCAGAGCTGACGTTTATATGACAAGCAGATATGAAATCTCTTCTGGGGATTCAGCTGCCAGGGGCAATGGAAAAGGAAAATAAAGGCCCACTAATATGAGAGAGGTGATAATAAAGCTAACAGGTTAACGGAATTCCACCTGGCAACCGATACACTAGAATTTGCTGAAATATTTCCTTCCTCTCTTTTTAGCCATGTTCTTCCAATTCTTTAAAGTCTGGCTCAAGTCCAGATGCCTAAATAAAGTTTTCCTTGATGGCATCAATTCTATTCTTTTCTTTGCTGAATTTCCCCTTATTGTCAATCCACAATTTAAAAATATATATATATATTTTTTACTCTATTCTGTTTTGCTGGTAAGTCAACATTTTGTAGATTAGAAAACCAATGTAAAATGCTTATGGATGATGGGTGGTTTAATATATACGCATGTTTTGTCACAGGAACTAGAATGACTGATCCTGTGGGCAGCATCATCAGACAAGCCCTGTCTGGGATCTTTGGTCCTAATGATGCTGAATGTGATGCTAGAAACCTATTGTACAACTCTCAGTAAAACGGTATTATTGCATATGTTGAAAGGCAGATATAATTCTGAATGAAGCATTATTTAGGCAAATGTAATCCTTGTGACAAAAGAAAAAAACTTAGTACACATAATTTTTTTCTTTTCTTCTCTGCTCTTTCTTTCTCCTTTCTTTCTTTTTCTTTCTTTCTTCCTTGCATGAGATTTGAAGGTTTGCTTAGCTATACAAAATGTGTGAAAGGAAAAGGGAAAGAAGGATACAGAAGTCAGGAACACAGAGCAGCCTGTTACTATGTGAAGTAAATGCAAACACTTTCCTGTACTGTGTTCAAATCTCACAAGCTAGTTTTTCTTCTAAGGCAGTTGACATATGTTTTAAATGTTGATTCAAACAAACATACATCCCATAGGACAGTTTCCTTGGAAAAAAAAAACAAACAACAAAATGCGTATCTTGTGGTGGGAATTTAATATGGATCAAACAAACTGAATAATAAAAATACCTTTACCAACTACAAATCCATTTTCTGGTAAAACTTTGCTCCCTGGGGGAGAATTCAAAATAAGAGAGTAATCTAATTATTTCTAATTTTGACACAATAATAAATTTAGGGGCCCGAGTTCAAATTTTTAAAAGAAAGAATACACCAACTTGGGTCAAAGAAACCATGAGTAAATTCCATTTTTTTTCTAGAATAATTAGTGTATGTTTTTAATTAGTTCTACCCCTTTCATGGATTTAAATATAAGATGAACACTGGGGCCTGGGTAGCTCAGTAAGTTGAAAGTCAAACTCTTGGCTTTGGCTCAGGTCATGATCTCAGGGTAGTAAGATCGAGCCCCCTATAGGGCTCCATGTTCAGCGTGGAGTCAGCTTGAGCTCCTCTCTCTTGCTCTGGCCCTCCCCACCCCCTATGCATGCTCTCTCTCTCTCAAATAAATAAATCTTTAAAAAATTATAGAACATGAATATCACCAGTTAACTTTTCCTACTTTTGTGATTTTATGCAGGTTATAATGGTCTTTTCCTCTAATTCATTCCAAGGTTCTGGCTTCCAAATACCCCCAGAAGCAAGCATTTATGAATGATTACTTTTCCAAGGAAATATATCTTGTGTAATCCCTCCTCTCTTTTGCACCTCCATCCTTAACTTCACGCTCAAGCTCAATCCAACAAGCCAGTTCTCCTCCACATGCAAGCAAAGGCCTTACTATTTATTACTATTTCTTTACCTAAAAACTACTATTAATTTCTAATGTAATATTGGGAAATTATCCCAGTTCAATTTCTTCACACTTTATCAATTTGTTGAATTTTCATAGTGAAATTTAGTTTTAGCTGCCCTGAACTCCATAGGGCAGATGTAGATGTAGGCATATGTAGGGCAGATGTAGAGTATTAAGAGCAAAGGATGCCAGAGCCATTGAAAGAAGAGTAGAGTAACAAATGAAGGACAACTGCCATCAGCAATTTTAAAAAAATTTAGAATCTGTGCCTATATAATTAAACTGAGATGGGCCACAGGATTCTGGCATAGAGACCAATGGAAATCACAGTCTCTCAGCTATTGACCTCCTTAGAGTACACATTCTTAGAACACATAAAATTTTCTATGACTAAACTCAGGATACATTTATATTCTCAGACTTTATGTGCCCAGAGTCTTTTAGGATGCAAAGTGTACCAAATCCTAAGTTCCTATAAGACACTTAGATTCACTCCTATAGTTACTATGATTGCTTTGTTTTGTTTGAATGATTTTCTATTACCCGACTCATCTCTTCTATTACATTAATAGATCCTTGGAAATGAGAAACATATTCTAAAAACTAATATACACTTACATACTTTAGAAATTGCAAATAAAAACTTATTATCTAGTCTGTGCCTAGAAAATAAAATAGTGGAAATTATTAATTACTTGTTATAATATAAATATAATATAAATAACTATTAATAAGTGGAAAAATGAAAGTCTCAGTCTATCATTTGATCATTTTAAAGGTTAACAACACTAAATAGTAATTGTCAGTGATATCTTCCACTCAAGGAAATGAACTACTTCAACTAAATTGACTGGTTACTTTGGTAATTTGGTAGGAAACTAAATTAAAAATTGTCTTAAAATGATATTAGAAAAAAATTATAAATTTGATTTAAAAGCATAATGTTAAAAAATTAAAGAAATAATATAATATGATACTACAGGGTTAATAAGGAAATGGAGGGGCGCCTGGGTGGCTCAGTGGGTTAAAGCCGCTGCCTTCAGCTCAGGTCATGATCCTGTGGTCCTGGGATCGAGCCCCGCATCAGGCTCTCTGCTCAGCAGGGAGCCTGCTTCCTCCTCTCTCTCTCTCTGCCTGCCTCTCTGCCTACTTGTGATCTCTGTCAAATAAATAAATAAATAAATAAAATCTTTAAAAAAAAAATAAGGAAATGGAGTGCTTTGACAATTTTAACAAATTTAAGAAAGTCATCTTTAAAACATGTCTTCTTAAGAGATAGTTAAACTATTGAAAATGCACAGAAAATTAGGAAAATAAAAATGTAAGATAATCAGTGCTCATGTAATTCATAAATTTCAAGGTGTGTAGATCCAAGTATTTTACAAGTGTTTAAAACCAAAATAAAGAATAAAATAATGATTCCTCACTGAGTATTTCCAATGAAAAAATAAAATAATCACCATTTGGCTTCTTATTTTCATAACTACTTTCTTAACCTAAAATATGAAATGCTCAGAAGTAAAACAATTCTTTCAGAGTAGTCAATTCTGAATATTAGATAAACTCATGAAAAGAGTATTAAATGTATTCCAAATACCTTTTAGAATAATATGAATTAATAAAGGAAAATGTTATAAAATTTAACATTGACATTCTAGAATTATCTTCAACCAAAAAGTAATCTTTCTTTAAATGTCAATTTTAAAATATGTCACTATTATATAGATTTAAGGGCATTTAATAAAAATTATTTTTATCAGCACTCTACTCATTCTGAGTATAAAACTGTAATAATTTGGGTTCTGACCCTTTAAGCTGAGCCTGTGGTATAAACCCAAGACTCAAAATTCTAAGCTAAGAAGATATACACTCAACAGGCATGTTATACACACAACTGTATAAATAAAAAAGTAATTTTATTTAAGAAAAAAATGGCTTCAGGGCACCTGGGTGGCTCAGTGGGTTAAAGCCTCTACCTTCTGCTCAGGTCATGATCCCGGGGTCCTGGGATTGAGCCCCGCATGAGGCTCTCTGCTTGGCACGGAGCCTGCTTCCTCCTCTCTCTCTCTCTGCCTGCCTCTCTGCCTACTTGCGATCTTTGTCAAATAAATAAATAAAATCTTAAAAAAAAAAAAAGAAAAAAAAGGGCTTCAATAACTTCAATGGCTTCATATCAAAATGATTATCAAAAAATATTTGTTGCATATGTTTTGATTTAAAATGTTCTTCCAGGTGCGGCTGGATGGTTCAGTAGGTTAAACATCTGCCTGTGGCTCAGGTCATGAACCCAGGGTCCTGGGATCTATCCCCATCAGGTGTGACATGCCCTGAGTTCAGTGGGAAGCTCATTTCTCCCCCACCCACTCCCCCTACTTGTGTTCTGTCAGATAAGTAAAATAAAGTCTTTAAAAATTTTTTTTCTTCTGGAATTTACTTCGCTTCTTCCCCAGTGAGTTGTCCTTAAGGTTACCTATATAATGTGTTTACTTATACTGGCTTACCAGAAGGAGTGGGGGGAAGGTAAGAATTTACAACATGTTTCATGACCCAAATCTCCAAAAGTCTTTGAAATGCTGCTCCAGGGAGACATAACCATTTTTGTTTTTGTGGTAAAATGGAAGCATGTGCTGATTTCCTTCACACAGAGCAAATGAATCCATGCTCTTTATTTTCTTTTCCTAAGATATTAAAATTGACTCTCAAAAACTCTCCACCAGTTACTTGTAACACACAAAGTAATTCCACAGCTGTCTTAGGATCAACTCATAATTTCATTATCTGTTAGGATTAAGGATCTGTTATTTAGAATGTTAATTTAAAAGTATGCACAGCAAAGAACCTATGGAGGTTCTAACAAAAAGTCGCATAAATAAATAAGGTGAAAAGCTGAAAGCAACCTAAGCGTCCACTGATGGATGAATGGAAAACAAAATGTGGTATACACAACTATGAATACTAAATTTCAAAAAGGAAGGAAATTCTGACATATGCTGTAAGATGGATGACCCTTGAAGACATTACGCTAAGTGAAATAAACCAGTTTAAAGAAGACAAATACTGTTATGATTCTATTTATATGACATTTATATATACATTTATATATATTTATATATTCCATTTATATTTATGTATTTATATATACGAGAGTAGTTGAAACCAGAGACAGAGAGTAGGGTGATAGTTGCCAGGGGCTGGAGGAAGGGAAGATGAGGAGTTACTGTTTAATGGGTAGAGTTTCAGTTTTGCAAGATGTAAGGACTTTTATGGATGGATGATGGCGATAGCAGCCTAACAATGTTAACGTACTTAATGGCACTGAAGTATACACTTAACAGTGGTTAAGATGGTACATTTTATGTGGTATGTATTTCACTAATTTTTTTTTCATTCAAGGAGCACCAAAAACAAAGACATAATAATGGTATTTAGATCATGAATGGATTTAAGACTGATCTTTGGAATCAAATAGGGTTGAGTTTGAATGTTTTATTACTTACTGACTATATCCTTGGCCTCTCTAGCCTTCAGTGGGAAGGAAGTGTGTGTGTGTGTGTGTGTGTGTGTGTGTACTCATTCATTCATTACTGGGTTGTTCTGATATATACATGAGAAAACATTCAACCATTTCTCTTGCCAGGTAAATATGTACAAGGGTAAACTCATTGTAATGTGGCCTACTAGGTGACAAGGGAACAAGATTCACCATATGCAGACCATTCTTGCTTTGAGTCAATTCAGATCAACCATTTCCAGCCAAGATGAATAACTGTGGCTGCAACACAGATGCTGTGCTTAAGTGGTTTTCACTTTATTTAACTCAACAATGGACTATGTACCTATCTCTGTCTATTTATCTATCAATTTATCTATCTATCTATGTCTACATCTTTGAATTAAGTAAGAAACCTGTGCTTACCTCCTAAGGATGAAAAGAGAGAGTCCCATTATTCTTGAGCTAAAGCTTGATTAAATCAATGCCAGATTTGCTCAGTGATATGTAAGTTTTATACCTATATATATATATATAATTATAAAAATATGTTTGTTATTGAAATCTGTGCAAGAGGGAGAAATAAAGCCTTTATTATAGTGAGTCATGAACTCTAGGACTCTTAAGAAATCTTTTCACAGGAAAATAATACATATATTGTGATATTTTAGGAATACAATAAGTAAATACATGAGATTATCAGATGGACAAAATCTAACAAGGTGCTTCCCCAGCAGAAAGCTCAATAAATGTTTCTTTCCTTCCACCCTTTCTCTTCAGTGTACACAGTATATTAAACAGAAAGAAGAATAAAACTCAGAAAAGGAAATAAGAATATGAAATTGATGAGGCACCTGAATAAAAACAGGGAATATAGAACATCACAGAGAGCCTGGCTAAAACTCTGTAACTCAATATGTTAAGATCAGGAGACTCGGGGTGCCTGGGTGGCTCAGTGGGTTAAGCCTCTGCCTTTGGCTCAGGTCATGATCTCAGGGTCCTGGGAT
This sequence comes from Mustela nivalis, assembly GCF_964662115.1. Lineage (NCBI taxonomy): Eukaryota > Metazoa > Chordata > Mammalia > Carnivora > Mustelidae > Mustela > Mustela nivalis. Next base: position 40,480,169 of record NC_139022.1, on the reverse strand, counting down.
CGAGCCCCGCATCAGGCTCTCTGCTCCCCCGCAACCCCTGCCTGCCTCTCTCTGCCTACTGGTGATCTCTGCCTGTCAAATAAATAAACAAACTCTTAAAAAAAAAAAAAAAAAAAGAAAAGATCAAGAGACTCTTCCCATGGTGAGATCCTTCTGAGGAAACCATTGGTTATTTGCTAATCTATGTACATATCCAGAAGAATATTATCTGAACTATACATTATATCTCATCTACTTAATTCTCACAATTTGAATATTTTAGTTGCAAGACATTCTGACTAAAATATTATCAATACTACATGATATTATTGCCACATGTCTCTTCTCTGGAGCTAAAACTGCCTTGCATTCAGAAACTTCCTGTCATTCTCTCCATACACTGTCAGAGAAGAGATCAACGGCCAAAGGAAGGGCCAAGAACGTGGTGGGTGAGAGACTCCCAAGCTACAAAATCCAACGAGGTGGTTCCTCTGGGAATTCTGGCAAGTCCAACTCTTCTTGATTTGTGTGTCTGAGGTGCCTCACTCTAATTCCAGCCATGAAAAAGGTGTGGAGAGAAAAGCGTGTCCATAGAGGTGACACCAAAAAGAGGAACCAAGATATGAAAATATAACACCTCTACTTCAATTGAGTGCTTTAACATTTAACAGGCCGCCTGCCAAACATCTACTCACCCACTCAACTGTAAATCAAGATGGTTTCCAGGAAATCCAACTCACCTGAGATTTTGGTCCTAGAGATTTTAACCTATCTAGCCTACTGAGTTAAAGAAATTAAAACTAAATTAGGAAGTTATAATTGGAAATACCAACTTTCTAATCTCATGAAACTAGCTATGAATGAAATATCACAAACACTCACTGGAAGTGTCTGAATTCTGACCCTGGGACTTTTGTTTTCATACAACTGCATGGTTTCAACTTGTGATCGTATGTGACCATGTCTAATGGTGGATGACACTGAGAGCAGAGCCCAGGGATAAAAGAGACCAGAATACTAATGGTGAATCTGGCAATATACTGTGTGTAACCTTTAGTAAAATCTCATATTCTCTGGGAATCAGCTTGTTCTCTAAATAAAGGGCTGAGAAAATAATTTCTGAGGTTTATTCTGACTTGAAAGTTCTTTGAAATCTTGGTCATTCCATGTGATTTCAGTCATGTGACTGACACAATCACTTTTCCTCAAATTCTTCAGGGGAATCACTATTTTTCCTGTCCTTACCCAAGATGTAACGGTTAGGGTTACCTATAGGCCTTCCCAAGGCACGGCCAGATAATACTTCAGAGCCCTAATAATTTAAATTCAAATATGCATCATTCCTACAATAATCTTTAGAAAAGCAAGCCATCAGCATTCTAGTACTTCATCCTGTTTTATGAAACCTGTCTCCATATGATAAAACTTGCAAAGAAAAAGATAGTTTGCATTGATTATTAAATACTTTTCCTGCTCTTCATTTATAATATCTGACTGGAAATAATTGGAATCAACAGCAAAGACTGTTAAATGCATAAAGCAAAGTCCTATCTCTTTCATAAGAGCTTTCCCAAACATGAAGCCTCATTTTAAAAATGTGTCATTTCAGCACCATTTTAAGCTCTGTCCCTACAGCAATCATAAATTCTCCTTAAATTGGGAAGATGGCTTACTACAAGTGAAAAACAAATACCTAGTTAGCCAACTTTTCACATTAGGCCACCTCAATTCTGTGGTTTTAGCTGATTCACTGACCCATTAAGAAGCATTTATTACAGCCAATAAAACAAACTGTCCTCATGTAGAAATGTCCTTAAGCTTCATGGTCTTCAGTAAAGTATCAAATTCTCAGGAGATTTTAAGAGTTTTTAAGAGGGCAAAATATGGCAAAACAGAGATACCATATCTACCTAAAATGAACATCTGACATTAAATAATCTTTCTGGATACAGAATGCTAAGAGATAAGATTAGGTACAGACACACTAACTGTTCCAAAGTCTTATGAAGGTTCATTTACATCTAGATAATGGCTCAGACACTCAGCTCAATAAATGACATGACTCCTTTATGGCCCACTGTTGTAGATAACCTAGTTTAGAGTTTTCAATAAAGTATGTAGAAGGTTCTAACACAAGGGTAGGCAAACTCTGGTCTTTAGACCAAACCCAGCCCAGTGCCTATTCTTGTAAATAAAGTTTTATTGGAACATGCCCATTTGTTTGCTGTTACCTGTGGCTCCTTTCCTATGGCTATGGCAGGACTCAGTAGTTGCAACAGAGACTACATAGCCTGAAAAGTTGAAAATATGTACTATCTGGCCCTTTACAAAAAGTTTGCCAACCTGATATAAACATTAATTCATGCTACCATAGTTGTAGTCCCTGTAAATTGCAGAAGAGTTATTTGAACTGTTACAGTTTTGTAAAGGTCCCCCCTAAGCCAATAGAAATACTGTGTTTCTCTTCTCTCATTCACTTACTTTGCTTTTAAAATTTGAATCCTGTGCATTTCAACTATACATGTGATGACTATGAACTTAATAGAAACAGAAAGGATCCTTTAAATAAGTAACATATATAAGTAACATATATATGTTAAATAAGTAACATATAAATGCTTTCATTTGTTGCTAGGTACCCAACTAAGTAAACAGTGAGAGATTTAAAAACCTAAACCTACAGGAACTTGAATTTACGTTTTTAGATCACGCTCGGGTACACTTTCTCTTCAGAATGTCAATAAATCCTCTCTTTAGAAGACTACAGATAGATAGGTTTCAAAGACTTACAAACCTAACACAATGATGAAATTGTAGCATTAGAATCACGTACACTGTTTCTTAATCAACAGTTTATCCCTTTAACATTTCCTGTTGGTGACTTTAAGTTATGTGCTTTCAATTACCTGTACATTCTCAGAGACATTTCTCTTCATCAAACTTCCCTCATGACAAAAGTCCTCCCAACCTGAGTGTCCTTGAGTGACCTGTGGGGAAATGAAGAATGCTCTTTTTAACTACACCAATGTTATTCTCTGTTAGCACACATGAAGATAAGCACTGCTTTAGTGATACTTTCTAGACTTACTCTACTCAACTAGAAAGACTGAAAACAAACTCTAAATCTAGAGGGAAAGTACCATTTCTTTTTCCTCTAGCCAGGTAAGGATAGGCTGACACAGTGAAGCATGTATGTTGGCTGGAAAATTTAGGGGTATGCCAAAAAGTCTGACAAACAATATATAAATGTTGGAGGTGGTATTTTTAAAAAACAAAATGAATGCAAAAATACATGGGAAACAAAATATAACAATTCTCAACCAAGGCAAGCTCACTCACGGTGCCTTATAGAGCCATACTAGACTCTGAGCCAAAAGAAAAATCAGTAATCTCAATCCCACTTTGAATTAATTTGTGTGTGTGTGTGTGTGTGTGTGTGTGTCCTTTTAAATTTTGTACCCAGAACCACGTGACCCCCTCACCTCATTCCAGTCTCATCCCTGCTCTTTATCTGGTTAACTAGAGTTCATCAAATGGTAAGTAAGTTGAAAAGCCCCTTTGTGAGCAGCTGACTTGCAACAGAGGGAGAACACCTGGAAGTTTGCCAACAACAGCACCCAGAGCTGATACTAATAATACCAACCCTAGAAAACATTCCCTCTGTTGTGGTTTTTTTTCCCCCTTTTCCTACTTTTGTCCTCTCTTTTTATATTCCCTTGAGCCTGTTTCCACTCAAAACACAGGTATACAATGTGGTTTTGCCCCTTATATTCAAAGATAAATAGAGAGTGGACCTCTGCTTTTATTTCTGGGTGCTTAGTCCTAACCTATTATTTTATTTACACACACACACACACACACACACACACATATATGAAATGGATAATTGGCCTAAGGACAACAAAATCCTTAGAGACACAAAGAATTTATTATTAAACAAAGATTCCACTTCTATCCCCCTGTGGCTAACAAGCAGCAACATAATCTGAAAATACTAATCTAAACGTTACATTAGTGCATTGTGCAGCACTTTCTGGGTCCTCCAGGACATAATTTGGCTAATACATGAATATTCTTTGCAAGCTTTACCATGACTAAATAAAAAAACAAAGGACTTGTGGCATTTTTTTTTTTTTTTTTTTTTAGAGTACATAAAGCAATGATGACCCATAGGCTGGCTGGTCAGGATGGCCTTAAACTTCTTCTCAATTTGACTAAACTTCAGATGGATTTCTTCCTGACAAGAGTCCCTGACCTCCCTTTTCTTAGATCATTTACTTTGGAAAACTGGCAATTGTAAATTCTTTCTCTACCTCTTCAGAATATAAATCTTCTCCCAGTCGCTCACCATATTTACGACCCAGAAATGTCTTTCCCAAGGACTTGGGAACCGTCTCTTTGAAATGTAATCATCAAGGAACACGGTGCCTGCTATGGACTGAATTGCATGTACCCAAATTTATATGTTCAATCTCTAAGCCCTCATTTGACAATCATGGAAACAGGGACTTTAAGAAGGAGATTAAAGTTAAATGACATCACAAGAGTGAAACCCTGATCCAACAGAACTTGTGTCCTTACAGAAGAGAAAGGCACACCATTCCTTCTCTTTCTCTTTCTCTCGGTTTGCTTTGTGAGCATACAGCAAGAAGGCCATCATCTATAAGCTAGGATGAGAGTCTTCACTAGAATGTGACCCTGCTGCCACCTTGATCTTGGGCTTCTCAGCATCCAGAAGTGAGAGAGAATAAATCTCAGTAGTTAAAGCCACCCAGCCTATGGTATTCTGTTTCAGTGGCTCAAGCAGACTAAGACAGTTCCCCTATCTCCTAGTCTCTGTGCAAGAGTAGGATCCTATCTTAAAGAAGTGCAAGGGCCTACCCACACTGACCAATTCCCCACCTAACTTCTCCACCACTGTTCCACTACCCTGTTGTTTGAACTATGGTGAAGTTACTCCCTCTCCCTTATTGTAATGGTCCTGAATAAACGCTTCCTTGTCTATTAACTCAGTTCAGTTCATTTTTCTTTGACAAGATTAACTACACACTGGTAATCCATTTATTATCTGCAATCTGCATGCCATGTTCCTCTTCCTTTAACCAAATGCATGATTGTTTTAAAAATATATGAAATTTTGTTAGTAAATATTAAGCCAATACAATGTCTTTTGCCTGTAATTCTTTGTAGAATTTCTATGAAGAGAATTCTCTTCCAACGAATTTTCTGAATTCACCTTATGTACACTTTCTCTTTCTTTAAACTTCTGACTGCTTTGTTCTACATGATGACTAGAGGCAAACATATTCATTTAAGTATTCACTGAAACAAAGGTTTCTGTTTTCCAGCAAAATATTTTTTTTTTTTTTTAAGATTTTATTTATTTATTTGTCAGAGAGAGAGTGAGCACATGCAGACAGAGTGGCAGGAAGAGACAGAGAGAGAAGCAGGCTCCCTGCTGAGCAAGGAGCCCGATGTGGGACTCGATCCCTGGGATCATGACCTGAGCTGAAGGCAGCCGCCTAACCAACTGAGCCACCCATGCATCCCAGCAGCAAAATATTTTTCAAGTAAAAAAGTCATTTTTCCCAAAAAAGTTTATAGTACCTGGATCAAAAGACTTAGTTTTCCTTCAATTATCTCTGTTTTAGAAATCAAATTTTCCAATTTGGCAAGAAGATTCAGTTCTAGACAAGATGATTTAATAGATGCCTCTTCTTCTTTGGGTCCATCAGATCATAAGAAACAAAGTCACTGCAAATGATCAGCAGGTTCTCTATTGGACTGATGAAGAGCAATAGACAAGGAGAGTAAAGGGGAGAGAGAGAAAAAATAAAGAGGAAGAAAAGAGAATAAAGACAATGATAGAGCATTTCCCTACACATATTACCACATGAGAGAAAACTGATTCTTAACTGATTCATTTGCAATTAAGTAAATTTACACAGCCATTGAGTCCGTTTTTACACACATACAAAAATGGCTACACCTGAATATATTTTCAAGCCTATTCATTCCTCAGTAAACCCAAAGATATACTAGTGTTAGGTAAGGGATACCAATGTATTTTAGCACAAAGATAAATGACTCAAAGCAAAAGTGACTCAGCTTATTCACTCTGCACAAAAGAAAAATTAAGTTCAAGTTTAATGGTGGAACCAACCACTGAACAATCCTGCAAAAGTGAAAAGTGTTTGAGTTACTGCTTCTGTGACTACTCCTAACATTTTTATTAACTTCCAAATACATAATAATGACATTTTGGGAAAATTACCAAACTTAGAGACAGATTTTAAGAGAGAAATTATTCCCTAAGCCCAGCTCCATGGCTATCATGATAATAAAAGTTTCCTGTCCATGGCAGCATTTAGCTGGCTCAATATTCTCACCCCTTCAACTTGACAGACCCAAGGACACAGACATACACACAGTAAAACTTGAAATTCCTTGGCTGTGTTCCAATAAAAGTGTGTTTTCAGTTTATATGTTTTCTTCTATATATAAGAGGAAAGGAGTATAAAGGCACAATTTTATTTATATATCACATAGTTTTCTCCTTTAGAATTCTATCCAATTCATTCTATCTACTGAGGCCAACTTTTTCAGATGTATGGGTTAGAAAGTATTTAATACAATTTATTCAGGTGGATATTACTCCTTGGGGAAGGTCATTATTTGCTTAATCATATAAATACTACTTTATACAGAGCTTACTCAACTTGAGATTATATGTACTTTTCCAATCTTATGTTTTGAACAGATTAGCATTAAGCAATGACAACAGCCTCACATTTATATGCTTTCCTCTGAGAAATTTATAAAAGCAATGGATAGTACTGTCAAACATTAAATATACAGAACTATTTTCCCTCTTCCTGTGTCACCAAGGGCAAACATCCAGGTGTCCTATTATCTGGCTTACTTACCTTCCTACTCCATGCATATCAGAAACACCTGGAAGGGCTGCTGAACATGCAGATATCCTCCTGGCCCAACCTCCGGAAACTCAACTCAATAAAACCCAGGTAGCCTTGTTGATTCGAAACAAGGTCTGGAAAACTTTATAAATGGTATAAAATAACATCTTTCTAATTAGAAAAAGGTAAAACAAATTCTATGAAGAAAAGCCTTCTGGATATGAACAGCACAAAGGGAATCATACCACTCATCCTTTTACTAGAGAGGTCTCTTTGTTGCACCTAAAGTCTTTCCTGGAGTCTCAACAGGCCTCTGACTTCAAAATGTGAAAATTATCTGTATCAGAAGATGAGGGGACAAAGCAAAGACTCCCTGTCTTGTGACAACTATATGGTCCCCAATAACTTATGGAAATCACACGTAGCAAGTAACAGCAGCTCCTGAGGACCATTTAGGTGTTGGGCCCTGTGCTGAGCAGTGGGATAAAAAAGTAAACAAGGTCTATGAGGAGTGTGAAATTCTGAGAAAGCCAATGTTTTGTTTTGTTTGTTGTTGCTCTACTACAAATTTTTTTTAAATTAACATATATTATTTGTTTCGGGGCACAGATCTGTGAATCATTAGTCTTTCTTTATAAAGATTATTTTTTATTTATTATTATTTTTGACAGAGAGATCACAAATAGGCAGAGAGGCAGGCAGAGAGAGAGGAGGAAGCAGACTCCCTGCTGAGTAGAGAGCCCAATGCCGGGCTCGAACCGAGGACCCTAAGATCATGACCTGAGCCAAAGGCAGAGGCTTCACCCACTGAGCCACCCAGGCATCCCTGTGAATCATTAGTCTTACAGAATTCATCGGGGAAGGGAGTGAAAAATGAAACAAGATGGGACAGGGGAGGGAAATAAAACATAAGAAACTCCTAATCTCAGGAAACAAACTGAGTGTTCCTGGAAGGGAATAGGGTAGGAGGAATGGGGATGGGGTGGCTGGGTGATGGACATTAAGAAAGCCAATGTTACGATTTCTGCATTTCCACACACCGCTCCAAGCACACACTGCTCAAAAACTCCCTTTCAGGCTACCTTTTTATGCACGTAATTTTTTTGGATTTATACAGTTATTTATTTATTTATTTATTTATTTATTTTACTGGAAGAAGAAATAGGAAGCTGGCATAAGGACTTAAAGAATTTTCCACACTCCACCTCACTCCACCAGTGAAGAGACATATCAGCATGACCCTAGGAAAGATGCTGCCTTTACTGGTGAGAACTGTTGATATAGAAAGGAACATTTTTATTTTCTTCAGGAATGATCCTTCCTCACTCTGGAATTCCCCCATTTTAGCATGTGACCTCTATTTGCATCTGAATTAAAGAGATTTAAGCAACCCTACAAGTTAGAGAAAGAAAAACTATGGATGAATATACATGAAATTTATTATATGAGGACGTAAGTTGTATTAGTCATGTCTTTTTTCTGCTTTCTAGAACCTTCTAACTTTCAATTTCTGTGAGGCCACCTGGTTAGATTTGTAATGTTAGTGGAAAATAACCTCTTCTTCAAGGAAAACAAAACAAAACAAAACAAAAAAATAAATAAAGTGCTCCTTCACAAGAGTGAAAGTCACAGAAAGAAACTGACTGTAATAAAGCTGGAAGTTGCAAAACTCTAAAAAACAAAAGTGAATACAAATGAAATAGATAGGATTTACTCACATCACTTCTCTGGAACCACATGACAGAAGCAAATACTCAAGATACTGATAATTAGATGACATGTCCTAGATTCCACTGGTGTGGGTTAAAAATTCCAAAATAGAAGGGGTGCCCAATCAGTTAAGTGTCTGCCTTCAGCTCAGGTCATGATCTCAGGGTCTTGGGATCCAGAGCTTCTTGCTCAAAAAAAAAATTCCAAAACGGAAAATCATTTTATAATTATTCAGTCTTTTTGCATTTTATTGAAAAGTTTAATTTATACGAACACTTACTTGCAAAACCTTAAAGAAAAAGTAGGACTGCAGGATTCTCATTTTTATTTTGACCATAGAGTAGGAGGCATTTTTTCTCTCACTTTAAAGAGTTAAAGGCATCATCAAGAGAACTGTTGTCATGACCAAAATGAAAATTCTTAACTTACAAATTTAAACATTTTGATGATAAAAACATTTTTATAAAAAACCTTTCCAAATGTGCCAGTCTCTTATTTAATATACAGGATCTAATTAGACACCTCATAGATATTAATGAAAATGAGTAGGTTTTCTGATACTTATTAATTTCTATTCTAACACTTTTAGTGACATTCCTCATAGAATTTATACAATTCATTATGCTTAAAATTAAGCATACGGGTGCCTGACCAGATCAGTTGGTAGAGCATGTGACTCTTGCTTGCAGGGTCATGAGTCCAAGACACATGTTGGGCACAGAGCTTACTTAAAAAAGTAATAATAGGGCGCCTGGGTGGCTCAGTGGGTTAAAGCCTCTGCCTTCGGCTCAGGTCATGATCCCAGGGTCGTGGGATCGAGCCCCATATCGGGCTCTCTGCTCAGCAGAGAGCCTGCTTCCTCCTCTCTCTCTCTCTGCCTGCCTCTCTGCCTACTTGTGATCTCTGTCTGTCAAATAAATAAATAAAATCTTAAAAAAAAAAAAGTAATAATAATAAATTAAATAAAAAATATGCAATAATGAAACCTCCCAAATGAGTATTATTGCCTATGGAAAAGAGCTACACTCTGGTAAATTCATTTTAAGTAAAACTGAAACCCTCCCTCATATCCTCAGCCCTTAACTTTCATCCTACCATTGAAAATATCTTTCTTGAAGATTTCTGAAAGGAAAAAAATATATATAGATATGGATATATAAATCTTAAGGTAAAGAAATCATTTTTGCTATATTAACAAGGGATAGAATTCTGAGAGAGCAAAAAATGCTAAAATATTATCTTCTCTGTAATATATCTTCTTTGTACTTCTAATTATTGGACAAATCTAAAGAGAAAAGTCTTTGATGTTTTAAGAAGGATTCTCATTTTCTCCAGCTATCATTTACAATTTCTGATAGTAACAGTTTGTTATTTGGTAAGCTCTATTTTACTATGCTTTGACGGTGTCTTAACAAAAAGAGGTGAAACTAAAGAATCAATACCGAATAATGGAGAGTAAGACACATCTAAAAGAAAGAGTATGCTGTGTGGCTACTGCTGAGAAACCAAGCTGAATTACCAATGTAAGAGCTGAGTCAGGGGGGACAGTGTTGTGCCCTATTTACAATCAGTGTATGGGCCAATAAAACAAAAATAGAACAAACTGCAATAAAACAAGTGAAGAAACTGACTACAACAGCAGAGACAGAATCCTGAGTGCGTCAGGATCTGGAATAGTAAGAGTTCAGGCCTTGGCAGTACTGCTTAATTGAATCTCACTGTGACAGTAAGCAATTGCCATCACCATACGGCTGATGCTTGAACAGAGCACGGGTTAGGGCCGCCAATCCCCAATACAGTCAAAAAACCACATATGACTTTTGACTCCCTAAAAACATAAGTACTAATAGCCTACTTTTGACTAAAAGCCTTGCCAATAACCTAGTCAATGAACACAGATTTTACATTTTGTGTGTATTATATGCTGTATTTGTAAAATAAGTAAGCTAGAGGGAAAAAAATGTTAAGAATCATAAGGAAGAAAAAGAATATGTTAACAGTACTGCACATATATATACTGAAAACAGAAACTATGTAGAGGTGGGCCAGGTCACTCTTCTGGGACAGGATTAGAGTGGCAGGGCTAGCCCCAGGATGGTGACCTTCCAGGGACTGGTAACTTCTCAGCAGCAGCTATGGCCAGATTGGCCCACAGATGGCAATGAGGGCCTACAAGTGTGATCCAGCTTCCCCATCTGCCTGGAGGTGTACTACTAACCTCTGGCCATCAGCAGCAAGAGCCTGGTCTTGAGGCTGGGGTACCACTAAGAGAGGGATCTGAGGACCATTGCTATCCTGGGACATGAAGGACTACGGGGGCAGAGGGGCCAAGGGGCTCAGGGCTACCTGGGTAGTGCCATCCCCACCCTCTAGGAACATTCCCCCGCTGTAGCCCAATGGCCACCAACCTCAGGCATGCAACCAGACCATCCTGTGAGCAGAGAGGTGACCTACAGCTCTGCTTGGTCTGAGGGCCCCCCTGGGGCTGCTGCTGGCCTGGCAGATCTCCCTCAGTACTCACATACAAACTGTGTCAGTCGTCTTCCATTTGGCCCTCTGGAGCCTGTGCAGCCAATTGTAAATAAACAACTTGTGGCTTTTGCTTGCTGTTAACTCTTTAAAAAGCAAAAATGGGCCTAAATGAACCTGCTCACTTCAACCTAGGTTGATCAGGGATCAGCTGTATATGCCTAAGTCTCCTCCTCTGGGAAAAAAGGGGGTTGGATCAATGATCCCTAAGAAACTGTCTACCTCTAATGATTTCCCTATTCATCTGACAAAAGACAACTTCAACAGGGCCAGTGAACACAACAAGTTTTTGCTAACTGAGGATGATTAAATTCTTTGCAGTACTGCTAATGAGAAGCAAATATCAGAACTCAGTCCTAATACATCCAATAAAAAAGGGAGTCAGAAATATTCTCAATAAAGTGGTGACAGAATATGAGCAGTTTACATACATTTGGAGTGATTCAGTGGAACCTGTGCTAAAACACACAAACCAGGGGCGCCTGGGTGGCTCAGTGGGTTGGGCCCCTGCCTTCGGCTGGGGTCGTGATCTTAGGGTCCTGGGATCTAGCCCCGCATTGGGCTCTCTGCTCGATGGGGAGCCAGCTTCCCCCTCTCTCTCTGCCTGCTTGTGATCTCTCTCTCTCTATCAAATAAAATCTTAAACACACACACACACACACACACACACCCCAATGGAAGCCTATTTATATCACTACGACGTAAAATATTTATTCTAGAATGATTTCAGAGACCAGCTATCTAAACCTATCAACTAATAGAATGGGAAACTGAGGACTGGTAAGGTAGAGAAATGGCTGAGGGCAGAGTTAATGCCACAACTCATACACTGGCCTTTTGATGTCCTAAAATTATCCTGTTTTTCCCTCCCTCTATTGTGATAAATCACTTTCTTCTAAATAAGAAACATGGGAAATTAAGTGGCCAAAATCTTCTACTGGCCTAAATATCTTAATTAAAAATTATTAGATATCAGGTACACTAAAATGAGTTCATTAAAGATGCAAAATAAGAACCTTTAAAGAGTGTTATCATTTTATTTATTTTTTTTAATTGTTTTTTAAAGATTTTATTTACTTATTTGAGAGAGAGAGAGACTACGAGAAAGAGGGAACAGAAGCTGGGGAAGTGGGAAAGGGAGAAGCAGGCTTCCTGCTGAACAGGGAGCCCAGTGCAGGGCCTGATCCCAGGACCCTGGGATCATGACCTGAGCAGAAGGCAGACGCTTAATGACTGAGCCAGCCAGGTGCCCCAGTGTTACCGTTTTAAATGAATGAACTGAACAATGCGTTTTTCTCTATTTGGTCCTGAAATTACACTAGAGATTTAAGGGTGAAAAAAAGGGATAAACAAAAAGGACTAGGAATGAGAAAGATAATCACAAACTGAAATGTGAAATCCACAAGACAGATATATTGGTAGTGCATGACACAGACTTAGGAAAGACAGATTCTAAAGTCTCTACAGAAGAATTACAGGGAAAACTATGTCAAAGAATCACAGAAACACCAGGGAGTATTAGGGAACGGAGCTCTCCAAAGCTGGGTTACCGATCTCTACCCCTACTCCAGAAGTAAGGAAACAATTTTATCCCTGTCAGGATAAAGCCAGAATTTTCCTCTCTGGAGATATTGAGCCAGGGAAAGAGGTAGTGGGAAACATATGGCACCCACCGAGGAGCTGGAACCATACTGAAGGAGAAAATTCTTCCAAGAAAGACAGAAGGACGGAGAAGAGAGAGAGAGAGAAAGGAAGGTAGGATAGATGGAAGGAAGAATGGAAGGTAAGGGAAGGGGAAAAGAAGGGAAGGAAGGAAGGAAGGAAGGAAGGAAGAGAAAGAAAGAGAGATTGATTATTCCTCTCAAGGGATGAGATGTTCTATCCTCCCTCTATCTGGCCTAGAACACTGGCAGCCTCTCAGGTACTAGGTGCCTTACCGGCCCCAGAGAAAAATTCAAAGACACTAAGAGTTGGGTATCTGACAATAGAAAAAGTTCTAGAGCTAATATTCTACAATGAAGCCTTGTAATCCATAAGCAAACAACATGCATGATAACTTCCAATCAGCTATTTTAGGGCCCCCTGTATTGTTCTGAGGAAAAAAAAAAAAGGAAGTTGAAGACTCGTGGAAAGCAATGAACAGAACAAAAGCGTCAAAATGGCTTCTGAACTTCGGAAAGAATAAGGAAAATATAACATCCATAAAATTAAGTGGTATAGATAGGTAAAAGAAACAAAACCCTGGGTTATGGAAAAGAACATGTTCAAGTGAAAAAGCTGATAGTGAAAAAGTACATTTAAATGAAATATTTGGAAAATAAAGTTGAAAAGACCTGGAACTCCTCTATCTTTTTTGTTCACTTAACACTATTTAAGGAACTCTTATTCTGTATCTGGTGCAGGAGATAAAGCAGTAGAAAGACGAAGTTTCTTGAAGGGTTTCTTTCTAGTGGGAAAGACATAATCAAGGTAAAGAAGTCAAAAAGTGGGGCGCCTGGGTGGCTCAGTTGCTTGGACGACTGCATTCAGTTCAGGTCATGATCCTGGAGTCCCGGGATCAAGTCCCACATCGGGCTTCCTGCTCCATGGGGAGTCTGCTTTTCTCTCTGACCTTCTCCTCACTCATGCTCTCTCTCACTGTCTCTCTCTCAAATAAATAAATAAAATCTTAAAAAAAAAAAAGAAGTCAAAAAGTGCAGAGGCAGTGTTAATAACTAAGGAGAAAAAACAGGAAGGAGATTATGAAATTTTGGAAGAAGACTAAAGTTGTAGAGTGGGTAGAAGGCTTCACCATGACTTTTGAGAAAAAGACCAGAAGCAAGTAAGTGAGACAGCAAGGGGTGTTGACATGTGAGAGGAAAACATTCCAGCGAAAGAGAACAGCCAAGTCTCTCAAGAGCATGCCTGGTAGGTGCCAAGAACACCAAGGAGCAGCATCCTGGAACTGAGAAAATCAGGGGAAGGGAGGAGGAAACTATGTCAATGGAGATCAAGGAAAGCAAGACTGTGTAAGATCTTATAAATCAAGATAAAGTGGGCTTGGAGCAGAGAGATGATCCAAGACTGCCAGAAGTTAGATATAAAAAGACACATATCTCGGGGAATTGAAAACAGTATTGGGCAACACATACAAGAAACAGTCATTGTGCAAACATTATTTCAAAAGCAACCAAAAAGAAACATAATTAAACAACAAAAGGATTAGAGACAGAAGAAGCAGTCCTACATGGTAGCATGGAAAGACCTTTACTTCATCTTCTTGCTTGGACACACCAACTGTACTGTTACCTGTCAAATAACTCCTTCTGAAATAGACTTGAAAACCAGCTAAAAAGCTCCTCCACAACAAAGGATAAAAGGGCCACATTAAGATAGGGACGAGAGGAAGAGATGCAGTCTCACCAAAAATGCTGCTCCCAGGGCTGTAGGGATCTCAGGAATATGGACAGAGCTTCTCCCTGAGGAGAAAGGGGTTTGTGTCCCACATAAGGCATGCCAACCCTTGCAACCTGAACCAGAGAGATGCAAGTCCAAAACACCGTTTGAAACCAGCTGTCTTATATCTCAGAGACAGAAAGGGCTGCAGGGAGCTGAGATTCTGATTTCCAAGGGCTGTGGCACCCTAGAACCAAGCACAAAAGCAGCACTTTGAAAAGTGTTTAGACAATTCATTGGTTAATCTTTAACGTACCTGCCTGAGAGACAGGGCCTCTTGGAATTCTATCCAGGACACAGGCACTGGCAAGCAGCATTTCTGCACTCCTTTTCCACCTGGCTAGTGCCAGAAGATTCACACAGTGACAGATGTTGCCCCACTAAAGCTGGCAGGCATGCCCCACCCCAGAGCTCTACCACTCCCTCATCAAAGCCAGTGGATGTGTCTTGACCCTGTACTCTCCTCCGGCCTTTCTGGGTCTGCACTCAACTTGCCTTGCAAAGGCTGGCAGACCCACATGGTACACACAGGGGACTCCCTGACTCCCTGGCTCTGGTGGCCAGGGGTGCTTGCCTCTCTGGGCCTCACAGGCCTAAAACAACTGAGCAGACAGCTTTTGGCAGGCTATCACCGCCAGACACTGCAAAGACAGCCGAACGAAATGTATCTCGAGCCTTCATATGAAAAAAAAATCTGTTTACTTATCTTAGAGGTTCAGCCTAAAGGGCAGGCTTTTGGTTTGGCACATATGAAGAGGCTACAGAGGTGCTCTCAGGGAACGTAAGCCAGGGCAAGCCATCTTTGCACTTTCCCGAGGACTGGCTACAGCATGGCAGTACCTCTCAGAAAAGAGTTTACACACTTATCAGCTCATCGGGAGACCCAACTTTTGCGAATGTCAAACACCTCCTGATCTCCTGGACAGGAGGTCAGCAGGATTTACCTCTGTGGTCCCAGGGGACTGCATATATTTTCATACTTTAAAAGCCACTAAGGGTGTGGCTTCCAATCAGCCTGAAACTGGGTGCTAATTAAGATCCCTTCCATTGGAACAATGACAAATTTTGGCAAACCTTCAACAATTGGGACCGGATGGCTTCACTGTTGATTTCTACTAAAATTCAAAATTCAAAGAAGATTCAATATTGATCCTTCACAAACTCTTCAAAATATAATAATAATAACATAAAACAAAACAAACAAACAAAAAATTGAAGAACTTCCTCTTCTTTGAATAGAAAGGAATGCTGCCAAACTCATTCTACAAGGCTACCATGACTATCACCAAAACAAATGAACAAAAACCAAATGATCACACAAACAAAAAGCTTTAGGCCAATATCCTTGATGAACATAGATTCAAAAGTCCTCAACAAAACACTGGCAAGCCTAAATCAACAATATATTTAAAGGATCATATACCATAATCAAGGGGGTATTTATCCCAAGCATGGAAGGACGGCTCAAGAGCTGTAAGTCAATCAACCTGATATAGGACATTAACAAAATAAGAGAGACAAATAGTGAAGATGGTCTCCGAAAATGCAGAAAAAGTATGTGACAAAGTCTAACACCCATTTATGATACAAACCCTCAACAGGGCATGTACAGAGAGAATGCATCTCAGCCTAATAAAGGCTATATATGACAAGTCCACAGTAGACATGCTCAATGACGAAAAGCTAAAAGCTTTTCCTCTAGGATCTGGAACCAGAAAGAGATGCTCACTCTTGCCACTTCTATTCAGCAGTTTTGGAAATCCTAGCCAGGGAAATTATGCAAGAAAAATAAAAGGCATTCAAATAGGAAAGGAAGCAATAAAATCATCACTATTTGCAGAAGACATGATTTCATTTATAGAAAACCCTACAGACTATACCAAAAATCTTTTCTGATAAATAAACTCAGTAAAGGTGTAGGTTACAAAATCTATACACAAAAATCGATTGCATTTCTATATACTAACACTGAACTTTCAGAAAGACAAATTAAGAAAACAATCTCATTTACAAATGCATCAAAAAGAATGAAATGTCAAGGAATAAATTTGTCCAAGGAGGTGAAAGACCTGTACTCTGAAAACTCCAAGATATGGATGAAACAGACTGAAGATGACACAAACAAATGGAAAGATAAACTGTACTCATGGATTAGAAGGATTAATATTGTTAAAATGGCCATACTACCCAGAGAAAATTTACAATCTTTATCAAAGTTCAATCTTTATCAAAAGTCCAATGATAATTTTCACAGAAATAGAACAATATTAAAATTTGTGTTAAACCTCAAAAAACCCTGAATACCCAAAACAATCTTGAGAAAAAAAAAAAACAACAACAAACAAAGCTAGAGCCACCATGTTCCCTGATTTCAAATTATATTACAGGAGGAGGAGGTAAGATGGCGGAGAAGTAGAAGGCTGAGACAACATCAGGAAGCAGGAGATCAGCTAGATAGCTTATCTAACCATTGTAAACACCTACAAATCCAATGGGAAATCGAAGAGAAGAAGAGCAACAATTCTAGAAACAGAAAATCGATCACTTTCTGAAAGGCAGGACCTACGGGGAAGTGAATCCAAAGTGACGGGAAGATAGACTGTGGGGGGAGGGCCAGGTTCCCAGCAAGCGACAGAGCAACGGAGCACAAAATCAAGACTTTTAAAAAGTCTGCTCCATGGAGGGACATCGCTCCAGAGGCTAAACCGGGGGAAGCCCATGCGGGGTCAGCATAACCCCATGTCCCGCGGGGTCACAGAAGGACTGGAGGATGTCTGAGTGTCGCAGAGCTTGCTGGTATTAAGAGCGGGGATGCCGGCTACAGCGACAAAGCTGAGGAGTGAGCTCTTAGCTGGGGGCTTACTTGTACAGGGCGCAGGCTGGGTGAGCTCAGAGCCCAGCCAGAGGCCATGGAGATGGTAGGGACGGAACGCTTTTCTCCAAGTGTGACCAAATGAGCGCTTTCCTATAAGCACGACCAGAGGCCAGGGAGACGGGGACGGTTGGGAGCTCTTCTCTGAGGGCGCAATGAGGAGTGGAAACCGAGCTCTCGGCTCCTCTGGGCTAGAGACTGAGAGGTCGCCATCTTCATTCCTGTCCTCTGAAACTATGGAGAGCCCTCAGGGAACAAAAGCTCCCGAAAGCAAACCCGAGCAGATTACTTAGCTCAGTTCCTAGTGGAGGGTGGTGCAATTCCACCTGGGGCAAAGACACTTGAGAATCACTACAACAGGCTCCTCCCCCAGAAGATCAACAAGAAACCCAACTAAGACCAATTTCACTCACCAAGGAGAACAGTGCAATTCCAGAGGAGAAAGCAAATCTTATCTGGACAAAATGACAAGATGGAAAAACTCACCAAAGAATAAATAACAAGAGCCCACTACCGAAGGCTGGGGACCTAATCAATACAGACATTGCTAATACGACAGATCTAGAGTTCAGAATGACCATTCTCAAGGTTCTAGCCGGGCTCAAAAATGGCATAGAAGATATTAAAGAAACCCTATCGGGAGATATAAAAGCCCTTTCCGGGGAAATAAAAGAACTAAAATCTAACCAAGTTAAAATCAAAAAAGCTATTAACGAGGTGCAATAAAAAATGGAGGCTCTTACTGCTAGGATAAATGAAGCAGAAGAAAGAATTAGTGACAGAGAAGATGAAATGACAGAGAATAAAGCAGCTGAGCAAAAGAGAGACAAACAAATACTGGACCACAAGGAGAGAATTCGAGAGATAAGTGCCATCATAAGATGACACAACATTAGAATAATTGGGATTCCAGAAGAAGAAGAAAGAGAGAGGGGAGCAGAAGGTATATTGGAAAGAATTATTGTAGAGAATTTCCCTAATATGGCAAAGGGAACAAACATCAAAATCCAGGAGATACTAAGAACGTCCCTCAAAATCAATAAAAATAGGTCCACACCTCGTCACCTGATAGTAAAATTTACAAGTCTTAGCGACAAAGAGAAAATCGTGAAAGCAGCCCAGGAAAAGAAGTCTGTAACATACAAGGGTAAAAACATTAGATTGGCAGTGGACCTATCCACAGAGACCTAGCAGGCCAGAAAGAACTGGCAAGATATATTAAGAGCACTAAACCAGAAAAACATGCAGCCAAGAATACTATGTCCAGCTAGGCTATCATTGAAAATAGAGGAGAGATAAAAAGCTTCCAGGACAAACAAAAACTGAAAGAATTTGCAAACACCAAACCAGCTCTACAGGAAATATTGAAAGGGGACCTCTAAGTAAAGAGAGAGCCTAAAAGTAGTAGATCAGAAAGGAACAGATACAATATACAGTGACAGTCAACTTACAGGCAATACAATGGCACTAAATTCATATCTCTCAATAGTTACCCTGAATGTTAATGGGCTAAAAGCCCCTGTCAAAAGACACAGGGTATCAGAATGGATAAAAAAACAAAACCCATCAATATGCTACCTACAAGAAACTCATTTTAGACCCAAAGACACCTCCAAATTTAAAGTGAGGGGGTGGAAAAGAATTTACCATGCTAATGGACATCAGACAAAAGCTGGGATGGCAATCCTCATATCAGATCAATTGGATTTTAAGCCAAAGACTATAATAAGAGATGAGGAAGGACACTATATCATACTCAAAGGGTATGTCGAACAAGACCTAACAATTTTAAATATCTATGACCCTAACATGGGAGCAGCCAACTATATAAACCAATTAATAACAAAATCAAATAAATGCATTGACAATAATACAATAATAGTAGGGAACTTTAATACTCCCCTCACTGAAATGGACAGATCATCTAAGCAAAAGATCAACAAGGAAATAAAGGCCTTAAATGACACACTAAACCAAAGGGACATCACAGATATATTCAGAACATTTCATCCCAAAGCAACAGAATATATATTCTTCTCTAGTGCACATGAAACATTCTCCAGAATAGACCACATCCTGGGACCTAAATCAAGTCTCAACCAGTATCAAAAGATTGGGATCATTTCCTGCATATTTTCAGACCATGATGCTCTGAAGATAGAACTCAATCACAAGAGGTAATTTGGAAAGAACCCAAATACATGGAGACTAAACAGCAACCTTCTAAAGAATGAATGGGTCCACCAGGAAATTAAAGAAGAATTGAAAAAATTCATGGAAACAAAAGATAATGAAAACACAATGGTTCAAAATCTGTGGGACACAACAAAGGCAGTCCTGAGAGGAAGATATATAGCAGTACAAACCTTTCTCAAGAAACAAGAAAGGTCTCAAATACACAACCTAACCGTACACTTAAAGGAACTGGAGAAAGAACAACAAAGAAAGCCTAAACCCAGCAGGAGAAGAGAAATCACAAAGATCAGAGCAGAAATCAATGAAATAGAAAGTAAAAAAGCAATAGAACAAATCAACGAAACTAGGAGCTGGTTCTTTGAAAGAATTAATAAGATTGACAAACCCCTGGCAAAACTTATCAAAAAGAAAAGAGAAAGGACCCAAATAAATAAAATCATGAATGAAAGAGGAGAGATCACAACCAACACCAAAGAAATACAAACAATTATAAGAACATACTATGAGCAACTCTACGCCAACAAATTCGACAATCTGGAAGAAATGGATACATTTCTAGAGACATATAAACTACCACAACAGAACCAGGAAGAAATAGAAAACCTGAACAGACCCATAACCAGTAAGGAGATTGAAACAGTCAAACTCCAAAAATCTCCAAACAAACAAAAGTCCAGGGCCAGACGGTTTCCCAGGGCAATTCTACCAAACATTTAAAGAAGAATTAATTCCTATTCTCCTGAAACTGTTCCAAAAAATACAAATGAAATGAAAACTTCCAAACTCATTTTATGAGGCCAGCGTCACCTTGATTCCAAAACCAGACAAGTATCCCATCAAAAAAGAGAATTACAAACCCATATCCTTGATGAACACAGATGCAAAAATTCTCACCAAAATACTGTCCAATAGGATCCAACAGTACATTAAGAGGATTATTCACCACGAGAAAGTGGGATTTATTCAGGGCTGCAAGGTTGGTTCAACATCTGCAAATCAATCAGTGTGATACAATACATTAACAAAAGAAAGAATAAGAACCATATGATACTCTCAATATATGCTGAAAAAGCATTTGACAAAGTGCAGCACCCCTTCCTGATTAAAACTCTTCAAAGTGTAGGGATAGAGGGCACATACCTCACTATTATCAAAGCCATCTATGAAAAACCCACAGCAAATATCATTCTCAATGGAGAAAAACTGAAAGCTTTTCTGCTAAGGTCAGGAACATGGCAAGGATGTCCATTATCACCACTGCTGCATGCTTATGGATTGGAAGAACAAACATTGTGAAAATGTCTATTCTACCTAAAGCAATATAAACATTAAATGCAATCCCTATCAAAATGCCATCCATTTTTTTCAAAGAAATAGGATAAACAATCCTAAAATTTATATGGAACCAGAAAAGACCTCGAATAGCCAAAGGAATATTGAAAAAGAAAGCCAAAGTTGGTGGCATCACAATTCCAGAATTAAAGCTCTATTACAAAGCTGTCATCATCAAGACAGATTGGTACTAGCACAAAAACAGACACATAGATCAATGGAACAGAATAGAGAGCCCAGAAATAGACCCTCAAATCTATGGTCAACTCATCTTTGACAAAGCAGGAAAGAATGTCCAATGGAAAAAAGACAGCCTCTTCAATAAATGGTGCTGGGAAAATTGGACAGCCACATTCAGAAAAATGAAATTGGACCATTTCCTTACACCACACACAAAAATAGACTCAAAACGGATGAAGGACCTCAATGTGCGAAAGGAATCCATCAAAATCCTTGAAGAGAACACAGGCAGCAACCTCTTCGACCTCAGCCGCAGCAACATCTTCCTAGGAACAACGCCAAAGGCAAGGGAAACAAGGGTAAAAATGAACTATTGGGATTTCATCAAGATAAAAAGGTTTTGCACAGCAAAGGAAACAGTTAACAAAATCAAAAGACAACTGACAGAATGGGAGAAGATATTTGCAAACGACATATCAGATAAAGGACTAGTGTCCAGAATCTATAAAGAACTTAGCAAACTCAACACCCAAAGAACAAATAATCCAATCAAGAAATGGGCAAAGGACATGAACAGACATTTCTGCAAAGAAGACATCCAGATGGCCAACAGACACATGAAAAAGTGCTCCATATCCCTCGGCATCAGGGAAATACAAATCAAAACCACAATGAGATATCACCTCACACCAGTCAGAATGGCTAAAATCAACAAGTCAGGAAATGACAGATGCTGGCGAGGATGTGGAGAAAGGGGAACCCTCCTACACTGTTGGTGGGTATGCAAGCTGGTGCAGCCACTCTGGAAAACAGCATGGAGGTTCCTCAGAATGTTGAAAATAGAACTACCTATGACCCAGCAATTGCACTATTGGGTATTTACCCTAAAAATACAAACGTAGTGATCCGAAGGGGCACGTGCACCCGAATGTTTATAGCAGCAATGTCCACAATAGCCAAATTATGGAAAGAGCCTAGATGTCCATCAACAGATGAATGGATCAAGAAGATGTGTTATATATATAAAATGGAATACTATGCAGCCATCAAAAGAAATGAAATCTTGCCATTTGTGACAATGTGGGTGGAACTAAAGCGTATCATGCTTAGCGAAATAAGTCAGTCAGAGAAAGACAACTATCATATGATCTCCCTGATATGAGGAAGTGGTGATGCAACATGGGGGGTTGGGGGGTAGGAGAAGAATCAATGAAACAAGATGGGATTGGGAGGGAGACAAACCATAAGTGACTCTTAATCTCACAAAACAAACTGAGGGTTGCTGGGGGTAGGGGGGTTGAGAGAGGGGGGTGCGGTTATGGACATTGGGGTGGGTATGTGCTATGATGAGTGCTGTGAAATGTGTATACCTGGCAATTCACAGACCTGTACCACTGGGGATAAAAATACATTATAGGTTTACTTAAAAAATAAATAAATTTAATTAAAAATTATATTACAAATCCATAGTAATTAAAACAGTATGGTATTACCATAAAAACATACAAATATTAATAGAACAGAACAGAGAGCCCAGAAATAAACCTATCAATGTATGATCAATAAATTTAAAACAAAGAAGCCAAGAATATACAAGGGGGAAATTGCGATCTCTTCAGTAAATATAATGCTGGGAAAACTGGATAGTCACTTGCAAAAGAATAAAACTATCATTACTATCTTATGCCATATACAAAAATTAACTGGAAATGGGTTAAAATTTTGAAGGTAAGATCAGAAAATATAAAAATTCTTAGAGGAAAACAGTTAATCTACTATAATCAATAGAGTCAGGATTCAAATTAAATCATTTACAACTAAAAAATTAAAGGTGTATTAATATATTTAACAATTTCAAGGAAAGAATTATAGAAATATAATATTACTATATTATATCAGAAGGTAGAGAAAAGGAGAATAGAAGGGAAAACGAAATTGCTCATTTTAACATTTCTCATTGTATAGAAATAGTATTACAAATTTTGTGTGACAAGATATATCATTTTCACTAAAAGTGAAAAAAAGAGAGATTTAATATTACCCTCCACACCTAAAACACCCTGCATCATAACCTGAACATTGAGGGGAGGGTTGGCGGGCAGGAAATGGAATACTGTGTACTATCAAGTCTACCAAAACTACAGAGGAGGGCTTCCCAACCAATATTTCAGAGCACACTACTGTGGTGCTAGTGGTTATAACCACACCAAGATATCAACCTCATCTGCCTTGTGGATTCAAGAAGGGGATGGACCAGTCAGATTCCCCAAGGGGGATCCCAACCAACAGAAACTAGTCTCTTCCTTTTATTCTAGTATGTAGTAAAATATAATCATTTTCAATATAATACACTGTGAAGAAGGGCACTTAACACTATAGCTCTGCAGGCACACACAGAATTCTTACACTGTTCTTCATTTTGTCTAAGGATTTTATTTATTCATGAGAGACAGAGAGAGAGAGAGAAAGAGAGAGATAGGCAGAGGCAGAGGGAAAAGCAGGTTCCCAGAACAACAGGGAGCCTGACGAGGGACCTGAGCTGAAGGTAGATGTCTAACCGACTAAGCCACCCATGGCCCTCCACTGTCCTTTAGTCACTCACTCATCTATTATTTTGTTGTCTGGTAATTCAGTTTAAGAAAACCATAAAAAAGTCCTGGAGAGAATGAAAATGATACTCACCTAGGTAAAAGGAAATTTGGGGAGGAAAAAATTTGGTTGTAGAAATGGTTTAATTATACATTTTTTCAGACATGCTAGATTGCAAATAAGTTGACTATGATATGTTATGTAGTTATGCATGATGAGAAGTGATGGTGAAAAAAAAAGATGGTAGATAAATAAACTCACTGTTTCTGAGGTTTGTTCATTAGATAAAACTAATACTTAAATTTAGTTTAAATGTTGCCTTTATGTTGCCACCTGTGAAAGCTGGTATACAAATGGACTACTGGGGGGAAAAAAAGAGTAACACTAGATATTCAACAAAATAGTCAAATTCAGGATGTTTCTTCTTCAAGGGTAGTAGATTTAGCATTCTATATAGAATATTTACTTCCAGGACAATTAGACTCCATATCCTCTCCCTAAATTACCCAAATAATGTCATTACCACAGCCATATCCCCAAAAGTCTTAACTCCAAAAGTCACCACCAATTCATGAGTCTTAGACTGCAGAGAAGAATGCATCCCAAAGTCCAAGGAAGGATTTTTTTCAAAGTCTAAATGACACAAATGGGAGGACCAGATAACATAAGCTGTATTTAATGGGAATCTCTGAAAATTCAAGCTTGACATTTCTTAAAATATTTTCAAGAAAATAGTTATATTTCCAAAACATTTATTATCATGTTTGTATTTTTCAATAATGAATGAAAATTTTACATAGCTCTATTATCTTTTTAACATTCACATTCAATCTAAAAAGGTATTTATGAGAAGAGCAAACTTATTGTGTGTGTGTGTGTGTGTGTGTGTGTGTTTTAGAGTATGGGACATTACAGTAATGGAAAAAGTCTCAAAGAGGAGAGCTCATTATTTTAAAATATAGATTTCAGTTAAGTGCTAAATCTGTTTTCCCTTCTAAAAAATATGCATTAAAAATACTCTAATTTTCTCCAAGATGGGATTGGGAGGGGGACAAACCATAAGTGACTCTTAATCTCACAAAACAAACTGAGGGTTGCTGGGGGGAGGGGGTTTGGGAGAAGGGGGTGGGATTATGGATATTGGGGAGGGTATGTGCTTTGCTGAGTGCTGTGAAGTGTGTAAACCTGGTGATTCACAGACCTGTACCTCTGGGGATAAAAATATATGTTTATAAATTAAAAAAAAATACTCTAATTTTATGGTTATAAAATTTTAACACTTATCTCTTCTTAACAGTTTAGACACCCTGAAAACAATATTAACTATCATTTTATCTTAGCTTAAAGAATCATGTAGGAATATGATAGGTAACATGACAGAAACATTTTACTTGGAGTGGAGTACAGAGTAGGACTTAACAAATAAGAGCCAGATAATGAGTAGAAACTTAGAATTTCATTCTGTTTCATATGGCAGAATTCCAATATTAATAAAAGAAAAAGAAAGGGGAAACAAGGAAGAATGAAAGAAAAAAGACATAAAGAAGCAAAGAAATAATATTATTACACATAATCTGGAGAGGCATAAGTAAAGTTAAAAATGCCTACAATAAGAGACACACAGTCATCAGGAATCCTCTCCTCCATAATCCTTGCCCTTTAGCAGAACATAGAATGAGACTCATCTTAATTTTGGAAATTTGGTTCAACTACCAAAAAAAAAGTGGTGTACTCTATAACAAGGCCTTAGTTTTAAGGCCTTCCAGTTTTAAGAATGAGATGTCCAAACATCCTTTGAAGCTCGACTTTGTTACCCACTTTCACATAACATAAAATGAGGCTAGAGTTTTGTTAGAGATCATTTGTTTGGGAAGCTGGTCATATTTTTATAGTGGCTTAGGAGTATGTGGGAGAAGGCAGGTGAAAAACTGGAAACTGGACAATGTTATGGGCAGGAAAAGTAAACCAGCAAATTTATTGGAGACTAGTATAAAGTTGGAAGAGCGCCCAAATGCCCAGAACAAGCCAGTAGGAACTCACGACTCCTTAAACATCCCTGACTATGGAAAGGATACTTCAAGCATGCAGAGCGAGACCAAACGTATGGAGGGTACTAACACCTGCAGCTTCAAAATTACGGTAACATAGAGCAATATTACAGGCAGCTCCTTAAATTGGTTCTCTGAAGGTATGCTGAACCATGTTTTTCCCTTAACTCTTAGATGAACGGCATTCAACTCCTCAAAGAGCACACCACAGAACAAGGGTAAAATAGATTCTTTGGATGCCAAAATAACACATGTAGAAAACTCTTCCATCCCCAAAACCATAAGATACCTAGGAATAAACCTAACGAAAGAGGCACAGAATCTATACTCAGAAAACTATAAAGTACTCATGAAAGAAATTGAGGAAGACACAAAGAAATGGAAAAATGTTCCATGCTCCTGGATTGGAAGAACAAATATTGTGAAAATGTCTATGCCAACTAAAGCAATCTATACATTTAATGCAATTCCTATCAAAGTACCATCCATCTTTTTCAAAGATATGGAACAAATAATTCTAAAATTTATATGGAACCAGAAAAGACCTCGAATAGCCAAAGGGATATTGAAAAAGAAAGCCAACGTTGGTGGCATCACAATTCCGGACTTCAAGCTCTATTACAAAGCTGTCATCATCAAGACAGATTGGTACTAGCACAAAAACAGACACATAGATCAATGGAACAGAATAGAGAGCCCAGAAATAGACCCTCAAATCTATGGTCAACTCATCTTTGACAAAGCAGGAAAGAATGTCCAATGGAAAAAAGACAGCCTCTTCAATAAATGGTGCTGGGAAAATTGGACAGCCACATTCAGAAAAATGAAATTGGACCATTTCCTTACACCACACACAAAAATAGACTCAAAACGGATGAAGGACCTCAATGTGCGAAAGGAATCCATCAAAATCCTTGAAGAGAACACAGGCAGCAACCTCTTCGACCTCAGCCGCAGCAACATCTTCCTAGGAACAACGCCAAAGGCAAGGGAAACAAGGGTAAAAATGAACTATTGGGATTTCATCAAGATAAAAAGGTTTTGCACAGCAAAGGAAACAGTTAACAAAATCAAAAGACAACTGACAGAATGGGAGAAGATATTTGCAAACGACATATCAGATAAAGGACTAGTGTCCAGAATCTATAAAGAACTTAGCAAACTCAACACCCAAAGAACAAATAATCCAATCAAGAAATGGGCAAAGGACATGAACAGACATTTCTGCAAAGAAGACATCCAGATGGCCAACAGACACATGAAAAAGTGCTCCATATCCCTCGGCATCAGGGAAATACAAATCAAAACCACAATGAGATATCACCTCACACCAGTCAGAATGGCTAAAATCAACAAGTCAGGAAATGACAGATGCTGGCGAGGATGTGGAGAAAGGGGAACCCTCCTACACTGTTGGTGGGTATGCAAGCTGGTGCAGCCACTCTGGAAAACAGCATGGAGGTTCCTCAGAATGTTGAAAATAGAACTACCTATGACCCAGCAATTGCACTATTGGGTATTTACCCTAAAAATACAAACGTAGTGATCCGAAGGGGCACGTGCACCCGAATGTTTATAGCAGCAATGTCCACAATAGCCAAACTATGGAAAGAGCCTAGATGTCCATCAACAGATGAATGGATCAAGAAGATGTGTTATATATATAAAATGGAATACTATGCAGCCATCAAAAGAAATGAAATCTTGCCATTTGCGACAACATGGATGGAACTAGAGCGTATCATGCTTAGTGAAATAAGTCAAGCAGAGAAAGACAACTATCATATGATCTCCCTGATATGAGGAAGTGGTGATGCAACATGGGGGCTTAAGTGGGTAGGAGAAGAATCAATGAAACAAGATGGGATTGGGAGGGAGACAAACCATAAGTGACTCTTAATCTCACAAAACAAACTGAGGGTTGCTGGGGGGAGGGGTTTTGGGAAAAGGGGGTGGGATTATGGACATCGGGGAGGGTATGTGCTTTGGTGAGTGCTGTGAAGTGTGTAAACCTGGTGATTCACAGACCTGTACCCCTGGGGATAAAAATATATGTTTATAAAAAATTTAAAAAAATTAAAAAAAAAAAAAAGAAAACTCTTCCATATATTAAATACGTTGTTAATCAGCTGACTCAAACAACTGTCAGTGGAACAGGATAACCTGAATGTGCTTAACTTCACTAGCCATTGTTTCTCGGAGTTGTATTAATAGCAGACAACTTCGATTGAGCTTCTCAAGTATAATTCTGCTTTGGAAGCATGGTTCCCCACAGAAAACTTAACAATGAGTTTAATCGTGAAAATTATCATTGTCTTAGTTTGAATGTCTCTTCTGGAGCAGATACCAAGACACGGTATTGAGCACAAGTAGCTCATTTAAGAGGAGATAAATAAGCAAATGAGGAAGCAAAGAAAGAGGGAAGACCGAAATGCCAACAAGTTTGACAACAATGAATTACCACTCTGGACATCTGGGGATGGTCCTGCCTCATAAATGTCCTAACCAGGGACAAAGAGTACTCAGCCTAATTGGTTGAGATGGTTCAATTTGTACCTTTTGGTTTCAAGCAAATTCGGAGGTAAGCTAAGAGTACTTAGAATGAGGAATTACTAGGGTTCACTACAGCCTTTCCCTTGCACCACACGGATCTATTCATGCCCCATACTGCAGATATTCGGTTACTGATATCTCAAGCCACTGACCAGCCACAATCTCTCAAAAAAACAAAAACAAACACCAACAAGGACAGGATCAGTAAGAAGCTAGAACTTATTAAACAAGCTCAAGTTCCATGCCTCCAAGAGGTGCCAAGGTAGTAAGTGCTGTTCATCGGCCCTATTCTGTCTCCTGTTCTACATTTCTTTTTCCCTACCTCATTACTTTTACTGACCTAGGTTGTTGACCCAGTGGAATGGCCTAGATTTAATCTCTGAGAAGTATGAGCCCCTAGTTATCTTGGATTGCTGCAATTGCACATTTACTGTTTTCCCTGATTGTGGACATACCAAAGGGTACCCTAGCAATGTCCAGCCTCTAGACATACTTAATCCTTTCTGTGTTATCTATTAACAGTCTTAGGTCCCTAGGTCTTCATGCTTATCAGGGTTGATTACATCCAAAAATACAATAACCTCTTTCTCTGCTGCTCTGTAAAAAAGACTAGATTTTTTTTTTAACTATTAGAGACATAACACTATTCAATAGCCACCAATTCAATGCTGATATCCTCCACCAAATATACTTTCAGGCTCCCACCCAAAACAATCATGCCTCTGTTTAGTAACTTGGCTGAGAGCCAATGTTTTCTGAGGCAGCAGCTTCCAGGTGATGTGATAGGATTACATGCCTGTCCTACCTGCTTATCATAAAACTGGCCTTTGGGTCTAAGGCAGTGATATGATGGATCACATGTAAGGTAGACACATAGATGCTTTACTCTGATCTCCCTTCCAGGAAGAACTCTTGGCCCACTCTGGGAGGTACAATCAACAGACAGTGCCATGTATCAGTTCTCAGCATCTGCTGAGAGTGGTCAGTATTTAGCAACTGAATGAGGAAGGGGTGTAAATCCCCAGGCATTTCTACTTGGCGCAGGACCACTCTGACAAATAATATTTTCTCCAAAGCTCCCCACTAGTTGGCAATAGCTGTAAAATAAATTTCACAGTTCAACTTCTCTTTATACCCAACCCAGCTTTTATTCTCCTCTTTTGATAGGTTCCAGTCACTAATTATATTAGGAATATATTATATTCCTCCAGAAAACCAATCAAGGATAATTTGTGCCAAAGAAGTAAAAAAGGGCAAGATGGCAATTTCTCATCTTGCCCACTAGTCCATATACACAAGGAATCCACAGAAACCAAGTAGCAGCCACAGTTTAGAGTTCAATAGGACTTTCTATGTGCTTCCTAGAAAAAGACTGACCCTTTAGGGAACTAGGATCTCTAATCAGGCACAGTATAGAATTTCAGAAACAAGAAAAAATGTCCCCCAGTGGGTCATCAGGAGTGATGCTAACTTTTCCTCTTCTACCCCCTCTACTTTTCCCACTAGGGACAAAGTATAGCATTAAAGGGATTGCTACAACCAATACACTAGCAGAGGTATTTACAGAGGTTCTGTAAACGTGCAGAGTATGCTCATAACTTGGCATTTTAATTGCACGCTTGGTTGGGTATTCCAATATCCTAGCATCTGGGCATCTCCTGAGCGATTCAGTATGTGGTAAAAAGGGGAGGGATCCCAAACTCCTACACACAATTCCATACTTCCACTGAGAGAAAAAGGAACCCTTGGTCTGTTTTGACATGTGATATCCCATGGTGGTAAACCAAGCACGAAACACTCTGTTTGAAAAATGGTACTAACTGGAGCCTTGAGAGGATAAAAAGCCATTGCATGCTCAGGATGTGTCTTTTCTTACTAAATTAAATATATGACCTTTCCAGGTATGACCTTTCCAGGACAGAAAGGATTCAATACAACTTGCTACCCAATGGACAACAGGAATTCCTGAGGAAGAGTACCATCTGGTTACAGCAATAACTAAAAAAGCCTTAGTAAAAAGGAGTTCATGCTGTTGGGCCTATTCATAGCCTTCTCTGCCATCAGGACCACTACAGAGAGTTCTGGGTTGGAAAACTTGCTCTCCTCTGGGAACTGGATTAGTGTTGGGGACTTCTGATGGAAAAGCTAGCACTGAACCCTTAAGATGTCCATCTTACCCTCTTCTGCTGGCACAAACTGAACAGTACCCCTATTGGCTACCCACTTATTCTTCTCCTAGAGGTGACATACTCTGTTAACAACCTCCATAGCACTCTGTAGCCAAACCCCTCTGGCTGCTCCTCCTCCCCTACTGCCCTTCATGATGATTCCATCCACCAGCTTATGGAGTTTAAGTGATCCTAGGCATCCTCTTCCCCACACCTGCCCAAGGATATACCGTCATTCTTATTGTATTTGTGAGCCTGTCTTTATCCTCTTGGCCTTTTCATAAATACCATCATCTGACAGATTTCCACCTCATTCCCAACAAGTGTCGCCACCATGCTGCCAATTCTACTTTACCTAGCATGAGCCATCGGTTTTCCCAAAGGTCTTTAGCAGGTGTTTAGTCTGATATTCCAGGAGAGTTGTCCCAAATAAATTAAACTGTGGTGGGTCCTGACAGTTGATGATGGCTATGTTTTGCAATTCTTAAAGGGTTTAGTTATTTTTTTTCCTTGTTAGACCCAGAACACCCCTGGATGTCTTAGGTTATAATTTAAGCTCAGCTTAAAATCTAGTGGGCAGAAAGGGCAACAGAAACTAATCCTGAGTGCCATACAGGAGTTACAGAAGAGAAGCATTGCATCATCTTACGACAATGGGCAAAATCTCTCTCTTAATAAGGAATAATACACTATGTGGAGTCATAGAGGAATATGAGAATTCTTGACTTGGGGGGGGACATCAATCACTCCCATTTTTATATATCTGGGTCCCATGTTTTCCCAGCTAGGGTCCTTACCTTAGCAAGCAGATCCTGCCTTTGTTGAGAATTTGACCTCTTGTGGAAATTGTCTTCTATCATTAGGACCTGATCTGATTCTCAGCAATGATATTCTCTCCCACTGCAGGAAAGATGAGCTTCTTTATATGCTACCAAGGAGGAGTTCCAACTTTCTCACTCAGCTCATAAACAGCAATTAACTAATCTCAGTTTTTTCCAAAAAACAACTTTTCTAATGCTTCAATGAAAGTGAATGTGTATGCTCACCACAGGCGGCTCCTACCACACCAGGATATCTGACTGTGCTAAATACCTCCTGACTATTCAAATGTTTTAGGGTTTCATATATTTCCCTATCAGGACCTCCACTGTTAATACAGGATGCATTCAAGGCCATGCATCCCATCTACTACTAGGAGTTCTATCACTCTTAGAATCAAATCCTAGACCTAATTATTAGCATAATCTCTCCTGCATTGGGAAATGAGAATAGATTTAGATAAGGCTATAGATGTCTTCTAGCTTTTAGAGCATGCTCTGAAGAAAGAGTTCATGCTTTGATGCTATTGTTCTCTTTTTTCAAAAAATTTTTAGCAGTTAACAAAAGCCAGCAAAGAACAGAGTCCTTACAATCACCACTGCTCCTTTATCTTTCAGTTGCTGGAGATATTGATTGTATAAACCTCTACATACCCTTGCATCTAAATGACATCTCAGTTTATCACTCATGGGGCTCATGGCAAGAAAGATGCTACAATATTCATTGGTCATTAATATTCATTCCACTTATTACCAAGAAGCATCCCCTGTTGCCATCCAACTAATGAGTAATTCAGTTCCAGACTAATATTCCACTGTTCTGCTTCTCGGGCCATTTCCATTACAACATTTCCATTTCCATTACAACCACCATGATGTTAGAGAAAGCATTTAAGCAAAGATGAAGAAAGATTCAGAAACTTGACATGGACAGCTACTACCCTGCAAATTAACTCAGAGTTACTCAGTTACTCAGAATTGAAGTTATATATGGTAGGCATCAAAAGTGCCTCCTATAATCATGTAATCACTTATTTTTATTTTTAAGGTTATTTATTTATTTGAGTAATCTCTATAACCAATTGGGACTTGAACTCACAACCCTGAGATCAAGAGATGCATGCTATTCCGACTGAGCCAGCCAGGGGCCTGTTAATCATTTCTTAAAGGATAAATCCAATGAACTTCTTGAACATGCCTCACCTTTCCTGTCCCATAGTATTTCAAAGAGTACATCTAAAGATAAAATATACCAATGTGAATACATAGTTAACCCATTGTTTATGCCTGGCTTCATGATCCGTTCATAACACAGGCAAATCTGGGTTATTTGAGCTAGCCCACTCAAAAACACGCAAACAAAAAACAAAAACAATGCTCATACCTGTTGAGCATATCATACCTGTTGCAGCTTCTTAAAATGATTTAACCTGATGTACTTTACATTAAAATGAGTTTTGGAAGTAGTCCTTTGCATTAAAAGCCAATCTACTACCTTTTTCAAAATGCAGTTGGAAAGACAATGTACAATGAGTAACATCTGAATGATTTTGACATTCTTAATAGAAAATTAAATAAAATTGAAAACATAATCAATGAAATCTAAATGACTGTATGTAGGGTGAATGACAGTGAATCTCAGTGATAAAGAAAAGGAAAAGTAAGTGGGCCACATCATTCTTTGCCATTGTTTCAATCTATTCTTTTCGCAAACATTTTACTCCCTTTTTCAGGATAGATAGAAAAAGTAAATGAAAGTACTCTAAGATTAGTAAGTTTCACTTTAATTTTTTAAAGATTTATTTATTTGATTGCTTCTCAGGCTTTTGGCTAAGATCAAGTGTAAAGATTTATTTATCTGAGAGCATGTGCACCAGAGCATGAGCAGCAGGAGGGGCAGAGGGATATGAAGAAGCAGACATCTGGCTGAGCAGGGAACCTGAGGAGACCTGAGCTCCATCCAGGACTCTGGGATCATGACCTGAGCTTATGGCAGATGCTTAAAGGACTGAGCTACACAGGAACCCAAGTAAGTAAATTTTAGAAGAATAACCTTATAAGCAAGATACCTTCTTGCAGGCAGACAATCTGAAATTCACATGCAAATGATAATAAATTTTTCTTTACAATGAGTTGATCAGAGAACACATAAGTAAAAGTGTGTATCAATACTACAGGATCAGATAACCTTTTTGCAATGATAAGGATGAAGAAGAGCTATCAATATTCTCCATGCATTCATGGAGCCACAGCCATATATCCTATACTTTTATGATGAAAAATGGAATATATCTACTTTCCCAATTGATATTCCACTTAAAAGGAAAGTCCATCATTGTCAGTAATAAAAAAAAAAGTATGTTATATAACCTGTGTTTCATAAATTAGTAAAACTGAAAAAATTAGAATTCATAACTTGTGTGTTATCTTAATAGCTGAAGAATATAAATGAAATGGAATATAGCATAGTTAAAATTTAAACCAAAAGGGAAATTCACAAAAGTTCAATAAAAATAAAAACCAAACTTCCTAAAAATATTATTTTTCATTAACACAATCTCCACAAACTTATCCCTTCACTTTCTGTAATTTCTTTGCATATTATTCTCTTTTGATTTCCATAGAAACAGCACACATTATCTCATGCTAAGATAATTGTTGTCTCACATTGGCTTTGGTCACTTGTTGATTTTCCACCACTTTTCCATCTTGCCAAAACCAGTATTTTCATAAAATTTTAGAGAAAAAATAAAACAAAGCTTATTTTTGCACTTCTCAATGATATCTTGCATTCCCATGATTTAGTGAGTTTCCAGCCAAAGGACAAGAGGAAAGGGTATTTGGGTTCAAGTGAAAAGAAAACAAGAGATTAGAGATGACTCACATTGCATTAAAAAACAAAAACAAAAAAGCAACACTACATTACATTTAATGACAGTTTATGAAGAACTTAGAAATATATAAAGATGTTAAATATAAATATTTATAGCATAGACAACTCCCCCAAAAGCTTCAACCCTTCCATTGGCCCTCCCATCAGTAATGAATGGTTTGGGACCACTCTTCTCAACTGTGCCTCCCGAAAACACAGAGTAAGCATGATGATAAATCATTATATGTATAAATCATGACAACAAAGCTATTACCCCTAATTTGTATTTTAAAAAAACACTCAGAAATAGGGGTTAAATAACTTTCCCCAAAGTTGGGGTTTCTAATTCTAAATCTTTATGTAATACCATCTTCAATCTCATATTTCGTAATGATTTTCATTTATTCACCAACTTCAACTCTTTATGTCATGGGTCCATAAACCTTCTGTCCTTTACTTTCTTTTCCTTGAGTTCATCCTATACTCAGCCGTCTCTACAGGTGTTGCTGCCACCCAAAAACTTCTGTAGTATAGATTTCCTTTGCCTTAAGGGGGAGAGTACGTTGAGTTCGATGTACTAGCATCAGTCATTTCTCTCCTTATGTTTTTCTTCCCATTTCTAAAGATAAAATCAATGTATCTTTTGAAGTAGTCCCAATACCCTGATAAATTGTTAAATTTACAGCAAAGAAAGAGAATTATAAGACTTTCCTTTCTGAAGCATTTGATATAATACTGAGCTCTATCCAAAGCATCTCTGCCACTAATGTCAATATCTGTGCCATATTGTGTGGATTCAGAAATACAGGTAAAATGTTGGCCTGAGTTTACAGAAATTAAAAAAAGCCAATTATACTTGCTGCTGAACCAAATGCCTATCAAAATTCAACTAAAAACATGAAATCATTTTTTAAAAATTGCTTACATACCTGACTAGAAAATATAAAAGGCTAGAGAAAGTTTATGAAAGATAAATATATTAGATATATTTGTACCTATATATTTATAATAAATCGATATATATTTATAATATGATATATTATTGGATTGATTTTTCAATTTTAAGTTCTTAACTATAACTGAAACGGAAATTATTTTCAAATTATCATTTGAAGCCTCTTGTAAATAAAAACCTTAAAAAGAATTGTGATTTCATTTTCCTTGGCTGTATCGTTGTGAAATCTGCAAATATTCATGGACAACTCAGGAAAACCTCAGACAGATCTGCCAAATAAATGCATATTTAGAGCAAGATTGTCAAAGATAAAGCCCTGAAGGAGACCCAAGCATCAGACCTGTATGTTTCCATATTAAACAAGAATTAATGAACACAAAAGGACAAATACATCAAGGTTAATGTGCAGAGTGATAATGGGGAAACAGATTAATCTCATTCTCAGGCTCAGTTCTTTCCAATGATCATTTTGGAATTTGAAAAGGGAAGAATCCAGTGGCATTTGTTTTTATGATGAAGTGGAGAATAGGTCATTAGAGTGCTTGCCCCACTGGAGCTTATAATGTTAACACGGTGTATTTGAAAAACTCACATCTACATTCTTTTATTGAAAAAAAAATCATGAAGCCAACTAGATAATTGTCATAAAAAGTAATTTTCCCAGAATTTACAAAAGAGATTTATATTCAGATGATCTATACAATGAGATTTTAAGTCAGAAGGTAAATTAGTGACACATGTAATAGTTAACCCAGCCACAGTCCACACAAACATCAAACTTAATACTGGTTTGGTATTTTTTTTCCCCCATTGGTTCTGGTCCTTCCATCATTTATGACTTTGACAAAATTTTAGAACAGCAAGGTTCTGAGGATCACTCTATCAGGGAAGGTGGAAATAATGAAGAGGCAAGAGAAACTGAGTGTTGATAGAACAATCTTCCCAAAGTGCAAAGCAGCAGGCAAGAAAGGCGCAGTTTGAAGTGTTAGCCAAGGAAAGAGTACGGTGAATCAAAATAACCTCAGGAGGAGAGCAAAAATTTGGAGAAGATTAAGAAACTTCACAGAGCCATGTACTAAAATCTTCTGCATAAGAGAGACCTAAATTCAGAAGAGATTTGAGAAATTACAGGACATTCTTAATAGGGAAAAAAGGATTGAAAATCAAAAAGAGAGGAATAAAAGAATGTGACAAATGTAAGTTAAATTGGTTGTTGATTATTAAGATTTTGTGATTTTTTTTTCTAGTGGAATTCCTTTAAATAATTATAAAACTCAATGGTTTGTTGTGCTGGTAAAGGATGAAATAGCTGTGATGAAGTATCAGTGGATCTGAGAGATTACAAAATTTTCATGTTTCTTAGGTCATCAGTGATAATGCTGCAGTTATCAAGATGATAAAATATGACCTGGAAGAAATGAACATTTGAGATTGATATGGAAGCCCATGGGAAAGAGTTTAGGAAAGAATGGAATGAGTCAATTCCAGAGGAAATTTCATTTTGAAAGTTTTAGTAATGTGAAATCTACAAATTAATAGGCAATAAGATTGGGTAAATTTCCCTCCCTCTTGCTTTAGGCTAGGGTGGTATTAGAGGACTCCTCATTTAAGCTCTTACTGTATTGGCAATGGTTTTAGCAGAGTTAAGGGTAATCATGGCTGTGAAATTTAATATTATGTGAATAATGTTCCTATCTTGATAATCATGGCTGTGAAATTTAATATTATGTGAATAATGTTCCTATCTTGAAAATTTGGTGAAACACCTAAAGTTGTGTTCTCATGACCCATTATGGCTATTCAATATAAAATACTGGGAGGGCATCCAAATTACAGTGAAGGTAATTAAATAAATGATGAAGACCATTAATTATTGAGTTAGGGGTATCCCCCTATGTAGCTCCTCCATTTGTGGCATCAGTAGGAATAAAAGGCGGTGAAGGAGAAAGAAGTGGAAGGAAGGAGTTCCACATCAGAAAGGAGTTTCTGAAGACAAAGTTGAACCTTTCTCAAAGGGTTAGATATAAAGATATGTAAGAATGGGCAAGAATAGGAAAGACATGGGTAGAGTTACACCTAGAAATGGAAAAAAATACAGTGAAGGAGAGAGCCAGATAAGAATTTTGGGGCTAAGGAGAACTAGCAGTTACCTCTTTGGAGTTCCTTCATTTTTGTTTTTGTTTTTTAAGATATTATGTATGTATTTAAAAGAGAGAGCACAAGCAGGGAAGAGGAGCAGAACGAGAGAGAATCTCAAGCAGACTCTGTGCTGAGTGCACAGCCTGACGTGGGGCTCAATCTCATGACCCAAGATCATGACCTGAGCTGAAACCAAAAGTTGGACACTCAACTGACTGAGCCATCCTGGCATGCTGATTCTTTTTTAATATAAAATTTGACAGTACTTGCTTAGAATTTATGAAAAATCAATTGGTAATGTTTGATAAAGCATTTAAATTTTGAAATATTTCAAAATACTTCCTGAAAAAGAATTTTTTTGTGAAAATATAGTCTTGATTGTGTTACTGGAAATACGTGTATAAAGCCAAACCACTGAGTTTATAGAGCATATAAGTACTTTTCATCTATCTCTCTCACACATAAACACACACACAGAAAATTAAGTAAACAAATATTTCAATGCCATGATTCTCAGGAAGAATCTTGTGTCTATAGTAATGTATGTATTTTTGAAAGCTGATCGAAAATGTTTCTCTACTTAACAACTTCTAAGAAACATCACACTACATTTCTAAACATCACATTACATGTAAGCAGGATACACTGTGTTCCAGCTTTGATGATGCCCCTATCAAATCACTTTAGAAACAGAAAGTGTGAATTTTATTTAAATATATTAGTGCAGCTTGAATGGTGCTATGATTTTTCTTTGTGACACTTCTTGCAAATTATCACCTTTTTCTGAGACATGTGGATTAGTAACCAGAGTTCACTTCCTAAGAATGGTGGTTGGACAGTGAAGACAGGAAGCATAAATAATAGTCCTGGAAATATCAACTAAACCCAGAGAAATGAACAGCAGAAGCTACATATGAAAAAGCTTCAGAAAATTCTTTCCATAGTTCTTAGTGTCCTATTTGCAAAGAAAAAAAGCCTTGGTTTTCCATAAAATATTACCAAAGTACAAATATCCAGATTTAGATTCTCTAGCACTGCTCAATTTCCTAAAAATCTAAAACTACTCTAAAATACAAAGTATATTAATTTTTTTAAATGTATAAAAATAAATGATGCCCCTAGTTTCTATATATTTCTTTTTATAAATCAACAAATAGTTCTGAAAGTGGTTAATTGTAGTTTACAGAAATCATTATATAAATACGCTTCCTCTACAGTTTTCAGTAGGACTGGGTATTTAGAAAGAAGCAGAAAAGATTTTTGTTTTACAATATTTTCCAAAAGAGTTTTCAAGTTCCACTGAGTTTTTATAACCTATTTTTTTTCTGTTTAAAATTTAAAATATTTATTGAAATTGCTCCAAGCTAACAGACATCGCTTCACATGGCTTTTGGTATTTTCTAAGCAATTTATTTAAGAGAGTGAATGATATTTATGGCTCATCCCATGAGACAAACATGATTCCATCCAAGTTTTCAGTAAGTCAGATGAATTAGGAGAAGATGATGCATTTTTTTCCAGTCTTTTTCTTTTTTAATTCAATTAGTCAGGCACCTAAGGTGGCTCAGTTGGTTAAGTGTCTGCATTCGGTTCAGGTCATGGTCCCAGGGCCCTGGGATCAAGTCCTGTGTCAGGCTTCCTGCTCAGCAGGGCTTCTGTGACTCCCTCTACCTCTGCCCCTCTCCCCTGCTCATGCTCTGCTCTTCCCACACACACTGTCTCTCTCTCAAATAAAATCTTTTAAAAAATAAATTCAATTACCCAACATTTCCTACTTCATATTTCAGATGTACTGTTCAATAATTCATCAGATGCATATAACACTCACTGCTGATCAAATTATATGCCCTCAATGCCCATCACCTAATTACCTCTTCCCCTCACCCACCTCCACTCCAGCAACCCTCAGTTTGTTTCCTATAGTTAAGAGTCTTCTCTGATTCACTTTCCCCCCTCCCTTCTCTATGATCTTCTGCACTGTTTCTTATATTCCACAAATGAGTGAGACTATATGATAATCCTCCTCTGAATGACTTATTTTGCTTAGTACCCTCCAGTTCTAATGACCTAGATGTAAATGGTAATTATTCACCCATTCTGATACCCTCCACTTCCAACCACCTAAATGTAAATGGCAATTATTCACCCATTCTGATGGCAGAGCAATATTCCAATGTAGGTAGAGATATATATGTATCTATATCTATCTATATATATATAAACATCTTTATCCATTCATCTATTGATCGACACCTAGGCACTTTCTAGTTTGGCTACTGTGGTCATCACTCCCAAAAATGCTGGGGTACAGGTGCCCCTTTGGATCACTACATTTGTATCTTTGGGGTAAATATCTAGCAGGGCAATTGCTGGGTTATAGAGTAGCTCTATTTTTAACTTCTTCCAGAGTTTTCCAGAGTGGCTTCACCAGTTTGCATTCCCACCCAGCGTAAGAGGGTTCCCTTTTCTCCACATCCTCACCAACATTCGTTGTTTCCTGTCTTGTTAATTTTCGCCATTCTGACTGGTGAGAGGTAGTATCTGGTTGCGGTTTTGATTTGTATTTCTCAGAAGCCAAGTGATGTGGAGCATGTTTTGTGTGTGTCTGTTGGCCATTTGCATGTCTTCTATGCAGAAATGTCTGTTCATGTCTTCCACCCATTTCTTGACTAGATTGTTTTTTTGGGTGTTGCATTTGGTACATTCTTTATAGGTCTTGGATTCCAGCATTTGATCTGTTATTTGCAAATAACTTCTCCCATTCCATAGGCTCCCTTTTAGTTTTATTGATAGTTGCCTTTGCTGTGCAGAAGCTTTTTATTTTGATGAAGTCCCAACAGTTCATTTTTGCTTCAGTTTCCCTTTCCTTTGGAGACATTTCTAGCAAGAAGTTGCTGCAGCCAAGGTCACAGAGGTTTCTGCCTGTGATCTCCTCTAGGATTTTGAGGGATTCCTATCTCATATTGAGGTTTTTCATCCCTTGTATATCTTTGTGTATGGTGTAAGAATGTGGTCCAGTTTCATTCTTTTACATTTGGCTGTGCAATTTTTCCAGAACCATTTATTGAAGAGATTGTCCTTTTTCCATTGGATATTCTTTCCTACTTTGTAGAAGATTAGTGGACTACAGAATTGAGGGTCCATTTCTGGATTCTCTATTCTGCTCCATTGATCCATGTAGTCTGTTCTGTTTCACTACCATAATGTCTTGATGATTACCTCAAGCTCTATTTTAAAAGAGAGCTTGAGGTCCAGCATTGTGATGTCCTCATCTTTTGTTCTCCTTTTCAACATTCCTCTGGCTATTCAGGGTCATTTTTTGTTTCATACAAATTTTAGGATTATTTGTTCCAGCTCTGGAAAAAAGTTGATGGTATTTTGATAGGGATTGCAATGAATATATAGACTGTTAGGTAGCACAGGCATTTTAATAATATTTGTTCTTCCAATCCATGAGCGTTGAATGCTTTTCCATTTCTTTGTGTCTTCCTCAATTTCTTTCCTAAGTGTAGTGTTTAGAGTACAGATCCTTTTCCCCTTTGGTAAGGTTTATTCCTAGGTATCTTATTGTAAATGGGTACAATTGTAAATGGGATTAATTCCTCCATTTCTCTTTCTTCTGTCTCAGTGTTAGTGTATGGAAATGCAACTGACTTCTGTTCATTGATTTTCTATGCTGCTACATTGCTGAATTCCTGTACAATTTCTAGAGATTTGAGGGTAGAGTCTTTTGGGTTTTCCACATGGAATATCATGTAATCTGCAAAGACAGAGAGTTTGACTTCTGTTGGCCAATATGAGTGCCTTTTAGTACTTTTTGTTGTCTGATTGCTGATGCTAGGACTTCTACTACTATGTTGAGTAATAGTGGTGAGAGTAGATATAACCTGCCATATTCCTGATCTAAGGGGAAAAGCTCTCAGAATTCCACCCCCCCCCCCGAGAATATTATTCACTGTGCGCTTTTCAAAGATGGCTTTTATGCTATTGAGGTATGTTCTGTTTATCCCAACACTGGAAAGTTTTAATCAAGAAAGGATGTTTGACTTTGTCAAATGCTTTTTCTGCATTAATTGAGAGGATCCTAAGGGTCCTGTCCTATTACTGAGATGTATCACACTGGTTGATTTGCAAATGTTGAACCAACCCTTGCAGCTCAGGAATAAATCCTACTTGGTTGTGGTAAATAATCCTTTGAATGTACTGCTGGATCCTACTGGCTAGTGACTTGGTGAGAATGTTGGCATCCATGTTCATCAGGAATATTAGTCTGTAATTCTCCTTTTTGGTGCAATCTTTCTCTGGTTTGGCCCCATAGAGAGGAAGTTTTCCTTCCATTTCTATTTTTTAAATAGTTTCAGAAGAATAGGTGTTAGTTTTTCTTTAAAT
Organism: Mustela nivalis; assembly: GCF_964662115.1. Classification (NCBI taxonomy): domain Eukaryota; kingdom Metazoa; phylum Chordata; class Mammalia; order Carnivora; family Mustelidae; genus Mustela; species Mustela nivalis. The sequence continues at coordinate 40,438,488 of NC_139022.1, read as the reverse complement.
GTTTAGTAGAGTTCCCCTCGCAAGTCAACCAGCTCTGGACTCTTATTTATTGGGAAATTTTTGATTACTGCTTCAATTTCCTTGTGGGTTATCAGTTTGTCCAGGTTTTCCATTCCTGCCTATCTCTGCTTTAATAGTTTGTAAGTTTCTAGTAATGCATCCATTTCTTCCACATTACCTAATCTGTTAACATACAGTTGCTCATAATATGTCCTTAAATTTGTTTTTATTTTCCTGGTGTTGATGGCTTAGGCTTCACAAATTCTTTTAGTTTCTGTTTGTCCTGAAAGCTCTTCATCTCTCCTGCCATTCTGAATGACAGTTTTACTGAATAAAGTATTCTTGGCAACATGTTTTTTTAATTTAGTACCTTGAATATATCATTCCAGCCCTTTCTGACCTGCCAGATCTCTGTGGATAGGTCTGCTGACAGTCTATTGTTCCTACTCTTGTACCTTAAGGATCTCTTGTTCCAAACTGCCTTCATGATTTTTTCTTTATCTCTGAAACAGATAAAGTTTCACTATTATATGTCAGGGTGTTGATCTAGTCTTATTGATTATGAGGAGGGTTCTCTGTAACTTGAATGCCTGTTTCCTTCCCCAGAGTAGGAAAGCTCTCAGCTTTGATTTGGTCAATTAATCTTTTCTTTCTCTAGTAATTCTAATGTTATTTCACTTTATGGCATCACTGATTTCTTGAAGCCTCCTATCATGGTTCTCTAATTGTTTTTCTCTCTTTTCCTCAGTTTCCTTCCTTTCCATCACCTTGTTTTCTTATGTGACTGACTCTCTTTTACCCTAACTGTTAGAGGATCCATTTTAGACTACACCTCAGTTAAAGCATTTTTAATTTAGGACTGGTTAGACTTTTTTTCTGCACTAAAATATTCTCTAGTGTCTTTTATGCTTTTTTTTTTTTCAAACCCAGCTAGTAATTTTATAACCATTATCCTGAATTCCAGCTCTGATATTTTACTTATGTGCATATTGATTAGATCTGTGGCCTAGAGTATATTTTTTAAAGATTTTTTTATTTATCTGAGAGAACAGAGGAAGCGGGAGAAACTAGCTCCTCACTGAGCAGGGATATGGAGCTCAAACCTAGGATCCTAGGATCATGACCTGATGTGGCAGGGAGTATTACCATTGGTTCTTTCCTTTGCTGTGAATTTCATTTTGCCCAGAGAAGAATGGATCAATGAGAGAACAAAATAAAAAATATCAATCACAACCTAGGGAAAATACACACTAGACAAGAGGTCAGAAACCAAAAAAGGAAAGAAAAAGAAAAAAGGAGAGGGGAAGAATATAATCTCCTAGGGAGACAAAACAGGATGATCTACATGATCCTGGGTATATTTTCATTTGTTTTTAGAAGATACTAAATCCCCAAATTGTAAAGAAAGTAAAACCTATATATTACAAAAATAAAATGAAGAATATATCTATTAAATGTAAATGTAAAAATTAAAGTAAAAGACTCAACAACAAAGAGGTGATAAAACAGGAAACTAGTTGAAAAGGAAAAAAAGGAAAAACAAAAGGAAAATTTTAAGCTGAGAGATTAAAAAATCTTGAGAAAGAAATCTCAAATTCTACATTCCTTTTTGCCCTAGCACTGGAGCTTTGCAGTTCTATGTGCTCAGTGAAGTTGGTATTCCCCTGATGTTCAAGCTGTTCATCTGTGGGAGAGGCCTGCTGTGCTCTCAGGCCTCGCTGCCTGGATGGAGCTGCACTGTCCCTTGCTATGGGGCTGGGCTCAGTGTAAGCTGCTTGGGGTTGTTCTGTGTGGCTTTTGTTCCCTGAAGGCTTTCGGTGCTGCTTTAGAGACTGAAAATAAAAATGGCCTGCTCTGATCTCCAATCCTGGAGCTGAAAAAATGGAACCCCTTCTCTTCAGTAAACCCTCAGGGAAGAGCAACCTTCACTTTTGTGTGCACCAAACTCTGCAGACTCCTTTGGTGCACACCCACGCCACTCCTCCTGGGGGAAGGCAAAGGTTGCCAGGTTTCCGCCTTTGCAGGGTCTCTGCACAGACAGCCGTCACCGGATGGAGCCACAGCTTGCAGTTTATGGCAAACTGAGCTGAGAGCCCCCTCCCAGGCTCACTGACCTTAGCTGGTTTCCTTGCTCCAATTTCCCTGCTCCAGAGTTGGGAACTCTGCTGTTTCAGGCACCCCCACTCTTTCTGTGACCCCATGGATCCTCAGACCACACTGAACCACCTAGGAGTCTGCCTTGCTTCACCATCTCAGTACCTTTCAGGCAAGGACTTCTATCACTGGAGCGGACGTGGAAAAGTTCTTATTTTGTGCTCTGCTGCTCAATCACTTTCTGGTAGCCAGCTTATGGAGGCTCCGTCCACCCCCATTTAGCTTCCCATATATCCCCTCCAATTCACTTCACACCACCTACCTTGCAAAAAGTGGCCGCTTTTCTATTCATAGAATTTCAACAATTTTTTCTTAGATCTCAGGTTGAATTCATAGTTGTTCAGAATGATCTGATAGTTATCCAGCCAAATTCAAGGGACCAGATAAAACAAGATCCTCTACTCTTCCACCATCTTGCCTTCCTATTCTCTACTCTTATACAGTCTTAATGAAATTTTAAAATTAGAAATATGGACCTACTGGGAAGCTGAGGATAGTACTATGCCTCTGTGCCTCAACAGTTCTTGTGTTGTTGAGGCACTATTAATTCAAGTTCCTCAAAAAAGAAAATCAAGACTCCACTAAAAACATCTCGTTAAAGAGAATTCTGCTGGGTAGCAAGGAAATGCCTCAAATGATATTGTTTGTTCATTTGTTTTTTCTTAAATGATATTGTTGCCTACATCTAGGACTTAACAATAGCAAGGCAAAGGAAAAAAGGAAATTTGTGCCAAGAAGTAATCTAGATTGCTTGTGCTTACGAGCACTTATCTGCCTTTCTTCACACAACTTGCTTCCAAAAAAATCCATTCATGATGATTACTAAAGAAGCAAGAATATAAGAACATGGTGGCAATATTGCATAATTTCATAATCAATAATGTTAGTAATTGGTGCTGAATATATTTTCATAGTAACTACATATCACATTCTTTTTTAGGGGCTTAATTTTTAATTTTTAAGCAATTAAATACAATACAAAATAATGTAAAGCATTCAGTGAATTAAAAATATTATCTTATTTTAATAATAGCTCCTTTAATAACCCTTTAAATACTAAATTTATTAAGAATATAATTTACATTTGGTATGATCCTTAAACATCCTGAGAAGTGGATTTTTCAGTAAAATATTTTACATTTTTTTAAAGTTTTTGTCTTTCTCTTTAACCGTGATTGGTGGTGGAGTGAATACTTAGTTTTTGTTTTTACCTACAATGTAAACCTTACAGGGGAATATTTTATTACTTGTGTAAATTATTCAGAGAGTACTTCATGAGTAGCTATGTAAAACTTTTCAAACAGGGTTCTGTTACATGAAATCTTGGAGTACACCCCAGGTGTATGTGAATAAGCTCTTACAGGACAAACAAAGCAGATTTAATAGGAACACCCAACTTATTCAAAGATTTACAGAAGAAAAGTTAGTTAATATACTTCATAAAAAACTCTTGATGGATCTTTTCAGTTAATAAAAATGTGGTACTCTTTGGAGAAAAATGCAAAGATCAATGTGATTTTTAAAGTGTAAATATAGAAATGTAAAGAAATCTTGAAGCAGGCCACTTCTGACCCCAGACCAAGCCCCTGGCTGACCTTAAAGGTAGGCAGGGAGAACATCTGAGAAACTCAGGTCTAATTAAAGTGGGTATCAGTATGCTGGTATGGTAAGAATAATGTTACTGTTACCCTGTCCCCACAACGAAACCTTAAAAAAAATGAGATCACAGCTTCTAGCATTAAGAAAGGATGATAAAAGTGAATTTATGCCTTCAATCCTTTATGTGTACGGCCACTACATAGGTATTGAGGCTACTATGTGTCTCAAAGAGTCAGTAATGAACAAAATAATCTCAGCTTCTCCTTCCATGGAATTTACATTGTAGATGGCAAATGCTTGGCATAAATGGACTTGCCCACAGAAGACTTTTAGGCAATGAAACAGCATTTCAGTATATACAGCCTGGAAAGACTGATGAGCATGAATACCACAAAGATGGCGGTCTCTTATGCTATTTATTATTAGAATTTTTTTGCAAAATCTTTTTCTGCTTAGACACATGGAATGCACAAACTCAGCTATACCCAGAAACCCATCATCTCGGAACAAAGCAGCTGAAAGGCTACAAACTCAAGCCCACTGCTTACTGGGGTTCAGATTTTTCCTCCTGCTAGCTATACATTCCATAATTTATGAGCAAGGGTCTACTGGGAAATAGTTAATAACTGGCTCTCTAGAAAATAATATATGCTATAGATCTAGATATGGAATTATATAAACAGAAGTTTATCATAAATTTCATTAATATAAACAATGGCACAAAATTTATAAATAATAATGAAATGTAAATACTCACCCCTGTCATTCCATATAGCCTATTAATTCTCACCAAATGTTTTAGTAGATTTTTGCCAAACTCTTGTATTTGTTGTCCACTTACAGTTTCAGCTGATGAGGTGCTGTATTTGCAGCATGAATGGTGCTTAATATTTTGTTTCCTTTAAGGAGTACGATGTAAGTGAAACAAAGAAGACTTAAACTAAAACTGCTCATTTGTTAATTCTGTGAGCTATGTTTTAATTGAGAAAGTTAACAGTTCCCAAAGACTGAAGAATATTTCCTCTTTATTGAGTGTGCTATACACAATGCACCAGCTACAGACATCATACACCTTGAAGCTTAACCTGCATTGTTAACATTTTCCTTATCGCTTTCTGGACCAATAGCAAAACACCTTCCCTCCTATTTCAAGCTACCAGCACAATGCCCCTGAACATATAGCCGGGAAGAGATATGCAGTAGCCCATCATTTGTAGTATTTCTACCATATGGATTAACACAATAAACATAAATAACCTCAAATCATAGGCGTGAGAAAACTACTTCGAAATTAGAAAGTGGTGATTTTTGAATTTTTATTAATATTTTAATATAATTAATTGGATACTTATATAACTGATTCTTAATAATGGTTAACCAATGGCTTGAAGAATTCCTAAAAACATGCCATTCAGTTTTTGTGCACAGTTGTGAACCAGCTTTGGCATAGGGTGGCTCATGAGCTTCTCATAAGCCCTGAACACCTAAATATCCATAAGTCTCCCTGTTTGCTAGGAGGATTCTGGATTTTAGCACTGAAAGTCCACGTTCCAAGGAAAAGGTCAGTCTGAGGCCATCTGGGGCATTCTATAACCCTAATTCATGGATTCTCCCAAATACTTCTAGAACTGCCTAGCTGCTGATAGAGCTGCCATCTTTCTCAGAACATAGAGTTCTTGCAGTGACCTTTCCCCCTCAGAGTCCTTGACCTCTGCTCCAGCTGTGGGCCAGGAGATAGACTCCATAAGATAAACACTGCCATGTTGCCAGTCACTGTCAGACTGAAGAGCACACTGGAATTCACATTCCGAATTTGTTGTAATTCAGGTAGATACCACCTAAACTCATCATCTTTTGTTTTATTGTAACCAAGGCTTTGGCATCATTGAGCTCTCTTTTCTTCACGTAATGGGGGCTCCCAAGATTTACTTCAAAGAGTAACTCTGAAGATTAAATGAGATTATGTTCACACAATGTCTACTTTAGACATTCAGTACGTAGTATTCTTGTAAGTAGTCCTAGTTCCTTTTAAAACCAACCATTTGCTGTCCCTGGTGGTCTCTGCAGAGAACCAGCCTGCCTGCTAGCCTGTATCCAATCATATCTGCCTAAGGATATGAGTCCTATCCCTGGCACTTCACACCACAGCAGTATCAGCCATGACCTTGTACCAATGATTCAGTCCTTAGTTCTGTACCTTTTGTCTAAGCCAGCTCTAAGCATAGCTAATTCTTAGAGTCAACCTCTTTGAACCACATTTTACTTCAAGTGATTCATCTCACAGTTGTTTCTCAAACTGAACTCACGTTCAAATTTAGGAAGAATATGGGACTGTTCCCTGCCACGGTGACAAATACCTCCCACCCTGGTGTTATGATATTGGCTGCAAATCAAACCTAGGAAGAGGAGTGTTAAATGTGAGAAGTGGGGAGTTCTTCAGTTTTCTTACGAAATTGTTTATAGAGCTAACCTGACAGATGACCTAAAAGATAAGCCAAAGCTCTGGAGTAGAGGCCAGCAAACCCTGGGCAGTTCACACTCAGCTTTTGTAAATAAAATTTTCTTGGAACACAGCCTCGTTCATTTATTTACATAGTGTCAAGAGCTGCTTTTATACCTCGGTGGCATAAAAAAGTTGGGTAGTTGTGACAGAGACCATGTGGCCTGTGAAGTGTAATATATTTACCATCTGGCTCTTTTTTTTTTCTTTTCAGTACTTCTCTTTATATACATTTTTATATGTGATTCATTTGATTTTTGCTCTTTTTTATAATTTTTTTATAAACATATAATGTATTATTAGCCCCAGGGGTACAAGTCTGTAAATTGCCAGGTTTACAAACTTCACAGCACTAACCATAGCACATATCCTCCCCAATGTCCATAACCTCACCACTCCCCGCAACCCGCCCCTGCCGCCCCGCAATCCTGTTTGTTTTGTGACATTAAGAGTATCTTATAGTTTGGGGCACCTGGGTAGCTCAGTGGGTTAAAGCCTCTGCCTTTGGCTCAGGTCATGATCCCAGGGTCCTGGGATCGAGCCCCACATCGGGCTCGCTACTTAGCAGGGAGCCTGCTTCTTCCTCCTCTCTCTCTCTCTCTGCCTACCTCTCTGCCTACTTGTGATCTCTGTCAAATAAGTAAATAAAATCTTAAAAAAAAAAAAGGAGTCGACCTGTACCCCTGGGGATAAAAATATATGTTTATAAAAAATAAAAAGTTAAAATGAAAAAAATAAATAAATAAATAAATAAATAAATAAATAAATAAAGGAGTCTCTTATGGTTTCTCTCCCTCCCAATCCCATCTTGTTTCATTTATTCTTTTCCTACCTCCCAAACCCCCCACGTTGCATCTCCACTTCCTCATATCAGGGAGATCATATGATAGTTGTCTTTCTCCAATTGACTTATTTCACTCAGCATAATACCCTCTAGTTCCATCCACATTGTTGCAAATGGCAAGATTTCATTTCTTTTGTACCATCTGGCTCTTTTTAAAGAGAAAAAGGTTTGCAATCCCTGCTCTGGTGTCTAAATGAGGAAATCCTTTGACAGTTTGACCTGGTGAGGGGAAGATGACCTGGGAAGAGGGGAACACTGATCTCTAGCTACTCTTAGACTTTCAAATAAGAGGAAATGTTTACCCCTTCCCCAAATAAAGCCACAAATGTGAGTGTATCTACCTAGAATGACTGGAGACCAAGAGGATGGCTATTGTTTGTTTTGTCAATGTTTCCTAAAAATAAGCTGGAGAGAGTCCTAAGAGCCTGTATTGTCAGATACTGATATGTTTATTCTAAAAATGCAGAGATTATTTCTGTTTGCCATGCAGCTTTCCAAATACCACCATCATTTTCCAAAAATTATACCTAAATTCTCTGACATTGAAGGACTAGCAACTTTTATCACCCTGGGCCAAAATTAAATTAGCTCTTTCATGGAAAAAAAATCATCTTTTGTGTAGAGAAGTAATCGTGAGTATATATTAAGAAATTCTTAGCAGAGGCCGGGATTCGCATAACAAAATCAAGTATAATTTGTTACTCAAAGAAATGTGTTAATCACACCGTTATTCTCTCATTTGGTTCTTTGTAAAGTTGTTTAAATTGGCACCATTTCCTTTTTGGTTGTCACATTGTTTTTCAGTACATATTTTCATAAAATAAAACCAAATCATGATTATTGAATTTTGTGATGTTTCAAGTGATATAGTATAAAATTAGGTTAGACTGTTTGGATCCTTATTATTCAGTGGTTTGTTTTGGGGTTTTGTTTTCAGGATTTTTTTTTGGGGGGGGGTCACTTTAAACAAGATGCCACATTCTTGTCTGAACCATTAGCAATAAAAGAAAACTGTTAGAAGTGGAAAGCTCTTGCAAAGTTAGCATATCATGACTAATTTTTCTTTAAATGATATCATAAGGTTTCCTGGTTGAGTAGGTGTCCTTTAAGGGCTCTCCATTAGAAATGATGGGATTATTGAGTCAGGCTCTCAATAATGGAAGTGGCACATTTCTACATTTCAAAGAGAAAGGAGAAGAAAAAAACAAACAAACAAACAAAAAAAACTGCTGGAAGAGAAGATAGTTTACCTTATGTGCAGATCCTTTTTTTCTGCTGCACTGAACAGATGTGGGAATGAGGGAGGGAGGAGCAAGTTGGCCCTGGTGTCCAGCCAAGCCAGGATAGCTGTGGATAAGTAGCCCTCACACTGATTCCCTTCCCAGGGCTCTAGTGCTCACTTTGGGCTTTGTCTTCCTGCCATACACTCACACACACACACACACACACACACACACACACACGCTGATTCATTCATGGGTTCAAGAAAATGAAAAGTAACATAAAAGTAGTCACCTCACAAGTCAGATTTCAGTGTAGTAAGTACGGGCTCCATCTAATTTTCCTTCTCTGTACTTGAGAGCCCAGAGCATGATCAGTACATCACTTCTACTCCGTCACTATCAATCTAGTATCTTTATACCACCATTTGATGAATGTTTACTGGATTAATTAACTGTTATAAGCATAACACCTATTTAGTGATATGAAGAAGTGCAATCATGAGAGATCCTGTTTGAAAGATTATATTTTTGTTCCCAAATATATAATCTATATAGAAGGATAATGCAGTGACTATTAAATTGAGATAATTTTTTTTTCTTTTCTAAAAAAACACTGTAACTTTCAAACACTGAGAACACTGAATAATGTTTTTAAAAAGTCCATGAACCTGGGGCTCCTGCGTGGCTCAGTTGCTTAAGCATCTAGATGCCTTTAGTTCAGGTCATGATCTCCGGGTCCCCAGCTTGAGTCCCCTGGGCTCCCTGCTCAGTGGGGGTCTGCCTCTTCCTCTGACCCCCCCCCCACTCACTCACTCCCTCTCTCTCTCAAATAAATCTTAAAAATAAATAAATTAATTAAAAGTCCATGAACCCATCTTGCAGCTAAAATTATATTTGTCGCTTTAGAAACATAATTCTACTAAACATTAGACACTGATATGTCTACACTGAGATAAAGATAGATATATATAGATCTGTGTCATTCATTTTAACTGGTGAATACATACAACACATTCTTTTTCATTCCCCTACTGGATGATTTCCACTGAATAATGTCTTTATTTCCAGAAAACTTTTTGTTGCCATGTGATCTTGAACTCATGGAGCCAGTACTATCCACTGATCAGGAAGAAAGACAGTGCTTCCTAGAGGGGAAAGACAGTGCTTCCTAGACTTAACCTTCCAAACAGATTTGGAACAGTGCTTCCTAGACTTAACCTTCCAAACAGCACTTGTCAGAAATAATAGTCTAGAGGGCAATGCACTCATTTGCAAGACCCAGATTCTATTACAAAAAGAAAATATTTAGATTCAAAAATGCAAAAACAATTAGAGAACTGAGAAGGAAAAAGAGGAAGACTCCTGGACTGTAGGGAAGGCTGGGACAGGAGTTCAGAAAAGAGAACCAGAGTTATATCCTTTTACAATAAACCAGTGATCTAGTATGTAAACTATTTCTCTGAATTCTGTGAGCCATTCTAGCAAAGTAATGAAACCCAGGAAAGGAGGGGTTTTTAGGAACCTCTGAATTCTTTTTGGTTGGTCAGAAGTACAGGTAACAACCTGGACTTGCTACTGGCATCTGAAACCTATGTTGAGAGTTGTTGGAACCTCCCATATAGCTGATTGGTCAGAAGCCCAGCCTGTTAACTAGTGTCTGAAGTGTCTTTGGGGATCAGTCTGGTAGTACTGAACTGTTAACCTAAGAGATCTAATATGAGTAGACAATGTCAGAAGTGAGTTGAATTGTAGGACACCCACCTGGTGTCCAAGAATTGTTTGGTGTTTTCAAGGAAACCAATCCCAATCCTCACTGGAATTGGTTCCAGAATACCCCCAAAGATTTGGTAGGATGTAATCTCAGAGCCTATGAGTAAGAGAAAGAATACATGAAGGAGGGAAGGAAGGAACTCCTGAAATGGCCTCAAGGCCCCCCAATGGCTGTGGCTTCACAGTAAGCTACTTTCTAAACAAAGGACATCTCTGGACAAACTCCACAGAGAAACTCTACTTCAGAGAAGGTTTTCAAAGTGAAGAAAAAAATCACGTTTAGCTGCATGGCTCCTTAGAATGTTCTGTTTTCTCCACAGGAAGGTCGTTACCCCCAATACCAAAGTGTATCATTCTGTCACTTTGGTGGCTTATTGTAAAGCTGGATCTCACAACCAGAATGCACTATTCTGCCTGAATCCAGAAGGGGCAACCTGTAAGAGCTCTGACTTAGCAGGCAGTGGCACCTGAGCTGGGCAAATATGCCCAGACTCCAGAGGCCCTGGCTGTAACTGGGGATAAGCAAACTGCTCAGTGCTCAAAGGCAGGAGAGGCCAAGAGAATCCAAAAAGTCACTGAGAAGGCTCCCCCTGTCTCCTCAGAAAACTGAGAGCAACTATGCACTTGGACACATGCCATGATGAGTCGGCCACTGTGCAACAAAGCTAACATCATCCCATCTTAATTCATACACTTCCAGAAAGCCACAGAGGAGACCAAAAAATTTCCTGGACCCCCTCCTGTTGTTGAAATTGAAATTTCCTAGTGTGTGATTATTGAGAATCAACAGATCCTTCATCAGAAGAAATGTGAACTCCAGAACTTGGCTCAGTTCTGAACAAAACTAGTTCTGGTGTAACAGAGAACTAAAATGACACATGTAACTATCTTGAGTTGCAAATGTAAATTTAAACCTGCTTTAGCTACAAATGAACCCAAAGGAGACAAAATAATCCAAACATAAAAGCCAAAGTAAAATGCAAATCAATGGACATTGTGTGCCAAATGGATGGCAGAAGAAATATTACAGCAGTTCCCATGAGAGAAGCCTATTAATGGCTAGAACTTAGCCTATTAATGGCTATTAACTCTCTGAAGGAGAGTTAATAAAGATGGTGTGAGTAAAACCTGGCCTCAAGGAATGGCAGAATTTTGAGAAGCAGAAAGGAGCTCTGAAAGCATACAAGGAAAGGGAAAGGACAGCAAGCAAGAAAGATTTTGCCAGTGAGTCTAATGCAGGTGAATGCAGAAGTGAAATGAGCCCCGATCATATGGTTTTGATGGCCAGACATAAGCAAGTGTTATCACAGACACGTAAAATATCCACAATGTTAAGCAACAGAGTAACATGAACCAAGGCAAGCTAGAGGAGGAATAACCAAGTCAGCACAGGAGGGTCTGTTAGGAATAAAAATGGAAACAAAAGTGACAACGACAATACTCCAGATATGAAATACTAAGTGTCTGAATCACAAAGGATGACAGTGAGTCGGTGAGACTAGGAAGGAAAAACCAAGTATATTACACTTGAGGACTGTACTTGACAGGGGGGTCAACTTCAAAGGTGACTCAATTGTGGGAACGAGTGACCAGGTCATTGTTGACTCAAACCAGAGAATTAAGAATGCCAGGAAGGCTTTTTGAGAAAAACATGAGGATAACATCAGTTTTCAGTTTATTGAATTTGAAAAAAATGGTAAGACATATTAGGAGAAATGCCAAGGTGGCTAACATATACAATATAAGTGGAGAAAGGAAGAGATCAGGTCATGATTAACATTCAGCTGTTCATATTCCATCACATGAACAACAGAAGTCAACAGAGAATAATGGTGACCTGCGTGATGGCTTGGATGATAAAAGTGATATATTAAAACTGAAAACCATCTGTTAAATAAAGTTGAAAAAACGCTCCTAATAGCATCGTAATGGACTGAATGTCTGTGTTCCCCTGAAATTCACATGTTGAAATACTCACCCTCAACATGATAGTACTTGAAAGCAGATCCCCTGGGAGGTGATTAGGTTTTGATGAGGTCATGAGGGTGGTACCCCCATGATGGGGTTAGTGCTCCTATAAGAAAAGGAAGAAACCAGGGATGCCTGGGTGGCTCAGTTGGTTGGACGACTGCCTTTGGCTGGGGTCATGATCCTGGAGTCTTGGGATCGAGTCCCACATTGGGCTCCCAGCTCCACAGGGAGTCTGCTTCTCTCTCTGACCTTCTCCTTGCTCATGCTCTCTCTCACTGTCTCTCTCTCAAATAAATAAATACAATCTTTTAAATTTAAAAAAAAAAAAAAAAGAAGAAACCAGAGAACTCTCTAGAAGCATGATCTAAGAATAGACCATGTGAGCACACAGAGAAAGAACAGCTGTCTACAAGCCATGAAGCCACTCTCTCCAGGCAATGCTCAAACCTTGACTTTGGATTTCCTAGCCTCCAGAATTGTGAGAAATAAGGTCTGTTTTTTAGCTACCCATGCTAAGGTATTTTGTTATAGCAGTCTGCAGGGACTAAAATAAGCATCTCCTGGGGTACCTGGGTGGCTCATTCAATTAAGTGTTTGCCTTTGGCTCAGGTCGTGATCCCAGGGTCCTGGGATCAAGCTCCACACTGGGTTCCCTGCTTAGTGGGGAGTCTGCTTATCCCTCTTCCCCTCCTCATGCTCTCTAATAATAAAACCTTTTAAAATAAATAAATAATAAGCATTTCCTTTCTTTTCTTATTTTTTTTTAAAGATTTTATTTATTTATTTGACACAGAGAGAGAGAGATCACAAGGAGGCAGAGTGGCAGGCAGGGAAAGAGTGGGGGAAGCAGGCTTCCCGCCAAGCAGAGAGCCTGATATGGGGCTCGATCCCAGGACCCTGAGATCATGACCTGAGCTGAAGGCAGAGGCTCAACCCACTGAGCCACCCAGGCACCCCCAAACATTTCCTTTCAATTGCAATGTCAATCCTTCCCACCTCTTCTTGTTTTTTTGAAGACTCTTTTTACTTGATTGTTAACATTGTTTCTAGAAGAAAACATTCCCTTAACTCAGGTCCTAAGGATGCACATTTTTATGTCTAACTGAAGCAAACAAAGAAAAGAAAACAAAAAACCTAAATAAGTTTATAGTAGCTAAACTTTGAAGAATAATATTCTTTTATTTTTTTAAAGACTTTATTTATTTGACTGACATAGATCACAAGTAGGCAGAGAGGCAGGCAGAGAGAGAGGAAAAGAAGCAGGCCTCCTGCTGAGCAGAGAGCCTGATGCAGGGCTCCATCCCAGGACCCTGGGGTCATGACCTGAGCTGAAGGCAGAGGCTTTAACCCACTGAGCCACCCAGGTCCCCCTAAATTTTGCAGAATAATATTCTTAAGTTTTCACATTTGTGTAGTTTTTGTTACACATGAAAAGAATTCCCCCCCATTCACTCCTTACTTTTCTTCAGAGCAGATACATTTTTGTGCTTGGATAATTGGGTTTCCCTAGAATATGAAAACAGTATTTTGTGTTCTAGGATGTCCCAGCACGGCTACAGAATTTCAAGGGAGAAGGGAACGCTTCAACTACAAAGGGAAAGGGAACTAGGTTTCAAGAGTAATGGAGAATTAAGAAGGTTCTTAGAAAAGCAGATACCTTCAAAAAAAATTCCTTCACTGCACCAGAGAACAGAGAGTACCTGTGAGAGAATGACTCTGAGCTACCCATAGTCCCAACATAATGCCCCTCACCCCAGGGAGCCACAGCCAAGGGCCAGCAGTCTGGCTTGGCGGTAAGGAAGCAGGTGTTCAGATGTATGGGGCTCCCTGCTTTGGAAAAGATTAACTCAGCATCATCAGCGGTGACCATCATGGACCTAACATAAGTTCTTCCCTCTAGTTACCTGTATTACTTAGCTCCAAGGTTTGTCTTGGGAAGGGGTCCCGGGAAACTTCGAATGTTGGGTGTTCTGCCAAAAGTGATGACAGGGATGTGAACTGGGTTAAGTGTGAGTTAGCAAAGTAAACAAAACATTCACAGAATAGTACCACCTTCTCTTACAGCAGCATGCCTCGGCGTCGTGAAAGAAAGACGAGAAATTACGAGACAAACCTAACTGCCTAGCATCTTGCTTTTCACAGAGATTTCCAGACTTGATATTTAAATTTAAGTATAATTTTATAACAGGTTATTTTCCTGAAGAGGTGAAGAGTAAATAGCTTTTTATATGTGTGAGGAATGTACTTATTATAATGTAAGCTTTCAAAACTGATCATTTTACCATAATGGCACCTTACAGCTGCCAATCACATTACTGATACCCACTAATGCTAAGTCATTTCTCACATTTTTAGAAATGAATCCAAGTCATAGCTTGTAATTCTTGAAATATAAAAGACTCACACTTACAGAGAAATGTGAAAGAAACCAAATCTACCTAAACAAATCTTTACTTAAGTACTAGGAACCTGTCCTAATATAAACTATACTAAGGGAACCCCCATATTCTCCTTTGATTTGGGTTCATTAGCTGACATCCCTTTCTAAAGAACAGTTAAACATGCACCGCAGGGTAGGCTCCATTATAAAAGGATAAATTATTGTACTTGGCTCCATTTTTTTCTCTTACTTCATGTGAAAATATGCCACTTAATATTTAACACTTATTTAAAATACTCAATTTTGTCAATTTTGTTGCCTTCTCTTAAACATCACCAAATTATAGTTCCAAAACATTATGTTTTTATTATATAGAAATGGTCAAAATAAGCCAGCTTAAAAGGAAACTCGTGTTTTAATTATAAGTGAGGCATATTAGAAACCACAGATGTATTTGAGGTATTTATTTTATTGTGAACTACTCAAATCCAAGACAGGATGTATTAAAATCTCTGTCTGCCTATTTTAAACTCCTCTCTCATTCTTTTTTTCTTTGCAGTAGAGCAAGCAAAATTTCTCAAATCATTTTTCTATGTAACAACAGACACGCTACATTTCTTTTTCTAACATTTGTGTTATTAAGACCATGACTGTTAATATAACAAGAATTCTATCCCTTTGTCCTCTCATGGTACCTTTATCCCATATATACTGTCTTTATATATGTAATAATCATATAATAGCATATGGCTACAAAGGGATTCCTAAAGGGCAGGTAACCCTTTTTCAATAAAAATTATGTATTTTAAGTGATTTTTATTGCAGCAAACCCCAATCCACACATATAAGGAATTCCACTCAGTAGTTGACAGCGGCAGGTAAATTTTCAGAGGCAAGTGAAAAATAGCTTCACCGTGAAAGATACATATTGTGTATTAAAAATTGACAAATATGATAACAGGATGGAGAGAAAAGAACTATAAGGGAAAAGAAATCTATTCTGTGACCTTCAAACACTGGATTTGTTGTAGGTCTACTGTACTTTCTAAAAATCCTTAGCAAGACTGTAAATCATGAACTATGGGATGGAGTGTGAATCTGCCATTGCTTTCTGGGTAGCTACTGCATACCATGTGGGTATTAATAAATGTTCCTTTCTGAGGGCCAAATACAGATGTTTTGCCAAGGTGACATTACTTACTGGTGGAAAATCAAAAATACTTCCTGAACATCTAGTATTCTTCAAGAAGAGTGTATAATGAGTATACGAGAGACAAGAGCTGGTTTGGTTAAATTGTGATTTTAATAAGTTTATGTTTTTAAGGATCTAACAACTTTATTCTTTCTTATAATTATTATATATCTGTAGGTTTTAGCTTTAAATCATTATTTTAAGTCAAAGAGACACAGCTTGTTCATCTTTCTTGCATCAGTTCTTCTTCTTTCCTTTCTTTTTGGAAGTAATGCACATTTTAGATTTTAGCAATGACTTTCCTTGATTTTCCTCAGTTTATTTTTTGGCTATTTAAGGAAGATAAATGATCCTAGGGTCACTGTTATTAAACAAATCAGTGGAAGCAGATAGTTACAAAGTCTTAGGGAATAGGCCAGTAGCAAATCCAAAGGGCTAATAATAAATTTTTGCCCTAGAGCACTGAAAAGGCAACAACCAAAATTTAAATGTAATGTATTTAAAGGAAAATTATAAGTTTACTGATTTTATGAGATAGTTCTATTCAGGGTGGAAGGATAACTTTAAAATGCTTTAATGCAGGTGTGGCAGGGAGGAGTCAAGATGGCGGAGAAGTAGCAAGCTGAGACTGCTTCAGCTAGCCGGAGATCAGCTAGATAGCTTATCTAAAGATTGCAAACACCTGAAAATCCATCGGCAGACCGAAGAGAAGAAGAACAGCAATTCTGGAAACAGAAAAACAACCACTTTCTGAAAGGTAGGACCGGCGGAGAAGTGAATCCAAAGCGACGGGAAGATAGACCCCGGGGGGAGGGGCCGGCTCCCGGCAAGCGGCGGAGCAACCGCGCACAAAATCAGGACTTTTAAAAGTCTGTTCCGCTGAGGGACATCGCTCCAGAGGCTAAACCGGGGCGAAGCCCACGCGGGGTCAGCGTGGCCTCAGGTCCCGCAGGGTCACAGAAGGATCGGGGGTGTCTGAGTGTCGCAGAGCTTGTGGGTATTGGAACGGGAAAGCCGGCTACAGAGACAGAGCCAACAGTAAGCTCGCAGCTCGGGGTGACCTTGAACCGGTCGCAGGCTCGGTGAGCTCGGAGCGCGGCCGGAGGTCAGGCAGACGGGAGTAACTGGGCGCTGTTCTCTGAGGGCGCACTGAGGAGTGGGGCCCTGGGCTCTCGGCTCCTCCGGGCCGGAGACCAGGAGGCCGCCATTTGTGTTCCCGTCCTCCAGGACTCTACGGAAAGCGCTCAGGGAACAAAAGCTCCTGAAAGCAAACCCGAGCGGATTACTCACCCCGGCCCCGGGTAAGGGAGGTGTAATTCCGCCTGGGGCAAAGACACTTGAGAATCACTACAACAGGCCCCTCCCCCAGAAGATCAACAAGAAATCCAGCCGAGACCAAGTTCACCTACCAAGGAGTGCGGTTTCAATACCAAGGAGAGCAGCAGAATTCCAGAGGAGGAGAAAGCCAAGCACGGAACTCATGGCTTTTTTCCTGTGATTTTTTTTTAGTCTTGCAGTTAATTTAATTTTTTCTTTTTCATTTTTTTTTTTTTCTTTTTCTTCTCGCCTTCGGGTAAAATTTTTTTTTTAACTGTTACCTTTTTCTTTTTTAACGATTTTTTACTAGTTTATCTAATATATATATTTTTTCTTTTTTACATTTTTCTCAGGTGTTTTCTTTTTTAAAAAAAAATTTTTTTTTCTTTTTTTTTTTCTTTCTTTCTTTTTGAACCTCTTTTTATCCCCTTTCTCCCCACTCACAATTTTGGATCTCTTCTAATTTGGTTAAAGCATATTTTCCTGGGGTTGTTGCCACCCTTTTAGTATTTTACTTGCCCCTTCATTTACTCTTATCTGGCCAAAATGACAAGACGTAAAAATTCAACGCAAAAAAAAGAACAAGAGGCAGTACCGAAGGCTAGGGACCTAATCAATACAGACATCGGTAATATGTCAGATCTAGAGTTCAGAATGACAATTCTCAAGGTTCTAGCCGGGCTCGAAAAAGGCATGGAAGATATTAGAGAAACCCTCTCGAGAGATATAAAAGCCCTTTCTGGAGAAATAAAAGAACTAAAATCTAACCAAGTTGAAATCAAAAAAGCTATTAATGAGGTGCAATAAAAAATGGAGGCTCTAACTGCTAGGATAAATGAGGCAGAAGAAAGAATTAGTGATATAGAAGACCAAATGACAGAGAATAAAGAAGCTGAGCAAAAGAGGGACAAACAGCTACTGGACCACGAGGGGAGAATTCGAGAATTAAGTGACACCATAAGACAAAACAACATTAGAATAATTGGGATTCCAGAAGAAGAAGAAAGAGAGAGGGGAGCAGAAGGTATACTGGAGAGAATTATTGGGGAGAATTTCCCCAATATGGCAAAGGGAACGAGCATCAAAATTCAGGAGGTTCAGAGAACGCCCCTCAAAATCAATAAGAACAGGCCCACACCCCGTCACCTAATAGTAAAATTTACAAGTCTCAGTGACAAAGAGAAAATCCTGAAAGCAGCCCGGGAAAAGAAGTCTGTAACATACAATGGTAAAAATATTAGATTGGCAGCTGACTTATCCACAGAGACCTGGCAGGCCAGAAAGAGCTGGCATGATATTTTTAGAGCACTAAACGAGAAAAACATGCAGCCCAGAATACTATATCCAGCTAGGCTATCATTGAAAATAGAAGGAGAGATTAAAAGCTTCCAGGACAAACAACAACTGAAAGAATTTGCAAATACCAAACCAGCTCTACAGGAAATCTTGAAAGGGGTCCTCTAAGCAAAGAGAGAGCCTACAAGTGGTAGATCAGAAAGGAACAGAGACCATATACAATAACAGTCACCTTACAGGCAATACAATGGCACTAAATTCATATCTCTCAATAGTTACCCTGAATGTGAATGGGCTAAATGCCCCTGTCAAAAGACACAGGATATCAGAATGGATAAAAAAACAAAACGCATCTATATGTTGCCTCCAAGAAACTCATTTTAAGCCCGAAGACACCTCCAGATTTAAAGTGAGGGGGTGGAAAAGAATTTACCATGCTAATGGACATCAGAAGAAAGCAGGAGTGGCAATCCTTATATCAGATCAATTAGATTTTAAGCCAAAGACTATAATAAGAGATGAGGAAGGACACTATATCATACTCAAAGGGTCTGTCCAACAAGAAGATTTAACAATTTTAAATATCTATGCCCCCAACGTGGGAGCAGCCAACTATATAAACCAATTAATAACAAAATCAAAGAAACACATCAACAATAATACAATAATAGTAGGGGACTTTAACACTCCCCTCACTGAAATGGACAGGTCATCCAAGCAAAAGATCAGCAAGGAAATAAAGGCCTTAAATGACACACTGGACCAGATGGACATCACAGATATATTCAGAACATTTCATCCCAAAGCAACAGAATACACATTCTTCTCTAGTGCACATGAAACATTCTCCAGAATAGATCACATCCTCGGTCCTAAATCAGGACTCAACCGGTATCAAGAGATTGGGATCATTCCCTGCATATTTTCAGACCACAATGCTCTAAAGCTAGAACTCAACCAGAAAAGGAAGTTTGGAAAGAACCCAAATACATGGAGACTAAACAGTATCCTTCTAAAGAATGAATGGGTCAACCAGGAAATTAAAGAAGAATTGAAAAAAATCATGGAAACAAATGATAATGAAAATACAACGGTTCAAAATCTGTGGGACACAATAAAGGCAGTCCTGAGAGGAAAATATATAGCGGTACAAGCCTTTCTCAAGAAACAAGAAAGGTCTCAGGTACACAACCTAACCCTACACCTAAAGGAGCTGGAGAAAGAACAAGAAAGAAACCCTAAGCCCAGCAGGAGAAGAGAAATCATAAAGATCAGAGCAGAAATCAATGAAATAGAAACCAAAAAAACAATAGAACAAATCAACGAAAGTAGGAGCTGGTTCTTTGAAAGAATTAATAAAATTGATAAACCCCTGGCTCGACTTATCAAAAATAAAAGAGAAAGGACCCAAATAAATAAAATCATGAATGAAAGAGGAGAGATCACAACTAACACCAAAGAAATACAAACTATTATAAGAACATACTATGAGCAACTCTACGGCAATAAATTTGACAATCTGGAAGAAATGGATGCATTCCTAGAAACATATAAACTACCACAACTGAACCAGGAAGAAATAGAAAGCCTGAACAGACCCATAACCAGTAAGGAGATTGAAACAGTCATTAAAAATCTCCAAACAAACAAAAGCCCAGGGCCAGATGGCTTCCCGGGGGAATTCTACCAAACATTTAAAGAAGAACTAATTCCTATTCTCCTGAAACTGTTCCAAAAAATAGAAATGGAAGGAAAACTTCCAAACTCATTTTATGAGGCCAGCATCACCTTGATCCCAAAACCAGACAAGGATCCCACCAAAAAAGAGAGCTATAGACCAATATCCTTGATGAACACAGATGCGAAAATACTCAACAAAATACTAGCCAATAGGATTCAACAGTACATTAAAAAGATTATTCACCACGACCAAGTGGGATTTATTCCAGGGCTGCAAGGTTGGTTCAACATCCGCAAATCAGTCAATGTGATACAACACATCAATAAAAGAAAGAACAAGAACCATATGATACTTTCAATAGATGCTGAAAAAGCATTTGACAAAGTAAAGCATCTCTTCCTGATCAAAACTCTTCAAAGTGTAGGGATAGAGGGCACATACCTCAATATCATCAAAGCCATCTATGAAAAACCCACCGCAAATATCATTCTCAATGGAGAAAAACTGAAAGCTTTTCCACTAAGGTCAGGAACACGGCAGGGATGTCCATTATCACCACTGCTATTCAACATAGTACTAGAGCTCCTAGCCTCAGCAATCAGACAACAAAAGGAAATTAAAGGCATCCAAATCGGCAAAGAAGAAGTCAAATTATCACTCTTCGAAGATATGATACTATATGTGGAAAACCCAAAAGACTCCACTCCAAAACTGCTAGAACTTATACAGGAATTCAGTAAAGTGTCAGGATATAAAATCAATGCACAGAAATCAGTTGCATTTCTCTACACCAACAGCAAGACAGAAGAAAGAGATATTAAGGAGTCAATCCCATTTACAATTGCATCCAAAACCATAAGATACCTAGGAATAAACCTAACCAAAGAGACACAGAATCTATACTCAGAAAACTATAAAGTACTCATGAAAGAAATTGAGGAAGACACAAAGAAATGGAAAAATGTTCCATGCTCCTGGATTGGAAGAATAAATATTGTGAAAATGTCTATGCTACCCAAAGCAATCTACACATTTAATGCAATTCCTATCAAAGTACCATCCATCTTTTTCAAAGAAATGGAACAAATAATGCTAAAATTTATATGGAACCAGAAAAGACCTCGAATAGCCAAAGGGATATTGAAAAAGAAAGCCAACGTTGGTGGCATCACAATTCCGGACTTCAAGCTCTATTACAAAGCTGTCATCATCAAGACAGCATGGTACTGGCACAAAAACAGACACATAGATCAATGGAACAGAATAGAGAGCCCAGAAATAGACCCTCAAATCTATGGTCAACTCATCTTCGACAAAGCAGGAAAGAATGTCCAATGGAAAAAAGACAGCCTCTTCAAGAAATGGTGCTGGGAAAATTGGACAGCCACATGTAGAAAAATGAAATTGGACCATTTCCTTACACCACACACAAAAATAGACTCAAAATGGATGAAGGACCTCAATGTGCGAAAGGAATCCATCAAAATCCTTGAAGAGAACACGGGCAGCAACCTCTTCGACCTCTGCCGCAGCAACATCTTCCTAGGAACAACGCAAAAGGCAAGGGAAGCAAGGGAAAAAATGAACTATTGGGATTTCATCAAGATCAAAAGCTTTTGCACAGCAAAGGAAACAGTTAACAAAATCAAAAGACAACTGACAGAATGGGAGAAGATATTTGCAAACGACATATCAGATAAAGGACTAGTGTCCAAAATCTATAAAGAACTTAGCAAACTCACCACCCAAAGAACAAATAATCCAATCAAGAAATGGGCAGAGGACATGAACAGACATTTCTGCAAAGAAGACATCCAGATGGCCAACAGACACATGAAAAAGTGCTCCATATCACTCGGCATCAGGGAAATACAAATCAAAACCACAATGAGATATCACCTCACACCAGTCAGAATGGCTAAAATCAACAAGTCAGGAATTGACAGATGCTGGCGAGGATGTGGAGAAAGGGGAACCCTCCTACACTGTTGGTGGGAATGCAAGCTGGTGCAGCCACTCTGGAAAACAGCATGGAGGTTCCTCAGAATGTTGAAAATAGAACTGCCCTATGACCCAGCAATTGCACTATTGGGTATTTACCCTAAAGATACAAATGTAGTGATCCAAAGGGGCACATGCACCCGAATGTTTATGGCAGCAATGTCCACAATAGCCAAACTATAGAAAGAACCTAGATGTCCATCCACAGATGAATGGATCAAGAAGATGTGGTATATATACACAATGGAATACTATGCAGCCATCAAAAGAAATGAAATCTTGCCATTTGCGACAACATGGATGGAACTAGAGCGTATCATGCTTAGCGAAATAAGTCAAGCAGAGAAAGACAACTACCATATGATCTCCCTGATATGAGGAAGTGGTGATGCAACATGGAGGCTTAAGTGGGTAGGAGAAGAATAAATGAAACAAGATGGGATTGGGAGGGAGACAAACCATAAGTGACTCTTAATCTCACAAAACAAACTGAGGGTTGCTGGGGGGAGGGGGTTTGGGAGAAGGGGGTGGGATTATGGACATTGGGGAGGGTATGTGCTTTGGTGAGTGCTGTGAAGTGTGTAAACCTGGTGATTCACAGACCTGTACCCCTGGGGATAAAAATATATGTTTATAAAAATAAAAAGTTAAATTTAAAAAAAAAAATTAATAAAAAAAAAATGCTTTACTGCAGTGGCTCTCCCTGTCAGATATCCTGATAGGTTTTCTCTTCTCATCATAATATTCTTTCAGTAGGCAGCAAACCCCAAATTCACTTATATATAACTCCTGGATGATTTTGCTGAATAAATTCTGGTTTGTTTTTCTCTCAATCTATCCTTCCTGTATGTCTGTTATATCTCATATTGATTTCACACCTTCTCTCTCAATCTCTCTCTCTCCCCCTCACACACACACACACACACACACACTCCTTCAATTGTAATATCAGGTATAGATCTTTAAATTTACTAATCTGGGTGTATCAAAACATCCATATTTACTTGTTTTCCTTGTAACTATGCTCTGTTTTTTTCCAGGAAAAACATCTAAATTCTGGTAGCCTACTTAATGCCAAGAAGTGGGGCAGGAACATATCATTCTCATGTGGTACTTTCCTTACTTGAGCTATCTGCCTGTCTCCCCTATTTCTGAGCCCCTAAAGAAGAAACCAGAAAGGTCTCATATTATTCTTTGAAATGGACAGAAACGTATAGTAACTTGATCCCAAGACATAGACAGCAAAGAAAACCACAACAAAACAAAAATAATAAAAACAAACAAAAAACATTGTTGGCCAATTTTACCTATGAATTTTTATCCAAAAAATCCTAATGTATTAGCAAACTTAATCCAAAAATATATAAATCATCACCAAGTATAATTTAATCATAGGTAGTAACAGCTATTTTAACCTTGAGCAGTCCCTTTAAGTAATTCACCAAACTGAGCCATAAAAAACTAAAAGTCAAATGGTCATATTAATATATGCATAAAAAAGTTGGTAAAAGTTGAAATGATTTATGATTTGGAAGAAAAATCATAGTAAATAAGGAATAAATGTAACTTTTTAACCAATAAAAGTTATCTGTAAAAAAATTATAACACTACATATAATGGTGATAGGTCAGAAGACATCTTTTAGAAGTTTAGGAACAAGACATGGATGCCTGCTATTATCATTCTCTTCACCATTGTACTATAAAATTCAGGTAGTACAATGAAACAAAGTAAGAGAGAGACTGAGAGAGAGAGAGAAACAGAGATTGATTTCAGGATTAGAACAAAAGAAACAAAAGTGCCATTGTACACTAAATATGTAATGTATTCATAAAAGAAAATCCAGGAGCACCTACAGACAAATTACCACAGCTAGTAAGTAAAATCAACTGTGTATGAAAGTTTACTACACAAAAATTTAAACTGGTAAGAAACATTTCAGAATAGATGTTTTTAAAGTTAGTTTTTAAAAAGATTTTATTTATTTATGACAGAGAGAGAGCGAGAGAGGGAACACAAGCTCGGGAGCTAGAGAGGGAGAAGCAGGCTCCCCACTGAGCAGGAAGCCAGATATGGGGCTGGATCCCAGGACCCCAGGATCATGACTGAAGCCAAAGACAGATGCATAAGGACTGAGCCACCCAGGCACCCTAAAGCTATTATAATGAAAATAAACTTGAAATAAAAGTAACAAAACTCATAAAAAGAATTACTTAAAAATGCATAGAATATTACGGAAGGACATCAAAGAATACTTAAAATACAGAAATATACTATCTTAGCGAATGGGAAAACTATACTATGAAGATGACAATATTCATAAAATATATCCTATTAAATCTAAATTGACTTTCTCATAAAATTTAGAAGTGTCCTTCAGGGGCGCCTGGGTGGCTCAGTGAGTTAAGCCTCTGCTTTCAGCTTGGGTCATGGTCTCAGGGTCCTGGGATCGAGTCCCGCACCCAGCTCTCTACTCAGTGGGAAGCCTGCTTCCCCCTCTCTCCCTCTGCCTACTTATGATCTCTGTCTGTCAAATAAATAAATAAATCTTTAAAAAAATTCTGAAGTGCCCTTCAAATTCATAAAGTTAAAATAATGAGAATGAAGGAAGATATCTCCTAGCAGATATATTTTTTATAAAGTTTTATTTAAACTAAGTGGTATGAGCATACAGATGAACAAATATACCAAAGAACAAAACAAAGAGCCTAGAAAGAGATCTATTCATAATCAGAAGTTTTGTACATGAAAGCTAGCATTACTGATAGTAATTCAAGGGGAGCTGGAAATAATACAATTGGATCACTATTTTGCTCTGTAAAAACAACTAACTGTACTGCAATTATATAACCTGAAATCAAAAGGGGTAGGCAAAAAGGAGCTGACTTGGTAAGTTAGGCTAGCAATGTTGTCACTAGGTGCTATTGGATTAGAAATAAAAAGAACCACACCTGTGGTCTAGAAGGTAAATTTGTTTCTCACTGTGCTAAGGGCTAGCTTTCTGAATTACTTTACATGTTACACCAGGAGTGAAAAAACAAATGATAGATATTTAGAGTCACTTTCTCAGTATCACATAAGGAAGCTATAAAAGAGCAAAGGGAAGGTGAATGAGGAGGTCAGAGATGTCAGTATGAACTCACATCTATTACACTCACATGAGAAAACATCACAAGAACAAAACTGAGGGGCTTTTTAAAAATATCTACCCATTACTTCTAAAAAGGTGCCAATTCCCAATTACTTCTAAAAAAGAAAAACTGAACTGAAACACTTTCACAGATCTGAAGAGTAAGCACACATAACAACTAAATGCAATGTAGAATCCTGAACTGAATCTTAAAACCGAAAGAGGGCAGCAGCAGAAGAAATGATGAACTCTAACTAAAGTCTGTAGTTTAGGTGGTAGCACTGTATCATTGTTAATTTCTCAGTTTTGATGAACGCAGCATGATTATGTAAGGTGCTAGTCTCAAGGGAAGTTGGGGGAGGGTACACTAGAAATTGAACTCTCCGGGCACCTGGGTGGCTCAGTGGGTTAAAGCCTCTGGGTTCGGCTCAGGTCATGACAGGGTCCTGGGATGAAGCCCCACATCCAGCTCTCTGCTCAGCAGGGAGCCTGCTTCCTCCTCTCTCTCAGCCTACTTCTCTGCCTACTTGTGATCTCTGCCTGTCAAATAAATAAATAAATAATCTTAAAAAAAAAAAAAGAAAGAAAGAAAGAAAGAAAAAAAGAAATTGAACTCTCACTTCTCTTCTGACTTTCCTTCAAAACAGCCCTTCCCAAAGTCACCTTTTTCTCTATAAAGTAAGGTTCCTCTCCTTTGATCTCCAGGATTGCCTAGGGTTTGCTAGAGTTTATACGTTTTTAAGTGCAATTCCTCCGCTTTCCTGAATAAACCCATCATCCTGGTAAAATAACTGGCTGTTTTATTTTGAAAGTCAGTGGGTACTTCCACGTAATGTGTTTTATATGATCAATACACAGATGAAAACAGATCTGCAAAGAAAGATCTGACATGTTTACAAAAGTCACTGTTTCCCAAGAATACTAACACAAATTAACTAGCACTTGACTGTACTGCTCTTTATCTCTAGAACAACCATCATTTTGCAAATCATACAGTTACATAACTGTCTGAGCAGAGCATAAATCAGAGAGCTCCTGAGACAGGAAGGGGGTCCTCACATATACTATTCTTCCACATGGCGAGCAATGAGAAACATCTGCTAGTCAACAATTTCAAAATATCTCCATGGACATTGCTTTCTCAGCAGCATATTAATTAGCTTTAATCAAAAGTAGCTTAATAAAGGAAATCTGACATATGGAGTTTTCTATTTATATTTCCAAACTACAGGCACATCTGTATGTGAATTAGTATCATAGCTCTACTAGGGCTTCTTAAAAATTATTATTATTTTTACAATATGTAGTAGCTTAGTAGCACAGATAAAGTCATTATATCATTACAACAACCAGAACCACACACAAATATTTTTGTTGTTGCTTAATGCTTTTTAAAAAGCTTTTTAAAAAGCTTTTTAGTTATAGGTTTATAAGAAAATTGAGAGATACAGAGATTTCTCATATACCCCTATCCCTACACATGCATATCCTCCCTCATTATCGACACCATTTACCAGAACGGTCTATTTTTTCACCACAGATAAACCTACAGTCTATTTTCTCACCACAGAAGTCCTTAATGGACTTCGTTACAGGTGTTCGTTACAGGTGCTATACATTCTATGGGTTTGGACAAATGTATAACATATATTATTATACATAATACAAACAGAATTATATATTTTTGCTGCCCTAAAAAAAAAATTTGTAACTGTATCATTCTAACCACTGATAGGTCATGATCCAAAAAGTCACAAATTTGTATCAAATCATAGGATTTCTAATGATTCCACAGTGGAGGAAAGCATTTTCTTCTTCTATCAGTCTAGGCTCTTGGCTGAGACTGCCTTGTAATAAGATGACAGATTAATGGAAGAAAAACAAACACAAGTTTAATAAGATGTATACCTCCCCCTTACATGGAAGATACTCAGGAATACTGAGTAACTCCCCCAAATGGCCAGAGCCACCTCCTTAAATATCACCTCCAGATAAGGACAAAAGGAATCTGTTGGATGGGAGGGAAGGCCAGTTATGGGAGTTTGCCAGGGAAAACACAGTAAACAAAAATATCGTTTTCATGCAGAGTTAAAGTTGGTAAGTGTAGATCAGTTTTAGCCATCATTTGGATTTAGTCAGCCTCTTCTTCCTCATACAGAGAGGAAAACACCCTTACATATGGAGATTTTTCTTATAAATGTTAAGTGTCTTTTACACATGGTTAACTTCTACCCAGAAGCTTATTTTGGGGTGACATTTTCTGCTGCCCTATAATTTCTTCTAAGGCCTGATGGAGATTATCAAACCCTATGTAGAAAGGTCCTCATCTAGTAAAATGTTTCTACTTGCCCATTCCCTTAAAAAGCATATACTATTTACTTGCACATGATTATAAACTCACTGGAAGTCACAAAAATAAAAGACGGCCTCAGATACACTTTTGAGTCTTACAAATAGCTCTTTGTAAAATTTATTATTAGTAATAACAATCATTTTATTATCTTATTAGGCAATGGCCTGTTGTTTTGTTTTGGTTTTTCAGAGAATTCTTTTATTTTGGTGTTTTCTCTGTACTGGAAAGTTTATAACCACATAATTAAATAAAGCTTCTAAGAGATGGCATTTACTGAGAATCCATACCCCAATATTTTATATGATATCTTAAAATTTTCTTAATACCTTTTCCACAAATTTAAGAACAATGTATTTTAATTCTCGTTTTGTTGATGACAAAAAGAGCTAAAAAAAAATCACCTGCCTCACGTCACACAACAATTATTAAACATCATTAATATACTGGCTCAGGCGCATACTGACTACTCACTGTACAAATAAATAAAGGAAAGTAAGATTGGAACAAATGTTTTATTTTGTACGAAGTAACAAAATTACAGCAATTAACTTGGAACTACAATCTCAAGTTTGGTTTACTTTTCCCTCAAGAAACAATGTTTAGTTTCCCTAAATTCCTTGAGTCAACATATCAAGAGAAATTGCTTCCAGAAAGGCAAAAGGGAGAGTTGTATTCTGTCTCCGGCTTTCTCTTCTGTTTACCTTAAAGTCTCAAGTACATATCAACTGCTATCTTCTTGTGTTTGATAGTGACTTACGATCTCCTACTCTTCAGGAATTCAGCTATTTCTGAATTTTCCAAGCTTTGCCTAAAGGGAATAACTCTTTGATGATATTCTGATTCTGTCACCGGTCCTAGTGTATCTCACTTGACTGGTAAATTAGTGTTGCTTTCAGTTCAGTTAGTTCACATGTGGGAATACACATTTAACTTATTCAATTCTTAGAATGCCATTTGCTAAAGTAAGCACAAAATAAAATTCTGTAGGTCCTTAGTTGACTTAAGAAATTAGCATTAAGCATTCTGTGAGACAGAATTTAAACATACCATCCAAAAATCTTCTTCCTGCCTTCACAATGTTTCTTCCTTCAAATCTATTAGAATTTTTCATCACCATCTTCCTAAGCAAAACTCAGGTATATTCCCTCAGCTGAAAAGTATCACCTAAGTTTGCCCCTGTTAACCTATACTCTCACAAAAAACAGAGAATGGACAAGACAAAGAAAATTTCCCTCTTCCACATATGCCTAAATGTTCTGAAGTCCAAAACACGTTTTAATAGCCTGAGTCCAGAAGCCACTGCTGATTACATCATTATAGTACCATTTGTTTTTTTTGCTATTTTTTTCCCTGACTTAAAATGCTGTTTTTAAAACTTAACTTTTTTTTTTGTTTTTCTTGACAATTTTGTTCCTGGTGGTTATCTCCTAAAACAAGGCAAGTTCCACTACAGTGGGTTGTCTCTATTTCCTAGGGTTTGAGCTATCCAGGACAAACTAATTATAATTGGATCATTTAGCTTCTAGAAACCTACCTATATCTTCCTACCTGTTCCTTCTGCCATCCAGGATATAAAACAGGCAATAATGAGCCTGGTACTACCTCGGAAAAACTCAGAAGATTAAATTCAAGTTGAATCAAAATGTTAATTACTTTTGCTTCCTAAATAGTATTTTCAAGGAGGAAATGAGTGAGAATAAATCCAGGCCCCAGGTAAAAATACACACCAAACAACAGAAGGCAGGAAGACTCAGATTATTCCTAATGATGAAGGTAACAGCCTCAAACTGCTACTGGTCAAGAATGGAGACCCACACACAAAAATAGACTCAAAATGGATGAAGGACCTCAATGTGAGAAAGGAATCCATCAAAATCCTTGAGGACAACACAGGCATCAACCTCTTCGACCTCAGCTGCAGCAACGTCTTCCTAGGAACATTGCCAAAGGCAAGGGAAGCAAGGGCAAAAATGAACTATTGGGATTTTATCAAGATCAAAAGTTTTTGCACAGCAAAGGAAACAGTTAACAAAACCAAAAGACAACTGACAGAATGGGAGAAGATATTTGCAAATGACATATCAGATAAAGGGCTAGTATCCAAAATCTATAAAGAACTTAGCAAACTCAACACCCAAAGAACAAATAATCCAATCAAGAAATGGGCAGAGGACATGAACAGACATTTGCAAAGAAGACATCCAGATGCCAACAGACACATGAAAAAGTGCTCCATATCACTAGACATCAGGGAAATACAAATCAAAACCACAATGAGATACCACCTCACACCAGTCAGAATGGCTAAAATTAACATGTCAGGAAATGACAGATGCTGGCGAGGATGCAGAGAAAGGGGAACCCTCCTACACTGATGGTGGGAACTCAAGCTGGTGCAACCACTCTGGAAAACAGCATGGAGTTTCCTCAAAATGTTGAAACTAGAGCTACCCTATGACCCAGCAATTGCACTACTGGGTATTTAGCCTAAAGATACAAACGTAGTGATCCAAAGAGGCACATGCACCCCAATGTTTATAGCAGCAATGTCTACAACAGCCAAACTATGGAAAGAACCTAGATGTCCATCAACAGATGAATGGACAAAGAAGATGTGTTATATATACACAATGGAATACTATGCAGCCATCAAAAGAAATGAAATCTTGCCATTTGCGACGACGTGGATGGAACTAAAGGGTATCATGCTTAGTGAAATAAGTCAGTCGGAGAAAGATAACTATCATATGACCTCTCTGATATGCAACATGGGGGTTAAGAGGGTAGAAGAAGAATAAATGAAACAAGATGGGATTGGGAGGGAGACAAACCATAAGTGACTCTTAATCTCACAAAACAAACTGAGTGTTGCTGGGAGGAGCCGGGCTGGGAGAAGGGGGGTGGGGTAATGGACATTGCGGAGGGTATGTGCTATGGTGAGTGCTGTGAAGTGTGTAAACCTGGAAATTCACAGACCTGTACCCCTGGGGATAAAAATATATGTTTGTAAAAAATAAAATAAAATTAAAAAAAAAGAATGGAGATCTGGAAGGAGATAAACCATAAGTGACTCTTAAACTCACAAAACAAACTGAGGGTTGCTGGGGGGAGGGGGTCAGGAGAGGGTGGTTGGGTTATGGACATTGGGGAGGGTATGTGCTATGGTGAGTGCTGTGAAGTGTGTAAACCTGGCGATTCACAGACCTGTACCCCCGGGGATAAAAGTACATTATATGTTTATTAAAAAATAAAATAAAAAATAAAATAAAATAATTTAAAGAAAAAAAAAAGAATGGAGAGTTCTTTGGTGGAAAGAAACCCGGAAAGAAAAAAGAAAGAATACAGTTAATTCAAGAAAAGAAGTTCCATTTAGCTATTCTCCTCCATCATCATTCATCCCCTCTTCAAAGAGACCCCCTTCCCACTTTCTCTTTTCTAATTTTCTATGTTTCATGCTTCAAATGCTCAGGTAATAGGTCTTAAGGCAGAAAAGCAGGTTGAGCTATGAGAGGAAGGGGAAATTTGCTAAAATGATTAGAGGCAGCTAGGGAGTGACAGGATGAGAAGTACATAAAAGCAACCAACTTTTCTCACGAGCTTCTTGTATTCCAGCTCAGCTCCTTCCCACTAAGAATTCTGTCTGCTGTGCTCCAGCCAAGGAACTCTCAGCCCTAGGAAAGCACGAATTCAAGCATATTAGCCAAAAGGCTAATTTGTTTCTCCCATATCTACAGAAGTTTTTTTTAGGTATAAATGCCTTCTCCAGAATCAATAAATATGACACACATGTTTTAAATATATGCAAAGTAAATGCAACATGTTTTTCATAGCTTAAAAATTCCTACAGGTAAATAAATAAAGCCATAATTCATAATTTAGCCTGCTACTGTGGAAGGGCTGAAGTGACAGGAATCTATAGAGGCTAAAAAGAGAAAAGACCCTTTCAGAAGGCTGGAACATGACTGTGAGGTTCAGAAATTCTTATGACTATTTGGAAGTGGACCTCAATCTTTAGAGCCAGAGGAATGGCTATCAGAGACCCTAAGGTGCTTCTTATCCTCAGGCATATGAGATGTCCTGGCTTACAAGATTACTGGAACTCAATAAGTAAGTATTTGTAAATTGCAAGCTAAACTACAAAATATATGCTTAAATGGTCCTCGCTGATGACTGAGATTTCTCCAGAATCAATCTACACCACGCTATAACATTTTGGGTGGTTGAATCATATTTATGCTCTATAACATTTGGCGTGATTAAATGGTAATTACACTGTACCCTACATTTCAAGTTACAGATCCATTTCTAAGAGTAGGGTCAACGGAGAAAAGCAAGGGTGACAATGAATACCTGAAAAATCTGGGGAAGGGATTAAGCAAAGTTAAGAGGAAAAAAAAAAGGCCATGAATCTTTAGGGGTTGACTATTTCCCAAGCTGATTAAAAGGAAGATTTAAACCTAAATCAGAATTATATTCCAAAATTGTTTCATTATGCCAGAAACAAACAAAGATAAAAACAAACCAAAAAAAAAAAAAAAAAAAAGAAATTAAACAAACAAGGCAAAACAAAACAAAAAGCCTACCTGATTAAAAAATTTAAAAATATCTGATAGTTTGAGCTATTCTATTTAGGACATTAAGAGAAAAGTTCTGATTATTATAAATTCTTTTTTCTTCTTGCTGCATTATTATGGAACAATCCCAAAATTATAAAATAGTTAACTATAATGTGAGGACCCTATTTTTATTCTGAATTACATAATAGAGCAACAAAAGACAATGAACGCTGTCAGTGGATTTGCATAGTGATCTTATATTCCTTTCTCAACAGAAGTGGCTTGTTTATTTTACAAAAGACATGTTTTATTAGAATCTACATTTGTCACATCATCAGTAGCTGGTAAAGATTTACCACTAATATTATTTTACATTCTAAAAAGACCACAAAGTACTTTTGTAGACTAACTGATATTTGTAATCTTGAATGACATTCATAAGGGATACAACACTAAAAATTTTTTAAAGATCCTGTTTAGTCTCCAGAGAAGCATAGGGTCTACTTGAAATTCTGAGCAATTCACTGATTATTTTAAAGTCTTAAAGTTAAAATTAGTAAACTCTCAAACAAAGACTGTTTGCAGCTGTAAGATCAAATTTTATACATAGTTATGCAACACAAAAGCAGACTTCAGGAACAAAGGCATCACCCATCTTGAAGACAGTCCTAGTTTTACATTAAAATCACAAAGGTTAAGCTTTCCTCTGTGCTGTATTTTGAGTTTACTGTCTCAAAAGAACCTTAGACAATCTGTCTACCCAGATCCCTCTGTGACCTTTCCTTTCATTTAAACCTTTCATGCATAATACATTTTAATAGTGGGGTCCCACAGAGAGATAAAGCAACTAAACATAGGAGCACTGAATAAACATGCCTGAAGACAAACCAACTTGTGGAATGTGAAAACCATTACAAGCAGCACCGCTGTTCTTTCTGATTACAGTACATTGGAAGTATAACATGGCCACGAACCAGGTTTTCCTCCATTTCTAAAGAGGTATATGCCAGCCCCAAATCCATGAAGATAACCCTTTTGATCCAATCCCACATTTTTCCTTTTTTTTTTTTCTTGGCTTTTGACCCTATTCTAGTTATATTTCATAACTACTGGGTGCTCTGCAGCTATTAAAAAACCTAAAGTCATTCTTCCTGGGTTGTCATACTCCTATTCATGTCTTCTACTCAGTATAATTTGTCCCTCAATCTTCCAAAAGGATCTAGATATATTTTTCTAGATCAGCAGTATCCAAAATGGTATTATGTAACTGTCCTATGCAGTTTCTGAGATCCAAGTTAGGAAAGACTGCCATCCACACTTTCTTACTGAGTTACCATGGACATCTTGCATAAAAGATTCTGAGAAAATTGCCATTAAAAAGAAACAAAACTGTTACATAAATTTTTTTTTCAAATTGATCTAATTACAGAACATTCTTTTTTTCCATAACACAAATGAAAATCTCAGGGAAAGACACGGTAACAGGAAATACTACCCTAGATTCTCATCTCTTGAGCAATGGCAACTCTTAACTATTGGCCTCTTATATGCAAAATGTTTAAAAGGTGTATCATTAACAAGAAGGTAGTATTCAAGGCCAAGCAATATTCTTAATTATAGACATACAGAAGGCTGTGTTTTTAATTCCTTCATGTTCAATAAGCAGAGATTCCAGGGACTCAAGATGGCAATAGCCAGAAAGCACCTGTCACCAAGACATACAGGTTAATGAAAGCCTTTTAATTCTTTACTCATTTCCTACAGCCAACTTTCTGTTGTTGCTGCTGTTAATCACCTGAAGATTTTCTATATAAAAAAAGAAGAGGGGCACCTGGGTGGCTCATTGGATTAAGCCTCTGCCTTCAGCTAAGGTCATGATCTCAGGATCCTGGGATCAATCATCGCTTTGGGCTTTCTAATCAGCGGGGAGCCTGTTTCCCGCTCTATCTCTGCCTACTTGTGATCTCTCTCTCTGTCAAATATATAAAGTCTTTGGGAAAAAAAAAAAAAGAGATTATACAAAACAAACAGGGCATAATGAAGCCTAACCAATCAACAGAATTGGACTATCTCAACCCCATGGCAGAGTCTGAGCAAATAATCAATGTAATAACAAATAATATTTTTTTAAATAATAAGCACATTGAAGGTAGAGATATCCATTTCCAGATCCATAAACAACTACTTGAAATCCGCCCCTTATATAGAGAGAGGGCTAGTTAAAAGACTGACATAAAACTATGTATTATCATTGCTTTGCATAAATTTTATATAATATACATAAAAACATATTTATACATATATATGTATATGCACAACAAATGATAAGAAATAGATGGCATCATTTATATCTTTAAAAGAGAAAAAACTGAAACAACAACAAAAACTGAAAATAAATCCTCAGAGGTCCTGAGATCATATAACTGGGACACCCAGACTGTGAGGGATGTGCACTTAATTAATTTAGGGAAGAGACTAGTGTAAGAAAAAATACAAAAGGAAGTATAAGACCAGCAGAGGATAGGCAAAGAGACCAATGAAATAAAATGCAGAGTCCACGATAAACATAAACCCATACATCTATGACCAGCTGATTTTTGACAAGAGAACCAAGTCTGTTCAATGGGGAAAGAATAGTCTCTTCAACTAATGGTGTTGGCACAACTGGATCTTCACATTCCAGAGAATGAAACTGGACCCCTACCTTACACTACACTCAAAAACTAAGCTAGAATGGATCAGTGACCTAAATATCGAGATGAACCATAAAACCCTTAGAATAAAACAAAAGGATTCATCTTCATTACTTTGGATTTGACAATGGATTCTTCCGTAGGACACTAAAGTATGCCCAACAAAAGAAAAAAAACAGATATATCTGATTTTATCAAAAAAATTTTTTAAAAAGCCTTTTGTGAATCAAAGGACATTATCAAGAAGTAAAAAGAGGCACTTGAGGTGGCTCAGTTAGTCAAACATCTGACTCTTGGTTTTGGCTTAGGTCATGATTTCATGGGTTGTGGGATCAAGCTCTGTGTCAGGCTCCTTGCTCAGCAGGGAGTCAGTTTGAAAGATTCTCTTCCTCTGCCCCTCTCCCTGATCATGTTCTCTCTCTGTCTCCCTCTGTCTGACACTATTTCAAAATAAATAAACCTTAAAAAAAAATAAAGTAAAAAGACAGTCAGCAGAATGGGGAAAATATTTGCATGTCACGCATGTGATAAGGGTTTAATGTCCAAAATATGTATAGAAAACTCAACAACAAAACCCAATGTAAAATGGCACAAAAGACTTAAACAGACCAAGGAGGACATACAAATTGCCAATAAGCACATGAAAATATTCTCACCCTATTAGTTATGAGAGAAATGCAAATCAAAACTACCAGGAGGTACCAGTTCACATCCAGAAGGAGGGTTACAATGAAAATATTGAAACTAAAGTGTTGGCTAGGATGTGGAAAATGTGGAACCCTCACACATTGCTGGTTAGAATTTAAAATGATGCTATCACTGTGAAAAATAGTTTGATGGTTCCTTGTAAAGCTGAAGAGAATTAGCACATGATGCAACAATTTCACTTCTAGACATAAACCCAAAAGAATTGAAAACATGGGCTCAAAGAGACATTTGTACATCAAAATTAGTTTCAGCTTTACTCACAATAGCTAAAAGGTAGGAAAAAACTCAGGTATCCCTCAACAGATAAACGGGTAGACAAAACATGTTCTATTTACAGAATGGAACCAAAAAAAGGAACAACATCTGATACATGCTCCAACACAGATGAAGTGTGAAAACATACTAAGTGAAGTAAGTTTGACATAAAAAGATGAAGAGTGGATGATTCCACTTATATGAAATATAGATAACAGGAAAATTCATAGAGATAGAAAACAGATTAGAGGTTATTAGGGGCAAGGTTGAAGAAGTCCTGGGGAGTCAATGCTTAATAGTATTTCATTCTCCCAAAAAATATCCTGAAAGGTTACAGAATTTCTGTTTGGGTGACGAAAAACTTCTGAGAATCGAAAGTGATAATGGCTGTACAACACTGAATATAATGCATGCCTTTGATCTGTACACTAAAAACTAGGTAAATATGGCCAATGTTATATTTTAACAACATTTTAAAACTAAATATAATTAACAAAGATCTGAATTTTCTAGCCAAATTACAAGTTGTCCTTCAAGAATTTTGCCATTTTATGTAATATATTTTCAGAAATTAAATAAATATATAATTTTTAAATATAAAAAGAAAACAATTTTTTTTTTAAATGAAGAGGGAAGAAGGCCCATCCTTTGTCTTCCTTCTAGGGAAATTATTGAATTGCATTTCACAGATGTGCTTACAGTATGAACCATATATAATCTTTAGAAAATCCCTCAAGGAGCTAATAAGCACAGGAGTAAACATTTATTTAGAATAAATTTAAAAAACTACAACTTCCAACGCTGACAAATATCACACAAATCCACACACATAAAATTTATACTAATGGACTGCTTGATACACTTCTATGCTTTTCCTATATCGTTTTGTTCTTTATTCTTTGAAAATCTCTACTCATGATGATTTGCAAACCACTGCCTAGTGAAGGAAGAGAAAGATGATTTAGGATTTCTTCTAGCATGACCTGTATTGGAAAGTCAGCTGTGTGGTGAGAGAGTTCATTTGCAGAAGCCTCGGTGTCACTTGTGGGAATCTTTCTTATCCTCTAGTCACTGTAGTTTCCTTTTGCTCATCATCAGCTGAACTTCCTGTCAGGCAGGAGTAAATACACGTCCCGAAGGCCATGTTCATTATCCCAAGGGACTTAATCTGTATCTCAGACAAAATTCTGAGCATCCCTGGTACATCTTCATGTGGGCTTCCTTGCCATTCCTCATTGGACACTTTAGTCTCTGAGAAGTCTTAGGGTCTCCCAAGAGGAAAGAGATTTCATAAAACCACTGAATGGTGAAGTTCAAAGTGATCAAAAAAGCACCTAGTCTGGAAATGTTTAAACTTCAGCCATCTAAGATCTACCCTCAGTTTTTCTATTTCTATATACCACTTCTGTTACTATTCGCTTACCATTTATTTTCCAATTTTTTACTTAGTCACACACTTCAGTCTGACCGGACATAATTCTTCCCATAAAATTGTGTGTTTGAATGGCAACACATTTTTTTCCCCAATGGATGTTAAAATACATTTATAGCTCAGAAAAGAAGAGGGAAAGAAAGAGTCTGTCTGGGTCGTGCTAAACCTACTTCATGCCCTGCGCACCCCAGCAGATGCTGAAACAAAAGAATTCACAGGGACTGGAGAAGACTAGTATTGGGGGAATTAATGACGCAGGAATAAAACATCCCTTAAGTGATGGAAACTATGTGGAAATCTTGTTATTTTCCAAAACCAATGTAATTATCCTTTTTATTAAAGTGTGGGTTTTTTTCCTCTACAAGTGTGTTTCTGGCTCCCCCCCCAACACACAAAAATAATGCTGTTCATTAGATTATAGCAATGTCTTGTGTGCTCAGGAGTCATTTTTATCAAGTGGGGGAAAAAAAGGCAGGAGGATTAAATAATAAAGAAAGCCAGTAAGGGAACCAGGACCAGGGTGAATGAGGGGCAGAAAACATATCTTGTCTCTTCACGTCCTCCATGAAGCTATGAAAATTTTCCCTCTCATATCCTTCATCTCTACAGATAGAAATAACTGCTCTATAATCCACCTACTACCTTCTCTTCATAGGATCTTTTAAAATTAACATATAATATATTATTTGTTTCAGGGGTACAGGTCTGTGATTGATCAGTCTTACACAATTCACAGCACTCACCATAGCACATAACCTCCCTGATGTCCATCACCCAGCCACTCTATCCCCCCCTGCCCCAGCAACCCTTAGTTTGTTTCCTGAGATTAAGAGTCTCTTATGGTTTTTTTTTTTGTTTTTTTTGTTTTTTTAAGATTTTATTTATTTATTTGACAGAGAGAGAAATCACAAGTAGGCAGAGAGTCAGGCAGAGAGAGAGAGAGAAGCAGGCTCCCGCTGAGCAAAGAGCCCGATGCGGGGCTCGATCCCAGGACACCGAGATCATGACCTGAGCCGAAGGCAGCGGCTTAATCCACTGAGCCACCCAGGCGCCCCAAGAGTCTCTTATGGTTTTTACATAGGCTTTTTTATTCATTGTTTCCTCCCATGGTATCTACATTCCACAAGCTCCTGGGAGCACAGAACAAGCCTTAATTCCACAGACACCCCTGACCCCTGGTATCATACCAAGTACATGGGAGGTGTTTCATGTTGTTGAATAAATTACTAAAAAGTATATATAAAAACAGACACCTAAAAATAAATAATTTTAATACTCATCATTAATAATACTTAATAAAATCGACAGCATTCCTAAAATTAGAGCACCCATGATAAGAAATGACTAAATACAGATTTAAGAGAAAGACTGAAAATATTTCTGTTAAGTTATGTGAGATAACTTCTTGGACTGTATTTCAATGAGACAAGTGCTGCCATACTCAACACTATAATAATATGGATTTTGTGTTTGCTAGCCATCAATAAGACAGATATTACTGTTTGTATTTATATGAGATTAGAAAAGGGGGAGGAAGAGATTTCAAAGTATCTAAAGCCAAGACAGTGTGAGAAGGGCAAGGGTGAGAATAAATTCAACAAGATAGAAGTTCACTTGCAGCAGCAGGATTTAAAACCTGTCTGAGTATATGCAGAAGCAGGCAAGAAGAACCCCCATGTAATCAACCCAAAGGTCAATGGAAGGATACAGGGAGAGATGTGGCAGGTAAGTCTGACACAGCCCTGACATGTTGAAAGAGAAGCCTCTTTGCTGAGCCTCGGGCATCTTCCACCACAAGCTCTCCTTAAGGCTTCACCAGATCCACTGTCAGCAGAAGCTGGATGGCTGATCTCAAGGCCAGTGCCATCAGGCAAGGATGTGCTGACCTGGAGAATGCATGGTCCACATTCAGACAGCATGTACTCCCCAAGAACTACCAAAGCACTGCCACGTAAAACTAGAGGACCCATGTGGCCAGAACTTGCCATCTGCTAAGACTTTTATGTGAAATTTATTGATCCTTCAGTCTTAGTGATTACCTATAATATTTAGGAGTCCCATACAGGCCAGAAAAGACATATCTGCTATTCCAATCTGACCCTTTATCCTCCAGTTTGTAAATCATAGTTTAACTGCATCTCAATAGGGGCGCCTGGGTGGCTCAGTCAGGTTAAGCATCTGCCTTGGGCTTGGATCATGATCCCAGGGTCCTGGGATGGAGTCGAGTGTCAGGCTCCCTGCTCAGCGGCCAGTCCGCTTGTCCCTCTCTGTCTGCTCATGTTTGGACTCTTTCTCTCTCATTCACTTTCTCCCTCAAATAAATAAAATCTTAAAAAAAAATTGCATCTCAACAAAATTCAACTTTTTATAGAGATTATGTTTACACCATCATGGCTCTAAAAAGTTTTCTTGGGATTATAGTGCAAAGTATTAACACACTGAAATGTATTAAAATGCTCAGATGAAGGATCACTTCTAAGCATTATATTATTGTATTGGTTGATGATAGATCTCAAAACTCTTGAATGCAGGGCCTACTGACTTTTACATTCTACATAATTGCATTGTAATTTATATAATTATTTTTGTAATTTAAAGTTCTCATAATTTACATTCTATCTCTGCCTCCCTCTTTCTCTTTGAAAAAGTTAATTATGCACCTTAATTCATAGCAAATCATTACCACTAGTCCCTTTTCCAATTCAATTATTTGGCATATTTTACCTATTTCCCATTCCCATTCCATAGCTCCCTAAAACAGTAAACTATTCCAATGTGTTTGATGAGTATGGTTCTTTTCTATGTGGTCTCATAAAGTGAACAGTTTTCATTCTTACCATTTTAACTTATGAAAACGATGCTTATGAATTAGTTATTTTTACTTTCCTATAAGGTCTGGTGTTTTTTTTTTTCCTTTTTTTTTTTTTTTTAAAGATTTTATTTATTTGAGATAGGGCGAACCAGAGAGAGAGCGCACATGAGCAGTGGGGATGCAGACTGCCCACTGAGCAGGGAGCTCGATGTGGGGCTCCATTCCAGGACCCTGGGATCACGACCTGAGCTAAAGGCAGATACCCAACTGACAGAGCCGCCAGACACCCCAAGGCACTCTGTTTTCAGCATGTATGTTTATTTTGCCCACTATCTAATATAACTGCATAGTATTCCACAGGGTACACCTACCACACACGCCTGTCCATCCTGAAGCTATGAATGCCTAGAGAGTCTGCAGTTTGCTGATACCACAAGCAACACTGCACCAATGAACCTGTGCGTGTTCCCTCATAGACTTTGGGCTCTGTGTCCAGGACTGGGATTGCTGGCCCATCAAACATGTGAGTAATTTAATTTTACTGAGAACTGCAACAGTGCTTTCCAGGAGTCCTGCAGTAATCGACAGCTCCCAACAGAATGTCAGGATTCCTGGAGTTCACATTCCGCCAAACATGTGGCATTATCCAGGCCCATAATATATCCAAAATGGTGCCTCTTTATATAATTTTTATTTTTCCACTCCGGTGGTGGAGCAATGGATGATCTTGCTCCTGGCAAAATGGAGCAGGAGGCCATGAGCAGATAAACCTGCCCAGTGAACCTGGTTGCCTTCCCCCATCTGACCATGGTGCTACTGGCCACTGGCATGTTCTTCACTGCCTGGTTCTTCCGTTAAGAGCTTACTGCCACCAAGAACACTTGGGATTTCTATAAAGAGCTCCTCAGCTCCTTGGTGGCCTCACTCTTCATGGCTTTGTAGTCCTCTTCTTGCTGCTATGGGTCAGCATCTACATTATGACCTTCCAAAGGTTCAAACTAGGTGGTTTCATTGAACCCCTACTTTTGTAAATTAATTTACTATTGCTGGATGTGTCCCAGCTGCTTTTCGCAATGAAGGCAGATGTGTGGGGGAAAAAAATGTTTTTCTATTTACCAAAGAACATGAACCTCTCCCTATAAGATTACCGATTTTTTAGTCTTCTGTAGTTCTTGGTTCAACTGTTTGCAATCTTAGGTCGAAATGTTATCTTTCTCTTATTGATTTATAGTAATCTCTTCTCTAGTAAAACCTACATAAACCCGTACACACACACACACACACAAACACACACACACAGAGAGAGAGAGAGGGAAAGAGAGAGAGAGAAACACCTGCACAGAGATCACTTGGGGACCTTGATAAAATACATATTCTGACCCACAAGGTCTGGGGTGAGTCCCAAGAGTCTTGCATAAATTACCAGATCCCACAATATGATGACAATGATGATGTCTGTCCAAGAATCAAATGTTAAGTGGCAAGGGTTAAGACTATATTTAACTACTTGTTAAGCTTTATTTCTCCATTTATATTTTAGAGTAAATTTATCATGGTTTTCAAAAGTATCCAAGTGGGGGTTTGAATAGAATTGATCAAAGTAACTAATATTAAATATTAGGAGTTTTTAAAAATATATTATCGGGGCACCTGGGTGGCTCCATGGGTTAAGCCTCTGCCTTCGGCTCAGGTCATGATCCCAGGGATCTGGAATCAAGCCCTGCATCGGACTCTCTGCTCGGCAGGGAGCCTGCTTCCCCCTCTCTCTCCACCTGCCTCTCTGCCTACTTGTGATCTCTATCAAATATAAGCTTAAAAAACCTTAAAAAAAAAAAGAAAAAAATACATTATCACTAACTAAAGGCCAGCAGTATCTCTCCACTCATCCAGATCACTTTCTACCTTAGTACCTTCAGAATTTTTCCATAGATTTCTTGGTGTGGTTAAGCTAAATCCTAAATACATTTTAGTTTTTGTGAATTTTCTACAAAGTATCTTATTTATAGTTGGTTATAACTGGTTTATTTTTTTTAAAGATCTTATTTATTTATTTGACAGAGAGAGATCACAAGTAGACAGAGAGGCAGGCAGAGAGAGAGAGAGGAGGAAGCAGGCTCCCTGCTGAGCAAAGAGCCCGATGTGGGACTCGATCCCAGGACCCTGATATCATGACCTGAGCCGAAGGCAGCGGCTTAACCCACTGAGCCACCCAGGCGCCCCAAGGTTATAACTGGTTTAGAGAAGGATGCTACTGATTTTATTATGTTTGTATTTTACCTGACAACTTTGTGGAAAACTTGTTAGTCCAAATACTTTATGATTCTGATTTACTGCAATCGTTGTTTTTAGGTACCTAACCACTAAATTTCCCCCCAAATCACAATTTTATCTTTTTCTATTTCAATTCTTTTTTTTTTAAGATTTTATTTATTTATTTGACACAGAGAGAGAGAGATCACAAGTAAGCAGGAAGAGAGAGAGGAGGAAACAGGCTCCCTGATAAGTAGAGAGACCAATGCAGGGCTCAATCCTGGGACCCTGAGACCATGACCTGAGCTGAAGGCAGAGGCTTAACCCACTGAGCCACCTAGGCACCCCTCTTTTCTCTTTTGATTCTTAACACTTATTTCTTTTCAGAGCACTGATCAAGAAGACATCAAATGCTATGTTATAGTAGCTGTGTTAGTCAATGTCCTCATCTTGACCCATCTTTTAAAAAGAGTATCTAAATGTTTTCAGTAGGTATAGTGTTTGTTGTAGAATTTCAGCAATCATTGCATCTAATGGAAAAACATTTATTAAATGTTTTTAGATAAATTCATTAGGAATGTCTGTCTTTATAGGAATATACCTATACATATCATATATAAATATATATATATATATATATTTATATGTCCTGCTTACATAACAGAAAAACAAGTACATATATATGTCAGCTCCCACATACCCCTGATTTGATGAGTTGTTATCAAAACATTACTAAAGCATTTTTTCTGCATCTGAAGGTATCAAATAATTTTTCCCTAGAAATCATTAATACATAAATGGAGTTACATAAAATACATTGATAAATTTCTGATGAATCATTTTCTAACTTATATAACTATTACTTGACAATTATGTGTTATAAAATTCATTTTCATTTTATTTAGCCCTTACCTTATTTCTGATTTTCCTTATATAATCATAAGAAGAGCCAATATTTTTCCTCTTTATTGGGATTACACTAGTCTCCTTAAATGAGTTTAGAAGTTAGATTTTTCTCTTTTCTTCAACATTTTATGTGGGCACTTTAATTAGTCTTACAAAATAGAATTTCTATGAAAACAGCAGGAACTTGGAATTATCTCATTTCAAAATTATATCATTCTTTTATTAATCTTTTCTATGAAATAGCTTTTAACTTCGTAATCTTTAGCAATCTTTATAATTTCCTTTTATTATAAATTATTTAAGAATGCATGATTTGATTTCTAGACATATTGAATTTTTAATAAAGCTTTAGGTTATTAATTCTTTTTTTTTATTTTAAAAAGATTTTATTTATTTACTTGTCAGAAAGAGAGAGAGAGAGCACAAGCAAGGGGAGCCGCAGGCAGAGAGAGAAGCGGACT
This sequence comes from Mustela nivalis, assembly GCF_964662115.1. Lineage (NCBI taxonomy): Eukaryota > Metazoa > Chordata > Mammalia > Carnivora > Mustelidae > Mustela > Mustela nivalis. The sequence continues at coordinate 40,395,004 of NC_139022.1, read as the reverse complement.
CCCTGCTGAGCAAGAAGCCCGATGCAAGATTTGATCCCAGGACCCTAGGAACACAACCTGAGCTGAAGGCAGGCACTTTAACCAACTGAGCCACCCAGGTGCCCCTCGGTTATTAAGTCTTAACTGGAGAATTTCATCTGTATAATATTGACACCACAGATAACTTCGGCTTTTAGTGACATAATCCATAGTCTGGTTTTGTAAATGTTCTGGTTCATACCTTTATAACTAGTAGTCCAAGCAATATTCATTATTTTGCTTTTATCTCAGATACTTCTCATTATTCCTTACTTGATTTGTCAGTCCCTGAGAAGTGTGTGTTAAAATGGCTGACTTATCAACTATCTTCAGCGGTCCACAGTTTCAGTTTTCTTAAGCTCTGGATTTACATGCATACATATTTATACATATCCACAGTTATATCTTCTTCTATATTATTCCTTTTTAGATGATAAATTATTAACTGTCATTCCTCAGAGAAATTAAATCACTGCTTTGCATACAATAAACCTCTAGTAATCTTTTTAATTGAATTAGGTTAGAACTGAATCAGGTAATGTAACTGGTTTTTTTAAGAGTGGGCAAAGAGGGAACAGGGAAGTCGGAGGACTACAAACCAATTAGAATTATCAGTACATCCTTCTGCTCTTTAAATATGACTGAGATTGAATGTCCCCAAGAGTTTCAAAAGCCTATTTATTCTGAGCTGTAACCTAAGCCTATTTATTACTGAGTTTATGAAAATGGGTCTAGAAACTAGATCTTCTAATTCAGATTGAAAAGGTAAGGAAAAGGAAGTCAGAGAGAAAGTCAGAGGCATACACACACTTAAGAGACCAAGGAATGAGAAAAATCAGAAATGGAGCCAGCGAGGGAGAGAGAGAGAGACCAAAAGAGATAAAAAGAGAGACAGAGACGTAAAGACAGGGGGAGAACTCCCACATTCTCTGAACAATTACTGTGCTGCAGGCACTGGGGTTATGTTCTTTACTATTTTGCTGAAATGCACAAATATATTCCACAGAATCATTTTTAACAAACAAGAAGACAAGAAGACCATTTCCAAGAGACAACACAGATCAGACTTTTTCCAATACAGCTGAAATATTTATGATTTGTCTTCATAGTCAATTTAATTCAGATTTAAGGAGATGACTTTTCATAGCCCATGGCATGATCTGTTTTTAGTGCATTTTAGCAAATATTTTACTATAATTTTAGCAGAAATAACAAGGCCAAAATTTATGCCATTGCTAGCTTATTTTTCTGATATTTCTACTCTAATACTCTCCAAACCCCATTATAAAACTACATCTAAATATATAACCAATAACCACATTTGAAAGAAATACACTTAGGATATAATTCATATCTGTTAGTAATAGAAGTAATCAATATTTTCTAATATCATTCAATCTAAAAATCATATAATCGTAGCTATCTAAAATATGAACAATGTTAAAAATTGTTTTATTATGTATATATAGTGTCTACCATGTTACAATTTTTACACTTTGGTTTTCAGTTTCCTAATAAAGAATCCACAGAAACTTGGGTTTTCAAGTGGCATGTTTTTACCTGATCTTCTTAATTTCTTATTAAAATCAGCTTAAATTAGTTTAATATTACTTCAGTTGAAAATAAGAACTTGGATTCTAATGAGTAATGTTTGGGGTCTACAAAAACTCTAAAATTATTTGCAAAAGCTGTATATGTGTGTAAAATCCTAACTGTAAGGGAATTAGTAATGGTAATATCTGCTCTGATGAATGACTTATCAGACCACTGATTTTTTTGTCAATATTTTTAAAACTTTGAAGATGCTAAGTCAAAACTAATTAGAAGTAATTTAACTATTAACATATACCAACTCATCATTTGTTATAAATTCATCTGTGATTATAGGAAGACAAATGTCAGGAAAGTTGTTCAACACTCAATAACCATGGTTGAATGAAAATGTTTATTACTAAACTTTTATCCTCTGAATATGGATTCCATCACAACTATGCCAATAATTTATTACATTGACTTGATTTAGAATAGGTAAATATTTCCTGAGTTCAATTTATCTATGGCATAAAAAATTCATATTAAAAGATAAACATAAAACATATGCATTGGTTCATAAAAGAGTGTCTAATAGTTTGTAAATGAGCCATCTATTTTAAGACTGTCATCTGGAGAGGGGGCGCCTGGGTGGCTCAGTGGGTTAAGCCGCTGCCTTCGGCTCAGGTCATGATCTCAGAGTCCTGGGATGGAGTCCCGCATCGGTCTCTCTGCTCAACGGAGAGCCTGCTTCCCTCTCTCTCTCTCTTCCTGCCTCTCCATCTCCTTGTGATTTCTCTCTGTCAAATAAATAAATAAAATCTTTAAAAAAAAAAAGACTGTCATCTGGAGATAAGAAATTAATAAGCCTCTTGAGGATGGTAAATTGTTCTAGTCACTTAAAAAGAAGTTGGTCCCACAAGAGACATTGGATCTAAGTTTTAGGGTTGTATTTTTTGAAACTGTGAGTAATTGTTACACACACATAAGAATTAGGTATTTGAAAAAGCAATAAAATCTTAACATTTATTGGAAAATAAAAGTAAAGATGAAACTTACCCTTTGAAAAGCTTTATAAAGCTATTTTTTGATAGATATAAATGTTTTTACAGCTGGACTTTAATATTCATATGTGTAAGAATCAGCTGTTGCTCCTTGACAGTTATAAAGAAACATCAAGTTCAAAATAGTGAAAATAATCTACACTATGCCCTTTATAGTATGATACAATTAGGTTGTTATAAAATTTGTCATCCAAAGTGAAAACTTTGAGACTGAGAGGGAATACTAACAACAATTACACTGGGCTAAAAACAGAGGCTTTCTAGGACAAACTGAAACATAGGATTACCTTCACTACAAGGAACTTTGAATCCTTCCAATTTATTTCATTTTCCTAGAAGAACCGTGTCAGTACATGAAGCACTGAGATGCTGTCCTGAACAGGTTTAGGATGGCGAACTGGTTTCAAGGATCACCTGCCCTGGACTGATCTTAGAGCACTGCACTAAGTGAAAGGCTGTGCTGGGACTCAGGGGAAGATCGGTTCTCAGGGAAAGAGGGGGTGCTACAGGTAGGGAGCATTTTCTGATTTTGATGGAGTCTCCCGTTTTACTAGTTTTAACACTTTATTCTGCTTTCCTCGTTTATTGACAGAATTAACAATAGCCACCCACACAATCTACATTAACAATCTTCAAAAAAACTCTACCTGATTCCTTAGAACTACTGTGCCCATTTTACTGTTATGGAAGCCAAGATACTGAGCATTTTAAAAAATTCCCAAACTGTTAACTGGCAGGGATGGGATCCAAAGAGGGGAATCCTAGCTCTAGATACTGTATATTTAACCAGTTTACTAGAATTCCTTGTGGGTAGTGCTTGAGATTTGTGGAACTCTTAGTTAATAATGTCCAAATGAATTAAAAATCCAAGTTGAGGGGCACCTGGGTGGCTCAGTGGGTTAAAGCCTCTGCCTTTGGCTCAGGTCATGATCCCGGGGCTTGGGATCAAGCCCCGCATCAGACTCTCTCTACTCCGCAGGGAGCCTGCTTCCTCCTCTCTCTCTCTGCCTGCCTCTCTGCCTACTAGTGATCTCTGTGTGTCAAATAAATAAATAAAATCTTCAAAAAAAATCCAAGTTGAATATTATATGACTACTTATAAATAACACATATACCAATTCACTCTAAAAATAACAAATTCCTATGATCAGAAAAAAAAAAATAAAAGAAAATATTTAAGTATGGATAAGACTAGGGTCCACATAAGAGGAGGTCTTACAATCACCTTAAATTTTTTTATCCAGTTTGCTTGGAACAATCACTTTTGTATCCACAGCAACTAGAAGGCCCTATTTGGCATATTTATGGTGCTTACCGAATCACTGTAAAATGAGTGAATGAATAGTTACAGATATACCTGTGAGCTTTTTTCCTGTCCTTTATTCCAACTGCTGTCCTTAAAAGCCAAGAGGGGTAAGAGTAAGGGAAGAGTGAGGCTGCTCAACAAGCCATTGGTATATTTCTTTGGAAACAGCCAAGTGAAATGCCATGGGTGGCAGCTGGAAAAACCTTGCCCAAGATGGGAGTCAGGACATCACCATATTCTGCCTCTCACTGGTGGAATTCTTTCTTCAGTCTATTTTGAAAACCACTACTCAGCCTATTTTGTGTCACTGCTGAGGAGTACCACATCATAACTGACCCCATAAATTGTATTGTTAAAAGCTGTCCTCTAAATACTGAAGTGACTTTTACTGGTTAGATACTGTGATCTGAAGAGACAATAACCCCAATGCAATATGAACATTCTTACCCAAAGTTATCAGTTTTACTTCCAAAAATAACCCCCAAAACAAGCGACTGTTTTGTATCTCTTCTTCATTTTTTTCCAAATGTTCTAAAATGTGGATTTCGGTTCCAAATCTGTCTCTATGGATCAGTATCAAAATGGATTCCTCTCTTAATCTCTGTAAGGTTTGGTCTTCTTTTTTGCAAAATGTAGATATAATGATAGTTTCTATATCAGAAGAATGAAATAAAAGAAAGCAGATAATGGTTGTAAAGACCTAGTCACATTAAATAGTCTCAGTAAATACTGCTATGAATAATGTCTGAAAAGCCAACTGATATCTATAGAAGGATTATAATGAATCATTTATATCCAAGAAAACATTTGTAATAAAAGTTAGAACATGATGGAACTGAAACAAACTGGCTTGAATTTAAATAAAATTGGAGGCTAATCCTGCTCTTTTAAATCATGTTACTCATTCCAGCTCTTTCAGAGGATCTGGTTAAAAGATTAAGGAGGGAAGAAGCAATTCTGTGGAAATAGAAGTATTCAGTCATATAATAAAACATTACATGGTAAGTGTGGATTAGTAAAACTCAAAACAAAACAAAAAAAGAAATAATGCTAGAAATAGAAAAGAAATAATGTTTGTGGAATACACTTAAACTCACTTGATTTGTTAAATTATTCTTTTGTTTTTTACTGTGGTAAGAATACTTAACATGAAATCTAACCTCTTCAATTTTTTTAAAGATTTTATTTATTTGAGAGAGAGAAAGAGAGTGAGAGAGAGAGCATGAGCAAGGGAGAGGGAGAAGCAGATTCCCCACTGAGCAGGAAACGAGCACCTTGTGGGACTCCATCCCAAGACTCTGGGATCATGACCGGAGCCAAAAGCAGACACTTAACTGAATCAGCCACCCAGGTGCCCTTCAATTTTTAAGTGCACAAGACATATGGTTAAGAATAGGTGTGGTGTTGAACAGATATCTGGACTCACTCATCTGGCCTAACTGACACCACCTATTGAACAGAAACTTCCCATTTCCCACGTCCCTTAGTCATTCTGCTCTCTGATTCTATGATTTTAACTGTCTTGGATATTTGATATAAGTGGAGTCAAGTAGTATTTGCTTCTGTTACTCCTTATTTCATTTAGTATAACGTCCTCCAGATCCATCCATGTTGCCACCTATGGCAGAATTTCCTTCTTGTTTGAGGCTGAATAATATTCCATATTCCGTTTTATGTATATACCACATTTTCTTTATCTGTACATCTGCAGATGGCCACTTACATTGTTTCCATGTCTTGGTTGTTGTGAAAGATGCTGCAATAAAGATGGGAATACAGACATCTCTTTGAGATCCTCATTTCAACACTTCTGAATAAATATTCAGACATGCAATTGCTGGATTAAATGGCAGTACTATTTTTCTTTTTTTGCGGGGGGGCAGGGGCAGAGGGACAGGTAGACAGAGAATCTTAAGCAGACTCCATGTCCAGTAAAGAATTTAATGAGGGGCTCAGTCTCGTGACCTTGATATCATGACCCGAGCCAAAATCAAGAGCTTGATGCTTAACCAGCTGAACCACCCAGGTACCCCAGTAGTTCTATTTTTAAATTTTTAAGTAAATTCCACAATGTTATCCATAGAGATTGTACCTTTTTAAATTTTTCCAAAAATATACAAAGGTTCCAATTTCTCTACATTCTTTCCCAACACCTGCTATTTTTTTTTTTTTAATAATAGCCTGATGGCTATATAACAGGTGCAAGGTATTAGCCCACTGTGCTTTTGAATTGCATTTCCCACTGATTAAATGATGTTGAACATCTTTTTATACACTTGTTGGTCATTTCTATGTCTTCTTTGGAGAAATGTCCATTCAAGTTATTTGGCTATGTATTTATTTATTCATTTTTTTTAAGAAGATTGAACAACATATTTTATTAGGATTTTTTTCCCCATTATGAAATCTGTAATTGAGATAGTACCTCATGGGTTGAGGGTAACTCCTGGGAAAGAACACCAGGGAATCAGGATAAGAACACAATGAGAGGAGAAATGAAGAGTCAGGATCAAAACTATTGCCATGCATCCATGAAAAAACAATCTAGTTTTCCTGAACAGCTACAAACAAGCCAAATTTGGGACAGTGAAGCATGTCAGGGCACCAAGTTTAGCTGGTTTATCAAATAAATGTTCATATAACATTGTCTTAGCTTACTGTGTGTCATCTTTTTTTTTCTCTTTATTTTTTTTTATTTTTTTATTAACATATAATATATTATTAGCCCCAGGGGTATAGATCTGTGAAACACCAGGTTTACACACTTCACAGCACATATCTTCCCCAACTTCCATAACCTCATCACCCTCTCTGTAACCCCCTCCCCCCAACCCTCAGTTTGTTTTGTGAGATTAAGAGTCTCTTATGGTTTGTCTCCCTCCCGATCCCATCTGTTTCATTTATTCTTTTTCTACCCCCTAAGCCCCCCCATGTTGCCTCTCAACTTCCTCATACCAGGGAAATATGATAATTGTCTTTCTCTGATTGACTTATTTCACTAAGCATAACACCCTCTAATTCCATCCATGTCATCACAAATGGCAAGATTCCATTTCTTTTGATGGCTACATAGTATTTCATTGTATATATATACCACCTCTTCTTTATCCATTCATCTGCTGATGGACATCCAGGTTCTTTCCATAATTTGGCTATTGTGGACATTGCTGCTATAAACATTCGTGTGCCTGTGCCCCTTCAGATCATTACATTTGTATCTTTAGGGTAAATATGCAGTAGTGAGATTGCTGGGTCATAGGGTAGCTCTATTTTCAACTTTCTGAGGAACCTCCATGCTACTGGAGCACTTTTTCACGTGTCTGTTGGCCATCTGGATGCCGTCTTCGTAGAAATGTCTGTTCATGTCCTCTTCCCATTTCTTGATTGGATTATTTGTTCTTTGGGTGTTGAGTTTGATAAGTTCTTTATAGATTTTGGATACTAGCCCTTTATCTGATATGTCCTTTACAAATATCTTCTCCCATTCTGTCGCTATCTTTTGGTTTTGTTAACTGTTTCCTTTGCTGTGGAGAAGCTTTTGATCTTGATGAAGTCCCAATAATTCATTTTTGCCCTTGCTTCCCTTGCCTTTAGCAATGTTCCTAGGAAGAAGTTGCTGCGGCTGGGACAGAAGAGGTTGCTGCCTGTGTTCTCCTCAAGGATTTTCATGGATTCTTTCCTCATATTGAGGTCCTTCATCCATTTTGAGTCTATTTTTGTGTGTGGTGTAAGGAAATGGTCCAGTTTCACTTTTCTGCATGTGGCTGGCTGATTTTCCCAACACCATTTTTGAAGAGACTGTCTTTTTTCCATTGGACATTCTTTCCTATTTTGTCAAAGATTAGTTGACCATAGAGTTGGGGGTCTATTTATGGGCTCTCCATTCTGTTCCACTGCTCTAGGTGTCTGCTTTTGTGCAGTACCATACTGTCTTGATGATGACAGCTTTGTAATATACCTTAAAGTCTGGAATTGTGATGCCACCAACTTTGGCTTTCTTTTTCAATATTCCTCTGGCTATTCAAGGACTTTTTGGTTCCATATACAGTTTAGGATTATCTGTTCCATTTCTTTGAAAAAAATGGATGGTATTTTGATAGGGATTGCATTGAATGTGTAGATTGCTTTAAGTAGCATAAACATTTTCACAGTATTTGTTCTTCCAATCCATGAGCATGGAACATTTTTCCATTTCTTTGTGTCTTCCTCAATTTCTTTCATGAGTACTTTATAGTTTTCTGAGTACAGATTCTTTGCCTCTTTGGTTAGGTTTAGTCCTAGGTATCTTGTGTTTTTGGGTGCAATTATAAATGGGATTGACTCCTTAATTTCTCTGTCTTCTATCTTGTTGTGGTGTATAGAAGTGCAACTGTTCTGTGCATTGATTTTATAACCTGACACTTTAATGAATTCCTATTTGCATTCTTGCAGATTTGGAGTGGACTCTTTTGGGTTTTCTACATCTAGTATCATATCATCTGCAAAGAGTGATAGTTTGACTTCTTCTTTGTTGATTTGAATGCCTTTATTTTTGTTGTCTGATTGCTGAGGCTAGAACTTCTAGTACTATGTTGAATAGCATAATGGTCATCCCTGCGATGTTCCTGACCTTAGTGGAAAAGCTTTCAGTTCTTCTCCATTGAGAATGATATTCACTGTGGGGTTTTCATAGATGACTTTGATGATATTGAGGTATGTACCATCTATTCCTACACTTTGAAGAGTTTTGATCAGGAAAGGATGCTGTACTTTGTCAAATGCTTTTTCAACATCTATGGAGAGTATCATATGCTTCTTGTTCTTTATTTTATGAATGTTTTGTATCACATTGATGGATTTGCAGAAGTTGAATCAACCTTGTAGCCCTGGGAATAAATCCCACTTGGTTGGGGTGAATAATCCTTTTAATGTACTGTTGGATCCTATTGGCTAGTATTTTGGTGAGAATTTTCACATCTATGTTCATCAGGGATATGGGTCTGTAATTCTCTTTATTGATGGGATCTTTGGTTTTGGGATCACAGTAATGCTGGCCTCATAAAATAAGTCTGGAAGTTTTCCTTCCATTTCTATTTTTTGGAACAGTTTCAGGAGAATAGGAATTAATTCTCCTTTAAATGTTTGGTAGAATTCCCCTGGGAAGCCATTTGCCCCTGGGCTCTTGTTTGTTGGGAGATTTTTGATGACTGCTTCAATCGCCTTACTGGTTATGGGTCTGTTCAAATTTTCGATTTCTTCCTGGTTCAATTTTGGTAGTTTATATGTCTCTAGGATTGCATCCATTTCTTCCTGATTGGCAAATTTGTTGACTCATAATACGTTTTTATGATTGTTTGTATTTCTTTGGTGTTGGTTGTGATCTCTCCTCTTTCATTTGTGATTTTATCTGGGTCCTTTCTCTTTTCTTTTGGATATGTCTGGCCAGGGGTTTATCAATCTTATTAATTCTTTCAAAGAAACAGCTCCTAGTCTCTTTGATTTGTTCTATTGTTTTTTTGTTTGTTTGTTTCTATTTCATTGATTTCTGCTCTGATCTTTATTATTTCTCGTCTCCTGCTGGGTTTAGGCTTTCTTTGTTGTTCTTTCTCCAGCTCCTTTAGGTGTAGGGTTATGTTGTGTATTTGAGACCTTTCTTGTTTCTTGAGAAAGGCTTGTATTGCTATGTATATTTTCCTCTCAGGACTGCCTTCGCTGTGTCCCACAGATTTTGAGCCATTTTGTTTTCATTATCATTTGTTTCCATGAATGTTTTCAATTCTACTTTAATTCCCTGGTTGACCCATTCATTTTTTAGAAAGATGCTCTTTAGTCTCCATGTATTTGGGTTCTTTCCAAATTTCCTCTTATGATTGAGTTCTAGCTTCAGAGCACTGTGGTCTGAAAATATGCAGGGAATGATCCCAATCTTTTGATACCAGTTGAGACCTGATTTATGACCCAGGATGTGGTCTATTCTGGAGAATGTTCCATGTGCTCTACAGAAGAATGTGTATTCTGTTGCTTTGGTTATTCATTGCTATTTAATCACAGGAGAACCTGAAACATTCTAGATATTAACTCTTTATCAAATGCATAGCTTCAAATATTTTTTCCCATTCCACAGGTTGCCTTTTCACTTTGTGGATTGTTGGCTTTGCAGCATAGAAACTTTTCAGTTTAAAATAGTCCTACTTGCCACTTTACTTTTGTTGCTTATGCTTTTGGCATTTTAGCTAAGAAATCATGGCCAACAGAAGCTTTACTTCTGTTTTCTTATAGGATTTATACAGTTTAAAATCTTTTACTGAACTCTATAATGCATTTTGAGTTGATTTTTTTATGTATGGTATAATATAAGGGTTATATTAATAAATATATGAAACAGAGTAGAAAAATTTGAAAATCAACAAAGCTAAGAGTTAATTTTTTGAAGAGAGAAAGTACACTATCAAATTTTAGCTAGGCTAACTAAGAAAAGAGAGCACTCAAATAAGTAAAATCAAAAATCGAAGAGAAAACATCACAACTGGTGTCAGAGAGATAACAAGGATAAGAGGCTGCTATTAACAATTACATGTCAACAAACTGGATGTCCTAGAAGAAATGCATAAATTCTAGAAATAAACAACCTACCAAGATTGAATCCAAATGAAATTGAAAATCTGAATGAATTAATAAGTAAGGAGATCGAATCAGTAATCAAAACTTCTAGGAAAAAAAAAGAAAAAAGCCCTAGGGGTGCTTGGGTGGCTCAGTGTGGTTAAGCCTCTGCCTTTGCCTCAGGTCATGATCTCAGGATCCTGGGATCAAGTCCCACATTGGGCTCTCTGCAAGCACGGGGCCTGCTTCCCTCTCATTCTCTCTGCCTGCCTCTTTGTCTATTTTTGATCTCTGTCTGTCAAATAAATAAATAAAATCTTTAAAAAAAAAAAACCCAAAACCCAATGTTTTCCCTAGTAAATGTTGCCAAATTTAAAATAAATAAATAAGTAAATAAGGCCAAAACTTTTCAGACTTTCCAAAAATTAGAAGAATGAGCACTCCAAAACTCATCTTACGAGGCCAGCATTACCTTATTACCAAAGCCAGGTAAAGATACCACAAGAAAATTATAAGCTAAGATCCCCAATAAATAAAGATACAAAATCCCTTAAAAGTCTTAACAAACTGAATTCAACAGCACATTAAAAGGATCATGTACCATGAGTAAGTAGAATTTATACCTGGATAAAGGATGGTTCAAGATAGATCCATTAATGTGAAATATCACATTAAAGAATGAAGAGTAAAAATCATGTGATCATCTCAATAAGTGCAGAAAAACCATTTGAGAAAATTCAATATCCTTTCATGAAAAAATTTTCATCATCCTAGGTATACAAGGAGTTTACTTTACTTTAACATAGTAAAGACCATATATAACAAGCCCACAGGTAACATCACAATCAACATTTAAAAGCTGAAAGCTTTTCCTCTAAAGATCAACAACAAGTAAAGGATTCTCATTCTTGCTGCTTTTATTTAGTATGGAACTATAAGTCATAGCCAACGCAATTAGGCAAGAAAAAGAAATAAAGGGCATCCAAGTCACAGAGGAAAAAGTAAAATTATGTTTGCTGATGACATGTTCTTACATGTAGAGAAACCTAAATAATCCACAAAAAGCCAAGAGAATAATAAACAAGTATAAAAATTTCCAGGATAAAAAAATTTAGTTCATAACTAAATTTAGTTTCATAACTAAAATTTAGTTAAGAAAATTAGTTATGTTTCTGTATCTTTGCAATAAACTATGCAAAGAGGGAATTAAGAAAATAATCCCACGTACAGTAGCATCACAACACAAAACCAAACAAAACTTTGGAACAAACTTAACCAAGGATGCTGAAACTATGCTGAAAATTGATGAAAGATGTTTTGTTTTTTTTTAAGATTTTATTTATTTATTTGACAGAGAGAGAGATCACAAGTAGGCAGAACAGAAGGCAGAGTGCCTGATGCAAGGCTTGATCCCAGGACCCTGAGATCAAGACCTGAGCTGAAGGCAGAGGCTTAACCCACTGAGCCACCCAGGTGCCCCAATAAAAGACATTTTAAAGACACCAAAACCTTTTTTAAAATATCAACATTTCACCAGTAATAATTGAAGCTGTTGTTAAAAACAAATGCCTTTTATTTTATATGTTTATTATTATTCTTAATGACTAGTTTAATATTATATAAACGATGATTCTAGGAAAAGAGTAAAATTAATTTACATTAAAAGTAAAATAATGAAGGAGTGCCTGGGTTCAGTCTTTAAGGCTCAGTCCTTAAGTGCCTGCCTTGGGCTCGGGTTATGACCCGCTGGGTCCTCATGCATTGGGCTCCCTGCTCCTCGAGAAGCCTGCTTCTCCTTCTCCCACTCTCCCTGCTTGTGTTTATATTCTTGTTATCTCTCTCTCTCTCTGTGAAATAAATAAATAAAATCTTTTTTTAAAAAAAGTAAAATAATGAAGAGTCTAAAGATAGAGAAACAGAAAAGGAACTTATAAAGATGACCTTTAAATAGGCTCCAGTTACAAAGTATATTTAAAGTTATCCACTCTGAAAAACCAAATGTCAAAATATAATTAGACTATAGTTTATTTGCAGAAACAGAATTAAATGACTCTAAGAATAGACTTCAAGCAGGTTTTCTTTTTGTATATAATTAAACATTTTCAGAAGATTAATGACAAATCTGCAGAAGCAGGTCATGTTGCTAGGTGTTTTCTTTGCAATGTAAACTACAACTGAATCATTTCAATAAAATGTCAGTTACAAGGGCAAGGATGAGTCACCTAAAGTATTATATATCCACTATTTAGAAGCTCACATATATCAATGATCTTTAATTATAATAAGCATCACAACTGTCCCAAAATGCTCATGAGAAAGTCATCTGAGAGAAAGTTACTCAAGATAAGTGAGCAACAGAGACAGAATTCAAACTTATCTCTGTCTGAGGTTAGAAGGCACTAGAACATATGCATAAAAGTGGGCTTTAAAATCAGACACATGAGATGTGGAATTTATACCATTAAAATTTTATTTTAAATTTCATTTAATCCGAAATTACTATGGTTCTTTACCCTAATCTTAATTCCCAGTTTTGTTTCTAGACTTTTTTTTTTTTCTTGGTCAATCTCTAATCCCATGCAAACTAATGAAGCTTCAAATTTCCTCCTGAGAAAGTGATAGTTAAAATATTTGACCATTTTCAGGGCCTCATTTCTACCCAATCAGAACGTGCATCAGATACAAGAAGCCAGACCCTGTGAACAGACATTTGGTGGATGAATTCAGTATTGCTCCAAGGCATTTGGATCTTGGCTTTTCCTATTTCCTGCTGGCATATTTCCCATTATAGCCACTCTGTTTACTTACCAGGCTGAACCTCCTCTACCATATACACCCTGGGGGCAGAGAATGCCAAGAAGGATTGTCATGTCAGCTTTAAAATAACTCCTTGAAGGACAAAAAACAAAAGATAGATGGGGGTGCCTGACTGCCTCTAAGAAAAGCATGTGAATCCTGACCCCTGGGTTGTGAGTTTGGTCCCCACATTGAGTATAGAGATAGCTAAAAAAAGAAAGATTTTTTTTTTTATATATGTCTCCAATTTAGAAAATTAACAGAAGTAGACACTTAATTGAAAAACTAAGATAAAAAGAGACTATGACTTAACTAAAAATATCTCAGAGTAGACACAATTAAAAATATTTAAGTAGAACTGTACTTGGTAAAGACAGGAATGTTTATTTGCCATTTAAGTTTAAACAACTGAATTTAGCATCTTAAGAAAGACAAAACATTTACCCAGCTCAAAGTTAATACTGAAATTAGAGGTGAAGCTTCCAGAAGGTAAGACATTTACATAATATACTACATAATACACTATGTGGAGTAAATGTATTGGAGTTTTTATACCCAGAAAATACAAACTAAAATGTTTTTAATTTGACCGGCATTCTGTACACTATACCAGGTGTCCTTCATGTGCTATTTATATTCTTATCTTGGTAACGGTGTATTAAGGTTATTACTAGTCCACACTTCACAGCAGAAGAAACTGAAGTCCAGAGAGTCTAAATAACTTCCCTAGAGATTTAAGCAGTACATTACAAGGCATGTTTTTTTCTTTATATTCTGCACTGCTGGGAGAAATGTTCCTAAGCAGGAACTATTGTTCATATTGCAAGGGTGTGGGAAGAAAAGAACAATTACTACTGGAAGATATAACTGCAGATATATCTAATTTCCGAGGGTTTCATCTGGCTAAAACAGTGAGTCCCCAAAAGAATAAACATGGAAATGTCTTCACCTACAAATAAATTTTATGTTAGACTATTTCCTTAATAAGTGAACCATTCTCTTTAGGATCCAAAGCCTTCCCTTTTCCCCATCCCAACATGTTATTGAAACTGATGGCAATAAAATCACTGCATTCCAAACGCTGAAAAATTTAATGACTTGTCATTATAAAATAACATATTTATATGCTGAAAAGGGGTTGAAGAGAATGGTATACATGTGCTTCTGGTGTCTATGGGAAATTCCATGTTTTATAGTTTGTGGTTAATGAAATACACAGTGCCTCCAGAGCAAAATGGGCCACTTCCAAAGGTAAGATTGCTCCATCTTCATCCCATTCCTCTCTTGGGTTGTGTTTTTGTTTTTGTTTTGTTTTGTTTTGTTTTAAGTTTACAGACCTCTAGTAATTAAAAATATTATCAGTCTCATTGGAAAATCTTTGAGCTACAGCTTTCTCTGGGTTCAATCTCTCTAAGCCCAAAATCTCATGAATGCAGTCAAAGGCCTTTAGATATGTTATACTTGAAATACCTCTGGTGTGTTCTGGAGAGTAACATCATTTCTGAGCTATACCGATGTTGCATGTCAAAACTACTGGTCTTTTGGTCTTCTTAGGAGATCCGTACTGTAAACTGAAATATGAGGGGAGTGCTTTTCAGTTTCCATTTAACTGTCATTCTTTGAAATATTTTATGTCTCCTGCCCAACTTCCTTCTACCCTTCTGAATGCTGGGTGACAGAGCCAGACGGTGGCTGAGCAAATGAATGACCTTGGGTTCTGCCAGCCAAGGTCTGGAGTCATCAGCTATCACCTAAAAAGAGCCGGACTGCCAGGATCAATATGAGGAGCAGACTGGAAATCTGAAAGCAAAGACCAGTACTTCACCTGCTGGGCAGGACCTATCTAAAAGGACCAGAGAATAACGGTCATAAATCACAGAGCCAAGAGGTTAGTGATAGGGAAAACAAATCAAAGTAAAAGAAGTCAAGGAATAACTTAGATCAGTTCCACGTAATTTCACCAGAAAAATGACTGGACTTAGCAACTCCCCTTTTGGGATTCTCAAGGGATTTCAACTCAAGTGAAGGGTCCAGTTTTGTTTGAACACCCTCTTCCTTAGCATGTGTTCCAGAGCTTTCTTGAATCTCCCTGGAAGGAATGTGAGGTATGTGTAGAGCTTTCAGAGTTATCATGGCTGCCTTCAAGGCATGTCTTTCCAGTACTGAGACTGGTTTTGGTGCAGATGGGGCCCAATATATTCTCCAATATGGATTCTGGTTCCTGTCACGGGCTACTGGAGATGGATTAATGGCATGGAAACATGAAGCCATATGCATTCCAACAGAGATGTTAAAGAGCCAGTAGTGGGTACCAACAATTTGGTCTGGTTTATAAAAAACAGTCATTTTTTCCTACTAATATGGAGCAGGTCATACAATATAGAAGTAAGCAGTCTACAGAGCCTGGACCTTGTATGAACTGAAAGGTTTTAAGTTTCTCCAAAGCATCCTGATGCTTTCAAATCTATGACAGTACAAAAGCCAAAAATCCAATGACAACTGTACATAATTTCCAAATCATACATCCATTCTTCTCTTCCTTTACACACACATGATTTACCGATGACTGTTCAATAGATGATAGACAAGTCTGAGCCAACCCTCAGCTCATTTACACCCAAGTTGACAATAATGGACCTCACTACTGGGGCGGTGATTACAGCTTACAGGTAGTGGCTACATAACCATTAAGAGTAGCATCAATCTTAAGAATTGTAGGGTAGGCTGCTTTCTATTAATGGAATTGGAAATACTGGGGTTAGGGAACAAAGAAGGCTCATGGAAGCCAATTGCTATCTGAGGGTATGATCTAAAAGCCAGAGGGGATTTAAGCTTTTTAAGAAGATTCTCAACTTTTGAAGTACTGAATATGCTGCAAATCAGACCAAGATATTAAAGTCACAACAAAACTGCACAGGGGACTGAATTTCAATAAGTTTCAGTAAGTCATTTGTCAAATTCAGATCCTTGATAGAAAAAGGAGAAAATGAAGAAATCCAAGATGGGAGTATTTATTAGATAAGCATGGAAATCTTGAACCCCAAAATTCTCTATATCTTATGCCTCAACAGGAGTAGCCTCACCTCATCCCTGATCATGTTCCTGACTAGAAATCGTGCAATGGCTTCAGATGACACTGCTGCCTCTGATGACAGTACCTGTTTATTTCTAGATCTGCCCCAGCTCTCCTCATTGCCTCTGGCCAAATAATGTCATATCTTTGCCTAACTGAAGTGGTAAGTAACATAAAGTCCCTTGTCCAGGAAAAACTAGCTTACATGACAAAGAAATCTGAGTACTTGAGTAAGTCAGACAGGCAGTAACCAGGGTATTACACATTTAAGTGGATCTTAGAGAGCTGGACTGGACTGTGAAGCAGAATATCAGATAGGACAAGGAAGTAGCTATCTTGAGTTCCCTCACTCACAAACTGATACCCAATGTCTGACAACATCTGGAGCAAATCCTGTCTGCTTGTATGACTCCTTGAAGCTGTATACAACACTGAAGCTGTATACAACAATGAGTAGAGATGTTAGACTTCCTCAGTACAGCCACAGCTGTACTGAAAGGGGGTTAGCAGACAGACGTGGCAACGAAGGCTAAGATATGGTGTGAATTTGGAAGAGATACTGTCTCTGGTTTGATCTTTACATATCTGAAAAAGAGAAATAACAATACCCTAGATTAGACTTTACATCGCTTGACAGTAGAGCCTGCTGTAATTCACTCTTATATTTCTTGCTCCTTAAAAGAGATCACAAACATTTCTAAACTCCGCAAATAAAGAAAGGCTTTACTGTGGGGATTCAAGTGGCACAATGTAGAAATATACCTCAAATATCTGACATTACGAGGTGCTCACTACATCAAAGATTTCCCTGCTCCATATGCTTTCTTTTAAATCTGCTTCATATCTCTCCATTCTACTCTCTGCAAAGTGAATCACATGTTCTGCCCTCTTTAGAACAGTTATCATCTTCTGCCATGTCCATTAGAAGGGCCTTTTATCTGTTAATCCCTATCTGTTCCTCCCCCATTATCCACAGAGCTGGTTGTTACAATTTGTTACTAAATCAAAGAACTGATCATGCTAGCACTTGCTTTGCACTTACTTGAGGACAAAGCCAAAATTCCTTCTCCTAGAAAACATTGTCCTTTACTAGTATGGCAGAAACTGTATGAGCTAAGAGTTAGCAAATGCTTAGGGAATGGCTGCTAACAAGTGAGTATTTGTTCAATTTAATCTCTTAAACTCGTTCCTTTGTCTGTAGAAGTTGTGTACAAATACTTAAGGTAGAGATATGCTGTAGTGTAGAACAGAAGAGATAAAATGTGGGAAGCACCTGGGAAAGGATGGGTGCCAGATTAGCTTTAAGTATAAAAGTACTGTTCTCTCTAGCTGTATCTCCTGCCATCTGCTCTTCAACTCAAGGTTGGAATCACCCAAGTATTTCATTTTGAGAAACTCAGTTAATGATGAGACCAGCCAAACCAATTCCCCATTAGTATTTATAAAAGAAATACTAGATGTTGTCCCTGTCACCTTTCTTTTAGACTGTCCCCAAACCCTTCTTCTCCCAGAAGATTTTTCCATTTTATCTGAGCTCACTCCCCAAATGCTATATGTGAAAGCAGTAGTTTCTCTTCCTGATTCTAGAAAATGTGCTGCGTTCACTTTATTATACTACAGATCCCACTGTAAAGTTACTGCCTGTGCCACTGCCACCTGTCACTAGACACTGTGCTCTTGGGGACAGATTCCACTGAATCCTTCCTGAATCCCTCCCCAATCTAAGCAGATTCTGGCTACCACACTCATGCCCGATAGACGTATAGCAGTGACTGAGCGAACTGATGAAAAAATTCAGATTTCATCAATTAAAAAAAAAAATTTAAATCCTTAATGCAAAAATCTTTTCGGGTAACACCTCTGTGTAAAACCTCAAGAATTCTCTATAAAATAATCAACAGAAATGAATACAATGAAATAGGAGAGCATCATATTTAAAGATACTGTAAATAAATTGTTTGGTTAGGTTCTCCAGGAACTAATGAAAATCTCCTTGTGGAAAGCTCAGCATTCCACAAAAGTGAAGAAATGCATAATGGTAAAATGAAGAAAACAATAGTAGATGGGAAGCTTTAAAATGTTTTATTTTAAAATATTAATGTTTACCATATTCTAACCTGAGAGCTGCTGTCTGTTGCTACACCAGTGCCTCTAGTCCATATGTTTGTATTTCAGTTAACAGGAAGTAAGGAAGTAAGAGGAAAAACAAGAGATGGAGATTGGGAGATTGTGCCGAGTCCCAGTCTAAAAGGAATAAAGTGGGAAAATAATAATAAAAGAAAGAGCAAGGATCAACTGAAATGATACACAACATTATCCCATAAAGTTTTTGCTGTCACGTGCTCAGCAAGCTTTTGCAGAGTTTGACAGTTGTGAAAACAATTCTTAAAAAAAAAACAAACAAAAACGTTTTATTTGGCAGGTGGGATAAATTCAGTGCCTGAGCTATTACGTGGGGCTGTCAATATGAAGAAAGTAGATGGTTAAAAAGGCACTTTGGGGATTCAGTTAGATGTGAGCTTATTAAAAATTATACAAAGGATCGCAATACAGAGAAAGTCAGTGGGCCTCTTCAGATCAAGGCATCATAAAGAATGTCCGAGATGTAAAGAAAAATGTAGTTCAAAGTAAAGGAAGCAGATTGTCTACGGCCATACCACCTTGAACGCGCCGGATCTCGTCTGATCTCGTAAAGGAAGCAGATTGCAAGTGCTTGAAATGTTACCCATTAAAAAATATATATATACCAATAGAGCCTTCCAGGCTGTTAAATAGTTAACTCCTGCAAGTCTGGGCACTTTGTCTGGTAGACTAGAGTTGGCTTTGCACAGCACCGCCAGGAAATAGACTTAATGAAAGATTTTAAGTAATAATAAGAACAGTAGCATAAGAGGATGAAATATCCTAAACTTGCTTTCCAGAGTCTCACAGAGAGGGGTGGGGGGAGGGAAAATTTTATTTTATTTTTTTTTATTTTTTTTTAAAGATTTTATTTATTTATTTGTCAGACAGAGATCACAAGTAGGCAGAGAGGCGGGGCGGGGGGAGCAGGCTCCCTGCTGAGCAGAAAGCCCAAACGCGGGGCTCGATCCCAGGACCCTGGGATCATGACCTGAGCCGAAGGCAGAGGCTTTAACCCACTGAGCCACCCAGGCACCCCAAAAAGGGAAAATTTTAAAAATATATACAGAAACTGCAAGTTTTCCTTTCTAATACTGCTCAATTCCAGGAGCAAAAACTTGGTTAGTACCAAAATTAAAACAGACGGACAAAAGTAGATCAGTATACTCTCCTGTCCTTCAAGTAATGATAAAATTGTGATTTTAATTAAAACTATCTGAGCATATAATACAGGCTGCACTTCAATATTTGTTGTCACTTTACAAAGCACTGCCTACAAGATGTGGGTGCTGACCTCTGCTATGAAACTGATGAGGGAGGAGAAGGCTGGCTGAGGACAAAGCAAAAGCTGGCTCCTTATACTCCCCCTTCTTCCCCACCTAGGTGACCTGTGTGACATCCCTCAGGCACCCCTGCCTGCCCTAAAAGGAAAACAAACAATTAACTTGTAGAGATCACAATCCTGCAAGACAGGAGTCTCCCTTGGTTTACAAATGTCCTAGTGATTAACAACAAAGAAACTATCTTATCAATAGCCTAACTCCCAGAGACAAACAACCCAGTTCCTAAAGCCATAACACCGCCCTCCCCTCCATAAAACTGAAGGAGGCTGAGATGAAAAAATATATATAGTTAAATTTCTTCTCAATCTAAAGCTAATTGACAAGGAGCTCATTGATAGGAGGAATATGACATTCCACCAGGAAACTCCCAACTATCTTCATGTTAGTGCCTCATTCGAGGTAAAAAAAAAAAAAAAAAACAGCCTTGGCTTGACAATAACCAGGACTCCAGCATCCTGACAGTCTTCTTTACCCTGTTACCCCTTCTGAACACCCTTTTGTCCTCATCTACCCAACTCTTGTGTATATAATCAGCCACTCCTCAGGACATCGAGGCAGCAGCTCTTTCTGCCCACCGGTCCTGTCCCCGTGCTTTAATAAACCACCATTTTGCACCAAAGATGTCTCAAGAATTCTTTCTTGGTCATTGGCTCCCGACCTCACCCCACTGAACCTCACCTATGTTCTAGAACTTCATCAAAACCACCTCACCCATCAGATTCTCCTTACATATGGGGTTTTACATTATTTTCTGATTTAAGTAAACCAATAAAAGAATAGAAGCATTTGGTTTTCATTTTATTTCCACTGAACTCGACATCATGAACATGCCTAGAAATCTCTAGAACAACAGGGTTCTTCCCCGATTGACATTCAATGATCAGCTCTTCCTATAAGTCCACTGCTCAATGAATCTACCTGTAACAGACATTTACATCCCCTCCCCTTTACTTCTGGTGGGAACTATTCTCAGTCATTTTCTTCAGATTCTAAGCCTTTTAGAGAAGGTACATATTTTTTTTTTTTTTTTTTTTTGCCTCCTAAAAGCTGTTAAGACCTCCATCTGCAACTTCACACACAATAAATCACTTAGATCATCATCTGAAGTCTGTTTGTAAAGCTAATAAGCCTTGAGGCATGTCTCTTGAAATGCAATCTAATCTGAAGCAGATGAATTGAGCTCTAGAACATACTAGAATGTGTACTGGCCCATTGTGAATATACAGACTGAATTACCATAGGCTATTTAAATAGTTTTTAGAAAAGCATCATCATTATAAGTAAAAATGACAAAAGGTTCGTTTTAGAGAGAAGACCCCCTATGACTTTTAGTCATTCTTATCTATTTGGGGTCCTGTGACGAACATGGTATTCTACACATCAGTGATACCATGAGTGATAATATGCCTACCTACTACAGTAGGTAACTTTCAACACTCACTAAAGTCTGTGCTGGGACCCCTTAAGACATTCTTTTTTTGTTCTTTTTTCCCAAAGATTGTATTTATTTATTTGACAGGCAGAGATCACAAGTAGGCAGAAAGGCAGGCAGAGAGAGAGAGAGAGAGAGAGAGAGGAGGAGGAAGCAGGCTTCCCGCTAAGCAGAGAGCCCAATGCGGGGCTCAATCCCAGGACCCTGGGATCATGACCTGAGCTGAAGGCAGAGGCTTTAACCCAGTGAGCCACCCAGGTACCCCACCCCTAAGAACTGGCTCCCTTATCTTGGCTCCCTTAAAGAACTGTGGTTATACAAAACCCTGAAGCAAACCTAGTACACCATCAATCTCTGCCCAAACCTATATTTAAACCATAATTCTGGATTGCTAAGAAAACTGGATCCACAGGCTGTGCCCAGGACAGTTAACAGTCATTGATTCCTTCCTTCCCACTCCACCCCAATACAGAGGCAGGGCTACCTATTAGCTTTATGCTCTTATAGTGATATTTAAATAAGAGAACTGGTTCCCATGAGAGTTCCCTAAGAAGATACACAGGCTTCTGATCCAAGTATAAAGGATTTTTGGGAGATATACCCAAGTTCACAAAGAATTACAGGGTACCAATGATTCCATATAGTGTCTCATAACATATCTTTACTTATACCTGCCTGCCAAACTAAGGAATTCATAGATTCCAACTGGAATCAGGTCATGTATTTCCATGCAGAGTACTTCATGTATACAGACATAAGCAGAATAAGGGAAGAAAATCATTTCCAGTTTCTCTATTAAGGTAATGAGCTGTGTTTCTGAGAGTGTAGAAGGCATTGCATTCTTCACTATTTAAAGTAAGGGGACAATTTCTACTGCAGTCATTAAAAGTTCCCAAACCTGAATTCTTCAGATCACTGCTAGATTGGCTTACTAGTCTCAATCTTTTGCATAAATATAAAGTGGATAGGTTTCCATTTTCTTCTTTCAATCATGCTTTGGATCCTACTAAAATATACTACCAACCCTTTCATGGAATTCTGAGTCTAGCTTTCTAGTTATGTTTGGTTTAAAAAAAAAAAAAAAAAAGTGTGGGCGCCTGGGTGGCTCAGTGGGTTAAGCCACTGCCTTCGGCTCAGGTCATGATCTCAGAGTCCTGGGATCGAGTCCCGCATCGGGCTCTCTGCTCAGCAGAGAGCCTGCTTCCCTCTCTTTCTCTCTGCCTGCCTCTGCATCTACTTGTGATTTCTCTCTGTCAAATAAATAAATAAAATCTTTAAAAAAAAAAAAGTGTAATCTGTTTAAAAGTTCTAATCTCATATCCAAGGAAAAATTCTATATAACATTCATGCTCCCTTTTTTGGATGCTTGCTTTTCTAGGTGGTTGAGAATAGGAAGGATTAGGGTCAAAGTCTCTTTACTTGGTTTCAGACCACTGCTTTCAGGAGGTCATTGCTCTTAGGACATGTCCTCTGTACAGCCAGCACTTAAACACAAACCCCCTCATAGGAAGCACAGTTGGCTTCTCTAATATGTACAATGAGATCACAGACCTATAAAATGTCCTGACATGGGTTATATGGATCCAGCTTCAACTCACACATGTGTAGCTCCCATTTGTACTGGATTGTTTCTCCCATGAGCAGCCCACTTGGGTGGGATCTTAGCCCTAAGACTCACCAGAGCCATTTCTTTGTATTTGGTGTCTGGGGAAACCAGGCCTGCATCACGACCAGTCCCTCCGCCATCTCTCTCCATTCTCTGTCCTTGTTCCCCTTGGAACTGGGCCAGATCTAAGAAGATTCTTAAAGAGAAATCACATCCTAACTTTCCCTTCTTTCAGAAGTCCCCAAATGTTTAGAACCACTTTTCCTAGTGTTCTATTTTTCCCAACTGGCTTCAAGGAAAGCAAAGAACCATCTCCCTTTCTACTGATTGGAGAAAAAAAACTCTCTCAGCAATAATCCTGTTAGGGCACAGGTCCTTTTCCCTGCACATCAAGCCCCCTCCTCCTCCTAAGTATGCTCATGGTAGTGGTGGGGCCACAGGAGCGCCCATGTATTGCTGCTTCGGAACATACACATAAGTCTTTAAACTCAGTTCCTGACTGCTGTGACCTCTTGAGAGTTAAGGAAGACTTATTTTCAAATTTGGGATCTGGTAGCCAATTCTAGGCATGTGGAAGAGCCCCCAAAAGCCTGTTAACGAAGGTCTTAGGAAGAAAGACATTTCCACCATCCCCCATGGCCACACCTCATAATTAACCTCCTCAGTGGTGAGATTAGTTCTGTCTGCACCCATCTTAGTAGCCGAACATAGAGAACAATTCCCAGTCTGATTTTAAATTAAAATTTTGTATCAACAACGGCACTGCATACACTGTTTTGTTATACTTAAGACTACACTTACCGGGTTTCCAGATTACTAATCTCGCTCTATCCTACTGAGAGCAATAGTCACAAAATCATCATGACACAGAACATTGAGCTGGGGTCTAGAGAGCATGTAGTAAGTCTTGGCATTAAGCCTTTGTCTACTAAGCCGGTTATTTTTGTTTTTTAATCTGCAGATTACAAAGATCTACGTGAACTGGTTGGACTAACCCCTCTTCCCTGCTATAATATAGGAAAGGACTGGGTTTTAGGTATCATTCTTCTCATATCATTCAAACACAGCCATCTGATGCTTACGTTGTGGCACTTTGTAATAAAAGCAATTGTAGGTCTTCAGAACGAATCAAAATCGTCCTTAGCACAACAGTGAGATGTTATTTAACCAATGACTAGAATAAAAGCTATAAAAAGAGAAAGGATTTTTATTTTTCAAGCAGTATATTATACTAAATTAAAATAAAAAAGAAAAATGCATAGGAATTACAAAGATATTTTGAGAGAGGACTGATAGCTTGTACTGGTAGAAACTGGGGACTGGAACTAAAGCCTTCAGGTGTGGATGCTCCTCCCATTCCTGGGAGCCCAAGCCACCTGTCTCTGCTTCTTCCCTGCATGCTGACACACATTTTTTGGAGATGTATACTACCTAAGGATGTCAAAGTGAAGGGCGCCATTTATACATCGCACAGTTATGTATCTGTGCCAACATATGGTTATCAGTGCAAAGACAGGTGCAAAGATTCTGAATCTCCCAGATGAAGTCTAGAGCTAGAAGAGGAGAATCCTGCCTGCACATCTGGGGCCTGCAGCTGTGGCCACAAACACAATCCAGCAGAGAACGTGCACAGATTCGTCCACACACCTGTGCACAGGAGTAAGTCCTGCCCCAACCACACTCTGAATTCTCAAATAGCTCTTCCCTCCCAAAGCTGAAATGCATGTCTTCGTTGTGAGGAGATGACTCCGCAGCTGCCTGTAGAGCAAGCACTCTGGAGAACCTTTGTCAAATCTTTACAGGTCCGAGGCACAGGCTCTAACCACGGATTGAAAACGGTTTTTTACATATGAGATGATCTTTCACGTCAACTAAATATGATCAGTAAACCCCTGAGCTTGTTTCCTCAACCTAATAAAGTGAGCCATAGTATGTGGTCATTCAAATTTTGCAACAGCATACAAGCTTTTTCCTTCCTTCCTTCTTCTTTCTTTTTTCTTTTTTTCCTTTTCTTTTCCTCCCTCCCTCCCTTCATTTTTTCCTTTCTTTCCCTCCTCTTTCTCTTTCTTTCTTTCTTTCTTTCTCCCTTTCTGTTGAGTTAGGCAGACAGTACCACTGGATAAGAATTAGCCAAGTTTATACTTCAGGAAGCCTGGTCTACAGGGCACTAGAAAAGGAAGTGTTCCAGATTTCTTCAGGAAACAGGGATGTGCCGAGTTTTTGGAGGAAGATCTCTGATACCAAAGATGAGGATGAGAGGATTTCAGGGGAACCAGTGAAAACAGACTAAAGGAGACTGGAGTGATCTTGTGAGGGTCTGTGGCACACACCCGCAGGGCCTGCACTGTCAGTGCTCGTTCTGCCACCTCTGACCCTTTTTGAAGCACCTGGGAATGAGTTGGTTAGGTCCTAACTGGCAATCCCCCTCTTCTGAACAGCCCTGGGATGCAGATGTGACTGTTCACTTACAAAAAACAAAACCTACTTTAAATATCTTTCCGAGTTAGTGGTGTGTGTTCTCTCTGGAGGAGACTAAGGAAAAGGTAGCATTTCCCTCTAGTCACCTGACCACAGCCCTCCCTCCCTGAGCTGGGGGACAGTGCCTGTCCTCCTCACATGCATTCCCAGGTGAATACACCACAAGAGCAGACAACTCCACGAGCAAGAGAAACCACAGGGCAGGTGCCTATGTCTTCCTCTCATAGCCCTTCCAAAGACATCCGGCTCTGGGAAAGACAGAACCAGTCCCAACAGAGGGAGCCTCCACAGATTTAACAAATACATTGCTGAACACATTGATGTGTTCTCTTTAAGTTGCTAACTACAATAAATAAGCCAGCTAGGTTATGCCATTTAGCACATAGCAAGTATAAGATAGAACAACATTCTCACTGCCTCTTCTGTCTTTCTATCTGCTAGGTCTTTCCCCAGCACACACAAAATTCACGTTTCTCCCACACTGAGATTCCCGGCTGTGCTTCTCTACCTAGCTCTGTTTTTCTTGTGCTATTGTTTCTTCCATGTTTCTTGAAATGGTTGTTCACATCCCTATTTCTGTTTCTCTCAATTCCCTCTTCATTCATTTGAAAGCCTCCTACAGTCTGCCACTTTCTCTTTCCCTTGTCACTCTCATTTAAGTCATCACAGACATCCATATTAGCCAATCCGAAGAATATTTTGGGAACTTTATTTTTGTAATTGGTCTACTATCAAAATTCTCTAAGGTCTGAGTTTCTCACATATTCTTCTACGTTTCTGAATATATAGTGTCAATATCTTCCGAATTTTCTATGCTCACACTGGGATCCTAGAATGAGGCCCTTGGCCTGTGTTTTTGCACAATGATTTTACCCAGGTTTAGGGTTTTCACTACACCACCCACATGCTAATTAACCTTGTAAGCCCTAATAATACACATTCCACCATTGCTGGACTCATCCATGTGGGATGTCCTAAAAAAAACCACACATCAACCTGTCCACATTCATATTTATCATCTTCCAGCCAAAATCTTCCTTTGTTTTAAATTCACCTCTAGTCTATGGTTTAGTCTTTAATCCTCAATGCCACCCATAAACACTCTATTTATTTATTTATAAAAAGATTTTATTTATTTATGACAGAGAAAATATAGCAAGAGAGGGAACACAAGCACAGGGGAGCTGGAGAGGGAGAAGCAGGCTCCCTGCTAAGCATGGGAGCTGATATGGTATTTGATCCTAGGACTCTGGAACCATGATCGGAGAAGAAGGCAGACACATATTAACAACTGAGCCACCCAGGCACCAACCCTCTACGCCCCATAAACACTTTAAATGAATGAATTTGTAATGTTTAATCAGAGTCAGTAATGGGTTCTCTAAATTGGCTGTATGAACTGAAGTATTTTATATGTTCACCCAAAAGCATCAAGTTATTTGAGTGTAAAGACCTAACTCCAAAGATTCAAAATACAAAAATCCTAACAGGGCTCCTTCCATGAAGACCTTCAAGGCTCTTCCTGTTCTGCTACCATCCTGCCACCACCCTGCCTCTCACAATTTAAACACAGCTAATGAAAATAAAAATGACAACTTGTGTGCCCTACTGTATTACTTCATATATAAAAAGTGTAGAAGCAACCGCACTGTAACATGGTTAGTTACTATGTATCTTTCTTACTATCATTTGAGTTTCTTAGGAGCAAAGACTGTACTTACTTAGTTTGATCTGTGCCTGACATAGCTGGCACTTGGTATTTTGGGGGAAATTATCATATCCAATAGATTTACTTTCAAATGGAGAATTTTCCAGGGTGCCTGGGTGGCTCAGTGAGTTAAGCCTTGTCTTCAGCTCAGGTCATGATCTCAGGGTCCTGGGATCGAGTCCCACATCGGGCTCTCTGCTCGGCAGGGAGCCTGCTTCCTCCTCTCTCTCTCTCTCTCTCTCTCTCTCTACCTACCTCTCTGCCTACTTGTGATCTCTGTCAAAATAAATAAATCAATAAATCTTTTTTAAAATGGAGAATTTTCCTCTTGATTTAATTTTTATGTAACATTTTATTAAACAATGAAATATTTGCTTTTACATATCTTTTTTTTTTTTTTTTTAGAGGTGGGAGAGGGGCCGAGAGAAAGAGAGAAGCCTAAGCAGGCTTCACGTCCAGCATAGAGCCCAACTGGGACTCCATTTCATGACCTTAGATCATGACCTGAGCCAGAATTAAGAGTCCGACACTCAACCATTGAGGCACCCGGGCACCCAACTTTAAACAACTTTTAATTAGCATGTTCTAAGCCACCTACTCTGCTTAAAAGAAAGGACAGGTAAACTCTAACACCACCTGTTTGAAGGCAACCCCACAACTGATGAATGGTAGGCTCTTACATAGTAAAATAAACTTGGCACTATTCAATACTATACAATATTCAATACAATATTCAAAGTGATACAAGTATCACCTACATGGAGAACTTTTCAACTACACACCACAGACACTGGTAGGCAATTCCAAGCACTTTCCCCTTCACAGCCCTCTAAGAGTCAGGGCCAGGAGAGTGACATTTATCCCTCAGCTGAGCTAGAATCAAAACACATCAGAAGGGGATAAATGTGAGAATCCCCACAAAATATTATTTTCTCCATCTTCAAGAAACATGTAAATGGTAATTATTTTATAGGAATATTCCAAGAGTGAATGGTCACCCCAGATAAATTACTAAACCTACTATCATCATTATCTTAATCCCAAACCAGCTTTGTGCCAGGGTAAAGGCATATTTTTATGAAATGGATCAGACTATCCTTGCTTGGTCAACTGTAATCATTTCGATGTCAGGCCTTAAGAAGACCTTAAATTTTTAAGTGACCCAAAGAAAATGAAGTTACTTATACAGCAATCTAAAAACTCAGTCAGCATTCCCGCGTTCCTGTGGCTAAGATACAAAACTGGCAAATAATCTATTCAGTGATGGGTGGCTTAAATGGTTTTATAGTCTGAAACGTTTTACTTATATAAAACTTCTGGTTCATTTATTGTGGTCAATAATCTAAAATTTTTTTCAAAATGATCCAGTAACTTCATATGATATTGTTACAGCAAAAATGCACTTCAGGAGAAAGTGACACCCAAATTATCTGTGATACAGAGACAATTAAAGAGAAGTTAATACTTTGGTGAATAAAGTTAAATTCTATTACAAAAATATAGCTTTCACACTACTAAAAAAATATTTATGCCTTCAGAATCCACCAGCTACGAGGGTGATTATATACTGATAGAATTTTATTTTTTAGTATTTACTCCCCAGAATAGACATAGGTCAAATTCCCTTGAATAAAAAAGTAAAAGCCATGGTTTCATAGAAATAGTACCTCCAAAGAAAAGCAAACATGAGTTTATAAGCATTCCTTTGGCCTCCAGTAAGAATGTATCTCAGATATTCATATACCTAACACTGAGTAGCTGAGCCACTGACTTTCAGTGTTACAGGCTCCACAAAACAAAGACATAAAAAGTCATTATTTGCTACAATCCAAATGAAAAATATCCCCCCCCAAGTGAGATAATTATTCTTAATTCTACTTATGAAAAAAATAAATGTTTCATAGCAGAAAAAATGAAACATAGTTGATTACTGAAGCCTCATGACAGTAAGAGTTTATCAACAAAATTATTCAGTGCTATTTGGAAATTTCGGCATAATGCAATCTTCTAGGTATTACTTAAAGCCAGAGGCTATGGATCCTGATTTTTGCAGTGTGAGTCCCCCCACAACAGCCAATGTGGTGCAAGCTAACTTCACCTTAGCTTTCCTTGTACGTATTAAGGAGCTCATGACTATGCCATAACTCAATACTCATCAAGTGTATTACAGAGCTGAGGCTGCCAGATTTTCATTTCCTACTGTCTAGACAGCCAGTCTAAACACTGTATTATGAAGCCTCCATGGAACATAATTCCCCGAAGACTTCTTAAAGCTCCTGGTGGTGTTAACTATGCCAGACACTTCCATTTTATTGCCTTTCTTTGGTACCGTTTGTGTCCAGAAAGAGTAGAGGATTCCTTGGGAGGACAAAAAGAAGGAGGAGGAGGAGGAGGAGGAGGACTCAGTCATTCTTTAACTTGTAAAATCAATAAAGTCTTAACAACCAAGTACCCACTCCCAGCCTACAATGCTCCTGATGGCTTTTAAACTGGGTTCAGCAGTCAGGCTGCATGGTTTTCAGAAGAGAAAACACTGCATTTTCATTAAATACAGAGTGCATAAAATATTTTGTGAGAGAGAAACTCCTGGAATTAAAATGAATGTTTTTAAATAGATTTTTACATATTATTCAGTGTATTGACATACCAACACAAAATGTTTTATAAAAAAATAAAATAACCTTGTCTTCAGTTTTAACACCAAAGTGAGGAGTTATATAGAATCACTTTTAAACCAAAACTAGAAGAAATGGGTGAAATCTGAAGATAACCAAAGGATGACTGAAGACCATCAGCCAAACTCAGGGAAGGCTTCCAGAAAAGGGTTTAAAATAAGAATATAACCAAACAGTCAGGTACAAATCTACCATGGGATCAAAAGTCAGAGAAAGAAACTGGTTGGAAAGAATCCAGGCAAATAGTCTGTCAAAAAAACACTCAGAGCTCAGAGAGTGAGCAGTAAATACACCGAAATGTGTGAGCAACAGTTTGATATTGGGAGAGCTTCTAAAACTATTAGGGCAGGTTATACGGAAATGAATAGTTTTGCGTAGGCCTTCCTACAAAGCTGTGATCATATATGTTGCGATCTTTTTTTTTTTTCCCCCTAAATCCTTACTATAAAAACTACAGTTCCTGGAACATAACAATATGTTCACAAAAAGCTGAACGACAGGAGGGGAAAATGGCAGATATCAGATATAATTACAAAATGCTTGATACCTGACTCGGCTCTCCTGGTAAGATCTAGAGTTTCTAAGTAAATTAGGCTACACCCTGAAAAGAGGAGATAGGTAGGAGTGCACGGCAGAAATAAAACATAAATCCATCAACTTACATTATGTAGAGCCTGACATGACCTTTCCATGTAAAATCAGAAGGACAAAGCACAGGTTGCTGGGCTTACGGGATATACAGTACACCAGCTCCCTACACACCCAACACATCAACAATTACAAAACATCTTCTGGTTTTCAGTACTTATGTCTTTACGGTATACATTTTATTAAACCCATCCCAAAAGAGTTCATGTTGCTGGATGCTACTGTCAATGTGATTATTTTTTTCATTTTATTTTTCAGTTGTTTATTGCCTTTGTATACAAATACAACTTATTATTTCAATCACTTAAATGGTTAACATTTGTTTTGTGGCCCAGAGTATGGTCTATCTTGGTGCATGTGTCATGCATGCTTGCAAAGAACTCATGCTCTGCCATTAAGTGGAATGTTTTAGAGATATCAACTAAGCCATGTGGGCTCATGACAGTGTTGTTCAAATATTCGTTTCTCATTCACAATTTATAGACTACTTTTCTATCAATTTCTAGGATGAGGATGTTAAATCTAATTGTAATTGTTCATTTGTCTGCTTCTTTTCACCTCTGTCAATAGATGCTTCATGTGTTCTGAAACACCTACTTTTAGAATTTAATATATATGTAGGATTTTTAGGTTTTGATAAACTGACTCATCACTGTGCATGTCTCTATCTCTGTTAATATCCCCTGTCATGAAATCTACTTTTTATGATATTAACAGCAATTCCAGGTTAAGTTTAGTGTTTCTATGGTGACTCTTTCTTCATTCTTTCAACTCAACTCTGTATTTATATTTATGTTAATTTTTTCAAAGTATATAGTTATATCTAAACTTTTATTTACTCTTAAAATTGGAGAATTTATACCACTTATATTTATAGCATTTATTAATATGGTTGGGTTAAATATACCATCTTGCTATTAGTCTTCTAAATTTTATACTTGTTCTTTCTTCCTTATTTTTCTCTTTTTCTTTCTGCTTTTTAGATTACTTGGGTGTTAGTATGTCATTTAATGTCTGCATCTGGTTTATTAGCTATATGTATTTTAATTTTTTAGTACTTTCTCAAAGTTTACAATGGGTATTTTTCACTTTTCAGGGTTGGAGGTAAAGAATATGTTTATTATCTTGACTATGGCGATGGTTTTACAGCATGTGTTCGTGTAAAAGATTATCAAACTTATAACTTTAAATGTTCCATGCATTGCATGTCAATTATACCACACCAAATCTGTGGGAAAAAAAAAAAAAAAGAGGAGAAAGAACATCAGGGTAATTGGCACCAACCACATTTTAACAAGGTTTTAAGTCCACTACATAGTAAAAAGTGTGGTACTGGACAAAATCCTGCCTAGTATAATAATGTATAACAAGTAATATTCTTGAGTTTTTCTTCTATCTGGAAAATTGGAACATACCGTTCATTAAGATCTAAGACAAATCTTGAAACATCAAAAGCATTTTTGAAGTCCCTCTAGCTATCTTACCCATAGAGGTCATTTGGAAGAAAAAATATAACCAAAACTTCATAATTTAAAAGAGCCCCAAAAATCAAACCTTCAACTGTGAGTATTCCATTCCAGAATGTGCTCTTATCTACATTATATTCACCTATTCCATTTTTTTCTCTTATTTTTTCTCAATTTTGCTTCTGAAGATAGGATGGTATAATTTTTTTTTTCCCCTGCTAAGGGCCACAGAGTAAATATTTTAGAGTTTTCAGATTACACTCCATCTCTGTCTCCTTTGTTTTTCTTTTTTATAATGCTTTCAAAATGTGAAAACAATTCTTACCTTGAGGGCTGAACATAAACAAGCCACAGGCCACAATCTGCAAATCCCTTGCTCTAAAGTAAATTGCTTTTGACGTGATTTGGGACCTTATCAATTGCTATGGACCACAAGCACTCCAAAGGCAGAGACACAATAATTGCGTATGGTAAAATACATTCAAAATGTTTCCTTCTTATATTTCACCACAATATGGATTAGGAGAATATTCAAAAACTTTAAGCATCTATTTCAGTTGGCATAGAGTGAGAACTGACATGTTAACATTTTAGTCAGTCTCTCGAATTCTAGGTTTGGTTTCTAAGTATTTGTAACTTAATGGAAACCCTGAAAAACCTTTAACTAAGCTAAGTAAGTCAACTGTTTTGTGCCTGCAAAAATATTTTATTTTTTTAAAAGATTTTATTTATTTGACAGACAGAGATCACAAGTAGGTAGACAGGCAGGCAGAGAGAGAAGAAGAAGCAGGTTCCCTATCAGCAGAGCGCCTGATGCACAGCTCAATCCTAGGACCCCATGATTATGACCTGAGCTGAAGGCAGACGCTTTAACCCACTGAGCCACCCAGGTACCCCTGCAAAAATATTTTAAATGAATTGGAAATATTTAATCTGTATAGCTTTCCCATTAGGTTAATAATTCATTATTTCGCAAATAAACGTCAATATAAATGTTATACAATAAATGTTAAACAATAATCTTTGTTTTAAACTACATGATTTTTTAAATTTGCATTAAAGGCATATTTGGAAAGGTGTACAAAAATATATTCAACATTTAAGCAGCTGCCTTCGGCTCAGGTAATGATCCCAGCGTCCTGGGATCGAGTCCCACATCGGGATCCTTGCTCCGCAGGGAGCCTACTTCTCCCTCTGACTCTGCCTTCCACTCTGACTGCCTGTGCTCATTCTCTCTCTGACAAATAAATAAAATCTTAAAAAAAAAAAAAAAAGGGGACGCCTGGGTGGCTCAGTTGGTTAAAAATATTATCATTTATTTCCATAGGGCACCAATTCTTAAAACTGTCTCTTCTACCATTTTGTTTGAGTGAATGTTTCAGCATTATTATTCACATATTTGACAGATGTTCACTCAGCATCTAAGTTTTCTACTTAGACTATACAATGGAGAATAAGATAATCATGGTCCTTACAATGATGGGGTCTATTACCTATGAGGTTGAAAGGTGATGAAAAGGAAATAGACAAAATAATTACAAACTATTCAAAGTGAAGAAAGTAAACAGAACAACCTGGGGTAGACAAAATAGCCTCTAAAATAAAAGAGTTTAGTGAGGAATCAAAGGTAGAAGAAAATGCAAAATTCTGGAGACATGTAGCCAAAAAACCTCACAGCTTAGGAAGGACAGTGAAAAGATATTAAATGAAAATGATGAAGTCCCAGAACCTAAGTCAGGTTCGGTGGGGTGAGGTTTGGAGCTGACGACTAAAGGAAGAATTCTTAAGACATCTTTGGTGCAAAATGGTGGTTTATTAAAGCACGGGGACAGGACCCGTGGGCAGGAAGAGCTGCTGCCCCGGGTTGTGAGGGTAGGCATGTTATATACCTTGCGGTTGGGGGAAGGTGAGGGGATGGGAGGTTTCAACAGAGTTTTCACATGTTAAGGAGGGCCTACAAGGTGCCAGGGGGAGGCCTTACCCTTATGGCTTGATCAATGTCGTCTTTAGGTCAGGCATTGACATCAAGATAATTGGGAGACTCTTGGTGGGGTATTATGATCCTGCTATCATTTACATTCCCTTCTACATCAGTCTCCTCCAGTTTATGGTGGGAGGGAGACATTAGGGCTTCAGGAACCGAGAGTTGTTTGCCTCTGGAAATTTGTGCTATTGATAAGGTAACCTCCCTGTTTAGGTCTCTAGGACATCTGTAGAGCAAGGGAGATTCCTGTTCTGCAGGATTGCGATTCCTGCAAGTTAACTATTTATCGTTTTATGGCGGTCAGGGGTGCCTGAGGAATGCTACACATATGGAGGGGAGTGGGTGAAGAGGGGGTGCAAGGCGCCAGCTTTTGCTTTGTCCTCAGCCAGCCTCCTGCTCCCTCATCATTCCTCCCTGAACAATTTTGACCCTTAAATCTTTAAGGTGGTTGAAGGTGGAAGGTCTCATCTTCTGTAACTTCTTCGTGCTGAATAGGGGCGTAGAGCTGTCCCTATCTGCTCGGGTCAATATTGATCAGGGTAGGAATGTATAAGGGAGTTACAAAAGGTGGAGGAAGCTGAATCCAGCGCTGACAGTGAAGAGGCGTCCTCGCGTGCGACAAGGATCATCTGTCATGGTGTAGTCATTGTAGCAATGGAGTCTCGGCACCAAGTAGAGAAACATGGAACAAAGCAACATATTAAGGTTAATAAGGTGATAAGAATGAGAAGCCCGAAAAGGAGATTTTTAATTGTGGGCCATAGTCCTCCTTCAAACCAGGAACTTATCCATTTCCTGAGAGAGAAAGACCTTGTAGAGCCTTAATCTGGGCATTCATATCCTTTATTAGTCCTGTGATATTTTGCGATAGTCTGGGATGTACACACAACATTCTGTTTGATAACTGCACGTGTGCCACCCTGGGCTGCTGTCAGGACATCTAAGGCCATCCTATTTTGTAGGATTGCCTTGAGTATTTGTGAGACTTCGGTATTAAGTAGGGAGATACTATTTAGTGAATCACTAAGCACCTTTGTAGTGTATTTATTACGGGCTTCTACATGCCACATGACATCCTCTAGTTCCGCAGATGGAACAAAAATGGATGCTAAGTGATCATACCATTTAAAAACAGATCGTGTCCATCTTTGTTTCAAGTTGGGGAGATTAGCTGGAGTTGTAATGGTTTTAGTAATGCGCCCATGAATCCAGGCAAATCCTAAAGTACAGCGACCTATCCATCCTGGAGGAAGCCAGGGCCACAGGTTGGTTCCACATATCCAGTGGGTTCCGTTTGGAGCTGGCCATCTAATGTCAGGTCGCCTTATCCAGTCAGTAGCAAACCAGTCAGTAGCCTGGAGTACTATTACTTAGGAACACATTTCTAGTGATAGCCATCCCAGATATCGTGTGTTATTTGCCCAAGTATCATATGTATGATTCTTTTGTTTCCAGCATAAAACTGCCTTTTAACTGAGCTGTCCAATCATGGGTGTGAACCACAAATATGTATCCTGGATCTGAGGGTTTTGTAACTTAGGCCCATATTTGATTGGGGAGTTATGGCTTGATAGCAATCCCCTTTCCTTCCAAATAACTCCATGGGCATGTAGTACCAGGAAAGCATATTTGGAGTCAGTATAAATGTTAATTCTTAGGCTTTGGCAATTGCAATGTGCTAGTAAGCACTATGGCATATCTACCTTTTCTTATTCTTTCTATGAAAACTACTGTCATCAGAAAACCAACTGTCATTGATATTTTTAACAGGGGCAACTTAAATCTGGCCATATAGAGTAAGCAAGATCAATAACCTCTGAACATTTTTGCTCTATAAAGAAGTACAGTGGTCAGGTTCAGGCATACAGGTAACTAGGTTTAAAGTTTGACAAGTTTTAAGTATTATTTCTGGCATATCTGTTAGTGTAGCCCAGTATTTAATAAGTCGGCCTCCATCATCCATTGGTGGCCTTTGGCTTCTAAGACAAATCTGGACCTGATGTGAAGTCATTACAGTCAGGGACTGTCCCATAGTGAGCTTTAAGGCTATTTTTATGAGGAGGGCTGCTCTATGCTTAGCTAAAGCATCTGTTTGCAATTGTAACTCAACAGAGGTGGCCTCTAGGATAAATATGACTAAGAGATGAAACCAATAAGAAGACCTTTGAGTGGTCCAGGCTTAACAATATCCTGATTACAGAGGATCACTGGCAAGTGAGAAAACTTGTCAAGAGATAAGGGGAGTTTCCCATGCATCATCCAATCCACTCATAATGAAAGTGGGGTCATCCATTGCCTCCACAAGTCCATAGTTAATCCTATGGAGTGTAGTATGCTGGCTTTTAGGCAATTTCATTATCCCAGCCACACATAAGGTGTTAGTTAAGTTATATAATTGTAGGGGAATCAATCCCATTTTCTAGTTGTTTAATCATGTGTGAGGGGGTTCTACTAATATCCCCACAAAATAATAAGATTGACTAAAGAAGCTATTGTGCAACTTTTCTCAAGCTTACCTCAAATTGTTTAGCTTAAGTAAACAAACATTTAAAGACAATCAAATCTAGAATTTAATACCCATAAAGGTGTGTTATTAAAACGTAATTTTTCTCTCTAAAATAACCCTCATTTCCAGAGATAGCCAAATCAGGACTAATTCATTTGAGAAACAAGTCCAGTTTTAACAAACTTGGCCCATTATTTACATAAGCTCAGCAAGAAGAGTTGAGTGTGATCATATAGATCTTTTAGAATCTGCTTTGCTGGAACTTTGTATAAGGAATCTCTAGGTTGAACTTTTAGTATCCTCTCCGGGCCAGAAGCCAAGCCCTGTACTTGCCATCAGGCATGCCTGCAGTACCTTTGGGCGAATTCCTCTTCCTGAGACTGCACCTACCAAGGAATGACATTCTTTACTCACCTGGTGAGGCTGCTGGGAACT
This sequence comes from Mustela nivalis, assembly GCF_964662115.1. Classification (NCBI taxonomy): domain Eukaryota; kingdom Metazoa; phylum Chordata; class Mammalia; order Carnivora; family Mustelidae; genus Mustela; species Mustela nivalis. The sequence continues at coordinate 40,358,236 of NC_139022.1, read as the reverse complement.
CTGTAAGCAAGGTATCAGGCCAACAGTCCCAAGGGGCTTTATGGCTCCAGGTTTCATAAAGTCAACCTTAGTTCCTTTAAACTGTCTGGTCATACCCGAGTCTTTTCAAATATGACATCCCAGCCAAAGCCTTGGTAAAATAACCCGTGTTTCCAATTCTTTCCTGTTACAAGGAGAACAGATTCTTATAGAACTTATGCAAATGACTGATTGCCATGGAAGAAAGAATACTTACTGAGACCTTTTGGTTTCAGAGGGTTCAGATAGAGAGAAAGGGTGAATGCTTTGATTTGTTTTTTTACATCTCTGTAAGTTACAGATAACTTAAGAAAAAGTATCCCTAGTCTGGAAGAGCAAACATTAGAGAGAACCAGCAATGTTTAAAGTAAGACAAAACACTAAGAGACACAACACTATAATCTTTTAGTTCATTTAGTCCCATGTTACTAATTCTGGTGAATGCACCTTTAGTTAGTTTTGGAAATTCTTACCCATTTCAGTTTTAGGATTTTCAAGTATATCAAATATCTGTATTTGTCCTGAAAGTTCTTTATAAGAATCTCCTTGGAGATAAAACTCATTTTACAAGAGAATTAAAACAATTATAAATGACAAAAACTCAGAATGGATATGGTTAGAGCTAAAGAGACACGGGAGTTTACAATTTAGCTGCAAGGAAATAGGTTATTTCTGTGATACATAACATTTCCATAATTACAGTATCAAGCGGTGATCTCTCAAAACGTTAAAACTTTAGGAAGTGCGTAGAATCTCTAGAATAGTTATAGTATTTTCCCAAATGTAACCCAAGGTTTATCATTGGTTCAGTAGTACTTCATGAGCAATTTCACATACCAAGGAAAAGCCTGAGTTACGATTTAAATCTTGTCAACATTTGCTAAAATCTTAGAAAGTTTTGAAGCACATGCCTAAATATAATTAGGGTTGTTAAACACCTGATAAAACTGAACATAGAAACTGGTTTTTCTGGGCAGGCAAAGAGAAAACCATTTACATTTTCTTAACAGCAGATCAATTGATCTAAGAAAACATTGTCCTTTTGAACAGAGACAATTTCAGTCTTGTACCAATGTACCTTTAAAACCCATTCATTTCAATCTTAGTCCATTCTTGACCATAGCTAAAATTCCTTTTCTGAAGATTTCCCTTCACAAACCTTCTACAACTTTCCTTTGCATTCAGGTTTTGTCCCAAGCCATTTCCTTCCAAACAACTATCTCATTTAGGACAAAATTACCTTCCTTTACCTTCAACAAAATGTATTCCCATTCCTTAAATCTTTCTTACATATCTCCTACTTTCCTACATACAGAGTTTCCCTTTATTTCCATCAGTCTTAGTTACACTAAGCAGAACTTCGTATTCTTAGAAACACCTTTAGTTATTAACCAATTGTGAACTGTTACAACAAAGTTTTTCAGGTGGCAATTTATGAATCAGTTAAGTGGAAAACAAGTCTACCAGTAGATTTAAATACTCTTAGTTTCTTTGCAGTAAGAAGTCAAAAGCACAACCCTACATCCAGTAATTAATTTTTTTATCCTGTTTGGTTAAGATATAGATGTCCACAATTCAATTCCATTTGTCATCCTAGCAAAACTTTAAAACTTTCAGGTTACCAAAGACTTTGAAAGCTACTTCAGCAATTACCCATTAGAATTTTGAGACAAACAATTAACCATCAGTTTAGTCATTTCTTTCCTAACAAATTTTAACAACACAAGTTTATTTGACCTTCAATAAACTTTGATAGAATAAAAGCTTCACATTTACTGCTGTTACTTTAAAGACGCATCTTATCTTAATTAAACCAACAAACTTAACTTAGTTCCAATAGTGATTCATGTTCCACCTGGGGCCACTCCACTTTGAATGTTTACCTGAGACATGCGTGGGAAGATCTGGAGTGGGGGTGTTAGGTCCAGGGGGTGCTCTTCTTGCTCCTTGACAGTGAAGAGAGGAGCCATGGTGCATGATCTAGAGGCTAGTCATGCAGGCTGCACGCATGTTGGTGCAGAAACAGAAGGGGAAAACAGAGGAAACAAAGTGCTGCCAGGAGGCAGAGAAAGGATTCCCGGTTTTAGAGCTCATAAGCCCCAACAGAGGAGCAGACGCCATGCTTTCCCACCAGCAAGGGGGGGAGGGGTTAGGCAGTCCAAGTCAGGCTAAAGAACACAGGGAAACTTCCCCGAAACAAAGAGAGTTTCGGCAGCTGCTTGAGAATATTCCTTATAGTCTCTGTCTCGAGTTAGACTAACCCCAGTTGGCTCCAGTTATAGCCATTACCACTGGAAGTGAGTGAGGGAGAAGACCCCACATCTATTAGAAGAAACAGAGAGAAATAAAGCCAGAGTCCCCTTTGCTAGGGATGGCCCAACAACCTGGGTTTACTAGAAGAAGGCTTATTTACGTAATTATCATCAAATATGTCAGAAGAAAGTTTACTAGAGGACTCATTTGGGCAAACACATTCCACAAAAGCCCCTTAGTCTGGGGTCCTGGTGCAGAGCAATGAAGGCCAAGGTAAGAGCGGTGAAGGTATCCTAGGTCCATTTGCCCTGTTTCCTGCAGAGGAGATCTAACTGATAGATCCCACTGAGGCCATGCAGTGTTACAGGAGCTCAGTCCTTTCCTAAATTTTGCAATCCAAATTATTTCCAGTGGGTTAAAAGGCACCCCAAGGTAGAGTCCTTGGGAACTGAAGCCAGAAAAGTAATGAAGGTCCCTTACCAAATCCCCAACTCCTGGGTGGCATCCCACACAGGGTATGTCAGAGGTTTTAGGTGTCAAAAGTGACCAGAGGCGTCCCTCAAGATACGCTATTGATCACCATCATGCCTTAAAAGGCCCTGGAGGGGTGCCGGCGTCCCTCCACTTCCCCATCACATCCTAGGCTATAGATGGGTGCCTGGTGAATGGACTAGGAAATTGTGCCATGCCAAGCCATTGTCTATCCTGAAAACTGCATACTGTTTTGCCATATTAACCAATGGAAATACTAGAAAAGTTTGGCAAGGGGAAATTACCCAATTTCATAGCTTTAGGCAGTTTGTAGAAGACACTGACAAGAAACAGTAAAGTCTGAAATCCATCATGGTCTATGCGACATTCCAACACATATGGTCCTTGCAGCCAACTTCCCTAGGAAACGGTCCCCAGTTGTGTTTTAATTCAATCGGGTACTGGTTTCTGCCGGCTCCCAGTGGAGGTCTCGCGGCCAGAAGTGGCTAGACCAGGGATGTGGAGGGGATCACATTAGATCAATCAGGAGGAAACCTAACACGGGAGTCTTAAGATTGGCAGCCGTCCTGGTGACTTAGGTGGCTGTCCCGTGCCCAAGAGAGACAACTTTCTATAAGAGCAGGAATAAAGAGAGGCCATCAAGTTTCTGGGTCTTATTGCCATTCTGGCCAGGGCACTAACTTACAGCCAAAAGGCAGACACTCTCCTCCCTGTAGAGTAGCCACGGGATAGAGGATTACAGCCTGAGCAATTGACATGCAAGTGTCCAATAAGACCATACTCCTTGTAAAGCCCTGAAATCAGAGTAAAGGAAAAGGAGAGAAAGTACTCACCAATTTGCACCGAAGCTCAGAGTCCAAATGTAAAGACTCACAAATCTCCTGGCTGGCTCGCCAAAAATGATGAAGTCCCAGAACCTAAGTCAGGTTCGGTGGGGTGAGGTTTGGAGCTGACGACTAAAGGAAGAATTCTTAAGACATCTTTGGTGCAAAATGGTGGTTTATTAAAGCACGGGGACAGGACCCGTGGGCAGGAAGAGCTGCTGCCCCGGGTTGTGAGGGTAGGCATGTTATATACCTTGCGGTTGGGGGAAGGTGAGGGGATGGGAGGTTTCAATAGAGTTTTCACATGTTAAGGAGGGCCTACAAGGTGCCAGGGGGAGGCCTTACCCTTATGGCTTGATCAATGTCGTCTTTAGGTCAGGCATTAACATCAAGATAATTGGGAGACTCTTGGTGGGGTATTATGATCCTGCTATCATTTACATTCCCTTCTACATCAGTCTCCTCCAGTTTATGGTGGGAGGGAGACATTAGGGCTTCAGGAACCGAGAGTTGTTTGCCTCTGGAAATTTGTGCTATTGATAAGGTAACCTCCCTGTTTAGGTCTCTAGGACATCTGTAGAGCAAGGGAGATTCCTGTTCTGCAGGATTGCGATCCCTGCAAGTTAACTATTTATCGTTTTATGGAGGTCAGGGGTGCCTGAGGAATGCTACACATATGGAAGGGAGTGGGTGAAGAGGGGGTGCAAGGCACCAGCTTTTGCTTTGTCCTCAGCCAGCCTCCTGCTCCCTCATCAGATGTAGTCTAATGTGCTTTAGAACTTATTTAGATGTCAGTTGTCTGAGGTGGTGATCATGAGCAAGTGCTGTGAAATTAGGATGAGGACATGGTTGGGAGTAAGACTCCTATGGCTACTTTGAGAAAAGACTAGAGGGGCAAACAGTAGAAGGGAAATACCAGGAAAGAATCAATACAGACCCTTTCCCCAAGAAAAGATAGGCTTCATTTGAGAAAGGATAGTGGTTTAGAATAGACTGGTAGCAGAAGGATGAAAAAGGGTGAATGGACATGGAGATGTAGATCAAAAGGAAAGCTAAATACCCCAGTTCATTAACATATCTGTAGGAATGATCTAGTAGAAAGAGGAAAACTAATGAGGCAAAAACAAGAAGAAATAAAGATTCAAAGCATCTTAGGACTTAAGTTACACTGTTTTATTTAGTATGTGTTTTTAGAATAATAAAAATGAGGGGTAAAGTTGTTAGTTTTTTTAAAATCCCACAAAATTTAGAAGGGGAGCTTAAAACTCAAACCATAAAGTCACCCCATTCTTAAAAGTTCTCATTCATTAATCATAAATATTTGGCATGTGCCAGACCATATGCTAGATACTGAGAACACAAATATGGAGATATATGTACATTGACATCTGTGCACTTCTACTTCTGACACCACTTAGTCATCACCAGTGTAAATATTTAAAGATTTTTCCTTTACACTTTCAGTTGTACTTTAATGAAGCAAAGAAATGAGCTATCTTCAAATTGTGCAAGTACTCTTCCTCTTCTTCCTCTTCCTTTCCTTGCTTGAATAAATCATTTATCAAACCATTAAGTGAAGGAGAACAGGGTCTACCTGGACTAGGGCATGGGGATGCTGTGGTAGCTCAGAGCAGCATGTTAGAAGAGAAGCAAGATGACAGACATGGGGTGGGGCTGGAGAGAAGTGGCTAAGTGGCTAGGAGAGGGTGAGGAAGATTATCCAAGCATGGAGAGGGGGTATCCAGACATGAGATTAGGGTGAGACTACATAGCTAGAAGAGGGCGAGGAGGGTCTCCAGGCATTGGAGAAGCCCAGTGAAGGAAGTCAGATCTTAAGCAGGATGGAGAGAGTCTCCACCAGAGTGCATCTTGCTGCAGGGCTTTAGAGCCAAGTAGGGTAGGAAGGTATCCACACAAGGGGCAGCCCTGGGTATGGAGTCAGAACCAATGCTAAGTAAGGAAGGAATCCATTCCAGAGTGAGCCCAGCAGGGGGTATCTGAAAGGTTAAGGAAGGAATCCCTGTATGGAAGGCTGCCCAGTGTAGAGATTCAGAGCTTAAATCGGACAAGCCATGTGTCTATGTGGGCAGGCAATCTGGTATAAGGAATCACAGCCTTAGAGGAGGAGGGAAGGCATCCATGAGACAATACAGCTCAATGCACTGGGAATAAAGGCACATGTCCAATAGGGTTCAGAGGGCACCCACATGGGAAAGGAGTGGCCATGAAGATGAGTGATAAGTTACATACACAGAAATTGACTGACTAAGTATTATTGATAGTAACGAGAGCCAGGATTCTCATTATCAGAGAAGAAATAGAGAAAAAAACTAGAATTATACCCTGAGGTGTTGAACTGGAATCAGAAACATCAGCATAAACTCATGATACACAATGTTTCTAGATCAAAAGAGAATACACATGGGACACCTGTGTGGCTCAGCTGGTTAAGCATCTGCCTTTGGCTCAGGTCATGAGGCCTGAGGCCCAGGGCAGGCTTCCTGCTCAGTGAGGAGTCAGATTATACCACTGCCTCATCCCCCGGCTCCTCCCCATGCTTGCATTTTCTCTCTCAAATAGATAAAATCTTAAGAGAGAATACACAATAAAAGGATGTATAAATGGACAGATAGGTGTATACAAACGTACTCCAACTCTGTCTACTCACAGACCCTGAAAGTAGCAACACCCTAATGACAGTAAACCCATCCATCATCTAGAGCGTGGCTTCTGAATGCATTCTTCTCTAAAATACCCAAGGTTCCTTGAAGATATGGCTAATTCCACTAATGGATCAGGAAAAACAGAAAACAAACTTGGAATCCACTGCTGTACCAGAAAAAAAGAAGTGCTGAAATACAAAAGTATATTAGAGGGATACAAAAACCAATTTAAAACAGCTTCTTGGCCAGGACAGCAATCACGAGAGTATAACTTTAAAAAAAAAGAAAACAAACAAACAAACAAACAAAAAAACACAATGGATTGCAAATCACTTATTAAAATGCCACAAGTTTATACTGACATAAAAAGGACATAATTTTAAATTTTGAAAAGGAAAGAGACAATTATACAATTCTAAAATATATTCCCATAAAATTTATCTTGTTTTAAAAGGAGGGAAAACCTTCACAATAGAGAAGTTAGAAAAATATCCCCTTAATCAATGATCAAGCAACATCATTTTCAGTAATAGGATATATCAAAATTAGGTACCATCTGGTTGGTTAAAATAAGAAGTTTTAGAAAAGCATCACTTCTGTGATATTCCTACCAAAAGTATATAACCTAAATCAAATCTGGAAGAAACATCAGAAACACATGAATTAAGTAATATCCTAAAGAAGAACAAACAACAAAACGGTTTATAATCTTAAAAAGTGTCAAAGTTATGAAAAACAAACAAATGTTGACAAAATATTCCAGACTGAAGAAAACTAAGATGCATTACAACTAAATGCAACACTTGATTCTAAATGGGATCCTTTTTGCAATATGTAATTTTTATTGAAAAAAAAATCTCCCAAAACAAACTGAGGGTTGCTGGGGGGAGGGGGTTTGGGAGAAGGGGGTGGGATTATGGACATTGGGGAGGGTAAGTGCTTTGGTGAGTGCTGTGAAGTGTGTAAACCTGGTGATTCACAGACCTGTACCCCTGGGGATAAAAATATATGTTTATAAAAAATAAAAAATTATATAAAAACAAAAATCACTGAAATTTGAATGGAGTATGTAGGCCGGCTGACAGAAATGAATCAGTGTGAATTTCCTTGATCTGAATGGTAATCTTGTGGGTATGGAAGAGCATTCTGGATGGTAGGGCATCAGGTCAGCAACGAACTTTCATGTATTTCAACAAACAAATGATCTTGTACAACTTCTTTGTTTCAAAATATGAAAAAATTAAATAATAGTATATATGTAGTGCTGAGGTTATGATTTCAGTCTTATCATCCCAAAACTGTATATGTATTATTTTAATTTTGAGTTTACAAATAAAAAAACCTATTTTAATAATGATCCCTCTGTTCTCTCAGTTCATTCATTTATTCATGTATACTGTCATTCCTTATTCATGCAGCAATGTATTTTAACAACTACTCTATGCCAGATATGGAGTGACATGCTCAGACATTTTATATACATTTTTTCTTTAATCACCATAATATCTCTGCAAGGTATGTCCTATTACTATAATTTGCACATGGCAATAATGCTCAGGCAGTTATGTTGAGCAAGGCCAAATATAATACAGAAAAGACTGAGTAAAAGCCCAACCCTTAAAGATGCCACTCACCTGTTAACACCTGACTCAATTAAAGGCATTTAAAGACAAATCCTTAATCCTTTCAATTGAATGACCAATTAAAATAATTACGGCATTATATAAACATACCTTAAAACCACATCTTCATTATGTATTCTCACTGCTTTTATTCAAAACAGTACTAGAAGTCCTAGCCATAGCAATCTCCTAAGAAAATGAAAGTATCCAAATTGGTAAAGAAGTAAAACTGTCACTATTTGCAAATGACATAATACGACATATGGAAAACCCTAAAGGCACCAGCAAAAATCCAGTAGAACTAAAAAGTGAATTCAGTAAAGACAAAGAATAAAAAATTAATATACAAAAACCTACTGCATTTCTGTATACCAATAACAAAGTACAGAAACAAAAATTAAGGAAGCAAACTCATTTACAATTGCATGGAAAAAATAAAACACCTAGAAATAAGGTCAAGGATCTGTACTCTGAAAACCGCAAGACACTGATGAAAAAAACTGAACAAGACACAAATGGAAAGCTATTCCATGCTCCTGGATTGGAATAATTAATACAGTTAAAATGTCCACACTACCTAAGGAATCTACAGATTCTGTGTAATCTGGCAAGCATGCGGAAAAAGGATACACTTGTGCACAGTTGGTGGGAATGTAACTTTGTGTAGCTACTCTGGAAAATAGTGGGACTTCTTCAAAAAATTAAAAATAGAAATACCATATGATTCAGAAATTCAACTTGTGGAATCCACTATTTACTTAGAAAATCAAAATACTAATTTGAAAAAATATATGCATGCCTATGTAAGTAATATCCTTTGCATGCCTATGTAAGTAACATCCAGCGTTACTTACAATTGGCAAGATCTGAAAGCAACCTAAGTGTCTACTCGTAGATGAATGATTAAAAGAGATATGATATACAATCATGATGTAGTATTATTTAGCCACGTAAGAGAATGAAATCCTACCATTCACAACAACATGGGTTATTATAGAGGGTATAATGCTAAGTGGAATATGCCATAAAGACAAAGACAAACACCATATGGTTTCACTTATCTGTGGAATCTAAAAAATAAAACAAACAACAACAATGACAACAACAACAAAAAAACCCAGAAACAGATTTATAAATGTAGACAACAAACTGGTGGTTGCCAGAGGGACAGGGGTGGCTGTATGGGTAAAAGAAATGAAGGGGTTAAGAGGCAGAAAATTCTAGTTTTAAAATACTCAAGAAGATGCAAACTACAGAATAGGGAACATGGTCAGTAAGACTGTAGTACCTCTGTATGACACCAGACAGTAACTACACTTCCACAGTGAGCATTTCATAATGTATGCAATTGCTGAATCACTATTTTTTCACTACTTGAAACTAATATAATATTGTATGTCAACTATATTTCAATTAAAAAAATAAGTTCTGGGGCGCCTGGGTGGCTCAGTGGGTTGGGGCCTCTGCCTTCGGCTCAGGTCACGATCCCGGCGTCCTGGGATCGAGCCCCGCATGGGGCTCTCTGCTCTGAGGGGAGCCTGCTTCCTCCTCTCTCTCTCTGTCTGCCTCTCTGCCTGCTTGTGGTCTCTGTCTGTCAAATGAATAAAATCTTTAAAAAAAAAAAAAAGTTCTGGGGATGTAATATACACCTTGGTGATTACAGTTAATAATACTGTATTATATATTTAAAAGCTGCTAAAGGAGTAGATTGCTTTTTAAATCTCCTTCACCTATTTTACCCATCCCCCATTCACCTCCCCTCTAACAATCATCAGTTTGTTCACTAAAAAGTCTATTTTTTGGTTTGTCTCTTTTTTTTTTTCCTTTGTTCATCTTGTTTTTGTTTCTTAAACTCCACATTTGAGTAAAATCATATGCCATTTGTCTTTCTCTGACTGGCTTATTTCACTTAGCATTACATTCCCTAGACCCATGTGGTTGTAAATGGCAAGATTTCATTCTTTTAATCGCTGAATAGATTTCCATTGTATATATATACCACATCTTCTTTATCCATTCATCAATCAATGGACACTTGAGCTGCTTCCATAATTTGCCAATTGTAATAAAATCTCCAGGATGGAGAGTGGGAGACAGAGCAGTGTTATTTTGTTTTCTTTTTTTCAGAGCAGTGTTATTTTTCTTCTGCAATAAACACAAGCATGCATATATACTTTCAAATCAGTCTTTCTGTATTCTTTGGGTACAAATTGGTCTTTCTGTATTCTTTGGGTAAACAGCAGAGTGATTGCCAGATCACAGGGTAGTTCTATTTTTAATTTTTTGAGGATGCTCCATACTGTTTCCCATAGTGGCCGCACTAGTTTGCATCCCCATCAGGAGTGTACAAGGGTTCCCTTTCCTTACCATCCTTGCCAACACCTGTTGTTTCTGGCCATTCTGACAGGTATAAGGGCTAAGAGAGTAGATTTTAAAAGTGCTCCTCAGGGGGGAAAAAAAAAAAACTGTAGAAAAAGAAAAGTTCTCATCAGAATGCAAAAGCTAAGTTTATAACTATGTAACTTGATTTATGTTAATTAAGCTTATTGTGGTAATCACTTTACAATATATACATAGAGCATAGCACTATCCTGTATACTTTAAACTCACACAATGTTACATATCAATTATATCTTAATAAAAATGGAGAAAAAATGCTCCAGGATGGAGAGTAGGAGACAGAGCAGTGTTATTTTGTTTTCTTTTTTTCAGAGCAGTGTTATTTTTCTTCACTTGGTATTACTGCTTTACAGTAGCTCCTAACAAAGAAATAGAAACATGAAATAAAAATGTAACCAGGGTGGGGCGCCTGGGTGGCTCAGTGAGTTAAGCCTCTGCCTTCAGCTCAGGTCATGACCTCAGGGTCCTGGGATGGAGACCCACATCTGGCTCTCTGCTCAGCAGGGAGCCTGCTCCCCTCTCTCTCCATCTGCCTCTCTGCCTACTTGTGATCTCTTTCTCTGTGTAAATAAATAAATAAATAAATAAATAAATAAAATCTTAAAAAAAAAGTAACAGGGAAAACATATTACTAAGTGAAGAAGTCAATCTGATAATGCTAGACACTGTAAAATACCAGCTCTTAAGACACTGTGAAAAAGGCAAAGCTGAGGAGAGAGTAAAAAGATCTGTGACTCCCAGGGAAAGAGGGATAAACAGGTAGAGCAGTGAGGAGTTTTAGAGCAGTGCGACTACTGTGATACTGTAACGATGGACATATGTTCTTATTCATGTGTCCAAAGCCATAAAACAGACAACACCAAGAAGGAATCCTAATGTAAATGATGGACATTGGATGATAATGATGTGTCAATGTAGATTTACTGATTGTAACAAACATATTACTCCAGGGAAGCTTTGGTAGCTTAGTTGGTTAAGCATCCACCTTCAGCTCAGGTCATGATTCTGGGATCCTTGGATCGAGTCCTGTATCTGACTCCTTGCTCAGCGGGGAATCTGCTTCTCCTCTGCTTGCCACTCCCTCTACTTATGCACTCTCTCGCTCTCTCTCCTCTCTGACAAATAAATAAACAAAATCTTTAAAAAAAAAGAAGTACCACTCCAGTGGGGTATCATGAGGTGGCTATGCATGTATGGGGGTAGACAATATGCAGGCAATCTCCTTCCACCCACTTAGCTGTGAAACCAATACTTCTGTAAAATAATGTCTAAAAAAAAAAAAAAAATGTGATCAAGGACCCAGCCCTGAGCTTCCATTAGGTCACTCAAGATCTTCAATCCTGATACTCTGGCCCCATAACTAGCTGGTAAGTTCCAATTCTGAAACTACTGTTACAATGAACCAGGCAAAGATACCTAAAGAGATGAGAAGATTCCCCACTAACTTCCCAAGAAAATTAGGAGAGGATTAGAATGTCGCCAAAAGCCAAAGGAAGCTGAGCTACCACCCATAAATAGACTTCAGCATTTTCCTTTCTCCACTGAGAAAGAAATTTGGACATCATCTTATTTTCAGGAGATAGAAGGGGCTGCTTACCACTGCCACCCCTGAGAATGACTGCATTTCCCAGGGAGTCTGAGCAGCAGAGAAAACAAGTGAGGGAGGGCTATTTAGCCCAGAGAAAGAAGGCAAAGATGGGGAACCTGGGGATGAGGGTGCAATGCTGAGTGGGGTAAGAAGAGCTCCCTCCCTGGCTGCCCACTGACCTTCAATAAATAAGCCAAAGAGATCAAGGGACAATTAGTGCTTGAGTTCATGGGGAAGCTAACAAGAGACAAAGAATGGTACCCATCTGCCCTTGGGGTAGAGGGTGTAGGAAGGTATTAGACCTGCACAGTTAGAACACTGTGGTTACAGACCTCATCTTCCCTCATCTGCAAGGGCCAAGAAAGTCTCAAGGGTCCTTGGGTTGTGTAAAAAGTGGTCCATATTCTATCATAGATTATCATGTTAAATGGAGGGGAAGGCCAGGAGAGAAGCAGAAAATGAAGTCTGCTCATTCAAATATGAAGTGAAATGCAAAATAATAATAATAATAAATAAATAAATCAGCTTTTCTCATTGCGAAGAATTTTCAAAATTTTCCTCATCTGAAATCACTGAACATAACTGAGTAATATCGATATACCTACACATATATATACACACTATCACAGATACCGACTTATTTTCACACATGTAAATGCATACATACCCATATGCAGTAGATTATATACTGAGAGAGAACAGAAATAATGAAGTCTCATTTTATGATGAAGTAGGTTATACAAGGAATAGTGAAAAGCTCTTGGAAATACTGAAGGAAGTACTGCCACATCATAAAACATAGATCTGCCCTCCTCCAGTATCTGCAAAACAATAAAGATTCCCAAATAAGGAATAAGACGTAATTTATTTGATTGAGGACCACATGATGTTGGCTGACATCTTTGTACCTTTAAACACAGGAATGGCACTTACAATGGTGGATTTATAAGAAGATGTGATCCTCAGAACCGAGGTGGGCTCTAACACAGAATAATCAACTCCCATCTCTCACTGACATATTAAGGAAGCTAAGGTGAGAAGAATCTGTAGTACCTAAATTATAATCATTTTCTTTGGGGGGGGGAACTATATAGCTATAGATTCACAAGACTATGTGTTCATACAGAGAGTGTCACAAATCAAAGTGAAGATTATAAAAAATCCATTAAAAAAAAAAGAAAACCTTTAAAAATACACCAGGAGGAAAAAAAAAAATACACCAGGAGGAAGAGTGGTAAGAGAAGGAATTTTACCTTGCCAGTCACTTCAACAAATAATTACTTTGTGCTAATCCTACTTATTACATGCCATGTACATGAAAAGCCTCTTCCCTAAAGACAGAAGAAAACAAAATTAATTGGGATATGGGGAGCTAACTAAAGGAAAAAAGCTCTACTTTAAAATAAAAAAATACATCTTAACTTTTTTTATCATATTTATAAATTATATCAGATTTTTAAACCCATAGAACTCTTATTAATTCAAAAAAAATTAGAAATTCTGAAGACTCATTAGGCATTACTATAAATAAAAAAGTCTGTGGGGTGCCTGTGTGGCTCATTTGGTTAAGTGTTACACTCTTGATTTCAGTTCAGGTCATAATCTCAGGGTCCTGGGATTCAGCCCCAAGTAGGGCTCTACATGCAGCAGGGAGTCAGACTGAGAATTTTTCTCCCTCTCTCTCTGCCCCTCCTCCACTCGCAGGCTCTTTCTCTAAAATCAATCAATCAATCAACCCTTCAATAATCTGAAAGAAAAATCACATTAGAAAACTGAAAGCACAGGCAGTGGTTTAAATAATGGGTTAAGGAAGATGAGATTGAGCATGTATGAGTGCAGAACTGATGAACAAAGGAAGTTCACTGCTAAGTATATGTTCGTATATGTGTAACATAACATCCATACTACCCATGCAGCTTAGTACACTGGAAATATATCTCTTTGAAATTTAACTATAGAAAAAAAAAAAAAAAACTTTATTCCCTATCAGAAAACCGATTAAAAAAAAAAAAAAAAAAACATAACCCCAACTTGGACCATTCTGTGAAATCTGATCCATTTCATCTTCCTTCCCCTGCAGGATCACAAAACAATCCCCCACCTTACCCCCACATGCAAAAGGCCCACCACTGATGTCTGTATGGCAGCAATTGACAGAACAGACCCATATAAATTTTCCACAGGGCAGCAGGATGGTTATTAAATCACTGCTGAGTCACACCTATGTTCATCTTCTAGAAATGCAGAGACAAGTGCTCTGGCTGGTAACTGTGTGTAAGCTCCTGGCTCCAGTTCAGTAATTGCAGGGAAGCCAAATCCATCTTGCTTCCTGCGGAGAGGATCAGGATAAAGGAAAGTGCTGCCACAGGTCTGCACCTGAAATCTAACAGAGGCTGGGGTCTCTGTAGCCCTTGAAAGGAAGGTCTGGGTGCTAGGAAACCCTGTGTAGAAAAAGCTTCATCTCCTTTCTGCTATAATCTGAGAATTACCCTCTATTTCTGGTATCTATAGTTTCATGTGTGTTTCTCTTTCACACTGCGGTGTTTCATTCCTTCCAAATACAGGTGTCCACGAAGTTCTTGAAAAGTATATAATGTATTCTAGTAAATTTTAAAAGCAATGAGAATGTACAGGGGAAGTGGGCCAATGATGTCTTCACTGTGAATGCACACCTTTCTGTCTCATCCCCCCCTTTCCATAATACCCTTCTCCCACTCAGAAATTAAGAGAAAATTCTTATCCCTTAGAAAATAGATTCATTTTCTTCTCCACAATGCTGGTATTATCTGACATACAGTCTCACATTGATTCAGAGTCTATCTTAAATGGGTTTATCAAGAAATCACCCTCAAATAAATATAATGTGCACTGTAGGAGAAATTCTTGTAAATAGAATGTTCTCAACCTTATTATCTCTTATACAGAGATGTAAAAGTCACAGGTACTCGGTACAAGTATAAAAATCTATACAGTATGCCAATCACCAGGCATTTCCTGGAAAACCAAGTGATATCACAAGGGGTTGAAGAGACTCAAAGAAGTTTAACCCATGACTTCTGCCTCCAATATGCCTACTGATATGTTGGAGTGACAGATCTGAACCTAGATTTGGTGGCCAGCTTTTCCCATTTTATTCATTTCCTTATGTAGCTAAATTTACCCATCCCTTCACTTTGAAAATCATCACAAACTATATGACACAAGAACATTCTGTCTGGACACCTATTTGTAAATATTGTTAAAGCTGGGCTAAGTTCCTATATTAAAGGAAAACCTATAATAGCTATGATGTTCAGCTGCCCCTTTTGATATTCAAGTGTTTATAAAATATGGTTCAAGTGTTTATAAAACTGGTCTCCTAGCAATGATCTCCAAATACAATGAATGTCACGTTAGAGGTGGCCACTCTTACCCTGAAATCATACTTTTTGTAAGATTTCTTCTAAAATAATGCTACTGGCTCCTCTCTCTCTCTCTCTGCCTTATTCTGAGATTCTACCCAAGTTTGGAAGAGGGAACTGAATAGACCTTGAAAACAACTAAGAACCCTGTGCCATCTCTGCTTCTTCACTGAGAGGGGCTTCCTGTCTCTCTCTCTACACTGCTTGGGACAAGTACCCTGCCCTAAAAAAGCAGACCTGAAATCATCCTGTCATATTGTTTCAATATGTTTAGAAAATAGATAAAGCATTTGGAAGCCCATCGTCAGTACACATCTAAAACCACATTCTCCTTTCTATGTATAAAGTGGATAATGTTACCCTTCCTCATCCCTCTCCCATCTCCCCCTTCCTTCTGGTCTTACTCATTCCTATGTTCTAAACTCTGAGTACCAGAGTATAAAGACAAGAATAAGTTCTCTCTCCACAATGCCAACATGGTGTAATGTAGCTTCATGGAAAACATTTATTTTATGATAATTGTGAACTCATCAATGACCTGATGATTGATTTGAAATAACCTAGAATTTCCTAAGTCTACAGGCTCAGTACAAATACCTTTTTTAAAAAATATTTTATTTATTTATTTGACAGACAGAGATCACAAGTAGGCAGAGAGGCAGGCAGAGAGAGGGAGGAGGAAGCAGGCTCCCCGCTGATCAGAGAGCCCCATGCGGGGCTGGATCCAAGGACCCTGGGATCATGACCTGAGCCGAAGGCAGAGGCTTAACCCACTGAGCCACCCAGGCGCCCCAGTACAAATATCTTTTATCTGCAACCCCATCCTAGCTTTTTTTTTTTTTTTTAAATAAACATACAATATATTTTTATCCCCAGGGGTACAGGTCTGTGAATCTCCAGGCTTATACACTTCACAGCACTCACCAAAACACATACCTTCCCCAATGTCCATAACCTCACCCCCTTTCTCCCAACCCCCCTCCCCCCAGCAACCCTCAGTTTGTTTTGTAAGATTAAGAGTCACTTATGGTTTGTCTTCCTCCCAATCCCATCTTGTCCCATCCTAGCTTTTTATATGACATCCCACTGCAAACAACTCAAGTGATCATTTGCCATGTTTTAATTATCCAGTATTTTTAGAAGATCCCTTTTCTGTTTAGAAAATACCCCAAATTCTAAGTTGTGGGGTTAGTATGTTCTTCTCTGATGAACACTATCAGCTTCTAAGTCTGGCTCTTCAGCTTTCTTGAAATGATGAAACTTTGACTGATTCTTTAGCTACTTTAACTATGCTGCCATCTCTTAAATACAGTAAAGAGCCCAAAAAAATCCTCTGAACCTTTTCGGGTTAGCCAGAACTGCCCCCTCCCCACCAGTGGCAGTGGCCTTCGTTAACCTATGGCTTTGCTCCTGAGAGTATCATTGAATTCAAGAGAAGAGTCTTTAACGGAAGTTCAATGTACATTGGATTTTTTTTTTTCACTTTTCAAGTCTAAAAAAAATTTCTACCTTCTCTAAAAGCTTCTGCCTACATACATCAACCCCTTATGTTTGTTTCTTATTTCCCAACTCCAAAAACACAAACTGTCTCTACAATAAAATTATCCCTATCAAAAGTAGATTGCTCTTAAAAGAGAAGACAGGGAGTTAATCATCACTGAGTATGCATTATGGGACAAACAATGAAATAAATGCTTTATCTACATTATTATCTACATTATGTCCTTTGACTTTCCCATTCTAACTCCAAAAATAATATGAATTTTCTATCTGTTATCTTACAGATGAGGAAAGAAAGGTTCACAGAAACGATGTTAACGTGCAGCAGGTCACGCAGCCACGACCTGCACACAAGACTGCAGAAACCCAGCTATTTTATTTTACTACACACTGGAATACAGAATACTGGATCCTATGTCAGGAATAACATGCTGCATTTTAGACAAATGCCACAGGGCAAGATGGTTTCCATGGAAACACAGGACAGCAGAAAAGGGAAAAACACTAGGAAAGGACAGGTCTGGTTGGTAGGTCCTTAGGAGGAGGTTTCTAGGTACATCACTCAACACATAGCAGCCTCATGCACACTGCAGAAAATGGTTTGCATGACAAAGATGATGGCCAGTAAAGCAATTTCTACAATGGCTAGGAGCAAGAAACCTGGACCACAGCTATCTACAAGCTATAAATGAACCGTAAGGTCACTTCTCATTCACTGAGAAATTATTAGGTATTGAGGACATAGAGAATAATTTGATATTTGGGATATCAGGCCACTGAGTCTTGAGATCACAACATAATAAAAATTCTAAAGGAGGGGAAATCTAGAGAGTCAGACTGAAAAATAAGTTGTAACCTAGAGGTAGGATCTCAGACACAGCCAAGAACTGGAATGAGTATGGCAGCCCAATGTTTTGAGCCAGTGATCACCACTTGCACGCCAGATTCCAGATCTAATTATAGAACCAGTCAGAATTTCAGTAATGACCCCTTTACTCTTAGATCCATGCTTCAGGAGAGAATTCCAATCTCAGACTCAAGAAGAGAACACATGGTTCTCTATGGTGTGTTTCACATCCTTCCACTAAACTCACTATAAAAACAAAGTACTGAATATTTTACTATTTAATTATACTTTTAACTCTTAATATATCTCCTATGGCCAAGGTTGTTCTAATACTTCATTATAATATTGTCTTGCCAATCCATTGCACTTGGTCTGTTTCCCTGGTGTAGGAGAGTGAATATTTCATTTTAAATCTTTTGAATACAGGCTTCATACTTGGGATTGGTCAACCATCACCCCATAATGACTGGTGGTCATTAGAAGAATAGTATTTTTTGAAGATCATCTTCATGCTTTTTAAATAAACATACACCTACTATACTGCTGTTAGGTGTGCCATCTGAGATGACTGTAGAGCTCCTTAAGTGTAATATGTGTTCTTCAAATGGATTATCAGGTACTTTTAGACTTTCTAAGTATCTATCAAATTTCCATATGGACAGAAGTGTCAAAACTCAATCAAGAATTAAGCTGAATATTCAATCATCACCATATCAAATGGCTGTGATTTCTCTAAAGTAAATTTATTCTTATTATCCTATCCCCAGGATTGCCTATATAGAGACAGTACCCAATCACTGATCTTATATTGTCCCTTTCTTTCCCTTGTCCCTTCTATAGCATGCACTGGCTTCTGCAGAAATTAGTAACACAACACAAAAACCCAAGACACAAATGTACCTCTCCTTGGTAAATATACTCTAATTTTATGCTGGGTTGTATTATGAAAATTTTAATAGTGACAAACAGAAAAATACACACAGAGATGTGATTTAGATCAGGGATCAGTAAATTCTCTCTGTATGGGTTCAGATAAAAATCAATCAGGCTAGGAGGGTCATACAGTCACTATCACAACTAATCAACTTTGTTGCTATAGCACAAAATCAGCTACAAACAATAACCTATGCTCCAATAAAACTTTTTACACAAAAAACATGGGAAGCAGATTTAGTCTGTGGGCCATGTCTACAGACCTCTGATTTAAACACTGTCTCTAAAAGCACTATCATTTACTTAACTGTAATAAAATTATAGGATGCTTTTAACTAGAGCTCAAAGACTGAAAGTACAAGTGTGGATTATTGCACATTTAAGACCTGCGAAACATAACTGAGACAGCCACAGTGCCTGAGCGCATAACAAGGGTCAATAAAATCACATCTACTCTCATCATCCACATGTTCCTCTCTTACAACAGCCCTGACCACTTCACACCCTACTTCCTGGTAAACTTAAGGGAAGGAAAAAAAGAGGAGGGGGAGAGAGAATTTTTCAATACAAATATAAAAGCTTTCCACTACACAGGAAGTAAGCATTAGTGTTAAGAAAAAAATGCCTCTCCAGGTAAAGTGAAGAAGCATTTTTCCCCAGCCTCGAGTCAAGTCTCACAGGACGTAGATCTAGCTGAACCACTCACAGAGATTTGAGGTACTGAGAAGAAAGGAAGATGATCACTTCATTCCCTGGCTAATTTATGAGCTGCAGAATCCTGAATTCTATCCTTGTGTCATAGTTAGAATGAGATTGATCACTGGAGGTCATTCTTAGGAGCACCTGACATAGAACTCCTGCAATTTGTGGCAGTATGTAAACACTGAGCTCAATATCCATTTCTAATCTATGGATTTCTGAGCCTTACAACTTGGGGGGCAAGCCTGGATCAAAGGAGTTACCAAAAAACAACTTACAATATTTTGTGAAAAAGTAAAATCCTCCTCCTCATCTCAATCCTAGTTTTTGGAAGGCATCCCTCAAAACCCTTGGAAAAGGAACTTGGTATTTCTTCTAAAGGGGCACAAACCTTAGAAGAGGTGACAAGTATTAGCAAACACCCAGGGTCATCAAGTAGATTAACATTTATTTACACAAGAATGACTTGAAGACATGCACCATGGGTGAGACTGAAAGAGAATCAACCAATCCTCTCTGAGAGTTCTACAGTAATGGAAGAGAACTGGATGAAACAACATCCTCCCAAAGAACTGTGCACACATTCCATACAAAGACAATAGCACTGGTAGAGTCAGGATCCACTAGCTGGAGATGAACTCAGACAGGTTGACACTTCCCCATGACCATTAAAACTTGCTTATAATAAAAATACTTTTTCTTGTGTTCGTTTGACTCCAAAACCGGTAAGATAGCTAAAATATAAGAGATGTGTTTATCATGGTTACCTGTTCCTTTCCTCTTTACTCCAGGCCACTCAAGCCTATGATCGGGGGGAGAAAGAAGACAAATTTAAGTTCAGTTTAAGACTGAACTTTAAAAATGACCTAATTGTTACTAATTAAAGAAGAAATGAGAACTGTGGAATTTCACAAGACACTAAGGGGTATGAAATGACGTACTTTGCATATCATGCCTAAAGACAAATATTCAAACATTTCGTATATATTCAAAATATGCCAACTCAGTATATACTCCATAGGATGATAGATCACTCAGAACATTATAACAGATAATATTATTTACAGAATACTTGTTTTAAAAACAGAATTTTAGCCATAGTGAAAATTACTATATGTAAAAAAAGTACACATTTTATCTAGACCACCAACCCATGACACTAATCTCAAATATGTCTAATGCTTTAATGTGTTCCTTCAAGAAAGGGAGAAAATTGTGAATGTATTTCTGTTGCACCTAGTTAACATGAATTCTAGAACATCCCAGACAGATTCTCCTAGAAACATTTCATTTACATTTGTCCCCTGTGCCTCAAGTAAAAGTCAAGGAGGAGTCATTGAGATCTGGGCATGCTGAAGTAGCACTGCATTCCCAAACTACAACCACAGCCAAAGTTTACTCTGTGACAATGTAAGAAAGGCAACATCATCATCATGTGTCAAGGTGACTGGCATAATACAGCCACTGGTTGGTTACCCACTATGTGCTAGCTCAATGAAATTTTTTTCAGTCACTATGGGATCAGTTACTCAGTATGAGCGCAGTAAAGGAACCAAAACTAAAACATCATGTATTTAAGTGCCTTGTCCCATAAAATCCTTTAACCAAATAGTTCTGCTTTTACTAACAATTTTAATTCTAAACACTGCAATCTATTACCCTTAGAACATGACATAAAAATTATATATTGTACCCAGGAAGGAAATGAAAGATTTCATAACACGGTTGTATTTTTTTCTATTACCCAAGGAAATAATTTTAACAGAAAGTGTTATCCTGAGGGCATCTGGAAAAAAACATGGTAGACTCAGAGGTACATAAAAACAAAAATCATACTATCTTATTTTCCAACCTAACTCAATATTGTAGGAATCCAATATAAGGGTGAATATTCTAGATATCTGAGCAAAGATATAAGACTGAATTTAAGGCTATGAGTAAAACCAATAATATATTAAATAATCTGATAGAATAGTGTCTTCTTAATACTTTGCTGAGATATATAAAATACATAAAAGCAACAAACAACTGAAGGTATAAGTGTAGATGCTATGTGATTGGACAAAAAGGCATGATGATAAATAAATGTGTGGTGATTAACGTGAGGCTTTTAATTAAATGTGAGAAATCAAACATATGGCTGTTTATCTTTCTAAATCCCTACTGAAATAATATTCGAAATACATAAAGCCACATGGACTAAAATACAGGAAATAAAATGACAAAAATGACAGATTAAAAATATCAAAGAAGTTTTGTAAACAGGAAGAATAGCTAAAGAAAACCATCTTGTCAGAATACACACACACACACACACACACACACTCACACACACACAATTACTTGCAGATGAGTAAGCCACCCAGAAACAAACTCATGACCACAGCATAATTCAGAAGATAGACATTTCAGAACCTCTGAAAGGAAGGGTGTGGGCTCTGTCTGAAAACAGGAGAATTTTCTGAAAATGCATATATGTGCATCATAAGCTCTTCTCCCCAATTCTACCCAACACAGGCCTCCTTGTGGTCTATCCTGACAGACACTTGGAAATTTAATGGATCAAAATCAAGTCCAGAATGTTTCTGGACTTATGGAAATCAGACATAACTGAATATGATACAGTTATACTGAAAATGTGATAGTTAGTTATTAACTCTAGATTGTGAAGGGTACAATTCCCAAGATTCCAGGCTGGAAAGCAAAATTTTTAATTCTAAAAAAATATAACCCAAAATGCAATTAAAATTTAAAAGTAGTGCGATCGTGGCAGGACTTGGTATGAAAAACTGTATCTTACCTACTATATGTCCTTCCCTGTACTGATGATGGCAATACTACTTGATTTTCTTTGTTCAATTCCTTGTGACCAGAGGTAGCACTTCCTAGCAGAAGTAGTTAAAGCTATTTCTTTAAAACAAAACAAAACAAAACAAAAACTAGTTCTTGATTTGCCATACATTCTGGCAGACCTATCAGCCTGGGTCCCACAGTAAAGACAGTATCGAGTAGAGCCACAGCAGGGCTGCTTCAGATGAGTGGCATGAGTGAAAAGTAAAGATATGACCTGCAACAAAACAGAAACACTTCAGGACCCAATGAAAAAATATAAATATTTTTTAGAAAGACATAAGGTGGCAGGGCAGAAAGGCTCATTTAGATAATCAGTTTTGTGAAAAGCATCAAATTACTCAATTGTAACACTGGAAGCTAGAAGACAGTGAACCAATGCCTTGCAAATCTTGGCAGACTACTCTTTCCAACACTAACACCTATTGTCCTATATACTGTCCGTGAAGTGTGACAGAAAGATCCATTTTTAGATAGTATCTCAGAAAAACTGCACTTTCCTATGAACCATGGAAAGCTTCTCAAAGATACATTCCACCAAAATAATTTAACAAACTAAAAGACAGGATGAAATGATGTTGGATAATAAGAAATCTGTCCTTTATTTCTGGTTCCTGGAGAGAGACTAAGTCCTTAGAATTTACCAATAATAGGAAGGTCTTCATTAAGCATGAGTCCCTTAGATCACACCTCAGTATAGGTTAATGAGGTGATCAGTGCTGAAACTGGTCAAGAGAAAGACCAACTATGTGATCAGAGGGGTCAGAATCTGAGCCAGACCAGACTCCAGGGAAGTTCAATCATGTGGCCTACGATTACACTAATCACACCTACATAATGAAATCCCAATAAAAACTTTGTGCACCAAGGCTCACAAGAGCTGTCTGGTTGGTGACATGCTTGGAGGTGACTCCATGGGAAGAAGGCAGAGAAGATCTGGGTTTGGTATCCTCCCAGACCTATACCATAGTATCCTCTATAATTAAAACGTAATTCTAAGAAGAGTAATTTTCTGAGACCTAGGAGTCATTTTAGCAAGTTATTGAACATAATCACACTACTTTTAAATTTTCATTTCATTTTGGGCCACATTTTTTCAAAAGAAATATTTTATTTTCCAGCCTGGAACATGTATCTTTAGGTATTAGCGTTTTGGGAGTTGAATAGGGAATCTGGGGATTTCACTCTTCCCAATCGAGAGTTACAACTTATCATTGCATTTTCAGTATAGCTATATCATATTCAGTTCTGTTGTTTCCCCAAGTCCCCCAAATCCTGGGAAACCCTGAATTTGTAGTCAGAGTTGTGGGTGGCTTTGGGAATCCCCAAATGGAGCTGGTGTCAGAAGTGAGGGCAGATGAGGACCATGTCCTTTAACTTGAAGGGTCCATGTTAACTCTGAATGATTATCAGAACTGCACTGACACCAGCTGTTGTCAAAACATATGAAATCCAGGCAATATAAAAGGCATCAAAGAAAAAGAGTCAAAAAATTATAAGCTTGCTTATGAGAGGAAGCCCCAGCTTGGTAGCTTGTAGAAAGCCTAAAGAGAAACCAGCCCAGAGTGCAAGATGAATGAGAGCTTCAAGAAAAGTGAACTGATAGATGACTTCACAGTTCTGGTCAAACTTAAAGGGCATTTTTGATTCTTTGATAAATTTTGATTAAACTGGTGAGAGTTACATTAAAAAAAAAAAAAAACCTAAGCAAATTGGGGCACCTGGGTTTCTTAGTCAGTTAAGCATCCATCCAACTCTTATTTTCAGCTCAGGTCATAATTTCAAGATCATGAGATTGAGCCCCACCTTGGGTTCCACACTCAGTGTGGAGTCTGTTTGAGATTTACCCCTCTCTCTTCTCCTCTGCCTCCCACCCCCGACTCATGTTCATATGCTCGCTCGCTCTCTCTCTCTCTCTCTCTCTCAAGTAAATAAATAAATAAATAGCTTAAGGGGAAAAAAATCCTAAGCAAATAATTAAAGGCAATTATTCACTCCAGGTAAGTCTCAAAACTATGAGAAATAAAAATCATAATATGTGGGGCACCGGGGTGGCTCAGTGGGTTAAAGCCTCTGCCTTTGGCGCAGGTCATGATCCCGGAGTCCTGGGATGGAGTCCCACATTGGGTTCTCTGCTCAGCAGGGAACCTGCTTCCTCCTCTCTCTGCCTGCCTCTTTGCCTACTTGTGATCTCTGTCTGTCAAATAATAAATAAAATATTTAAAAAAATAAAAATCAGAATATGCTATATTTCTAAATTCCACATTATAAAGGCATAAAATTTAAACATCCCCCAGATACAATTCTTCTAGAACTATAAGAAAGTAAGGTTTTCTTTGATATTAGAGAAATAAATGTCCATCTTCCATATTCCTATTAGTAAATCAATATTGTCCAAAACTGGAAATTCAAGAATTAGTAAAAAGCACATTATTTAGAAATATTAAGGTAAAAATTGTAATAGTGTTTGATTAAAACTTTTGTTTTTAAAACCATATACATGCTACCACTTGATAACAATGTAGATGCACTTTTAAAAGGCAGACAGATAAAGAGTAAAACTACAATCAGGAAAAACAAAAAATAGCATGGGTACTCATTTTCAGATAAACAAGCAGGCTGATAAAGCTGCTGAAGAAAGGCAAGGAAAGATGAAGAAAAAGTTCTGAGTTTTGTGTCTTTAAGGCTAAAAGCCAGATAAAGGATGAACCAATCCAGTTAGTATAAGGATAGATCAATAAATTTTACTACGAAAAAGTACATTTTTAGAATAATAAAACAAATTCAGTTCATCTTCAAAGAAAATATTAGAAAAATGTTAAAATGCATTACATTAAATATATAAAAGACAAATGATCAATATATACAGAGTATCTGAATGATTTTACAAGGGCCGAGAGGAAGCCAGGCTCGAAGAATATTTCTTCACTTAATGGTTTTAGTATTTCTGCGTTGAAATAACATAGTGTTATTTATTATAACATAGCAGGAAAGGGCTAACCTAGCCTTTGTTCAGGACTACCCTGAGCTGACTCATGATGGCTGAGATCTGAGCCTGTGTAAGATTTTGCCTGCTAAAGAGTATTTTTCCTACAGCTTTGGACTAGAGTATACCAGTTCACCAGATAGTTTATGCTACCAATGTGATTTACAGTAGATCTCTGCTTTTTCCCTTTGGTGGTATGAAATCCAGTGAGCAATGTAGCTACATGTAAGTCACACGCAATGCCTGCCTGAATGACTCCGGATAAAAAACCCTGGCAAAAAGGCTCAGGTGAGCTTTCCTTTTGTTAATGCTCCACACATGTTGTCCTCTCAGCAGATCCAATACCTCACCAATCCTCCACATAAAATCCAATCCCAAGTTTCGCCATGAGCCACAGTAACTAATAGGTACCATATAGGAGAAATGTTCAGAACAGGCAATCTAGCAAAATCTCATTTTTTTTAATTTTTTTATAAACATATAATATATTTAGATCCCCAGGGATACAGGTCTGTGAATCGCCAGGTTTACTTCACAGCACTCACCATAGCGCATACCCTCCCCAATGGCCATATCCCCACCCCCCTCTCCTGACCCGCCTCCCCCCAGAAACCCTCAGTTTCTTTTGTGAGATTAAGAGTCTCTTAAGGTTTGTGTCCCTCCTGATCCCATCTTGTTTCATTTATTCTTCTCCTACCCCCTCCATATTTATCTCCACTTCCTCGTATCAGGGAGATCATATGATAGTTGTCTTTCTCCATTTGACTTACTTCACTAGGCATGATACCATCTAGTTCCATCCACGTCGTCACAAATGGCAAGATTTCATTTCTTTTGATGGCTGCATAGTATTCCATTGTGTATATATACCACATCTTTTTTATCCATTCCTCTGTTGATGGACATCTAGGTTCTTTCCATAGTTTGGCTATTGTAGACCCTGCTGCTATAAACATTCAGGTGCACGTGCCCCTTCGGATCACTACATTTGTATCTTTGGGGTAAATACCCAGTAGTGCTATTGCTAGGTCGTAGGGTAGTTCTATTTTCAACTTTTTGAGGAACCTCCATGCTGTTTTCCAGAGTGGTTGCACCAGCTTGCATTCCCACCAACAGTATAGGAGGGTTCCCCTTTCTCCGCATCCTCGCCAGCAACTGTCATTTCGTGACTTGTTAATTCTAGCCATTCTGACTGGTGTGAGATGATATCTCATTGTGGGCAAAATCTCATTTTTGCTGCAACTAAGGTAAAACTGGTAGCAAGCCGTATCAAAAATGATACACATTTCTCTTATCTAATTCACAGTACTCTTTAGAAGACTGACCAAGATAAAGTGTATGAGAAGGGCTTTGTAAACTCAATAAAGCTACCAGTTAACACCACTATTATAGGTTTGTGGATTAAAGCAGTTGCCAACTCAATCAAATGGTTTCTTTCACTCATGTCTGACTCCCTATCAGCTTCATAACAAAGAAAGGATTGTCTGAGATATTTCTGTGTCTCAGTGATGTCCCAGGAACAAGGGAAAGGATTTTCAGAGTAAAATTCTGCTTAAACAAAGTAGCACAGGATGTGCCATGTGGTTTTCCCAAAGTCAGGATCAATAAATCTCTCTTGGGCAGTTTTTATCAGATAGCTGCAATGAACCACAATCCCTAAGGAATTTCTAATTTGAAGAATTATAAGAGCAGATTCTTTCTGACTAATGAGACTGTGTTTTCAAGGTTGAACATAAATAGTGGGGAGACTAATTTTTTTGTGTGTGTAAACAAAGCTGCATCTGCTGTGATCATTAACTGAACACCTTTCGCTAATATATAATTGATGTGTTGTGTCTTTTGTCTTTGAGCTGTTGTCTCTGCCAAGTGTGCCCTGCCCCTTGCTGTGTTTCTGGTGCTTCATCCTCTTTTATAGTAACAAGAGGCAACCCTGCAGGGAAACCATCATGTCTTCTCCTTCCTGCTGTGCTTTCAAAAATCAGCTTCCATGAGAATGTATGTTGCATGCAGAAAAAGATTACCGTAACTTGTGAAAAGCCTATCTGGAAATCTTCTAAGTAAAATAAACGCTTTATTTTCCTAAAGAAAAATGGGCAATTGTAACGTGGAAAGGGAGGACTACAGATCATGAACCCCTCTCTCCTTCTTCCCCTGGTGTCTCACATACAGACACTAAAGAGAGAAGAGTTCAGCCCACCTTCCTCAGCCAGGAACTAGGAAGGTACCTCTTCAAAGGCAGAGAAAAGTATTGGTATGACTGAAAATACAGAATAACAAAAAGTGTTAGATCTTTCTCCTCTCCCCCTTGTATTTTCTCTATCCTTACCCTCCTGTTTGTATCCTGCAAGTTTTAATAAAAGATGAAGGTATTATTTTAGAAGATACAGAGGCCATTACCAATGCAAATTCAGTGAGTAAATATGATCATGAATTGTTTATACCAAAAACTATCCTATTAAAATGAAGAGAAGCCTAAGAAAAACAAAACAAACAAAATCAACTTTCTTCAACATTATACAAAAGTATAAAGCCAATACTTTGACAAAATGTTGATTTTATTTTCCTGTACCAATATTCAGTGATCAATTTACAATCTCATTTGTCTCCAAAACAAATTCCCTCCTTAATCTGCATCATATTTATTCATTCAACAGTAGTTACTGAATAATGGATCTGCTTTGGGCCACACACTCTCATGGGCACCAAGGATACATCATTTAACAAAACAGACACATCTCTGTCATGAATTTGTGCTCTATGAAATTTATGTTTCCCACGGAAAAGGTGAGACAACACACAAAATGAATTAACACATTAGATAAAGTATCTTCAAAGCAACAAGTGCTTTGGACGGAAAGAAAGCAGGTTTATGCGCTACAGAGCAAGGGGGAAGGGCACCCAACCTGAGGTCAGGGAATTAAGGGAACTCAGCACAAGGTGGTCTTTGCAAGCCATCCTTAGGACTCTGGCTTTTCATCTGAATGAAATGAGACAACCATTGGGCTGTTAAACGAATGAGTAACATTATCTCAATTACGAATTTTTCCTTTAAATCATTGTGACATGAAAGCACAGTAAGAAAATTCTTCATAATTTCAATTTCTTCTTCCTTTTAGAAGCCTGGGGAATCAACATTTTTATGTTGTTAAATTTGAAGTTACACAGCTAATATCTAGGAGAAAGACATGCAAGGCAATTTCCAACCCTTCAAACAAAAAAGAAAAAACTTTATAGGAAATAAAACCATTATCTTAATTAACTAATTAAAAAAGTTTTCATGGGCTGCATAATACATTTACATACAGTTACTGTTCTAGAGTTTTATGCTTGAAAATGATATACACTCTCAGATTTTTAGGAGCTCACAGTCCAGTCAAGTATAAAGAAAATAAATAGACAAGTATTGATCAGAGGCATAAGAGGAGGGAGAGGAACACATAGGATTAGTACCTTCCACACACTTGGCAGACAGCAGTAGGGAGCCATTGAGGGGAAGATTAATTCAAAATGCAACTAGCAATAGAGATTAAAGACAGAACAAGTTCCATGAGGTAGCTTAGGGAAGTTTGTGGATGCAACTGTGTTCTCCCAAACCCAAAGGATCAAGTTGCAACCCAAAATATGCCTGCATTTGAAGATAAAGGCCTTTAAGGAGGTACACAGAATTAAGTATGGTTAGCAGGGTAGGGTTCTAATCTGTTAGGACTGGTGTCCTTAGAAGATGAAGAGACGCCAGGGGCATGTGATCAAGAAATGACTATCGGCGCACCAGTAGGAGAGAAGCCCTCTGCTAGCCAAGGTGAGAGGCCTCAGGAGAAACCAAACATGCCCACACCTTGACCTCAGATGTCCAGCTTCCAGAACTGTAAGAAAATACATTTCTGTTGTTTAAACTATGCAGTCTGTGGCATTTTGTTATAGCAACCTGAGATGACTAAGATGAAGAGAATCCAGATAGCCAAGACTTCAGTAAATATGACTAGAGAACAAGGTCCACACCTTGTTCAGATTTGGAGAAAGGGGACCAGCTAGCCTCATCTCTGGTAAGAAAGGGAATTAGCAAATCATGAAGATGGTTTGGGAGTAGGGGTTGGGGAAGACTTAAGCAAGTTAAGGGAAAGAATACGATGCTAATTACAACTTCTTATGCAATGCATGCCTGCATCCCTAAGAATTTCTCATGTTGAATCCCTAACCCCAGTGGAAGGGTATTAGGGGGTGCAGCGTTTAGGGTTAGGGTTAGTGCCTTCTAGAAAGATAAAGAGACCAGCGCTTACTCTCCAGGTCACGTGAGGAGGCAAGGGCAAGGCAGCCATCTATAAGTCAGGAAGCAGGCCCTCACGAGACACGAGATCTGCTGCCACCTTCATCTCAGACTTCCAGCCTCCAGAACTGTGAGAAATCAACATCAGCTATTGAAGACTGGTACTAAAAAATCTACAGTATTTTTGTTACAGCAGCTCAAAAATGTTGTGTGACTAAGAAACAACTTTTAAAAATCATGTGAAATAGAGGGCAGAGAAGTAGCAGGCTAAGATGACATCAGGTAGCAGGAGATCAGCTAGGTAGTTTAACCATTCCGAACACCTACAAATCCAACAGGAGATCAAAGAGAAGAGCAGCAATTCTAGAAAGAGAAAATCAACCACTTTCTGAAAGGTAGGACCAGCGGAGAAGTGAATCCAAAGCCAGGGGAAGATAGACCTCAGGGGGAGGGGTCAGCTTCCAGGAAGCAGTGGAGCAACAGAGCACAAAATCAGAACTTTTTACAAGTCTGCTCCACTGAGGGACATTGCTCCAGAGGCTAAGCCATGGTGGAGCCCATGCGGGGACAGCGTGGTCTCAGGTCCTGTGGGGTCATAGAAGGATCAGAGTGTCTGCATGTGGCAGAGCTCGCAGGTATTAGAGCGGGGAAGCCAGCTACAGAGACAGAGCTGAGGAGTGAGCTCTCTACTCGGGGTTACGTTAAGCCATGATCTGTGGCACAGTCAGGACCCTGCTCTTTGTGCAGGGACACCACAGTGGCAAATCCGGGGACACCCCCCTGGAAGAGCGGCACGGATCTGCTGGGTTTGGAGACTCCAGGCGGGGCTGTGTGCCAGAGACAGAGATGCTTTGTTACAGGCTGGGTAAGCTCAGAGCACAGCCGGAGACCAGGGATATAGGAGTGATTGAGGGTTTTTCTCTGAGGGTGCACGGAGAACTGGGGCCCCAAGCTCTCGGCTCCTCCAGCCAGAGATGGGAAGGCCACCATTTTCATTCCCATCCTCCAAACTCTATGGAAGAAAAGCACCCCAGAGCAAACTGGAGCAGATTACTAAGCCTGGCCCTTGGCAAAGGTGTTGCAATTCCACCTTGGGCAAAGACACTTGAGAATCACTACAACAGGCCCCTCCCCCAGAATATCAGCAAGAAATCCACCCAAGACCAAGTTCATTTATCAAGGAGAACAGCAGAATTCCAGAGGAGGAGAAAACAAAGGATGGAATTCATGGCTTTCTCCCCAAGATTCTTTAGTCTTGCAAAGTTCATTAATTTTTTTTTTAACTTTTACTCTTTCCTCTTTTAACATTTTTTAACTAGTTTATCTTAACAATACCTTTCATTTTAAAAAAATCTTTTTGAACCTTCATTATTATACTATATTTTATCTTTCATTGTATCTAATTTTTTTTTTGTATACACATTTTTTTTTTGTGTATACACATAGGGTTTTTCTTCTAAAAAATTTGGGATAAAACTTCTAATAGATCAAAATATACCCTAAATCTAGCATAGGACTTTGTTCTAGGCTCCAGCCTGAGCAAGTTTTCTCCACTTTCTATTTCTTTCTTTTCCCAACCAGCTTATCAACTCCTTTTTTCAGAATTGTGTTTTAAAATTTTCATCTTTATACTCATATTCCATCCCTTCATCACGTTTACCCTTATTTTGTGTGTGTGTGTGTGTGTGTGTGTGTGTGTGCACAAATATATTTTTTCTTTCTTTCTTTCTTTAAAATTTTGGGAGGTAGTTTCTTCTAAGAGACCAAAATACTCTCAAAATTAAGTGGGTGGCTCTGTTCTATTCACCATTCTAATATATTTTTTTCTTTTTCCTTTTTTTTTAAATTTTTTTTTCTGAACTTCTTTTTACCCCCTTTCTTACCCCAAAATTTGGGGTCTCTTCTGATTTGGTTAAGGCACATTTTCCTGGGGTCTTTGCCAACCTATTAGTATTTTATTCTCACCTTCATATATTGTTATCTGGATAAAATGACAAGGCAGAAAAACTCACCACAAAAAAGAACAAGAGGTAGTACCGAAGGCTGGGGACTTAATCAGTATGAACATCGGAAATATGTCAGATCTAGAGTTCAGAATGATGATTCTCAAGGTGGTAGCTGGGCTTGAAAAAGGCATGGAATATACTAGAAAATCCCTGTCTAGAGAAATAAAAGCATTTTCTGGAGAAATAAAAGAACTAAAATCTAAACAAGGTGAAATTAAAAAAAAAACAAACTATTATGAGGTGCAATAAAAAATGGAAGCTCTTGGGGCGCCTGAAGGGCTCACTGGATTAAGCCTCTGCTTTTGGCATGGGTCATGATCCCAGGGTCCTGGAATCGAGACCCACATCGGGCTCTCTGCTCAGCAAAAAGCCTGCTTCCTCCTGTCTCTATGCCTGCTACTCTGCCTACTTGTGATCTCTCTGTCTGTCAAAAAAATAAATGCAATCTTTAAAAAAAAAAATGGAGGCTCTTACTGCTAGGATAAATGAGGCAGAAGAAAGAATTAGTGATATAGAAGACCAAATGAGAGAGTATAAGGAAGCTGAGCAAAAGAGATACAACTACTGGACCAGGAGGAAAGAATTCCAGAGATAAGTGATACCATAAGATGAAACAACATTAGAATAATTGTGATTCCAGAAAAAGAAGAAAGGGAGAAGGGAGCAGAAGGTATATAGGAGCAAATTGTTGTAGAGAATTTCCCTAATATGACAAATGGAACAAGCATCAAAATCCAGGAGGCGCAGAATACCCCCTTCAAAATCAGTAAGAATAGGTCCACACCACATGATCTAATAGTAAAATTTACAAATCTTAGTGACTAAGAGAAAATCCTGAAAGCAGCCCTGGACAAGAAATCTGTATCATACAATGGTAAAAATATTAGATTGACAGCAGACTTATCCACAGGCCAGAAAGAACTGGCATAATATATTCAGAGCACTAAATGAGTAAAACATGCAGCCAAGAATACTATATCCAGCAAGGCCATCATTGAAAATAGAAGAAGAGATAAAAAGTTTACAGAGCAATCAAAAACTGAAAGAATTTGTAAACACCAAACCAGCTCTACAGGAAATATAGAAAGGGTTCCTCTAAACAAAGAGAGAGCCTAAAAGTAGTAGACCAGAAAGGAACAGAGACAATATACAGTAATAGTCACCTTAAAGGCAATACAATGGCACTAAATTCATATCTCTCAATAGTTGCTCTGAATCGAAATGGGCTAAATGCCCCAATCAAAAGACATAGGGTATCAGAATGGATAAAAAAACAAACCCATCAATATGTTGTCTGCAAGAAACTCATTTTAGACCCAAAGACACCACCAGATTTAAAGTGAGGGGGTGGAAAAGAATTTACCATGCTAATGGACATCAAGAGAAAGCTGGGGTGGCAATCCTTATAACAGATAGATTAGATTTTAAGCTAAAGACTATAAGAGATGAGGAAGAACAGTATATCGTACTCAAAGGGTCTGTCCAACAAGAAGATATGACAATTTTAAAAATCTATGCCCCTAACATGGAAGCAGCCAACTATATAAACTACTTAACAGCAAAATCAAAGAAACACATCGACAATAATACAATAATGGTAGGGGACGTTAACACCTCCCTCACTGAAATGGAAAGATCATCCAAGCAAGAGATCAACAAGGAAGGAAAGGCCTTAAATGACACACTGTACCAGATGGACATCACAGATATATTCAGAACAATCCATCCCAAAGCAACAGAATACACATTCTTCTCTAGTGCACATGGAACATTCTCCAGAACAGATCACATCCTTGGTAATAAATCAGGTATCAACTGGTACCAAAGACTAGGATCATTCCCTGCATATTTTCAGACCACAATGCTCTGAAACTAGAACTCAATTACAAGAGGAAATTTGGAAAGAACCCAAATACATAGAGACTAAAGCGCATCCTACTAAAGAATGAGTGGGTCAACCAGAAAATTAAAGAATTGAAAAAATTCATGGAAACAAATGATAATGAAAACACAATGGCTCAAAATCTGTGGGACATAGCAAAGGTCGTGAAAGGAAAGCATATAGTAATACAAGCCTTTCTCAAGAAACAAGAAAATTCTCAAGTACACAACCTACCCCTACACCTATAGGAGATTGAGAAAGAATAGCCAGGAAAGCCTAAACCCAGTAAGAGAAAAGAAGGAATGAAGATCAGAGCAGAAATCAATGAAATGGAAACCAAAAAAAACCAGTAGAACAAATCAACGAAACTAGGAGCTAGTTCTTTGAAAGAATTAATAAGACTGATAAAGCCCTGGCCAGGCTTATCAAAAAGAAAAGGGAAAGGTGTTGGGCCCCAAGAGGCTAAGATGGCGCCAGGTGGCCTTCTCTTCTGGATCGGGAACCCACATGGCCGAACACAAAGGCGCCAAAGTGGCGGTTTCGGTTTCCCATCAGTTCTGTTTCCCGCGAGCCTCCACCCCCTGCAGGGCGTGTCTCTCCCAACTCCCGCCGGCACGGCACATCCCCATTGGCCCCCACTTTGCTGACCTCACTTCCCTTCCCTCACCCCATATAAGTCGCTGCCCTGCTCAATAAAGCGAGATCCTGCTTCGACAGACCTCCCGAATCTGGTGTGGTTTGTTAATGCGCCTGGACTCGCGACACTCGCCATCCCGCTCAGCCCCTAGTGGGGGTCTCCGGCCGGCCCGGCGACGCACCCCACAACTGGTGCCCCGTGTGAGGCGTCTCTTTCGCTGACGGGCCAATCGATCTTCGGGTGAGTGTATCCCCATAAGTTATGGGGCAGTCCTCTTCTAAAAACGACCCCCCTGTTGAACCAAAGAGGTTCTACCCCACGCTAGACCCCTTTGATGCGGCTCCTTGGCCCCCGGACCTCCAACCCGGATCTCTGGCTGAGGGCCCCCCTGCGTGCCCCCCTTCTACTAACCCCTTTAACCAACCGTCAGCGCCTACCCCTCCGCCTCCATACTGCCATCCTCCTTCAGAACACCACACCCCCGAACCCCCGGGTTACGCCTCCCTGCCCGGAAGTGCGCGCGCCGGCGACATGGCAGCTGCGGCGGTCCCGTTGTGGGCGCTGCGCCGCCTGTGCCCGGTGCTGCTGTTCCTCTCCCAGTTCTACATCTTGTCGAGCGGGGGATCCTTAAATTTAGAGCAGTCGCAGCCACTGGCTCAGTCAATAAAGGATCTGGGCCCAGCACGTACTTTCACAGTAGTTCCCAGGGCAGCAGAAAGTACTGATATCCCACCTTACCCATGGGAACCTAGGGACCTCAAGGAACTTAAGAAGGCAGTTCTGGAGGATGGGCCTAATGCCCCCTGGACCGAAACCATCCTCCGCGGACTTGCATATTCTCCCTGTACGGCGGCAGACTGGCACTCGCTGGCCAGGGCCGTACTCCCGGGCGCCCTGTATATAAAGTGGACTGCCCTATACAAGGAGGAATGTCAACAAATTGCAGAAAGGAATGCCCATGCCAATCCTGCCATCCCGATCACCATGGGAATGCTTACTGGAACGGATGGCGAATATGCCTCCGGTATTCAGCAGGCTGCCATTCCTCCCCCGTACCAAGATCAGGTGTGAGCTGCTGGGCTCGCCGCCTGGAATAAACTCGAAGAAGGGCCTTCTGAGTCGCCCATCGCGGGGCTACATCAAAAAGCTAATGAGGACCCTCCCTCGTTTATCAACCGGGTGGAAAAATTCATCAAAAAGAAACTCCCCCCGGGGGAACTTAGGGACCATTTTCTAAAAATGGCAGTGTGGGAAGGTATGACCCATGACCATAGAATGGCCTGTGCGGGCTTAAAAGAAAGGTCCATGGACCGCTGGGTTATTGCAACCAAAGACATTGGCTCTACATCGCATCAAGCGAGAGCTATGGCCGCTGCCCTCAAGGAGCACCAGCAGGAGAGCCTTGAGACCCTCGTTTGCGCCATTCAGCAAACATCCCTGCAGTCCCGCCCCACGGACTCACCTCGTTTATGCTTTGGTTGTGGACAAGAGGGGCATTTCAAGAGAAACTGCCCACAGGGCCGTAAGCCCGTCCAGCCTCAATCTTCTGTCCTGCCACGGACCCCATGCCCTAAATGTAAAAAGGGGTTCCACTGGGCAAAGGACTGCAAATCCAGATTCAATATCCAGGGAAAGCCTTTAAACTCCAGTCGGGGCAATCCCCAGCCCCGTTAAATAAGGGGAAGGCACCTGTTCGAGCGCATTGGACCGTCCCGCTGGTCCCGGGCCTCCACCCCAAGATGCGCCTCACAATCGGAGACAAATCTTTTAAGTGCCTCACTGACACCGGAGCTGAACGTACCGTCCTCCGACAGGAGGAGGTCCCCCCTTCATGGAAACTTGTTCCTGGCCCCCCCTTAGTGGGGGTTGGAGGCCAAGCTGGCTCCCATGAGACTGCCAACTTAATGTGCTGGGTCGATCCAGACGGCAACAGAGGACAAATTCGTCCCTTGGTAGCCTCTGGGCTCACCGCCAACCTCCTTGGTCAAGACATTCTAGGAGCCACAGAGGCCTTCATTACTACTGATCATAAGGCCTTTTTTGATGATATACTGGATGAGGAGGAATACCAGCAACAATTCCGGGAGGGAAGGAGTGCCCACTCCAACTACCGAGATGACCCCTACCTGGAGAGTATAAGGCAAAGACACCAGTCCCCCCAATCCTAAAGGCCACTGCCCTGCCTCAGGTCCCCAAAATTAATTGGAAAGAGGGTCCTCCCATTCGGGTAGAGCAGTGGCCTCTCCCTTCTCACAAAAGGCAGCAACTCCACCTTCTGGTACAACAACAGCTTGACCTTGGGCATATCCGCCCATCTCTTAGCCCACATTTTTGTCATCAAAAAGTCTAACAACTCATGGAGGTTGTTACAGGACTTACGACTAGTGAACAACAGGATGATCCCCTTCGGGACCCCTCAAAGGGGGCTCCCATGGATCCCTGCTATTCCATCTAACCATTTAATTACCACCATTGGTATTAAGGATTGTTTCTTCTCCATTCCCCTTCATCCCGACGACACAGAAAAATTCGCCTTTTCCCTGCCTGCTCCTAACTTCTCCGGGCCCGACCAGAGATTTGAATGGACCGTTCTCCCCCAAGGAATGGCTAATAGCCCCTCAATCTGCCAAAATATATTGGCTCAAGTCTTTGCATCATTTCTTAGGGACCCAGACATCCTTTTCTATATCTACATGGATGATATTATCCTGGGGGCCCCTGACCCATCTCCACTTGATCTCCTCACTTCTAAATGTCTCTCCATCTTGGCCCACCATGGTTTTAAGGTTGCCCCTGAAAAGATTCAAAGGGTCCCCCCTTTTAAAATCCTTGGGTCCCTGCTCTCCCTGGACATAGTATCCTCCATTAGACCTCAATTACAGATTCTGTCCTCATATACCCTGCCTCAATTACAAAAACTCCTGGGCGAAATAAACTGGATGAGGCCATGGATCTCAATCTCTACTGAGAGACTCACCCCCCTATTTGACCTACTCAAGGGCTCCTCCCTCTCGTCCGCCATCATTCTGAACGCTGATCACCTCCAAGCGCTTACTGAGGTTCAACAGGCCATTGACAAGTCCACCTTAAAGCGGTTCACCCCCTCTGTGCCTCTGGTTTTGTACATCTTCCCAGGGGAATCCCTGATGACTGTGTTGCTTGCCCAACAGGGGGAACCCATCCAATGGATCCACCTCTCGGTGGGGGGCACCCCACGGGTATACGCAACAACGGACCAACTCGCTGACTGCATCACAAAGGGGAGGACCAACTCACTTCGTCTTTTTGGACAGGACCCAAGTGCTATTATTACTCCCTATAGAATTCAGGACTTTGCCTGGCTCCAGCGCAATAATGCAAGGGTAGCCATAGCTTTAGAAGGGTTCACTGGCGACATAGACTGTCATTATGGGCCCTATAAATGGATGAACTCCTTCGGTAAATTACCATGGAAGTTCCCCACATTGTTTGTCCCCCGGCAGACCCTTCCTATCACACGGCCTTCACAGATGGAGGCAAGATAGGAGCCTCAGCAGTAATTTTCCCGCCTCATCCTAGCGACAAGGGAAGCCTTACACCTCAAGAATCCCTCACCCATGAGGTACAGGGATCAGCACAATTCAAAGAGCTATATGCCGTGGTCCTAGCTCTCTCCAGAGTTGAAGGTCCCCTCAACCTGTTTTCAGACAGCCTTTATGTGGTCAATCTCCTGCCCAATCTGATTGATGCCCACATTAGACTTGATTCTAACCCTATTACCCCACTCATGATCCAGACCCGTACCCTTCTAAAACAGAGAACCAACCCAATATACGTCCAACACCTTAGAGGACACCAGGGACTTCCAGGATTCCTTTCACAGGGAAACTCCCTGGCAGACCAACTTGCATCTACCCCCCAATGTTACTCCGTTGAGGAGGCCACTCATTTTCATAGACTCACCCACGCCAATTGGAGGGGACTCCACCACCGTTTCCCCCTGGTCCCCGTCAAAGATCTTAAAAAGATCATTCGAACCTGCAAATCCTGCCAGCCTTTTTTGCAGGTCCCCCCACTCCAGGGACCTGGGTGCAACCCCAGAGGGCTACGCCCTAATCACCTCTGGCAAACAGACGTAACTCATTACCCCTCCTTTGGTAAACTTAAGTATGTTTTCATGTCTGCTGACACCCACTCACATGCGTGTTGGGCAACGGCCCACGCCAGTGAAAAGACTAAACATGCCATTAGCCACTTCCTACAATGTTTTGCCACACTAGGACTCCCAGAACAGATCAAGACTGATAATGGCCCCTGCTTCACTAGTCAGGCCCTCAAGGATTTCCTTACTACCTGGAATATCTCCCACTCCACGGGAATCCCCTATAATCCCAGGGGCCAAGCAATCATAGAAAGACAAAACCGTACACTTAAGGACCATTTACAAAAACAAAAGGGGGAATCACTCCCCCCACACGACCAGCTTAAGAAGGCATTATTTACGTCTTGGGTGGCACTGCTTCTTCTTCTGTTGGCTCATGGACAAGTCACTCGCGCTGGCCTACGCTTAAAGAATGGGCCCCTACTGGCCCAGGCTTTCCTCGCCAATGTCTCCCTGCTCCTTCCCACCACGAACTGCCCTCTTTGGCCTCCCAGAGACTATGTGTACATATCCCCCCTCTCTTCTAATGTCACCTGTCTTTGGGCACCCCCGTTGGCGGACAATGGCTCTAATATTGACCTCGGGGCTATTGACCCCAGCTACTGTGACCAAAACACCACAGTAAACAATACTCAACTCTGCCCCCCCAATGCCACTGTATTCGTCTGTGGGGACCAGGCATTCAGCTTCCTCCCCACTAATTGGACTGGCCTTTGTGCCTGAGCTTGGCTTCTGCCAGATCTCAACATTATTCCCAACAATCAGAGCCTTCCGATTCCTGCCTTCGATCATCTCGGAGGGCGATCCAAAAGAGCCATCCAGGCCATCCCCATCATGCTGGGATTAGGGATCACTGCGGGAGTTGCAACCGGCTCTGCCGGGATAGGTACCTCTCTCCACTACTATAACACATTATCCTGACAGATGATTAATGACTTGGGTGCAGTCTCGGAGACCATCCTTGACCTCCAAACATAGATGGACTCGCTGGCTGCGGTAGTCCTCCAAAACCGGTGAGGCTCAGATTAACAGCCAAAAAGGGAGGCATATGTTTGTTTTTACAGGAGGAATGTTGTTTCTTTGCCAACCGGTCGGGTATTGTACGAGACAAAATCAAGAAGCTACAGGAGGACCTAGAGAAGCGCCGCCACGCCCTGATGACCTCCCCCTTCTGGACAAGCTTTAATGGCTTACTTCCCTTTCTCCTCCCCCTCCTGGGGCCCATCATAACCCTACTTCTCCTGCTGACCTTTGGCCCCTGTATTATCAATAAGATTGCCCAATTCGTCCAAAAAAGAGTGGAGGCCATTCAACTCATGAACGTCCATGTTCAATACCAGAGACTAGCCACCCGTGACGACGAGTCCTACGAGGGGCCCCATCAATAGTCTCACGACCTATGGCGGATGGGATTCCTTGCAGGAACAACCCACGCCAGGTCAGGGACCAAACCCCCATACAGGCATGATATTCAATGACGGGTAAGACTGGCGGGGGACGCAGAGCAACCTAAGACAGGGGGTACACCAAAGCAGTGTGATTCCCTAATGACGGGTAAGCCTGAAGGCCCGCCGCCGGCGACCTAAGACAGAAGTCATGCATACAAAAACAAAAGGGGGAGATGTTGGGCCCCAAGAGGCTAAGATGGCGCCGGGTGGCCTTCTCTTCCGGATCGGGAACCCACATGGCCGACCACAAAGGCACCAAAGTGGCGGTTTCGGTTTCCCATCAGTTCTGTTTCCCGCGAGCCTCCAACCCCTGCAGGGCGTGTCTCTCCCAACTCCCGCCGGCACGACACATCCCCATTGGCCCCCACTTTGCTGACCTCAATTCCCTTCCCTCACCCCATATAAGTCGCTGCCCTGCTCAATAAAGCGAGATCCTGCTTCGACAGACCTCCCGAGTCTGGTGTGGTTCGTTAATGCGCCTGGACTCGCGACACTTGCCATCCCGCTCAGCCCCTAGTGGGGGTCTCCGGCCGGCCCGGCGACGCGCCCCACAGAAAGGACCCAAATAAATAAAATCATGAATGAAAGAGGAGAGATCACAACCAACACTAAAGAAATACAAACAATACGGGACGCCTGGGTGGCTCAGTTGGTTGGATGACTGCCTTCGGCTCAGGTCATGATCCGGGATCGAGTCCCACATCGGGCTCCCAGCTCCATGGGGAGTCTGTTTCTCCCTCTGACCTTCTCCTCGTTCATGCTCTCTCTCACTGTCTCTCTCTCAAGTAAATAAATAAAATCTAACAAAAAAAAAAAAAAAAAAAAAAAAAGAAATACAAACAATATAAGAACATATTATGAGCAACTATACACCAGCAAATTTGACAATCTGGAAGAAATGGGTGCATTCCTAGAGACGTATAACCTACCAAAATTGAACCAGAAAGAAATAGAAAACCTGAACAGACCCATAACCAGTAAGGGGATTGAAGCAGTGATCAAAAATCTCCCAACAAACAAGATCCCAGGGCCAGAAGGCTTCCCAGGGTAATTCTACCAAACATTTAAAGAATAATAATACCTATTCTCCTAAAACTGTTCCAAAAAAATAGAAATGGAAGGAAAACTTCCAGACTCATTTTATGAGGCCAGCATCACCATGATCCCCAAACCAGACAAAGATCCC
Source organism: Mustela nivalis (assembly GCF_964662115.1). Taxonomy (NCBI): domain Eukaryota; kingdom Metazoa; phylum Chordata; class Mammalia; order Carnivora; family Mustelidae; genus Mustela; species Mustela nivalis. The sequence continues at coordinate 40,317,596 of NC_139022.1, read as the reverse complement.
ATCAAAAAAGAGAATTACAGACCAATATTCTTAATGAACAAAGATGCAAAAATTCTCACCAAAATACTAGCCAATAGGATCCAACAGTACATTAAAAGGATTATTCACCACGACCAAGCAGGATTTATTCCAGGGCTGCAAGGTTGGTTCAACATCTGCAAATCAATCAGTGTGATACAATACATTCATAAAAGAAAGAACAAGAACTCTCAACAGATGCTAAAATAGCTTTTGACAATTACAACATCCCTTCTTGATCAAAATTCCTCAAAGTGTAGGGATAGAGGGTACATATCTCAATATCATCAAAGGCATCTATGAAAAACCCACAGTGAATATCATTCTCAATGGAGAAAAAATGAGAGCTTTTCCGCTAAGGTCAGGTACATGGCAGGGATGTCCATTACAACCACTGCTCTTCAGCAAAGTACTAGAAGTCCTAGCCTCAGCAATCAGACAAAAAAAAGGGAATTAAGGGCATCCAAATCAGCAAAGAAGAAGTCAAACTATCACTCTTTGCAGATGATATGATACTATATGTGGAAATCTCAAAAGACTCCACTCCAAATCTGCTAGAACATGAACAGGAATTCAGTAATGTGTCAGGATATAAAATCAATGCACAGAAATCAGTTGCATTTCTCTACACCAACAACAAGACAGAAGAAAGAGAAATTAAGGAGTCAATCCCATTTACAATTGCACCCAAAACCATAAGATCCCTGGAATAAACCTAACCAAAGAGGCAAAGAATCTATACTCAGAAAACTAGAAAGTACTCATGAAAGAAATTGAGGAAGACACAAAGAAATGGAAAAATGTTCCATGCTCCTGGGTTGGAAGAATAAATATTGTGAAAATGTCTATGCTACCTAAAGCAATCTACACGTTGAATGCAATTCCTATCAAAATACCATCCATTTTTTCCAAGAAATGGAACAAATAATACTAAAATTTATATGGACCAGAAAAGACCCCGAATAGCCAGAGGAATGTTGAAAAAGAAAGCCAAAATTGGTGGCATCACAATTACAGAATCCAAGCTCTATTACAAAGCTGTCATCATCAAGACAGTATGGCATTGACACAAAAATAGACACATAGATCAATGGAATAGAATAGAGAGCCCAAAAATAGACCCTCAACTCTATGGTCAACTAATCTTCGACAAAGCAGGAAAGAATGCCCAATGGAAAAAAGAGAGTCTCTTCAACAAATGGTGTTGGGAAAATTGGACAGCCACATGCAGAAGTATGAAACTGGACCATTTCCTTATACCACCCATGAAAATAGACTCAAAATGGATGAAGGACCTCAATGTGAGCAATGAATCCATCAAAATCCTTGAGAAGAACACAGACAACAACCTTTTTGACCCCAGCCACAGCAACTTCTTCCTAGGTACATTGCCAAAGGCAAGGGAAGCAAGTGCAAAAATGAACTATTGGGACTTCATCAACATCAAAAGCTTTTACACAGCAAAGTAAACAGTCATCAAAACCAAAAGACAAGATATGAAGATATTTGCAAACAACACCTCAGATAAAGGGCTAGTATCCAAAATCTATAAAGAACTTATCAAACTCAACACTCAAAGAACAAATAATCCAATCAAGAAATGGGACATGAACAGACATTTCTGCAGAGACGACATCCAGATGGCCAACAGACATGAAAAAGTGCTCCACATCATTCGGCATCAGGGAGATAGAGATCAAAACCACAATGAGAAAGCACCTCACACCAGTCAGAATAGGCTAAAATTAGTAAGTCAGGAAATGACAGATGCTGGTGAGGATGCAGAGAAAGGGTAAACCTCCTACACTGTTGGTAAGAACGGAGGCTGGTGCAACCACTCTGGAAAACAGCATGGAAGTTTCTCAAAAAGTTGAAAATAGAGCTACCCTATGACCCAGCAATCTCACTACTGGGTATTTATCCAAAAGATACAAATGTAGTGATCCAAAGGGGCACGTTCACCCAAATGCTTATAGCAGCAAAGTCCACAATAGCCAAACCATGGAGAAACTAGATGTCCACCAGCAGATGAATGGATAAAGAATATGTGGTATATATATACACAATGGAATACTGTGCAGCCATCAAAAGAAATGAAACCTTGCCATTTGCAACAACGTGGGAACTAGAAGGTATTATGCCTAGCAAAATAAGTCAATCAGAGAAAGACAATTATCATAAGATCTCCCTGATATGAGGAAATTGTGAGGCAACATGGGGATTTAGGGATAGGAAAAGAATAAATGAAACAAGATGGGATCGGGAGGGAGACAAACCATAAGAGACTCTTAATCTCACAAAACAATCTGAGGGTTGCCAGCGGGGAGGAGGTAGGGAGAGGGTGGGTGGGTTATGGACATGGGGGAAGGTATGTGCTATGGTGAGTGCTGTGAAATGTGTAAACCTGGCGATTCACAAACCTGTACCACTAGGGCTAATAATACATTATATGTTAATAAAAAAAATTTTTTTAAATCACATGAAAAAAGAATTAATACAGTTCTACATAAATTGTGTCCAAATGGACAGGATAATAAATTCCAGTGATGTTAACCACATATAATAAATTGAGATTTCCATAATTACAAAGCATAGAAAACACATTAGCTCTTTGAACTTCAATTTCTTCATCTACATTGGTTATCTCATAATTCCTGTTCTTTGTTACCTCCATCATAACTAAGCAAATCAATATATCTGTATACATTAAGCAATGTAATGAATATTTTAAGGAGTTTATGAGTCTGATACAGGGGTAAATAATACTTAAATAAGAAAAATCCCCAAAACACTGAACCACCTGGTCTACCAGAGATAAGAAAAATATGGTTGATTTAAGATCCAAGGTTAAGGCACTCACAGAAGTTTGGGGAACAGTGCAATGGTTTGAACTCAGATGGGCTTACGCTTCCCACATCAGTACTCTGCTTACGGACTCCAAATATGCACACACATAGATTCCAACAATTCTTACCACTAAAGATTAAGCAGTAGTAATTCAGAGAACAAATTTTAGGAACCATGTGACTGGATAGTCTTTATCTTACAGATGCCAGAACTGAACCTCAGGTGTGCAACTTAAGGGACACAGCATCACAGACCAATCTCCTTGTAAATAGGGAACTAGAACTAGGGTCTATTGACTTAGAGCCCCATTAGTTAACACAGGTCTCTGTGTCTAATGTAGTGGCATACAAAGACAAGGTGGCTAGAGCAGGCAATAACAGGATGTACTGTCTACACAGAAATTAAGAGGAGTAATAAAATGGACTACAATTCAGTGTGTTTCTAATTATCCCCCTGCACCATTAGCTCTAAATAATTACAAATGCCAAAATACTACACCCGTCAGGGTGTCAACATCCTAAATAATTGTTGAGAATATGGTTTAGTTTTAATACTGGATGCATAAACTTCAAAACTGCACATTTTATCCTTCAATAAACACTGTGTACTACATGCAAGCAGACCTGGAAAATTCCCAGATGCTCAGTGAGTTCCTTACACACTTAGGCTCATTTCATATATCAAAACCTAGTTAGACTATAATAAGCTGATAAGAGAGTAAATAGGCCTTTTGGGTAACAACTCGCCTTTGAAGATAATATAAGTATCGCTTTTTGGCTTTCTGGCTAAGATCAAGTCGGAAGATAATTTGAGTATATTCACCCCTGCTTCTAAACTGGGTTTCATCATAAAATAAGTAAGATCATAGTTGGGAAGACATTCAACAAACCTTTCAACAAACATTTCTGGGGACAGGAAAATTTCACTATGACAATTTTTTTTTTTTAATGTGGAAATTTTCCTAAAGATAATACTTATTTTTGTTTTGTTATGTTTTTTGTTTGTTATATATTTTGTTTTGTTTTGTTTTGTTATGGCTTACCATAGAAGAAACCATGAAGGCTCACCTAAGCTGATCACAGTGAAATACAATGTCTAATGACCTGTCTTCTCCAGTCTGGTCTCCATATTCTGTCAGAGGACAGCCTGAAATAACTCATGTAAACACAAATACACATACTCGCCTGCCCCTGCATGTCTGTAGGTACATGTATTTTTTGACAGTATTTCACATTACTTGAAAAAATTTTCTGGACTTTACAACAGGATCATTAACTTACTATTTATTTAAACGATATTATAAAATTACCTCCTTATTTAAAACTTTTATAATTTTTTAATCTAAACATTCCAGCTGCCATTTTTTTTTTTTTTAAGTATCTGTGTCACCCTTCAGTCTATTCACAGTGGGTTATCCAGACAGATTCTTCTCAGTTTAGAATTTTTAATTTAGACTTTGCAAAGTCCATAAGCACAATCAGGCTGGATATAATTTTCTATATGTGCAAATTTTCTTGAAAGAGGATCTGTAGCTGTCACCACATTCTCAGAGGTTGGAAATCCTGAAAAGTTGGTAAGTCAAAACCACCAAATACCATTAATTCCTAGATTCTAAGTGGAAATACAGTTTCGTCTATTAAATGTAGGTGGTAAGTACATGGGACATGAAACATTTTATCTTTTGCCTATTTCAAATAGTTCATAAGCAAATTCCTAAGAATGAATTTCCATAAGACAAAAGCAATCAATAAAATTTTAAATCATAACACTGTAATAACATTTTAGAGAAAGGTGCTAATGAATATGTGGAGCTTAACTACCCAAATAGGTGGATATGAGAATAAAACATCTACACTACAGTCTACATTTCTATGTTAACCCATTGCAAAATACTTAAAAGAACCGAAGCTTCCACCGCTGTGTCTTGGGAAGAGCCATCATTAAAGCCCCGGGTACCCTGTGTGTGGGTGCTGAGACCTTTGTGAGGCTTCATTTCACTTCGCAGCAAAATGTATGCCTTAGAAAAGGGCTGCCACAGAGAATCAACTCAAAGCTGCCTGAATTAAAAGTAGCTTGCCCCTGTTTTTTAAAAAATTAAGTGATTTCTTTTTTGATAAATTGAGTACTTCCATTTACTTAATAATGAAGTAATTCTGTTCAGTTTCTCTGTACAAGTGAAGTCTTGACAGAGACAGAGACACAGAGAAAAGCACTAGCACTTGCATTTCTGATTAAAGGAAGCAAAATCCAATCCCCTACACAATAAAATCACCATTACTATCTTGCACTTAATTTAATCAGCATAGCTAAATTTACTGATGACTAGCTTCATGCATTAGAGAATTATTAAAAGGTGTCTTAAATGCCCAGGTCACTTAAATCACTATAAATTCTAAATCCACAACTTAAGGATCTTCCAATTCAAAGCAACATCAAATTACAGGATCTTTTATTTGTGACGTTTAAACAGGGAACAAACCAAAAATGAGTAAGGCATTTTTCCCCCTAAAAGATTATATTCTAGTAAGAAAAACATCCAAGATAAAACTTCTGTTAAAACTGAGGGGGAGGGGAAAAAAAAAAAAGCATGCAACCTAATACAGTGAAGTATTCATTACCCACCACCCAGATTTAATGGGGGGTTAAGCTTTGGTCATATCTCTTTCGCTTTTAAGGTAAAACACATGTGGGGGGAGCTGCCTGGGTGGCTCAGTTGGTTAACCATCCAACTCTTGATTTCAGCTCAGGTCATAATCTCAAGGCCATGGAATTGAGCCCCATGTTGGGCTCTGCACTGAGTCTGCTTTTCGCTCTCCCTCTGCTCTTCCTCCTGTTCATGCTTGCAAGCTCTAGCTCTAAAATAAATAAATAACATCTTTTAAAAAAATAAAGAGAAAAATAAGATGTTTGGTATTTTAAAGATGTGAGATATATTTACCCTTTATTTCCTTCACCTCAACCCCTTCCCACCAAATCATCATCCTAAAGTTGAGCTTATCCTTCTGTGAATGTACTTACAGCAATGTGTAGTATGTTCTATGCAGTTTTTACATCCAATGGAAAACACAGCTCTGCTTTAGTTCCTAAAAATTATTCTAGCCTTCTGTTAAACCCATTAGCAAGTATCAGTTATCAAAATTCCAGTACTTCCAAAAATTTTCTATTTTGGGTAAGTGTTTCAGTATCTGTGGATGATACAGGTTCAGAATTAATCCACAGAAAATGGGGGAAAAAAACCGTTACAGAGTTTAAAAAAATAATTAGGATGTTACCTTACAAACAAAAGCCATGAAAATATGCTTATTTTATACTGATTGTATTTTAGGTGGTGATTATGATTTTTACCCTTGATCTTAGCCAAAAGGCCGAGAAGCGATGTGATTATGATTTTTAAATTTTTTTAAATTATGGTTTGTTTACATCTAAGGTGTACTTTACTGACAAATGATATGACAGAGTAAAGCTACAATCATTATTTTACATTTGACTTTATCCTCATCTTTTTGTTATTGACTTTTATAAGATCCTCAACAACTGTTTCACCTATTGACATTTAAATCATTCTCTGTTCAAAGTCAATTATATCAGTACTCATGCAGATTCTTTTTTAATTGTTAATTGCCTATCTCTGCTATAATTTTATCAGTGGCTTTGTCTGTAATTACACTTAATACCCTTTTTATTAACTGTCTGAAAGTTTTTTTTTAATTTGTAATTAGTTTGCATTGTCTTTTCTTTGTATCCTTCCATATTGACCACTTTGGATTATGGGGAGAGGCCGATCAACAAAGATTAAAACAGTTTAAGTGATGCAATTAGATTCCCTTTATAGTAAATCAATTCATCAGTAAGTAATGTCACAAGTTTTTTTATTATGAAATACAAAGATGGACTTATGCTTTCTTTAGTTTGATTAGACTTCAGACACATTTCTTCCTGACCATAGGGCCCACAATCTTCCTTTTCTTAGAGCATTACTCTAGAAAATTTTAACTGCAAAGTCTTTGTCCCCTTTTACATACATATATATAAGTATATATGTATGTATATGTATATATATATACACACACATATATTTATGTGTGTGTATAAACATATACATACACACACACACACACACACACACACACTTTTTTTTTTTTTCCCTTCAAAAATCTCTAGGAAACTTTAGTGCTCGCTTTGGCAGCACATATACTAAAAATCTCCAGGAAGCTTTAGACCCAGGAAAAGTCTTTCTCAAGTACCTGGAAACCATCTTTTTGAAATGTAACCATCCAGGAAGATAACAACCCCATGTGCCAGTCTTTCTAGAAGCATAGGAGCCTAACTTCAGGGGGCAGTTAACTCCAAAGTCTGTATGGGCTAGAAGAGAATCTTTACATCCAGACAAGGCCAGTCAGCAAACTCAGGTGGCCTGCAATCTCCCCAGCGCACCATGCTCTTTAAACTCTCTTTCCTTTACTTGAATAACTCCTTGCCAGTTTAACTTGCCTAATACAATTTTTCTTCAAACAGTATTTCCTCCAATTCACTTTCCTAGTTGTCAGAACTCCTATAATTAATATTCTGCTAACCACAAATTCCTGTATTTCAGTATTAGGCAACTTGGAGAGCCCTACTGGTTTCTCTCACAGGTAAGTCAAGAAATCATGAAACAAATACAATGTCTTTATCAATGTACTTACTATTTAACTTCAATAGTTATGCAGCATTTTTATCACTCAAATAGCAAATGTCTGATTTTTAGAAACAGGTGCCCTGCTTCACCTTCTTTTTATCTGTAAAATCTAACATAATACCTACGGCATAAAATTTTTCTAAAAAATGTGTGATGTTCTCTGGTTGTGGCCATTTGATTCTTAGATTCTACAGTTTTGAAAAACAGCTAAAATATAATCACAAGTTATATTAAGTTCAATAGGTTTACTTGTGTTTCAGATGGCACAGCTATGCAAGAAGTGAAAATAACCTGTGTCCAGTTGTAGAGAACTGCCTGAGTAACTGATAATAAAAACATTCACTGGGATCACCTACAATATATACTTTAATATATTTAATTATGGAAAGGGCTAATTACAAAGCTGGGGCAGGAAATACACAAGGTGAGACCAGGATATTTTATTACTGAAAAGGGAGGCCATCAAGGTATTTGGGTCCTAACAAAATAGCATAGATTCAACTTGAAGAGGACAAAAATGGAACAATTTGAATACACAATTAATTAATTATATATATATATTATAAATATATAGGTATATATAATTTCATACTTACATATAAATAGAATATAATTATAGGATCAAATATACTAATATTAAAAACTTTTAAGGTCCTAATGATAATTTTAAAAAGGAAAAAGAAGGAAATCCAAAATCCAACTAATTTTATGAAGGCAAAGTATATTAGCTTCAACTCCTTATTCTGAAAATTATTTAAAAGGAAATAATTAAATATTTATCCTGACTTTCCTATACAAATTATTTCAGTGTAACCAACCAACTTAATTCATATATACATGTATATGTATATGGGGCACTGGGTGGCTCAGTTGGTTGAACCTCTTGATTTTGGCCCAGGGTATGGTCTCAGGGTCACAAGATCAAACCGCATGTCAAGCTCTGCAATGGGTGTAGAACCTGCTTAAGATTCTCTCTCTCCCTCTCGCTCTGCCTTTCTCCACACTCAAGTGCTCGCTCCCTCACTCACTCAAATTAGTAAATATTAAAAAATATATATATACATATATATATATATATGTATATATGTATACACACACACACACACACACACACACACACCTACATAGGTAAATTCCAACTAATACAAGCACAAGGATGAAGTTGGAAATCATTATGTTGTAAATGCTAGTGAAGTAAGTGCTTCAGACAGTGTTTATCAATATATTAAACCATTAGATGAAATGGTAGGATATTTACAAAGGAGAGTTCAAGATGCCACCACCTGAACCCAACAACCAATCTTTTCTAAAGATATGATAAGCAGACACTGCATGTAGGAAAACTCCATGCAAAATGGAGATTAAAACCCCTTTATGAAGTATTTTGCCAGAAAAAAAAAAATGTCTAATCTATATATTCAAGACTCTAGAACCAAACTACATTACAATAAAAACAAAATAGGAAAAGTTAACTGATGTAACAGAAAATCAAACAGACAAACCCAGAATGGAAATACCCTGCAAAACAACTATATTAATTTTCTGTGGCTGGTATAATAAATTACAAAAAAAACTTAGCGGCTTAAAGCAACAACAAATTTTTTGCATTACGGTCCTCTAAGTTAGAAGTTTGAAGTAAGTATCACTGAACTAAAGTCCAAATACTGGCAGTGGTGCATTCATTCTGGAGGCTCTAGCAGAGAATCCTTTTCTTGTCTTTTTTAGCTGACAGAAATAACCCAAATTCTTTGTTTTGTGGCCTCCTTACAGCACTTCCAAGTGATAGCAATATAACATTTCTCTGAATCTCCTCTCCTGCTTGTCTTCCACTTCAAAGTACCTTTGTGATTAACTGTGCACACCTAGATAACAAAGGAAACTCTTCCCACCTCAATATCCTTAACTTAACCACAACTGCAAAGTCCCTTTCTCCCTGTAAAGTAACATATGCACAGGTTCTGGAATTAAGATGTGGACATCTTTGGGGGCTACTATTCTGCTGAACTCAACAACTGACTCATTTTCTTTAATGAGTCAATAGCCTTAAAAAAGCTGAGAGGACAGATCATTGCTCTAAGTTTAGGTATATTTAACAGACCTAACAACAAAATATTATGTATGGTCCTTTTAAATACTAATCCAAACTTGAATAGATAATTTTATGAGGCGCAATGCTTGCACTGTGATCAAATGAGAAAATGCCCCTCTATTTTAGAGATAATCATTCCACAGTTAATACATTATGTGCCTTTCCATGCACTACATGCACATACATGCAGACACATTTGTTAAAAAACAAGAATGGATTTAAGTATGGTTATTACCTTGTGTAGTAATTATAGATAACTTCCTATGTTTATTTATCTATGTTTTATGACTAGGCTACAATAAGAATGTGTAATTGGAATGATTAGAATTAATGATGAAAATGAGAAACCCTACCAACAACGTAAGTTTATATATTCCAAGGTACAGAAAAGGAGAAGCTAACATGTACTGAGTATGTAGTTTGTGCCAGACACTATATCAGAAGCTCTGTGTGTATTTCTTATAATCATTATGGCAGTCACATGAGATTTACCCCATTATTCCCATTAGGTAAATTTCTCAGCATCATACTTGGAGCAAGTAATCAGTTGAGTTCTAAATCCCTCTCTGTCTGGTTTTGAATCCAATTATTTTTTGAAATGTTGTGCTGCCACGACTCCTTTTGCCCTGCACGTCGATCAACCTGGCTTATCAGAGACTGAACAGAAAGGGCTCCATTCATGGGTTCCAGCTATTTGTTGATCTAGAAGGCTGTGTCAGTTCATTGTGAACCCAAGCCTTGCACCATGGTTCTCAGGAAGCTTCAACAAACTTGCCATCCACTTAAGTGTCCTTTAAATGACATTGCCAAACATGCTCCTAGTCTTCTAGAGCAGCTGCACTCCAAGAATTACTCAGGACTCCCCCAGCCTGCTGGAACTCTGGGCTGTCCCACACAGCTGTACACTCAAAGAGAGATGGACTGAAAAACCACCTCCTCCCCACAAAGCAGTGGCATCTGGTCCCCGAAGTCCACTCACTGCTCCACTACTCTCCTGTTGGATGCAGAGCATCTGGGTGAGATCTCATCAGTCATGATGCTCCACAGAAAAACTGGTGTGCGTTTTACATAATCATAACAGGAAAAGGGAATACTGCCTGACAGAGGAAGTGTTAATGACAGAGAAAGCAGACTGCTTCTACTTATTTTGTGTTTGTTTTTATTTTCAATTTTTTTTCATTTTTATTTAAATTCCAGTTAACATACAATATAGTCTTAGTTTCAGGTGAAGAATTTAGTGATTTATCACTTATATACAACACCCAGTGGTCATCACAAGAGCATTCCTTAATGCCCATATAACCCATCCCCCCACCCAACTCCCCCACCAACCCTCAGGACAGAACCTGCCTCTTTTGCGAATCTTCAGACCTTTCCACCATCATTAATAGCTCAAAGAGCTCCTATAACACATTAAGTCTCAACCCAGCTATCACCTTCTCTGAGAAGGCTTTCTTAATTATCTCTCATGGAGAAAAAACTCTTGGCTCTATCTGCTTCTATAGCCCTACAGTCCTACTTTTGTCATCTCAGGTATGTATTCTTGCCCGTGCTTGCTAGACTGTGAACACCTAGAGGTCAAAGGCCCTCTTTTATACATAATTTTTAATAAGGGACGAGAACATACCTGGTGCTTTCTCAATATATTTTTGAATTTACTTGAAAAAAAAAATCATGGCAATCTTACGTCTACTTACTGCTCTCCTGATCATTCTTCTCACCTCAGGTTCTATGTTACTAGTGCCTTGGGTTTCTACACAAAGAATTACAATTGAATGACAAGATATGCTAAAGTAATTTGTGTGGAATCTAAGAGGAAGGCAGGAATTGGTCAATATTTCTTTTATAAAATACAATGAAGAGATGATTTTATTAACTTCTGACATAAGAGAAAGTATTATATTAACATAAGTGAAGCCCCCCCCATCTCTTATGAAAGATGCTGCCCAAACATAGTCCCACCACTATGGAAATACTGGAAGCATTACATGGAATTACACGCAGCTAATTCAAGCCAAATAATTCATAGCCCTGAAGTGATGCATTACAGTATTTATACTTTTTGTTGTTGCTAGCACAGGAAACACTGCTTCATTAAAAATGTATACAATGGTGATATGGGAAACAAATATCAACATAATCAGTTAGCAATTTTTTTAAATTGCTGCACTCCAGTTGAAGAACATTTTTCATCTGCGGGTATCCATAAATCAGAACCTGATGCTTTACAAAAAGGAGAACACTCAGGACAGGGTATGGGGGGACACACACACACACACACTCTCTCTCTCACACACACACACACACACAGTATAGGAGAACACATTGTAGAAGCTCAAAGTTTTAAAGGGCTACAGATAACATTTTCACCACTCTGCTTCCAGTCATTATATACTCAAACCAGAGTTACCAGTATTCTGCCAAATACAGGCTTAACTTAGAAAAACAATAGTTTGAAATTTAATAAAATTAACAGGACCTCTAAATTCTGAAGAGCCAAGCCAAGAGGTTAAATTCCTCAAGTTTCCTGAGATTAAACGGCCTCTCCTTTATATGCATTGATGGCCTTTTTCCACTCTAAGCAAAATCATGTTATCTAACTTAGGGACTCTTGGGAAACAGGTGCTATATACACCCAAACTGACAATAATGGGTTTTGATCTCATGATGAAACAATTTGAGTGGAAATGTACTCCAGAAGCAAAGTAGTCCCCACTGTAAGGACCACCTATACTGAGGGTGTAGAGGTGGATAAGACCCAGACAAATGGAAGCATCTCTTTTCACAATAAACTCCTGATTTTCTTCCACTCTAGCAATTTCCCCCATGTATTTCTTTCTACCAATTGCACTTCTGTGATTTCTAGGCTCCTAACAGCTCATCCATTCCACGAAAAGCATCACATATGTCACCTTCGTTGGCTATGCCCCTCCGACCCACAGCTGGAGTACAACTGTTTTACAACCTCCATGATCTAAACTCAACAAATATGACCAAAGTACTCACAGTCAAAATTAAAACACCTCTGGGAGGAGGAAGGGGCACCATGAAAGAGACTATCTTTCAGGAAGTCTCCCACTGGGAAAGACCATCACTCTTCAGCTGAACATCAGTGCAGGGATTTTCTAGAGCTCATGTCCAACACAAGAGCCACTGATCACATGTGATCACAAGAGCCACTGATCACAGTGATCACAATGATCACTGATTATATGAAATGAGGCTCATTCTATAGCTTGAAATGATAGTGTACCACATTAATCTAATCAAATAAAATAAATTATTTTTACTACTTCCATCCCTGCCTGGAGAGCTCAGAAGTTCCCACTCTGTTCTATCAACAAGTAAAAATCTGAAAAACTAAAAAACTGACAATTCTTAGCTTCACAAAGTAAACCACTGCCCTCAAAAGACAAAAAGGTGAAAACAGAGAATTCCAATCCACTTAAGCAGAAACCCCTGAAGAAAAAACAAAAAACAAAAACATTGTCAGCTAGGGAAACCTAAACTGTAATTTATGGATTATTGGAGGATCAGGGTACACTAGTCTAGAGGTTAAAAACCCCAATAAGACCAGTCATAGGGAGACCCCCACACTTCGGGTTTTGCCTTCAGGAGTTCAAGCAGTGATAATCTGTGGGGGGGGGGGTAAAAAAATGTTTTTTCCTCATGCTTTTATCAAAAAGAAAGGAAAAAGGAGCCATTTTTAAAATATTCCAGGTCCTTCAATTCTTATAAGGCCTGCCCTCAGAAAAAATTATTCTAACAAAACCTACCCTACTAGGGTTTTAACAGAGCTTAAACTATCTGGAAGGAGGGAAATGCCCAGGCACTGCTAGCCTTCCACACAAAAGGAAATATCCAATTCCAAGCTTCTTCTAGCCATTGAGAATGGGCCATTGAGAATCTGGACCACTGAGAATCACTGGTGAAGTGCACAATTCAAGGACTCGGGCTCATCAAACAATCTGAGACCTAATCATAAAACCACAGAATGCTTCCCCTCACCTCACCGCTATGTACATTGCTAAGAGTCTAATTATCTTCCACCCTGTACATTACACCCATCTTGCATCAAAAAATTACAAAGCATACTAAAAGCTAAAAATAAAACAAAACAAACAAACAAAAAAAACAAACCCACAGTCTAAAGAGATTAAGCAAGCATGAGAACCACACTCAGATATGGAAGGAATGTTGAAATTATCAAACTAAGATTTTAAAATATATATTATATTTAACATGCTTTTCAGTTTTGGAAGTTTCTATTGTTATATCCAAAAGCTCAGAATCTCTCCTCAGCCATGTCCAGTCTACTAATGAGCCCATTTTAAAGTATTCTTCAAGGCTCCACTATGCTTACAAACTCCAACGTTCCTTTTTTATTCTTTCTTAGAATTTCCAACTCTGCTTACATCATTTTTCTTGCACATTATCCACTTTTTTTTATCAAACCATTACCACATTTTTTTAAATCCCTGTTTGAAAATTTCAACATTCCTGATTCCTGTCATATCTGACTCTGGTACTTATGCTTGTTTGTTCTCCTTCAACTGTATTTTACTGCCAATGTAAATCAATAATATGATACACCACATAAACAGAATGAAAGATTAAATTACATAGGCAGCTACAAAAATGCAAAAAAGCTCTTTACAAAATATAACATCCTTCCAAAATAAAAAAGTTTTAACAAACTGGGTATAAAAGGAACAAATCACAACATAAAGAAGGCCAAATATGACAAGCTCCATCAAATATCATATGAATAGTGCCAAGTTTTTAGTGAGATATAAGTGACATATTATATTAGTTTCAAATGTACAACATAACTCAATATATGTATATGTCTCAAATAATCACATTAGGCCTACTTAACAACCATCACCACACAGTTACAATTTTCTTTTCTGGTCCTGAGAAATGTATTGTATGGATTGAGATTTCTGTGATTTGTCCTATATAACCAACCACCTCAACCTGCATGTACACAGGCAGGCTAACCAATATTTTTATGAGACTTGTGCTGCATAAGTGACCTCGGCAGACTGATTAGTTGACATTAGCAAGCCTCCAGGTCAGAATTGGTCCTTCTGGTCTCGATGTCAAGAGCTATAAATTTTGCCTTGCATCTCCTCCAACTCCAGGATGGGCTGGCCCTTGCAATGGAATCCAGGATGGAAGCAAGCACAACTAGCCCAGGGTCCTTGAATAAGTTAAGACATGGTAACACAGGGATGCCGTTCTCTTCCAACTGTAGGTTGGATGTTTTAAGTTCCTGATTTGATGTAACTCTGTCTTATCTCCTTTCCAGCTAACTAATGCCCTCAACCATTGCAGATTTCCCTTTTCTTCTTTCTGTTTCTATTATAGTTTTACTTATGAAAAAGTGTTTTTTCCCCTTCAAAACTCAGAGTATGGCTGCCATAAATCATTTATTTAGAACAAGAACTTTTAAGATCTACTCTCTTAGGAACTTTGAAATATGCAATAGAATATTATTAACTATAGTCATCATGCTGTGCATTACATCCCCAGATGATATCACCATATCCTGTATGAATATGAATAAAATCCTGTAAAATCCTCACTAAAAAGCTGTTAAAATTAATATAGGAATTTAGTGGTTTCAAGATGCAAAATCAACAAAGAAAACCCACTTGAATTTCCACACACTAACAATGGACTATCTCCAAACGAAATACAGAAAACAATCCCATTTACAATCACATCAACAACAATAAAATACTTAAGAATGAGTCTCACCAAGGAAAAGAACTATATTCCAAAAACAGACATTAATGGAAGAAATGGAAGAAGATACAAATAAATGGAAAAAAATCTATATTTATAGATCAGAGGAGTTGTTATTGTTTCTATGTCTATGTTCTCTAAATCCATCTATCAATTAAATGCAGCCCCTATCAAAATTCCAATGGCATTTTTGCAGACACAGAAAAAAATCCTAAAATTCATAGAGAGCCTCAAAAGACTTCCAAGCAGCCAAAGCAATCTTGAGAAATGAATACAAAGGTGAAGGCATCACACTCTTTTTTTTTTTTTTTTTTTTCTTAAGGGTGGGAAAGGGCAGAGGGAGAAGGAGAGAAAGAATCTTAATCTTAACCAGACTCCACACCCAGCATGTAGTTTGATCTCAGGACCCTGAGATCATGACCTGAGCCAAAATCTAGAGTTGGACACTTAACTGAATGAGCCAACCAGGTGCCCCAGAAGGCATCACACTTTGATTTCAAACCATATTAAAACCATATTTAAAAGCTAAAGTAATAAAACTAGTATAACAGTAGCATTAAAAACAGGCACACAGACCAAAAGAATAGAACGAGAACCTAGAAATAAACTTCCCTTATAGGGTCAGCATATTTGACAACAGTGGTTTTGGGAAAACTGTATATTCACATGCAAAATATTAAATTTGGATCCCTATCTTATACCATTAACAACAACAAATCCTCAAAACAAATTAAAATCTTGAGACTTAAAACTGCACAACTCTTAGAAGAAAACAGGGGAAAAGCTCCATGAACTAGTATTAACAATGAATTTTTTGGATATAACACCAAAAATAGAAGCAACGAAAACATAAATAAGTAAGCACAACTAAAAAGCTCTAAAGAAATAATCAGCAAAATGAAAAGACAACTTACAGAATGAAAGGAAGTATTTGCAAAGCTTATTATCTGACAGGAGATTCATATCTAAAATATATAGAACTTACAGGGACACTTGGGTGGCTCAGTTGGTTAAGCATCTGCCTTCAGCTCAGGTCATGATCCCAGAGGCCTAAGATGGAGTCTGCATCGGGCTCCCTGCTCAGCCAGGAGCCTGCTTCTCCCTCTCGCTCTGTCTGCTGCTTCCTCTGTGGTACACTCTTTCTCTCTCTCTCTCTGACAAATTAATAAAAAAAAAAGAGAGAGAGAGAGAGAACTTATAAAACTCAATGGTGAGAAAAACAAACAGATGAAAAAACCCAAAACAATATCAATAAAAATGACAAGAGGACTTAAATAGACATTTTTGCAAAGACAACCAAATGGTCAGCAAGTACTTGAGAAGATGCTCCACATCATTAATCGTGTAAATGCAAACCCAACAATGAGAATGGCTATTAGAAAAGATACAACAGATAACAAATGCTGGCAAGAATGTGACAGAAAAGGAACCCCTGTACACTGTTGGTGGGAATATAAACTGGTACAGTCACATGAAAAACAGTATGAAAGTTTCTCAAAAAATTAAAAATAGAATTACCATATGATCCAGCAATCTCACTTCTGGGTATATATCCAAAGGAAGGAAAAGCACTCTCTTAAAGAGATACTACACTCCCAGGCAATCTCATGCTCCCTCAAGCATGATTCACATAGCCAAATCACGTAAACAACCTAAATGTCCACCAGTGGGTGAATGAGTAAAGAAAGTGCTATGTGTATATCTACATAATCAAGTCATAAAAAAGAAGGAAATCTTGCCATTTGTGACAACAGGGATGGACCTTTAGGACACCATGTTGGGTGAAATAAGACAAAAATAAATACTGTATGATCTCACTTACGTGTGGAATCTAAAAATACCAAACTCACAGAAACAGAGTAAACTCATGGTTACCAGAGCCTGGGAAACAGAGGAAATGTGAAGATTTTCATCAAGTGATACAAACTTCCACTAATAAGATGAATAAGTTCTAAGGATCCAAAGTACAGCATATTGACAGTTTAGAAAACATTTTGCCAATTTTTTACAAGATTAAACATACTTTTTACCATAATATTGTGTGTGTAGTTGAATTCAAAACAAAAAGACATTATTTATTATTATTTATATTTTAGCAATGCACATAAGATTGAGTTATTCCACAACAAAATAATTTTTGCATCATTCATTGGAGGAAAGAAATTTTGCCACTGTTCCAGAAGTCCTTTTTCAAAACTGCTAACCTGAATGAATGTTCCGTAACAATGCCACTTTCAAATAGGCTACTTTTGAAAGCAGAACCATTATAGGTGTCAATATTTATCTGTTTGATATGTATTAGCAGGTTGATTAATATTCTTATTAAAATAATATTTACTCATTTCATATTTTGAAATGTTAGTTGAATTTAACTATTTCTGATAATAGTGAAATACCATGTAGCAAGCACACTTCCCAACAAAAACAACTAGAAAACAGCTACCAAGGGAACTAGAAAATAAGAGGTCAGAATTCTGCAAAGAATTAAAGTTCACTGAAGTGAGCCTGGCAGAGAAGTGACTTATACTTTTCCCAGAACGCTTCTGCATTATATAGCACAGCAGACAGGCTAAGAAACTGAGCAGGGAGCATCGGCTAGAACATTTAGAATATGAGATAAACTTTCAGCATCTTACAGGGCTGGAAAGCCAAACATTAAAAATTCAGGACTACTGATCAGCCAGGATCTCCAGGGCAATAATTCCAGGGAGAAAGAAAGTGCATTAAGGTAAATATAATATATTTTGCTGTTTAGGCATTTACTGATTTGTAAGCAGCCTTGTGGCCAAAATGTTCAGAAAGTAAGCAGAATGTTGGCTAAGAATAGAACTTTTGGAAGATTCATGGGGCAAGGTTAACAAAAATTATCAATCAGAGCCTGCCAAGGTAAAGGGACTTTGGCATACAACCAAGACTTCCACAAAGGGCTCTGGTAGCTACAGCTTAGGAATAAGACGAGACCAGAACATGGATCATCTACCCAAACAAAACACTTGAGCCGAACTTTGCATAAATTGAATCCCAAAATGAATCAAAGTAAATTGCCTCTACTTTAGCTACATGTCAGAAAGTAATTTCTTTCTCATAATAGATAACATTGTCTCATGTTTCTAATGTTCTCTAAAAGTGTCATAAAGAATGTCTTGATTCCAACCAAAGATCACCAGCTATATCAAGTTAAAAAAGCAAATGACTGAAAACCAAGGGGAAAAAATAGAAAAAGATTCAAAGGTGACCCAGGTTTCTTACACAAAGATGTAAAAGTAACTGTGATTGATAAATTCTTAAAAGATGAAAAGAGTAAAATTTAACCCAAGAACTGAGTCTATTTTAAAATATTGCATGGATATTAAAAAAACTAATGTATATTATATCTAAAATTAACATGTGCTTAATAGAAGATTAAGGCAGAGTAGAAAAGAGGAAGTGACAGGGAAGAGAGGTAAATAAAAAATATTCAGATTAGGGGCACCTGGGTGGCTCAGTGGGTTAAGCCTCTGCCTTCAGTTTGGGTCATGATCTCAGGGTCCTGGGATGGCTCTCTGCTCAGCGGGGAGCCTGGTTCCCTCTCCCCCTCTGCCTGCCTCTCTGCCTACTTGTGATGTCTCTCTCTCTGTCAAATAAATTAAAAATAAATTTTAAAAAATCTTTTTTTTTTAAGATTTTATTTATTTATTTGACAGAGAGAGATCACAAGTAAGCAGAGAGGCAGGCAGAGAGAGAGAGAGGAGGAAGCATGCTCCCTGCTAAGTAGAGAGCCTGATGCGAAACTCGATCCCAGGACCCTGAGATCATGACCTAAGCCGAAGGCAGTGGCTTTACCCACTGAGCCACCCAGGCGCCCTAAAAATCTTTAAAAAATATTCAGATTGAATCATGGACAGCAATAAAGAAGGGAAAATATGTAATATAGCTAAGAGACACAGGATAATAAAAACATTTAACTGGAGACCTGTGGAGAGGGGGAGAATTACTGATTAGATCTTATTTAAAATAATTTAAAAATGTAAGCTAAAGACGCAAAACTCTTTAGAAACAAAGCAGGATAAATGTAAACAAAAGCACACCGAGGCACAACACAGTAAAACCCTTGAAAATCAAATACCAAGAAAGAATCTTAAAAACAAACAGAAAAAAACTTAATCTTGCTGTCAAAGAAGGGACAACAGGAATGATAGTTCTTTTCAACAGAAACAATGGAAGCCAGAAGTCAATTAAATGACATTTTTAAAATGTTGAAAGAGAATCAACTGAGAATTCAATAGTATTCATCCAAATTAGATGTGAAACAAAGATGTTTTTAAGTAAAAAAAAATTAGACTATGTCACTAAGAGATTAATACAAGAAATAATTAAAGAAAATCTTTAGGCAGCAAGAAAATAATTTCAGATAAAATTTAAAACTTGCAGTAAATAATGAACAGGAACACAAAACACGTCCTTGTCTAAAACCATAATGATGGTGATATCACTGTGGGTAGTTTAAAATGTAGAATTATTATAATTCACATCAACAGCTGCATGCAACCACAGCAAAAGATAGTGTGTTAAAAGAAGACAGAAGGGTATATTGGACAAGAAGTGGTAAAAGTACTAAGTTATATCTATTAAACCAAAAATTCATGTTATAATCTCCTGGGTAATCACTACAGATGAGTAAAAGAGCTTTTAGTTAAAAAAGTTAATTAAGGGCAAAAATACAGTAATTCACACCAAGAACTCAAACCCTATACTGACAAGGAGGTAAGGAAAAGAACACAGAGCATTAAGGAATACAGGGGAAACCTGTAAGATGGCAGATTTAAACCCAAATAAAAGAGAATTTTATTCATTAAAGGCCTAAAGATTTCCAATAACTTGGCAGTCCCTGGTAGGCTAAACATAAGAATAGTACGTGAACCAGTAATTATACCCATACAGCCCACAGAAGTGTATGTGTACTCACGTCAAAAGACATGTACAAGAAGCTTTAATAGCATTATTTCTAATAGCTGAGAATTGGACACAATCCAAATATCTATCAACAGTAAGAGATAAATTGTGTAATATAAGCTATTCAACGAATTACTATGCAGCTGATGAAAAAAACAAAACCACTGTCAGAAGACTTACACAGCTGAATCTAATAGAATTTGAAGGTTAAAACAGGCATGAAAGAACATGTAATGCATGATTATATTTAGTTCAAAAAGAGTCTAAACTCATATATGGTATTTAAAATCAGGAGAGTGGTTAACCTGAGGAGGATGGAGAGGTATTACCTGGAAAAGGTGCCAGGGATGATTTTCTGGTGTGCTGGTCATGTTCTGGTTTTCAATCTGGGTAGTGGTCATGTGAGATCCCTTTAGGAAAATCCGCTGAGCCAAATATATATATACAGATACATAGATATAGATATAGACATAGATATGATTTGTGTTGTTTTCTGAATGATGTTATATTTGAACAAAAGAATTTATTTTTAATGTAAATAGGTTAATAAGTGGTTCTTGACATAAAGTAAATTTTAATATGTAGGATTTAGAAGTTAAATAAAATGAATTTAACTTCTAGCTCAATATGTGAACTTCCTTATCTTTAAAATTGTATTTTCTTGCTTGTCATCAAATTAACAAAAATATCAGTCTTGTTTTCTAACAGGGATGTTTTACAGCAAAAGGGATAGGGAAATAACTTTCTTTTCACCTACTCCTTTTATAAATATTCACTTTCTCTTCCATGTAAAACTTCAGGGGATTCAATGAATACAAAAATGTGAATGGCATATCACTCCAGTGTATGTGAAATGGGCATGAGAGAGAAATATGCTTCCATATTTTCTGTTCCAATCTACTTTAATATTTTATCAAGCATCTCCTCCAAGTTTGATATATCATGTCAGTCTAGGAAATTATATCCAAACTGCTCAGCAAATTTTATTTCCTGACTTACAAAATCATATTGGAGATGTCTAAAAATTATAAAATTCAAAATTTATTTTCTACATTTTTTTTCTACATTTTAAATAAACTTTACTGGGACAGGGT
Organism: Mustela nivalis; assembly: GCF_964662115.1. Taxonomy (NCBI): domain Eukaryota; kingdom Metazoa; phylum Chordata; class Mammalia; order Carnivora; family Mustelidae; genus Mustela; species Mustela nivalis. The sequence continues at coordinate 40,296,184 of NC_139022.1, read as the reverse complement.
TCCTGGGTGGCTCAGTGGGTTAAGCCTCTGCTTTCAGCCCAGGCTGTGGTCTCAGAGTCCTGGGATCGAGACCCACATCAGGCTCTCTGCTCAGCAGGGAGCCTGCTTCCCCCTCTCTCTCTGTCTGCCTCTCTGCCTACTTGTTCTCTCTCTCTGCCTGCCTCTCTGCATACCTGTCATCTCTCTGTCAAATAAATACATAAAATCTTTAAAAATAAAAAATCTTTACTGGGACAAATTTATCATATCTTCCTGCTAATAGTATTTGAGAAGAAATGAAACAAAAACCATTGCAGAAGAGCCCACATGGCAGAATAATAATCCAGAGCATTCTTCATGAACTGCTTAGCTAGATTTCATCTCAGACTTCGGGGGCTGATACACATCTAAGTTCAACACTAACACTTGGATGACTCTTTGAGGTCAGCCTTTAGGGCCTCTTAAGATGGGTTAGAAGAAGCCAGACTGCACTTCAAAGCCCCATCTTTCACAGCAGATGTTAAGTTCAAGACATCAAGGCACTTGTTCCAGAGTTGGTACAGAAAAAAGGTACACATTCCAACTTTCAACAACATCACCCACAAGGCTCAAGGTCAGTTTTTAACACTTGCTGAGTATTAAACTGCATACACGTCTACTCTCAAATCCCTAAAATTATATGATGCATCTCTTTATAGGGTGAAAGAAAGCACTGAGGATTTATAGAAGTGGTAGAAGAAATGTGCTGACCTGAAACCTGAAATCCATTTCAAATCGACTCAAAACTATTGTCATATGATTCCTGAGATCTGGAAATAAGTATGTATGAGACATTGAGGTTTCGTTTAGAAAAGAGGTTTTGTTACACTCAGACAAGCACATGTTCTCACATCCTACACTCCTAACTCTGCAACGGTTTCTACATTTTGTACTGAAAGTTATGATCTGTTTTCCAGTAAATCAATTGCACAACACTGGTAGCAGGCCCATTCGGTACAGTGTCCTTGTTGTGTCACTCACAGAGCTCACACATTTGTGGAAGTCAGAAAAGAGGAAAAGCATTAATGCACTGTGATACAAGTATAACCAATACAGAACCAAACACCAGACAATATACACTAAGGAAATCTTGGTTAAGGTGAATTCTAGGCAGGATAAAAACCATACCCAGAGACCAAGAAATAAAAAGAAAAGAACCTATTGTATTTGGCAACAGTGATAAAAGAGCCTGTTGGGAGTGGAAGTTACATGCTTGAGAAATAAGTTGTAAAGTATATTAGAAGCATTAAGAAGCAAGGAATGGCAAACTCTGAATGCCAGAATAAGTATCATGAACTCATTTATTTGGATAAATCTGGCAAAGTGTTAAATTGAGTAAAAAGAAATGAATGGAGCCTGAAACGAATGATCCAGCCAGAACCTTTGTGACTCCAACATGTGGCCCAGAATACCATCAATCAATACGAATAAAACAGACGAATAAAATAGAGTGCAGCCTATGAATAGAAAGGCAGATACCACAGCCAAATTCACTAATCATGTATAATTCTCTTCCATTTGGGTTGGAAAAATATAAATCATATTATTATAAAGGTAGTTTTTAAGTCTAATAACTAATTCAAAGTGTTTGACCAGAAAGATTATGAATTGTTTATGTAATTCTGCCTTTTTATGAACATTTTGAATGACACAGATCAACAGGAGCTGCCAAGGAGAGTAAAAAAACACAGAGAATCTTAAAGTCTTATGTCCTACCATTGAAATGAGCTATTTTTAAAGGCCCACTCTGTAATTTTTATTCAGCCCTGATAAGAAAAACCATAGCAATAACAAATAATGTTTATGCAGCACTTACCATGTGCCAATCACTGTACTAAGCATTTAAATAAATTGTTTTTATTCCTTACAAAATCCCTTCTCAGTAAAATAAATATTTCTCTCCACATTATAGGATGTGAAATAGAATCTAAGAAAGATCATGGTCACAAAGTTACTAAGTGGCAAATCCTAAGAAGACACAATCACATCTACTGACAAAATTCTGTCCTTAAACCTTCTATATTACCCTAAATCAATATTTAGCCAATCTTTTGTAGCATTCTTTTCTTGAAAAAGCTGAAAGACTGTAAGACAGGAGTTAAGATGCCTGGGTTTTAATATGATCCAATAATCCCACTACTGGCTATTTACCCAAAGAAAATAAAAGCACTAATTTAAAAATTATGTTTACTGCAGCATGTTACCTATAATAGCTGAGATACAGTAGCAACCCAAGTGTCCATCAATAGATGACTGGATAAGGAAGAATGGTGTAGCAAGCATATATGTTATTAATAAATTAATTTTATTATTTATTTATTAAATTTGTTAATTAATGAATTAATATTAATATTAAGCAGCCTCAACAAAAGGTTAAAATCTTGCTGTCTACAGTAACATGATGTCCCTAGAGGGTACAACACTAAGTGAAATTAAGTCATGCAGAGAAAATCAAATACTATGGTTCACCCACATGTGGAATCTAAAAAATACAAAATGAATTATAAATAAACAAAAAGCAGAGTCAGATCCATAAATACAGAGAATAAATTGATGATTGCCAGAAGGGAGGGGTCTCTGGGGATGGGCAAAATATATAAAGAAAGTGGGAGATAGAGGCTTCCTATGAAATAAGTAAGTAATGGGAATAAAAGGGACAACACAGGGAATATAGGAAATGGTACTGTAGTATCACTGTATTGTGACAGACGGTAGCGACACCTGTGATGAACACAGCAAAACACAGAGAAAAGTTGAATCACTATGTCATACAACTAAAACTAATGTAACATTGTGTGTCACCAACAGTCAAAAAATTTTAAAAATATGCATAAATTTATATTATTTCTAATGTATATCTTGATATAATTGCTAAATATTAAAATAAAACTGATAAAGTTAAAAAAGTCACTTTTGTCCCTAGGGGAATGCAATTTAGATTGTTGCCCAAATCTGTGCTCCTTGAATTGAACTGAATTGAACTGCAATTCTGACAGCTTAAATAAATAATTTTGTTTTATTAAAAAAATAAAGTTACCTGGATTTTAAACTTTGATCTGTCACCAACTGGTTCTGTGACCTCAGAAAAGTCAATCTTGCTGGCTTACAATTTTTCCACATATAAAATAGGAGATTGGGGGATTGAGATTCCTTTCAGCATAAATAAATAAATAAAATAAAATAATAATATAAAGATAAAATAATCAAATTATATTTACCATATAATTAAGTTTTCAGAATCACCAAGGGTTTATAATTTGTATTTATTCTGGATTTGGTATTCACAGCAATAATTATTCCTATTTCTGTTTACAGTCAGAGAGTTAAGGATGCTTGCCGCTTTCAGCCTCAACTTTTAATTACTCAGTTTTATAGTTGTTGATAAATACTTATTTTTTTCAGAGCACATGATTTTACCTTGCTTATTCTGCCAGTTGTGTTTTATTCTAGATTTCATTACATAGAAGAGCTTTGCATCTTCACTCTCAGCATTAATATTCAATCAGAAGTTATCACTGCAACTCATGTGATAGAATACCAGTAAATCCATTTAATGCATAAATGCATTTAGAAAGCACACATTTAGCAAGGATTACACTGGTACTCTACAATTAAGGTTCAGTCCCTTCCAGAAAATTATAACTATGAGAACAGTGAATGGTGAAGTTGGAAAAAGAGTTTAAATTATGGTTTTTAATTTTAAAATCACAGATTTGCATACACACTCATATATAAAAGATATTTTTGCTACTCCACATCTGGTAGTAATCTGAGTCACAACTTCGTCTTGCTTGAGTTTGGCAGTAACTGTTTTCTTAAAATGTTAAGCATAAGCTCTATGGACAGGATCCAAAGACAAAAAGCAAATCCACTTAGATAAATTAACTGAAGTATAAATAAATTACTAAAATTAAAGCAAATCTCATGGCATTCTGTTAATTATAATAAAAATTAAAACTATTTTTTAAGTACTCATTTACTTTTTAAGAAGAAAATGGCAATAAACGACCACAAATCTCATTCAGGTTTTCCCAAAATACCAGGAATAACAAAATATTTTCTGTTTTCCAAAACATGAATATCCAGCATGTCTCATTATGATACACCACAACACTAGTGTTTCTTCTATTGTAAGTCGACGGAATTTTTAAAAATCTCCTTTGAAACATGGGAAGCAAAAATTGAATGAAGCTGAACATACATTTTACTTGTACTAATTCAACTCTGTGTGTTTCAGAAAGAAATGAGTAGGATAAAACATCAATTTTAATAGTTAAAACGATTTCTCCCTAGTTACATAAGCTGAGGCATGAGACAGGAGGCAGAAAACTACTGTTTCTCAAATGAGTCTTCATCTCTCTGTGCATCTCAGTAATAACATCTTACTGTGTTTAATGTAATGGTTTAATCTAATTTCGGTGTTATAAAAGTATATGTATTGTATGATATGTCCCCATATAGAAGCCACATTATTCCAACATATTTTTGACCAAACAAAAACACCAATCTGTCCCCATGGTAGAGAAATAACGGGCTTTGTTGGAGTCATTAAAAGTCTTTATATCCGTAGCACCTGAATGGCTCAGTCGGTTAAGTGTCTGCCTTTGGCTCAGGTCATGATCCTGTAGTCCTGGAATCCAGGGGCTCCCTGCTTCTCCCTTTCCCCCTTCTGCTCTCCCCACTCCTGTGCTCTCTCTTGCTCTCTCTCAAATAAATAAATGAAGTCTTTAAATCTAAACAAAAAAATCTTTATATCTCTAATACATCTCAAGGAATTTTCAATGCCTTTTTTGTTTTGGTCTATCAGACTTTTCTTAGAACAAAATTTCTACACACATGCAACTCAACTAGAATGTGTTCTTCAATTAGACATCTATGTACTTCAAATGACACTTTCTTTTAAGATTATTTATTTATTTATTTATGTGACAGAGAGAGAGAGAGATCACAAGTAGGCAGAGAGGCAGGCAGAGCCAGAGGGCGGGGAAGCAGGCTCCCTGTTGAGCAGAGTCCTATGCGGACCTTGACCCCAGGACCCTGAGATCATGACCTGAGCCAAAGGCAGAGGCTTAAACCACTGAGCCACCCAGGCGCCCTGAAACTTTCTAGAGCAATCTGAGCACACATTGCTGTTGAGGCCAAGACCACAGACTCTCACTGCATGCAAGTTCCCAGACTGTGGGTGCAAGGAGACAAGTATATGCACAGAAAATTAAAGCATTTGTCTATCTCCTGCATTTAAGTCTTCTGGAAGACCACCAGATCGTGCTAGGCAACATGAAGCTCTGATGAGCAAAATTTCCAACGTATACATGGGTTGAGTAAAATGGATCCTGCTCTGACTTCCATCTGACAAGAGCTGGACAGTGTCTCTCCACTACGTTCACACTCACCCCACCCCTAGCCTTTGCTTCCATGTATAACTACTTGAAAATTAACCAGCTAGAAATCAGGACTCTTCTAAATATCTCACGGATGAAAAGCAAAATCAAAACAAATTGCAGATTACTTGACGTTAATACAAGTCTATTTCTTACAAAATGTAAGAAAACTGTTCTGTGCATATATTAAGAACTTTGAAATTGCTCACTAATTACAGGCAATAGGTACTTCTGGAGAAAAGCTTCCAGAACAGAGTTCATGAGTGAGGATTTTTATAGTCATGAATCTGGAATATTATAACCCCTCTTGAAGTGTAAAAGAATTCTGCAAAAAAGTTTTCTCAAGAGAAGCTGATTCAGAGCACTCTGAATCTGGGGAGCAGGTACAGCTGACAGAGAAGATGGAGTGCATGACAGAAGCAATTAGGTCTCTGCATAGTGAATGGTGATCTCCAATCAAGAAAAATAAATTTACATTAAAATATATCTATCACGGGGCGCCTGGGTGGCTCAGTGGGTTAAAGCCTCTGCCTTCAGCTCAGGTCGTGATCCCAGGGTCCTGGGATCGAGCCCCCCATCGGGCTTTCTGCTCCACAGGGAGCCTGCTTCCTCCTCTCTCTCTGCCCGCCTCTCTGCCTAACTGTGATCTCTGTCAAATAAATAAATAAAAAATCTTTTAAAATAAATAAATAAAATATATCTATCATATCTCATTGTGGTTTTGATTTGTATTTCCCTGATGCCGAGTGATATGGAGCACTTTTTCATGTGTCTGTTGGCCATCTGGATGTCTTCTTTGCAGAAATGTCTGTTCATTTCCTCTGCCCATTTCTTGATTGGATTATTTGTTCTTTGGGTGTTGAGTTTGCTAAGTTCTTTATAGATTTTGGACACTAGTCCTTTATCTGCTATGTCGTTTGCAAATATCTTCTCCCATTCTGTCAGTTGTCTTTTGATTTTGTTAACTGTTTCCTTTGCTGTGCAAAAGCTTTTGATCTTGATGAAATCTCAATTGTTCATTTTTGCCCTTGCTTCCCTTGCCTTTGCCGATGTTCCTAGGAAGATGTTGCTGCGGCTGAGGTCGAAGAGGTTGCTGCCTGTGTTCTCCTCAAGGATTTTGATGGATTCCTTTTGAACATTGAGGTCCTTGATCCATTTTGAGTCTATTTTCGTGTGTGGTGTAAGGAAATGGTCCAATTTCATTTTTCTGCATGTGGCTGTCCAATTTTCCCAGCACCATTTCTTGAAGAGGCTGTCTTTTTTCCATTGGACATTCTTTCCTGCTTTGTCGACAATTAGTTGACCATAGAGTTAAGGGTCTATTTCTGGGCTCTCTATTCGGTTCCATTGATCTATGTGTCTGTTTTTGTGCCAGTACCATGCTGTCTTGATGATGACAGCTTTGTAATAGAGCTTGAAGTCCGGAATTGTGATGCCACCAACTTTGGCTTTCTTTTTCAATATCCCTTTGGCTATTCGAGGTCTTTTCTGATTCCATATAAATTTTAGAATTATTTGTTCCATTTCTTTGAAAAAGATGGATGGTACTTTGATAGGAATTGCATTAAATGTGTAGATTGCTTTAGGTAGCATAGACATTTTCACAATATTTATTCTTCCAATCCAGGAGCATGGAACATTTTTCCATTTCTTTGTGTCTTCCTCAATTTCTTTCATGAGTACTTTATAGTTTTCTGAGTATAGATTCTGTGCCTCTTTGGTTAGGTTTATTCCTAGGTGTCTTATGGTTTTGGATGCAATTGTAAATGGGATTGACTCCTTAATTTCTCTTTCTTCTGTCTTGCTGTTGGTGTAGAGAAATGCAACTGATTTCTGTGCATTGATTTTATATCCTGACACTTTACTGAATTCCTGTACAAGTTCTAGCAGTTTTCGAGTGGAGTCTTTTGGGTTTTCCACATATAGTATCATATCATCTGCGAAGAGTGATAATTTGACTTCTTCTTTGCCGATTTGGATGCCTTTAACTTCCTTTTGTTGTCTGATTGCTGAGGCTAGGACCTCTAGTACCATGTTGAATAGCAGTGGTGATAATAGACATCCCTGCCGTGTTCCTGACCTTAGCGGAATAGCTTTCAGTTTTTCTCCATTGAGAATGATATTTGTGGTGGGTTTTTCATAGATGCCTTTGATGATATTGAGGTATGTGCCCTCTATCCCTACACTTTGAAGAGTTTTGATCAGGAAGGGATGCTGTACTTTGTCAAATGCTTTTTCAGCATCTATTGAGAGTATCATATGGTTCTTGTTCTTTCTTTTATTGATGTGTTGTATCACATTGACTGATTTGCAGATGTTGAACCAACCTTGCAGCCCTGGAATAAATCCCACTTGGTCGTGGTGAATAATCCTTTTAATGTACTGTTGAATCCTATTGGCTAGTATTTTGGTGAGAATTTTCACATCTGTGTTCATCAAGGATATAGGTCTATAGCTCTCTTTTTTGATGGGATCCTTGTCTGGTTTGGGGATCAAGGTGATGCTGGCCTCATAAAATGAGTTTGGAAGTTTTCCTTCCATTTCTATTTTTTGGAACAGTTTCAGGAGAATAGGAATTAGTTCTTCTTTAAATGTTTGGTACAATTGCCCCAGGAAGCCGTCTGGCCCTTCCTCACACCAGTCAGAATGGCTAAAATCAACAAGTCAGGAAATGACAGATGCTGGCGAGGATGCGGAGAAAGGGGAACCCTCCTACACTGTTGGTGGGAATGCAAGCTGGTGCAGCCACTCTGGAAAACAGCCTGGAAAACAGCCTGGAGGTTCCTCAAAATGTTGAAAATAGAACTGCCCTATGACCCAGCAATTTCATTACTGGGTATTTACCCTAAAGATACAAACGTAGTGATCCAAAGGGGCACGTGCACCGAATGTTTATAGCAGCAATGTCCACAATAGCCAAACTATGGAAAGAACCTAGATGTCCATCAACAGATGAATGGATCAAGAAGATGTGGTATATATATACAATGGAATACTAGGCAGCCATCAAAAGAAATGAAATCTTGCCATTTGCGACAACATGGATGGAACTAGAGCGTATCATGCTTAGCGAAATAAGTCAAGCAGAGAAAGACAACTATCATATGATCTCCCTGATATGAGGAAGTGGTGAAGCAACATGGGGGGTTAAGAGGGTAGAAGAAGAATAAATGAAACAAGATGGAATTGGGAGGGAGACAAACCATAAGTGACTCTTAATCTCACAAAAAAGAGGGTTGCTGGGGGGAGGGGGTTTGGGAGAAGGAGGTGGGATTATGGACATTGGGGATGGTGTGTGCTTTGGTGAGTGCTGTGAAGTGTGTAAACCTGGTGATTCACAGACCTGTACCCCTGGTGATAATAATATATGTTTATAAAAAATTAAAAATTAAAAAAATATATCTATCATATAACATGTGTATCATATACTATAATGTATGTATTTTACATGTTAATATTTTACTGTAAATATGGGTATAACATTACCATGTGAAATAATATTTAAATAGAGTTATCTCATATTTGCTGAGTTGAAGTAATAAAATATCTATGGCTTTGCACATATTTTTTTCATTTTCTCAATATAAAGGTATTTTTGTTGAGGGAGAAGAGTATAACACTTTTTATTTTGTAATCTGTTTGCTGAATCTTTAAACTTTTAAATGTGGGTCCATATTTCTATTATTGTAGCAGGTCTTACAAACATGAATGGCAGGTCTGTTTTTTTTAGGCTATTTTTCAATCAAAATCTCTTCAGTAAAAGAAACAAAATATATGTGCTTTGTATGGCTCACAGGTCATATTTTAACTGAAGAACATTTCTTAACAATCAACACTATTTATTACCAAAAGAGAATTTAGGATATAAAGCCAATAATAGACATAACAAAGGAGAAAGCAGAAATCAGCACTTCGTCTTATTTTTACTTAAATGACTGTCATTAGAGGTGGCTCGTTTTGATGAGTTTTCTCCTGTAACTGTAAATGCAGGAAGAATAAATTTAATTTAAATACTGATTTCTTCAGAAGAGAATTCATAGGAGTGAAACCTAATATTGGCAAAGGGGCTTTAATCAATACAAATTTCTAAAATGAGATATTAATGTTATGTATTGCTCATAAAAACAATTTTAATTTTACAATTTTAAATTTAAAATTTTAATTTACAATTTTAATTCTACAAATAGTATTTAAAGGAGTACTTGTGATAATTGAAGGGTAATTATACTGTAATTGTGATATTGGTAATTTCTTAGGAAGTTGAAGGCAGACTAAAAACTTCCTACTATTCTCTATGAAAAAGTGTGCTGTAGGAACTCCATGCATCTGTAATTAAACTTGTCTATAAAAATAAAGTCATAAAAATACTCCTCTTCCTTAAAATCAGAACAGGTTCATATGCTAGAGATACGATACCTCAGTCACAGGGATTACAGCCTTTCTAAGAAACATGTGGAAATAATGTCTGCCCCACAAACTGACAGACATTTCCTAAGACAGTTGAAATTACTTATGCTAAGAATTTCAGGACACCAACACCCATGTCTGCCAGAGAAAATTTCAAAAGTGTGGTGATCAAACAAATACTATGTATGTTCAACAATATCAATTCTAGATATTTCAACCAAACTCAATTCCGGGAAGAAACTAATTCAAATCAGCTTGAGTAGAATTCAACTATTAATGAATATAATGAAAAAAGACATTTAGTTGCTTTTTCATCATCACTCATTTGACAGATAATAATGTGGCTTGGAATTAAGTGACAAGATGAATAACAAATGTCACTTTGGAAATTTGCCTAATCACAAATTCCTTGGTGGAACACAAACATTATTTTATGGTTTGGACCATTAGTGGATGGCCAAATTTTCATATCTACCTCATAAATAATACCTTTTTTTTCCCTTTAAAATGTTTTGATGAAACCAGAAGCTGGTACTACCCCATTGTGTAACGGCAGCACTTCCAAAGTAGCAGAAGGTCAGGAGAGCACTCCCCAGCCTGGTTCCCCACAACACTAAGTTTCTGTTCGTGTATTTATAGAGTCTTGGCAGGAGCCTGTTGCTTAAAAACAGTTGGTAAGATAAATGATGGACACCTGCTTTGGGAGAGAAGATGAAATTTCCAGCAATATATTTATATGAAATTTTACGAAATGAATGTGATCAATTTACAATCATGTACAGCAAATGGAAAGAACTCCATGAACAAAGCCATATACTGACACACAGCTCATACATGAAATAGTGAAAAGTCACGTGAGGTCTAATGTAAACATCCATATTTCTTGAAAAGCTGCTTCAATTCAATTTCACTTTCAGGATCTGGCAAATGTTCTCTTCCTCACCAGTATCCTAGCATCTGCACAGAAATGACTGCTATCCTTAGGTAAATGCTCACACAACTCATTGGGTCCACAGTAGATTCTTTACTCTATTCCTGTAAATTCCTGCAGCATCTTTAATCTTGGTATATTTCAGTTAAAGGAGTAACAGATAGTTAGAGTTTTACGTATGCCATTGCTGCTAGCAATAACAGTTTTCTTAAAAAGATACTTGTATACTTGGATAAAAGTAAATAAATATTTAAACACAAAGCAAAAATAACCTCGATTTAAATCTATTTTTTGAGGTAGCAGAACTAAAATGGACAAATATCACACACAAGTGATAGCTCAGGCTTCCCTCACGGTTCCGCCCAAGGGAAGATGCAGTCACACAGTTGAAAAGGCTCTGTGGTTGTTAGGTTAATAGTGTTGCCACAGATAACCTGGCAGACCTAGGAACAGAATGAAGCCAGGAACAGGACAGCATAGTGAATCTTGTCAGCCGGTCTACAAGAGAAAAATGCGAAAAATTGTAGAAACTGTTCAAAAATAAGTGGGGGTGATAGAGAAAGAAAACATAGTAAACTGAAAAAATACAGTAGGGTTCAAAGGAGATGCTTTCATGGGGCATGAACACGTCTGTGTGCTTATGTCTGCCTGGGTGTGCATTTACAGGTATGCTTTGCATCTGGGTATCAGGTGTGTGTTTTTTGTAAATTATCTACCCTACTGTTAAAAACGTAGAGGGAATATGTGCTATGCTGCTTTTGGTAATTAGTCTTAATGTTTAAGCATGATTTTTGAAGCTCTTCTTTGGAGCAACATGCTACCTGGAAAATAATTTCTTTCAGGATGTATTGACAAAGGAAATACAAGCTTCCTTATTTCACAATATCTGCTGCTAATTTCTCTTTTATAGCTAATATGATTACACAGGCTCTCTCCAAACATCTGGGACGCTTTTTTCCTTCAATCTGTTCCATTTCTATTTTGAAAAAAACTAAACTGAATATAGCATATTCAGGGTTTTCTTTTTAAAGGCTGGTAATTTCTTAGAATGGACACAGATATTCTTCAATTACAGTACATGCAATTTAAGTATGCACACACAAAAGACCTAAGCCAATACATTTTCAAAGTCAAAATGAAGAAAGAAAAAAAAAAAGAATTCTGTGTGGTTACGCATTTGAAAGACAAGAACTGGGTCAGAGATAGGTAACAAAGAAGGCAGTAGGAAAGGTATTCTGGAAAGAATGGCAAAAGGCCAGGTTGCTGGACAGAGTATAGAAATGGCACAAGGAGAGGGAAATGCCTGGGAATGGCAGAGGCAAAAAAGGACTTAGGCAAAGCTAAAATGTCTCACAAATATTTAGGTTCATATATGTATTTCTGCCTCATTTCCTCTGTGACATTCTCAGTAGCACCTACACAGCATTCCAATGCTTTTAGAGTGAACTCATTGGGGAACACTTACACTGGTCCTAGGTTTTTGGAATCTAAGTTTGTAGAAGATGAAAGGCATGAAAGGGATAAGCAAGGAGTGGGCACAGCCAGGATGCATATGGTTCTACTATGTTTCTCTTCCATCCTTTATTGAGATATAATTGACATGAAACATTGAATAAATTTAAGATGTACAATGTAATGATTTCATACAGGTATACACTGCACAATGTTACCAAAATGTTAGTTAACACCTCTTTCTGCTCACGTAATTCCCATTTGGGATTATAACTGTCATGATGAGGACCTTGAAATTCTACTCACATAACAACTTCCAAGTATACAATTCAGTTATTACTTAGTGCCATGCTATGGAATAGATCTCCAGCACTTATTCATCCTGTAACTGAAAGCTTGTACCCTTGAACAAAATCCCCATATCTGCTTTATCTCCCTGCCCCTGATAACCATCAATCTACTGCTCCTTTGAGTTCAATGTTTTTAGATTGCACAGGTAAGCGATATCAGACATTATTTTTCTTATTCTACTTTTTATTTCACTTAGCATAATGCCCTGAAGGTCTATGCACGTTGTTGGAAATGACAGGATTTCCTTTTTTTATGGATGACAAATACTCCATTGTATATATACATACGGCTTCTTCTTTATCCATTCATCTACTGATGGACACTTAAGTTGTTTCTTGTCTTGGCTATGGTCAATGCTGTAATAAACACAGGAATGCTAATATCTCTTTGAGAATATGATTTCATTTCCTTTGGAGATATGCATAGAAGTGGGACTGCTTTTCATATGTTCATTCTACTTTCAAGTTTTTGAGAAACCTCCCTATTGTTTTCCACAGCAGCTAAACCAGTTTACATGCCCACCAACATAGCCAAGACTCCCAGGCATCCACACTCTCACCACCATTTGTTTTCTCCTGTCTTCATAGACATTCTGGCAGGTGTGGGAGGCAGTATTTCCCTGTGGTTTTGATATTCTATAATGTTGAGTACACACTGACCCACAGTAATCTGAACTTAGTAGAGACAAAGAATTATAAAAAAAAAAGGGAATTATTTTAATGCATTGACAATGTTTCTAAATAAAGTGCTATTCTAGGCCAGTTAGGTCAGGGACTAGCACAAGACAAAATCACGGGCACAATTTACATATAGGTTAGTTGGTATCATTCAGTGCTGCAGCCACGGAGTAAATCCTGTTTTTCTTACTTCTCTGCTCTTAAGGTGACCAGTACAAAAGATTCATGAATCCATACAAACCAGATGTGCCAGGGGGAGGCGGGGCGGAGTGAGGCTTAAACAATATTAAATGACATTACATTATAAATTGCGACCTTGCACAATTTTTGATTCTACAATTTTTAATATCATCTTGACAGTTTAATAAGGTTTTCTCAATTTTAACATTCTGGACCAGACTAGCTTTTTGTTCTATGGTGTTGGCCGGTGGATTAAGATGTTAGCAATATCTTTGTTTTCTACTGACTGGATGCCAGGAATAGTCCCCACCCCAGTTACAAAAATCAAAATTGTCTCCAGAGGTTGTCAAACGTCTCTGGTGGGAGGGAGGTGGGGTAAAACCTCTCACTGAGAACTATTAGTTTATATTCTGATAAACTAAGACTCAAGACCAAATTTTTTGGAAACATAATTTTACTAGAAAAATTAAACTTTAGTGTTTATTTTCCAAGGTGAAATAGTGTTTTCTAAATAGTTAATAAGTAGTTTCTGTGGTGTTCAATTTATAAGTGTACAATTTCAATTTTGGGTATTTTCATACATCTTTTTTTTTTTTTTTTTAAGATTTTATTTGCCAGAGAGAGAGAGAGTGCAGAGGCAGGCAGAGTAGCAGTCAGAGGCAGAGGGAGAAGCAGGCTCCCCACTGGGCAAGGAACCTGATGTGGGACTCAATCCCAGGACATTGGGATCATAACCCTAGCTAAAGGCAGCCGCTTAACCGACTGAGCCACCGAGGCTTCCCATGGTATTTTCATACATCTTAAAGTAACTTTTTTTTTTTAAAGATTTTATTTATTTATTCGACAGACAGAGATCACAAGTAGGCAGAGAGGCAGGCAGAGAGAGAAGGGGAAACAGGCTCCCTGCTGAGCAGAGAGCCTGATGTGGGGCTCGATCCCAGGACCCTAGGATCATGACCTGAGCTGAAGGCAGAGGCCTTAACCCACTGAGCCACCCAGGTTCCCCCATCTTAAAGTAACTTAAGTGAATACATGAATCTACATCATAAGCCAATATTTTAGGCAAAGAGGAATTTGAAAACTATTTAATAGCTATGCTGGATTTCCAAATGGGATGTCACCACCTATTCACACTCTTAATACATTATATCTATCCAAAAGACAGTGATAATAATAAAATATAAAAAGAGAAATATAAAGCTAGGATCAAACTATAAAGTAAAATCTTTGTAGTTTCCAAAGAAACAGAGAATGGATGCACATTCACAAATCTAGCCTCAGAACATTCTGGAATCCAAGTGCCAAAATGGGAAAGAGAAGTTGGAAGGTAAAGGTCAGAAGGGACAGTGGAGCTTGAAGAAAACTCAGCAGGTGGATTAGAGTCCTTCTCTTTAATAAATTAAAAAGAAAAAAAAAAAAAACCATCCTGAAACTGTCTGGACTTCAGTTTATATATGCAAAGAACCTTCCTCCCTCACATTTCTTCTGAGATTATTTTACTTCGTCTTGTAGTTTATCCTTTAGAAAAGAGCTTCCCAAGATGGGGTGTCATGAATGGCTCACAGATGTGCATGATATTTGGGAGCTCCTCAGCACCCAGTGTGGCTGGTGGACACCAGAATGGCTAGAAATTCTGGTCTGATTTCTGGACCATGACCATTCTCCTCTTCTTCCCTCAAAATACTGCAGAAGTATTATTATTATTTGATATATTCTGTGATGTGAAAATGTTTAGGAGTCAAAGTGTTCCTACTTCCCTTTATGGGGGTCTTCATTAGACTGCTGGGACTGCAATAACAAATTCCACATACTGATGGCTTCCAGGTTTACCTTCTCACCATGGCAGAGGTTAAAAAAAAAATTTTAAAATACAACAACCATTCATAATTTAATGAGTCTTCTAGCACACTATAGGAAACCTCCCTAATGAAGAGTATCCTACTTAATGGGAACATGTTGAAAGCTTTCTTCCTGAGTTTAAAAAGGAGACATCATTGTTATAAAAGGTTACAACAGCCAAATAAATTAAATGAATTTTTAAATTCTTAAATACAAGTCCCAAGTAGCAATCACTAGAGGAAACTTGGAAAGACTTTATGTTCACTATAATAATAATTAGTAAAATCCAAGCCATTTATATCTACTTTTGAAGTTACATGATTCAAAAAAGACTGAGCATGGTCAAGTAGACTTTGAAACCCAGTGATTTCTGGGGGGGGGAAAGACAGGTAAAATGATCACTCAAACAAAAATGTTCATAAATAAGCAAGACTCCAGCAGCAATGTATTCATTTTCCTGAGAAAATTAGCAAATAGGCAAATTTACATGAGATGGAATTTATGTTTTTGTTGGTACTAGAAAAGGCCAGAAGGAAGCTATTGATACTGGGTTTGGGTTTTTTCCTTTAAAATTTGATCTTTTATTGATTTTATATACAGAATCTAAATTAGAAATATCATTTTAAAGAAGGGGCATGTTTATTTTAGAAAGAATGGTCTCATCTGACTCTCATCTTTTCTTGATGAAAGCCTAATTAGATATGCAAACTTGATCAAGTTCAAGATGATAACCACTGGGCATTAGAAAATCATCAATTATTAATGAATTATAAGAAATGTGTTAAATATATTTTAAGAAACATTTTCACAAAAGAAAGCATTTAAATATTGTAACACAGAAGATGCTCATCTCAAAAAATTCCAGATTATCAGGAGTAAGAAGTTAATAAAAGTACTTACAGGCAGACCAGCTATTTTCACGCATTTATTTTCCCATTCCTTTTCCCTATAAATACCCAGTCAGGCCTAAGGAATTGCAATTTAAGATTATCTTACAAAGCTGCTTCTTTCAAGGATTTTATAGTCTAATCAGGAACCAGAGAAGTTTCTTTTTTTTTTTTTTTTAAGATTTTATTTATTTATTTGACAGAGAGAGATCACGAGTAGGCAGAGAGGCAGGCAGAGAAAGAGGGGGAAGCAGGCTCTCCACTGAGCAGAGAGCCCATGTGGGGCTCAATCCCAGGACCCTGAGATCATGACCTGAGCCAAAGGCAGAGGCTTAATCCACTGAGCCACCCAGGCACCCCAGGAACCAGAGAAGTTTCTTAGTGGAACAGCAGTAAATGGGATTCTTGGGACATCTTTCTCAGGTTTATCCCTTCCATTTTTTCCCACAATCACCTGGAGTGACACAAACTATGACCTAACATGGAAATATGACCTCATAAGCCAAATACCTATGCATATAAGAAGTAAAACTATATAAAAGAAAAGCACTGAAGTAGACATCAACCACCATATACAATATAAATTTTTACAAATAAATGGTTGAGAACTTTAAAGAAACATAGTAAGTATCCTAAATTGTATGAGGGAAGACACAGTAATGTGCTTATAATATGCTATAATAATAATAAATGAAACCAAACCCTGTCCAGAACAGAACTGCAAAGGAATCAGGGAGTTTGACCCTCAGCTTTCCAGTCTCCCCACACTCTAAGACAGGTCACAGGTGACAGGAAATATATAGAGAATAGGATCATTTGTAACATCTACTTCAAGTAAAAATACCAGCTGGAGAATAGATCAATAACTTGCAGTGTAACCATATATATGGACATACAAAAAGTCACACCTTCAGAGATCAAAATGGATGCATGTCAGGGGCAGAATGGTCAGAGCAAAAAGCAAGATGGAAAATACAATATGCAAATACTATGCAAAACCAAATAACATTCTGTTCAGAGATACAACCACATGTGGTAAAAGTTTCAAAAAGTATTAAATAATAGAAACTTAGTGAATGTTGATCTCTGTGGGTAGAGAAGGGAAATGGGAATCTGGAAAGGACATTCAGAGTCCTCAAAGATTTGGGTAGTTTCTGTTTGTTTGTTTTTTTTCTAAGGCAGAAAAGAAGTAAATGGGTATCTATATTAATATTCTTTATACCTGAATATGTAACGTTATTCTGTATATATTCAAGTTTTATAAAACGATTCTGACAAAGAAAAGCAAAAGGAAAAATTAAGGATAATCATAATGAGAAAATAATTAATAAACAGATTTTTTTTTTTTAATCACTGGAAAAGGGCGGAAGCTCAGAGAAAGAATTCCATCCGGTAAATTCAAGAAAAGGAAAGCTGAAACATAGATTAAAATGATCTCAGCAAGTGGAGAGGGAAATTATATATCTGGCAAAGGGAATAGCTGTCAGGGGATGGTAGGAAACCAGCAGCTTTCCTGGTTCTGGTTTAGAATCAGACCAGGTTCTAGACCAGTCTCCTCCTGAGGGGAGCCAAAGATGTGGGAATGAGCCTGAAAACACAGGTGGCAATGTGAAGGGACTTCGGGCTCCTTTAATGAGCTAGCAAGGTTCATTTGTTTTCCTTTGTTCTACATTGAAGAAACACTAAAGTCTATCAAGATTTTTTCAATAATAGGGACACCTGGGTGGCTCAGTGGGTTAAGCCTCTGCCTTTGGCTCAGGACATGATATCAGGGTCCTGGAATCAAGCCCCACATGGGCTCTCTGCTCAGCAGGGAGCCTGCTTCCCCTACTCTCTCTGCCTGCCACTCTGCCTACTTGTGATCTGTCAAATAAGTAAAAAATCTTAAAAAAAAAATTTTTTTTTCAATAGTATATCCTCGTTATTTGTCTGAAACCAAAGCTCTTTGTCCTGTGGAGGATGAACTGGAAAGCAAAGTTAAGAAACAGGAATAAGAGTGAGGGGCTCAAAACCTCCCCTACATGTCACGTTTAATGCAAGCACTTTATGCTTTATTTACAGAAAACATGACTTGCTCTATACGCTTGCGCTATGGCTAGAGGAATTTCCCCTGAATTTGAAATTCTTGCTATTCAAAATGTTTACTGTAGCAGCACGGTTGATTTCTTTCCTCAAAAAGCATAGGGGGGAAAAAAGCTTAGATGAATAAACAGAAGTCAAGTAAGGGAAAAGAAAGAAAGAGAAAGAGAGAGAGGAAGAAAGAAAGAAAGGAGGGGGGATGAGCAGGTGGGTGGGTGGGTGGGTAAGTGGTAAGTAAGAGCAGAGAGGCCAAGAAAGCAGTGGGGCAGTGGGAAGAAAAAGCCAAGCTCAGCGAGGCTGCTACGTGGCTGTGAGCAAAGTACTTAACCTTTCTTGTTTTCACTTTCTTCACCTGTAAAAACAGAGGTTCAGCTAGATAACCCTGAGTCCTTCTGTATACATAAATGGCCAGCATGATTCTATTACATGATATGATCCTATTAAAAAGGTACAAAGTCATTCTTAGAGAGCTTTCTTTGTACTGAAGATACTACTACAAGTATTAAAATGATGCTAAAAATATATTCCATGATTATACGGAGACATTAATTTCAAAGTTGTAAATTTTTTGAGGGTCTTAATTTGGACCTAAGAATAAAATGAAACATGGCCAAAGGGAGAATTCAATGATCTACCCAGCATTTCTCATCATCATGTGTTGTTTCTGAGACTAGAATTCAACATCTTTTGCTGTGCTGTTTTAAAATGATGGCATATTTCCTAACACAAACAGGATTCTAAGACTAGCATATTTAAGCTACCCAATCCTTGATCCCTAATAACCACTTCAAAAAGAACATTTCCAAAAGCAGCAGAGCAAGAGCAAGATTTGGTAGCTAAAAAGAAATAAATATAAATCAATCAAAATTAATACCACCAATAAAATGATAGCAGAAAGAATTACTATTACAGTCATCACAATTATCAAGGGTTGTGGAATGACAAAGCTATATTTGGGAAGTATCTCGTAGATTAATTTATCTGTGCCTTTTCATTTTAACTCTAAAGCAGAAAAACATTTGTTGAAAGAGCTCAGAAGAGCCTGGCTAGGAGAGAATTTTTGTGATTAATTACAAGAATGTACCTAAATTACTCAGCAGTATTTCTGATGCAAGTAAGCCTCAAGGAGGCCTCAACCTGGGCCTGTACAGATTTGAACAAAACACTATTACAGTTTCTAAAAGGCCGAGGCCACTCATCTCTAGAATGACTGTAGTCCCACTAATAGTGCAGTCTTGCAAAAACTCAAGGCTACCAAAAGAATCTGTAATTTGCTCCAGCCAACACCTGAAGACAGAGCCTCCACCTCCCAGTTTCTACGGGAGGGTAGGAGCCTAACTTGTATAAGCTCTGGTTAGCAAACCCAGATTGGTTTCATATGGATCAAACCTTCTCCTAACTGCTTTTTATAATTTTTCACTTCCCTCATTCGGCTGATCCTCCACTCACCTGTCTCCCTATTCCTTCATTTTTCTTTTGAAATTCTGAGTCCTCTCTGTACAAATTAAATGAGTTCAGTTCATACTAATCTCTTCCTTAATTTTCTAGTGCTGAATCATATCTGTCCTTACCACTTTAACTGCTGTCTAACACTGTTTAATTTTGACACTAATAAATTCTCAATAAATGATGAAGAAATTAAGCCAGAAAAATCAACTTACTAGCAAGCTAACAAGATTAGTACGTAATAGAGCCAAAATTTCAATCGAGACCTGTATGATCATCACTGTTAATTACTTTGCTTCACTTTTGGACAAGTATTTCTTAAAATTCAAGAATAAATCCTATCTTGAAGGTTAATTGATGACATACCATCTAAAGTATGAGGTACGGGTTTTTTTTTGTTTTTGTTATTGTTGTTTTTTTTTAATTTTTAAATTTTTTTATAAATATATAATGTATTATTATCCCCAGGGGTACAGGTCTGTGAATTGCCAGATTTACACACTTCACAGTGAGGTATGGGTTTTTGAAAACCCAAAACCCATATGCCATTAGGATTTACAAATGAGGGGCGCCTGGGTGGCTCAGTGGGTTAAGCCGCTGCCTTCATCTCAGGTCATGATCTCAGGGTCCTGGGATCGAGTCCCGCATTGGGCTCTCTGCTCAGCAAGGAGCCTGCTTCCTTCTCTCTCTCTCTCTCTGCCTGCCTCTCTGTCTACTTGTGATCTCTCTCTCTCTCTCTCTCTGTTAAATAAATAAATAAATAAATACATCTTTAAAAAAAAAGAATTTACAAATGAGGAACCTAACATATGTTAAAAATTGCATTAAAATAATTGAATTCACAAAGGAAATTATGACAGCCTAAAAATGAACCTATGCAAAATAAAAATTTTAAAAGTTATGTATTAAATAAAAAGAACACTAACATGCTTTCCTTCTGGAATTAATGGAACTGATAAGTATAGGAAATGTTTTTTCCAACTAGATGTTTATAAATTTCCTCAGCAGAAGACACAAATATTAACAGCAGAGGTTCAAGAATCAGGGAGACTGAGGCTCTACACACAGTCCTCCATTTATTGGTCATAGGACCTGGACAAATTATTTAATTCTCTGAGCCTCTTCAGCTACATAATAAAGCCAGCATCATGGTACAAAGAATTCCAAGATGGTTTCCAAGATGTCTGGTCCCTTCTATACATGCCCTATATGATCCTCTTCTGAATGTGTGCAGGACTTATAAATATGATGAACTATCATTTTCATGATTAGGTTCCATTATACGATAACAGTGATCATATTTGCAGCTGTATTATGTTCCCTAATCAGTTAACTCTGACTTAATGAAAAGACTATTATCCTACGTAAGTTCGCAAGCTCTTAAAGAGGGTTTTGATGTCAGAGAAATGTGCTTTTCCCATCCATGAAGAAGTAAATTGCTATGTTGTGGCTGGATCTAGATCTGTAAATAGGTGATCTCCTGGAGCCTCCAGCTCACAGCCAGCAAGATGAGAACTTCAGTCCTAAAACTATACGGAATTGAACTCTGCTAACAACATGCCTCATCTTCTAAGAAAAGCTCCAACTTCAAAAGAGAGCACTGGCTGACAACTCAACCTCAACCTGCAGAGACCCTGAGCACAGATCCAGGTAACTTTTGCCCACTCTCCCTGAAACAGCTCAATCACTCCTTAGTCCCCATCACAAGACTCAAAATGCAAACCCAGATTATAAAGCATTTTTTTTTAAACCATCTCAATTTTTTTCTCTTATAACTGACTCAAGAAGAAAATAATAAAGTTCCACCTGACTTACTATCACTATCTTTATTATTTTTTTTAAAGATTTTATTTGACAGAGAGAGACATCACAAATAGGCAGAGAGGCAGACGGCGGTGGGAGGTGGGAAGCAGGCTCCCTGCTGAGCAGAGAGCCCAATGTGGGGCTCAATCCCAGGACCCTGAGATCATGACTGAGCCTGAAGGCAGAGGCTTAACCCACTGAGCCCACCCAGGTGCCCCTATCTTTATTATTTTTAAGACTATTCGAGGAAACATAAATCTTTATGATTACCCTACATCTCTCATTTTCTTTTCTATACTCCAAATATTCAAATCCAATTTCTAAAAATGGAATGAACTCCCATATGCAATAATCTTCTTTCCCAAACTATGGATGGTCACTGAATGGGTCATCTCTGCTACAAGGCACCAATTTCAGTTAGGATCTCTCAGCCACAAATAAAATAATACTTGACTAAGATGAATTAAGCAAAACTGATGTTCTCTTATACCATATAAAAAAGAAGTCCAAAACAGACTCTGATTGAGCAGTTGAACAAACAGAACCTAGATTCTTCCTAATTTCTATCTTACCATTATCAAGTGTAGGTGGTGGTTTCTCCTAGCACAATATGGCTGTTGTAGTACTGATCATCATATTCTTTTTTTTTAATATTTTATTTATTTATTTGACAGAGAGAGAGAGAGAGATCACTTGGCAGAGAGGCAGGCAGAGAGGGAGAGGGAATCCACGCTAAGCAGAGAGCCCAATGCAGGGCTCGATCCCACAACCCTGGGTCATGACCTGAGCTGAAGACAGAGGCTTAACTCTTTGAGCCACTCAGGTGCCCCCTGATCATCATGTTCTTAATAGCACTCTAGGCAGGGAAAAGCGGATAATGTTGTAACAGGCCTTTACCTTGTGATTTTTCTTTTTTTTTTTTTTTTTTAATTTATAAGTTGAAGCTTGATAAAAAGCACTCCAGCAAGGCTCCCTCTTAAGCTCTTCCATTAATGCTGGCAAAGGAGAATGGGACTGCCATGGTTAACACAGACCAACACAACTTATTCCCCAGGAATGGACATTTTGCCACCCAAACATGCTAAGATGTCTCTTAAGATGAAAAGATAGTGAAATAGGATGCCTGCGTGACTCAGTTGGTTAGGCATCTGCCTTTGGCTCAGGTCACAATCCCAGGGTCCTGTGATCTATCCCTGGGTCCAGGCTCCTTACTTAGTGGGGAGTCTGCTTCTCCCTCTGTCTATCACTCACCCTGCTTGTTCTCCCTCCCTCTCTCTCTGACAAATAAAATATTTTTTTAAAAAGTTAAAAAAGAAAAGATGGAGAAATGACTACTGGATGGGCTAGCAACAACGACTACCTTAACAAAATGTTGTGTAAGCTGAGGGTGCTTTTAGTGACAATTTGCCTTATACCAGGACTTCGGACAAATTTGATAAATTCCCATGGTATGGAGAGAGGAATAACCTTACTGGGAAAGGGGGTTAATGTACAAAGCTATGAATACTAAGAGAAGAGAAGACAATTATCCTCCATCTTCTAATTATTCTACAAAGAACTGTGCTGAGGCATGACATATTTGCTTGAACAAAGGCCAGGCCTCTATCTCAGTGAAGGGAGCCCATTCCTCATTACTTTCAATTCTTATATTTATCAAATTAAAGGATGCATGGACTACATGGACACCAGAGTTTTGGTGCTCACTTTTTCTAGGAGTTTTGGGGAAGGACAGCTGCCCCACACCTGAAGACAATGTGTTCTATAAAAAGTTGCAATCTCCTTGCAAGGAAGAAAAGAAGATCTCTAATCCCATGGAAACTTTTATTCAATGTAGCCCTTCCACTAGAAAGAGTTGGGTGGACTTGATCAAGCTGGCTCATGCCCCAGGCAATCCATAATGAAAACATATAATCATTTCCCAAAAAATTTTCCCCATAGTCTCATCAAATATAAATTTTTCCATCATGGGAACTGGCTTGTCCACATGATGAATAGAAGGAGAATGACCTTATCTATCATTCCTTCATCCTAATGTCCCATTCCATGATTGACTTTGCTGTCCAATTTATTGGGATTTATCATTCTCCTTGGGAGTGAGTCAAAATTTTTGTGTTGTTCTAGTGTTGGATAACAAGCTCTGCGGGAATAGAAGGGTCAAGTTTTGTCATCACCAATGACCTCTAAAAACAAGGGAGGGTGAGCAGAGAACCACCCAATGCAAAACCAGTGTCAGTCTGGACCCTTTCAGATATAACCTACCATTTTCACATTAAGATCAAACAAATAAAAGGACATAGATTAATTGTTCTTGTCCCTTACTCACAGATGTCCAAGTATCCAGGAGTCCTGTGAGGACAGAGCTTTAGCTGCTTGCTTCCTCAAAGGACTTTACCTTCAACACATCATTCAGCAGAAATGACTGATTTGAATCACCTCAAGGTTTCAGCTATTGATGACCGAAGAAGCCACTGTTGCTGACACAAGAAATTATTTTCTAACATGACAATGAATGCTGGTGGGTCAAACACTGATAATATTGCCATCTATGTAGGTCAGCGAAAGGACCATCACCTCTACCCTCAAAAGGAATTAAAAGTGCTGATGGTGATCCCTTTCCGGAGATGCTGTGGGCCACATTGTAGCTATAAATATCAAGGTTCAGGTGCTTATTTCTAAACAAAAGCTAGTAGCTCCCTTTGATGTTAATTTCCTTGCACAAATTCTACAGATTCACTGATGCCTTAAGTCCTAAGCCTTTTTAACTCTTATTTTTTTTCCCCCTACAATTCTATCACCTT
Source organism: Mustela nivalis (assembly GCF_964662115.1). NCBI lineage: Eukaryota > Metazoa > Chordata > Mammalia > Carnivora > Mustelidae > Mustela > Mustela nivalis. Next base: position 40,271,935 of record NC_139022.1, on the reverse strand, counting down.
AAGATTTTTTTCATATTAGGCAGAAAGGTAATTTGAGTGACAAACCCTTCACGAGAACTATAGTATTTTCTCTACATCAGTGACATATGTTTCAATTAGAGTTCCTTATAATTAATTCTTTATTAAAAGTCTCCCCATTCCCCCATGTAAATAGACCAACACCTACCGTAAAGATGTGTCTGAATGTTGGGATACACAGAACACTGGCTCAAACTAGTAAGCCCTTTCCTCCCAACTCCCAACATAAAAAACTTAAATTTATTTATCCTTATCCAATATTTGTTATTCTTCATGTGTTCCCCATGTTGATTGTGAGCAAAGTCCTTGAAAAGTAAATAAGCCTAAGTGACTATTTTTCAGAACATCAATAAAAGAGTAGCTTTCATACTCTCCTATATGTGTTTCTACAGTGCTTAAAAGATTTTAAAAAGCATGTCCTGTTGCTAAACTTTTAAAAAATACAAAAAAATAAATAAAAACACAAATATAAAATAGCTAAAAATAAAGAAGAAAGGAATCTTCAGAAGGCAGGCAAACCAGTGACAACTACTGAGTGAAAAGAAAGGAGGCTTAAGGTTGGGACTGAATATGGGGATTCCCATGAGGTCAGTGAGGTCAACAGAGTCAACAACTATGACTCTGCACGGTCACTGTTATCTCCTTTCCCACTGGTATAACCTCTTTCCTTACCGACTGTCTTCTCAGACCAAAGTCCCTGTATGCTCTATCTGTAAAGGACTGATTATTTCCCTCTTCCCTCTTTAAACAAAGAACATGTGAATGCTGAAACTATATTTATGATAAAAATGATGTAGTATTTCAGTCTCCTAGGACTTTGCCCTTTAATACTGATGAGGGAGCAAAAGGCAAGCTGAAGGCAAAACACAAGCTAACAACACCCCACAACCTAACCAACACCCCCCAACACACATACACATGTAGAATATATGAAACATTCCTCAGGTACTCCTGGCTGCCCTAGAATAAAGGGAAAAACAAATGGTTAACTGATACAGATTATAATCATGCAGGACCTGAGTCTCCATCAGCCTTAATGATTGACTAGAAACCTACAGACTCAATTTCCTGGAGCCCTAACATCAACCTCCCCTCCATAAGACAAAATCTTATATAATCAGTCACCCTTCATAATCCCACGCATCTCTCTGCCTATGGGTCCTGTCCCTGTGCTATAATAAAACACTTTTTTCCACCAAAAACATCACAAGAGTACTTTCTTGGTCATCTGCTGAACTACCTTATGGAACAGCATGTTCAGGTAGCAAGGAGATTAACACCCCCCCACACAAAAAAAGGAGAGAGAAAGAAAAGAAACAAAAAGAAGGGCTAAATGACCTGAGTTTTCTGCTCTCCAGTGAAAATCCTATTTGCCCCAGGCAATCTGTAAAACATTAAGAAAGAGCAGTGAGGATAAAAGCCCCCTCACCCAACAAATGTAGATTGGAAGAAAATCACCATAAGCTAAAAAAAATCTTACAAGAAAAAAAAAAGGAAAAAATAAAAAGAAAGAAAGAAAGAAAGAAATCTTACCACATTAAGTACAAGTACACTGCATTAATATCTAATTCTCTACCCTTCCCCTATCCACATCTTTTTGCATAGGACTTGACAGTTGCTTCTCCAAGAAAGAGGTCACAGATGTTTTACACCCCTTGTCTCTGTGTTTGTCACCCGATCTGCTGTGGTTAATGGAATATGAACAGAAAAAAACAAAAACAAACAAAAACCCTCTGCGCTATTGTGCCTGCTCTTCTTCCCATGCACAGCAGCACAAGAACAGGCCTGGGCTAGCTGAGGAGGATCAGAGATGTGAACTGAGCCACTCACAGGCATTCCCAGCCTAGGTCAGCAGCCCCTGTGCTAGGTAAATGCAGGCTGCTCTATGCTACTTAGATTATATGGTTGACTGGGGCCATAAATTAGCTGAGCCCACACCCAAGGATTCCAACTCCTCCCACTTACAGAGGAGAAAACTGCACCCACCAATTGCAACAGACCCATGCCAGTGGCAGAGCTGAAGTTAGGCAGGCCCTGAGACAGAACTTTGCAAACTTGCATTATTACTCTATACATGGATACTTATCATCCTCATGGGCACTGGAAAGCCAGTTCATTTCTCTGCATCTCAGTGTTTCATTTGTAAATGGAGGAAATATATACGCTGAACAAGTAACTAGAAACCATCCGGCCTAAATATAAGAATCAACATGAAAACGTTTTCTAAAAAAGGGAGAAATGGGCGCCTGGGTGGCTCAGTGGGTTAAGCCGCTGCCTTCAGCTCAGGTCATGATCTCAGGGTCCTGGGATCGAGTCCCGCATTGGGCTCTCTGCTCAGCAGGGAGCCTGCTTCCTCCTCTCTCTCTCTCTGCCTGCCTCTCTGCCTACTTGTAATCTCTGTCAAATAAAATAAAATCTTTAAAAATAAAATAAAATAAAAATAAAAAAGGGAGAAAGAAGCTAATGACCTTAGTGTTTAATGTAGGCAAATACATCCTTAAACATTTACTTACAATGATGTCATTTTATGACATTTAATTTTTGTGATAAGATTTAATGGAAGAGCAAACTAAGGCTCAGGAAACTTAAGTAACTCTGACCTAAGGACATTAACCCCACAGCACCCGGCATGGTTTTACTCATCAGCAGGTTGCCTACTGCTTGAAGCTCAGGAGAATGGTTAACTATTGTGAAATAAATAAATTTCTGCTATTGGTCACCTAGAAACATGCTACAAAGTTATTCAAATTAGAATGACTGATTTTCTATCTCTGATCTGAAAATTATACCAGCAGTATTTTTGTTTTTACATGTAGACACCTGTCACCTGCCATTAATGGTCACCTTGGTGGCTAGTTACAACATTCTACCTGTTTTGGAAGATGACGACCTTCTATATGAAGTGCTCCCAGAGGTGTACCGTGCATTTCAGTTATGCCATGTGGCCTACATTTTGATTCAAACTACACCAAACATACCTTCCAAACTCATTAGAAATACGTATTTTTAGGTTTAACTTCTCTAAATGAGAAGGACTGACTCTTTGAGGTATCCCATAAGACTTGAATTAAACGTATTAAGAAATGCCTCTAAAAATCTGGGCAGGGGGGACATGGCAAGAGACAAAAGAATTTTGCACCAACAAATGTTATAAGAAAAAATATGAGGTCAGTGTGAATTACTGGAAATGCTCATTAGTAGTATAGAATCTCGACTTGAATGGGACTTAAAAGAAACCACAAAAAGAATGAAAATTGTATTAGGGCAAAAAACCTCTCTAATCTTTTCTCAGCCTCAAAGTACTGAGTGAAAACTTCTCTCTTGGAATCCTAACTGCACGGTGGGTTTACATACAAGCACAACTCTCTCAGAGATGAAATTTCATGCAATTTCTTAGGGTCTTCAGGCATTCTGCTTAATCCACATTAAAATAAGTCAATCAGAAGGATTAAAGGAATATACTTTTATTCCACCTTAAAATCTCTGCCAATAAAATACATTTGACAAAGATTCTACTACTAAGTTTTAAAACTTACAACATCCTGAAGAAAATGAGGAGTGATGCTGAAGAAAGATAGTGGAATCCTGCTGGAATGCGACTTTTCTCATGGCTAAATTCCATTCTGATTATTCTCATGGCAGTGAGTCACAAATTTCAGGTCACACAGAAAGAAGGAGCAAGGAGTAATGGCATCCTCTTCAACCTCCTATAGAGCTTTGTTGGTCCACGTGTCTTTATTTTTGAACAGAAATCTTTTTTCTTAAATTTTATTATTTTTAAATAATTTCTACATCCAAAGTGGGGCTTAAACTCACAACTCTGAGATCAAGAGCTGCATGCTCTACCATCTGAGCCAGCCAGATGCCCCTTGAATAGAAAACTTGGTCATCATTTCTGAACAAAAGTAAGACTGTGAACAAGAACTTTACAAATGCTTCATGGTCCTTCCCTTATTAAAGTAGTTCTAATTTGTATTATAAATAGAAGCACACATTTGGAAAGAATCTCTTAGATAGCTTATTTAATTGTGATAGTTAACTGGTTTAATTGTAAACAACTAGTTGAATAATAAATTATGTACATATATAAATACTGAAAGGGCACTATTTCAGTTCACAAAGGGAATTTTTACTTTAAATATACAAAAAATACAGACAAACTAGACAAAAAAAAGTTAAAAAAAAATAAAAAAAAATAAAACACCAAAAAATACAGACAAACTAGACAATCTTTCCAGTAGGAAAATACTAACATATACTGTGAAAATTAATAAAGCGAAACCACTAAAACGGAGCTGGGAGACCAGCCAGGGGAGCTCTCGGTCCTACCACTTCTCATGAACCGCAGACACAACAGGAAAAGATGGACACTGCATTTTTACCACCCAGCAGGAGGAAGAAAGACTCCACTGCCACAGTTCCTACAACCTTCCCCTCCCCCATTCCCTATTCCCCATCCCTACCAGCCTCCACCAATGAGACAGCCCAGACAATGCAGCCAATGAAAGAAACTCACAGCTCAACCAAGGAAAAGCCACCATGGTTCCAACTCCCAGTTTACTCCAGTGGACTTCTTTGTTTATGACAGCCTTCCCAACCTTCCCTTTGCCTCTGGTAAAAGGGCTCATCCCCTCTGTTCAGCTGATTAGTTTAAGAGTTTTGCCTTAGGTTGCCTACCCTGATTACAAGTCTCTGCTATTCCCAAATAAAGCTTGCATTTATTTATTCATTTATTTATTTATTTTTCTGCTGGTAAAATAACTGGCAGTTTCATTTTTAAGGTTAACAATACTGTGGAATACAACTGTGGCCTTGTGGTAGTATCCTATCTGCGTCCCATAAACTCTGTGAAATGCTTGCTGACATCCTGTCTGCATTTCAAACAATGCTTAACTATGTGCCAGATTTAAATTATAATTTACATTCACCAATATAAGAGTGCTCTCAAAAAAAATAGTTTAGTATTTAGCACTACTGAGATATAATTGACAAAACCTTAAAGTATTTTAAGTGTACATGATGATCTGGTTAAAATATTTTGTAAATGAAACTCATCTATGGGTGGGAGAATAGTTTTGTGTTTATGTGTAATCTTTACCCAAATCAACTTCAGTTTTATCTGGGGTTAATGAAAAAAAAAAAAAAAAAAAAAAAAAGTAAAGCAGGGGCTTTCATATTTTCTGTGTAAGCTTCTACTTAAAGATAATAAAAGATAGAATCTACCCCAAAACATTTGTTGATACAAAATGAAAAAATCCTTTAGAATCTCTAAAAGTAAGAAAGAGAGTTTTATTCAAGCCCAAGTTTGGACAGCTGCCCAGGAAATACGTTTTTCACTGGGAAGAGAGTATTCCAGAGAATGAACAGTTTTCAAGCAGTTACATACTTTTACATCTTGTCAAAGCTCAAAATATTATAGAGCACATAGGCAGGACTCATGAGTTTTAATGTCAAGGAGTGCAGGGAATGGGAGCCATTGATGGGTATCTTAAGGACAATAGGGTTTTCCTTTAGGCTACCCACAAAGCAGGTGCACAATGTATGCTTGGTGGGCTGTAAGCAAGGCTTTGGCTTAAACAAAGTTTATGTATAGTCATGTTGACTTAGAAGAACATCTAAAATGGCTTCCCTTATGTCTCAGGCCTTTAGAGAGTTTTTTCTCTCATCGTAACTTCAACAGTAGACAAAGTATTTACATCAATATGTAAGTGGTGGCAGAATATTTTGAAGTATCAGCAGAGATTCTCTTAATTTTTCTTTCTTTTTTAAGACCTTGGTCTTTCCCCCCATTCACATACCTAAACTACAGGACATTTATTACTTCAGATAGATGATTTTACAGTAAAGAAAAACCATTTGGGATTCTAAAGGCAAAATCTAGAGTATGAACAATTTTGAAAGAAAAAGAGCAGAACTTCCTAAGTCTCTGCCATTCATTATGATGGTCAGAGATGTCCCTGATTTGATGGTGGTAGGTAGGGGACAGAAAAGAGAGTTAAAGAGTCAAAGGGAAGGTCAGCAAGGAAGAAGCAGAAATGCTGGCTCCTTGGGAAAGGTGGTACAAGCAGAAAGAGTTAGGAGTCTACAGAAAAAGAAAAACATATCTTTCTTGATATAAGAAAAATCATTTTAGGGGTGCCAGTCAATTGAGTCAATTGAGCGGCCAACTCCTGGTTTCAGCTCTGGTCATGATCCTATTGGTTGTGAGATCAAGCCATACCAGGCTCTGTGCTCAGTGGGAGTCTGCTTGAGATTCTCTCCCTCTCCCCCTCCCCATTCGCTCATTCTCTCTCTGGAATAAATAAATCTTTAAAAAAATAAAGAAAGAAAATAAAAATCATTTTAGCTCCCTCCCCACCCCAACCATCTTATAAAAGAACATAAAAATAAACAGCCACCATCAGGCCAGGAGATAGCCTAATCATATCAGGGTAAAACTCCCAGAGCTGATTCACAAGTGAAGACTGACTTAAGGCACACTCTAGAGTTTTTTTTGCTGGACCTAAACTTCTGTGACCACCCAAATACCAGGCAAAATAGAGCCAGAGAATTGATAATGTTGACGATGGCCCTTGTGATCTTGACCTGGACCCAGGAGCCTTAAGATGACCTTTGCCCCAATTCTATGCTGTATTCTCATTGAACAAGTGCCTTCATAAACACGTACACACCCATGGCTCAAAACTTCCCATTTTGTTCAGGGAACAAAGATTTTCCCAAAATCTTTAGGAAAGATCCCCAGATTCCTCATTGCTTTAAGTAAAACCCTTCCTTTTCCTAATCTCTGGCTCTGTTGTGTCTTTTGGCTTGACACCCATCACGAGATGAGCCCAGTTTCAGTTCACAGTGGGTCCTGGTCCCTGTCCACAATAACTGAAATCCCAGATTGTTTGGGGATGGTTATAGATGCACCGAGAGATCACTGAATCTGTATCTAGCTATCTTTTAGGAAAGAACAATAGTTCAACTGAGTAAATTTGAAGATCTAATGGGCTTTATTAAGTGATTCATGAATCGAATTGGGCAGCATCCCATCTAGCCAATAGAGAGGAACTCTGAGGAGTTGTACAAAATGGAAAGGTTTTACAGGAAGAAGCATGAGGAGCAAGAAGTTATTAGCAAAGAAATAAAAAAGGACTTCTCAGGTAAAATCACCTTCCATCAGGAGTAGTTTAGAGTTTCTTATTAGTTATATCACCTCATCTTCCTTTGGGGGTACAAAGAAGCCCCATGTTTACCTTATTGGTGTTGATCCCAAAATTCCTGACTAAAGGGTTAAGACTACATTCCTAAAGGAGGCTGGGACTGCAATTAGATGGGTATTAAGTCCCAGTTTGGTTACTTGGCCTAATTGATGCCATTTGGGAACTGTGGTTTTCTTTCAAACACTTTCAAAGGCAGGTGGGCCAGGATCAAGTGTTCTAAGAAGCCACTATTCCCAGTACCATCACAAGATTGAGATCTACTTATGTGAAACACCAAAGTAAGAAGATATACAAAGGCTCAGCTGTCAGCTTGAGCCCCTCCAGAAATAGTTCTCAGACACGGAGGTCACAGCAAATAAAGAGGGGGGAGAGGAGAAGGTGAAAGCTTTGCAGATCTTAAAGTTCTTGGCAAATGGTCTGCAACTGACAGAGCCCCACCTTGGTGTGGGGGCAGAGGGATCATTTCAGGAGAAAGGGAGTACCAGGCAGAGACCCTCAAACATTAAAAGAGAAATCTGCATTTTAAAGTGATAGGCCAAGGGCCCAGAGCTGAAATGTGTGGAAGCACTACTCTGAAGGTCTGCATTATGCCTCCCTTGAGGGTGATGTGCAGAGCAAATGTGCCTGCCAACCAGGAATGCACCAGTTACTTAGCTAATTCTGGGCTAGAGCTCTGAGTTCAGCACCCCAGAGAAGCTCCTGAGTAAATATGCTTCGTTGCCTCTCCTAACCTGCAGAACCTGATGAAAGTTTGGGGAACTAAAAGGGAACAACTTCATGTTTTCCAATCTGTACTTTGCAAATAGTGCTTTTATATTTAAAAAAGAATCCAGGAAGTGCATCTTAAAGTGATGCTCATAAAATTAAACCTGGGACTCTCTGTAAATATCAGACAATCTAACTTTTTTTTTTAATCTATTACACAGAAATTTTTAGGGCAGAATATCTACTGCACAGTCAAAGAACTTGAGAGCTCAGAGCCACCTCACATCAGAAGGGGTATTTCAAATACAGACTTTGAGAGAATTATAAATACAGATGGATGCTGAAAAAAAAAATGGGAGCAAGGAAGTTTCAAAGAAAAACTGCACAAGCAAGGAAAATTTCACACAAGACTATTGCACTGGGGGTCGAGATTATTGCAACGACAGAGGGAAATTGAACTCTGTTGAAAGAAAAGGGAGGGGATAACATTAGGCTGCCTCAGTCAGAAGGCAGAACTGGGTTTGGAGGATATTTGCAGATAAGTTCCCCTCCTAGCAGAGGGCAACCTCATAGGAATAGAGGAACTCAAGACTTGCAGTATCCTAGTCTGCTACTAGGGAAAAGAAGAAAGGGACTTTTGTCTCCATCTCTGCCTGGGCTCTTTCTGGCACTGGTATGTTGCTTTAGGTTTAATGTATTTTTTCTTCAGAACAAAACAGAACCTTATTTCGTAGTGTTTGTTAATTTCTGTAATTTCTCTGACTATAGCTGACTTCAAGCTATTATTTGATCACACTGAAATGGTAATTTGGGAAGAAATACAGTAAAGTCTTTGGAGGTAGCACCAGCCCACTCAAGTAAGCACACCACTACTGCCTTTTAGCCATACATACCGGCAAAAAACAAGAGAGAGAGACATCCAGAAATAATAATAAAATATCCTGTTGATCCCGCTTCTAATTAATGAGACTTTACACAATGCACAAAGAGAAGTTTAAAATATGAATAGCTTGGGGCACCTGGGTGGCTCAGTGGGTTAAGCTGCTGTCTTCAGCTCAGGTCATTATCTCAGGGTCCTTGGATGGAGTCCCGCGCATCGGGCTCTCTGCTCAGCAGGGATCCTGCTTCCCCCTCTCTCTGCCTGCCACTCTGCCTACTTGTGATCGCTCTGTCAAATAAATAAATAATTTTTTTTAAAGATTTTATTTATTTATCAGAGAGAGAGGGGGGAGAGAGCAAGCACAGGCAGACAGAATGGCAGGCAGAGGCAGAGGGAGAAGCAGGCTCCCTGCTGAGCAAGGAGCCCGATATGGGACTCGATCCCAGGACGCCGGGATCATGACCTGAGCCGAAGGCAGCTGCTTAACCAACTGAGCCACCCAGGCGTCCCAATAAATAATTAAAAAAATATATATATGAAAAGTGTCTGGGGCGCCAGCGTGGCTCAGTCAGTTGAGCATCCAATTCTTGATTCTGGTTCAGGGTCCTGAGTTGGAGTCCCTCATTGGACTTAGCACACAGTCTTCTTGAAATTCTCTCTCTCTCCCTCTATCACTGCCCCTGGTCCTGTCTCTCTAAAATAAACAAAAAAAGTCTTTAAAAAACTATATAAACAGTATCCAAAAATGGAGTGAAAGACTGTTCCAGTTAAGCAATGTGGCCTTACTTTGACATTTACTCAAGTGTTGGTTTCTGCAAGACCCTAAAATTAACTGAATTTTATTTGTAACCTTTACCATGCCCACCGTGCCACAACATGGACTTCTCCCGCTCACAAAGTACATTCTAAACGTCATGGCTTTATGTTTTCACATTTAACAATAATTAAAATGAAATCAATGAACTATGCATATATTTACATTTTGAATTGCATGGACATGATAAGTAACTTTTTTGATAAAAAGTTAAGGGTGACAGCTTATTCAAAGCACATAGCAATAAGGAGTGAAATAAAAGTGTTAGAAAGTGCTCCCTTTTCATTCAATTAGGTAAATGAATTCCTACCTGGAAGGTGATGCTCTCACTGGAATAACTGTCATAGATTAATGGCAGCATTTCCAATGCAACCACTGATAAAGGATTTTTCTGTTTTTTAATACAGTACTCTTCATAACGGGTGTTACAATCTTCCTACACAGTTCTTTTACACAGTGGTTTATTTTTTTCCATGTGCATAATTTTCATTTGTTATTCAAACAATGATGCTCTCTGAAGTACACTTAGATACCAGAGCAGACTGAAGATTGTTAATGAATTTTTAATTGTCATCATTTTTTTTTAAGAATTTATTTGACAGAGAGAGAGAGAGATCACAAGTAGGTAGAGAGGCAGGCAGAGAGAGGGGGAAGCAGGATTCCTGCTGAGCAGAGAGGCTCAATCCCAGGACCCTGAGATCATGACCTGAGCCGAAGGCAGAGGCCCAACTCACTGAGCCACCAGGGGTCCGTCATCATTTTACTTTAAACTTAATAATTATCAAGAGTTAAAAATCTCTCCATTCTACATTAAAGAATGTAAGGCCTTTGAAATTTTCTGTACAACTTCATGTTACTAGTTGCTACATTTTCCACTACCCTTGACAACACACCACACTCTTCTACCATCATTATGGTTAGGGATCAGCTGCTTGTCAAGTTGGGAAAACTTATTTGCAGAAGCAGAAGTGGATTTTTATTCTTTTTTTTTTTTTTAAAGATTTTATTTATTTATTTGACAGAGAGAGATCATAAGTAGGCAGAGAGGCAGGCAGAGAGAGGAGGAAGCAGGCTCCCTGCTGAGCAGAGAGCCCGATGCGGGACTCGATCCCAGGACCCTGAGATCATGACCTGAGCTGAAGGCAGCGGCTTAACCCACTGAGCCACCCAGGCGCCCGGATTTTTATTCTTTAAAGTGAAAAATATCATTTGTTCCTTAGTTTAAAATGAGTAAAAAGTCTGTTTAATTTTTTTTTCCCTTCTTTATATCTCTATTATTTGTTTCAGAAGAAAAATGTTTATTGTCAGTAGATACTAAGTGCCTCAGGAAAAATAGGATCCCTTGACAGAATGTCTTCTGCTGGATAAGGGGAAATGACAGACTAAAGTCATTTTACAGAGCGAAATTACCAAAATAAACTAGAGCAAGACACCTGAGATCTATTTGAATGAGCGGCTGTGAAGTCAAGGCCACAGTCCTGTGCCCTCAAAGAATGAGACCTGGGAGAAGTAGGCAACAAGACCTAATGAATTCAATCCACTCCTACTTTCTGAGACTCAGATGCACTGAAAGGACACAAAAATGGATTTGTTACATTAAAACTTGATTTAATAAATTTTGGGGAGTTCTTACTGCTTACAGAGAGATACTACGTTTAAACACTCATATACATCAGAGGTGATGATCAGAATGGCAATCATCCATCAGAAAGGACAGCAGGGACAACACAAATTCAGGGTCCTAGCGGTGCCCTGCTATAGCAGGCTTAACTCTTTAGATACTGAATCATGGAGATCTGGGGGATTCCTGGTAGAAAGGGTTAATGAACATCTACCAGTGTCAGTATTTTATTATCCGTCCCTTCTAACTGAATCTAAGTCCTGTACCATATTTAATTTTGTGCACACCTGTTCCTTCTAGCAGATACTGCTAAGGTTCTTTTTTATTTTATTTTATTTTATTTTATTTTATTTTATTTTATTTTATTTTTAAGATTTTATTTATTTATTTGACAGAGAGATCACAAGCAGGCAGAGCAGCAGGTAGAGGGGTGGGGGTGGGGGGAGCAGGCTTGCTGCTGAGCAGAGAGCCCGATGCAGGGCTCGATCCCAGGACGCTGGGATCATGACCTGAGCTGAAGGCACTGAGCCACCCAGGCGCCCCTATTTTATTTTATTTTTAAGCGTGGAGCTTAACACGGGGCTTGAACTCATGACCCTCATGTCAAGACCTGGGCTGAAATCAATAGTTGGACACTTAACTGACTGAGCCACCCAGGCACCCCAATGACTAATGCCTATTTCCTTCCTATCCTCCTAATCCTGATACATTTTTAAACAGGAAATATTTCATCCTGTCACCCAAGCATAATTTTTCAATACTGTACACTTCTGTCTTCCTCTCACATCTCATATTTATACCCCCCATTCTCCTCCTCCCTCAACTTATAACACCAGAGGAGATTTTGCTCAGCATTTTTCCTTTCATCTACTTAATATGCAAATAAAATAACAGGTGTTGTACTGGGAGACAGGGAAGAAAGCCAAAGTGTTAGTGCTCTTATGTGTCAGGATTCTTTTTACACACACAACTTTACTGTGATTGTCCTAACTGACCGAGAGAGTAACACTCGAAGGGCTCCTGAGTGTCATGGCACTGAATACGGATTTGTGAAGACATGAAGAGGAAATGGTTCTGTCTAGAAACAGATCCTCACTCGACACCTCTGTCTTCCCCTAGTCATCGGTCCTGTTTCACATTATGTAGTAGGACGAAATTACAGCCAAATATCAGACTTGGAAAGTAATTTTAAAAGAGGTCAAATTCCTTTAGGCTCGCAAGTGTTCAGTGCACATATTCTAGCAATGGCACTATCTTTATTCTTTTTAACTGAGTTCCCTAGTATGGGTGAGTCAGTACAAAGTAGAGAGGTTTGTTTTGTTGTTTTTGTTTTTAAGTATGATTAAGTTCACTCAACAAACACTTTCAATACTGAAATATGCTGACACGTAAATCACTCAAAATCCTTCTGGGAAGTAGGTAAGGTACAAATGTATCAGGCACTGGTGCCAGTGCCAGATTATTAAGAATGTTAGACAGGCAAAAAGGATTATAATAGGGTAATGGCAAGTGCAATGACAAGGGTGAAAGTCTAGGGTATTAGCTGTAGGAAAACACAGGATGACGGCCCATACAAGGGCAGAGGATAACCATGGAAGGCTTTTTCAAGGTATGGATGCTGAACTGAGTGAATATCAGTGAGACTTCCAAAGTGAAGACAGAAGAGATGTCCCAAGCAGTGACTACTGAACATAGTGATAAAGGAAATAGTCTGTAAAGCTATAAAGGTATAAAGGGACAAGGAAAACCTGAGTCTAAATTCTCTAGTTTAATAATTACTGGGTCTGAGCAGATAACTCTTCTTCCATAGACTTAATACTCTTGGGCAGCCTTAGAATGACAGAAAGAAAGAGAAAGAACACTGAGCAACATGTAAGTACTCAATAAATGATATTTCACCTGTAAAATCTTGGTGATGCCTTCAGGGGACTGTAAGGATTTCCACATACTTGGAGTGAAATTATTTAAGTTAGGAAATGATAACAAGGCAGAAAAGAGAGTTGAGAGTGAACAGATTCACTGACAGAAATGACTACCTGTTGTTGAGCACTGTGGTTTTCAGACGAACACACTGATGCACAGTTTGAGGTACAAAGTCTTTGTGAGGGATCAAAACTATGAAGGGAAGGATGAAGTGGGATAGGAAAGACAGAAGTCACTCGCCATAAGGCAAGGCAATTCTCAAGTAAGCAATGCCTTTTAGAGCTGGGTGTGTAGGCAGAGATGGTCCAGTCTTTCTACCTCTGCTTCCTTCATTTTCTACATGTGGGCTGCCTCAGGAGGGCGTGACTTCAGACAAAGCACCTTACAGTTACTGAGATGAACAGTCTCTGTACTGTGGCATCAACTCCCTCCCTGAAGGGAAACCCAGGAGGTATATCTCTGCATCTGTCAAAAGAGTGTTCCCTAAAACCATGTCCCCCTCTCCTTCTGGGTAAAGGAAAAGTGGGCTCTTCTCAGCCCCCTGAGAGCTGGACAGAGCACCTGACTCTGTAGACAATGAAGACTCCAAGTATGAGTCTTCTATTTCTCTCCTCCTATACCGTGTTCTTCAAGGAGACTCTATGTTCCAGATGGGGCAGCTGTAAGACAAATGAGCCTCCATCCCCTAGCATGGCCAAGGGGCTTACATGGACATGATTCAGAAGAGTTCAATCTCCAGGTACAATGTACTGAGGAATTGTTACAGGAATTAAGGAAGATGGTGGTATTATCAGATCTGTCTTCAGAAAGATCAAATGGGCTACCATACGTAAGATTCTTTGAAATGGATGAAGCTGGAGACAGAAACCTTCTAAGCTGCTGTTTGAGTGAGATAAAATGGATAACAAGGGGAAAGGATTTACGATCAAGGGAGAAAGGGAAGCTACAGTGAACCACTATACAATTTGATGACAGATTGGACAGAGGGCAAAATAAGCAGTCTGGGGTGTGAGACTGGTGTCATTCACTGTTATTTCCATCAGAGAGACTCTCATAGGATCAAAATGGCAACTAGTATTTACCAAATGCTACTGTGCACAAGCTATTGTGCTAGTAATAATCACTTTGCACACCTTTCTCTATTTCCTCAGTAGTCATTAGGCATCCCTTCTATTTTGCTGGCAGAATCACAACTTTACTTAGGAACTAGTTTTTTAATGTACCTTTACAGGTCTTCCCCATCCTGTGGAGTAAAATGTCAATGCGACTATGCCAACTGTTATAATTTTATTTCCCTTATCAGTGATTTGTTAGACATGGTTATGTGACAGAAAAAAAAAAACAAGACAAAGAAGAAAGCCTTGTGAGAGACTTCTGGGATCATTTTCTTCCTAATTAAAAAAGCGGAAAAAAAAAACCAGGGACTTGCTCATTCCTGCCTTTGGCCATTGCCATGTGAGGCCCCTCTGCTGGGAGCTTCTCTGTATTCTTGTTGTACCCAAAGGGGAAAGTCTAGAGACTTCCAGAGAGAGTGACCAGAAGCCCTCACAACACGGAGCCACTGAGCTGACCCACTGTGATTACAGCCTATCCTGAGACTTATTATTGGAGGTAGCACATTTTTCCCATTGTTAAATCAACTTTTAGTTTATTCAGTTACTTGCAGCTAAAGGATCCTAACTGATATAAATGCTTTTATGTTCTTATCTATGCTTGAAGAAGGTAGGTGAAGGTAAAAGGGAACAGTCCAAACTGCCCAAATCTGTGAAAGTAGAGATCCTCTTACAGATTTAATAGTTATCTCAGGCAGTCACAATCTCAAGTTTTCTCCTCAATTATAAGATATCCTTCCTTTGTTTTGGGGGGCCTGAGTGGCATGGTCAGTTAAGCCTCCAATTTTTGGTGTCAGCTCAGGTCATGACCATAGGGTCATGAAATCAAGTCCCTCACAGGGCTCCATGATCAGAGCAGAGTCTGCTTGAGATTTTCTCTCTCACCTCTCACCCTTTCTCTCCCACACACACCCTCACTCCCTCTCTCTCCCTTTCTCTCAAATAAATAAATCTAAAAAAGAAGAGATATCCTTTGTTTCACAGGATCTCAGGCACAGTTATTTCCTCAAATTGTGCTATGACCCTTAAATATTTCACTGTCTCAACTCACCATGTTGGGGAGAGTGCCATTAGTTCTGAATGGTTGTTAGTGACTGCTCAAGAACTGACTACTGAAATTCAACCTTTCATTAGAGACTGGTGTGCAATTTTGTGACCTCTAACAGGACCCTATGCTCTGCACATCACAGGACTATTTGCAGTGGTTGTTACTGGGGCTACCAACCTTTGCAGCACTGTATTCTTTTCAACAAAATGTGTTGTGAACAAATTCTCAGATTCTGTGTTTTGTTTCCAGCCTCATTAGTGGCTTAAATGAAACCATTCCTTTCATTGGAAGAAAACTGCCTATTTATCTTCAACAAAAACAACCTCAAATAGTGTAACCTTTAGAAAATGCATTCTTTTAATATTAATTTTATAGTAGTTCTCTAATGAAGGCAAGATATTCCTACAGGATACACAAAACGAAAAAATCATGTATTCGAAACCAAAACAACAACAAAAAGCAATCAGAGACTTTTAAACAAATGTTAACCTTAACCAAATCTTCTTCAGCTGAGTTTATTCTTTTTTTTAGTCCTACAATGAGTATTAGAACATAGAGAACAATGATAGCAATACATTCCCTGAGCATGATCCTGTATTTCTGAAAATGAGATAACTGTATTAAATGCCAATCTCTCCACTTGAAGCTTGGATCCCATGTCTTTTCACCTTCTCAGAATCCTCAAACACTCCCTCTCCTGAACCAATTATTTCTCGATTTTTGATAGACTGTTACAACTAACAAGTAAACATGCACTAACATTGTTTTCTTTGAAATAAACCAAATAAAACCTGTCTTGACCTTAACCTCAATTATCTTCCTATCAGGGCTCCACTTTTCCCCATTTCACTGTAAATTTTCTTGATAAACTTAGAATCATGTGATAGGATCTTCTAAATATACTCCAATCAGCTTTCCATCCGCTCTATTTCAGAGAGAAATCTTACCAAAGTCACTAAAATATCTGTCTAGAGATCACTGTTCTTTCCTTATCTTTAACCACAACTATCCATTGATTTCAGCATGGTTTCACATCTTTCTCCTAAAACTCTCTCATCTCCTGATATCCAGGACCTCACATGCTTATGATTAACTGCCTACCTTATTAGCTGCTTGATCACAGGCTCCTTTCCTGGTTCTTTTCCTCCTGCTGAACCAAAAAAATGCTCTGGGCTCTCTTATCAGCTCTAAATATGCTTTCTCTAGGGGACAGTTTTTCAAGCCTATGGCTTCAAATAGAAACTATTTGAATAGAAGTGACTTCCACTTCTGTACCTTTAGATACAAATTTGCCCTAGAACTCTAGACTCATGCATTAACACCCTGGTTGACATTTATCTGCAGGTGTTTCAATAAGCATCTTAAAATTAACAAAGCCAAGACAAAACTCTTGATTCTCTGCAAGATCCAACAACCAAACTACCTACTACCTCAGATTAACTTTCCTGAATAAACAATTCCATCCAAGTTCTCACATCAAACTCTAGGATTTTTGCAGATTTCTCACTGTCCCTCAGAGATCCCCAACCTCAAATATATCTACAAAATGGTCAACATACCATGTACAGTTTTTCCTTAAAACATTTCCGAAATCTATTTTTGGTTCTCCATCTCTGCTATATAAACCACCAGTGCTCAGATTATTCACAGCACTAGAGCTAGCCTCTCTGCTTCCGTTCTGTCACTACACTAGATTTTTGGTTTTGTTTTTTACTTACTAAGTTAACTTCACTGAACTATGATTTATACACAATAAAGAGTATCTATTTTAAGTTTACAATTCAATGTGCTAGTCAAATGTACCTCCCCATATAATCATTACCCATTCAAGATATGGAGTATTTCTAACACCCCTCAAATTTTCCATGTAGCCATTTGCATTTTACCTTCCCTTGCTCCTGGGCCCAGGGAATAACTGATAAACTGTTACTGCCTATTAGTTTTACCTGTTCTGCAAATTAAATATGCAAGGATTTATATAGTATGTGCTCTTCTGTATCCTAGATGGTCCAACATTACACTTTATGATCAATCAATGCTACATGCCTAAGTAGTCTGTTCCATTTTATAGTTTGGATATACCACAATTTAAGAAGAAAAAAAAAAAAAAGCAAAGAAAACCTTGGTGACCTTAGAGGATAAAAGCACTAAGTAGAGTATAATAAAAAAAATAAACATCATCACAATGAACTCCCTAAAAGTAATGTAACACAGAGCCAGGGAGATGATGTTAGGAAATCCACTATTAAATCATCCATTCTAAAAAACCATATGATCAAGGGAATGTACTTCAATGGGAAATTTTCAATACGAAAATACTAGGATGCATAAGTGCTGTAAGCATAATTAGTAAATGGACGGTGAGTTCATGGGAAAAGAGATTATGTTTTCTGAAATAATCACACATGGGTGACTTATGCTTAAAAATTATACAAAATCACTTGAAATTTCTCATAAAAATGCCAGGTATCTGAGGCATTCCCATTAAACACAATTTTCTTCTCCAGATAAGGAATGGAAAATTAGTCATAGGGTATTTACAGGTAATGTAGTTAGTACTAATGTAGTATTAAGTGGTCAGGAAGTCCTACTTTCAAACTGAAATTGGTCCTACCAGCTTTAATAAGTGATGTGTGTACTTCTCAAGTCTAGATAACCATTAGGGAGTCATTTCCAAAATATGCCAATACTTAATGTGCAATCAGATGGAAGGTGCCCCAAAGAAATGTTCCAGGTATTTTTTCAGTTATTTGTTAATTTGTTTCACTTGTTGAATATACTCCTTAAAATAGTGCATCCTCAATTTCTGGTTGATTATCCTATAAATTTCGATTATGTCTTGCTGATTAACATTTTATTCAAGTCTTTTGCATCCTAGTAATTTCCTGTAGAAACTTTGACTATAAGGTGGACTTGTCTAATTTTGTTTACAGGTACTTTCAGTTTTGCTTCATATGTTTAGGAGTCTCTGTTATTAGGTACACAGAGTTTAGAACTGTTCTATTTTTGTGATGAATTGATACTTTTCTCTTTATGGAATACCCCTTCTCACCTTTGTTAATATTCCTAGTCCTGAGGACTTATTTCCTATTAAAGCAGATTTTCCCATCTTTTTACTATTAAACTATCTATAACTTCATATTCAAAATGCATTTTCTCTAGATGAATCCACCATAATATTCTTTGGCTTTTAGTTGGACAATTTAGAGCATTTATAATTAATCTAATTATTTATACGGTTGTTCTTAAGTATACCATCTAGATATTTGTTTTTCAATTTGTCCCACATATTTTTTTTTGTTCTCTTTCCTTGTATTCTTTCTGATTATGTAAATATTTTCATTATTCAATTTCTCTTCATGGTATTCTCAAGTTTATAAAGCAGGAGTTCTATAGTTTGTAGTGTGCATCTCATCACTGTATACATTCAAGTAATTTTATGGCATTTGAAGATTGGAATTATGTAACATAATTTTTTACCTCTGTTAAACCTACTTTTGTTTATACTGTTACTGTCAATTTTCATCTACACATAACTTTCACAAATACATTACTTTTTAACTCAAATAATAAAACATATTTTAAAGAAACTGAAAAATGAGGGAACATTTTTATTTACCCATAGAGGGACTTATTTAGTGTTTTTCATTCTTTGTCTTCCATTCCTTCAGCCTGAAGAAATTTAAAATTTCTTCTTGTGCAGACCTTCTGGTGATAAATTCTCCAAAGTTTTCTTTTCCTGAACATCATTTCAGGAAACATCATTTCATCATGAACATCATTTATTTTATTTTATTTTCATTTCTGAAGGATATTTTTTCTGGATATAGAACTCTAGATTGACACATGACAAAAAGTCAACCACGTTCTTGTATCTATTCCCCTCTATTTGATCTCCCTTGTTCTCTCCACTTTTAAAATCATATTTCTAATAATGATTTTATGGAATTTGAGTTTGAATTATATGTTTTGGACATTTTTATTCCCCTGACTGGAATTTTTTGAATATCTAAGACATGTGGCCTTACCATTTTGAGCAAATTTGGAAAAAAGAAGTCCATTATTTCTTCAACTTCTATCCACCCCCTTTCAGAACACAAATAACACTAGTAACACTACTGTTAGAATTTTTAGAACCATTCTCCAATTCATGGAAGCTATATATATACATGTATATATATATATATATATATATATATATATATATTTTTTTTTTTCCCCCTTTCAATGCTTCTGTATAGGCAATTTCTATCACTGTGTCTTTTAGTTCACTGATCTTGTTATTCATAGTGTTTAATCTGCAGAAAAATTTATCAATGCACATATATATTTGTGGTTCTTGACATTCCATTTTAGTTCCTCTTTAATATTTATTTGTATATTTACTCCAGTTCTTGAATGATCTGGATATTTCCTTTTCCCAGTATTCAGATACCTAT
This sequence comes from Mustela nivalis, assembly GCF_964662115.1. Lineage (NCBI taxonomy): Eukaryota > Metazoa > Chordata > Mammalia > Carnivora > Mustelidae > Mustela > Mustela nivalis. The sequence continues at coordinate 40,252,170 of NC_139022.1, read as the reverse complement.
ATTAAAGGTCATGGGTCACTTTCGTGAAGCACAGGGGAATTTCTACTGTATCTGCGCCAGTGAAAAATGATACCTCATCACACACCTAACCTGTCTTTCAGTCAGTGGGTTCATGGTCTGAAAACTGGATCACATCAAGAATCTGGGAAAAGACTGTGACGTTTTAATGGGCAGCTTTGCTTCTTCACTACCAATTTTTTTATTTATTTTGATTGTATATGTTATGGAAATCCCTTGTTTGTTGTCTATTCATTTCTTCTTAAAGAGTAATATATTCTGCTAACCCTCTCCTTACCTCATTGTGAAGCAAGCCTCCTCTGTCTGTGAAGCAGATCTTGCCACCCACTGTGATAACTGCACTTACCTTGCTTTTGATTATTAAACACCAACATCTCCTCTTTGTTATTTTGAGATGCAAGTATACTAATTGGTATCAGGATGACCAGCACCCCTATTGTCATTCTTTGCCTAGAAAGAAGAGCCCTCACTGAGCTAATTTTTTATTCCCCTTTTACTAGCTCATTCCTTATAGCACTGTTGACTGGAATGTCCTCAAGGCCTTTCCATAATACACTATCAGCTGTTTATCCAACCTTTTGTAATATATCCTGCCCACCTCTCTGGGTTAATTCTTTCTCTTGCCATCCACCCTGAAATTTCTGGAAATTCTACATTTACTTTGGATCAGTCTTTGTTCCATGTTTCCAACAGTAATCCTAGGAGAGAGTTAGCATGATCTCCTAGGTTGGATGCCAAAATATTAAACTCTTTTCCACAGAGTATTGCTCCCACATTGATACACTTTCCTTTCCCCAACTTTCTTTTCTATGCTGCTTCTGCTTCATTCAGCACCCCCAGGATCTGATCCTGTGTATTCTTGTCTTCTCATAGTATATTGGTATGTGTAGCCAGATCATGCAGCAACTTCAGCATATGGTTTCCCTTTCCCTTAACAAGCCTAATACTTCTCCAGATGGGTGTTCTGGGATTTGTGCCAGTACTGCCTTAGACTGGGTTCCCCAAAAATGGGTTTTTTTAAATGAGAAAGCTGACCGGACAGTGCTCTTAGGAAGTTCATCTGCGAGAGTGTGAGAAAGGCAGACTTTGGGAGAAAGAGAAGCTGAACCATGACATAGTGGCAACTGAGCCTTTAGCCAATCTGCAGAAAGTTCTCAAGCTTGGGTACCCTTTAGAGTTGTCCTAAAATAAGTTAAGGATGCCAGGTCTTCAAATATCTCCATCATCCCATCACTGTCCACAGGTTGTCTCCCCACACTTCCTTCCCCATTCCAGGAAGGAATGTAATTTTCAACAAAGCAGCTATTTATTGTTGCCAAATAAAAAAATCCAACGAAGGCTTTAACTTTGGTCTATTGCATCAGCAGCTGGTGGACAGAGGCTTTGACCCTGAAGACGTGCCCTGGGTGGGACACGTAATATCCACTACAGACATACTTAAACATTCAAAGGAGTTCCCCAGCTTCTGATTTCCATAGCTATGTCTACAACTGCTTGATGCTTAGACAGTCATCTTGGTCAAATTTAGCACTGCTACTTCATTCTAGTTTTTCTATTTCCTATCTGTTTATGGCATCACTATTCACCTTGGTAAACAAGACAAAACTCTGAGATTCATCCTTTAATTCCCCCATTTTTCTGTCTTTAATTTACGTGTGTGTATCGTGTGTATTTGGAATGCCCTTTCACCCTCTTCTCTACAGAGTAAAATTTTATTTGCCCTTCAAGGCCAACCTTGGATACCACTTCCTTTCTGGAACTATCTTCGGTTGTTATTAGCAAAATTAATTATTCTGTCCTCTAAGCCACTAATGTAGTTTGCATATCAGGCTACTCTTGTAGGGCTGCCCTAACAAATACCACAGCCTAGGTAGGTGGATGAATCAAGAGGAATTTATTCCACACAGCTCTGGAATCTGGAGGATTAGGAATGAGCAGCCAGCATAACCAGACCCTGGTGAAAGCTCTCTTCCCAGCTTGGAGATAGCCACCTTCTCACATTTTCAAGTGCAGAAAGGGAGATAGAGTAAATTCTCTGCTGTCATGTCTTACAAGAGCACTGATCCCAGCATGAACCCCACCCTCATGATCTCATGTAAACTCAAGACCTTCGAAAGGTTCCATCTCCAAAAACCAGCACACTGGGGATTTGAGCTTCAACATATGACTTCATGGGAAGGAGGCAGACACAGTTAGTCCACAGCATATTCTGTAAGAGAGTCCTCTTACATGAACACCACACTGTGTTAATGTAAGTAGTGTACATATATAAATTCTCTTTAAACCATAAATTTCTAAAATGCAGGCACAGTCTCATTTCATTTTGATCTCTGGTAACTAGTACAGAGACAGCTATTGGGTTATGCTTAAGGCTTATCTACTGAATTACAAATAAATCTATATTATTAGTGTTCCTTTTCAAATATGAAATGCCTAGTCTCGCTTCTCATTCTATGCTTTTTATCTGCTGGTAGCTTGCCAATATCGAGATTCTGGTAGTGATAAATGAGTTATGCTTACTGGGCAGACCCTATTCTGTACTCGCAGAACACAGTGCTTGCTCCTCACATCACTGTCCACAAATGTGAAAAGTTAAATGTTTACTGAGCTCCCTGGCACTTTTCACTTCAGTTACAGAAGGATACAGTCTATGCAGGTCCTATTTACCACTATATATCCTACGCCTAGTACCATGCCTTATACTAACAAGGCATGCTATAATTTTTTATCAAGTAATAGACATGTATATATTGAGCTTCCAGCTATGGAAAACAGAGCTATAGAAAAAAACAAAACATTTCCAATATTCACCAAGAAAAAATTTTAGATAGACTAGCTTGAGTACTGACTTTAAAGAAAGAAAGAAAGAAAGAAAGAAAGAAAAACAAGCAGTGATTCACACAGAAGCAGCACTAAGAAAAGAAAGGGCCAGCTTTCTCTGAGAAAAAGCATGTAGACTTCAAGGCTAACCTGAGCAAAAAGTGAGGCCTAAGTGGAGTTGCCAACAAGTTAACAAAACATCAAACAAAACGTTCCAGATATTGAAAACCGTGAATGTCCTAAATCAGAATTTAATCACATACAAGCACATGAATAGAAAAGATAAAAATTCTAAGGAAATAAATGTGACAATAAACACATTAGTAAGCATAGTGTTTTCTGAAGCCAATACCAAGTCTCTCCACACTGAAGAAAAAAAGACAAAGCCCTATGAAGGATTATTAGGGGATATATCTTTCACAAAATGAAAATAAGAGGCTGCTTACTAACTGTCACAGTCAATAATCAGAATACTAATTTATCAGCGGGTAGGAAAGTGGTAGGGATTATTATTTATATTAGTATGTTAATTTTAGCATTTATATGTATTTTCAAAAATGCAAAAACAATTAAAAATGACTTAATTTCAATCAGTTAGTGCACTTATTGTTATTAATCATGAAAATCATTTGCGCCTAGAACTGCCCATCCCATCTCTGTTTCATTCCTTGGCTGAGTCTCCAGTTGGCTACCAGCGAAGCTGTGTAGCACTGGTTCTTGCCAAGAGCACAGCTGATGGAGGAAATTGGGGTTTATAAACTAAAATCAATACTTGGCTTAAATTATGATGCACCCAAACCTCCATTAGCCAAAGGACAGTGATAAATACAACAAGCCTATCAGGTCCTCTGAAAATTGATGATTCAATAGGCTGATTTAAATAGGAATGACTCACATTCCAGTAAATCCTCATTACTGTGAGCAAACCAGGTTGTAACCTTTTAGTGTTCTCAGAAGAAATTGGTTATTGATCATGAACAAAAGTCATAGAATTTGATACAAACATTATGCAGTGAGAAACAGGAAAGTATCCTTCATGTTAATGGCACTTGACACTGCCACAGACCTTCTTTTGAAGTAATTCAGATGGACTTAATGGGATTTTCTCCCATAAGAAACATTTTCCAAACCCTGAAATTTACTGTGTTCATTCCCTGTGTTGTATGGCAGGATTTATTTTCTAGAGTAATGGCTCTAAGCCCATAGAGCTTTCTGCAGTTTTAGACTTATAACCTCCTTGTTCTTAGTTTTTTCTTAGTTTATGATTAAATGAAATAGACCCTATAAATCTTCACAATTAATCATTAATTTCTTATAGGCTTCTTTTTCAGGCAATCTCCAAGTATTTTTCAGATAGGTTTAAGTGTATCAGCAACCTGTTAGAAAATACCAAGTAGAGAGACCTAAGTGGCTCAATTGGTTAAGCATCTGCCTTCAGCTTGGGTCATGATCCCAGGGTCCTGGAATGGAACCCAGCAATGCATCAGGCTCCCTGTTCAGCAGGGAGTCTGATTGTCCCTCTACCTTTGCCTCTCCCCCCTGCTCATGCTTGCGCGCGCGCACTCGCTCTCTCTCTCTCTCTGACAAATAAATAAATATACTTCAAATAAATAAATAAATAAAACAAAATACTAAGTTAAATTGTCCTTTGCTCTATCTCCAGGCTTCTGGATTATAGTTTGTTAGACTTTTTAATGACATATCTTTTTGCATTAGATGTTCCATTCAACTAACAATAAACGTGTTGGTATTAAAACAAGAAGTGAAAGAAGATTTTAAGAAATACTTCCTTGGGACGCCTGGGTGGCTCAGTTGGTTGGACGACTGCCTTCGGCTCAGGTCATGATCCCGGAGTCCCGGGATCGAGTCCCGCATCGGGCTCCCAGCTGCATGGGGAGTCTGCTTCTCCCTCTGACCTTCTCCTCGCTCATGCTCTCTCTCACTGTCTCTCTCTCAAATAAATAAATAAAATCTTAAAAAAAAAAAAAAAAAGAAATACTTCCTTTTTAATGATGAATAATATATACAAATGGCTTAGTTTAGGCTGAGATTGAATAGGATCCTCTCCTTTACTGCCTTAAAACACAGAAATTATAAATAAAATAAAACACTGGGTAAATATCCTTACTACAAAATACCAATGAAATACCTTGTAATTAAGGTCTAATTACAAACTCTCTGTGTCAGCTTAAAAACTAATTTCCAGTTTAGGCAGAAATTCATCCATATGAAAATACAATGTGAGCTCAAGTTTTTGTTCTTAAATTAAAATGTAGAAATATTTTGTCATGTCATTTATTAATATATATCAACACTGTAAGCAAGATAACAGTTAAAGCTCATAAATTCTACAGAGAGTCAATAATGATGCATTACTTTGCAAAGCTTGACTCATAAACATAATTAGCCTTCTTTTTGCCATGAAACATATACTATCTCAATTCAACCCTATGTACATTTGTACAATAAATACATTACTTGAATATTTAACTACATTACTTAAAAATAAAATCAGAAATAGTATGCATATTGTTTGATCAGAACACAATTAACAACTTAGAGAAACTTAGTAAAATAGATCAAGGAAAAGGAGAGAAAAGTGAAGTTATCAATATTGGGAAGGAAGAGGGGTATTTTTATAGATAACTTTGGCCCTAAAAAAAGTAACAGACTAATTGATCAACTTTATGTTAATAAACTTGACAAGAGAGATGAAATGGGATAATTCTTTGGAAAACACAACTTACCAAATTTGACATGGAAAGTTATAGAAAGTTTTGATATCATTTTAAATAAATCCAATTTGAATTATCAGAAATATTTCCACAAAAATGCTATCATTCCAATGATGAATTCCATCAAATTTACAAGGAATAAATAGCACAACTTTACAAAGACATACCCAAAGATTATAGTGGAAGAAACACTATCCAATTAAATTTTTGTGGCCATTATAACCCTAATACCAAAGCTGGACAAAGACAATATAAAAGAAGATTACATAGACTCAAAGAAATTCTCAGGTACAAACTGAATCCAACATTTAAAAAGAAAATATACAATGATCAAGCTGGATTTATCTCTGGAATGCAGTTAGTTTAACATCTGAAAATCAACTAATGTAATACTAGATCTGAAAATAAAGGAGAAAAACTATATGTATATTTCAACAGTCACCAAAACAAACCAAATTAAACTCACAATCATAATAAAAAAAGAGGAATAAAAAGGGAATTTTTTCACTATGTAAGTTGAGACCACATATAACAGCAAAGAACTGAACTTTCACTCCTGAAGATCAGTAACACAGTAGGCATGTCACATATACTGCTGGTTCTAGGCAATCCACTAAGATTATAAAAAATAAATAAAAGATACAAAGATCAGCAAGGAAGAAAGAAACTGTTCCTGCATTTGTAAATGATATTACTGCCTATGTAGGTAATTCTTCTAATTTTCAAAACAAGTATCTCTAATAAGTAAGTTTCAGAGGAAGATTTCCAAGCACAAAGTCAAAATACAAAAATCAACTGTATTTCTCTATCATTGCAGAAAACAATTGGGAAAGGAAATTTCAAAAGACATTATAGTAGTGTCAAATAAAATATCATACTTAGAGTAAACTTCTCAAAAAATACAGGATCTTTGCACCAAAAACATTGCTAAGACAAGTAAGACACAAAGAAATGAAACGATAGACCTTTTTCATGTATTAGAAAACTCAGTATTGTTAAAAATGAAAACTATTCGGTATGTTGACCTAAAATTAAGCACATATCCAATCAACATTCCAGTGGTCTGTACTGTAAAAACTAACAAGCTAGTTCTAAAACTTAAATGGAAATGCAAAGAGCTTAAAATAGCCTAAATAATTTGGGGGGGAGACAAAGTTGGAAGATTTAACTACAGGGACTTAAAGTTTAGTATAGAGATACAGGTATCAAGACAATGAGGCACTGGCCTAAAAAAAAGTAAATAAAATTAACAGAACAAAGCAGAGTCTAGAAACAGACCCACAGTTATAAAGTCAACTTGAATCAAAGTAATTCAATGGTGGGTAAAAGTAAAATCTTTAAAACACATGATACTGAAATAGCTAGGTATCAATACTGGGGGAGGCAAGACAAAGGTCTTAAATCTTAACTCACGCCAAATTCAAAAAGATAAATTTGAGACAAATTACAGTCCTAAAGTAAAAGGTAAAATTATAATACTGTAAGTGAAACCATAGTAGAACATATTTGTTGTAAGAATAGATAAATATATCTCTAAGAGGACAAAGAAGGAGTTCTCAAAAAAAAAGCAAATGGTAAAGCTTCAAAAATATGTTAATCAAAAAACACTAGAAAGAAAGAAAAGGCTTAATCACAGACTGAGAAAAAATGTGGCAAATATACATCTGATGCATTTGTATCTATCACATATAAAGTAATTCTACAACTCATTAATTAAAACAAGTAATCCAATAAAATGCAAGAAAACTACTTACATAAACACTTTATAAGGAAAGGTATATGAATATCAAATAAGCCATGAAAATATGCTCAATGTCATGTTTTATTAGTCATCATGGAAATTCAAATTAAAATTATAACAAATATGACCATATATCCACTAGAATGGTAGAATTAGATTTAAAAAAAAAAAAGCTAAAAAGACCAACAACTCAATAGCAGAATTCTCATGTCCAGTATAAATATAAAATAGTACAATCATGTTTTTAAAAATGGTGGTTTCCTTCAAAGCTAAGTATACAACTACTTTATAACCCAGAAATTCTAATTATAGGTATTTATCCAGAAGAAATTTTTAAAAATGTATGTTCACAAAAATAGACAAAAATAGAAATACACATAGTGCAAATCTAGAAACAATCCAAGTGATCACTAACAGAAAAATGGATAAACAAATTAATTGTAGTAGAGTCCTGCTACTACTTAGCACCAAAAGAAGCTAACTGTGTATACATAAAACAACATGTCTGAATTTCGCAGACATGCTAAGAAAAAGAAGTTGGACACAGAAGAATATATAGTTAATGATTCTATTAACATGTACTTCTACAAGAGTGAAAACTAATCCACAGAGAAGAAAGCCAGAGAAGTGATCATCCCTGCGTGAGTGGAGACTGAGGGTTAGGGACACAAGGGAATGTCTATGGCAATAGAAATATTACATTATCTTGACAAGGCTGTACACTAATCAAACCTGTCAAACTATACACTAGATCTGTTACACTAAATAAGCCTACCCTGAAAGATTACAATCACACAAAGTCCATTAAAGTTCACTCTCGTTGTCCAATCTATGGGCTTTTGTTTTTTAGATTTTTGTATTTTTTTTATTTTTAGTAATCCCTCCACCTTACATAGGTCTCCAACTCTCACCCCCTAGATCAAGAGTCACATGCTCTACATACTGAGCAAGCCAGGCACCCTTAGGGTTTGAACAAATGTATACTGACATGTATCCATCACTATAGTATCACACAAAATATATTCACAGCCTTAAAATTCTCCACTCTACCTATTCATCTACCCCACCCACCAACCCTTAATAACGGCTTATCTTTTCAATGTCTTCACAGTTTTGTCTTTTTTTTTTAATGCAAGAAATAATAGCATTTTTTATACATATAGGAATGATTCAACAGATGAAAAAATGAAATAATGATACAGAACAGAGAAGGGATGCTTCTTGGAATGATATCCTTAAGTAGAAGAGGCAAAATGTGCAAAAGTAGAGAAATTAGCTTTAGACGAAAGCACATATGTATCATTAGTAACAGATATGAAGGCAGAGTACATAGGTGTAGATACCTGTAAATGGGCCAACTTAAAGGCAGGAATCTATGGAAGCTTCTGAGAGATTCAGGTTCTCAAGTAGGATTCAAAGTCACCAGCTAAGAATGAAGATGACTAGAGACATACTAATGATTTGTGGGGGAAGGAGAAAATAGAACATGAGTGGAAAAGAGAAGCAGAAAAAGATTTCCAGAAAGTATTAAAGCCTCTTTTGTTCTTTTTGTTTAGGAATTTACAATGGAATGAAAAAATGTGGTTGTGGTTTTGTTTCCTTTGCCTTTGGAGACATATCTTGAAAGAAGTTGCTATGGCTGATATCGAAGAGATTACTGCCTACGTTCTCCAAGATTCTCATGGATTCCTGCCTCACATTGAGGTCTTTTATCCATTTTGAGTTTATCTTTGTGTACAGTGTAAGAGAATGGTCGAGTTTCATTCTTCTACATATAGCTGTCCAATTTTCCCAGCATCATTTATTAAAGAGACTGTCTTTTTTCCACTGTATGTTTTTTCCTGTTTTATCGAAGATTATTTGACCACAGAGTTGAGGGTCCATATCTGGGCTCTCTACTCTGTTCCATTGGTCTATGTGTCTGTTTTTATGCCAGTACCATGCTGTCTTAGTGATATCAGCTTTGTAGTAAAGCTTGAAATCAGGTAACGTGATGTCCCCAGATTTATTTTTGTTTTTCAACATTTCCTTAGCGATTCGGGGTCTCTTCTGATTCCATACAAATTTTTGGATTATTTGCTTCAGCTCTTTGAAGAATACCGGTGGAATTTTTATTGGAATAGCATTAAAAGTATAGGTTGATCCAGGCAGTATAGACATTTTAACAATGTCTATTCTTCCAATCCAAGAGCATGGAATGGTCTTCCATCTTTTTGTGTCTTCTTCAATTTCTTTCATGAGTGTTCTGTAGTTCCTCAAGTACAGATCCTTTACCTCTTTTGTTAGGTTTATTCCCAGGCATCTTATGGTTCTTGGTGCTATAGTAAATGGAATCGATGCTCTAATTTCCCTTTCTATATTTTCATTGTTAGTGCGAAGAAAGCCACTGATTTCTGTACATTGACTTTGTATCCTGCCATGTTACTGAATTGCTGTATGAGTTCCAGTAGTTTGGGGATGGAGTCTTTTGGGTTTTCCATATGAAGAATCATGTCATCTGCGAAGAGAGAGAGTTTGACTTCTTCATTGCCAATGTGGATACCTTTTATTTCTCTTTGTTGTCTGATTGCTGTTGCTAGGACTTCTAATACTATGTTGAACAAGAGTGGTGAGAGTGGGCATCCTTGTTGTGCTCGTGATCTCAACGGGAATGCTGCAAGTTTTTTCCCACTGAGGATGATATTTGCTGTGGGCCTTTCATAGATAGATTTGTTGAAGTTCAGGAATGTTCCCTCTATCCCTATACTTTGAAGTGTCTTAATCAGGAACGGATGCTGGATTTTGTCAAATGCTTTTTCTGCATCAATTGAGAGGACCATGTGGTTCTTCTCTCTTTTCTTATTTATTTGTTCTATCACATTGATTGATTTGCGAATGCTGAACCATCCTTGTAGCCCAGGAATGAATCCCACCTGGTCATGGTGGATAATCTTTTTAATGTGCTGTTGGTTCCTGTTTGCTAGGATCTTGTTGAGAATCTTAGCATCCATATTCATCAGTGATATTGGTCTGAAATTCACCTTTATGGTAGGGTCTTTTGGGACTTCATCAAAATCAAAAGCTTCTGCACAGCAAAGGAAACAGTCAAGAAAACAAAGAGGCAACCCACAGAATGGGAGAAGATATTTGCAAATGACAGTACAGACAAAAGGTTGGTATCCAGGATCTATAAAGAACGCCTCAAACTCAACACACACAAAACAGATAATCATATCAAAAAATTGGCAGAAGAGGGGCGCCTGGGTGGCTCAGTGGGTTAAAGCCTCTGCCTTCGGCTCAGGTCATGATCCCAGGGACCTGGGATCGAGCCCCACGTTGGGTTCTCTGCTGCGGCAGGGAACCTGCTTCCACCTCTCTCTCTGCCTGCTTCTCTGCCTACTTGTGATCTCTGTCAAATAAATAAATAAAATCTAAAAAAAAAAAAAATTGGCAGAAGATATGAACAGACACTTCTCCAATTAAGACATACAAATGGCTATAAGACACATGAAAAAATGTTCATCATCACTAGCCATCAGGGAGATTCAAATTAAAACACATTGAGATATCACCTTATACCAGTTAGAATGGCCAAAATTAGCAAGACAGGAAACAACATGTGTTGGAGGAGATGTGGAGAAAGGGGAACCCTCTTAAACTGTTGTTGGGAATGCAAGTTGGTGCAGCCTCTTTGGAGAACAGTGTGGAGATTCCTCAAGAAATTAAAAATAGAACTTCCCTATGACCCTGCAATTGCACTACTGGGTATTTACCACAAAGATACAGATGTCGTGAAAAGAAGGGCCATCTGTACCCCAATGTTTATAGCAGCAATGGCCACAGTTGCCAAACTGTGGAAAGAACCAAGATGCCCTTCAAAGGACGAATGGATAAGGAAGATGTGGTCCATACACACTATGGAGTATTATGCCTCCATCAGAAAGGATGAATACCCAACTTTTGTAGCAACATGGACAGGACTGGAAGAGATTATGCTGAGTGAAATAAGTCAAGCAGAGAGAGTCAATTTTCATATGGTTTCACTTATTTGTGGAGCATAACAAATAGCATGGAGGACATGGGGAGTTAGGAGTAGGGAGTCGGGGGAAATTGGAAGGGGAGGTGAACCATGAAAGACTATGGACTCTGAAAAACAATCTGAGGGGTTTGAAGTGGTGGAGGGGTGGTTGGGGGAACCAGGTGGTGGGTATTAGAGAGGGCACAGATTGCATGGAGCACTGGGTGTGGTACAAAAACAATGAATACTGTTATGCTGAAAATAAATAAAAAATAAATTAAAAAAAAAAAAGAATGTGGTTGTGTGCTCTTTCCAGTTCTAACCAACTTCGTGGGTATGTACACAAAGCATTTGAAGAGCTGAATTTAACCGTAGTTCCAGCTGAGCACAACTATCTAATAAAGTAAGAGAACAAGGGAGTTGGGGGTTAATCAAAATGTGGATTTATAATGAGTAAGCAAGTAATTTAAGCTGTGTAACGCGGGTAAAGATTTTGAGAGTGTGAATGCCTTGATCTCAAATGACTAACATGATGGCTTGTTGAAGTGAGGTGTGGGTACTAAAAGAGAGCTGGGGAAAGAGAAGAGAAAGAAAAAAAATCCAGGAAATTAATATAATGAATAATGTAGAGTGGGGGATAATAATAAAGTCTAGAGTATGGCTAGGGAATGGCTCAGGGAAGATGGAGGTCAAGAAGAGAGGTGCTGGGGTGCCTGGGTGGCTCAGTGGGGTAAGCCGCTGCCTTCGACTCAGGTCATGATCTCGGGGTCCTGGGATCGAGTCCCGCATCGGGCTCTCTGCTCAGCAGGGAGCCTGCTTCCTCCTCTCTTCTCTCTCTGCCTGCCTTTCTGCCTACTTGTGATGTCTCTCTGTCAAATAAAATAAAAAATCTTTAAAAAAAAAAAAAAAAAGAGGAGAGGTGCTCAAGAAACTGAAGGGGCAAGATGCTGGAACATTCACCTATGTCAATATTCACATTGTCACAAATTAAGATGGCAGAGTTGATGAAGAGAATGACAAAGAGCTGAAAGCAAAAATCTCTGAAAATGAAGGGACAATGACCAGGACACAGGCAAATTCCAGAAACAATGAGAGGTAGTAATAAACCCATTATCATGAGATTTCAATGTTGGTGGTGGGTGTGTTGAGGTAAGAGCCTAACAGAATGGCCCAAAATGGTCTGAAAGCAACAATGAAGAGTAAAGGTGAATGTAGCTCACCGTAAAGGCCAGTACTAAAGCCCAGTTAGGGATGAAAAAGCACCTACTGATTGAAAGCTGCAGAGGAAATACAGTCTTTGAGGAAAAGGACAGATTTAAGAGCAAAAAAGTGAATGCATGTTCAGAGAAGAGTTTGAAAACATATGCTATCATGCAGATAATGGATTGTTAGTTCCAAAGAACATGCTAGAAGGGTAGGCAGGATGATTACAATGAGTGAAGTAACATGGACATGGAAACCTGCCTTCCTGGGGCCAACTATACAAAGGGGAACAGAGAGTTGAATGACATTACCTATTCTGGATTTAAGCCAAACAGAGGCAACAAGGGTATAAATGTGGGGGGGGGGGGGGGTGAGGGGTGGTGTAAGGAGGTGTACATGTTGGTTTACCATCTTGACCTCTGTTGATTAAGGAAAGGAGGTCTGGGAACTCAGAACTTGTTCATTATGGACATAAAGACCCTTCATGGCCTGAATGAGAGGCATGAAAGGCTTGGAGAGGTGTGGTCTTAGCTTACTGCTTGAGTTTTTCTTGACTTCTGTTAACAAAGAGTTTTTTTACACCAAGTTTTTATCAACTTGAATTTTTCTGCACTTTGTTAATAAAAGTTACACATTTTTAGCTAGTATGTATCAACCACTTAGTTCACGCCAGCCAATGTTAGTACATTCCATGTGTGTCTGCATTTTGACTCAATTAAATCAAACCATATGTAGTGCATGCAATTATCATCCCTATTTTAAAAAGATGACAAAACTGAGGCAGGGAAGGTTAAATATCTTGCCAAAGATCACAAAAGTAGTGCTTAAAGCCAAGATTTTATCCCAGAGACTCCACACTATAGACTCTGCATTTACTTAAATGCCAATAAGAATATAGTATTTTTTGTTTGTTTTTTTTTTGTTGTTGTTTTGGTGGTCTCAGTAGAGCCTCGTTTTAATATACCAGAAGCTCACTTAGAAAATTATATTGTTCTGTTTTAATTCTTAGCCTTTAACAGAACACCTGGCTTTATCACCTTTTATATTTGATGATGAAAATGATGTGTTTAATGGATTCTATTATTTCCCTTTTGCAAATTTTAACTACTGAACTATGGTAAACATTCCTCTTTACTGTTAATTACAGCTATTAGGCAAAACAGAAATGGTTTTCACCTCAAGAATAGGAGTTTAAAGAGTATTTCTGACAACAACAGTGCTCCCAAAACCATTTCTTGTGTTTGGTTAAAGCCGTTCATGAAAAGTGCACACGTGGGCTGTGAAGGCAGCAGAGAAGTTGAGGCAGCACTGGAAAAACCCTGAGAACAGCTCCTCCAGGAAAAAGACAATACAAAGGTCAATTATTTGGAAAGCCATTATATAAGAGCTTGTTTTTATTTTCATGCCCGTAACTCTGCATCTGGGATTCCAAGGTGAGGAGTTTGATCACACCGTATTTTAAGAGGCACCGAGGTGGATGGTCAAACTGTATGCTCTGGCTTCAAAAAGCTCTCACGACAGATACATTTTGCAGTATTTCCTGCACTTAGCAGGTGTCTTAACATTCTTACATATAAAACTCCAAGTGATGACTAGCCAGTGATCGTCAAACCAATCTTTAAGATTGTCTAAGGTTAATATTTTCTATAAGCTGACTATACTTTAAATTTAGTTAATTATAAAACAAATCCTCAATTTTGAAAATTAAAAATGTGTTCTGTTAATTTGGGGAGGGTTTTGGGAAGGCGTATACACACATGATGCTTTTATTTTATCGGATTTTATTTCCCCCTGCTATGTCATATTATTATGTCAATGAACAGAACATAAATGTCCACAATTCCTTCTTTTGATTCTGCATGGGACAAACCACACTGAAAAAAAAAATCAATAGAACACTGAAGAATATCAACAAACCAAAGTTTACTAAAGCACATACCACCAGAAAGCTGTCTCCTTTAAAAAAAAAAAAAAAGAAAATCTAGTTAATAAAGCCTAATTATGCCAAATTGTTTCTACTTTGTCCTTATGGAAACTATTCAGTAGTGTTTTTTTGTAAGGATTATTCACACATTTGAAAGTTATTTGTCATTTTGTCCCTGCCCCATTCCTTCTCCAAATTAAAACATGTGCGATTCTCTTTGTATTGGTCTTTAATCATGTCTGTATGTCGTTAATTATGTCATTAATGTATGTCAGTAATAAGATCTTAATGTCCTTCAGAGTGAGGTTTTAATGTATGAAGAATCCAAGAGTAAAAAATGAAAAAGTGGGAAGCATATGGACTTCTTCCATAATCTATCATCTTGCTGACGACACTGTGACTATCTCCCAATTCTTTTCAATTCTTTTTTTTTAAGTTCATTAAATTTATTTTTTTATTTTAATTTTTTTTATAAATTAATTAATTTATTTTCAGAAAAACAGTATTCATTATTTTTTTTACCACACCCAGTGCTCCATGCAATCCGTGCCCTCCATAATACCCACCTCCCAGTACCCCAACCTCCCCCCCCCGCCACTTCAAACCCCTCAGATCGTTTTTCGGAGTCCATAGTCTCTCATGGTTCACCTCCCCTTCCGATTTCTCCCAACTCCATTCTCCTCTCTAACACCCCTTGTCCTCCATGCTATTTGTTATGCTCCACAAATAAGTGAGACCATGTGATAATTGACTCTCTCTGCTTGACTTATTTCACTCAGCATAATCTCTTCCAGTCCCATTCATGTTGTGTGGAGATTCTTCAAGAAATTAAAAATAGAACTTCCCTATGACACTGCAATTGCACTCCTGGGTATTTACCCCAAAGATACAGATGTTGTGAAAAGAAGGGCCATCTGTACCCCAATGTTTATAGCAGCAATGGCCATGGTCGCCAAACTATGGAAAGAACCAAGATGCCCTTCAACGGACGAATGGGTAAGGAAGATGTGGTCCATATACACTATGGAGTATCTCCCAATTCTTAAAATATAATCAATACAAGATGCACTTCCCCTATGAACATAATGTTCTCAAGATTCAGATTTTCTTGCTGCTTACCAGTAGTAATGGTAAAGTTAAACCAAGCAGACATATTTCCATGCAACCTCCCTTATCAGTAATAAGCACTGCTAAGAGAGCTGGAAGGAACCCTGGAGCCACTTACATCTGGCAGTATGTTCTTTCTCAGTAACCTCATGGCTTTCTGCTGCTCACAGTCTGAATAATGCCCCATGCCGTATCCTTAATGACAGCATCACCCAAGACTTCGAAGTTCACCAAAGACAGGGAAGTAGGAGGAAGATATGACCAGGCCCGAATAGCTAAGCACTGCCCTAACCAAACTGACACTTAGAAACTTTGCAATAAGAAGAGGGGGTGGTAATTACTGATTGAGATAGAACTGACTGGACTCAGGAAAGGCAACATTATTGATTGAACCTGGGGGAGAATGAGCACCAAAACAACATGGCTGGGTTCCTCAAAATTCTTCCAACAAAGAAGATTGATGGATCATCTTTATAATGATGGATCATTATAAATCCTAGCCTCGTAAAAGGATCTTTATAACCCACTCCACTCACATGTTGTCCCATGTGTTTATTCAAATCACTAAGACAGGGGCACCTGGGTGGCTCAGTGGGTTAAGCCTCTGCCTTCAGCTCAGGTCATGATCTCAGGGTCCTGGGATTGAACCCCGCATCTGGGTCTCTGCTTAGCAGGGAGCCTGCTTCCCCCTCTCTCTCTGCCTGCCTCTCTGCCTGGTTGTAATCTCTGTCAAATTAAAAAAAAAAAAAAAAAACCTTAAAAAAAATCACTAAGACAAACCTTTCTTTGGGACCTTCTTTGTTTCTTCTAACTTTGCCTTCTATATCATGTTTAATTGCTTTTCTTTAGGTAATAGAATATATTATCTGCTTAAAATTTAACAGTGGTATGAGCAACCTGGACATCTGCCTTGTTACCCTTCCAAAATGGATATAATACGACACAGAGTAGCTCATAAATATCACATGAATTGAATTGGCTGGGGTTTGGAGAGGCTGGGGAGCTTGAAAGCGATTTTTTTATGATTTTTTATCATAGTCCCAGGCCATCATCACGGTCCCACAGCCAGACAGAATATGAGCCATCGTGACCACCACACACAGTTCACTCTTGTGGCCTTGCTAAGAGAGTTTGTCTAACTTCCTCCTAATACTTAAGTGAGCCTACAGGACACAAGTAGATTCCCTTTTGATTGACCACTATTGTTCTGTGCTAAAATAAGGAGAGTCATTTTCATGTCATTTGGGATTTGATCCCTTAGAATACATCTCTTTGTCACTTTTCATTTCTCTTAATTTTCTTCCATTTTACTTATCCAACTTTTATATATTCCCTTCCTCCCTCTTCATCTCCTTGACTGGAAATACTGGAGTGCCTGGGGCACCATCTTTGAACTTCTCTATTTCTATTCCCTCCCTAGAGGATCTCATCCACTCCTATGGATTTATTAATCATCTACATGCTGATAGATCTGACTTGCAACTCTAGCTGCCCCTCTTGACATGTCCACTTGGGCATCTATGAGGCACCTCAGCCTTAACATACCCTATACCAAATTCTGACTCTCCCTCTCTTTAATCTGCTGTCCCATCTACTTCAGAGTTACCCAATTGAATAAAGAGCAACTTCCTTATTCTATTTGCTCAGATCCCCAAAAAACAAAATACCTGAAGTTCCTCTTGACATCTTTATTTCTCTCACAACTCATAGCTTATCCGTAAGTACTGTTTATATATTATATGTGTATAGTTCAACAAGTACTGTTTGCTTAACTTGCGAAATATATCCCAACACTAAATACATTTTACCATCTTTACTGCAATCCATCTTGGTCTAAGCCAGTAACTTCCCTCTTCAGGATTACTCCAGTAGGCTACTTGTCTCTGGGCTTCAAACTCCATCTTAAGCCTCACCTGCATATGAGCATTTATTTAAAAGATAAGTCATCTTGCTCCTTAGGTCTTAACACCTCTCACATATATGCCCAATATCTTCTCATTTTACACAGAGTAAAATCTATGGTCCTAAAATCACTGTTAGACCCTACAAAGTCAGACAACACCCTGCTACATCTGTACCTGAGCATGTTCCTGATCCAGACCCTTCACTCATGTTCTTTTTTTTCCTGAAATGCTCTCCTTAAAATTGAATAACACTGACTCCCAACGTTCCTTTGAGTCTCTGCTCAAACATCACTATACCAAATAAGTCTTGCCTAAATGCTGCATATAAAATAACATTTTAGAGTGCCTGGATGGCTCAGTGGGTTAAAGCCTCTGCCTTCGGCTCAGGTCATGATCCCAGGATCCTAGGATCGAGACCCACATCAGGCTCTCTGCTCAGCAGGGAGTCTGCTTCCTCCTCTCTCTCTCTGCCTGCCTCTCTGCCTACTTGTGATCTCTGTCTGTCAAATAAATAAATAAAATCTTTAAAAAAAAAAAAAAAAGAAAGAAAGAAATTGAATAACACTGACTCCCAATGTTCCTTTGAGTCTCTGCTAAACATCACTATACCAAAGAAGTCTTGCCTAAATGCTGCATATAAAATAACATTTTAGGGGCGCCTGGGTGGCTCAGTGGGTTAAGCCGCTGCCTTCGGCTCAGGTCATGATCTCAGGGTCCTGGGATCGAGACCCACATCAGGCTCTCTGCTCAGCAGGGAGCCTGCGTCCCTTCCTCTCTCTCTCCGTGGGTCTCTCTGCCTACTTGTGATCTTTGTCTGTCAAATAAATAAATAAAATCTTAAAAAAAAATAACATTTTACAGCACTAATTTTCCCAACCTCCATCTCTTCCTATTCCCCCTGCAAATTACTCTCCAAATTTCTGGATAACATCAGACTTAAATATTTGTTATTAAATTTGCATTTACTTATCACCTGCCTATTCTCATTAGAATGCAAGCACTGTTGTTTCTGTATGTAACTATATCATGGCTCTTAGAATAGAAAGGTACCTTGGCCCAAAAGAGACACTGATTAAATTGTTGAATCCATTCATTAATTTTGTAGCAATGGCAGCCTGAATTCTCAGAATTCTTTTTTTTTTTAATATTGTATTTATTTACTTGACAGAGAGAGATTACAAGTAGGCAGAGAGGCAGGCAGAGAGAGAGGGAGAAGCAGGCTCCCTACTGAGCAGAGAGACCAATGCAGGGCTGGATCCCAGAACTGTGAGATCATGACCCAAGCCAAAGGCAGAAGCTTAACCCACTGAGTCACCCAGGCGCCCCCCAGAATTCTAACGGATTCGTTTCCTGTGTAATTACCATATTCCTAAAGTAACAGAACATCCTGTATTTTCTCAAACAATTTCTGCCCCACAAAATTAATAGAATTATGTAAACATTTGGCTACTGTGTTTTTGTAATTCCTAGTAAACATCACAATTTAAGCCATTATTATGAACAGAATACTGATCTCCAAGTACATTAAGTTTAAAACACAGGAATAAAATAAAGTTAATAGCTGGGAAATCTTACTACAAGAGGATTTAAGTTCATTCATAAACATCTATTCAGGAGTGTGCTGATATAACTGGAAGAAAACAAAACACACAGAACAAATATCAACAACTTCTAGTCCTACAACTTACAGGGAGTTTCTCAGAACAGAAGATAAATATTTTTACTGCCATCCTACCAGGTGCCTAAGAATGTCACTGAGTTAATAAGCAGTCTCTTAACTTCTAAGTTTTAGCAGGGACCTTGGTAGAGGTGGGTCTTTATTGAAGAAAGTATCTCAAATAATGCTTTAGGTTTTGCAAAAAGAGATCTTAATAGTAAACCGCTCTGTTTGAGAGAATGGCAGTAACTGGGGGTTGAAAGCAGCTGAAAAGGGAGAATAATGGCCTTAAAGCAGGATGGGATAAGGAGATGGCTATGTTTTGGATAGGGCAAGGAAAGGAAGAGTGGGTTGTAACCAAAGAAAAATCCCTCTTTGTGCAATAAAAAACATGACATTTTTGGTCAATATTATCTACTGTACAAACCGAGTGCTGGCAGCTGAGTGGGGCTATAATCCTCCACTCTTTCTTCTTAGTTTCATTGAAACATGATAGACATGGAAAAGTCTTGTGCTGTTTGTGCTTTGGCACAGAGGAGAATAGAGGTGGTGTTCACCTGAGGAGAAATGGTGTGAAGGAGGACATTCATTCCAATGGGCAAGACGCAGAACCAAGAGATCAGTGAAAAGAGAGAGAGAGAGACACTCCACAGAGACTCTGGGAAGGAACTGGTTTATCCCACACACAGAGTGTACGAGAGTGAGGTTACTTAGGGTGAAAACAAAGAAATCTAGAGGATTTGGAAACTCTCAAGCAACACAAACTTGGCTTACACAGAAGACAGGCTTTCACATCCAGTCTTTCAGTTATTCCAAATTTTGGTCTTAGAAAAATAAAAAACAATAAACAGACTGCATTGGCCTTCCAGCTCAAAAACTTCTTTCATTGAGATGCACAGTACTTCATTGTAAGCTCTTGGCTTTTATTTAACTTCTTGACACTTTGTCTTCTTCTTTCTAACAAATTATACAGCTCTATGCTTTTCAGTTATTTATAGGTTTTTTTTTTTTTTTCCTGATTTCCAGGAAGCTCCACGTTAAATTCTAGGCTTCAGCAATGCAAATTTGGAACGTAACAGCCTCTCAATATTTGCTGAATGAGTAAAGAAGGGTCAATAGCAAGACATTATATTGGACAAATCCTAAATTCAATAATTATGGGTGTGCACCAAAAAAGAACTGATGGCCCACACATTTCACATGACAGGGAAGGAGACTCTTGGGGAAGCTGAAGCTTCTCTCAGGCTGGGACAATGTGCCTCTAGAAGAGGGGAAAACCTGAGGACATTGTTTAGTAATTTTATATCTAGGTTTCCTCAGCCACTACTCCCAGCAGGTAATGTTGACAGATGTTTTCTGCTCTGAAAGATATAAATCTAAAAGAGCTTTCTCACAAGAAGGGAGGCTGCTTCTTAAATCTTGATTGAAAGAAACCTATTTTCCTCCTTCTCTCTTTTGCTTTCTACTTTTCTCCAGTTATCCTAACTTCCTCAGTAAAATTCCATTATTTTACTCAGGAAAGCATTTAAGTGTCTGGCTTATATCACACATGCTGGAGAAACTAGATATGCAAAGGAAAATCTATTGGCAAAGGGCTATTTCTACTTTGACATGGTCCTCGGCCTCCCTACAAATGGACTTCTGCTTTGAAAAGCCAGTTGAGAGCTTTCGTTTCCTTTATTTTTATTTATTTTATTTTATTTTTGTAGGCAAAGCAGGTAGGGTGGATTTCTGTCTGAGAGAATTAGATGCTTTTTATTTCTCAGCCACCTGTTTATTGTTCATTATAATATGATGTTAATGCTGATGTATGCAGTCATTATTGAGAGAACATTAACATTTTAAATGTGTGAGTAAAATCCTGGGGCACCGGAAATTCAAATACACACACATTTTCATTTAACAGAAGGGTTAGACTACCTAAGTGAACGTTTGCTCTTCATTAATTACTATGTACATTCTCCTGCTGCAAATGTTGATTTCTAAGGGAGGCAATTTTGTGACTAAAACACAGTGATCATAAACTGTCACAGGGCAGAACACATCTCACATTTTATACTGTAATTGAACAAGTGTTTTATCTCAAAAGCATTACTTCATTCGAGAAAAGAGAATTTTACTGGCACCTTTAAAACAGAAGCCACAACATTAACTGAAACCACACAGCAAGTATGATTTAACAATCATAGTAGTTCTCACTTTGTGAGCATAACTCAAGAGCATATTCTGCTTTTTGAAATATAGCTAACTTCTATCCTCATGCTTCTTAAACTAATGGCTACATCTGTACATTTGGAAAATAATCATCACTGTGCCAAGTTGACACTTCCCCCATGAAATCTCCTATTACCTCCCAAATCAAGACTTTCCCCTCTCCTGGTTTCATATCCTGTTAATTGAGTCGAATTTCCTTATATGAAAAAGAGACTTTTTATACACCATTACCACTGGTGCCAGAAAATAATAATAATAAATTAACAAAATCTGTAGCATTTCTAAATGTTTCAGCACTGGCCATATATATTCATAAAGAAAAAACTGATCTCAATTTCCACCTGAGATCATGCACATGTGCACAGGAAATCACCTACAGTGGTAATGATTGTAAGAGGGAAAAATAAATAACCCGAACATCCAAACCCAGAGAAATGAGTAAATTCTACAGGGAATTACTATGAGATACAAGTAACAGTGTGAAAATACCTCTAAGATGTATTCTTCAGTAGAACAAATGGTGGTGGCAGAGCACTACATGTATTATGATCCCGTTAATGCAGAGCACACACGATCATACACCAATACTACATTTTTCTGTTGGTATTTGTATCTGTGCCAAAGATTCCCTTTGGAGAAGGGGTGGGGTAGATAAATGGTGGTAAAGGGGTAAATTTTACAATTATATAATGAAATGAGTAAATTATATAATTTATATTAAACACAAATTTAAAAATATAAATGAAACATATTTTAAAGTAAAAATGTGAATTTTAAGTAATATAATATGCTATATACCTCCCTCTTTTTATGCCCAAACTCCTGTCCCTCAATTTCTAAGTACTCTAAATCAAAGTGTTAAGAGTATTTCTTTGGATTACGGTAAAATGCTGCATATTTCCTACTAAGGAACCTTCCAAAGGAACTGTTGCTAAGGCACTAAGTGCTATTCATGTTCAGTCTCACTTTCATGTCTCATTAAAAAATTCACTCTATATTACCATGCAATATAGAAACATAAAAATTATTTAAGAACTTATCAGGATAGCATACTGTAGGTTCAATCTGCACATCAGATAATAAAGTATACATACTTTGGAAGATTTAGACACTTCCCCAGAGAAACTGAAAGAAGCTTACAGAGCATATGCTCCCATGCTGTAGACAGCTCATTTGATCATAGTGGTTGGTTGAATTAGTCATTCATGAATTGGCTTTATTTTATGATTGAAAAGACTGAGATGTCCTGAAAAGTATAGACTATCTCCTTTCTGATGAATCACACTGAATGTCAGAATGTACACTATTTTTCACTTCTAAATCTCAAATAAATTTTCAAATATGTTTAGCATTCTTGTTTGCATTTATTTTTCAAGATTTTATTTGTTGATCTGTCAGAGAGGACAAGAGAGTACAAGCAGTGGGAGGGGCAGGCAGAGAAAGAAGCAGACTCCTGCTAAGCAAGGAGCCCAATGAGGGATTAGACCCCAGGACTCTGGGATCATGACCTGAGCTGAAGGCAGGCACTTAACCAACTGAACCACCCAGGGTCCATACTGTACATTTATAACTGGCACAGGGCCAAAGAAAGTCTCTATGTGTGTTTAGGCAAGTGTGTATCATTGTGAGGAAACTATATTTTCTACAGGAACCCATACATATACTTGCTTACATGTTTACTTTTTTATTTTATTTGTATACTGAATTCCTCTATTTTAGCCTCTGAAAAAAACCTGGATCTTGTCACTATATGTAAAGAACAATCCTCTCTTTAGCTATGCCCAAACTAAAAAAATGTGAGGGATGCTTACATAAAGCCAGCATAAAGTGCATCCCCAAACTTAAGTACCCATTCATTTAAAAGATGTTAGGCAATTCCAAGACTTTTTTCCACAAAACAACTTGAGAAACTCCCTACTGAAGTATCACTAATATACTAACAATTGTGTTAGTATAAATTCCACTTACCAATTCACTTACCAATACATTAGAATGTCATAACAATGAGGTATGAAAGCCCAGAGAGTCAAAATGTCCCATGAATATCCCCTGTATCATCTATAAAGTGCACTGTTCTTTCTGGATCAGAATAACAATGTGACAAGATGTTCACAACAGGAGACACAGAGAAGTTTTCCATATCCTTGGCAACCTTAGGTATACGTTCATAAAAAACGATAGATAAGAGTGCAGAATTCACAGAAGATTAAATGTTCCCATGATGTGATTCCACTTGTTATTTTCCTCTTGAAAATATGAACTGAAAATTTTGTTCCCTCAAGTATGCACATAATTCAGTGTTTAACATTTCCAATACTTAACCCAGGGCATGATGAACTGATGCTACATTTTCAAAGTCCCACTGGCAGAATTAGATAGTTGTGTATACCATCATTCATTCCCCCAGCCTCTTCAGTGTCAGAAACCAAGTATATTCAAAGTGGCAACATACCCAGTCAAAGGACCACATTCCCTAGTTCTAATGCTGTTATGGCCAGTTGAACATGACGAATATACTTAAATGTTGTGTGAACATTCTTTATGACATTCTCTTAAAAAAGAAGAGGTAAGCTCTCTCCTCTTTGTGTTGCCTGGAATATGAATGTGATGTCTGGAGCTCTAGCAACTATCTTGTGCCATAAGGACAAAGGTCATCATCCAAGGATAAGAGAGCAGAAAACTGGAAGACTGGATCCCTGACAATTCTAAAGAGCTGCTTTGTCAGGTCTGAACAACCTCTTATTTATTACTTTGGGTTTTCTGACATATATAGGCAAACTTATTTTTACAGAAATTGGTTTCAACATATTTTTAAATGTCTGTTGTTAGTTTATTGTATTTGTTCAAGCCTTTATGAATTTAAAAATAGCTATGAATGCATTTTTTCACCTTCATTGAAAAGTATACCTTATAAAAATAAAAAATGCTCCCAATACCATTCTTAGTTTTTTCTTTATAATTCTGCTCTTTTTAATAATGTTTTTAGCCCCTTCCCCTTTTTCTTACATTCTTACATTTCTTAATTCTTGAATGAAATTATTCAATCAGATATACTGAATGTAATATACATGTCTTCTCTGTGCTATGGTCTCTTTACCTTCCTTGCAACAATCTAATTAGCCTCGTTTTTCGGGTCTTCTGACATCCTATTTTCTTTCCCCTTTACAGGGCTTTGCATAGGAGTTTGCCCCAATGATGTAGTAGTCACCCTTCAGATCTCAGCTCAAAGTTTACTTTCCCCAATGAGTTACATCCCCTGGATATATAGTCTCAGCATAACATGCACCTTTCTTCCTAGAACTTAGCACACAGTCACAATTTTTTCTATTGTTGTTAACTAGTGAAATCACAAGTTTAATGTATTTCCCTCTCCAATCTTCTAGACTGCATCAGAATAGGACCTATTTCTTCCTGGTGCCCAGCACAGTTCATATTGCAGAGTGAGGCATTCAGTAAATAAAGAGAATCATCTTGCCCCTGCAGATACACCTGGTAACTATGTGATCTGGGGTCAGGAAAACAGGTGAACTGGGTGAGAATGTAACAAATCCACACTCCAAAAGCCAAGTCAGGAAGCGAAGATTACCTACAGTGGCATCCTCAATTTTAAAAATCTGTAAGCAATAATTCCCAACGAGGACTGAGGATATATTGAATGCAATATACATGTCTTCTCTGTGCTATGGTCTCTTTACCTTCCTTGCAACAATCTAATTAGCCTCGTTTTTCGGGTCTTCTGACCCGAAATCTGTTTTAACAGATTTCGTGAAAGTAATAGTGAATTCTGAAGATGGCAAAGGATAAGTTTAAAATCTGATGAAAACAAAAGAAGAGAAAGTGATAGACAAATGAAATAACTTAAAAAGTGTAATTACAGTTGAAGAGAACAAACTTAATTCAAAGAAAATACAGAAATTTTTCTAAACAAACCCCCCAACTGCCCAGTCTCACTCTAATTCACTTTATAAATGACCAATGGAGTTATCTTGCCCAAGAGAAAGTTTGACATCTTTGCAAAAATCCTTCAGGGGCTCACCAGAGACTACAGCAGATACAGCACCGCTTACTGTTGGGTATACTCAAAAAAATAAAGACCTATAATTTTTTTTTTATCATTTGTTCTTGATGGACTTTACTGT
Source organism: Mustela nivalis (assembly GCF_964662115.1). Taxonomy (NCBI): domain Eukaryota; kingdom Metazoa; phylum Chordata; class Mammalia; order Carnivora; family Mustelidae; genus Mustela; species Mustela nivalis. Next base: position 40,226,711 of record NC_139022.1, on the reverse strand, counting down.
TAGATGTTTGCAGGAAAGCTGATTTTACTATTTATGATTTTAACTAATTCACAGCCTGGAGCCATCAGCATGGATTTTAAAAGAATCTGAATGAGTCCAGGCATCCATACTTCAATGCCCAACATCTCGCAGGAACTGGCAATCCGATTCCCAGCTGGACTGTGTTCATGTACGACGTCTTAATTTTCAGGGGTTGAAATCAAGCGTGACAAACTAATTTTCTTCATTATGTTACAGGATACTTTAAGGACTACCAAGAGAGACTGCAGACGGTAAATCAATTTAAGTGTGCAGAACAAAATGGGAACTGGTTTGGGGTCATAGTTTGGGAATAAGCCTAATGACCTATTCTTTTAATGGTTAAAAATGATTTATTTGGGGTTTGGGGGAGTTTCACTTCAAGATGGTAACACCGGAGGGTCCTAGGCTCACCTCTTCCCTGGGACATGCTGAATCTGAAGCCACATATGGAACAACTTCCTCTGACAAAACCTAAGAACTAAGCAACTCTTACGTATCAGGCTAAGGAGAAAAGATGAAAGAGGCTGGGACACAAACTTGCCAGAAGCCCCGACCCACGGCCCAGCGATCCAGTCAGGAGGGAACGGAGTTTCTCCCTGAGGAGCGAAGACTTTGAACCCCACAGCGGGCACCCCCAAAACACCTAGCTTTGAAAATCCGATACCCACAAGACTAAAGCAAACGGAGGAAAACGCTCTCAAAGCCTCTCAGGCTCTCGCAAGGACTCACCTGCCCCAGGGCTCAGCACATCCAGAAGCTTCCAAGTTTGCCAGCGGGAGGCTCGTTTACCAAACCTACAGTTTCAGCCTGAGGATCAGGCATCTAATCTAGGACACATCTTGGCAACCCTGGCTAGCAGGGACCATTTTCAGCTCTCCCCCTTGCCACCAAAATTCCAACCGGCAGGCGCCTTTTTTTTTTTTTTTTTTTTTTTTTTCTGTGGTGGACGTCGTCTATACACGTTTTCTCTACCACATTCCAAAGAGTAGGCATCTCCCACCACGCGGCTTTGACACAGCTCTGGCTTCCGAGTTTTGCCACGGCTGTGGAGAAACCCTTCCTTGCTCACGTGGTCATGGAGGGTCCGGGAGTTCGAGTTCTCGGGTCTCGCGAGATTGTAGCACCAAGCTCCCGTTCTGGGCTGACTACTTCTGCAGCATTGCCCTGAAAGCGGACTGAAACACATCCCCAGTCTCTAGGATTAAGAGGCCTGTTTCCTTGTTCTGGAGCTTTGGCCTGAGGAACATACTTCTGATCTGGCACACATCTACCAGCTATGAATGAGCTCGCAGGAAACAGGCAATGGACGCCATCGTCTTGCTCTCCCCTCTGACTTGCTCCATCGTGCCCTAATGTCCCCAAAAGGGGCTTACATCCTTGACAGGTGCCCCGGTTTTTGTGGCTAATGCCAGGGGACACCCCTACATGGCTCTGCTTGGCCAGTGGGACTTAGGCTCATGCATTCCACACAGCTGTAATCAATGGAGAGAGTTTTTACAATAGCTGTCCCTCCCAAGGGACTGCAAAAGGCAACAGACCCAGGAGCTCAGTGTTTGTATGAAGAAGCCCCTTAGCTCACCTCCATAGCTGCAGCCTGAGGGGCAGGCTTTGAATGCCACATACATCTAAGGGCTCACTCTAACCCCTTCCAAAGACCTCAGAGGGCTGGCACTATCTTTGCATTCCCTTTGCCGCATTCCAGAATACCACGAGCAAAACTATAACTGTAGTTAATATACTGTATTGCATATTTGGAAGTAGCTAGGAGAGATCTTGAAAGTTCTCGCAAGAAACAAAATTGTAGCTATGCGTGGTGATGGACGTTAACTGAACTTAACTGCAATCACTTAGCAATACACACAAATGCTGAATATTACATTGCACACCTGAAACTAATGTATCAATTATGCTTCAATTTAAAAAAAGAGGAAAAAATAATTTATTTGAACTGCACACGACTTAATGGTGGTAGCAAGGACCGTAAATCCTGACTCTAACTGATGAGCCTCAGGATGAACACATGTACGTACTTACTGTGTTCTTACTGATGGAAGATTTCCTTTTTGCTACAGTATGATTGCCTAGTCAGTCATGTTTATATGCACTGATGAAAATTCTCAGCAAACTTCTTGGGGGCATTAATGAAAATTCCTTTGTCATAATTAAGGGTCTTTTTAAAAAAATCTAATTATCATCTTCTTCTGAAGCAGATTTCTAGAAAGAGAACTTAGGGAAAATCCTTACTGATACTGTACTTAAACGTTCTTGTTTCCAGCAATGACCCCATCTATAACTCTGTATAGTCAGTATAATTAGCATATTAACATAAACCCTTCACAAGATAGGATGAAAAGAAATCATTTCTTCTTCAGAAACTAGAAAGCTCAATATTCTACCATCCAAATATTTTAAATTTCTATCTTCTGTTCAAATTAATATGACAAAAGCATTCTGATTAACCACAAGAAATTTGCTTTGCAAGCAATAAAAAACAAATCAAATAAGCCACCACAAATAATACAAACAACACATTTATTTAGAAAAATAAACTGAAAATGCTGTTTGGTACATTTTCCCATGAAGCATAGATAAATGGCTATAAAAAACTATTATATGTCAAATACAAATTACGAATGATTTCTTTAAGAGAACAAATAGATGTTCAACACAAATGTGTAGTATACAGTTCACTGTATCTGACTTCTTGGCTGTTAATGATATAAAATGATCCCAGCTAAAACAAACTTTGGATCCTTTCTTCATTCATTTGACCACACTAATACTCTTTTCTTAGTATTCTGTAGTTTTTTTAATTTGAGACAAGTCTTTTTTTTTTTAGAAGATAACTGACTTTTACAGAAGAAAGAGAATCTGGAATATTTTTAAATGCTTCCTTCCTAGACTCCTGCATGTAACTGTGGTCTCAAATCTCCTGGGACCATCTGTGCAAAAAACAGCACACATCATTACCCTGAATGGAAGTGACAGTGCAAATACTAGAAGTGCATTGAGAAGTAATGAGTAAGAACTGGCCTCCCCCTCCTTAACCAATATGGGGTGAAGGACTGAATGCAGAAACTTTTCAAGCAATCAACAACAATGCTGTTAGTCCATTATGGCTTTGAGGGTGTGCACAAGATGGCAAACAACCTCTCTGCAAACAGCAACATTCTGTCCTAATACTGTTCATTGCTGAAATGCTCCTCTGTTCACTTTCCTTTTTTGTCTACATATTTTGAAATGCTGAATAAATCAGGCTAAGATACCTCCTCTTTCTGTACTTTCACCTTCCCAAACAATAAATCAATTTTCTAGCTTATTTGCTGAATATAAATTTTCTTGGGCTCACATCTGGGAATATTTTTTCCCCAAGGTGAAATAAGATGGATTTTTTTGTTGTTGTTTTTGTTGTTGTTGTTCTTCTTGATGTTGTTGGCTTGCTTATTTAGTCTTTTTTCTTTCTTTCTTTTCCTTTTTCTTTCTTTTTTTTTTTTTTTTTTTTTTTTGAATCTTCTTGGTAATTTCAGAGTGAAGAAATTTAAGGCGGTGGCTTTTTTTTTTTTTTTTTTTTTTGCCCCCAGGGCTCTGCTCATGGCTGTCAGCCCAGAGACAGATGATTTTATGCAGACAATATCAGTGATCTTTTGTGCTCCAAAATTGAGGGATTTGCTGCTCTATGGTGGACAGGTTCCTGGTTACTTCAAAATTAGATCTGGCCTCAAGAAGTCACAATGATGAATCTGAAGTGAGAAAATGAGCTGACATGCCTCCAAATAAAGATATTCCTTTCAACCTGAAGGATCTGTCAAAGTAAGTAAAACAAAAAACAAGAGATCAGTTGAAGTATTAAATGTAGTTTAACAAAAACACATTGAAATTATGAATGAGGCAATCATTTGTTAACAGTATGCAAAATTTAAAATTATTTGCTTTGTCAAGGATTGTAGGTTCCTAAACATATATTAAACATATATTCCATTTATATTTCATATATGAAAGCATATGATAACTTAGTCATCAAAATTTAGTAATAGCATGCTTATATTTCAATTAAAAGATCTCATATCTCTGGCTCTTTTTTAAACATCAGTAAATTTTTCCACTTATAAGTATACTAAGTTCTCAAGATATTTCATAAATTTTTCAGATTATAAATCTTCTTATAAATAGTACCCTCAAAAAATATCAAGAACTCACTTTAAGGTAATCTTTCATGTCATCTAGATAGTCTAAATGTATTAGCAAATTGCCAAAACAATATCCTTTTCCTTAATGCAACAGAGTTTCCAAAGAACTAGTCTTTTTTTTAACTCTGTGAATATCTATAATGCTTTTAAACTAGCACCCAAAATTAATTTAAATCCATATTTGTAATTAATGAATATATTTCTTGGAAGACAAAAAGAAGAAAACGTGACTGTAACTCTCACTCTCCCCACCCACTGTCAAAGATGTTTAGCATCTCTTAATGTGAGTGTCTGTGGTCTTCTCTGTAAGTTACAATGTAAGTTACTATTAATAGCTTCAGAGCATTATTAAAATAAACCTGATACCATAATCCATTGATTGACAAATTGTTTAGAAAGTCAGAGACAGAGAATAATGGCTCTTACTATATTTTTAATCTCATAAAGCTTATCTTAGAACCCCTTGTCTTAATCCTTTCATTGGAGGGTAGATGACCCCCAAATGCATTATGATTTCTGCAACGCAAACATACACATAAACAACAGAATAAATCATTTAGTCCTTTCATGACAAACGTAGTCTTTACCATTCTATTAGGTTAATTCTGATTATTTTTCCTTATATTATTCTCAACAACCAAAACAAAGTCCTAGGGTGAAATAACTTAAACTATGAAAATGAAGAAAATAATCCTCTCTTCTCTAAGATTAAACCTAGAAAAATTACCATATACAATTAATCAGTGTGTATTGAAAGCTTACTCTGATTCATCACTGAGGATGTTTTATGAAAGATACAGAAGTAATGGAAGGAAATCCTCCATCAGGGAGTTGCTTAAGATACAAGAGGGTATCAATAAAGAAGAATGCAGAAGGCTAGAATAAACTGGCTTATGCTACCTTTAATCTAATAGCATTACTAGCATCTGCCTATTTATGCAATTTATGTATCTTCTAGAAATAGAAGCCTCCATGTATGCAAAGGAAATTGACATTCAAGCTGTTACCAGTGCAAAAGCAACAATCCTATAATAATTAATATTTTCATTTCACTCTTGAATAAAACCATACAAAGGTGACTTTCTCAAAATATACTGAAACATAATTCGTATACTTGGGGCAAAGATAATTAAATGTGCCAAGTATATTTTCATAGGTATATACTAATCTACATTATTTTTTCAAAGCTTATTAAGGCTGGCAAGACAATCTGTCATTCATTCAAAAATATATATTGTACCCACGGTATACCAGATACTGTTCTGGGAACCATGGATATAACAATGTAGTCTGTCCTTCAAGGATATTAATATCAAGAAGGTAAGGGGACACACAAATATTCATAGTAAAAGCAGATTTGTGCCATAGTATATGAAATGAAGAATGAGCATAGGAATAGAAGCCTACAGAAGATGGCATTTAAATTGAGACCTGAGGAGTAGGTTGGAGTTTGAAAAAGTAATCTGTTGCTAGTAGTTATGAAATAAGGACATTTCAAACAGAGGGAAATAGGTGGGCATAGGTAGGGGAGAGCACGGGACCTTCAATATTGTGTTGCATAAAATTGAAAGGAGAAAATAGAGTTGCTTCTGGAGAGCCTGGCAGGGGCCAAGGTGTCCTTTTCTACTACATAAAAAAGTTTTATATTTTTATCCCAAAGGCAACAGGAACTATTGATGAAGAGAATGGCCCCGGGGAGTGTGGAGAGTATTGGGGAAGGCAGGGAGGTGATACACATTGCAGATATATTGGGCAAAGGAATGGCAAAGCCTTCAGCCGAAAGCAGTAACTTAATGCCCATTTCAGACACTTCCTTAGTGGCAATTAGAAGAGAGAAAAATAACCCATTCTTTCTTAATTAAATCAAGACAGACTTTCTTTCAATTTTCATCTATTTAAGATAAGAGCAAACATTATTTATGAAGCTTTTCCTGTTTGGCCAATTTGTGTAGGTATCGCATGGAAGCAGACATTCGCCTCTCGGTCCTCGGTGAGCGTACATGAAAAGCAGAGACTAATATCTTCTACCCAGCACATGTGGATACCCGCTGATTGAATTCTAATATTGGGTATTAGTGAAATACATTGAAGTCATACTGAGTTTTGAAGATTTATTACAGTTTTCCAGACCTCTCCCTGAATGTGATCAGATACCACGTTCAATCTCTTTAACCTCAGGCTCAAATGTTGTTTCCTGCAGAAGAAAAGCCCCAAATAATTTTACATGTATAATTTGCAAATTTAAAAATTCCATGAACTTCCATTATGATAGGTCTTAAAGTACAAGTTTTTTTTTTTTTTAAGATTTTATTTATTTTACAGAAAGAACAAGAGAGCATAAGCAGAGGGAGAGGGAGAAGGTGGCTCCCCACTGATGCCCAGGAGCCCAGGACCCTGGGATCATCACCTGAAGCCCCAGGCAGAGGTTTAATTGATGGAGCCACCCAGGCACCTCAAATACAAACCTTTTTAAACCATCACATTCCCTTTCTCATATGCTCGCTTCGAAAATGGAGACATGGCATGCACCATTATAACCGTACAAGTTAAATACATTTCCTCAGCATTGACACAATGAAAAAAAAAATCACACACACCAACATCTTGTATAGCTAACAGTGATTGGAAGCACTATGGAAATGCTTTATGACCCACTCTTCAGATCAGTGGGTTAATTGCTTCATTCTGTTTAAAAAGGCTTTGGTTAAAACTAATTAAAATTTTCTTCACTTTTTGGATGGAAGAGACCTATGTTTTCAAGCACTTCAAGTATCTTTTTTTTTTTTTTAATTTTTTTCCAGATCTGAGTGTGGTATACAAAATATGAATACTAGATAATGTTTAGCCTTCAGGTCATTAAATGTCAAGTTAATTTATGTAAGTGGCACCTCAAGTATCTGAGAGCATCTCGATGCAGGAAAGACAGCATGACTTTAAAATGTTGAAGATAGCACGTGAAGCTAGGGAGAAGCTAAAAATACTACAAAATGTTTGTCCAAACAGAAGAGTCTCATGACTCTAGATTTATTTGGACCTTGATGTAATTTTTATAATTCTCTTCTTTTTCATTTATATTTATTGACTATAAACACAAAAATTTGTATATATTGATTGTATATTGTTATAAGATATTTTATAAAACAAACATGTATGGATCAATATTTACTATTTAAAATTTATATAATTTAAAATATTTTTAACTATGGGACAACGTGTCATATGTCTGCTGTCTTTTAAGAGGCAGAAATCATGAAGAAATCAAAATCGTTTTTAAGAAAATCTCTTATTTTCCTTGTTAAATGAATAGTGGCAAAACTTGTTCCCTTAATTTAGTTAAATGAAAATGTATGGACTACCTACTATAAGTCGGGCATTATACCAAGTATGGAAATTTTAAGGATAAATAATTAGATTTCTATTACATCTAAACATGAAACTAAGTATTTCACTTTATTTAATTGTTATATTAAGCTATGAAGTAGATATGCTTATAATTTATCGGGTGAGGAAATTCCGGCTCTGGTGAAATTACATTAAGGTCAACGTTACCACCTGCAAGCCAAATTCACAATCCCCCAAACCATTCATTTGATGTTGTAACAACAGAGATGAGTATTTGTGACAAACAATATGATCACATGAACTTAAATATTTACTTCTTGGCCCTTTACAGAAAAAGTTTGTCAATCCTGGTTGAATCTATCTATCAAATTTATTACAAAATTACTTACCAATCTAACCTTTTATTTTTCTAAATGGGCCGCCAATCATTTTAACAGCATGGATTCAACTACCTCTATTTTGCTATACTCTGATATGGTATTCTTACCATGTAACAATTCACATAACCACATGGTTGTGTGTGGTTATGGATGCTAAGAATTTACTTCCTCTCATTTTAGGTTCAGGTTTTTTATTGTAACAAAATTTTAGTATTCTGTGGGATAACGCTGAATTTCTAGAATAATTGGGGCAGAACTGGCATCTGTACAATATCATATCAGAAATATTATAACTAATCATATCATAAATATTTATTTAGACCTTTTTCTGTTTTTAATGATTGATTTATTTTAGAGAGTACCAGACAGAATTGTGGGGAGGGGTGCACAGAGAAAGTGAATCTTAAAGCAGACTCCCCGCTGAGCACAGAGCCTGACTAGGGGCTCCATATATAAGATTATGACAAGAGCAAAAAGCAAGAGTTGGATCCTTAAGTGACTAAAGCCACCCAGGTACCCCTCAACCTTCATTTTAGTGTTCTCGATAGTTTTATCATTTTCTTCAGATATAGCTTTCACACTCCTTGTTAGAATTATTCCTTTATTATAGTTTTCATTGCTTTTGGATGAAAGTTTTTAAATTGTATTTTGTATGTCTTTATCACTAATACAGAGGTATATATTGAATTTTAAAATATTATTTTATCTAGCTAGTTTGTGCCACTTTCTTAGTGGTCCTTGTCTAATAGGTTTTTATTTACTGTCTTGGATTACCTAGATCAGTAATCATATTATCTATAAATGTTCACATTATCATCTTTCTTTTTCAAAATTTAGAACTTATATGGTTTTTACCTTTCTCTTTTTTCATTATTTAGTCTCTCCAGCACAATGTTGAACAGTACCACTGGTAAGAAATGGCTCATAAAATCATTTCAGTATAACACCTTACTTGAGAGGGAAAACTTTGACTACATTTCATTTTCTTCTTTTGATATTGGTTGTTTAAATGTTTCTTAAGGCAAATTGGGTTATTTACAGTTTTAAATAAATTTATTTTATCCACACTTAAACAGAGAAGTCCCTTCAGTGCTCTTCTTTCTGATTCCTAAAGTCACTCATTTGTTTCTTCTTCTTCTTTTTTTTTTTCTTCTTAATTTTTGACAGTGCTAGAGATGGAATGTTTGTGTGCCTCCAGAACTGATGGGTTGAAACCTAATCACTGATGTGATAGTGGTTGGAGGTGAGGGACTCTGAGAAGTGAATATTTCATGAGAGTAGAACCTCATGAATGGGATTAGTGCTTTTTAAAAGGAGAATCCAGAGAGCTCCTTCTCCCTTTCTGCTATCCACGAATATGAGGAGAAGAAGGTGGTCTAAGCCAGAAATGGGCTTCTGGTTATTTTTTGTAGCAAAATTTTAATATTCTGTGGGATAATGCTGAATTTCTAGAATAGTCAGGGCAGAACTTGTATCTATACCAGACACCAAATCTGCCAGTACTTTGATCTTGTACTTCCCAGGCTAAAACCTGTGAGAAATGAATGTTGGTTGTTTAAGTCACCCAATCTATGGCATATTTGTTATAGTGGCCCTACAGACTTAGACACACAGGGGAAAAATCTATTTTGACGTTCTTTTCAAAATAAAATCGAGATTTCCCTTTTTCCATAGGTTTGATAATTTTTGTAAAGTAATTTGTTTTTGTCTGTACTAGCTTTCCTTGTCTACTTTAAGAAGATTTTATTATAATTTGTTCAGTTTTTTGAGTTGAATGTATAGCCGCCATCTTGATTTTTGTTTATTTTATTTTATTTTATTTTATTGCAATTTTTGCATTTATTTGAAAAAAACCCTGTTTGGTAATCCACATTCCCAAATATTTGTGTTTCCTAATGTGAATAAAGGTATAGCAAAACATTTTCTCCTTCTTTGAAAAGAAAAATGACATTGAGTTAACTTTCTAGCTCTGTTTCCATAGAAACCCGATACTGGTGGAATGTCAGCTGTATTACTAGGCAACATTGCTTATAATAAAAATAAATCCTGATTTGTAAACTGCATCTGGTCTGGGGGGACTTTGAATGACTATAAATACCACATGGGATTTCTTGAGAGTGGTGCATTATTGTAACTGGTGATGTCTGTTGCTTATGGATTATTATAACAGATGTTGGTTACTATTCCAGACATGGTTAAGTTTTAGCCAGGATAGATCTCATATCTACCCATGACCTCAGACTCTACCTCCTGAGCTGTCATGTTGGAGAAAGACTTTAGCCCTCGACCCTTGTTGGAACTCTCATGTTGGAAAATCTCTGGATACTGCCCTACTGGCATGCTTTGTACCCTTCTAAGGAAACCATTGTCAAGTGTAACTATTGGGTTCATGAGATTGATTGTTCAGTTGAGCCTACAACTACAAAGAGTAGGTACTAAATATATGGAGATTCTTTTTTTTATTTGTGCACCATTCAAAATGTTATTGGCTTCATATTCTGAGAAGGGTAGAGGACTAAGGGTGGTCAGGAAGGAGGTACATGGGGAAGACTGTGCATTGACTGAAACTTGTTATGGAACTTGAAGATGTTAGTAACACCTGAGTCCCCTCTGAATGGTGCCAGTGATATCCTACCTGCAATCAGGAAGTCTGGTGAGAGAGAGAATTTTGAGTAAGAGTCCTAGTATACTTCCTTCAGAAGGAATTAACAAAAACACATAAAATGTGAAAATGAAAGAAGTTGGGCAGAGTTTCCTTGAGATGTGATAAAGAACACTTCAAAGAACTTTCAATGAAAAAATTATACTTAATCTAAAAAAAAAATTATACTTAATCTGGTTCTTAAAAGATAGGGAGGTAATATGTTACCAGTTTGAAAAAATTGTAGGTTAAGTACTCTAGTTAGTCAGATAAAAAGGCCTGGGTGCATTCTTAAAAACATTGTGTGGGTTCCTGGGTGACGCAGTTGGGTAAGTGTCCAACTCTTAATTTTTGGCTCAGGTCACGATCTCAGGGTTGTGAGATGGAGCCCCACCTCTAACTTCATGCTCCACATGGAGTCTGCTTGATATTCTGTCTCTCCCTCTGCCCCTTCCCCATTCATGCTCTCTGTCTCTGTCTCTCTCAAATAAATACATAAATCTTTAAAAATAAATAAATGAAAACATCATATGCTATTTCCTCATACCTATTCAGTGAATTTTATACATCCATGTATTGGTTCCAAGTTATAGGAAATTTGCTTTAGTTCTCATACTGATACATGATACATATATAATTTAATACCTATGATTAAATTAGGAAAAAGCCAATTAGGGATGCACTTCATTGTAATCTTTAAGTTCTATTACACATTTAGCTACTTTGGAAAAACGTTTCATTTCATGCTTCACAAGTTATGAATGTTGAGAAAATCACCTTGAAAATAATTATTTTATTGTGAGGGAAAGGACACTGCTAATTCTAGCACCGTGTTCTGAATTGACAGAACTCATTTCTTGTCATGAAATATCGATCACATTTTCTAAAATCTAAGTGAGACTCCCTGGTAGCCACTCTGCTTTCCTGAGCCTAGGAGCTGTGCAGATATTCCTTGAGGAATCTGTGTATTCATGAACACACACACATAACAAATCTGTACAAAGCACTGGCTTCATTGAGGATATTTAGTAAGTGTACATGTGTCTGACAAAGCAACAGCCTAGAGAAGATGTTACTCAAGTGTTACTCAAGTGTTTAAGTCTAGAGGGCCATTTTCTAAAATAAATACCCCATACCTTGAAATAGCATGCACCTTAGAATTGCCCTTCTCACCTAGCTCTGATAGGCTAGCACATCAGACAATAACTTTCAACAACATGAGTTCCAAATGATCAAGGCCAGCTACAAAATTTACAAGGTTCAGGGAAGAATGAAAAGCTGGGACTTGCTCAAAAGGCAGGAAAAGAAGCTTTGTCCCTTCTTACCTAATCACTCTGTTTCTTTTTCTTTTTCTTTTTTTTTAATTTACTCTCTAATATCATGCTTTTTCAGGCAGAGTTTGAGTGCAGACTTTGTACAGGTTCTATCCTGTAACTCAGGACACAACACTTGGCTCCCACCATTGGCTTCCATGGAGAGAGAGAACACCAGTGATCTCTTGGTATATAAAGGGCAAATGGGTATCCAGGAGGTCATCTATGTGCATGGCAAAGGTAGAATGAGCCCTGAGGAAAAGCTTCAAGCCCCCACCATTCTTCACTATCCCATGGAACTTCACTTACAAAACACAAATTTAAAGTTAAAAATATCAAGGCCTTGACAATAGAACATTGAACCCTAAGTTTAGGTGGGTGTCAATGCAGTGAGAGGTACTTCTGAACACAGGGTCTTAAGCAACAGTATGTTTCACATGTCCCTGAAGATGACCCTGCAAGTCCATCCCAAGGACACTTCCATTTGTCCCACCCCATGTCTTTACAATGAAATTCAAAGTAACCCCAACCGCAGGTCCAACTTTGCCTAATGCTGTGCTCTGTTGTGTTTGGTTCATTCACAACATTCAAAAGTATGTTTCAGTCAGACGAAAGTGACAACGGAAGAACAATGTACATGAACTATAAGGAGTAATATCAAAATCAGTTTAAGGAAGTCTTAAAATATTCTTTTGTGCCAATAAATATTTTTATTCATTTTTATGGATAAATTGTACCTGTCGACTTGTTCAGATTTTGACACTTTTACGTAGAAAAAAAGAGTATGTATCTACTATCTAAATGGGACCTGTAAACATTACCTGTAAACTCTTAAAGAGTTGGTAAAAGTCCCTCCATGATATATAAACACTGGAAAAATTTACTTGGTGAAATTCTCTAAGAAAATTGACTATAGATGTAATTAAACATGGAACTTCTCTTCTCCATAAAACATCTGCATTCACACAGCAAAAAAAAACTATTCTAATTATTACCTTAAGCTGCATTTTTTTTACATATTTATATGCCCACAGAGAATGACATCAGTTTGAAAAAAGGGTATTTTTCAATTACTTTGTCCATTAGTTTTAATTGACTTAAAATAAATTTGATCACCTAACTTAATAATGATAGAAATTATGGTTTATGAAGAATGTTATTTATAACAGTAAAGTTACTATGTAGTACTATTTCAAAATATTAATAACATTTATAATTATCTCAATATATTTTAATATCTAATTTTCATTTCAATATAAATTTCAATATTTCAATACATTTATATCATAAAAGACTATATTAAAAAGCATATCTTAGAAGCTGAGTTCAGACCTGTTTTAGGATATTTTTGTTAATCTCTCAAAAAATTTTATTACTAATTGGTTTTATGATTAAATATCATACTTAAAGTTCCATAGAGAAGGAATAAATGATGGGAAAAAGATGTCATTCTTTCTATCCTTTTAGATTCCCAGGTGAAAATATTTCTTTGAAGAATACTTTCCAGAAATCTTTTTCTACTGCTCATTATAAACACAAACCCACCAAATTTTTCAAGAGGACCACCACCTTATTCTCAAGTACAAATTCCAATTTGCACATATAAAATATTCCTTCCACAGAATATATACAATATATGCTTACTTTCTTCATTCATTCATTCATTCAATAATTCATTTATTCATCATCCATCCACCAGTCTCTCTGTCCATTCATTCATCTATATTATGAGCTATCCTGTGGTATTTCATCAGTATGAGATAACACTGAGTCCCTTATTTATTTATTTATTTATTAAATAATAAGACAGAGATCACAGGTAGGCAGAGAGACAGGCAGAGAGAGAGGAAGGGAAGCAGGCTCCCCACTGAGCAAAGAGCCCAATTTGGGGCTCGATCCAGGACCCCGGGATCATGACCTGAGCTGAAGGCAGAGGATTTTACCCACTGACCCACCCTGGTGCCCCTGCACTGAGTCCCTTATTGCCAAACATCCTTATTGACAATTAGCAAATTCTTGCCTAATATGCTGTCATGGTTTTAAAATCTGGAGCTCAAAATTAAGTTCCAGTCTACAGTAGTTACAAGGATCTGTCTTAGATAGTTTCTGATACTCACTTTCTTCATCTGTTGAAGGGGAGGAGAAGGAGGAAAAGCCATTAATATCTACTTCCCAGTGTTGATAAACAAAGTAAATGAAAACAGTTGGTAATGATTTTGCAGTGCTCATAGAGTTCCATTTTACAAAGAGAAACATATATAATTATGTTGGAGAGGGGTAGGTAATGCCACAAGAGAACTGAACAAGTCCCCTGACAATCTGACTCCTAAAAAGATCTCAGGGCTGATTGCTGAACTGCCCTAATCCTGTGTCCCATCTCCAACCACGAAGGTAGGCTACCAGAGTGGATCTGCCAAGAAACAAGAACAGAATCAAAATAACTGTCTTGCCCTCTTTCTTCTGCTCCTATTAACAGGATCAGCACTGGCCATTTTTGCAACCAGAGTTATAAATACTTTCTAATATTTAATTACATGAGAGCAATATCACACATAGTGTTAAAGATACCAAAATGTAAATTAAATGCTAAGTAACCAATTTAGAAAAACAGTCACCAGGATGTTTTTGTTGTTGTTGTTGTTGTTGTTTTTCCCCCATGAACAGAGTCAAGCACACCCAATGAGGACGTTTGCTTCATTGTGTGAGGAAATCAGGGATGGGGGGCTCAGTTATATAAAATTGTGGCTGTTTGCTTACCCTAGACATCCTTGATCTTCACTAGTGGTGTTCAGAGAACAGTTTCTTGTTTTTATTTATTTTCTTAAAACTCTCAGCGTTGGGTGCCTGGGTGGCTCAGTGGGTTAAAGCCTCTGCCTTCAGCTCAGGTCATGATTTCAGGGTCCTGGAATCGAGTCCAGCATCAGGCTCTCTGCTCAGCAGGGAGCCTGCTTCCTCCTCTCTCTGCCTGCCTCTCTGCCTACTTGTGATCTCTGTCAAATAAATAAATAAAATCTTTAAATAAAATTTTAAAAAAATCTCAGCATTCATTGTCTTTTCCTTACTGTAAGCCAAACAAGAATTTTGCTCATGCTAATGACTGTGAATTGTCTTGTCTAAAACCAAACATGTTTTAGACAACCCCTTCTTCCTAAATCCCCTTTTGCCTGCCCCTCCTTTTCATTTCCTTTTTATTCACTGATGTGTGCTGCTCAGAGAAATAGTTGCAACCGAATTGGAAAGCACTGTGAAATGAATGGCTGTGGTATCTATCCCTCCTTTTGCCAACACTCCTTTGTGTAACTGCATGGAAGCCTGCCGAAGCTAATGTTAACACGTGCACATTCGACTGAGTTCCACTGGAAATGAGGCATGCCAGAAGAATGGCATTACTTTTTCATGGTGGAAAGAGAGTTCCTTCAATCGAAACAAAATCGAAATGCTAACATTGCTCCCTCCTTATTTAAACATTTCTGTCAAACCACACTCATTTTCAGTTTTTAATTTATTACATGAAACAAGCAATACAATGCTTCCCCCTCTAATATCCACCGATGTTGTGCAACAATTAAATTCTGTAGACAAGCAATAAAAGGCTGCTCTTATCTTCATGAGATGGCATTTCTTTATGCTTGTAGCTTTTAAATAAAGGACCAGATGCCTTCTGTGAATTAGCAAGCTGGACTTTCTGGGTTGCCTTTTTTATTAACCTAACATAATCAGGTTAACTAGTCTTCTCTCTCCAAGCACAGGCTGGGTGAGAAGTCGAGGACAGGAGGTCAGCCCTGACAAATCTGCTGAATAATGTTATGCTATAGACTGGAAAGGAACCAAGGATTCTGTTTTGTTATTGAAGCCTCTCAAGCAGTCAGACTTGGAAAAACAGCCAGTTCCCTATGCCAAGAGACCATGTCTATTCACCATGTCTTTTTTGAAAACACTGTACTCAAAACGAATGGGAAATAAAACAAAATAAAAGACAGTCTACTAAATTTTATTTTTCTTCTTCCAAAATGCTTTTCATTTTAGGCATACCTGACGAATATTGTAAGCTTGAGGATAGGAAGAATGTCTTGCATCGACTACAATAGAGGGTATTTCTGGAAAGTCTGTAAAATGCCACATAGAGGAGGTCTCTTATAATGGTTTTGTTTTAATTAAGGGAGTAAGATTATTTCAAGTTTAATTGGCAGGTCTCTAGGATATTTTTTATTTAACCTGAATTTAAGGCTCTATTCCTACCACTTTTTATTCCATCTTGCCACCACTATGAACTAGAAAATGTGAGTGTCCATATTTATACACTCACAGAACCAAGAGAAAGCTGACCCTTGTATATAAGACAAATAACTGAATGACTTTACTGCCATTAAACTTGGAATTAATCAGTGGGTGCTCTCAGATTCTCCAACAGTACTTGCCATGATACTTCCTGAATATAATTCATGACATACCACTTTTTTTTTTAAGATTTTATTTATTTATTTGACAGTCAGAGATCACAAGTAGGCAGAGAGGTAGGCAGAGAGAGAGGAAGAGAAGCAGGCTTCCCGCCGAGCGGGGAGTCCCATGTAGAGCTCGATCCCAGGACCCTGGAATCATGACCTGAGCTGAAGGCAGAGGCTTTAACCCACTGAGCCACCCAGGCTCCCAGACATACCACTTTAAAAGAAACTATCAAAGTCCCACCATTGGGTTATACTCCAAATTCCGTAACTTCCATCATGGCCAAACCAAAATCTCAGTGACTCTCAAGGTACTTTTGGTTCAGCTAGAGTCCCTCCTCATTCATGTCCATGAACAATGTGCAAACAAACAACCCCTATGGTTTCTACATTTTCAATTCCATGTTATCAGTGGAATTGTTACTTTAATATGAAACCCCAGAAGATGGTGTGCTTCTGGGTATAATGGATTTGGGAGAAGGGAGCATCATCTCAGTAAGGTCTTGTGGTATACACAATTAAAAGCTAGAAGCCTAGGGCCATTTGGTGTAAATAAAAACAACCCCTTGCATTTCAATAGCCTCTAGGAAAAATCTCTTTATTAAAATATAGGGCAATGTTTCTCGTGCTTGGCAGTACCAATATTTTGGTCTACCCAATCGTTTTGGGAGGCACAGGGAGCTTTCCTGGGCATTGTAGCATATTTAACCCCATCCCTGGATTTATGGTCAGTTGATGTCTTAATCAAAAACTTAAATGGTGTTACTTTCTTCATTCATTCAACTTAAAACTTGTGAACTCTGCAACTATATGCAATATAGCTATTGCATATACCTTTCAGTCATAAGAAAAAAATGTGCGAAAAAAACAGAGCCAAAGTTGTCCTATACAAAGACAATGTTCTGTACTCCTAATAACAGTATTTTAGAAGGCTAAATAAAGCCCAAGTTATAACTTTTAGAGCTGAGAGTGATTTCTTTCATTTCATTCCTCCCATGAATTCGTGATCTATTAGCCTGACCAACAAAGACAATTTTTTGTCCACGATGGCCCAGTCCTGATCAAAGCCTTGAATTTACATAGTTGTTGTCAATCCAATTACAGAAACATTTATTGGAAATGTACACACATGCATGAACTGCTCAAGGCACTTGGAAGACAAAAGGTGAAGAAGATATTAAAGTAAGAACCCAATTAATTTTGAGCAGACATAAGAGAAAAATGAACTCTGCCCGAGGGAATTGGAAAAGGTTTCGAAGCCAGCTTCCTTAGGGAGGATGACTAGAATTTCAACAAGAAGAAAAAGCATTCAAGCAAAGCAGGGACAGAGGCAGAAGAGCACAGATCCAGAGACAGAGAGAAATCGGAGACCTTAGAGCCCAGCCTACAGACCTGGAGGCAGTAGCAAGGGATAAAACCAGAAAGGGAGGATGTTACTATGTAACTATGTTACATAGTTAATGGGGAGACCGTTGGGGTCTCTTACTGGAAAGTGATCTGGTCAGATCTGCAAGATAGAAAGAAGCCTGTGTAGGTATGCGTGCAAAGAATGAAATGAGAAAGAACAGACCTTGAATCAGGGAAAGCAATTAGGAGTCTATTATTAATACAGTATTTCAACTGAAAGAGAATGAGATAATGAACTGAGAAAAATGGCATGAGGGATTGAGATGAGGGAAGGGCTCACATGCTATTTAGGATGGAGAATGGAAAGACCATGAAAAATTATTGGAGTGGGAAGTGTAGAGGTGGGCGAGAATTTTTCTTTATCAGTTTTGGTGTGGTGACTTGGATGGATAGTAATGTCACCTTCCTAAAAGAAAAGAAGAGGCAAGGAGCAGGTGTGGGGGAAATAAATGGACTGGAGAAGATAAACTACTATCCCAAACACCAAAACAACATGTATCACAAAGGATATTTAACACATTCAAGTAGGAATTATAGAAGTAGGGGTTAAAATGGGAAATCTGGTTTCTTAAATCACAAGCTCTTCAAAAGGAACTTTCCTTGTCCATATGACTTCTATTAATTATAGAGGCTCAGGTTGGGAATCTTTAAACTTTATTTCTGTCAGTGTCATGCTTTAAATATAGTAAAGTTAGAGAATGGGCAGGGAACCAGCCTGAGAGGGCAGCTTGGCTCACTGGAGGGAACATAATGGCTGATTAATCTACTAGAATTCTTTGGCATTCTAATAAATTCAGTGTCCGCCTTTGTGAGGTCATAAATCCCTTAGAGCAACAGAGAAAAGCTACAGAGTTGACCCCTTAAAAATGAGCAGATTTACACATAAAGAACATTCTCTTTATGATTTCAAGATGGCTCTCCACAGACACCCACACATTACAAGGACCTCAGCTTCAGAGCTCTTGGTGTAGAGGTGGACAAATCCACTCATAAATCAATATTATTTTTTAAAAAGTCAAATATATGTTCAAAGGCATCTCTTTCATATTACTAGGAAGTGTTCTCTTTTCCAAATAAACTCCTATAAATCAGGATTTTACAATTCAGTACTGGTGAAAATTTGGTGGGGTAATTCTTTGTTGGTGGGTGGGAAGAGGAAACTGGTTCACGCACCGTAACATGGTCAGCAGCACCCTTAACCTCTAGCCACAAGGTGTCATTAAGACCACAGATGTCTCTAGACATTGTCAAATGTCTCCTGGGAGGCAAAACTGCCCCTTCTGAGAACCACTGATACAAGCAAGTACTTTTATCTTCATAAAACTCCTGCATAAGAGATAAAGTTAGGTGTTCTCTTTTTGAAGAAAAATACTTTCTTGGGAAACTTTCCTAGAACATATCACAAAGTTAGCAAGCAGCAAAGGTCAGTATGTAGATCCCGTTTGGGGGGGGAGGGGTAACTCTTAATCTTTTTTTTTTTTTTTAAGATTTTATTTATTTATTTGACAGACAGAGATCACAAGTAGGCAGAGAGGCAGGCAGAGAGAGAGAGGAGGAAGCAGGCTCCCCGCTGAGCAGAGAGCCTGATGCAGGGCTTGATCCCAGGGCCCTGGGATCATGATCTGAGCCAAAGGCAGAGGCTTTTAACCCACTGAGCCACACAACTCTTAATCTTTTCCTTACATTTCTATTCTCACTGCAGGAGGAAAAAGTATCTCCTCCTTATAGATGGCAAGAATCACACAAAGGTCATAGCATAGCCACTGTCTTCTATCCATTTGCTTCCCTCTTTTTTTACTTTTTTTAAAATAAATTTCCTCTTTAATACTCCAACTTAAGCAATAAAAAAGCTGATATTTTCATAGCAACAAGAAATTCCTCAACTCAAAAATAAATGAAACATTATAAACACTAATTAGTAACAATATATTACCATCTGTAGCATGAGCAAGTCTGTGTTCTTATAGTAAATCTTACCTTTATTTAGTTCTGGAATGGGAAATCTGTAAGTTATGCACAAATTATGGAATCTATGGGCAACAGATACAAAAGTCTGTTAAAATCCGTACATAGAGGGACACCTGGGTGGCTCATTTTGTTGGATGACTGCTTTCGGCTCAGGTCATGATCCCGGAGTCCCGGGATCAAGTCCCGCATCGGGCTCCCAGCTCCACGGCGAGTCTGCTTCTCCCTCTGACCTTCTCCTCGCTCATGCTCTCTTTCATTATCTCTCTCTCAAATAAATAAATAAATATTTTTAAAAAAAATCCGTACATAGAGATTCTGAAATGTTGATACAACTATCATGTTTCCCCTCTCTGCCATTTCTTTGTCCCCAATCTTGCTCTGTTAAACTATGCACTTTGTCTCTCCCTTCATCATCACTTACATTTCTTTTCATATATTTATCAGCATGCTAATATCTGTGTTTGCTCCCTGTGTGCATTACCTTGTCTTCTTATGATATTCTCCATTTTTATTCTGGGGGGTGGGGAACACTCCATTCCCAAATCCTTGTCAGCAAGTTTTAGGCAGTCTCATAGAGGAAGTCTTTCTTTCCCTAAAAATGGAACATCTAATTTTTAGCTAAGCAGCTGGTTATGCAGAATAAATACTACCTTGAAGGTGTGCGTAAACATGTGACAAAGTTGGGAAAGGATGAGCTACCACTGAGTGGTAGCTTCGGGAAAACTTTTAAACAGAAAGTTGGTCCACACACTTGGCTGAAATTTTTCTTCCTTTGCTCTGACCTGCTGCCAGGAATGTAGACTTGATGACTACAGTTCCAGCTTCCAGTTTGTATAATTACTGTGAAACATCTACGTCAGAGATGGCCAAGACAATGCCCAAAGGAAACTCGGTCTTTGAGGGCTTTGTAACCCAGTGCTGCCATATCAGCCCTGAACCAACTCAAGACTTTCACGTAAGAAACAATCTTCTAATTTATCTTTGTAATATCTCTGTGGTTTGGGGGACTCAAATTCACATAGGAATTGAACCTTTTTTTTTTTTAAGATTTTATTTTGTTTATTTGACAGAGAGAGATCACAAGTAGAGAGGCAGGCAGAGAGAGAGGGGGAAGCAGGTTCCCTGCTGACCAGAGAAAACCCGATGTGGGGCTCGATCCCAGGACCCTGAGATCATGACCTGAGCCAAAGGCAGAGGCTTTAACCCACTGAGCCACCCAGGTGCCCCAGGAATTGAATCTTAATGGATACAAGTGAAAACACATTCTAATCTCAAGACCGAGCCCATAACCTAAGTCTAAACAAAAGAGCCGTTGACATTCCTGTTTCAAAGGGACCCATACCCTATACCAATATATATATATTTTTAATTTATTTATTTTCAGCATAACAGTATCATTATTTTTTCACCACACCCAGTGCTCCATGCAATCCGTGCCCTCTATAATACCCACCACCTGGTACCCCAACCCCCCCCCCCCCCGCCACTTCAAACCCCTCAGATTGTTTTTCAGAGTCTATTTTTAGGTAAAATAGTATACTTGCAGCTATGTCAAGAAACTTAATTTTCCATTAAAAATTTGACAAAGAAAGTACAAAGATGCTGTCATTCTGACAAAAACTCTTAGTGTATTTTGGTTTAACTATCAAAGTTAAAATGCGAGCACCTGGGTGGCTCAGTTGTCATGTGTCTGCCTTCGGCTCAGGTCATGATCCCAGGTTCCTGGGATTGAGGCCCATATTGGGCTTCCTGCCAAGCAGGGAGCCTGCCCTTCCTCTCCCACTTCCCCTGCTTGTGTTCCCTCTCTGGCTCTCTCTGTGTCAAATAAATAAAATATTTTTTTAAAAAGCCATAAAGTCTAAATGGGCTTGGGACTAAGTTCTCCTTCATGGGAGGCCTGCATACGATTCTGCATATGGTTTCAAAGGATGGCACTGCTGACGTCAGGGTTATGCAATTAAATATTTAGGCAGCCATGAGCATTTCTTTGAAGGCATCAGAAGTTACAATTAGGGACGCCTGGGTGGCTCAGTTGGTTGGACGACTGCCTTCGGCTCAGGTCATGATCCCAGAGTCCTGGGATCTAGTCCCACATCGGGCTCCTAGCTCCATGCAGAGTCTGCTTCTCCCTCTGACCTTCTCCTTGCTCATGCTCTCTCTCACTGTCTCTCTCTCAAGTAAATAAATAAAATCTTTAAAAAAAAAAAAAAGAAGTTACAATTAACATAGTCTGATGTGAGTTTGACAAATTCTGGAGTTCATGATTATTTGTAGAAAACTATGCTCTTTGGTTCCTAACTACATGATGCATTTTAGGACAAAGCATTATCCATCAAGCTAATCAGTCTTCACTCATCCAGGCAATGAATCTTTCTGGGTCCTTTGCACAAATGTCACAATCACAATGTCTTCTGAGCAGTTTGGGAGAAAGAGAATAAAGAAGTTAGCAGCTCGTAAGATATAATGAAATTAAAAATAATAATGATATATATATATATATAGATAGATGATATATATGGTGATGATGACAATAATGATGATATCTATATAATATATATTATTATATAATAATATATAATAATTAATTAATAATTATATTAATATAATGAATATTTGGGAAATAATGAATATTAAATATTCATTAATAATAGTCTTCAGCTCTCAGTTATTAAGTACAATTCAAATAGAATTTACTGAGTACTTGGATTACTACTTAAAATACATAGGTTATATCTGATTGGAATATTTTAAGTAATAAATCTGATAGGGCATAAGGATATTTGACCAATATTGAATTGTGCATGTCCTATGTTGGGAAATACTGTATATATTCCAGATAGAGTAGTAAACAAGACAGACAGACGTCTCCACATTTTACTGATGAGATCATATGGGAAAAGGAGCTAGGTCCGATTTTAGGGGAGTTGGAGGTAAGGGTGAGGAGGGGAGGAGGCAGAAACATACTTCTCAGAAGACAAAGCGAATCTCTGCAATTTCGACCAGTTAAAGGGAAGGAAGAAAAAACAGTGCCTTAATGCTTCAAAAGATGAGAGAATATTACATTTGGGGCAAAACTTCCAACACGCAGTAGAGCTGAAGATTAGGTACCATAAATGGGAAGGCCAGAACTGAGTACAAGAGGAAGAAGGCAGACAGCAGTATGAATTTTCCTTCTTTAAATCTGAAAAGATTTATCCAAATTGCAGAGATAAGACATGGACAATACAAGATGTTTCTATGCTTGTTTTCAATATTAACATTATTTAATTTTGAACTAATGCACGATTAATGAAAATCCCTGGAATATATGAACAGCATAAAAAGAGAAAAATGTCACACTTTCTGACACACAGGGGTATCCGATAATATAGCTTTGGCATATCTTATTCAAGTTCTTAAAGTTTTGTCCTTAACTGAACTTATGTTCAGTGTAGAATATTTTTATAATATGATATCAAAAAATTAAAATAATTAAATAATTATTATTTAAATAATTATAATTCAATTAATTATTCAAATAGTTATAATTTAATTATTATTTAATTATTTAAAATAATTTAAAAATATTTAATGGCTACACAATATTTTTAAGGTAAAGCTAAGTTCCTGCTCATTTTTTAAATTAATGTATATTAACATTAACCTAAAAAACCACTAACAAATATTTTGGATATAGGATTTTATTCCAAAGTAAATGTACTGAGAGGGCTACACAAAGTGTGCTCTTTTTTAAAAATTTATTTATTTATTTATTTATTTGAGAGAGAAAGCAGGAGTTGTCAGGGGAAGGGGAGGTGCAGGGGAGAAGGAGAAGCAGACTCCCCACTGAGCAGGGAACTCAACGTGGGGGTTGATCCCTTACCCTGAGATCATGACCCGAGCCGAAGACGGGTATTTTACTGACTGAGCCACCCAGACACCCCCAAAGTATGCTCTTTTGACATTAGTCCTGGGACATGCTTTGAAAAACCAAAATAAGAAAAGTGAGTTTGTGAAATAATGCATTTAATATTTTTCCCCATGGGGAGTCTCATAACAAAACAATACTGAGGTCTCTATCATTATGCTTTAAAGAAGACTAGTTGGATTTTCCTTGCCTTCCCTAAATAATTTTATGACAAAACACTTTTTGTATACTTCCTCTTTATCTACGTATTACACACGTCACAGAATACCATATTAGAGAATTTTTTAAAAAAAAAGCACAAATTAGGATGAGGTCAAAAGTACTTAGTATATTTCAATAACCCAATAAAAGTGTATTCTATAGGCTTCTTAAAATATTTTTTTAGAAATAATACATGCTGATATTAAAAAATGCAAGCAAGACAGGGGTGCTTGGGGGGCTCAGTCGGGTAAGCATCCAGCTCTTGGTTTTGGCTGAGGTCATGATCTCAGGGTGCTGAGAATGAGCCATCATGGATCTCCTCGGGCTCTGTACTGGGAGTGGAGACTACTTAAGATTCTCTCTCTGTCCCCCTCTGCCCATGCTCATACATACCTGCAGCTCTCAATCAAAAAAAAAAAAAATGCAAATATGACAAGCAATCAAAATCTTATTTCTTCAACATATCCTAAGTTCTGCCTTAAGAAATCACCATCATTGAGGTGTCTGGGTGGTTCAGTGGGTTAAAGCCTCTGCCTTGGACTCAGGTCATGATCCCAGGGTCCTGGGATGGAGCCCCACATCGGGCTCTCTGCTCAGCGGGGAGCCTGCTTCCACTTTCTCTCTCTGCCTGCCTCTCTGCCTCCTTGTGATCTGTCTGTCAAATAAATAAATAAAATCTTTAAAAAGAAATAAAGAAATCACCATCATTAACATGTGAGGAACAACATATGAAGCATCTCCAAACCATATATGCACATACAAGGGCAGATAGGGAAACAACATATAAATAGGTGATAATAGATAAAGTTATAGATCAGTAGATGCCATTTAAATTTTGCATTATGCTGCATTCTATATTTAAGAGGTATTCTAATATTAAATTTAACAGAAGAAATACAAACGTAGTGTAACCTAAACAAATTGGTAAGCTGCAAGTCAATTTTTTCAACAGATAAAATATTTTTTCATAAATAATACCTGTAAACTTAAGGTCAAATTTTGATATATAGTAAGTTTCAAGTCTGTCTGTCTTTCTTTCTTTCTTTCTTTCTTTCTTTCTTTTTTTTTTTTTTTTTTTTTTAAAAGGCTTTTTATTTATTTAAATTTATTTGTCAGAGAGAGAGAGAGCGTGAACACAGGCAGACAGAATGGCAGGCAGAGGCAGAGGGAGAAGCAGACTCCCTGCCGAGCAAGGAGCCGGATGTGGGACTTGATCCAAGGATGCTGGGATCATGACCTGAGCCGAAGGCAGCTGCTTAACCAACTGAGCCACCCAGGCGTCCCTCTTTCTTTCTTTTTAAAGTAGGCTTCACACACAGTGTGGAGCCCAACTCAGGGCTTAAACTGACTACCTGGAGATCAAGACCTAAGCTGAATAAACAAACAAAGAAACAAATAAATAGAATTTTTAAAGGCCTGAGTTGAAATCACAAGTGAGATGCTTGGGACACCTGGGTGGCTCAGTGGGTTAAACAGCTGCCTTCAGCTCAGGTCATGATCCCAGGGTCCTGGGATTGAGTCCCACATGGGCTCTCCTTGCTCAGCAGGGAGCCTGCTTCTCTCTCTGCCTCTGCCTGCCTCTCTGCCTGCTTGTGTGCTCTCACTCTCTCCTTCTCTCTGACAAATAAATAAATAAAATATTTTTAAGAGTGGGCTGCTTAACCCACTGAGCCACCCAGGTGCCCCAAGAGTTTTGAGTCATTTGTCTCTCTGTTTTTAAATATTTTATTTATTTATTTTTCAGAGAGATCCAGAGAGCACCGGCAGGCAGAGAGGCAGGCAGAGGCAGAGGGAGAAGCAGGCTCCCTACTGAGCAAGGAGTCCAATATGGGACTTGATCCCAGAACGCTGGAATCATGACCTGAGCTGAAGGCAGCTGCTTAACCAAGTGGGCCACCCAGACATCCCATTGAGTCATTTTTAAACTACATAATTAGACTTTAATATTATAAATTTACTAATTTCAATAAAAGTTGAAGAAATAGCTCTCTTAGACTTCTTTCCCCTTCTACTAGATTGCAAAGCATTGGAATGAATTTTCCTTGAGACCAGTATGGTACCTCACTGTGCAGATTACACTCTATTTCAGGGAAATTTTCCTTTGACATTTTTGAATATTCTTTTGTTTCACATTTTCTTCAAAACTGCAATTGTACTTCTTTCTATTTTCTTTGACTATTTCCACCTACAGTCATTTTTATGTCTCTATTACTTTATCTTTAAGTAATTTCTTCAAGTCTATAAATTGGGTTTTCAATTGTTTTATTACATTTTTTATTACATTTTTTATAATGTCTTTATCTTATCGTTCTTTTTATGAAACAGAGGTCACTTTTTTGTGTGATTTCTTTGTAATTTAAGGAATGATTTATCTGGAATCCTGTTTTCCCTCCACAGGTGATTCTTCCATAATGTATGTTCTCTAAGCACCTTTTTTTCCTTCTTTTATAGTTTCTGTTCATAGGCCACATGTTTTTTCTCCCTTGCTTCTAAGTTATCTTTAAGAGACGGCAGCCTTATACTAAATACTGTCAAGTGGGCAGATAATGGAACAAGAAAGGGAATGATCTCCAACTTGGAATGGTGTTGTACAGAGCACCCCCTTTCCAAGACTGATATTACCTTTTGGTACAAACCCACACCCATCTCCATGCCTCTAAGTGTTGGCATGGAAACCATGGTGGGTTGGTGTAGCTCACTATAGATCTTCTTGAGACACAAGCCCTTCATTTTGAGCCTTGGCGATGGACGTTTCCTCTCCTTTGTTCATCCCTCTTGACATCTGGGACTCTCCTTGGCAGTGAAGGTTCAGCTATGGAAAATGACATTCATTTGGTTCCTCTCGCAGCATCATATTCACTGCTGAGTTGTGAGACTGAATTCACTTTCCACCCTGATGTCTACTGACATGCTGTAGTGACCTGTCCTAGAGCTCAGATCTCCTTATTGTACTATAAGGATGGTGAGATAAGCTGCCACGACTGTGATTCTTCCTTTTATGGATACATTTTCCTGTTTCATCTCTCAGGCTATTCTCTGGTTGTGGCCAGACTACACACAGCATGTTTGTGCTGTGGCTGACACCTGATTGGGAGCACTGGCCATCAGCAGACTTTGAAGGAGGAATAGAGGTTTAAAAAAGTTCTCCATTCAGAGACCCATAACTGGAAACACGATTTAGTGCTTATAATCTTTAAAATACTACAGCTGTGTTTAAGGTGTATGCCAGGAACTTCTGGTATTATCAAAAAGGAATTCAAGTCTATTTGTTCTTTCATAACTTAGCAAACATTTCTAACATCCTTAGTCTGTGCTGTGGATTACGTGAATTACTAGAAGTGCAAAAATGAATTCTTTGTGTTATGATCAAGGAGCTCAGAAGTCGAGCAATGGGGCACCTGGATGGCTCAGTGGGTTAAAGCCTCTGCCATTGGCTCAGGTCATAATCTCAGGGTCATGGGATCGATCCCCGTGTCAGGCTCCCTGCTCAGCAAGGAGCCTGCTTTCCCCACCCCTGCCTGCCTCTCTGCCTATTTTGTTATCTCTCTGTCAAATAAATAAATAAGATATATTAAAAAAAAAAAGAAATCAAGTAACAAAGACAAATAACACATAAATTAGCAGACAAGATGCAGTGTGTGTGTGTATGTGTGTGTTTAATGCTATAAATACTCCAATAGCAGAATTCGGGGAGGGAGCAAAGGAGTTGCCTATCATCGCAAAGAGAAGAAGATATCTGGATTGTGGTTTAAAATGTTAATGGGAATTTATGAGGCAGAGGTGGGCAGAGAGAGCTCATGAGAAAACTATGTGTGCAAATAAAGGCCTGAAGATGTTAGATCTCTCCATTTGTGGTGGGGCAGCAATCACCATTTTGTTTCTGGAAGACAGGGTACATGGAGGAAGGTCACGAGTGGGTTCGACCAGATATGCTTGGGACAAGAAAATTAAGGACTTGGAGTTTTACCCATAGAAAAATTAGGAAGGGATAATGCAGGACATAAGCTTGATACTCTAATGTAAACTACGAGACGCAAAAATGACTCATACGGTGAGTCTTTCTCAAGATTGGATGCTAGTTTGCTAACTCTAGTTTCCAACTACCTTATCATCACAGCTTCACTTCCGTCCCGCCAAGCATAACTACTCATACAAAACGATCCTATTACATCTTAATGCCACTCAGATACCACAATATGAAATGATTTCTATTCCATTATTTAAGTAGTTTCACAGCAATATACAAATTAAGTATCTCTACTCAAAACCACAGTAGTAGGCAACGTCTGAACAATGCCTGTTCTTGAACTGCTTTATTACATTTAGGTTAAATTTGCCAAATATATGTTTCTTTCAAACATCCTTGGTGTTTAATAGAAGTCCTAAGAAATGTAGCTTGCAAACAACTCTTTTTTTTTTTTTTTAAGATTTTGTTTATGTATTTGAAAGAGGGAAACACCATGAGAGAGGGAACACAAGCAGGGGGAGTGAGTGAGGGAGAAGCAAGCCTCCCACTGACCAGGAAGCCCGATGTGGGGCTCAATCCCAGGACCCTGAGATCATGACCTGAGTTGAAGGCAGCCGCTTAACAACTGAGCCACCCATGTGCCCCTTGCAAACAACATTTAGTGCAATCATTTTATTTTTTTCCAAATAACTTTGCAAATATTTATTTCTTGTAATTTCCTGCTCATAAAATCCTAGGTGGAGTTGGTGGATGAATTTTATTCTTTTTTTTTTAAAAAGATTTTATTTATTTATTTGACAGACAGAGATCACAAGCAGGCAGAGAGGCAAGCAGAGAGAGAGAGGAGGAAGCAGGCTCCCTGCCAAGCAGAGAGCCCGATGTGGGACTCGATCCCAGGACCCTGAGATCATGACCTGAGCCGAAGGCAGAGGCTTAACCCTCTGAGCCACCCAGGCGCCCATGAATTTTATTCTTTTATCCATCTCTATTAAGTGAGGAGTATGAGTTCTTGAGGGTTAAGTTTTTGCTTCAGCTTCTCCAAATGTTCAATTAGAGACAGAATCAGAAAGTCACTAAATTCAATTTACTCTATTACAAAATTGCTGATAATTTCCAAGGAGTGAGAGAAGAAGAAAACAGTCCCCAAAATATTTTGGAGAAATCCCAGTATGAGCAGAATGTAAGCAAGTAAAGGGAGTGATAAGTAGTATTAAGGAAAGATCTAGTAAATTTTACAATACCTTGCCCTGGTTCTTTAAAACTTTTTTCTAGAATGGCATTGTGTAACTTTACTATTCTGCAAACACTCATTTATGTTGACTGGAAACAAAAATATGGGAAAACTTACTGCATAGAGTGGAGATCACATATTGTATGATTTCATTTTTAGAAATATCCAGATAAAAGAAATCCATAGAAATCAAAAGTAAATTGGTGATTGTTTAGGGCTAGGAATGGTAATGGGTTGGGATGGGAAGTGACTTTTAATGGGGATGGAGTTTCCTTTGGCCGTAATAAAATATTCCAAAATTAAATTGTGGCGATGGTTGAATAATTTGGTGAATATGCTAAAAACTACTGATTTTATACTTCAAAATGGTGATTTTCTTGGTATGTGAGTCATATCTCAATACAGTCGCTTCTCATAAATGGAGTGGCAAGAACTAAACTGTGCATTTTTTTAATGCAAATGATACAGAGGGGAAGGGTGACATAATTAGCTACCATGAGAACTGGGTTCGCAGGCCATATGGACAATTCCTTTTCCTTATGTTTCTCTGAATAGTGCCTTTCTGGTGACTAATTGCATTCCATGACATCACAAGATTTTTAAGCTGTTTTCAACCAACCCTTGTGATCTGGCTGTCGTGAAAGAAGAATACTTCTAAATGCTATGAAATCAAAACAGTTTCTGGATATCCAGGGAGGTAAGACTGCTGAATTTAAAACTTAGACAACCAACATCTTCAAATCTTCTAATTCGAAGACAAGAGGATAGATCACGCTGCCTTTGTGACCTTTTTCTTCATGTTCTTTCAGATACCACCCTACCCACCTAGGAATGGGAGTTACATTGTTTGGGTGCCTGTCAAGATCTGTGTTTGAAGAAATTGTAAAATGCATTATCTTACAGAAGAATATCATCAGCGCAGAACATTGTGAGCATCCATTCTTTACACTGGGCATGAGAAAACATGTTGCTCACTCCCCCCGTGCCATTAGGCATCACAAGTCAACCATGCCTCCCAAGAACCAGTAATCTGGATTGAGATGTGTCACCCTTGTAACAATGGAAGTGTCAGGGACCCAAGGGTAGGCAGTTTCGGCCATCTAAAGAAGTGAAGCATTGGTTTTAACCATTTTCAATGATTTGCTGTTAATCTTGCTATTTTACATTGAAATGTTGTTTTCCAATCATAATCACTTATTACCCAAATTCGAGCAAATGTAGAGGTGATTAAATTGAAGAAGAGTTACACAGACATTTTGGTTTTATCAGTGGCTTTCACATCACTTTTTTTTTTTTTTTAAGATTTTATTTATTTGAGAGAGAATGAGTGAGAGAGAGCATGAGAGAGGAGAAAGTCAGAGGGAGAAGCAGACTCCCCAAGGAGCTGGAAGCCTGGGGCAGGACTCAGTCCTGGAAGTCCGGGATCATGACCTGAGCCAAAGGCGGTTGCTCAACCGAGACACCCAGGCGCCCTCACATCACCTTTTAAAACATTCCCTCACTCTTAGTATTCTAATCTCTGGAATAAAGCAACGACTGGTATTTCATCTTCATACAGTCACCATTTATAAGAAAAAATAAAACTTACATGCTTTGAAATGACATGTTGAAATCAAACAACCTACATTCCGAAATTTGCTATTAACCAGAATATTAAACTCGTGTTTTTTTTTTTTTTTTAATCTTACTAGCATAAAAAGGGGCTTCATTTGGTGAGTTATCACGGCAGTATCTGTCAGGTTCATTCATTTCATCAAATTATATCATTAGCATTCATTGTATACCTATCTCCAGAATTAAGCTGTTTACAGTCTTAGCGTGAAAGATGACTTTTGCACTTTTGGAGGATTCAAGTGCTAGGACATCAGTGAGATGGAAGATCAGTTTAAGCTGGTTAGTTCAAGGAAGAATTTATTTTAAAAGGGAATGGAGTTGAATATTTAAAAATGGGTAAAACACCACTTATATAATGAAAATGTAACCCCTATCAGTAGCTGATATTTTTGGTGTACGTATCATATGAAAGACTCATCTGGAATATATGAAGACTTCTATGTATCATTGAAAAAAGCTGATATAACACAACAGAAAAGTAGGAAAGGAGTTGAGGATATACGTCACAAATGAGGAAATCCCAATGGCCCAAAGAGACTTGTTTTTTTGTTTTTTTTTTAAGATTTTATTTATTTGTCAGAGAGAGAGCGCAAGCGAAAGTGAGCACAGGCAGACAGAGTGGAAGGCAGAGTCAGAGGGAGAAGCAGGCTCCCTGCGGAGCAAGGAGCCCGATGTGGGACTCGATCCCAGGACGCTGGGATCATGACCTGAGCCGAAGGCAGCTGCTTAACCAACTGAGCCACCCAGGCGTCCCGAGACTTGTTTTTTAAAATGTTCAACTTCATGAAGCAGCAGATAATGCAACTAAATGATACCAATACATGTCTGTCCGAATAGGTAAAATGAAAGGCAATGCCAAATTTTTGGAAGGATGTGGTACAACCAGAACTCTCATATGTCACTGGTATAAAATAAGACATTTTACAAAAATGATTTGAAGAAAATATAGATATATAAACTCATCAATTCCATTATTAGGTTTACACTTAGCACAAAGACACGTTTAATAAATGCAGGTACTAAAATATTTATAGAGCCACGGTTTAAAATAACCCCACACTGCAAACCGTACTATTAATGATGTCTTATTGACACTGAAGTGAATAAATGCTATTATTTTCATAATAGCAGTATATAGCAATAAGAATAAAAATCAAAACTACATACAACTACATGAATGAATCTCAGAGACATAATGTCAATGGCAAGAAGTTATGAGAGACTATGTGCTTACTTTCCCATGGATACAAAGTATTAAACAGATAAAACTAACCTGTGCCATTGGAAATCAAGAAATCAGTTACTCTGAGTGTGAGAGAGAGTGATTAGTGACTGACAAGGAGTCTATGGGCTCTGGAAGTGTGGATAATGACCTCTTTCTGGATCTCCGTGCTGGTAAAACAGTATACTTAGTTTGGAAAAAGCCACTGAGCTGAGCTGTAAGCTGAGGATACATGAACATTAAGAGATACATACTGTAACTTAATAAGGGTTTTTAAAAGTGGGGTGAAAATTAGAGATTTAGGAAAAAGTAAGAAGATGAATGTCTTTATTAAGAGATACTTTTCACAGTCTTTTTTTCAGGGAAAAAAATGCTTAAATGAAAATAAAGATGAAAAGACAGAAATTTCAACACTAAAAAATGTTGCCAGAGCTGGATCTTTTCCCCAGTTTATATAATGCAATCTGCTTAAGGTGATCTATTCTAAACAGCCTTTCACCACCATGACAGTCCAAAATCAACAACTCTTATTTATATATGTAAGGTCATTCCAGGGGATGCCTGAATCCTCAAAGACAGACAAAGATGTATTTGATTTTATTTATGTCTATTTGCTTAAATCTTCCCTCGTTGAACATCAGTAGAACCATGTGTGATATCTGAGGGAAAATATTTCAGATTATTTTCTTAAGTAGATGGTCATGCCAGGGCCTATGGCCCATTATTTATATTTTAAACACTTGCTATTTTATTTTAGAACCATGTAATTTTCATCTCTATTTCCTATCTTCTTTTTTTTCATGGTGTATATTTCATTTTACAGCCCCCCATGCACAGAATATTTTTTAAAGTGTTCAGACATCACTTTAAAAAGAGAGGTAACAAATAGTACGGAGGACATCAGGAGAAGGAAGGGAAAATGAAGGTGGAGGAGAATCAGAGTGGGAGACGAACCATGAGAGACTGTGGACTCCAAGAAACAAACTGAGGGTTTTAGAGGGGAGGGGAGTGGGTGGATGGGTGAGCCTGGCGATGGGAGCGCAAGGATTGCATGGAGCACTGGGTATTATTACGCAAACAGTGAATCAGGGAGCACTGCATCAAACACTAATGATGGTGACTAACATAACATAATAAAAAAAAAAAGAGAGATAACACAATAGTAAAGTAGTAGAAGTTGAATAGACAAAGCCAAAAGACATTTTTTTAAATAATGGTCAACTTCATTATGCAACAGAATTGCAAAAAACAAAAACAAAAACAAAACAAAACATGACAAAAAACCCACAATGATACTAGTACATGGGCATTAAAATAGATAAATCAAAATCAGCTAATGCCAAGTTCTACGACAATTTCTTTATACGTTTATCTGTCAAGATTTTGCTCGTTTCCATGTCTTGGTTATTGTAACACTGCTATGAACACGGCAGTATGGTTATCTTTTTGAGATCACAAATTTATTTCCTTGGACTTATACCCAGAAATGGTATGTGTTCTCTCTCTCTCATGTTCTCTCCACCCCCCAATAAATAAATAAAATCTTTAAAAAAAGAAAAAAGAGAGAGGGGGGAACATTGCATACCTGTATCCGTGTTGTTTTTTTTTTTTAAACCAGCCAAGCAAATAAATTATCAGTCCCTATTCCACTGTTGTGCACACAGACATCAGCACCTGATATGGTTATCAGAGCCACTGTCTGACCCTGAGTGAAAATCTGTTCGACTCCAAGGCCAACATCCTTACTCAAACATAGCAAGAAGCTTCTTGGAGAGTAAGGGTTTGAGTCTCCTTCCCCAAGTGAGGTTTTTGAGGTATAGTTTTGTCTGGACTTACCCACATTACATCTGACAGTGGGGAGTCACACTAGCATTGTTATTCTCCTTTCTTTCTTTCTTTCTTTCTTTCTTTCTTTCTTTCTTTCTTTCTTTCTTTCTTTCTTTTTTATTTTTTTTTTAAAGATTTATTTATTTATTTGACAGAGAGAGAGAGAGAGATCACAAGTAGGCAGAGAGGCAGGCAGAGAGAGAGGAAGGGAAGCAGGCTCCCCTTGAGCAGAGAGCCCGAAGCGGGACTTGATCCCAGGACCCTGAGATCATGACCTGAGCCGAAGGCAGCCACCTGACTGAGATACCCAGGCACCCCCATAGCTATGCTTCTTAAATCAAAAAATACGTCAACTACATAAGACATTAATTACAGAGCATGATTTGCATGAGGTGTTATTTAGACCCAAATCACTTTGAGTCTATCCAACCAAGGGAAAATAAAGCAAAGCAAAAAAAACAAAAGCAAAAACAATGGAAATAAAAGCTTTTAAAATGGGGCACCTGGGTGGCTCAGCGGGTTAAAGCCTCTGCCTTCAGCTCAGGTCATGATCCCAGGGTCCTGGGATCCAGCCCCACTTCGGGCTCTCTGCTGAGCAGGGAGCCTGCTTCTTCCTCTCTGCCTGTTTCTTTGCCTACTTGTGATCTCTGTCTGTCAAAAAAAAATAAAATATTTTTTAAAAATAAATAAATAAAAAATAAAAGGGCAATCAGGGAAGATCAAAGATAATATATATTTTATGATATGGGAAAATCACAACTCTTTCAATGTTATCTACAGATGCGTAGTTTCTCTTCCCTTCCTGACAAAAATTAAGAAACAAACATTAATATTGAATAACATCAACTCTTAAAGTCTCTATATCTGAAGTTAATATACCTATAGACAACCTTAAGTGTTACATGAAGTTAAAGAATTAATGTAAACCAGTAGTCCAATCAATAATTTTCTTTTATTAAGCCAGGATGATCAAAATCAGAATAGACATGCAGTAGACATTTCAAACATGAAGTGCATTGGTTAACTTCTCTTTGATGATCTCTTCCAAAACCAGTGGCAAAATGTTTCCTTAAGCCAAAGGGAGACTACAGAGTCTACGTGCTCACAGACCAAGCCACCCATCTATGATTTTCTCCTGGTTTTGAAAGTCTTGTTCTAGCTTTTCTCACAGATCTGATGGGAGAAATCCCAAGTACAAAGAGGTTAAGCAGAACAAATTGTAGGCACATGCACACACCCAAAAACAGCCCTACCAGCCTATGTTGACACACAATCTGCCCACAGGCACTGACGGTACTTAATTTTGTTGCTTCCTCTATTTCTTTACACCCAATGAACCACAAATACAAACTGAAAGTACAGAAACTAAAATTAGATTTTAGATCATTTAAACCTGAGTCCTTGGAATAAGTTGCCCAGGTGACAAAATTTGAAGAAAATATTAATACAAAACAAAAGGGTATTTTCAATTAGCAAGAATCTGTACCTACTAAATCCCACTTAGATTTCTCTGGAAAGTGGAGCTGATACGGTAAAGCCTTTATTACCTGTAACTTCAGGTGGAATAATTACATTTTGTTCTAGAAAGTTGTTTCAAAATTAGTCAGTAATTGGTTCTGGCTCTGGGAAAGGAACACATGAGGATATTAACTTTTCATCTAAAGAAAAAGCCTGACTTTTTTTTTTTTTTAAAGATTTTATTTATTCATTTGACAGAGATCACAAGCAGGCAGAGAAGCAGGCAGAGAGAGAAGAGGAAGCAGGCTCTCTGCAGAGCAGAGAGCCGGAAGAAGGTCTCCATCCCAGGACACTGGGACCACGACCCTAGCCAAAGGCAAAGGCCTTAACCCACTGAGCCACACGGGCGCCCCGCCCAAGACATTTCTGCTTCAATTTTCTATTTCTGTTATATTAGTAAATCACTGGCAAGGAGATGGATGCCTCCATACTTTTCCTTAAGGATTCCTATTCATTAGAGGGAATGATGTACAATCTACCATATTACTGAAATGTTCAACGAACATGCATACTGCTTATAAAACCAGGCAATAAAGAAAAAGCAATATTTAAATGAAACACACAGAAGAAAATCACTCTCGAAATTTCATTATATAATCATACCTCTCAATTAAATTGGCTATCAGGTAAGTCCTTGAAAATTTAGGCATTCCTGTATTATTTTTGAGTCTCTCTCTCTCTCTTTCTCAAATCTATGTACCGATCTTGGGAAACAGAATCTTTACAGAGGCGATGAAATTAAAATGAAGATGTTAGAGTGAGCCCTAACCCAACATAAGTAGTATATTTATAAGAAGGGGAAATTTAGAAACAGACAAGTACATAGGGAGAACATCAAATGAAAACCAAAGCAGAGATTAGATTGATGATTCCATATGCCAAGGAAGGCCAAAGGTTGCCATCAAGCTATGAGAGTCATGGTAGAGAATCTACCTCACACGACTTAAAAGGGACCAACCCTGCCATGACTTTGATCTTGGACTTCTAGCCTCCAGAACTATGAGAAAACAAATTTTTGTTGTTTAAACCACCCAGCTTATGATACTTTGTTACAGAAGCTCTGTTTGACTCAGAGGCCATACTGGATTCAGTTTTCATAGTTTTACATAATGTCCTTTTTCTGTTCCTGGATCCCACATTACTTTTAGTTACCATATTAAGGCTGTTCTGGGTTGTGATAGTTTCACATATTTTTTTTTTTTAACCTTAACTGTTGTTTGTTTTTTTTTTAAGATTTTATTTATTTATTTGACAGAGATCACAAGTAGGCAGAGAGGCAGGCAGAGAGAGAGAGAGAGAGAGAGAGAGAGAGAGGAGGAAGCAGGCTCCCTGCCAAGCAGAGAGCTTAATTCGGGACTTGATCCCAGGATCCTGAGATCAGGACCCGAGCTAAAGGCGGAGGCTTTAACCCACTGAGCCTTGCAGGTGCCCCTTTACCTTAATTCTTTTGAGAAATAATGGCTATTTTGTAGGATTCTCCACTATTGGCATTTGTCTGGTTATTTTTCACATGGCTAGGCTGCTGTTATGGGTTTTGGGAAAGAAGACCATAGAGGTGAACTTTTTCATCCCATCAAAGCAACCTGAGTTTTATATACTATCGACATGCTTTATCACTATTGATGTTGACCTTGAAAAGCTGGGTGAAGGTGTTTGGTCAGATGTCCCCATTATAACATCACTCTTGTTTATCTACCTTTTCACACTATACACTTTGAAAGGAAGCCGTGTGCATCACTCACAGTTCACAAGTAGTAAGTTATGCTCCTGATGGCATAGTATTTACACAAAACTATTTAGAATTATCTGCTTGAGAGATTTGCCTCTTCTCCCCCACTTATTTGCTTATTCAAATACTCCGTTATATCCATAAGGACTCATGGAAGTTTATTTTACACCTTGGGCTATAACCCAATAGTAATTTATTTTATGATCCAAATTGTTCAACCTTGGGCGATTGGAGCTCTTTCAGTTGGTTCTTGTGTACCTTTGACAGATCTGTATCAAGGGGGTGTTTGTGTGTATGTGTGTGTGTTTTACTTCCTTACTTTCTGGCACTTATTAGATGCTCCCAAATCATCTTGTATAGTCCTTGTTCCAGTGTTAAAATCAGCCATTGTGCAAGGATATTTGGTTCCTTTCTTTAGAAACCAACTTATGGGCACTAAGTAATGCTCATTGCTACTGAAAGGTCATTACTTTCAGACTACCCCAGCTGACAGCACACACACACACACACACACACACCAAAAAAAGGGGTTGTGTGTTCGAACCCATGCATGCACAACTTTTTGTGATTATTTTGACAGGTAATCATCTGTATCTATATTAAGTTTATTATGAGTTCTTACTGATGTCTCTCCAACTCCAGTCCATCGCCACCTTTCAAACCTCTGCCCCAATCTGTAACTCCATTACAACAGTTCAAAATATGGCTCCTAACATCCACCATTCACTTACTTCATTGTTTATTTCTATTACACGTGTATAGCAGCCTCAGAATTAACTAATACCTCGGAAGGAAACAGCTTTATTAACTAGAGTTTGTTGCATATGTGCAGTTCCTCTTGACTTTAGACTTAGACCCTCCACTCACATCCCAAGTTACTTGGTCAGCACCTTTTACACCCCTCCCCTTAAGAGAGCTTGTTCCACACATTTGTAATACAGTTAAAGTCTCTTGTCGTAATCTGCATTCTTTTATGGAATCCCCCCAATCTTCTACATAAATTTGTATATATTAATATTTATTCTTTGTGCTTTAAAGTCCTAAGAGTTCTGACAAGTGCATAATGTCATGTGTTGACTATTACAATATCATACTGAATATTTTATCTAAAAACAAAACAAACAAACAAAAAAAAAAACCACCAAAACTTTGTTTCACTTATTTAACCTCAATCCCTTCCTCTGAGTCTCTGGCAATCACTTCTGTTTTTATAATGTCTTTATGCTTTCCAAAATATTCCATAATTGCAATCATACAGCATGTAGGCCCTTTGGACCTTTTGTTTTCTTACTGTTAAGAGTTGTGAGTGTATTTTGGATACAAATCCTTTCTGAGATAAATGTTTTATTAAGACTTTGAAGCATCTCTAGAGTTACAGGAGAGCTATGAATTATAATGTATGTTTTAAAGGAAATTTTAAGAAATACTTAAGAAAATAAATGGACAATTCTTCAATCACTGCAATCTACTTATACTAACAAAAATGTGTGAAAAGAAATATG
Source organism: Mustela nivalis (assembly GCF_964662115.1). NCBI lineage: Eukaryota > Metazoa > Chordata > Mammalia > Carnivora > Mustelidae > Mustela > Mustela nivalis. The sequence continues at coordinate 40,188,292 of NC_139022.1, read as the reverse complement.
CTCAATATTTAAAATATTTAAAATATGATAAAGCTATAACACTATAGAAAAATTTATTTTGGGGGGACACCTGGGTGGCTCAGTGGGTTAAGCCTCTTCCTTTGGCCCAGGTCATGATCTCAGGGTCCTGGGATCAAGCCCTGAATCAGGCTCTCTGCGCAGCAGGGAGTCTGCTTCCCCCTCTCTCTCTGCCTGCCTCTCTGCCTCTTTGTAATCTCTCTCTCTCTGTCAAATAAATACATAAAATCTTTAAAAAATGTATTTTTTGACTAAGTAAAAACAAAGTTACCATTTTTCTGTGCCATTTCTCATGCTCTATAACAGAAAAAAGTGACATTTTAATTCCTTCAAATGATAGTAGATAAAAGTTGATAAATAATAAAATCAAAGAGCTATTGCACATGAGGCATGGAACATAGAGCCCAGTGAGAGTAAGCCTTGATAAATATTTCCTCTTATTATTTTCACTTATTACAAAAGCCATATTCATATAAAATATAATTTAAGATAGAAAAATTGGCTGAACACATTTCATAATAAATAAAAGCCATTTTCATTACTTTTGCACCAAATTTGATTCTAAAAAGAGTTACTTACCTCAGTGTGTAACTACAAATAGCCACCATATAAAACATTACTAGATCAACAGGTTAATGAAGTTAACAATGAACTTACTAACAAGGTAAATGAAATATAGTTTTCCATTCTAAGTTCATTTGAAATCACCCCTTCCCTTTAACTAGTAAATCTTAGATTAGTGATAAATTTTTACTCTAATGAAGCCATTAAAAACATCACAGAATGATTATGAAGATGAAAAACACAACTTTCTACAAGTTCCTTTTTTCCTACTCAAATCCAGAAACTAGAAATACCATTTTCTCTCTATGCCTATAATTCATGAATGTTATCAAAATCAAAACTGTAAGAGGCTTATATTTATAGCACATTAGACATGGTCAACTCCCAAGACATAGAATCTCAATTTACCTGGTATCATTCCACAATTATAAATTTATTATTTAATTTTAAATGAGAAATATCATGACCTTACATTTTGAGAATATTCATGTCAAAGGAGTTTCTATGATTAATAAAATGATGGTAACCAACAAATTAAGTCCTCGTGTCCAAACACTACAATTTCTCTTGTACTATACAGCCAAAAAAAAAAAAAAAAAGTTAGTGGTACCAGTTTTCACCCAAGGCAAACTGTGCCTATCCAAAATATTTTTTAATTGTAATGAAATGTGAACAAATGAAATTTAACTGATTTTACCTGAAATGGGCTCATTCATTCCTGGTATTAACAGCTAGCCTTAAGCTCTCCCACTCTAAGAAGACACATGCTTAGAATGCCTTAAATGACATGGTTTATTGTAAACTGTATTAGGAAACAAGGGAATTAGCATAACAGAGGCAAAGATAGCTCTCAATAGTTTATTATCACGAAGACTGAATTCATCTATTTTTTTGTCTTTCTGTTTTAAAAGAAAGATAATGATACAAACTGAGGAGCTAATACTTACTGAAGACAAGTGCAGTGCTCTCTGCCTGTATCACCTGTGAGGTCTTAGAGACAAGCCAACAACTTTACTTTGCAGATGAGAAAAAGCCAAGTTAAAGAAATAAAGAAATCTGTCCTACTAACCCCACTAGGGATGGCAGACTCAGGATTTCCACCCTGTGGTGTTCCTCCAGATATACTCTCTACTCTCTATGCCATTCTATTCTTTTGTTTCTTGATTTCCTACAGCATTTCCATCTAGAATAGTTGCACCCTCTTTTCTAGCTCAGGGCGTCTGATTACTGAAGCAGAAAGTTTTGACTCATATATTTTAATGTCACACTCAGTCTTTTTATCACCAGCCATATGGAGTTAGTAATAAGATTAAAGATACAGTCTTCCTGCTGAGGGAGAAAACTCTTGTCTTTTGCTGGAGTGTGACTTATGTCAGGCCACTAAAATAGAAGGTCACCTCTAAAAATATTCTTGTTAATAAAGATGAACCCCACCTTAAACTAGCATCATGTTGTGTGTTAACTGACAGGAACTTAAAACTTGAAAAAAAAAACAAAACCAGAATAAAACAAAAGTAAACCTAAATCTCATGTCAGAACGCATACAATTAAGTAAATAACTTTTATACTGAAATGACAATACTAATAGTTCCTACTTGGGAGCATTACATGAACTCATTGTGCGTGAATGCACTCTGCTCAGTGATTGCCACATAGTAGGTCTGCGTAAGCGACTCTTACATTTTCATTGTCATCATCATCTTGGTAGGCTGAGGTCTGACCAGGCTGAATTTTTAAAAAGTATTTCTATTTTTAATATGTCTATATTAACATGTATAATTAGTATATATAATACACATAGTTGATCCCTGAACAATGCAGAGGTTAGGGGTGACAATCCTCCCTCATTAAAAATCCACATATAACTTTTGACTCCCCCCGAAACTTAACTATTACCATCCTACAGTTGACGAGAAGCCTTACTGATAACATAAAGTCAATTAATGCACCGCTTGTAGGTTACATGTATAGTATATTGGATTCTAATAATAAAGCAAGCTAGAAAAAGGGATGTATTAAGAAAATTATAAGAAGGAGAAAATACCTTTACAGTACTGCACTGTATTTATTTTAAAAATTCCATGTAGGAATGGACCCATGAAGTTCATACATGTTGTTCAAGGGTCAGCTGTGTGAATATATAGGTATGTGTGTGTGTATATGTATGTGTATGTGTGCATATGTATGTGTGCAGTTATGTGTATATGTAGGTATCATATATGTGTGTGTATCATGTATATGATATCATGTATATGTGTATGTGTATATCATACATGTGTATGTGTATATACATGCATGGGTTTGTGTGTTTTTGTGTAGGTGTGTATGTGTGTGTATACAGGTATGTGTGTATGTAAGCATGTGTGCATGTGCATATATGCATGTGTATATATGTGTATCTATGTGTGTATTATGGGTATGTGTGTATACAGCATTAAGACAAACTTCAGCCTCCTATGTCCTTATTTCCAACCACATCACCATACTGAAATTATATTTCCACAGGTGAGTGACTGATCAACTGTCAGATTCAAAGGCCATTTCTTATTCCCTCCACTTCCAGACTTCTTTAGAACATTGGATGCACGTCAACCCATTTTTCTTGAACCTCTTGTGTTTAAACCCCTCCACAGCAGGCTGACCTCTCACATACACTCTTTCATCACATCACTTCTTTGCTGAAAACCATTAACGTTTCCTTGTTGATTCATGGAAACATTAAAAAATCCTTACTTGGCCATCCTTCATAATGTTATCTGAACTTGCCTTTAACAATTTCAGAACAAAAGAGACAAAAGTGCCACACTGTGACTTCATGTCACATGCATAAGCAGCATGTCTCTGGTTCTCTCTATGACAAAATATATAATTACCCATTATTAGAACCTCTTCTTTCTCTCTCCTCTGTTTTTTTCTTTTTTTAAGATTTTATTTATTTATTTGGGGTGCCTAGGTGACTCAGTGGGTTAAAGCTGCTGCCTTGAGCTCAGGTCGTGGTTTTGGGTCCTGGGATAGGGGCCTGTGTCGGGCTCTCTGCTCAGTGGGGAGCCTGCTTCCTCCTCTTTCTCTCTGCCTGCCTCTCTGCCTACTTGTGATCTGTCTGTCAGATAGATAAATATAATCTTTAAAAATATTTTTATTTATTTATTTGAGTGATAGAGAAATCACAAGCACGGGGGAAGGGTAGAGGGCGAAGCAGACTCCCTGATGAGCAGGGAGCCTGATGTGGGGCTCGATCCCAGGACCCTATGACCTGAGCCGAAGGCAGATGCTTAACCGACTGAGCCACCAAGGGACTCTTTTGGCTTTCTAACTGAAGCTTCTCAGTGATTATTTTGAGCTGAGTTAAGTATTTGTATAATACTATTTCCCCTACTTGAGCTAACTTGACATACAGCCACAAATAAGTACAAGCTTATAACCAAATACCATTCTGAACCAGATATAAGAGAAATCTCACATTCATGACTTTGGACACATTAGTGAGCTCCATCTTAACTGGGACACAATCCAAGGATGTACATTTTGCCAATCGTTGGTCTCAAAAATGGCTGTGATTTCCCAGGGTTATATATATTTTTTACTGTTTAGGTTTTTTTTTATTTTGTTGTCATTGTTGTTGTCTAACTCTAACTAAGTTAGTTTGACATAAGCACAAACATGTCTGGTCATCGCAAAGACAGTGGAAGAAGATGTTTTCAAAGCTTAAGTGTATAGAACCTCACTGTTCCTCTCAGCATTCGAATCAAAAATAAAACACAGGTTATGAGGAAAGATTTTCTGTCATTCTATGTTATTTCCATTATTTGAAGAACCCCACATTATCTCCATTGCTATTATTTTCCAGTTTCTTATCATGGCTTTCCAGGTATAATCTGGAAGTAATATATATTTCTAACTTACTTCACATGGGCTTTTATCTTGACTAATATTGCCCCAGAGTAGGCAATTCTTTTTCAAAATGATACACTCTCTTGCTGGAATTTTCCATAATGGCTTCCTAGAACAAAAATCCTAAATGATACATGATGATGATCACTTTAACAGTCTTAAATTAGCACTGATTTTTCCACATCCATCGGAAGATTTACATTAAAATATTCCAAGCTTCTTCAGGAAGATTCAGTTCTTCCTGGCACTGCACAATTTTGATGACAGCAGAGAAATCCTTAAATCACCTAAATAAAAAGGACACTGGAGTTAAATGCCTACAATCCTGGGGAAGTAAACTTAAATGGATATTTCACAAGGAAATGGGGGAAAAAAAAAAGAAGTAAAGCCCACCTCCTGGGTCTGTATAAATATTAGAATGCTAACTCATCCCCTAAAAAAAAGCAACATGGGATTAGCAATCCCACACCACTGTTCACTAGATTCTCTCTGGTTCTCTTTTTAAAAGCTCTCATAATGGGGGGGCTCAGTGGGTTAAAGCTCCCGGAAACTTTTAAGATCAGAGAGAAAGAGTATATGTTCATATTTGGAATAGTCCTAATCAAGAATATTTTATTTAAGGGACACCTGGGTGGCTCAGTAGGTTTAAGTCTCTGCTTTCAGCTCAGGTCATGATCTCAGGGTCCTAGGATCAAGCCCCGCATCGGTCGGGCTCTCTGCTCAGTGGGGGCGCCTGCTTCCCCCTCTCTCTGCCTGCCTCTCTACCTATTGGTGGTCTCTCTGTCTCTCTGTCAAATAAATAAATAAATAAATCTTTAAAAAAAGAATATTTCATTTAAAATTACTTTTATGGATTTTGAGAGGCGATATACCTGCAAAAAAAGTAAATTTTAAACTACAAATTTAAACCAAGTGGCACTGAATATGCTAATAGGTTTAAACTAGAGGTAATCCTAAATTCTACGGAGTTTGTAATTTGCTTTAAATTCTATCTGGATGAATTAATAACTTGCCTTAACATGCTTTTACACTAAATTTTGAAAAAAATAAAAAGTTAAAACTGAATACACTTTTTCCAGGTGCTCTTTGGCCACTCAGTTAACAGCTAATTTGTTTTAAATTCCTACAAAAATAGGTAACCAAACAAAATAATGTTGTTAAAGGCTTTGCTGTGGAAGTCACCAAATTTTTCACAACAAAAATGAATGAAAAATGATTTAGACTATGAACTATGTTGATTTGTATGCATTTTCTCTGGTTTCAAACATGTTCTCATTTTTATTACATTATGAGGTTAGGAAAGAAATTTTTCAGAGATCCTTTCTCAACAACAAGTCCATATAAGACTATACAAGAAAATTTGACTTGAAATTAGACTTTGGAAAATTTCAGCTTGAAAATACCATCTGGTACTTTTCCACTATTTATTTCCCACAACAACAACAAAAATTCAGAAGAGCAGTATTGCATATGTAGCTTTCTTTTTTTAAAATACTTTTTGGTGATAAACAAAGCTCCTTCTACCTATTGTTGCTGCTTGAAAATAAATTTTTATAGTTTAAACATAAATGACAGAGTACCTGGGGGGCTCACTTGGTTAAGTGTCTGCTTTTAACTAGGTCATGATCCTAGGGTCCTGGGATCAAGCCCAGCATCGGGTTCCCTGCTCAGCGAGGAGCCTATTTTTCCTTCTCCCTGCCACTCCTCCTTGCTTGTGCTCTCTCTCTCTTTCTGAAGTAAGTAAATAAAAATCTTAAAAAAAAAAAAAAACTTATGTTCTTTAATATTAATTATTTTACATTACAGGGGTAATATATCAGTATAGGTATTCTTTTTTTTTTTTTTAAAGATTTTATTTATTTATTTGACAGAGAGAAATCACAAGTAGTCGGAGAGGCAGGCAGAGAGAGAGAGAGAGGGAAGCAGGCTCCCTGCTGAGCAGAGAGCCCGATGCGGGACTCGATCCCAGGACCCTGAGATCATGACCCGAGCCAAAGGCAGCGGCTTAACCCACTGAGCCACCCAGGCGCCCCAGTATAGGTATTCTTATCAACTTTCAAAACAAGATAGGAAAAACTTAATGAGAATTTTAACACATTCTTTGACAATCTAAAATAAATACTTTAATTATCCTAACTATAATTTTCTGTGTCATTGTTTCTTTAATCTTTTAGGTATCAAATAAAATATCCAAAATCAATTTCAAATCTCTGGTCAAACTGATTAAAAACAAACTTTGGAGGCTTTATTTTAGTTTTTTCTTTTTAAGATAAAACAAAGTTATGGTTACAAAGTAATGTAAATGTTAATAGCATTATATTATTTCTTTGCACTATTCAGAACAAGAACATCATAAATAACTCTGCCATTGGATAAAAGATCTATAACTTCTCTGTTTCCACGCCTTCAAATATCAAACAAAAAAAAAATTGTGAGAGTAGCTTATTAGCTTATTATGAATAATAATCAATAGTTTAAAAACAAGTTTTTAACAGGTTTTTAACAAGTTTGTAATAGTTTAAAAAGAATTTTTTCCCCACATAGAGATGGAAAATAATTTATGTGACATAAATGAAGTATTCAAGCTCCTAATATAAAAATTTGTCCTATTGGGGCACCTGGGTGGCTCGGTGGGTTAAAGCCTCTGCCTTTGGTTCAGGTCATGACTCTAAGGTCCTGGGATGGAGGCCCACATCAGACTCCCTGCTCAGCAGGGAGCCTGCTTCCTCCTCTCTCTCTGCCTGCCTCTCTACTTACTTGTGATCTCTGTCAAATAAATAAAATCTTTTAAAAATTTTTTGTCCTATTTAATTTCAAGTTAAATTGTGTTTTACTTCATTTGAGTTCTCTAGTTTCCTCTATAAATTCTTGATTTTTCTACATTTAAGCATCAAGTGTACATACAAGTACCCAGAGACTAACCATTATGCAATTTTGAAAAGTTAAAATTAGCAAACATGAATATGGATATAAATTCCTTAATGCCAAAAACAATGCCTCTAAGAAATATTCTGTATTAATAGGTACTTGAGCCAAATGAAGTTTTATTTTATTTCATTTTTTACAGATTTTATTTATTTGACAGAAAGATCACAAGTAGGCAGAGAAGCAGGCAGAGAGAGAGAGGAGGAAGCAGGCTCCCCACTGAGCAGAGAGCCTGATGCGGGGCTCCATCCCAAGACCGAGATCATGACCTGAGCCAAAGGCAGAGGCTTTAACCCACTGAGCCACCCAGGTGCCCCCAAATGAAGTTTTATATGTGTGATTCAAAAAAATATTCTGATGTTCTTGTGATATTCTAATTAAACAGTAACAGCAGTTCACAGTATTGGGTTACCTGTTTCAGCATAGAGTTGTAAAAAAATTTCAGTTTAGAGCTGCAAAGAGCATAGCTCCCACCACAATGAGAGAGAAATTGACAAAATGCAAGTTAAATACTTTCCTTGAAATCTTCAGAAAAATGAACTCACAGGGTGAATGATTAACCTGAAATCTAGAGGGTGACAGGCACTTGTAGGAAGAAATGGCTGTCACCCAACTAAATGGTGCCAAATGACAGATGCTGCCAAATGACACCTAAGCAAGTAAGAAGAGTGAGCTTCCTCACTTCCTCCCTTCCTCCTTCCTTCTTTCCTTCCTTTCTTCCTTTTTTAAACATGTTGTCAAGCTGAGTATGAGCTAGCATGAGACTGTGAGGTCCTTTGGGCTGTAGACAAAGAGCATTCCTACATTCTAACAGAATTTCTCTGCACAAAGACACCAGGGAAGATCAGAAAGTACTGAGGACCCACAATAATGACTACAGAAGGGAAGCACTAGCCACTAGCTAAGTTTCCAAAGAAAATTCAAGACCCAGATGTTTTCACTTTGAATTTGATGGAACACTGAAAGAAAAATTTATACCACATTAATATAAACTTCTACAAAAAGTAGAAGAACTAGAAACTTTTCCAAATCATTAATGAAGTCAACTTTACCTCAATACCAAGACTCAATAACTGCTTTTGATTAGAGACCTACTTAAAGACACAGGAATTTCTCAACAAAAGAGCATCAAATCAAATTTAGAATCAACATTCAAAAATCACTAAGTATTTACCATATTAACATATGAAGAAAAGCTATATGAGTATCTCAATAGATGCAGAAAAGTGTCTGACAAAATTCAGCATCTGTTTGTAATAAAAAAAAATTGGCAAAGTAGAAATAGAAAAGTCTCAACTTAATCAACATTGAACCAAAATTAAAACTAATATCATACATAATGGGAAAACAATGTACTTTTCGACCATAATTGGGATCAAGGTAAGAATGTCTTCTCTTATTGCCCCTATTCAACACTGTACTCAAAGTCCCAGATAACGCAATAAAAAGTAACAAAGCATACATATTGGAAAGAGAGACATAATCCCATCTCTAAAGATGACACAAGTTAGTCTTTGTAGAAAATTCAAAAGAATGTATACAAAATGTATACAAAAGCTGCTAGGACAAATTTATGATGTTAGCATGTTTTTAGGATACAAAGCCAATATACGAAACTCAAGTTTTGTATCAGCACCGAAATGCTGGAATATGAAATACAAAAAAATCTGGCAATGAAATCACAGAGATGATACCAAAGGCACAACCCATGAAAGAAATAACTGATAAGCTAGACTTCATTAACATTCAAAGCTTCTGCTCTGATAAGACAATGTCAAGAGAATTAGCAAATAAGCCACAGACTGGAAGAAACGATTTTTAAAAGACACATCTGATAAAGGACTCTTATCTAAAATACACAAGTAATTCTTCAAGTTCAACCATAAGAGAACCACCAACAGAATATAAAAAAAAAAAAAAAAAATGAACCAAAAACCTTAATAAACCCCACACTGAAGAAGAAACATAAATGGCAAATAAGCATGTTAAGAGATGTTCCACATCATATGTCATCAAGGAAATGCAAATTAAAACACCAATAAGATACCACCCCACACATACTAGAATGGCCAAAGTCTGGACCACTTGCCACACCAAATGCTGGCAAGGATATGGAACAACAGGAACACTTGTTCCCTGGTGGTGGGAATGCAAAGTGATACAGCCACTTTGGAGGACAGTATGGTAATTCCCTACAAAACTGAATATACTCCTATCAGATGATTCAGTAAGTGTGCTCCTTGGTATTAACCCAAATGAGTTGAAAACTTATGTTTACAAAAGAGCCTGCATATAGATGCTTAGAGCAGATTTATTCATGATTGTCCAAGCTTGGAAGCTACTTAGGTGTCCTTCAGTAAATGATACATCATTCAGCATTATCTGATATTAAAAAGAAATGAGCTATCAAGTCACGCAAAGATATGGAAGAAACCTAAATGAGTATTGCTAAGTGAAGGAACCCAATCTGAAAAGACTACATACTGTACAGTTCCAACCATGTGACATTCTGGAAAAGGCCAAACTATGAAGAGCATAGTAGATGAGCAGTTGATAGGAGTTAAGGAAGAGGAAGGCAGAGCACAAAGGATTTTTCAGAGAGTGAAAATACTCTGTGTAATACTATAATGATTGATACATGTCATTATACATTTTTCCAAACTCTTAGAACATGAAATACCAAGACTGAACACTAAAGTTAACAATGGTCTTTGGATAAATAAAATACATCAATGTAGGTTCACCAACCGTAACAAATATACCATCCAGTGGGTCATGTTCATAATGGGTGAAGCTATACATGAGTGAGGGTATGACAATGTATCTTCCTCTTAATTTGACCTAATTTTGTCTAAAAAATTTTTTTACCTAATTTTGTCTAAAAAATTCAGTCGTTAAAAAACAAACAAAGCACCAAAAGAAGTGAAGCACTTATATATAAATCATACAGGTTATGTGCAGGACTTATAAGCTGAAAACTATAAAATATTCCTGAAAGAAATCTAGAAGACTTATATAGAATAACATACCATTTTCATGAGCTGTAAAGACTCAAAGCTGTTTAGAGGCCATTCTCCCCTAACAGACCTGTATATTCAATGCCATCCCAATCAAAACCAAAGTGGGCTTTTTAGTGGGAAAAATTTTTTAACTTTTTTCTAAAATTCATATGGAAATGCACAATATCTAGAATAGCCAAAATAACTTTGGGGGATAGAGGGAAGCACAAAGTTACATGACTAACCCTACCTTATTTCAAGACTTATTACAAAGTTACAATAATCGAAACAATGTAGTATTTGTGTAGGGACAGAGAAATAGATCAATGTGATAGACAATAGAAGGCAGACACATTCTTAGATAACTGATTTTCCACAGAGGTACAAAGAAGGGTCTTTGTAATGAATAGTGCTGGAACATTTGGATATTAAATAGAAAAAAAAAGAAAGAAGGAAAAGAGTTTCAATCTATATAATACATCATACACAGAAGTTACTAATTACTAATTACAAAGCCTAAAACTCGAAGACTTCTTACCAGAAAGTATTACATTTTTGTGGCCTTGGGTTAGAGAAATATTTCTTAGGTGTACATCAAAACTATAATTCATAAAAGAACTACTTGATAAACAGGACTTACGGGGCACCTGGGTGGCTCAGTCATTAAAGAGACATCTGCCTTCAGCACTGGTCATGATCCCAGGGTCCCGGGATTGAGCCACACATCAGCCTCCCTGCTCAACCGCAAGCCTACTTCTCCCTCTCCCACTCCTCCTGCTTCCTGCTTGTGTTCCTTCTCTATCAAATAAATAAATAAAATCTCTAAAAAAAAAAAAAACAAAAACAAAAACAAAAAAACAGGACTTAAAAATATTAAAAACCTTCTGCTTTTTGAAGATAAATGAATTGAGACAGAATTGAAAGATAAGGCCCACCTTTGACAAAATCCAGCAACCATTCCTGATTAAAATGCTTCAGTGTATAGGGATAGAGGGAACATTCTTGAACTTCATAAAATCTATCTATGAAAAACCCACAGTAAAATATCATCCTCAATGGAAAAAAGCTCACAGCCTTTCTGTTGAGATCAGGAACACGACAAGGATGCCCACTCTCACCACTCTTGTTCAACATAATATTAGAAGTCCTAGCAATAGCAATCAGACAACAAAGAGAAATAAAAGGTATCCAAATTGGCAATGAAGAAGTCAAACTCTCTCTCTTCGCAGATGACATGATTCTTTATATGGAAAACCCAAAAGACTCCACCCCCAAACTATTAGAACTCATACAGCAATTCAGTAACATGGCAGGATACAAAGTCAATGTACAGAAATCAGTGGCTTTCTTATGCATTAACAATGAAAATACAGAAAGGGAAATTAGAGAATCAATTCCATTTACTATAGCACCAAGAACCATAAGATACCTGGGAATAAACCTAACCAAAGAGGCAAAGGATCTGTACTCGAGGAACTACAGAACACTCATGAAAGAAACTGAAGAAGATACAAAAAGATGGAAGACCATTCCATGCTCTTGGATTGGAAGAATAGACATTGTTAAAATGTCTATACTGCCTAGAGCAATCTATACCTTTAAAGCCATTCTGATCAAAATTCCACCAGTATTTTTCAAAGAGCTGGAGCAAATAATCCTAAAATTTGTATGGAATCAGAGGAGACCCCGAATTGCTAAGGAAATGTTGAAAAAGAAAAACAAAACTGGGGCATCGCATTACCTGATTTCAAGCTATACTAAAAAGCTGTAATCACCAAGAGAGCATGGTACTGGCATAAAAACAGACACATAGACCAGTGGAACAGAGTAGAGAGCCCAGATATGGACCCTCAACTCTATGGTCAAATAATCTTCGACAAAGCAAAAAAATATATGCAGTGGAAAAAAGTCTCTTCAATAAATGGTGCTGGGAAAATTGGACAGCTATGTGTAGAAGAATGAAAACTGACCATTCTCTTACACCACACACAAAAGACCTAAATGTGAGACAAGAATCCATCAGAATCCTAGAGGAAAACATAGACAGTAACCTCTTCGATATCAGCCACAGCAACGTCTTTCAAGATTTTCAAGCAATTTCTTCCTTTCCAAAGACAAAGGAAACAAAAGTGAAAATGAACTTTTGGGAGTTCATCAAGATCAAAAGCTTCTGCACAGCAAAGGAAACAATCAACAAAACAAAGACGCAACCCACGGTATGGGAGAAGATATTTGCAAATGACAGTACAGACAAAAGGTTGGTATCCAGGATCTATAAAGAACTTCTCAAACTCAACACACACAAAACAGATAATCATGTCAAAAAATGGGCAGAAGACATAAACAGACACTTCTCCAATGAAGACATACAAATGGCTATCAGACACATGAAAAAATGTTATCATCCCTAGCCATCAGGGAGATTCAAATTAAAACCACATTGAGATACCACCTTACACCAGTTAGAATGGCCAAAATTAGCAAGACAGGAAACAACATGTGTTGGAGAGGATGTGGAGAAAGGGGAACCCTCTTACACTATTGGTGGGAATGCAAGTTGGTGCAGCCACTTTGGAGAACAGTGTGGAGATTCCTCAAGAAATTAAAAATAGAGCTGCCCTATGACCCGGAATTGCACTACTGGGTATTTACCCCAAAGATACAGATGGACTGAAAAGAAGGGCCATCTGTACCCTAAAGTTTATAGCAGCAATGGCCACGGTCGCCAAACTGTGGAAAGAACAAAGATGCCCTTCAACAGATGAATGGATAAGGAAGATGTGGTCCATATACACTATGGAATATTATGCCTCCATCAGAAAGGATGAATACCCAACTTCTGTAGCAATATGGACAGGACTGGAAGAGATTCTGCTAAGTGAAATAAGTCAAGCAGAGAGAGTCAATTATCATCTTATTTGCGGAGCATAACAAATAACATGGAGGACATGGGGAGATGGAGAGGAGAAGGGAGTTGAGGGAAACTGGAAGGGGAAGTGAACCATGAGAGACTCTGGACTCTGAAAAACAACCTGAGGGTTTTGAAGGGGCAGGGTTTGGGAGTTTGGGGAAGACAGGTGGTGGGTATTAAGGAGGGCATGTATTACATGGAGCACTGGGTGTGGTACATAAACAATAAATTCTGTTATGCTAAAAATAAATAAATAAATAATTTAAAAGAAAAAGAAAGAAAGAAAGATAAGCCCCTATTTGGGAGTCTGAAAACACACTTTTTCTTTTTCAAAATTGAACAGCTATAGTAGTAAAAAATATAATCCAAGTCAGAAGTGTTTATTACAAACAAGTGTGTGAAGAGAGAGGAAGAAATAGAGGAAGTTCACATTTCTTATTTTCAAGAAAATAACTACAAAAATAGGTCATATTATTTGCCACATAAAATGTTTTTAAGATTATAATAGAAGTTTCTCTATCTCATATCCTCTGATAACTAGAAAATTAAAAAAAATAAAAAATTTAGAAACAACCAGTTACAAAAATGAACTTTTTTAGAAATTAAGAAATATGCTTACAAAAATTACTTAGTTCCCCCGGGGGTTTGGGAGAAGGGGGTGGGATTATGGACATTGGGGAGGGTATGTGCTTTGGTGAGTGCTGTGAAGTGTGTAAACCTGGTGATTCACAGACCTGTACCCCTGGGGATAAAAATATATGTTTATAAAAAATAAAAAATTAAAAAAAAATTACTTACTTCAAAAAAATTACTCAGCTCAAAGCTAGGATTAAAATAATAGGTACAGGGGTGCCTGGGTGGCTTAGTCAGTTAAGCGTCTGTCTTCATTTCAAGTGATGATCCTGGGGTCCTGGGATTGAACCCCTTGCTCAGGGGGGAGTCTGCTTCTCCTTTTGCCCCTCTTCCCTGCTCATGCTTTCTCTCTCACTCTCTCGATCGTGATCTCTCTCTCCCAAATAAATAAAATCTTAAAAAATAATAAGTACAAATGACCTGAAAGCCAAGGAAAATCATCATAATTAATGACAATACTAATAGAGCACAGCAAAATCTATTGTCAGTGAAAAATTTAGGCCCACAAAAGTCTTCAATTCTAAAGAAGAAAATAATATCAAAAAGAATACCCACTGGGAAAAAAAATCAGTTAAATAAACCAAAAGGAAATTAAACAAGGAATTAATGAAGGAAAAAAATCTGAGATTAATGAACTAGAAAGCCACATACCTGTACATGAAGACACACACACACACACACACACACACAAAGAATGTCTACATTTAAATACTGTTTCTTTTAAAATATAAAAAAAATGGGGCACCTGGGTGGCTCAGTGGTTCAGCCTCTGCCTTCGGCTCAGTTCGTGATCTTAGGGTCCTGGGATAGAGCCCCGCATCAGGCTCTCTGCTCAGTAGGGAGCCTGCTTCCCACCCCCCCTCTCTCTGCCTGCCTCTCTGACTACTTGTGATCTCTGTAGAATAAATAAATAAAATCTTTAAAAAATAATAAAAATAAAAATAAAAATAAAATACCAAAAAAAAAAAAAAAAAGACAAACCCAAACAAACTCTAGAAAGATGTTTAGAAGCTGAGGATTATGAAATAGACAATAAAATAGTTCATATTTGGAATATGAAAAAAAATTAATTGAAGACTTAAGAGAGATCACAAAAGTTAGAAGAAAAAAAGGACGTCTAACTTTCTGGTAAGCAAACATATAAATAAATAAATAAATAAATAAAACCCTGAGGAAACAAAATATATCCCATACATTTTTTTTCTCCCAAGATAGAAAACTTGATTGGTTCAATTCATACATAATCCATATATTTATCATATGGATGGATAAAGATCTATCACTAACAGTTACCTAAATGGAGAATAGATTTAAGGAGAGAACTGGGAGAAGCTGAGATGACTCCCACAAAATAGGAGAGGTACAGATGAGAGAGGTTAGATGACTGAGGACCTAAAACTTCCAGCAGAGGGCCACCTGGCCGGCTCAGTAGGTTGTATGTGCCTGGGGCTCAGGTTCTGGGATGAAGCCCTGCCTGGGTCTCTTGCTCAGTGGGGAGTCTACTTCTCCCTCGTCCCCTCCCCTCACTCATACATGCATGTGCACTCTCTCTCTCTCTCAAATATAATAAATAAAATCTTTTAAAAACAAAAACAAAAAACTTCCAGCAATGGTCAGTAACAAAGTGTGGTTTAGCCAAGCAGAAGACATAACAAGTAAATATGAAGGGTATATATATTTTTAAGATTTTATTTATTTATTTGTCAGAGAGAGAGAAAGAGAGCACAAGCAGGGGGAGCAGCAGGCAGAGGGAGAAGCAGACTTTCCGAGGAGTAGGAAGTCCGATGCGGGGCTTGATCCCAGGACCCTGAGATCATGACCTGAGCTGACGGCTGATTTTTAACCAACCGAATCATCCAGGTATCCCTACAAAGGTCATATTCTTTAACACAATCAAACCTGAGAGCATTGTTTCAGATCTACTACATTGACATAAGTCCAATCAACACCAGATGACTTTTTTAAGTACATGAATACAATGCCTTATGGATCTGACAGAGGGAGAGATCCTCCCTGGTTTGGAGAATTCTTCACTATTTGATCCAGGGAATCAATTCAATCTCCTCAAGGTAGAAAATCCCATTTATTTTCCTGAGTGACAAGGTCCCGTTGGCCTGCAGTATAAAATGTGACTACTTGTCGGTTGAAGCCGACATTGATAGAGATAATGTCAAATTTCATGAAATCACTGTGCTTGGCCTTTGGATCATTTGTACAGATCGGATGTCAAGAGTGGACTCAGAACAACTGCAGGACATTGGAACCCAAGAGGAAGTTTTACATAAATAAAAATCTCATAAGCTTGGATAGCAGGTAATTATGATTAATTCCATAAAATGTCACAATAAGAAGAAAATACAGCTGGGATTTTTCGATCTGCCAACAATTTTCTGGTTCTGCTATGTTCCCATCATTGTTTTCCTATTAAAAATAGGAAGGGGTGGCTGGGTGGCTCAGTGGGTTAAGCCTCTGCCTTCAGTCCGGGTCATGATCTCAGGGTCCTGGGATCAAGCCCCACACTGGGCTCCCTGCTTAGCAGGGAGTCTACTTCCCCCTCTCTCTCTGCCTGCCTCTCTGCCTACTTGTGATTTCTCTCTCTTTCTCTGTCAAATAAATAAATAAATCTTAAAAAAAAAAAAATGGACAAAGATTTTTCCAAATCAGAGAATCATGGGCAGTCTGAACAGAAAGGTATTTTAACAGTGATTTAGTCCAGTCATGAATGTGTGGTTCAAGACCTGTGTATTTATGAGGATTCTCCAGTTTTAAACAACTGAAAGCAAATCTGGACAGTTCTGCAGTATTCTGAAGTGATTATAAGAGTGAGAAGTGTCCCCAGGAATGAACACTGAAAAGCTCCTTCCTGGGAAGAAGCGAAAACAGAGCAACTCTGAGCATCAAGCTGGGGGAACTCAGGGGCAGTTCCCATGGTGTTTGTCCCAAGGGATGAAAGATCCCATCTTTGGCAGCTCAAATTCTAAAGAGATTCTGACTGATCGGCATCAAGCTGACCACTTAGTCAGGAGAGGAAGACATTCTGTTAGCAGTCTCTCTAGACTGTCACCAAAGAAGCTAGATTAGCCCCTCAAAGCAAAACTTTCTCCCTGTGCAAGTGTATGGAATATGCATGCTGGGCAAAAAGGGTAAACATCCACGCCGTACTCTCTAGGACTTCCTGACCCAGAATTGCTGCCCAGGGGTGCCTGGGTGGCTCAGTGGGTTAAAGCCTCTGCCTTCGGCTCAGGTCATGATCTCAGGGTCCTGGGGTGGAGCCCCACATCAGGCTCTCTGCTCAGCGGGGAGCCTGCTTCCTCCTCTCTCTCTGCCTGCCTCTCTGCCTACTTGTGATCTTTGTCAAATAAATAAATAAAATCTTAAAAAAAAAAAAGAATTGCTGCCCATTCTTTTAAACATAATCAGCAATGGAGGAGGAGGAGGAGAAGAAGGAGAAGAAGGGGGAGAGGGGGAGCGGTAGAGGGAGGAGGGGGAGGAAAAGTAGGAGGAGGAGAAGAAGGGGGGAGGGGAGGGGGAATGGGAGGGGGAGGAGGGGGAGGAGGAGAAGGAAGGGGAGGAGAGGGAGGGGAAGGGTCAAGAGAGGGAGAAGAAGAAGAAAAAGGAAGAGGAGGAGAAGAAAGGGAGGAAGGAAGGAAGGCAGGAAAGAAGGAAGAAAGGAAAGAAAGAAAGAGAAAGAAAGAAAGAAAACATAATCAACAATAGGAATGCATGCATGGTCAGACAGCTTGGTTACTACATTTCTCTTAAATCAAGAGATCCCTTTGTTTATGGCTTTCATCTTTTACTGTGAGTGCCACCCCAGGCCTCTTCAAATTACCGATTTTCCCTCTTCCTTCCCAAATATTTGAAAGCATTTTCAAATTATTTCAGCCAGTTACCGATCTGCTTAGTAGTCCATAAATCCAGTGTGTATATCTCTATTATAGGTCTAGACCTTGTCTTTAAGGAATAGGAGGAAACTGTGTAAAAATGCCTTGTACATGTTTTTTCCTGGTGGTGCCAAAGAAAGCAGTTGTAATGCACGTGTTATATTAGAGAATCCTTCCGAGCCTCCAGTCATTATTGCTTTCTCTTCTATTCTTTTCTTCCAGAAATTATCCTGTTAATAATATTTTCTGGACTTTTGATGCAAGTGACATCAAGCATACGGATTTTGAGTTTGTGGGTTTGACTTTCCATCAGGATTGTAAGAATAACACCTGTCCCTCATATTTCAATTCCAACATCTCTCCCATTCCCCATAATCTGTAATTCAGATGTTTTCCTCAATATTCCAAGAATGGAATATTTTTAAGCCCAGGAGGTAAAGGCTCTCTTTTGATTCTCAGCTTCAACAAACCTCAAAAGTAATGAATTTTAAGAAGCTTTAAAAAAGTGGTTCTACATCTTGTATAGGTGAAGTGGGTAACTGAAGTCATTTGTCTATGTTATCTACTCATATGGAGCAAAATTCAGTTGTTAATCATGTTATTTCTACCACCTGCAATGTTTCAAACTCGAAGTCATTACCTCAGATGGTGAGTTTTTCTTACCTGTACTATTACATCCACTTTTTCCTTAAGTTCATTATTTACTTAAACATCGCTGCTGGTTTAATAGTAGGTAATGCTTATGTAGACTTTATCATATTCCAGCTATTTTACCTGTTTACATATAATAATTCATTAATGCTCACAACAGCGAATACAGAATTTAAAACTGCCTTACCTATTAGGTATCTACAAATCAAAACCACAATGAGATACCACCTCACACAAGTGAAAATGGCTAAAATTAATGAGTTAGGAAATGACAGATGCTGGCAAGGATGCTGAGAAAAGGGAACCCTCCGACACTGTTGGTAGGAATGCGAGCTGGTACTCCACTCTGGAAAACAGCATGGAGGTTCCTCAAAAAGTTGAAAATAGAGCTACCCTATGACCCAGCAATTGCACTACTAGGTATTTGCCCCAAATGTACAAATGTAGTGATCTTAAGGGGCACATGTACCTCATGCTGCTGTTTATAGCAGCAATATCCACAATAACCAAACTATGCAAACTATGGAAAGAGCTCAGAAGCCCGTTGCAGATGAATTGATAAAGATGTGGTATACACACACACACACACACAATGGAATGCTACACAGCCATCAAAAACGAAATCTTGCCATTTGACGTGGATGGAACTAGAGGGTATTATGCACAGCAAAATAAGTCAGTCAGAGCAAGAAAACAACCCTATGATTTCACTTATATGCAAAATTTAAGAAATAAAACAGGATCATAGTGGAAGCGAGGGCAAAAATAAAACAAGACAAAATCAGAGAGGGAGATAAACCAGAAGAGACTCTTAATCATGGGAAACAAACTGCAGGTTGCTGGAGGGGAGGTGGGTGGGGGATGGGGTAACTGGGTGATGGGCATTAAGGAGGGCACATGATGTAATGAGCATTGGATGTTATATAAGACTAATGAATCACTGAGCTCTATCTCTGAAACCAATAATATGGTATATGTTATTTAATCAAGTTTAAATAATAAAAAAATGCCTTCCCTAATATCACACAGGTAATAAGTGTTCAAGCCAGAATTTATACCCAGGTGATCTCATTTTAAATACTAAATTTATAAATACTATAAAATCCTGGCTCTTGAAGCTTGGCTATGAGCATACCAGTATGCTGCCCCAAGTCTATAACGAGCAACCAATGCCCTAAATATGGATACACATACTCTTCAGCCCTGGTGTATACTATGGTTTCTGCAATCCAACACCAGCTTCATTTTCTAGACTGATACTTGTCCTGCCCCAATTTCTTGTAAGCCTTCTCCAAAAACTGGTAACATACATAACAACACACTGTACAGGTTTGCTTATGGCATCACCCATGTTCTTATAATCAGACCCTTCCCTTTACCAACCTATCACTTTTCAGTAGGCATCTTTCTCTGGTCTGGGCAGTGTTTTTACTGCTTCCTCCCCCAGTCTTACACACTCCTTTCTGCTTCCTCAGCTCTGTACTGGAGAAATTGGCTCAGAGATCTGCTGTGTTCTTGCCCTGGCTCACTGCCCAACTGTCTAGGTCTATCTGAGGTGTAAAAACCCCACGCATGTTTTCCAATAAACTCAGCTTGCTTCTGTCTAGACCTTACCACTGCTTTCCTATCTCCTTTTCATTTGGTCATTCATTATCTCTAATCTTAAAAATCTATGAGTGTACTTTTCCACTTAGATTGCAAGTTGATTGAGGTTGGCAATCATGACACTTCTTTCCCACCACCTAACACCATAACGGGCTAAAAGAAAGTGCCCAGCAAGTATATGTTCCTCATTCTTCATGAACGCTTTCAAGACCTAAGTAGGGTAGAGGCCTGGGGGACTCAGCTAGCTAAGCATATGCCTTCTGCTTAGGTCATAATCCTGGGATTCTGGGATTGAGCCCCTCCACTGTGTTCCCTCAGTAGGGAGCCTGCTTCTCCCTCTTCTCCTGCTGGTACTTTCTCTCTCTCTGTCAAATAAATAAATACAATATATTTTTAAAAGATCTAAATAGGGTAGAACCCTAACATTACCTTCAGCAGGAGAGTATACAATCCAATAAACTTTGTAGAAAAATACTGTGAGAATTTTAAACAGAAAAAACTTAGAACTTCGCTTTCCCAATGCTGCCATGCACTGAGGAAGGGCCTATCATATTTTGATTACCAAACATGAGTTTTTCTTTAGCAATTTTAGAAATTGAAATTCAGCAATTGGCTTAAAAACTGTTTATACTAGAGACAATAAATTACACAAGACAGGTGTCAGTAGTGGTTTCCGGTTTTAGTTTTATGATGAAGGTCAGGGAGAGATAAATAGAAAGCTAATATGAATCCTAAAAATATTGTTTAAATTAATAGAAACAAGATAAGTCATATAGTATTTAAATCATTATATATTCTAAAGGCAAATGAAAATATGCTTATGATAATAAAAGGATAGCATATGAAACCATCAAATTTAAATTTTTAATCATTTTCTGATGTTTTCTATGAAAATATGTTTAACACTGATTTAGCTATAATGCATAGATACATGTATAATGTTTCAAAGAGAAAACTGTTCTTACATTTATCAATAGTGATATTTATCTAAATATCTTACTATGCAACCTGTGTGGCCAAGACTCTGGCATACTTCTGACACTTGGTAGTGGCACACACAACAGAAATACAGTTGATCCTCAAATAAAGTAGGTTTGAAATGTGCAAGTCTACTTATACTTGGATCTTATTTCAATAAGTACAGTACTGTCAATGAATTTTCTCTTTATAATTTTTCAGTGACATTTCTTTTTCTCTAGTTTCCTTTTACTTTATTGCAAGAATACAGTATATAATACATATAACATACAAAATAGGTGTTAATCAATACCTCATGTTATTGGTAAGGCCATAGTAGAATATTAATAGTTAAGATAATAATAGAATATAGAATAGAATAATAATAGAATATTAATAGTTAAGCTTTTTTAGGAGGCAAACATTATTCATGAATTCTTGACTGCACGGGGGTCAGTATCCTGAAACCCCTTCGTTGTTCAAGGGTCAATTGTACTAGACTTTTTAAAAATTGGAGTATTTAGGCTGTTAAATTGTAAAATTCAATTTAAGCAACACTGACAACAAAATATCACTTTTTGATTCCATTTCTATAACCTCCCTTAAATAAAAGGGAATTTTCTATTCTGACATTTCCAGATTGCTAGTTATTCTCTCATTGTCTCTAGTAACTCCCTTCCCTTGCTGTTTGCCTGCCCCACACAAGTTCAGTCCCTGTAATTCCCCATGCACATTCTATGTCGAGGATTTGTCACATCTCATTTATCTACCTGAACGACTACTCATTAAACGAATGTTTCTTCAATTCTTAGACCTGTGCTCAAATATCACTTCCTCATATATGCTTTCCCAGACTTCTGCTTGAGCTAAGTCTTCCAAATGCTTCCCAAGGATTGGTATTATTCTCTCACAGCATTATTAAAGGTTTACATGATGTATCCATGATTTCATGAGATTCATGCCTCTTCCTCTCCCTAGTCTATATTCTCCACATTGGCAGGTGCTGTCCTAGCTCTCTGCTGCAGGCCCCAGTCTGAACAAGCACACAGAAAATGTACAGAGCATGAGCACATGCAAGAAAGAATGAATTTTATATGAAAGGAATCACAGTGTAAAAAACATACATGATATTTCAGCCAGAATACTCCAAAACTAAGACAAATGTTGGCAGAGAATCACCAATATTTGGCCCAAGAAGATTAATGTTATTAAATCTTGGCTGCTGTAAGAAGTACCAGATTCACTCCCATCTCAATATGTTGTGAAACTTACAGGGTTGATTTAAAAATATGTAGAAATAAACAACCTATTCTTCTACTTCAATATTTTACTGTTTTAAAAAATCTTATTTATCTATTTTGAGAAAGAGGGAGAGCATGTGTGAGCGAGAGTAAGGGGTAGTGGGATTTAGAGGCAAAAGGAGAGGAAGAGAGAGATTCCCAAGCAGAGTCCATGCTGAGTGCAGAGCTTGGGGCTGGGTTTGATCTTGTGACCCTGAGATCACAACCTGAGCTGAAACCAAGAGTCAGGGGTTCAACCGCCTTAGCCACACAGGTGCCCTGAATATTTCACTCTCTTAAGGCAAAAATTATTTATTTATTTATTTTTACAGATTTTATTTATTATTTATTTGACAGACAGAGATCACAAGTAGGCAGAGAGGCAGGCAGAGAGAGAGAGGAAGGGAAGCAGGCTTGCCGCTGAGCAGAGAGCTCGATCCCAGGACTCTGGGATCATGACCTGAGCTGAAGCCAGAGGCTTAACCCACTGAGCCACACAGGCACCCCAAGGCAAAAATTATTGATTGGTATTTGATGACTCCATCCCTCCTGAAAATTTAACCACTCAGTAACATATTAACCAAAGACATCCCTCAGAGAGATTTGATAGTGTGGGGCTCTTCCACATTTTTAAATTATTGGATAATATGTAGAAAATACACTATGGCAACTGATGATAAATCACTTCACATAATTCTTAAAAAATTAATTTAAAAATGTGAATAATTCTTAAAATGTGGGGAATAAGTTGTGTCAAACATATTTTTTTTTAATTTCTTGAAACTAAATATACCTATAATGGTTGTAGTTACTTAGACCTAATAGAAAATGTTTGAAAAAAGTGATTTTTCTCCCATCCTTATTTTCTCTCTACTTTCTCTCTTTCTTGAAAACAGAGTCAATTCCCAAGCCCCCAAAACCACCTGATGCCATGCTTACATTTTGCTGTATTTCTTGGCTTAGTAATGTCTATGAATTCAACATCAGTTTGCTTATGTACAGCTGTCCATAATGGGTACAAGTGGCCCGTGGGGCAGCTTTCTGAGTGAGCATGTGATGCTGCTCTTTAAAGTGACACATGCCCCCAGACCGTCTTAGAACATCTGGGGAATCACTGATCTGATAAGGTCTACTAACACTGGAATTGTCTTCTAAAAGAGGAAGCTTTCCACATGAGATAGAACTGGACTGAAAATTCAGGCCTGTCTGCTCTAGTCTGGTAAAGGACATTGATTCTCAGCAGAGCAAAAGTTGTAACTTTTAATTTACTGTTTAGATCAATTTAAAAAACAAACAAACACCTGGACTGGGTAGAGCATTCATGAGGTAAACTTTCTAGTAGCACAGTAGGTTAACTGGTGAAGGTAAACTAGAGACTTCTCCCTAGCTCCACACAGATGGACGCTTTCTGAGCCTAAGTCCAGATATCTTTTGGTTTCTTTCTTGAAAAAAAATATTAGAGATTTTAAATATGCTTTTAACTTTCAACTCTTTCTCCATAATTATAGAAAATTTCAAGTGAGCCCCAAAGCAAGCTTTGTGTGAAACAGTCACTGAAGAAATTGATCTTTCAGCAACTCTGATAGAGTAAATCATCTCAAAGAGAGCAGATGATAAAAACAAGATTTTATTGACTGTTTCCGTTGCTGTGCAGAAGCTGTGTTGGAGAGGATGTGGAGAAAGGGGAACCCTCTTACACTGTTGGTGGGAATGTAAGTTGGTGCAGTCACTTTGGAGAACAGTGTGGAGATTCCTCAAGAAATTAAAAATAGAGCTGCCCTATGACCTTGCAATTGCACTACTGGGTATTTACCCCAAAGATACAGATGTTGTGAAAAGAAGAGCCATCTGTACCCCAATGTTTATAGCAGCAATGGCCACAGTCGCCACACTGTGGAAAGAACCAAGATGCCCTTCAACGGACGAATGGATAAGGAAGATGTGGTCCATATACACTATGGAGTATTATGCCGTCATCAGAAAGGATGAATACCCAACTTGTAGCAACATGGACGGGACTGGAAGAGATTATGCTGAGTGAAATAAGTCAAGCAGAGAGAGTCAATTATCATTTGGTTTCACTTATTTGCAGAGCATAACAAATAACATGCAGGACATGGGGAGATGGACAGGAGAAGGGAGTTGAGGGAAACTGGAAGGGGAAGTGAACCATGAGAGACTCTGGACTCTGAAAAACAACCTGAGGGTGGAAGGTTGGGGAAGCCAGGTGGTGGGTATTAAGGACGACACATATTGCATGGAGCACTGGTGTGGTGCAAAAACAATGAATACTGTTATGCTGAAAAGAAATTTTTTTTAAAAAAGGAGACTTTTCCAAGAAAAAACAAACAAACACACAAACAAGATTTTAATATTTTCCATCCAAATTTCAAAGGATAGATTGCTTTTCTTCCCCCCAAAGAAGGTACTTTTATTCAATTACTACATTGGACAATAGTTGAGATCAATATGATATCTCATGTGGTTCCAGGTGAAGGGGAAATAATTTACTTTCATTTATCCAGAGGCACGGTAATGTAAAGCAGGTATTCCCATGGTTTCACTCCTGAAAATGGGTATTTCTGCTAATTGATTTTCTGTTACATGGTTCTCAACTCTGACTGCACATTAAACACACTTAGGATCTTTTAAACATACCACTATCAAAGTTCCACCCCAGGCAAACTGAAACCAAATTTCTGGTGCTAGGATCTAGGCACTACTGTGTTTAAAACATTCCAGGTGATGAGGACCTGGGTAGCTCAGTTGGTTAAGTGTCTCCTAGATTTCAGCTTAGGTCAGGATCTCAGGGTCATGAAGTCAAGCCCCATGTTGTGCTCCATCTTGGGCTCCAGAGCAAACTGTCTACTTGAGAATCTTTCTTGCTCTGCTTCTGTCTGTCCTACCATTCACACACATGCATCTATACTCTCTCTTTCTCTCAAAAAAGATAAATAAAATCTTTTAAAAAACGATAAAAAAAGACAAAAAAACTTCACAGGTGATTCCAGTGTACAGTGAAGGCTGCAACCCATTAATCCAATGTTTAATCTGAAAGAAGTTAATTGAAAATGAACTCCAGGAGTTAAGGGAAAATGGCCAACAAAATTGAAAATGAACCCCCAGGAGTTAAGGGAAAATGGCCAACAAAATTGGGAGGTCCTAGATTGAAACTAGTTGGTTCAAAAAGTCTTTATAAGATATGCTTCACTAAACAGTATTTCTGAACTTCTGTTGTGGCTCCAAATTTCTTATTTCCCTCAGAGACAGAAGGTACATTTCAGAAAACCAATTTTAACTTCAGAGGAGAGCTATTTCCCAGGTTCAAATCATGCTTAACAAGGACAGCACCAGGTCTTGGAAGCAGATCTCATGAGCCTCCCTAACTTTACCTTCGAGCCAAAGTCAATTATGGTTACAGTTGCCTGGGCCATGCAAATCACAATCACCAACATATTTCTGTACCAAATACATATGGAAATGATCCAAAAGAACAAAAAAGTAATATAACTGCATAGAAGAACAAATACTTTTAGAAAAAGCTGAAAAAGTCTCAATATGAACTTCCAAACATAATAGAATTATGATAAGCCTTAACATTTTACTGCCTCCAAACCTAAAAATATGAGTGCAAATAGGTTAAACACAAAACAAGAACTACCAGCCAACAAAATCTTCCACAGAAAAAACAGAGGCTATCAAATCAAGAGGTGAGAGTCAGAGAAAGAGCAGGCTTTTAAAAATATTCTCCAAGGCCCACCTTGGTTTAGCTCCATGCAGCTTTTAACAGCTCAGTAAGAAGCACAGTGAGAGAGAAATTGATTTCACAAAAAATCTGAACAAGTCCAATCAGAAATACATGGTTGGAAAGAGCATAATGAGAAAGTGTGGAGGCAGCTCAAAGAGGACCAAGAACCTCAGAAAAAGAACACTGTTGACATTGTGGTTTGGGTTTTCTTGCTAGGAGAAAAGCAGAAACATTTTAAATACCCAGAGGTAAGATCCCCTGAATAAGTGAGAATTTAGTTAAACCTAAGAAAAAAGAAAGAAGAGATTTCTGGCTTGATAAGAAGTACAGAAACCTGCTGAAGTACCTCCAACCCTCTCTGAACTCAACACAGTGGTCTACAATCCAATTGTCAGCCTCATTATCCTTATAGAGAATTTGAAAAGATTTCTGGAAAAACCAGGATGAACTAGGGTTAAAGCTAATTAAGCAGCTTCTCTCTGACAAATGCCAAGACTGGAAGATTCTGCCTCAAGTTCATAGGTTTATTTGAAGCCTGATGATATTCTGGTGTTGATTAGGATACAGCTTCTGTAAAGTGATTGGGGTAACAAGTACAATTCTGATTAGGTTTACCTCAACCCAGATGATTCCCACTCCACCACGATTTGCAATCCCCTTCTCTCCACCATGCAGAGATCACACTCTGAGGGTAACTGCAACTTTGAGATAAGTAGAAGTCAGATAAGGGGAGAAAGCAAACATTTATAATTAAGTTACACAAACATCAGTGCGAAGAAAAAGTATGGGCCAAATTGTTCACATTAAAAACCAGCTATGTGAAAAATAGTATAAGCTCTATTTTAGAAGAAAATAAACAGGTAATCAACATGTAAAATTATAATAGAAAACATTTATTATTAATACCTCAAAGATAAAAACATAGAGCAACAAGAAGGGATGAGAACAGAGTTTAAAGAGTCAGGAGACAAGTACAGGGTTAAGGTCACAGTATTGCTGAATTAGTAAATGCACTCAGGGCAGAAAGGAAAGAACATACAAAGGAGAAATGTTTTACTGAAATATAGGAACAATTAATATATTCAAATGAAGGTCAAATATAAAACAAAGTAATTAAAGCAAATAAGGGAAAGCCTACAGGTATGGAAGGTGGTCAAAGATGATCAACCCAAGGATAACTGGTCTTCTTTTTATTTATTTATTTATTTATTTATTTTATTTATTTACTTGACAGACAGAGATCACAAGTAGGCAGAGAGGGAGTCAGAGAGAGGAAGCAGGCTCCCCGCCGAGCAGAGAGCCCGATGCGGGGCTCGATCCCAGGACCCTGGGATCATGACCTGAGCCGAAGGCAGAGGCCTTAACCCACTGAGCCACCCAGGCGCCCCATAACTGGTCTTCTTGAAGGAGAAATCCATTAACAAAAAGTCAGCGCTTTCCAGAATCAGAACAAAATTTTCCTGAAATTCTAGAAAAATTGAAGATGAAAGCACATAACATTTTCTAGGGGAAATTTCTTTTTTTTTAATTTTTTTTCAAATTTTTTATAAACATATATTTTTATCCCCAGGGGTACAGGTCTGTGAATCGCCAGGTTTACACACTTCACAGTACTCACCATAGCACATACCCTCCCCAGTGTCCATAACCCCACTCCCCTTCTCCCAACCCCCCTACCCCCAGCAACCCTCAATTTGTTTTGTGAGATTAAGAGTCACTTATTGTTTGTGTCCCTCCCAATCCCATCTTGTTTCATTTATTCTTCTCCTACCCCTTTAACCCCCCATGTTGCATCTCCACTTCCTCATATCAGGGAGATCATATGATAGTTGTCTTTCCGATTGACTTATTTTGCTTTTTTCCGATTTGACTTATTCCAAGTACCCTCTAGTTCCATCCACGTCATGGCAAATGGCAAGATTTCATTTCTTTTGATGGCTGCATAGTATTCCATTGTGTATATATAGCACATCTTCTTTATCAATTCATCTGTTGATGGACATATAGGTTCTTTCCATAGTTTGGCTAATTTGGACATTGATGCTATAAACATTCGGGTGCACGTGCCCCTTCGGATCACTACGTTTGTATCTTTAGGGTAAATACCCAGTAGTGCAATTCCTGGGTCATAGGGTAGCTCTATTTTCAACATTTTGAGGAACCTCCATGCTGTTTTCCAGAGTGGTTCCACCAACAGTGTAGGAGGGTTCCCCTTTCTCTGCATCCTTGCCAGCATCTGTCATTTCCTGACTTGTTAATTTTAGCCATTCTGACTGGTGTGAGGTGATACCTCATTGTGGTTTTGATTTGTATTTCTCTAGGGGAAATTTCTGATACAAAAATCATCAACAATGAAATACACGTCTGTTAAGTAGTGGAAATTCAAGGAAGAAGAAATTTTGTAAAGTACTTAAAATTGTAAAAAGATCAGGCTATCTTCAGACTTCTCCACTAATTCAAATGCAGACCTCCTTAGAGCATTAACTCTGAAACTCTGAAGGAAAGAAAATTTGACCCAATGCTACTGTACCAACCAAGCTGAGGGTCACAACGGAGACAGTCACAATAAAAACAATAAACAACAGATAATAAAAACAATAGCCCACATCCACAAGCAAGAAGATATCACCTAGGGAATGAGCCCTAGTGAGACCTTGTTGGTTTAAAGAACCCAGTAAAAACTTCTTGAAATTGAATTTCACTAATTACAACGAAAAAGAAACATGGAGGAGCTCCTGGGTGGCTCAGTCAGTTAAGTGTTTGCCTTTGGCTCAGGTCATGATTCCAGGATCCTGGGGTGGAGCCCTGGGATCCCTGCTCGGTGGGAAGCCTCTTCTCTCCCTCCCTCCGCCCCTCCCTCCCTGCTCATGCACTCTCTCCCTCTCTCTCAAATAAATAAATAAAATCTTTTTAAAAAACTGATTTTTTTTTTAAACTTACAGGGATGATCAAACAACTAGAGAAATAGGACTATAGCAGACTATTAGTACCCAACCTCTAGAGTTTCCTGGGTAAAGTTTGAACCTGGCTTCTAAACACAGAGAGCAAGTAGGGATGGGAGAAAGAATTGGACCCTTCTGCTCGGTAAGTAGCAGGTTTAATAGGAAGGCAACTTCCTTACCTACCCTGCTTATCTTGAGCGACTGCAAGACAGGTAGCTCTCCTGACAACCAGAATCTTAAAATTTTATATAGAAGCCTTAACTGTTTTCACCAGCATATAATGTCCAGGTGATCTCAACAACATGCTGCCCTCTCAACACTGTGTACTTGAAAAGGGCTCCCACTGTGAGAACTGTGGCAGAATGTAAATTCCAAGGACAGGTGAGAGAGTGAGGATCCTCTGATGGCCCAGTCCAGCTCTCAGGCCAACCAGAGTCATGCTCTCTCCATGACCTTCTCCAACAGAGAAAAACATCTGAAAATAAACCACATACCCATACTTGAAAAGAAAATATTAAAGGGGGGGGGGGAAGTATGGTTGAGTAGTAACTGCTCCTCCCCAGCCCAAATGTCCATGTTCTAATCCTAGGAAACTGTTGATCTATTACATTACATGGCAACAAATCAAACAGGGGATATGCAGATGTGTTCAAATAAAGGGTCTTGTGAAGAGGAAATTGTCCTGGGTATGCAGGGGGTATTGATGTTAGCAGAGGCTAGACTCATGCCACCAGTGGCTAGAAGGGGCTCATGTCCTAAGGACTACGGACACCATCTTGAAACTAAGCAAGGCAAGGAAATGGTATATCCAACAAAACCCAAAGGGACCCAACCCTGTGGACACATTGACTGTAGCTCAGTGAGACAGATTTTGGACTTATGGACTCCAGAGCTCAGAAATAAATTTGCACTGTTTTAAGCTACTAAGTATGAAATAATTTGTTAAAGCATCAGTAGGAAGTTAATACAGATGGAAAATAGTTTGAATGCATTCACTTTTTCTAAACTTTCTTTAAAGAAAACCAATATGCATTGAATATATCAAGAAACTACAGCTTCAGTCTTTTTCGTTAAATTATAAAAGGAAACCACCAAAATTTAAAATAATAATTGGCAAATCCAGTGGTCAAGTGGTGCCCAGAATTAAAAATATTCTGTACATTAAAAGTTTTTGATATAAATAACCTGAGGCAAAAGACACACACACACATACACACACACCCCTATACTATAATAGGCACTCATGAGGAATATAAAAGAAAAATAAAATACTGATAATATAAGAAGCATAAAAAACAGAATCACAAATTAATATATGCATTGCATCAAATGTAAATTAACTTATTCATTGATTTAAAATCACACATTGCATCAAAAACATTCAGACTTTATATGCTTTTTTAAAAAACAACACATTAAAATGCAATTAATAAGAAAACTTACATGTACATGAATGAAGACAAAACAGACCAATGTTAATATAGGAGTATCATTTCAATAGATAAGGAAATCCCACTTGAAAAAAATTAACACTCATTAATGATTACAAACAGAAACTCTCAGCAAAAAAAAAAAAAAAAAAAAAAAGGAAGAGAAGGGCACTTTTTAAGTCTGATAAACATCTACAAAAACCTCACAGAAAACATCAAACTTAATTGTGAAATACTGAATATTTTCCCTCTGGGATCTGGAAGGAAACAAAACTATTTGCTATCACCATTACTATATTCAAGATTATCCTGAAGGACCAAACTTTTGCAAGCCCTGGGTTGGGGAAGGGAGAAATAAAGCTTTCATGACTCACAGATGATGTGACTGTGGATGTAAGAAACACAAAAAATCTACATAACAATTATTAAAAATAATTTAGCATTGGGAGACCTGGGTGGCTCAGTGGGCTAAAGCCTCTGCCTTCAGCTCAGGTCAGGATCCCAGGGGCCTGGGATCATGACCCGAATCAGGCTGTCTGCTCAGCAGGGAGCCTGCTTCCTCCTCTCTCTCTGCCTGCCTCTCTGCCTACTTGTGATCTCTCTCTGTCAAATAAATGAATAAAATCTTTAAAAAAAAATAGCACGAAGCACTGGGTATGGTGCAAAAACAATGAATTCTGTTATGCTGAAAAGAAATTTAAAAAATAATTTAGCAAGATGACAATTTGTCAACATACGATTGTATTTCTCCCCATATGAGAACAAATGAGAAAAATATTAGTTACAAAATATGTCATTTATATCATGAGCATAGTTTATCTGATGCCAAAGAATCTAGCTATAGAAATATCTTTAAGGATCCTATAGAATACTACACAATATTATGAAAGAAATTAAAAAACCAGATAAATGGAGGGGTTATGATGCTTTGGATTAGAATACTACCTATTATAAATGCCAGTTAACTTCAAATTGATTGAGATATTTAAGGAAATCACCCCCAAATCCCAGAAGTCTTTTTTGAGGCAATTAAAAAAAATGATTCTAGGGGTGCCTGGGTGGCTCAGTGGGTTGGGCTGCTGCCTTTGGCTCGGGTCATGATCTCGGGGTCCTGGGATCGAGTCCCGCATCGGGCTCTCTGCTCAGCAGGGAGCCTGCTTCCTCCCCTCTCTCTGCCTGCCTCTCTGCCTACTTGTGATCTCTCTCTGTCAAATGGATGAATAAAATCTTTAAAATTCCTATAATTTATATAGGAATGAAAAAGGTTAAGAATAGGCAAGGCAAGGGGCGCCTGGGTGGCTCAGTGGGTTAAGCATCTGCCTTCGGCTCAGGTCATGATCCCAGGGTTCTGGGATTGAGCCCCCACATCAGGCTCTCTGCTGGGGGCGGGGGCTGCTTCCCCCAGCCTTTCTCTGCCTGCCTCACTGCCTACTTGTGATCTCTCTGTCAAATAAATAAATAAAATCTTGAAAAAAAAAAAAAGAATAGGCAAGGCAAGATAAGAATACAACCAATGACCTATGTTATCATGTACCAACCCATTCTACAGAGCCATTGTTCATAAGGTAGTATGGCAATGGTACAGGGCTGTGAAATGGGCCAAACAAACAGAATAGAGAGGCCAGAAACAGACTCACACACTTGATCCAACTGATTTCTAACAAGGGTGTCAGTGCCATATAACAGAAAAAGTATGATCCTTTTCAGTAACAATTTTAAACATGAAGCTATGAACACAGAAATTTCCAGAAGGTGGTCTGTGTTAACCTACTAGAAACCTTCAAATGGAAGTGGTCTTTTAAACCAAGACACAAAATACAAAAGCTATAAAGTTCAAGTTTCATAAATTTGAAGTGTTACTAATTCCAAAGAGAGAATTTCTAACTTGAGAGTGGGGAAACCTGAAAGACATTATAGGGCTGCACACAACACTCAGAAAACAAAACATAAGGAAAAAAGAAAAAAAATCAGGGCACCATTTCTGCTTACACTCAAAGGGACACAGTGTCTCACTAGGTGAAAAATGCAGATCTAAGCCCTAAGATCTAAGATCTAAGGATTCAATGATCTTGTCATAATTTAGAGAGTGATAATCATGAAGTTATTTGGCTATCATTCAATTAGCCCAAACTTTCAAATCCTGGATATTATTCTATAATAATATGATAATATAATTATAATGTAATATAATTATAATAAGGCCATTTAAGCATGTGAGTATATTTGCCAAAAAATACTTTAGTAGATCATGAATCTGACATTTCTAATTTTATCTATTTATTACATGGCTCTTAAAATGTTTTAGTTTTTCTATAATTTATGTGAGGCTTCCTTGCAGAATACTGCTTTCTCAAAACTGATAGGGATTTCAGAATTTCCAGAAGGTTGACAACGTGAAACATCCAAGTATCTTTAAATATGGTTAAGATGCTACTGTCTTATTAAAATGCCTAGTTCTTAACCAAGTTTTTTTTGGGGGGGTCTCATTTGTTTTGTTTTGTTTTGTTTTCCTAATGAGAGAAGAGACAAAGATCTCTGTATCCTATGGCCAACACAGAATACAGAAAAGTTATTTTTTACTAAATATTCCAGTGACAAAATCAAATTTACTTTGCATCACACGTATAAAATAAATTTGGGGAGATAATCTAAATGGATTCTCAGTTATTTGGAAACTTCATTTTGGCGCCAACTTTATGCTTCAGTGTCCTAAGAGGTTGATTTTTATACATACGTCTCACACCTGACAACTGCATTTCTCTAAACTTGCTCTCTGAGTTGGGTTGGACAAAGAAATGTAACCCATTTTCTTCCCCTTTAACTGTCTAACAGCTTGTGGTTTGCAATTTCAGTCCAGCCCTTTTTTTTTTTAAAGATTTTATTTATTTATTTAACACAGAGAGAGAAAGAGGGAGAAAGACCGCGAGAGAGGGAACACAAGCAGAGAGAGCAAGAGAGGGAGAAGCAGGCTTCTGGCCGAGCAGGGAGCCGGATGCGGGGCTCTATCCCAGGAACCCAGGATCATGACCTGAGCTGAAGGCACAAATATTTACAAAGGCATCTAACAACTAATAATAAACAAAGCATGCTTTTCATGAGCACCTTATAAAGTAGTCCTCTTCTGGATGCATACTTAACATAACACTTCACTCAGAAACTTCAGTTTTCAATGTTGTTTGTGAACTTTTATGAGAAGGGCTTAAGCAAAACTATACTCGCCTAATTATACCACTTGCTACTGCTAACCTCTGTTTATTTCTATTTATACTGATACTCCCTGAGGACTTGAAAGACGCCTTATTAGTCTATTTATTTTATTTATTTTTTTTTTTTGCCAGTGCCCAGAAGAGTGTTCTGGCAGTATGTAAATAAAATTTTAATTATTTTTTTAAAAAGATTTTATTTATTTATTTGATAGAGAGAGATAGAGATTACAAGTAAGCAGACAGAGGGAGAGGGGTAGCAGGCTCCCTGCTGAGCAAGGAGCCCGTTGCGGGGCTCGATCCCAGGACCCTGAGATCATGACCTGAGCCGAAGGCAGAGGCCCAACCCACTGAGCCACGCAGGTGCCTCCAGAAATAATATTTTTAGATGCAGGTATTAATCAAGTTGCACAAACATTCAGGGAATCAGATCCTCTCTGCAAAGGTCAGCATTTGATCAAGTCACTGCTTTTTCCTTGATCTTAGCTGGTCTCAGTAGGTGGCCCTGCCTCTCTGCTCATTGCTGTTTGCTAAATAGCCTCTTCCAGGAAGGAAGGGGCTGCTAAAAGCTGTAATTACTGACATTGAACACAGATCACTCAGTTGCCCTCTGATAAATTCAAATCAGATTAGTACACAGATGCAGCTGCCACCATGACAGGCCAGATTCTGAGCTCTGCTCTTTTTTTTTTTTTTTTTTAATTTTATTTATTTATTTGACAGAGATCACAAGTAGGCAGAGGGGCAGGCAAAGAGAGACCTGAGGAAGCAGGCTCCCTGCTAAGCAGAGAGCCCGATGCGGGGCTCGATCTCAAGACTCTGGGATCATGACCTGAGCCGAAGGCAGAAGCTTTAACCCACTGAGCCACCCAGGGACCCCCTGAGCTCTGCTCTTAACAGTGAAACCTAAGATAACCTGCACACCCATGAATTTTTTAAATGGTTTGGGTTGGGTTGAGACAGAAAAGGTCCATTCTAGTTTGAAAGGGCTTGCTAACATATGCAAAACCATTCCCTTGCTTTTTCAGTCATAAGGACAACAATGTGATCAAACTGGTTAGCTGGACCAAGTTGGGGAGCATTCTTGTCAGTATCATGACCCAAAAAGTCAAAAGCAAACTTCTGATAATTGAAGAAAAGAATGTGTAAAATAGGAGTATTAAACTAATTTCTTTTTTTTATGATTTTATTCATTTATTTGACAGAGATCACAAGTAGGCAGAGAGGCAGGCACAGAGAGAGGAAGGGAAGCCGACTCCCTGCTGAGCAGAGAGCCCGACTCAGGGCTCAATCCTAGGACCGTGGGATCATGACCTGAGCTGAGACAGAGGCTTTAACCCACTGAGCCACCCAGGCGCCCCTTAAACTAATTTCTAAATAGATTATCTTTTTTAAGTATTTTGAGGAGATCGTATCTGGGTTGGAAAATCCAGAGACCAGGCTTCCCAGTTCAACCTCATTTTGGTACCAATCTTCTTGCTTAAAGGGAGAGTTAACCTGAGTATTAAAATCCAAGAGTTGGGGCGCCTGGGTGGCTCAGTGGGTTAAAACTTCTGCCTTTGGCTCAGGTCATGATCTCAGGGTGCTGGGATGGAGCCCTGCATCAGGCTTTCTGCTCTGTGGGCAGCCTGCTTCTCCATCTCTCTCTGACTATCTCTGTGCCTACTTTTGGTCTCTGTGTGTCAAATAAATAAATAAAATCTTAAAAAAAATTCGAGAGAAGATTTACACACAGCTATGCTTAGGAGCTCTTGTTGATACATGACTGATTTGCCCAATGCTTTAAAAAAGAATGTCAATAATTCTTCTTTGTAATGATTATAAATACTATATGTTCTATGTAGGAAATGTTTTCTTTCTTTCCATTTTTTGTCCTTCTCTATGATTATCTATACTTCCCTGATGTCTGAATCCTATATCTTTTGCCCTCAAAGGCATTTTCCTGGGCTTTTTTTTTTTTTAAATAATTTATTTAATAATTTATTTGCAGCATAGCAGTATTCATTGTTTTTGCACCACACCCAGTGCTCCATGCAAACCTTGCCCTCTCTAATACCCACCACCTGGTTCCCCCAACCTCCCACCCCCCACCGCCACTTCAAACCCCTGATTGTTTTTCATAGTCCATAGTCTTTCATGGTTCACCACCCCTTCCAATTTCCCCCAACTCCCTTCTCCTCTCTATCTTCCCATGTCCTCCATGATATTTGTTATGCTCCACAAATAAGTGAAACCAAATGATAATTGACTCTCTCTGCTTGACTTGTTTCACTCAGCATAATCTCTTCCAGTTCCGTCCATGTTGCTACAAAAGTTGGGTATTCATCCTTTCTGATGGAGGCATAATACTCCATACTGTATATGGACCACATCTTCCTTATCTATTTGTCCGTTGAAGGGCATCTTGGTTTTTTCCACAGTTTGGCGACTGTGGCCATTGTTGCTATAAACATTGGGGTACAGATGGCCCTTTTATTCACTACATCTGTATCTTTGGGGTAAATACCCAGTAGTGTCATTGCAGGGTCATAGGGAAGCTCTATTTTTGATTTCTTGAGGAATCTCCACACTGTTCTCCAAAGTGGCTGCACCAACTTGCATTCCCACCAACAGTGTAAGAGGGTTCCCCTTTCTCCACATCCCCTCCAACACATGTTGTTTCCTGTTTTGCTAATTTTGGCCATTCTAACTGGTGTAAGGTGATATCTCAATGTGGTTTTAATTTGAATCTCCCTGATGGCTAGTGATGATGAACATTTTTCTTCCTTTCTTTCTTATATTTCCTAATTACTGAACCAATCACCAAGACTTCTTTTAAAACTTTTTACAATCTACAGCTCAGTATCAATTTATGTACATGTATATTACTAGATCATTAGTTGCCTAGATATTCCAAAGATGAAAGTTTTAAAAACATACATTTGAATTATCCTGGGTATTCAAAAGGGCTTCAATTGCATACTTCCTGAAGAAAACTTAATCCTCTGAGACATAAGTGTATAACCAGCAGAAGCCAGAGAAACACATGACCCTTGAGTACTTACCTTCTCAAACTGCCTTCAACAATGTGATTTGGACATCTGGTTGGATAGATCCTCATCATTTTAAAATTTGGGTTCTCCAAGGAAATAAAACCAAACCAAACCACCGGTTTTAACTGTTGTTTTACTGCCGACCCTATTTTTTCTAAATGACTTTGAATTATGAAGTTCCGCATGATGCCCTATAATAAATAGGATGAGACAGGCAAGGAGAGCTGGAAGTACAAGAGGTTTTTAAAGCACAAAGACCAATATTAAAATTCAGACTCCCTATGAGCAGGGAGCCTGATGCAGGGCTCGGTCCTAGGACCCTAGGATTATGACCTGAGCTGAAGGCAGACCAACTGAGCCACCCAGGCAAATTTTAATTATTCTACCTTCAAATGCAGAAGAGGCCATTTCTCTCTTTTTTTCCCCCTCATCTAAGTCTCAGAATCTTAACAAACACGACATTCTTAAAAAACTAGATTTGAAATGTGGCAGGAAAATAAAAACAGAGTTTACAAACCCATGGCTTACCACTGAATAACTACCTTTCTGAAGTTTCTAACACTAAAATTTTGAGATTTCTATGAGTAAGTCACAAGTGAACTGTTAAGAAGCAGCTACTTAGAGAAACATTCTTCATTTCCTCAAATAACTGGTTTTTCTTTCCCTCAAATTCTAATTTCCCCAAATAAGTGCTCAATTATTCTTCTAAGAATCTATATACATGTGCTTGGAAGATTCTCAACGCAAACACTTTACATTATTTAAAGGAGAGGACATTTACAAATAGGGAAACTGAGACATAGGGGGTTAAAAATAAATATAAAACCTTTTTTTTTTTCCTTAAATATTTTATTTATTTATTTGACAGAGAGATCACAGGTAGGCAGAGAGGCAAGCAGAGACAGAGGAGGAAGCAGGCTCCCTGCCGAGCAGTGAACCCAGTGCGGGACTCAATCCCAGGACCATGAGATCATGACCCGAGCTGAAAGCAGAGGCTTAACCCACTGAACAACCCAGGTGCCCCAATAGAAAACCCTTTTAAATTGAAAATGTAAGAGTGATGTTATTTAGTCCTTAACAAATTACTTAGAAGTTCACAAAGAGAGCTCTAAATATAGAGAATTTTAAAATTCCATAAACAAAGAAAAGATTGGATGATAAATCAGTCATACAGTTTTATTAATGAATGAGTAGGATCGATCTCTGCTACACACACTCAAAATTTTATTTTATTTATTTATTTGTTGAAGATTTTTATTTATTTATTTGACAGAGAGAGATCACAAGTAGGCAGAGAGGGGGAAGCAGGCTCCCCGCTGAGCAGAGAGCCCGATGTGAGGCTTGATCCCAGGATCCTGAGATCATCACCTGAGCCAAAGGTAGAGGCTTAACCCATTGAGCCACCCAGACATCCCTATTTATTTATTTTTAAAGATTTCTTTATTTTAGAGAGAGTACAAGCTGAAAGCAGGGGCAGAGAGAGAGGGAGGAGGAAGACTCCCGCTGAGCAGGAAGTCTGATGTGGGGCTCAATCCCAAGATCTCGAGATCATGACCCTAACTGAAATCAAGAGTTAGTTGTTTAACCAAGGTACCCACACACACTCATAATTTTCCATAGGGGATGACATAGGTGGAAATGAAATTAATTTAACTTAAAAGTGTATTTTAATGTATTCAAGCTACAGTAAAAACACTTTAATTGGTAAAGGGCTTTTTTTTTTTTCCAAACCAAAGGACACACTGAAAACACTGTAAAATTAAAAAAAAGAGAAAGAAAGAACTGAACTAATAACAAAAATGGACAGAACCTTTACCAGTTCAGGAAAACTCTGGAAAGCCTATGCAATCTGGATGCAAAAGGTTTTGTGGTCATTATGCTGGGCAAGTCACAGATGCTTTCCAGCTGTGCAAAAGCCTGCTAAAGAAGTCCTTTCTTGGAGAGCTGAACATAGGTCCAACACTATTCATAATTATCAAGCTGCTCGACCTACCACAAGAAAAAAAAAATCATGAATTTTCAGTAATGTGGGCAGGACTTTGGCACAAATTCTATAATGGAAACCTCAGTTTACTAGAACCATGGGATCAAAGGTAATTATACTGATCAATATGGCATAATAATAAGTGGGTGGTCATTCCACAGAATTGGGTCTACCCATTCACAGCATAATGTGTGCTTCCAGATTTACCTTGGGCTGGAAGTTAAGAACATACAGGCTTGCCCTGAGCAAGTGTGTTTCAGTGTGTTTGGGCATAAAAAGAAAACTAGGAAAGAAGCAGAGAGATGCCAATTGCACTGATGGTGACTCTTCCATCAAAGAGGTACTGATAACACTCCTTGTAATAACTAGCCCTCCAGAAAAGGGAGAAACAAAAAGAAAAAATTTAAAATGTGTGTTCTTTGCTGTGTTCCATGAGGTAAACACTCCCACCACAGTTGATTTCAAGCTATCAACATGACATCTTTCAATGGGGAGTTGAGAAAGGGTGTGTAATCATTAGCTTTTATGAATTGGTGTGAACCAACATACCACTGAAACACACTTCCCTCAAATGTCTTAGGAGTGGAAGTACTAATCATTATCCTCAGGACTTCTTGTGCATCTCAAGAACATCTGAAGAACATTTCTGTAGATTTCTGATCCCTAATTCTTGGTCTCTATATCCAGAATGTAGATCACATTTTAACCTACTTTAGACTTGTAAATACAGATATCTATGATCAACATAGGTCTCTGTCTTCTCAAGGGAAATGATCTACCAGATGTAAGCAGATAAATTCTTGAGGTCCTAAGAGCTATTGATTTATAAAGCATGCCTTTTATCTCAACTTTACTAACAATATTGTGAAATCCAACACTGCACTCTAAACATCTGCCTACGAGGCTCACACTTAAGGTATTCTGTTATGGGATAATTTGTGTTTTAATGATATCTTAACATCTTTATAGAAGAGAAAAGGATTAATTCTCATCACCATAGGAACACGTTTCAGTCTGGGTAAGGACACAACTGAGTCTGGAGGCAATCAAAGAACAAAGGATTCTCTTTTAAACATGAGGAAATGTCAAATTTAGATGCTATAGTAGCACTTGAAAAACCATCTCAGGGTAAATAATTTTATTTTTCATATGTATGATTGTACTATTGACTCCCTATTGGATAAATCTTATATTTCACGCTCACTGATTCTTTCTTTCTTTCTTTCTTTCTTTCTTTCTTTCTTTCTTTCTTTCTTTCTTTCTTTCTTCCTTTCTTTCTTTCTTTTTAAGATTTTATTTATTTATTTGACAGACAGAAATCACAAGTAGGCAGAGAGGCAGGCAGAGAGAGAGGTGGAGGCAGGCCCCCTGCTGAGCAGACAACCCAATGCAGGTCTGAGCTGAAGGCAGAGGCTTAACCCACTGAGCCACCCAGGCGCCCCTCACTGATCCTTTCTTAAACTCATCATGCTTATGGCTTCCATTGCCATGGACGGAACTGTCATGATTTTCTTTGTACATCAGTTACAATTTCTTCTATTTTATTTTATGTTTTTTGAGAGAGACAAA
The DNA here is from genome assembly GCF_964662115.1 of Mustela nivalis. Taxonomy (NCBI): domain Eukaryota; kingdom Metazoa; phylum Chordata; class Mammalia; order Carnivora; family Mustelidae; genus Mustela; species Mustela nivalis. The sequence goes on along the minus strand of NC_139022.1, from coordinate 40,148,066 downwards.
GAGTGCCAGTGGGGTGTGAGAGACAGAGGGAGAGAGAAATCTAAAGCAGACCCTATGATCAGCAGGGAGCCTGATGTGGGGCTCAATCTCATGACCCTGAGATCATGACCTGAGCTGAAATCAAGATCAGAAGCTTAACCAAAAGAGACACCCAGATGCCCTGGTTATAATGTCTTCTGTGTCTCCTCACCGAGCTCCTTATCCTACCCCGATCTGTGAAAAGCCAATGATTTCCAAGACTCCACCCTTGGTCCACTGATCTCTTAGTGAGCCTTACTGGATATTTTATCTACTCTTATAATTTTGCCTTTATGTAAATGATATTCAAATATCTGTCTTCAACCCAGAAACTTCTCCAAGCTTCAGATTCATCATTTAGTTGGACACCCCCAGCTGAATATTACTTAAGGTCTTCTAAAGTCTTTAAGACCTTAAATGTTCCCCATCTTCCAACTACAATACTCTGGTGTTTTCTACTTTCGTTGTACTATGATTCACTCTGTTATTTACCTTAGAAGCCTGAAAATGTATTCTTCAGAGAGTTGCTAGGTTGAGCTAACAAGAATACAAATGTTTCCATACTTTCCCCCTGCATTGAATACTCCATAGCTGCCATTAAAATAGTATTTTTCTACCTCCTAGAATGTAGTAAAGTTATTTATAAAAATAAACATAACTTGGGGCACTAGAGTGGCTCAGTCGGTTAAGGATTTGGCTTCAGCTTGGGTCATGATCCCAGAGTCCTGGGATGGAACCCAGCTTTGGGCTCCCTGCTCAGCAGGGAGTCTGCTTTTCCTTCTCCTTCTGTTGCTTCCCCTGCTTGTGCTCTTTCTCTCTGTGTGTGTGTCAAGTAAATAAATAAAATATTTAAAAAAAAACCATAACTAACCTAACCTAAATATAGTATTCAAAATATGTCAAGGGGAAGAAAACAGTTATGGTTGGTGCCCTATTCTGAGACTTGGGGGTAAAAATAGGGGTTGTAGGATAAAGTCCTAGCCACATGACTTCTCCTTCATTCCCCCTCTCCTCCGCCAGTAGTGAGGTAGTCTGAGGAACTCATTTGGATAAGCAGAGCAGATGTTGAAAGCCAATGAACTACAGAATAAAGTTCATTTCTTGGCAGGGCACACAAAACCCTCCATGATGTACTGCCATTCCTCCCCACCTTACCCCTTACACCCCAGTCATATAAAACAGGAGGCAGTTTCTCCAGATACCATGCTGTTTCTCATTTCCTGTCTTTGCTTATGCTACCCTGTCATAAAGGATGCCTTTAGAGCCTCTCCACTCTTATCATGTGGCCATTTACTAAGCAGCTTGAAGATTTAAATCAGATGACATTTCATTCATTTATTGATTCAAACATCAGTGTTTGAACAAAATATTTGCTCTCGTGAAGCTCATAATTTTGTGAAGGGGAGACAGACCATAAGCAAACAAGTATGCAAACCCCAGTGAATGAACTACTTGAATCACCTACCAGCACCATGTTGGCCATGTACTAGACACTCAAATAAACCATAGCGAACATCTTAACAATTGCCATGCAGAGCACTAAATGCTTTTACATGTCTGCTCATTTTATTTCTCAAAATTATGTTAGGAAAATCAGTGCTATTCTGCCACTTTGGTAGATGGGGAGACAAGGGCTCAGAGAGATTCCAAATTTATGTATGGCCACATAGCTACAGTTGTCAGAATCTCAAAAGGAATCCTGAAATATCTAATTTCCAAAACCAGCCGAGTTCATGATAACATTGGCTTTTGGGTGCTACCAAAAAAAATTTTTTTTAATTTAAAAAGAAGAAGGAGGAGGAGGAGGAAGAGGAGGAGGAGGAAGAGGAGGAGGAGGAGAAGGAGGAGGAAGAAGAAGAAAGAAGAAGAAGAGAGAAGAAAGAAGAAAGAAGAAGAAAGAAAGGCTCCATCCCTACCTGAAGTAAATTCACATGTTCACATCTTTCAGTTCTGGATGGATTTCTCTAAATTCTAGGAAGCTTACAGGGAGCTTTACACTGTGGCACATTAGAATTCAAAAGGATTTAATCACGAGCAATGAATCTGCAAAACACGCTGTTGGAGCTCCACTGATTTTAGCAAGAAGAGAGCACAGTCTCCTGCAGCATCTGTTGGAATGAAATGGCTTTGAGGAGGTCTAGGAAAAGCATAAATGCACGGAACACCTGGTATTCAAGGCATTCTTTGCTATCTAAGCACCAAATTAAAGCTTCAGTTATTCATTCTGAAAATGCTTATAGCTTTGCTGTGAGATCCTCCAGTAATGCCCGTGGGCTCCAAATGTAATCGCTAACAAATGGCTTAATAATAATAGACGAATGCTCTAAGAATTTAGGGAGAATAAATAAACATGTTAAAAATAAGGCATTTGAGCACCTGGGCACCAGGTTACTGTTGCCCAGATGTGGGAAAACACTGCGTTCAGTGTGACAGACAGATAAAGGCTTTCCCTGTAGATTCTGAGTAAACACTCCTTGTGAACCTGCCAAAATAAATTCCCTAGATAAAACAAATCCAGAAAAACTCAAGATCAGAGTTGATTCCAAATTATCCCCTTTTGTTCATTGTCTAAATGGAGGACTATCTGAGAATTTAGTATAATCTGGCAGGTATGATTTGCCATCAATGCAGTACTGTCCCCCTAAGATGATTTCCTAATTGTTTCATTAAAATTTAATAACTTAAAAACTGCCTCCTTGTAGGACAACACAGGAAAATTCGTTTGTTGTTTTGTGTTTTATATATATATATATATGGAAATGTTTCCAGGCTACTGTGTGAGAAAGTCATTTAAAAAAAAAAAATGAGATTCTTATTGTTATGATCTCAAAATACTGTAACCTGTTTAAATATTTATACTTACTTTGTTTTTAGATCAGACTGCTGCTTTACCAGTTTGGCTTGATTTTCTAAGTTCAAAAAGCAAGTAACAATAAAAAGAACATTAAAAACTATAAAAGAACTTTATATATACTTATAATATACATCTTGAAATTTATTTTTTATGCAATGCTCTTTTTATGCACAATTTGACCAAATAATATATGTAATTCTATACCATAATTTCTTCCCATAATGTTAAATTACAAGCATCTTTGTACCACATTTACCATATGCCTCATATGCCACTGAAATGATAATCTATAGGTTTTTTTAAAAAAGATTTTATTTATTTATTTGACAGAGAGAGAGAGAGAGAGAGAGTGCTCAAGCAGGGGCAGAGGGAGGGAGAGGGAGAAGCAGGTCCCTAGCTGAGCAGGGAGCCTGATGTGGGTCTCCGTCCCAGGATCTGAGGATCATGACCTGATCTGAAGGCAGACACTTGGCCAACTGAGCAACCCAGGTGCCCCAAGATAATCTATAGTTTCCTTAATCTTATTTTGGGACGTTTAGATAATTTTTAGTTTTTTTTTCAGTATTCTTATTACCATATTGCCTAATCTTTAAGAGACAGTTTACTTATTTACAAGTTTTCTTAATGATTCTAAAAATAAACTTACAGAGGGGCACCTGGGTGGCTCAGTTAGTTAAAGCATCTGATTTTAGCTCTTTGGCTCAGGTCATGATCTCAGGGTCCAGGGATCAAGCACTGCATCAGGCTCCTTGCTCAGTGGGGAGTCTGCTTGTCCTTCTACCCCCTCTGCTATTCATGCTCTCTCTCTTAAATAAATAGATTACATCTTTATGATAAAATAAGATTATTCTATTATAAGACTCTAGTAGTCAACTTATCCTATTATTTGTCTCATTATACCATGTAGGGACACCTGAAGTCTTTGTTTAATTTGGATCATTAAACCTATAACAATTATTTTTAAAACAATGGCATTTGTCAAATCTACTACCTATCTTCACATCAACCCTGCAAGGCAAATATTGTTCTCATTTTATAGATAAACTATTTAAAATGTTTAAGCCATCTTTTCATGGCTTCTTACAAAGGGCACATACAAGGTGGCATAGGTGACAGGTATCAAAGAAGAGTAACAGTTCAGGCTTCTGGGCAGGAGACTGAATTCCATCTTGGACACATCAAGTTTAGGTTGCCTGCAAGGTATACCCAGAGGCAGTTATATAATAGGAAGGTGCACACAGATTTGGATCTTTGAAGAGAATATTCTTCTGAAGACATCATTTGCAAGTCCTCAGTTAATGGCAAACTGGGCAAGGGGGAAATCTTGGAGATGCAGATACATTTGGCAAGAAAAAGGCAAAGTGAAAAAAGAAAGGAGAAAGTGAAAGAATAGTGGGTGATAGTTTTAGAAATCAAGGAAGGAAATAATTTTAAGGTAGGACATTGATCACTTAGAAATAAAGATGCCTCTGGTGGTCTTGGCTAAGAGAAGTTTCACTGGTGTTCTGGGATACAGAAGGGGATTTCATGAGCTGCTAAGTCAGTGTCCCAATAAACAGGAAGAATTCGGAGGACAAATGTGCAAAATGGGAAGAACATTTTGTTACTTTCCTGGAAACAATGTGGCAAATCTCCTGCAGAGGTGCATAAAGGGACAGGTACCTTGCCAGGGAGATTCTCAAAGGAGATTCAGAGTATATACAGCCCTGTATTCAGCCCTGTTATAGGAGAACTAGGCACAGAAACCTTTCTTCCTGTAGAGTGGCTAGGTCATGTTATTCAGGAAGAACAGTTGATAGGACATCTCCATTATCCTACTCACCAATGAGTAAAATCAATGCCAAGTGCTCTTACACCAACTACTCTATACAACCTATTATTAATTATTAAAACATACTCACCTATGAAGTCTAAAACATGGTAAACATACTAAAATAAGATCTATTAAGGAAAATAAGAGACAAAACAACTACTTGGGACAATGACCGATGCCCTAGCCCACTGGCATGCGACTTCTGTCTGCCAAGAGCCAGGAGAAAATGATAGGATTTTGGTTTTGGTTTTGAACAGTTTACAACCAGTTAAGTTGCATCATTCTTAAATACCTTTTTTAATAAAAATCCATAAGTTGCAGAGTAATAAGGAAACCTCTGCATACATTATAACTCCCCTAATCACATGACCTTTAAACAGCTTAGCCCTTACGTTCACCCTCAGTAGCATAAGGCATTCAGAGGAAAAGTGCAATTGTGAATTCTTGATGCCCAGAGATAATTACTGCTACAACTCGAATCTGAAGAAGATAATTCTTTGTTCCGATTTTCTTTTGTTGAGCAAAAAAGAACTATTTATATCTCAACTTTCTTTATGTTTTATAGTCAAAGTGTTATCAGAACTACCAAGATTACTTGAAGCCTGTGGCACTTTCTTATACACGATATTCAATACTCAACTGAGTAAGTACACTTTTAATTCCATGAAATGAACAAATTTAGTAGCAAGTACAAAGACATGTGTTTTTCATAATAAACTTCTCCTCTTCCCCAAGACATTCCAGAACGTTGCACTACTAGATGTCATCTACAGCTCTGGAGTCTTGGAGGCTACATTATGGATATCCTACAGGTGGGGCTACTGAGCCCCCCCCCTTGGATGACAGGTGTTCTACCTACTCACTGTCCTATTCATTCAGGCCTGCATTACGAGAAAAAAATAATTAAACACCAACTCAGCACATTGTTGAAGTTTTTTTTTTAAGACCTTGACCGTTCAGAAGAGTGAAAATAATTTCTGCCGCGAAGGCAATCACAGTCCAGTGGGAGAAGGTGATGACTACAGCTTGATAATCCCACAGTTTGGACAGAAAGTGCTTTAGCTACCCAGGATGCAGGTGGCAGGTGCTTGGGAATGTTCTAGAGCTCTCCAGAGGCCTGAAGGGGTGGGGGAAAGGGGAAACTTGGGGTGGAGTTTGCTGCCGTACATGTCTTCAATATATTTCTCTTTTTAAAGATTTTATTTACTTGTTTGAGAGAGAAAGATACAGAGAGAGTGTGCATAGGTTGGGGGAGGGGCAGAGGGAGAAGGACAAGCAGACTCCCTGCTGAGGGCACAGGGCCTGATCCCAGGACCCAAGATCATGACCTGAGTCAAAGTCAGATGCTTAAGTGACTCAGCCACCCAGGTGCCCCAATATATTTCTGAATATAAACTTAATAAAAATCCATAAGTTGCAGAGTATTAAGGAAACCCCTGCAAACATTATAACTCCCCTAATCACGTGACATATAACTTTCTACCATCAAGACACAAGTCTGGTCACAAAGGAAAAAAAAAGAGGGGTTCCTGGGGGCTCAGTCCCTTAATCACTGGACTTATGATTTCATCTCAGGTCATAATCTCATGGATCATGGGATCAAGCCCAAGTGGATCTCCATGTTGAGGGAGAGTCTGCTTCAGATTCTCCATGAGGGAGAGTCTGCTTCAGATTCTCTCTCTCCCTCTCTTTCTACCCTTCCTGCTCACACATGCTATCTCTTTCTCCCTCTCTCAAAAATAAATACATCTTCAAACAAATAATAAAAATAAAAATAAATTGAGAAGGAACATTCCCTCTCAAAAGTGTAAAAGACATTCATCAACATCCCACACAAACTGATGAGGAAAAATAACCTCTATATTTAGACCTACATCTATAAGCACAAAATCAATGATGATATAAAATAAATTGGTACTGACAAGAATTACAAAAATGTTACAGATGTAATTTTTTTCTGTTACCAGAAGATGAACTCTCAATGTAAATTTTTAAGTGAACATACAAATCCCTTGTTTAAAAAAAAAAAAAAAAAGAAAAGAAAATATCGAAATGTAAGTGTTAGAGGTGCCCAGTTTACTTTTAGCTCAGTTCATGATCCCAGGGTCCTAGGATCAAGTCCCCTATTAGGCTCCCTGCCTAGCAGGAAGCCTGTGTCTCCCTCTCCCACTGCCCCTCACTTGTGTTCCCTTTCTCACAGTCTCTCTCTATATAAAATAAATAAATAAAATGTTAAAAAAAGAAATGTGGAGAGAGGCAAGATGACAGAGGAATAGCAGACTGATATGACATCAGGTCCCAGAAGTTCAGCTAGTTATCAAACCATTTTGAACACCTACAAACTCAACAGGAGATAGAAGAGAAGAGAAGAAATTCTAGGAACAGAAAACCAACCACTTTCTGGAAGGCACACATGCAGAGAAGTGAATCCGAAGCAACAGGAAGACAGACCGAGGGGGGAGGGGCCAACTCCCAGCAAGCAGTGGAACAGCGGAGCGCAAAATCAGAACTTTTATAAGTCTGCCCCACTGAGGGACGTCAATCCAGAGGCTAAGTGGGGGAGAAACCCTTGTGGGGATAGTGTGGTCTCAGGTCCTGCAGGGTCACAGAAAGACCATATCTGAGCCCTCAGGTATTAGAGCGGGGAAACTGGCCACAGAGATGGAGCTGAGGAGTGAGCTCTCAGCTAAGGGTTCCCTTAAACCATGATGCAAGGCATAGTTGGACCACAGCTCCTCAAGCAGAGACCCCACAAGTGTCAGATTCAGGAGACTCACCTTCCTCTCTGGGAGGAGTTGCAGGAGTGTGTGGCAGGAATCTCCTGAGTTGGAGACTGCAAACAGGGCCATGCACCAGAGACAGAAATGCTCAGTGACAGGCCAGGTGAGCACAGAGTGGGGCTGGAGACCAGGGAGACAGGAGGGAGTGACTGCTTTTCTCCAAGGGCACACTGAGGAGTGTGACCCTGACCTCTTGGCTCCTCCACGCTAGAGATTGGGAGGCTGCCATTTTCATTCCTATCCCCCAAAGCTCTACAGAAAGTGTTCAGAGAACAAACACTCCCAATAGTGAACCTACGCAGATTACTAAGCTCAGCCCCTGGCAAGGGCAGTACAACTCCCCCACTGGCAAAGACATTTGAGAATCATGGCAACAGGCCTCTCCCTGAGAAGATCACCAGGAACAATCAGCCAAGATCAAGCTCACCAACCAATAAGAACTGTAAAATTTCAAAGCTCTGGGAATACAGCATATAGAATTCATGGCTTTTTTGTCATGATTCTTTAGTCTTTCAAAGTTAATTTTTTTTAAAGATTTTTAATTTATTATTTGACAGAGATCACAAGTAGGCAGAGAGGTAGGCAAAGAGAGAGGAAGGGAAGAAGTCTCCCTGCTGAGCAGAGAGCCCGATGCGGGGCTTGATCCCAGGACCCAAGGATCATAACCTGAGCTGAAGGCAGAGGTTTTAACTCACTGAGCCATGCAGGTGTCCCTCAAAGTTAAATTTTTTTAATTTTTTTTTTATTATTCTATTATTTTAACTTTTTTCTTTCCTCACTTAATGTTTTTTTAATGTTTATCTTAATAATACCTTACTAAAAAAAATCTTTTTAAAACCTAAATCGTTGAGTGACTGAGAGGGGAGGAGTCAAGATGGCGGAGAAGTAGCAAGCTGAGACTGCTTCAGCTAGCCGGAGATCAGCTAGATAGCTTATCTAAAGATTGCAAACACCTGAAAATCCATCGGCAGACCGAAGAGAAGAAGAACAGCAATTCTGGAAACAGAAAAACAACCACTTTCTGAAAGGTAGGACCGGCGGAGAAGTGAATCCAAAGCGACGGGAAGATAGACCCCGGGGGGAGGGGCTGGCTCCCGGCAAGCGGCGGAGCAACCGCGCACAAAATCAGGACTTTTAAAAGTCTGTTCCGCTGAGGGACATCAGTCCAGAGGCTAAACCGGGGCGAAGCCCACGCGGGGTCAGCGTGGCCTCAGGTCCCGCAGGGTCACAGAAGGATCGGGGGTGTCTGAGTGTCGCAGAGCTTGCGGGTATTGGAACGGGAAAGCCGGCTACAGAAACAGAGCCGACAGTAAGCTCACAGCTCGGTGTTACCTTGAACCGATCGCAGGCTCGGTGAGCTCGGAGCGCGGCCGGAGGTCAGGCAGACGGGAGTAACTGGGCGCTGTTCTCTGAGGGCGCACTGAGGAGTGGGGCCCTGGGCTCTCGGCTCCTCCGGGCCGGAGACCAGGAGGCCGCCATTTGTGTTCCCGTCCTCCGGAACTCTACGGAAAGCGCTCAGGGAACAAAAGCTCCTGAAAGCAAACCCGAGCGGATTACTCACCCCGGCCCCGGGTAAGGGCGGTGTAATTCCGCCTGGGGCAAAGACACTTGAGAATCACTACAACAGGCCCCTCCCCCAGAAGATCAACAAGAAATCCAGCCGAGACCAAGTTCACCTACCAAGGAGTGCGGTTTCAATACCAAGGAGAGCAGCAGAATTCCAGAGGAGGAGAAAGCCAAGCACGGAACTCATGGCTTTTTTCCTGTGATTTTTTTTTTGTCTTGCAGTTAATTTAATTTTTTCTTTTTCATTTTTTTTTTCTTTTTTTCTTTTTCTTCTCGCCTTCGGGTAAAATTTTTTTTTTTTAACTGTTACCTTTTTCTTTTTTAACGATTTTTTACTAGTTTATCTAATATATATATTTTTTCTTTTTTACATTTCTCTCAGGTGTTTTCTTTTTTTAAAAAAATTTTTTTTTCTTTTCTTTTTTTTTCTTTCTTCCTTTTTGAACGTCTTTTTATCCCCTTTCTCCCCACTCACGATTTTGGATCTCTTCTAATTTAGTTAAAGCATATTTTCCTGGGGTTGTTGCCACCCTTTTAGTATTTTACTTGCCCCTTCATTTACTCTTATCTGGCCAAAATGACAAGACGTAAAAATTCAACGCAAAAAAAAGAACAAGAGGCAGTACCAAAGGCTAGGGACCTAATCAATACAGACATCGGTAATATGTCAGATCTAGAGTTCAGAATGACAATTCTCAAGGTTCTAGCCGGGCTCGAAAAAGGCATGGAAGATATTAGAGAAACCCTCTCGAGAGATATAAAAGCCCTTTCTGGAGAAATAAAAGAACTAAAATCTAACCAAGTTGAAATCAAAAAAGCTATTAATGAGGTGCAATCAAAAATGGAGGCTCTCACTGCTAGGATAAATGAGGCAGAAGAAAGAATTAGTGATATAGAAGACCAAATGACAGAGAATAAAGAAGCTGAGCAAAAGAGGGACAAACAGCTACTGGACCACGAGGGGAGAATTCGAGAATTAAGTGACACCATAAGACAAAACAACATTAGAATAATTGGGATTCCAGAAGAAGAAGAAAGAGAGAGGGGAGCAGAAGGTATACTGGAGAGAATTATTGGGGAGAATTTCCCCAATATGGCAAAGGGAACGAGCATCAAAATTCAGGAGGTTCAGAGAACGCCCCTCAAAATCAATAAGAATAGGCCCACACCCCGTCACCTAATAGTAAAATTTACAAGTCTCAGTGACAAAGAGAAAATCCTGAAAGCAGCCCGGGAAAAGAAGTCTGTAACATACAATGGTAAAAATATTAGATTGGCAGCTGACTTATCCACAGAGACCTGGCAGGCCAGAAAGAGCTGGCATGATATTTTTAGAGCACTAAACGAGAAAAACATGCAGCCCAGAATACTATATCCAGCTAGGCTATCATTGAAAATAGAAGGAGAGATTAAAAGCTTCCAGGACAAACAACAACTGAAAGAATTTGCAAATACCAAACCAGCTCTACAGGAAATCTTGAAAGGGGTCCTCTAAGCAAAGAGAGAGCCTACAAGTGGTAGATCAGAAAGGAACAGAGACCATATACAATAACAGTCACCTTACAGGCAATACAATGGCACTAAATTCATATCTCTCAATAGTTACCCTGAATGTGAATGGGCTAAATGCCCCTGTCAAAAGACACAGGGTATCAGAATGGATAAAAAAACAAAACCCATCTATATGTTGCCTCCAAGAAACTCATTTTAAGCCCGAAGACACCTCCAGATTTAAAGTGAGGGGGTGGAAAAGAATTTACCATGCTAATGGACATCAGAAGAAAGCAGGAGTGGCAATCCTTATATCAGATCAATTAGATTTTAAGCCAAAGACTATAATAAGAGATGAGGAAGGACACTATATCATACTCAAAGGGTCTGTCCAACAAGAAGATTTAACAATTTTAAATATCTATGCCCCCAACGTGGGAGCAGCCAACTATATAAACCAATTAATAACAAAATCAAAGAAACACATCAACAACAATACAATAATAGTAGGGGACTTTAACACTCCCCTCACTGAAATGGACAGGTCATCCAAGCAAAAGATGAGCAAGGAAATAAAGGCCTTAAACGACACACTGGACCAGATGGACATCACAGATATATTCAGAACATTTCATCCCAAAGCAACAGAATACACATTCTTCTCTAGTGCACATGGAACATTCTCCAGAATAGATCACATCCTCGGTCCTAAATCAGGACTCAACCGGTATCAAAAGATTGGGATCATTCCCTGCATATTTTCAGACCACAATGCTCTAAAGCTAGAACTCAACCACAAAAGGAAGTTTGGAAAGAACCCAAATACATGGAGACTAAACAGTATCCTTCTAAAGAATGAATGGGTCAACCGGGAAATTAAAGAAGAATTGAAAAAAATCATGGAAACAAATGATAATGAAAATACAACGGTTCAAAATCTGTGGGACACAATAAAGGCAGTCCTGAGAGGAAAATATATAGCGGTACAAGCCTTTCTCAAGAAACAAGAAAGGTCTCAGGTACAAAACCTAACCCTACACCTAAAGGAGCTGGAGAAAGAACAAGAAAGAAACCCTAAGCCCAGCAGGAGAAGAGAAATCATAAAGATCAGAGCAGAAATCAATGAAATAGAAACCAAAAAAACAATAGAACAAATCAACGAAAGTAGGAGCTGGTTCTTTGAAAGAATTAATAAAATTGATAAACCCCTGGCCCGACTTATCAAAAAGAAAAGAGAAAGGACCCAAATAAATAAAATCATGAATGAAAGAGGAGAGATCACAACTAACACCAAGGAAATACAAACTATTATAAGAACATACTATGAGCAACTCTACGGCAATAAATTTGACAATCTGGAAGAAATGGATGCATTCCTAGAAACATATAAACTACCACAACTGAACCAGGAAGAAATAGAAAGCCTGAACAGACCCATAACCAGTAAGGAGATTGAAACAGTCATTAAAAATCTCCAAACAAACAAAAGCCCAGGGCCAGATGGCTTCCCGGGGGAATTCTACCAAACATTTAAAGAAGAACTAATTCCTATTCTCCTGAAACTGTTCCAAAAAATAGAAATGGAAGGAAAACTTCCAAACTCATTTTATGAGGCCAGCATCACCTTGATCCCAAAACCAGACAAGGATCCCACCAAAAAAGAGAGCTATAGACCGATATCCTTGATGAACACAGATGCAAAAATACTCAACAAAATACTAGCCAATAGGATTCAACAGTACATTAAAAAGATTATTCACCATGACCAAGTGGGATTTATTCCAGGGCTGCAAGGTTGGTTCAACATCCGCAAATCAGTCAATGTGATACAACACATCAATAAAAGAAAGAACGAGAACCATATGATACTTTCAATAGATGCTGAAAAAGCATTTGACAAAGTACAGCATCCCTTCCTGATCAAAACTCTTCAAAGTGTAGGGATAGAGGGCACATACCTCAATATCATCAAAGCCATCTATGAAAAACCCACTGCAAATATCATTCTCAATGGAGAAAAACTGAAAGCTTTTCCACTAAGGTCAGGAACACGGCAGGGATGTCCATTATCACCACTGCTATTCAACATAGTACTAGAGGTCCTAGCCTCAGCAATCAGACAACAAAAGGAAATTAAAGGCATCCAAATTGGCAAAGAAGAAGTCAAATTATCACTCTTCGCAGATGATATGATACTATATGTGGAAAACCCAAAAGACTCCACTCCAAAACTGCTAGAACTTATACAGGAATTCAGTAAAGTGTCAGGATATAAAATCAATGCACAGAAATCAGTTGCATTTCTCTACACCAACAGCAAGACAGAAGAAAGAGATATTAAGGAGTCAATCCCATTTACAATTGTATCCAAAACCATAAGATACCTAGGAATAAACCTAACCAAAGAGACACAGAATCTATACTCAGAAAACTATAAAGTACTCATGAAAGAAATTGAGGAAGACACAAAGAAATGGAAAAATGTTCCATGCTCCTGGATTGGAAGAATAAATATTGTGAAAATGTCTATGCTACCTAAAGCAATCTACACATTTAATGCAATTCCTATCAAAGTACCATCCATCTTTTTCAAAGAAATGGAACAAATAATGCTAAAATTTATATGGAACCAGAAAAGACCTCGAATAGCCAAAGGGATATTGAAAAAGAAAGCCAACGTTGGTGGCATCACAATTCCGGACTTCAAGCTCTATTACAAAGCTGTCATCATAAAGACAGCATGGTACTGGCACAAAAACAGACACATAGATCAATGGAACAGAATAGAGAGCCCAGAAATAGACCCTCAAATCTATGGTCAACTCATCTTCGACAAAGCAGGAAAGAATGTCCAATGGAAAAAAGACAGCCTCTTCAATAAATGGTGCTGGGAAAATTGGACAGCCACATGCAAAAAAATGAAATTGGACCATTTCCTTACACCACACACAAAAATAGACTCAAAATGGATGAAGGACCTCAATGTGCGAAAGGAATCCATCAAAATCCTTGAGGAGAACACAGGCAGCAACCTCTTCGACCTCTGCCGCAGCAACATCTTCCTAGGAACAACGCAAAAGGCAAGGGAAGCAAGGGAAAAAATGAACTATTGGGATTTCATCAAGATCAAAAGCTTTTGCACAGCAAAGGAAACAGTTAACAAAATCAAAAGACAACTGACAGAATGGGAGAAGATATTTGCAAACGACATATCAGATAAAGGACTAGTGTCCAGAATCTATAAAGAACTTAGCAAACTCAACACCCAAAGAACAAATAATCCAATCAAGAAATGGGCAGAGGACATGAACAGACATTTCTGCAAAGAAGACATCCAGATGGCCAACAGACACATGAAAAAGTGCTCCATATCACTCGGCATCAGGGAAATACAAATCAAAACCACAATGAGATATCACCTCACACCAGTCAGAATGGCTAAAATCAACAAGTCAGGAAATGACAGATGCTGGCGAGGATGTGGAGAAAGGGGAACCCTCCTACACTGTTGGTGGGAATGCAAGCTGGTGCAGCCACTCTGGAAAACAGCATGGAGGTTCCTCAGAATGTTGAAAATAGAACTGCCCTATGACCCAGCAATTGCACTATTGGGTATTTACCCTAAAGATACAAATGTAGTGATCCAAAGGGGCACATGCACCCGAATGTTTATAGCAGCAATGTCCACAATAGCCAAACTATGGAAAGAACCTAGATGTCCATCCACAAATGAATGGATCAAGAAGATGTGGTATATATACACAATGGAATACTATGCAGCCATCAAAAGAAATGAAATCTTGCCATTTGCGACAACATGGATGGAACTAGAGCGTATCATGCTTAGCGAAATAAGTCAATCAGAGAAAGACAACTATCATATGATCTCCCTGATATGAGGAAGTGGTGATGCAACATGGAGGCTTAAGTGGGTAGGAGAAGAATAAATGAAACAAGATGGGATTGGGAGGGAGACAAACCATAAGTGACTCTTAATCTCACAAAACAAACTGAGGGTTGCTGGGGGGAGGGGGTTTGGGAGAAGGGGGTGGGATTATGGACATTGGGGAGGGTATGTGCTTTGGTGAGTGCTGTGAAGTGTGTAAACCTGGTGATTCACAGACCTGTACCCCTGGGGATAAAAATATATGTTTATAAAAAAAAAAAAAAAAAAAAAAAGAAAGGACAAATACCCAACTTTTGTAGCAACATGGATGGGACTGGAAGAGATTATTATGCTGAGTGAAATAAGTCAAGCAGAGAGAGTCAATTATCATATGGTTTCACTTATTTGTGGAGCATAACAAATAGCATGGAGGACATGGGGATTTAGAGAGGAGAAGGGAGTTGGGGGAAATTGGAAGGGGAGGTGAACCATGAGAGACTATGGACTCTGAAAAACAATCTGAGGGTTTTGAAGGGGTGGGGGGTGGGAGGTTGGGGTACTAGGTGGTGGGTATTATAAAGGGCACGAATTGCATGGAGCACTGGGTGTGGTGAAAAATAATGAATACTGTTATGCTGAAAATAAAAAATAAATTAAAAAAAAAAAAAAAAAAAAAAAACCTAAATCGTTAATGTCATATTTTATCACCTCATTGTATTTAACCTTACTTTTTGTATACATATAGGTATTTTTTTTTTAAGGATTTTATTTATTTATTTGACAGACAGAGATCACAAGTAGGCAGAGAGGCAGGGGGGGAGAGAGAGAGAGAGAGAGAGAGAGAGAGAAGCAGGCTTCCTGCAGAGCAGGGAGCCCGATGCGGGGCTCGATCCCAGGACCCTGAGATCATGACCCGAGCCGAAGGCAGCAGCCCAAACCACTGAGCCACCCAGGCGCCCCTACATATAGGTATTTTTTTCTAAAAAATTTGGGATTCAATTTCTTCTAAAAGATCAAAATATGCCCTAATTCTAACACATGGCTTTTTTCTAGTCTCCATCCTGAGCACATTCTCTCCTTCTTTTCTTTTATTTTTCCAATCAATTTATCAATTCCTTTTTTAGAATTTTTTTTAAGTTTTCATCATTACAGTCATATTCCATCTCTTCATCATGTTTACATTTTTTTTTTTTTTTGGATATATGTAAGTTTTTCTTTCTTATAATTTTGGATGGTAGGTTCTTTTAGGACACCAAAATACACCTAAAACCGAAATACACCTAAAATGGGTGGCTCTGTTCTATTACCAGTCATATATTTTATGACTAAAAATATATAATTTTTTTAAACTTTTTTCTTTTTATTTCTTTTTTCCCCTTTCTCCCCCCCAACCCCAGTTTTAGGTCTCTTCTGATTTGGTTTAATGTACATTTTTCTGGGGTCATTGCCACCCTTTTAGTATTTTATTCTCTCGTTCATATATTCTTATCTGAATAAAATGACAAGGCAGAAAAACTTACCACAAAAAAAAAAAAAAAAAAAAAGAAAGAAAAAGAGGCAGTACTGACAGCTAGGGAATGGACATTGGTAATATGTCAGATCTAGAGTTCAGAATAATGATTCTCAAGGTGCTAGGTGGGCTCGAAAAAGGCATGGAAGATACTAGAGAAATGTTTTCTGAAGAAATAAAATCCCTTTCTGGAGAAATAAAAGAACTAAAATCTAACCAAGTTGAAATTTTAAAAAAGCTATTAATGAGGCGTGATGAAAACTGGAGGCTCTTACTGCTAGGATAAATGAGACAGAAGTGAAAATTAGTGAAATAGAAGACCAAAGGACTGAGAATAAAGAAGCTGAACAAAAAAGAGACAAACAATGACTGGAAAATGAAGGGAGAATTCGAGTGATAAGTGATACCATAAGATAAAATAATGTTAGAATAATAGGGATCCCACAAGAAGAAGAAGAAAGAGAGAGGGGCAGAAGGTATATTGGAGCAAATTATAGTACAGAATTTCCCTAATATGGCAAAGGGAACAAACATCAAAATCCAGGAGGTACAGAGAATCCCCAACAAAATCAATAAGAATAGGTCCACACCCCATCATCTAATAGTAAAACTTACAAGTCTCAGTGACAGAGAAAATCCTGAAAGCAGTTTGGGACAAGAAGTCTGTAACGTAAAATGGTAGAAATATTACTTTGCAGCAGACCTATCCACAGACATCTGGCAGGCCAGAAAGAACTGGCATGATATATTCAGAGCACTAAATGAGAAAAATGGGCAGCCAAGAATACTATATCCAGCTAGGCTATCATTGAAAATAGAAGGAGAGATAAAAAAAAAACTTCCAGGACAATGAAAATTAAAAGAATTTGCAAACACCAAACTAACCCTACAGGAAATATTGAAAGAGGTCCTCTAAGCAAAGAGGGAGCCTAAAAGTAGTAGAAAACAAACGAACAGATACAATAAACAGTAACAGTCATCTCATGGGAAATACAATGGCACTAAATTCATATCTTTCAAAATTATCCTGAATGTAAATGGGCTAAATGCCCCAATCAAAAGACACAGGATATCAGAATGGATAAAAAAATAAAACCCATCTATATGCTTTCTATAAGATACTCTTTTTAGATCCAAAGACACCTCCAGATTTAAAGTGAGGGGGTGGAAAACAATTTACCATGCTAAAGGACATCAAAAGAAAGCTGGGGTGGCAATCCTTATATCAGATAGATTAGATTTTAAGCCAAAGAATATAATAATAGATGGGGAAGAAACTATATCACACTTAAAGGGTCTGTCCAACAAGAACAGCTACAAATTTTAAATATCTATGCCCCTAACGTGGGAGCAGCCAACTATATAAACCAATTAATAACAAAATCAGAGAAACACATCGACAATAATACAATAATAGTAGGGGACTTTAATACTCCCCTCACTGAAATGGACAGATCATCCAAGCAAAACATCAACAAGGAAATAAAGGACTTAAATGACACCCTGGACCAGAGGGACATCACAGATATATTTAGAACATTCCATCCCAAACCAACAGAATACACATTCTTCTCTAGTGTACATGGAACATTCTCCAGAATAGATCACATCCTGGGTCACAAATCAAGTCTCAACAGTTACCAAAAGATTGGGATCATTCCCTGCATATTTTCAGACCACAATGCTCTGAAACTAGAACTCAATTACAAGAGGAAATTTGGAAAGAACCCAAATACATGGAGACTAAATAGCATCCTTCTAAAAAATGAATGGGTCAACCAGGAAATTAAAGAAGAATTGAAAAAATTCATGGAAACAAATGATAATGAAAACACAATGGTTAAAAATCTGTGGGACCCAGCAAAGGCAGTCCTGAGAAGAAAGCATACAGTGATACAAGCCTTTCTCAAGAAACAAGAAAGATCTCAAGTATACAACCTAACACTACACCTAAAGGAGCTGGAAAAAGGACAGCAAAGAAAGCCTAACCCCAGCAGGAGAAGAGAAATAATAAAGGTCAGAGCAGAAATCAATGAAATATTAACCAAAAGAACAGTAGAACAAATCAATGAAACTAAGAGCTGGTTCTTTGAAAGAATTAATAAGATTGATAAGAGCTCCAGACTTATCAAAAAGAAAAGAGAAAGGATCCAAACAAATAAAGTCATTGATGAAAGAGGAGAGATCACAACAAACACCCAAGAAATACAAACAATTATAAGAACATATTATGAGCAATTAAATTATATATAATTAATTAGTTACATTAATTAATTAATATTATAATTATATTTAATCACATTAATTACATTAATATTAGAATTATATATAATTAATTTAGACAATCTGGAAGAGATGGATGCATTCCTAGAGAGGTATAAACTACCAAAACTGAACCAGGAAGAAATAGAAAACCTGAAGAGACTCATATCCAGTAAGGAGATCGAAGCAGTCATCAAAGATCTCCCAACAAACAAGAGCCCAGGACCAGACAGCTTCCCAGGGGAATTCTACCAAATCTTTTAAAAAAGAATTAATACCTATTCTCTTGATACTGTTCCAAAAAACAGAAATGGAAGGAAAACTTCCAAACTCATTTTATGAGGGCAGCATTACCTTGATCCCAAAATCAAACAAAGACCCCATCAAAAAGAATTACAGACCTATATCCTTGATGAACACAAATGCAAAAATTCTCACTAAAGTACTAGCCAATAGGATCCAACAATACATTAAAAGGATCATTCACCACGACCAAGTGGGATTTATTCCAGGGTTGCAAGGTTGGTTCAACATCTGCAAATCAATCAATGTGATACAATACATTAATAAAAGAATGAACAAGAGCCATATGATACTCTCACTAGATGCTAAAAAAACATTTGACAAAGTACAGCATCCTTTCTTGATCAAAACTCTTCAAAGTGAAGGGATAGATGGTACATACCTCATTATCCATCAAAACCATCTATGAAAAACTCACAGCAAATACCATTCTCTATGGGGAAAAACTGAAAGCTTTTCCGCTAAGATCAGGAAAACAAGCAGGCATGTCCACTATCACCACTGCTATTCAACAAAGTACTAGAAGTCCTAGCCTCAGCAATTAGACAATAACAAAAAAATAAATAAAAGGCATCTGAATCAGCAAAGAAGAGGTCAAACTCTCACTCTTTGCAGATGATATGATACTTTATGTGGAAAACCCAAAAGACTCCACTCCAAAACTGCTAGAACTCATACAGGAATTCAGTAAAGTGTCAGGATATAAAATCGTGCATAGAAATCAGTTTCACTTCTATACAGTAACAAGACAGGAGAAATAGAAATTAAGGAGTTGATCCCATTTACAACTGCACCCAAAACCATAAGATACCTAGGAATAAACTCAACCAAAGAGCCAAAGAATCTGTACTCAGAAAACTAAAAAGTACTCATGAAAGAAACTGAGAAAGACACAAAGAAATGGAAAAACGTTCCATGCTCATGGATTGGAAGAACAAATATTGTGAAAATGTCTATGCTACTTAAAGCACTATACACATTTAATGCAATCCGTATGAAAATACCATCCATTTTTTTTTTCAAAGCAATATAACAAATATCCTAAAATTTAAATGGAACCAGAAAAGACCCCGAAGAGCCAGACGAATGTTGAAAAGAAAACCAAAGTTGGTGGCATCACAATTCAAGGTCTGTTACAAAGCTGTCATCATCAAGACAGTATGATACTGGGGCACCTCAGTGGCTCAGTGGGTTAAAGCCTCTGTCTTCAGCTCAGGTCATGATTCTAGGGTCCTGGGATAGAGCCCCGCATCAGGCTCTCTGCTCAGTGGGGAGCCTGCTTCCTCCTCTCTCTCTTCCTGCCTCTCTGCCTACTTGTGATCTCTATCTGTCAAATAAGTAAATTAAAAAAAAAAAAAAAAAAGAGACAGTATGATACTGGCACAAAAATGGACACATAGATCAGTGCAACAGAATAGAGATCCCAGAAATAGACCTTCAACTCTATGGTCAACTAGTCTTCAACAAAGCAGGAAAGAATGTCCAAAGGAAAAAAGACAGTTTCTTCAACAAATGGTGTTGGGAAAATGGGATAGCCACATGCAGAAGTATGAAACTGGACCAATCCCTTACACAACACACAAAAATAGCCACAAAATGGATGAAAGACCTCAATGTGAGACAGGAATCCATCAAAATCTTTGAGGAAAACACAGGCAGCAACCTCTTCGACCTTAGCCGCAGCAACTTCTTCCTAGAAACATCACCAAAGGCAAGGGAAGCAAGAGGCAAAAAGGAACTACTGGGACTTCATCAAGATCAAAGGCTTTTGCACAGCAAAGGAAACAGTCAACAAAACCAGAAGACAACTGACAGAATGGGAGAAGATATATATTTGCAAATGACATATCAGATAAAGGGCTAGTATCCAAAATCTATAAAGAGCTTATCAAACTCAACACCCAAAGAATAAATAATCCAATCAGGAAATGGGCAGAGGACATGAACAGACATTTCTGCAAAGAGGACATCCAGATGGCCAGCAGACACATGAAAAAGTGCTCCACATCACTTGGCATCAGGGAAATACAAATCAAAACCACAATGAGATATCACCTCACACCAGTCAGAATGGCTAAAATTAAGACAGGAAATGACAGATGTTGGAGAGGATATGGAGAAAGGGGACTCCTCCTATACTGTTAGTGGGAATGCAAGCTAGTGCAGCCACTCTGGAAAACAGCATGGAGGTTCCTCAGAAAGCTGAAAATAGAGCCACCCTATGACCCAGCAATCACACTACTGGGTATTTACCCTAAAGATACAAATGTAGTGATCTGAAGGGGCACATGCACCCAAATGCTTATAGCAGCAATATCCACAATAGCCAAACTATGGAAAGAACCTAGATGTCCATCAACAGATGAATGGATAAAGAAGATGTAGTGTGCATATATACAAGGGAATACTATGCAGCCATCAGAAGAAATGAAATCTTGCCATTTGCAACGATATGGATGGAACTAGAGGATATTATGCTGGGTGTAATAAGTCAATCAGAGAAAGACAATTATCATATGATCTCTTTGATATGAGCAATTTGAGAGGCAGGGCAGTGGGTTTGTGAGGTAGGGAAGAAAAAAATGAAACAACATGGGATCAGGAGGGAGACAAACCATAAGAGATAATCTCACAAAAGAAACTGAGAGTTGCCGGGGGGGAGAAGGTATGGAAAGGGTGGTGGGGTTATGGACATTGGAGAGGGTATGTGCTATGGTGAATGCTGTGAAGTGTGTAAACCTGGCGATTCATAGATCTGTACCCCTGGGGCAAATAATACATTATACGTTAATAAAAATAGTTATAAATAAATAACACTGATATTAAAAAAAAGAAATGTTAAGTTTTAAATAATAAGACTTTTTTTTAAATCATAGACTCTGAAAGGTAGCAACCGTATGATAATTTGGTTTTATTTCTCCACTGCATGAATAGTGCCTGATATACACAGTAGGTCAGACTATAAACTGACCTGATTAATATTTGTTGAAGGTTGAGAAATTGCTGGAAAGTCTCAAGCAACTGACTGTCCAGGATTTTGTGTATCTAATAAAATTTTAGGTTATTATGTATTTCCCTTAATTGCACAATGAAAGAATACAGTGCTTTCTGGCCCAACGGTTGCTTATCTTCACATTAGTTACATGACTATATTTAAAAAGTAGAACACTGGTCATTTTAATTTCCTGATTCTTTGTTTTCATTTCACAGCGATGTGAAATAGAGCACAGTAACATCACAATTGTGGAGAAATGACCTAGATGTCAAGACAAATTCCCCAGAAGGGAGATATCTGGCAATGAATACAAGGGACTTACTTAACAAACCAGTCAGAAAAACTGCGACTAAATGCTCATCATACAATATTAGACAAGCCTAGGGAATCAAGTGATGTTTTCAAAGAGGTTGCTGATAAAAATCACCCTTTTTAGCAAAATAAAATTATTTGATCCCTTTTTCCATACTTTGAAAAGTTGAAAACACTACACTGGGGTTTTGATTTCTACTATAATTAAGGCAACATGGCTTAACTCATTTTTTTTTTCAAGATTTTTCCATCTGTTGGCGCCATAAACCCCTGAGTGAACTTGGGGATTTCTGTATCATCTTGTTTCACAGACAATATGGCAAAGATAACAGTTAACTCCATCTATTTCTCTCTGCTAAGACTCTTGGCTGTAATCATCTGTTTACTCCCATGGCAAACAGAGAGGAAATTATTCACTACTTCAATCACACAGTTCTTTTTCCCCTTTCCTTAGGCTTACAATGTGCATCTAATAAAATGTGCTGACGTGTGAAATCCTAGACAAATATTTAATGAAGAACTATAGTAGGTACAAGAGTATCGTCCTAAAAGAAATGGGTGACCGTGATATAATACACTTGTTTAAATCTGGTTGGCTAGACATCCAATTCAGACAATATAATTCAGACAATAAATGATAATGTTGTTCCTAAGCCACAGACTCTGATCTCCCTGCTCCAATGCCAATGCCAGTAAGTAGCTTTTCTTCTCAGGTCCTAGACCATAACATCGGGCACTACAAAGTGGGCTTTGTCTCCTTAACCCAAGTATATGACATATTCAAAACCCCATAGATTCTATCATTTTAATCTATCTCTTATATCTGACCCCCTCCTTCCACTAACATCTTTGATTTCATCTTTCATATTACCAGCAGATGCATTTTTTCCTCCAAAATTAAAGCATGATCTCATTAGCTCCTGCCTATAGAATAAAATCCTAGGTCTTCTCATTGGTATCAAGAACCCTCCAGGGTCTGGTGCCACTCACTGCTCTTCCTTCTCTCTCATGGTACTTCCCATCCAACCCCTGCCCTTTCAGCCACATCAACCTTCTGGAAGTTTCTGAACACTATGGGATGTTTTACTCATTCTGCTCTAATCAATCAAACATTTGAATGGCATTAACCCCCACTTCTCATTCATTCTTTTTAAAAAATTCTTATTCAACAAATATTTACTGAAGACCTATTATATGTCAGATTCTGGGCTAGGTCTTGGAAATAAAAAACTGAATCACTTAAATGTGCAACAGTCCAGGACCTCAGGGTCCTGAACACAAGTGTGACATTGATGAGATAGTCATGATCTTAGCAGGACCTCAACTTCTGCCCTTCTTTTAGGTACTTCCCAATTATTTTACACTCAAAAAATGTAAAAACCAATGAACTGATATAATCAACTTAAGATCTCAAGGACGAAGTAAAATAATAGCCTGAAATAACTCTACTTTGAAAGAGAGACTATAATGAACCTTTTTTACAAATGATAACTTAATAAAAAGTGCTACACAAATAAATGTAGAATTTAGCCCTGATAATGCCTGGGTGAGGGGCAGCTGATAATCCACACAGAACTTTGACTCCCCAAAAACGTCACTACTAGTACCCAACTACTAACCAGAAATCCTGCTGATAACATAAAACATTCAATTAGCACACATTTTCTTTTATGTATTCTACACTGTATTCTTAGACTAAAATAAACTAAAGAAAATTTTATGAAGAAAATCATAAGGCTGGGGCACCTGGATGGCTCAGTGGGTTAAGCCTCTGCCTTCGGCTCAGGTCATGATCCCAGGGTCCTGGGATCAAGCCCCACATTGGGCTCTCTGCTTAGTGGGGAGTCTGCTTCCCCCCTCTCTCTGCCTACCTCTCTGCCTACTTGTGATCTGTCTGTCAAATAAATAGATTAAAAAATCTTAAAAAAAAAAAAAAAGAAAATCATAAGAAAGAGATCGGAGAAAGTACACTTGTAGTACTGCATTGTACTCACCAAAAAGAAAAAAAAGCATATTTAAGTGGATCTGTGAACTTTAGACCCATGGTGATCAAGGGTTTAAAATATAGACAACACAGGGGCAAATTAAAGAATCACATAACCTGGAATACCATGGAAATCAAAATCACAGAGAAAGGTACTAATGTGGAATAACTACTGATTAATTAATTAATAACTACTTGGAGTGTGAGTTTCAGACTGTGTTAAAACCAGGAATCATTACTTCACTGGCCCAAATATTAACATAACTGACTTGTATTGACAAACGCAAGTGCTATCCCTTTTGCTTTATTTAATATATAAAATATTTTCCATCAGCACATTATATGCTAGTTAAGCTGTTAAAGTTATTAGAATGTTTCCTTTTTTGACTAACCTCTTGAAACCCTGTTTGTATTACTAATTTACTAAGGAAAACTATTTCACATAGAGAATACAATGGTTTATTCCATCTACTCCTTTCTGGAATTACTAATCAGAGACAGAGAAATTAATCCAAGTTATAATTCATTAAAGGGGAGTAAAAGCGCCAATCAAGTTGTAATGAGGTTACTTAGAGAATCAACAGGTAGAAGCTGAGTGCTTACAACATGCCACGTACTGAGCTTGACGCTAGGCACTACCATCTATTAAATACTCCGAGCCCTATGTTAAATAAAACATTAAAAAATACAGACTAAGTTTAGATTCTGTATCCTAAGATTATTATGTTAATCTGTAAAAAAACCTTTTGCAGTTTAAACTACAAGGGAGGGTAGTGTTGCAAAAAGGAATATCACCATTCAAAACATGTTTTATGTAGAATCTGAAATTGTATCCCATCCTTTACCATGATGTGACCAGATTACACAGGCTAAACATCTCTTTAAGTCTTATTTTTAGTAGAACTTTATAGCTGATAGCTGTGAAAAGGGTTATGTGCCAGGTGTTATGTTTAATGTGTGTGTGTGTGTGAGAGAGAGAGAGAGAGAGAGATTTGGAATCAATTAGTCAGGAACCTTATTTCTTATTTTCAAAATGTCTATTATTTGTTAACTCGATCAAAAAGTGGAAAAGAGAAATGGGAGATTAGCTTCCTTCACCTTGCAAATACTATTTCTCCTACAATTTAATAAAACCAGAAAAATTTTGGCCATGACTGAGACCATTCACTGGGGTGCTGGGGGATGGACACTGGGGAGGGTATGTGCTATGGGGAGTGCTGTGAATTGTGTAGGACTGATGAACACAGACCTGTACCCCTGAAGCAAATAATACATTATATGTTAATTAAAAAAAAACAGTTATGTGATATTAGGAGCATTGCTGTTATCTATATGTAATGATTATATGATTCTCTATTTCATGAATCAAACACCATGAGAGGCTTGGAAGAATGTGATGTCTTACATGAGAAGAAGAAAGATGCATGTTTTTTTATTTGGAAGAGAGGAAGAAGATGGTGATGGATCTAAAGGAAATTTAATAAACCAGAATTTGGTGTAAGAAAATGGCAGTATAAAGGTAAAGAAAAGAAAAGGAATGGCAAAAATAAAAAAAAAAAAAGAGGAAAACATAAAACAATCAGGGATGAAAACCTAGAGAAATGCTCACTCTCCTGACTCTGGTGTCTCACATCCACAGAGACAGAGGCCCCATTTAACAGAACAAGAGACAGGACACACAGGGCACCTGCATGGCTCAGTGGGTTAAAGTCTCTGCCTTCAGCTTGGGTCATGATTCCAGGGCCCTGGGATGGAGCCCCACATTGGGCTCTCTACTCAGCAGGGAGCCTGCTTCCTCTTCTCTCTGTCTGCCTCTCTGCCTACTTGTGATCTCTCTCCGTCAAATAAATAAATAAAATCTTAAACAAACAAAAGATAGGACAAGTGGTATCAATCATAGAGCTACAAATCACTACTTTATTCTTGCCCCTAGTTGGAAAAATAAAACACTAATAAAATAATAAAATAGACAATAAACATTTACCCTGTGGGGCCCTTTTCTAAGCAATTCATTGGTGGTAAAAAAAAAAAAAAAAAAAATCAAAACACAATCCCCCACCATATACAGGGTTCTGTATAGGGTCCTTTACTTTTTAATCTGTACACTCTGTAATGTCTTGCAAATTAAGATCACACTTGAGCAATTCTTCATTGTACATGAATTTCATATAGCCTCTAAGGATTTCAAATCAATTAGAAACAGATAAGCTGTTCTTCCCTAACGTAATTCACATGGGAGCTAAAGACAAAATCATTAAAAAACAAACAAACAAACAAAC
The DNA here is from genome assembly GCF_964662115.1 of Mustela nivalis. Taxonomy (NCBI): domain Eukaryota; kingdom Metazoa; phylum Chordata; class Mammalia; order Carnivora; family Mustelidae; genus Mustela; species Mustela nivalis. The sequence continues at coordinate 40,122,013 of NC_139022.1, read as the reverse complement.
AAACAAACAAAACTTACTGAATCTGTGTCATTAATTAAAAGTATGTAAATTTCTTCCCTTAGAACTGTCATGCTGCCTTCCTCACCTCACCTGGAATGGTGAGCACACATTGCATGAGACAATAATTGGTTGCTGTTGTACAGTATGTCTCAAATCATAGCACTACTTGCAAATAGATTTAATGAGTGTAAAACATGTTCCTATCAGCTTTGCATCCAAAATGTCATCACATCTACTCTCTCTCCTTTCATGATGATTTTACCGGGGAAACAAGAAAAGAAAAGAAAAGAAAAAGGCGACAAATTTTCCGGCATGTATACGGGAGCGTAATTGACAATTACCTTAATGGAGTTAATTTCTTGTATAGTGCTTAATGAGGTTTAGTATCCCAATTCAAAAGCCCAGAATAAAATATTTTCTACAACCCATCTGGCACCACACACAGTCAAACCCACAGTGCCATCACATCCAATTATAATGTCACCATTAATTATCACCACTGTATCCCAACTCTGGTCAGTCAAACTCACCAGGTCTGAAATAACAAAGTCTCCTGCGATAACAAAGCTCTAGAAGTTGTCTGACTTGTGGGTATGTATTCCAAGAAAATAGGGAACAATAAGTCATTTGTAAATCAACACGATGAGGTGATTGAAGCAACAGAAAATAACTTTACATGATACCTTGCACAGTTTGTCAAAACTTGATGCAGTGAGAAATGGAAAACTATGACCTCTTCTCTAAACCGCTTTGATTACTATGCAGTATTCATATTTGTCTTCTGGTCTTCTCTTCTCAGTTGTACCATTGCCATTTTCCCCCCTCCATCTAAAATCCCCCTTTCCAGTGCCTCTCTTCATAACCTCTGTGACATCACTGACACACTTCTCTTGGGGAAACGCATTGTAGAACTGCTTACAATTCTTTACTGTCTTCCGCTGCCCACACTAAACTGTACAATCTTCCCGGTCCAGAACCTAGTTTAATTTGTGACATTGTATGTGTTGCCTACCAGGAGCTAAATCCCTATAATTTCTTGAGAACAAGAGTCCTGATTACATTCCAGGTGCACTCTCATATACTGTGTCATCCAGGGGAAGGTAATAGCTCTCTTGATCTATGGTAAATCATGGATTGTAGCTGAACATTATAATTCCCTTCAGCTTCCAGTGATTGCTGTAGGCGGAGGTGTTAGATACAACACCAACTAATGAGAGGTAAGGGGAAGACTTCTGGGTGCCTTCTGGAAAAGGTTTATTAGGCTTTTAAACAAGAATCCAGGAAGAGTTGGCCACTCCTTCTTCAGAGACTTTTGCATGTGGGATCTTTAACTGTGGAAATGATTTAGAAACTGTGAAGAGATTTGCTAGACACACTAAGGGCAGGGGAAAAACAAACAAACAAACAAACTGGTTTCTTGCTTCTATTAATTAACTGCTAAACCACCATCGCTGGGGTTAGGTCTTCTTGGTATGAAAGATAATTGATGTTTTTTGGTTGTTTGCAGATGGTTGGTTAGTTTCTGATATTTGCAGTCAAAGGTCTCCAATGGAACACAGATTTTTCCACTTTACTGAGCAAGTCCTCAAATATCCTAAATGAATAATTATCTCTGGTTTCAGTGCCAAAGGTGAAAAATTTACAAAAATATCTAATGCATAAGACTTTATAGGATTTCTGAAATAGTAATGGCAGTATCAACTCCCAGTGTTCAAGGTTCTAGCAAATCTAATGGATTATAAAGATGATGGGTTGAATCCACAGGGCATTTATCTTTTGTCTTATTAGCAACAAATTTCTAGACTAAAGAAGGAAAAAAGCAGAATATTCAATCTTTGCTGCTTCATATTTGCAGTACTGAATGTAAGGCACAAGTTAAATATAAAAAGAAATCTAACTTACCATTTCTATCTTGATTTAGATATGAAAGGATAAAACATTAAAAGTTGCCTATAAAGTTCCCTCCCTGACATTCAAATTTAATGAATACTCTCTTGATTCTTAATAGTGTGCTTCATTTTTCAAATGAAGAGCCCAGAGTCGCGGAGAGCACCAGGTGAGGAAGGATATTACACCAAGTTCTTCACAAAGGAAGTACTGCACACTGCTCATTTCAGGTTCTTTTCCTGTCAAATGTCATCATCTTTCTCAATTATTACGAAGCAGAAAAAGCCTATTTATGTGACAGACAGCATTGAAATTTTGTTTGTAGCCAGAGGCTAACTAGAAAATTGAAAATACACAGGTGTAAGAAACAGCTTTCTGATTTCTATGCAAATATATCTGTCCCACATGAGTTTATTAATCAAATCATTATTTTTGTCAGGTTCCCTCAGAATCCATGAGTTCCCTCAGAAGTTTTCAAAATAAATGATCAAAGATAACCAGAAAAAAAAAAAAGTCAGGAAGAATGATTTGACCAGAAATAAAATATACAAAACTACACTATTCCCCTCAAGAAAACATTTTCCTCCGGCTAAAAATATAAACAAGAATCTGTCAATAGTTATAACTCTCTTATTTTACCTGAAAAGGGAAGGAGCTAACAAATAATTAAAACCTGACCCACTGATTCTATGACAGGAAAGCTATTCAAAATTATTGGTGCAGAAAAACCACTTTTAGTAAGGTATTCATTACTGCATTATAATAAAACACTTTACTATCAGAAAAATTGTCAAACGATGAGGGATATGGCACAGAAATTGCTGGTAGACTGTAAATTTGCTGAGGACATGAACCACATTCATCTTCCTCACCTTCAGTTCTTATCATATTGCCTGATAATAAAGAACTTTCTCAGGAATCTTGACTCATTAACTCACTTGTATATTGTCCTTATTCATCCAACAATCAAGTATCAAGCCTTATATCCTCCCACAAATCATGCTCTGCCGTTGGTGATTCAAGGGACCATGAGAAGGAATTTTGTCTTCAAGAGGTTATCATTGGTGCTGCAGTTGGGGAAGGAAGGAGGAAAAACACACAAATGGTAAGATGAAGTGTTCATGGTCTTCAGGTAACTGATGGTGGTTTATGGAGTAGACAGTGAAAACCAGGTTGTCGTTGTTTTGCCGATGGAAATAAAGAGAAAAATAATAAAAGTTAAGAGCAAAAATGGTGGAATTTACTTAGATTCAACCATCAAAAGGAAGTCAATGATGATGATGCCTGAGAAGACTGGTCGCACAGAGGGGAAGACAAACTCCTGCCCGTCGCAAAGCTAGGAAAGGGGAGGGATTCGAGGAGCTGGATGAAAAAGGGGCCCAAGAAATATCTGAACAAATGTTGCAAGGATGTGAGAAAACATGATGGCTTCTAAGTGTTTCCATTTGTGATGGACATTTCTTCATGTTGGAATACTTCCAGAGTTGCTTTTTTTTTTTTCTTTTTCCCAGATTTGATTTTTACTAGGTTCTCCTGCTCTTTCTTTTTGATTTGTGGTAGAGATGCAGATGAAAGGTTGTGGAGGCTGACTGATTGCCACTGCTAAGACCTAGAGTCAGCTCAATGTTTGGAACACCAGCATGGTGCACTGTGGCTGGAGGGGTGCAAGATGGCAGTGGGCTCTGCTCTCCAGAGAGAAAGAAGGCCTGTGTCAATCAAGCAGCACTTGAGAAACACTTCCTTGTTATCCTATTTACTTTTTATCTGAAAATGGCTTGGAAGGGGCAACAGGAGTCAATTTCAAAAAATAGTGCATTTTCTGGAATGGTGACAGGCAAAGAATCGTAAAGAGAAAACCAACATGTTTGATTCACTTTGATTTTCATACACCACCACTGTCTATTTTTTGGTTTTCTTGACTTTTTTTTTTTTTTTTTTGCTTTGGTATATTTTTAACACGATAAGAAGAATATGGTAGCATGCAATGACCTGGTATTTGCTCAGAAATGAAAATTGCAGAACATGTCTATAAAGGGTTTATGAATATACAACATTCCTCAATAGCAATCATATTAAATATTCTATGCAATATTATCATAAATATGAATATATTCATTTAATTTTCACTTATGAATGCATTTGAGAAACATTCATTTATAGTTTAGTCATTACCCAATTATGTCATAAATGGAATTACATGCATGTGGAGGTTTCTGTATTTTTCAGTGAGTCACAAAGGACATAAATATGAAATATTGAAACCAAAGCAGCTTCTAAGGGCTCTTCCTCAGAGCTTTGTGTACTTACAATAAAGTCCTATAATTTCTTTTAAAGGCAGGGCATGTGGAGTTCAAAAGTTTAACAAGACTGTAGCTTTCAGAATGTTAGACACAGCAAACCAATATAATTCCTATAACCCACAGCCTAAGTCAATTCAGGCAAAAAATAAATATTTTTATCATACCATTTTGTTTCTCAGAGACTAAATCAGTTTCAATTACGTATTTTACAGTCTGTACTGCTGTGTTTGACTTTAATAAAAATTCTAACAAGTTGTTCAATATTCTTCATCAAGTATAATAATGACACATACCATTTATTTCTTGGGCCATTTTTTTAGTGGATTGAATATTGGGATTTAATATAATATTAGACATATTTAGCACAAAGAAAAAAACTGATTGCCTGAAAAAGCAAGACATTCAGTCAGAAAATTACTCTTTATAATTGTGTTGTAATCATAATATATGTGAACCAAGTCCTTGGGGCACTAGGAAGATTCATGGATCTTGAAAATGTATCAAATTTTTAGCCCAAAGGCAGTTTTTGCATGGAATTTGGGCTTTTGTATAGGACAACAGCTTAGGAAAAGCCTAGTTGTTAAAGTCAAGGTATGTTCAAGTGCTTTTATATCACTCTAAATACATTCCTATGTCTTCTAGTATTATATATATACTTACATGTTACAATTTTCATATTATCTGTATCTTAGGAATTCAATTATTTATCTCCAAATTATATCACATGAAGAAAAGAGAAAGAAAGAAAAAAAGAAAGAAAGAAAGGGAAGGAGGAGGAGGGAGGGAAGGAAGGAAAAGAAAGGGGATGCACCATCAGTATGGTTGAGAGGAGAAAAAGCTACTTAATAGAAAGCCCAGCAACAAGCTCTGACTCACTGTAGGGGCTGTGGCAATGTGAGTAAACCACTGAATGTCTTCTGGATTCTGATTTTCCATCCATAATATCAATGGTGTAATTATATGGGTTTTAAGTTCAGAAATTCAAAGATTTAAGATTCTGAATTCCCATTTCCCACTTATATCGCTCAGTTGATACTGAGGTGGGAGGAAACAGATAAAAACAAGGAAGCAGAGAAGTAAAATAGTTGTAACTATGGAAGGCAGAAGAGTATCTCCCCAAAGATGTCCGCATCCTGATTCCAGGACTATATTACATCATTACATCATATAATAATATGATATAATATTATATTACACCATATTGCTTTTATACTTTTTTAAATGGAGAGCTACAAAGATTATGAAATTAGTGCTGAGTCTTTTTATATTTAATATTTCTTGTTTATGTTATAAAAGGATAATTACTCTCTATATATGAAAGCATATCTAGGTGGGTCAGGACATTCTTTCTCTAGCTCATGAAAGCCAAGTTGTAATGTATGGAGTAGTATAGGTTGTAGGTACCTTTATGTAATGAGGTTAAAGAATGTATTTTAAGAGGGAAACTGAGTGGCTCAGTCAAGTTTGTGTCTGACTCTTGATTTCGGTTCAAGTCATGATCTCAGTGTCAAGAGATCAAGCCCACCATCAAGCTTCTAGCTCAGTGTGGAGTCAGCTTGGATTTCTCTCTCCTTCTTTTTTTTTTTTAATTTATTTTTTATTTATTTTCAGCATAGCAGTATTCATTATTTTTTCACTACACCCCACTGCTCCATGCAATGTGTGCCCTCTATAATACCCACCACCTGGTAGCCCAACCTCCCACCCCACGCCACTTCAAACCCCTCAGATTGTTTTTTAGAGTCCATAGTTTCTCATGGTTCACCTCCCCTTCCAATTTCCCCCAACTCCCTTCTCCTAACTCCCCATGTTCTCCATGTTATTTGTTATGCTCTCTCTATCCCTCTCTCAAATAAATATTTTTAAAAAAGAAGAAGGTATTTTCAAGAGCCTGAAAATAGCCCAACCAGGACTAATCCATGGAACACTGACATAGAGTCAAAAGCTCATCATTAAGGTAAAAGAAAGGAAAAGAAGGGGTGCCTGGGTGGCTCAATCAATTGGGCATCTGCCTTTGGCTCAGGTCATGATCCCAGGGTCCTGGGATAGAGCTCCTTGTCAGGCTCCCTGCTCAGTAGGAATTCTGCTTCTCCCTCTCACTCTCTGTGCTCTCTCTCTCAAATAAAAATAAGTCAAGCAGAGAGAGTCAATTATCATATGGTTTCACTTATTTGTGGAGCATAACAAATAGCATGAAGGACAAGGGAAGATGGAGAGGAGAAGGGAGTTGGGGGAAATTGGAAGGGGAGGTGAACCATGAGAGACTATGGACTCTGAAAAACAATCTGAGGGTTTTGAAGGGGCGGGGGGTGGAGGTTGGGGTACCAGGTAGTGGGTATTATAGAGGGCACAGATTGCATGGAGCACTGGGTGTGGTGCAAAAATAATGAATACTGTTATGCTGAAAATAAATTTTAAAAAAACCTTAAAGAAAAAAGAAAAGAAGCAACAGTGGAATGTACATGTGGTTGAATGAAGGTTGGCAATTTAGCAAGTTTTCTCTCACTTCAGCCACAAGAGAGACTCCATGGAGTGACACCCCTGACCTCAGTCTACAAGTTCCTCATTTTTCCATAAGCAAAGAAACTTGAATGGTCTTCAGGTGAATTTGGAAGAGGAAATGATCACACTCAGGTCAGCTCCCTCCTCTTTGAAGGTACATCTCCTCAGAGCAGGTATTCTTATGCCCTGGGTCCTGAGCGCTACAGAATCTGCACCTGAAACAGAAGCAGGCCTTTGTCCCAACTGCTTCAGACTTGGGAGCTGAGTTTTTGCAATCCCAAAGAGATAAATCTATAGGACCACAGGTCCAGACCTCCACTCTAGCTTTGATTAGTAATAAACGTAACCTACTGATAGCTTTACACTGGACCTTTGCATATATCTCACATGGTTCCTAACACAAGTAAGAGGAGCAGTATTCATCGTGTACCCTAAACCCTAACAAACAGCACTCTAGATACTTTTCCTTTCTCCATGCATGTACTCAGTCTTCATTCAACCAGAATGGGAGCACTTGTAAGAGACAGACATCCCAGTGAGAGCAAACAGTGAGAAACAGGTCAGCAAGTAAGTAAAATAATTGTTGTTGTGGTAGGCAGGATAATGGCCCTCCAAAAATATTGACATCCTGATCACAGGCATCTATGAATATTCAGGTTACATGGAAAAGGGGGAATCAAGATGGCAGCTGAAATAGAAATTGCTCATCAACCCCCTTGAGATGGGAAATCATTCTAGATTACCCAGGTGGGCCCAATGTAATCACATGACCCCACTAAATAAAAAAAGAAGAGAAGAGATGAGAAAAGAGTCAGGGTCCAAGTTGTACTACGTGAGAGACTTACCCAGCCATTGCTGGCTTGGACGATGAAGGGGTCATGAACCAAGGAATGTAGGCCACCTCTTAAACTTGGGAAGGACCTAGGAATTTGTCTCTGGAGCATCCACAAAGGAATACAGCCCTGCTGACTTCTTGACTTTATACCAATGAAACCCACTTCAGATGTCTGAGTACAGGAGTTACAATTCCTTTGTGTTTTAAGCCACTGAATTTGTATGCGCTAGGACAGCAATGAAAAATGAATACAGTAGTCACTAATGCTGTGGATATATCTGTTCTTTTCATGAGATTGGACATACCTGGGAGGTGGGCAATGTTTCCTGCACTTCATGTGATTATGACATTGGTATGATTATGAAGATATGGGGACAGATGAAAACCATGTGGATTTTGAAGCAGATGGGCTAGTGAGGAGTCAACCCAGCTATATATCCAAGGAAGGGATATACCATCCCTCTGTAGTTCATCAAATGGCAGTCCGTTTACTTTTGAAAGTTTATTCTTGAAAATTCTGAAATCCAATAGTTCATTTGAGGGAATCATCTCAAAGAATAAAGCTGTACAAGGAAATGTAAACCATAAATCTTCCTTCCAAAACACACACTGCAAAACTTCATTGGAAAGATCTTGTTATTTATCTATCATTATGTCTGGAAGAACCTGTAATTCAGACTCTACTATTGCAAGAGAAACAGTGTCCTTATTTCAAGATGACTGTGATATTTCTAAATTTCTATTTGCTTTCAGCAGGACAAACATTTTATAAGTTCAAAACCCTTCAGTATATCAACTTATAGCAAAGCACTGAATTTGAGAACAAGCCACTACCAAAATGCAGGCTGGTTAAAGTAGGCTACTCTCCTTTTGAAACATCAAGCTAAAATCAAAGGGCTCTACTTCGAAATTTTGTGTTAGTAATTAATTTAAAGTTAATTTAAAGTTGTTTATTTGTAGTAAAACCTTTGTCAGAAAGAGATAGTCATATATAATGAGATACCATTATGAGGATTTTTTAAAGGAACACCAAAGGCTCAAAATAAATGTGAAAGATATTTGGAACAATGATCAAATTTTTCCCCCCAAAATCTCACTGGAAATACTAACATCATTTGCAAATGATCAGTTAAGGATAGCCTGAGGATACCATTACAACTACAGGATAATTTAAACTAAATGTGTTTGATAATGTCCCTGTCCCTTCCTTAATTCTGCATTCTATTTCCCCAAACTTTAAAAAAAATTCTAATTGTGCTTGTTCATTTCATCTAATTCTGGGGTTCTTTTGAAATAGACATGCTTCATATAAACCCACAATCATCTTCCTCTAGGGGTTTACAGTCCTTGAAAATGGCTCTTTGTACCTCATAAAATTACAAGTGTCCCCTTTACACTTCCCATTTTATCTGCTCAACAACAGTAATAGCATTTTTTGAAATAATAGCATTTTTAATTTCTTTTATCTGAGGGTTACCAGAACACTGGCAATATTCAAGTAAAGATGTTTTTAAGATAATGTCACTCCAAGTATCCTAAGGAAACCATTTCTTCATAATTAAAATCCAACCAGGAGTTCATTAGTACTATTATAAAAGAAAATGACTCTTTTTCATAGAAGAAACCATGTCATCACCATTCTATGGGAAAGGTGAAATAACTGATAACCATGATGAGAGCACTTGATTGGAATTTTCTAAGCTTTTGATGCATTTATTGTCCAAAATGCAGGGGTGGTATTTTTGTCTTCCATCTAAGATCGAAACCAAGGAAGAATGGCCACTTTTTGCTATGGTACACTCATGACCAGAAAAGGTGAAGGTATGAGAGATTTCACTGAGGGGAAAAGAGCTGTCTTCCACTGTCACCCAAAACCCTGACAAAATAGATGGGCTGTCATTGGATAAATTGTAAATCAAGACTAAAGTTATTAAGTGAAAATATTAAATATTCTCAGGGATGCTGATCCCATGCAGAGAAACTGCAGTGTTTTCTTTCATTCAAGCTAAAAACACATCAGTAGGCTACTGGGAAGAAGACGTGAGTCTCTCTGGACCATTGGTTTATGACCTGCCATGAGAATCGGAGCCTAGGGACGATTTCCGGGCCGCCAAGCCTTATCCGGAAATGCCACAGAACGGCCCCTTACCCTTGGGAGACCCTGAGAAACAGTTTCTTACTTGTTTCTCTCAAGATTTGAGTGAAAACAACTCCCTTTATTAAGAGTTGTTTCCTTTCATTTCCTTCCTTTCTTTTCCCCCCTTATGGAGAAAGGTGTTTACTCCTAAGTATTACCCATGGTTTTCAAAGTAAGAGGCAAAACTAGAAATTTCCGCAAGCTCTTTCACAAACATCCTAAGAGAATTACTTGCAGCCCTTAAGAAGCCTTTATTAGAAACGCAGAACAACAGGCAGGCATATGAAGAGGATTTTCCTTAAAGTCACGGCTGCTTTCAGCCCATAAGATATTCAGACTGGTGAAAACAATAGAACATGAGCATACAATAGTTTAGATGAACAAACCTCTCAGAGATCAGAATTTCCCTATAGGAGTTGGGGATCATCAGGTAATTATTTAAGAATGCACTTCTGGAAAATTCCTACCTGCCCAGTGTTCTCTTGCCTGGCACTCTGACAAGGCTGAACGGTGTGCTGGGAAATACACAGGTTTTGGCGGAGATGAGAATTAGGGTCAGTCCCAGGTCTTAATGCTTAACACCTGGGAGACCCAAGGCAAATAAACAAGCTCCACTCTCTTGTTGTAATAACAAGAGAAATAAACATTTACCTTAAAGGCGATCAAGATGGCCATAACTTCCCCTCCGCCTGAGGAAACTTTTGACAGGTTTCTTCCTGACTACCAGATTCCCAACCCCTCTTCGGAGAGCTTTCACTTTAGACAGCTTTCAGTTATAAAATAAGCTCATTCTCTGCCCTTCAAGATGGGAATCTTCTTTCAGTCTCCTGCCAGTATTTGTTTTTTTTAAGATTTTATTTATTTATTTGACAAAGAGAGATCTCAAGTAGGTGGAGAAGCAGGCAGAGAGAGAGGAGGAAGCAGGCTCCCTACTGAGCGGAGAGCCCAACCTGGGACTCCATCCTAGAACCCTGGGATCATGACCTGAGCAAAAGTCAGAGGCTTTAACCCACTGAGCCACACGGGTGTCTCAGGCTCCAGTCTTACCATTCAGGCATGTCTTTCTCAAATTGGAGCCATCCTCTGGAATCATGACCAAGAATGATACCACCTGTGCCCTTTTCTTTGTATCTCTGGAGGCAGGGAGTGGGGAGTCTAATTTCAATAAGCACCAAACAGCCAAAACAGACAGTCTGATCATATCGACCATCATCCCCAGATGAAGGTCCCCCGCCAGCTCACCACAGCACTGAACACTCTTCTGCCTTTTCAGTTGGGGCGAGTTCAGTCTTTTCCCTTATTGCTAGAGTCTTGACCCCAACTGCACTTGTCTTGAACAAAGTCACTCCTGCCTACTGAACCTATCTGGTGCAGTATTTCTTTGATAAGAGTCATTATAAAGATGAAATAATACAGCGTATGTAAAATACCCAGTGTGGTTGCTTAGTAGATGTTACCTTTTCCCTCTCCCTTTCAAATCACACAAACCTGAGGAGAGGTCCCTGAAAATCCCAAATGCCTCCTTTCAGAGATTAGTATACTGTTACGATAGTGTAAAAAACTAAAAATAAATAAATAAATAAAAATCCCATGTGTGTGTTTTAATGGAAGTTAGACTCAAGTCATCTAACAGCAACTTCTATTTCCAGCGTTTGCCCAATGGCTCGAATGGCCCACAGTTTAGCACCAATAACAAAGATGGGGCCTTGACAGGTACATACTGGTCAGAGGACTGGAAAGGTCTCCAGCCTCAACACAGAGCCATCAACACCCCATGTAGAAAGGGCACATCAGTTTCCAAAGCCAAACCTCAAGTTTTGTCTTCAGGAACGAATAAAATCATGAAGCGAGAACACTGAAGTGTCATCACATCAGAAGGCCTGCTGACGACATGCTCAGCGATATCAAATGTAACTTCAAAGTATATTTTACTCTAAATGTGCTCCCAAGTTAAACCGAAGAGCTCTTTCTTCCAAGTTGCTGGGTTAGAAAAGAATAAAATACGAGTCACTTTTGGTTTGATTCTCAAAAATATGAAAACGGTCTCCTCTCTTTTGATTCTTCACTGGGATCATCACTACTAAGAATGCTGAGAGCAATTTTTTTATACTCACTTTAATTAATCACATTTCTCTGAACTTTGCTACATCACTGTTAAAGGGGAATACTAAAAGAAACAGTATATATTTTTAAATGAAAGTGCTTTCTCAAAGATGCTTCTTCTGTTATGTAATAAGCAATCAAGGACATACCGAGATCTTCTCTGTTGGAATACTTCTCTCTGTTGGAATAATAATTTAGTATTTTTAGATTGAGATGTTTTACAACTGTTTTCTATCCACATCAACCTATCACAGGCTTCAGTTCAAATTTATTAATGGCAATATTAATTTCTAGGAGTAATTCATTATCAGAGGAGCAGAAAAGAACATTGTGAATTATTTATAGTTATGGATGTCTTATTTATCATTTTTTAAAATATTTATTTATTTGAGAGAGAGCAAATCAGTGGAAGGGGAAGGGCAGAAGGAGAGGTAGAGAATCTCAAGCAGATTCCCTACTGAGCACGGAACCCAACACAGGGCTCAATCCCACGACCCTGAGATCATGACCTGAGCTGAAATCAAGAGCCAGATGCTCCACTGACTGAACCACCCAGGCATTTAGATATCTTTAATATTTAATATACAATTTGAGTACTTCTAATGATATGGTCTTACTTATGTCCTGAACATTAAAAAGAAAAAAAAAATTAATCTTTACTTCTTTAGCCAAAGAGCACAAAAAGGAAAAAAGAAAAATTTCTAGTTTGTTCAAGCTAGTCTGGAAAATAGAAGCAGATGATAAAAGATGAACACAATTAATAGAATATATAATTTACAAAGAATTTATAAAGAATATTTTCTAAACATTGAAGATTGACTCCTACTTCCTTCACATAAAAATGAAATAGACACTTGACATTTGTTTAATGTATGTGTGGAAAGTATTAAAATAATTTATTACAATTGACGTGAATTGTAGAGAAATAGAAATGAGGGAGGTCATAAGAGTATAAGATTTCTGGCAATGTCAGAATATTTGATACTTTAGCTTAAAGATACCATCAGCAATCTGAATAACAGCTGGCCAATAATGAATTATTGTCCTAAAATTAGAGTAACATTCTATATTTGTAAATAGTTGAGCATTATTGGCCTAAGCATGTTACCAACACTTAAGCAATACTCTTAAAATGCACACAAATCAACCTTTGGTTTTTGTCACAATTTAATATAAAATTTAACTTTTCACTTCTTGAAATAGATGTTGACCCAGGGAATCACAGAAACTTGGAGAGGTAAGCTAATACACAAAACGCACGTATTCCCCACTTTAAATTTACCTTTAAGAAATCTCTAGCTCAGGAATTAATTACCTTTTTTTTTAAATGCCACATTAACTGAAACAAGATTTTAATGCTCCACTTAAGCTCTCTAAAATGGAGCACTGGGTGTGGTGCATAAACAATGAATTTTGGAACACTGAAAAAAATTAAATAAAAAAATAATAAAGTGTAGAATTCTAAATATATTCCTGTCTCTTGTTCATATGGTAAAGAGAATCTGTAAGTACTGATTTCATACTATTGCCATTAGGATGAAATAAGGAATACCAGATGTAGCAATTTTGGTACCATTTTTTTTTTGTTTGTTTGTTTACTATGATTCAGTGGTTTTTAACCATACGGAAATCCTAGAGTTACCTGAGTAGTTTTAATATCTGATGTTTGGGCCTCTGATGGGGAGATTCTGATTTCATTGGTCCAGGATGGGCCTCAGCATCTGAACCTTCCCAGGGGACTCTGATGTCTCGTCAGCACAGACAGCCACACTCGCACATCTAGCCAAGAGAGGGAATATCCGAGCTCTAAAATATTCCTCGGCACAGTGGTGCTCTACTTTCTATACCATAAAATGCTAAGAATTTTTAGAACATATATTCTCAGATTTCATCATCACTCCATCTGGAAAAGAAAACCAGGTTCTCCTTGGTGCAATTAGCACCACTCCTTTACAGGAACCTTGCACTCTTTCAGATTTGCAACATGTCCCTAGGCCAAAGCAGGAGAGGAAAAAAGCAAAACCCCAAAAACAAAAAAACCTCAAGCCAATGAAGCCCATTTCCTGTCTTCATCGAAATCTTGCCCCCGTGACTATCCATTTCCAAGATCCAAGATCAGGTGAAAACTTCTCACAGTGCTATCTCCCCCAGAATCGATGAGTCTCTTATCCTTTTCCACCACCTCCCTTGGGTTTTGCTTCTCTTTGTTAAGAAACTTTTCTCCTAGGAAGTTCAGAAAGGTCTATTAGAGCCTATGTTCCTATATTACTTCTGTGCTTAAATTTTGGTGGGGAAAAAAAATTTCTGTTTGCTTAAACTTTGATATATTGTCAGTATCTAAGTCATTATAGGAAAGTTCCAGGACAACTTCAGGTAATATTTATGTGGAATCTTAACAAACAAACAAAAACACCCAAATTCATGGATACAGAGAACAGATTTGTGGTTTCTATAGACCAGGGCTGAGGAGAAATGAGTGAAGGGGTCAAAAGGTAAAATAATAATAATAAATTATAAAAGTTATTTTTTAATAAAAGGGAGAAATAAATGAAGGGAAAAGGAAAGTAAAGAAAAGGAAGGAAGGGCAGGGAGGTAGGAAGAGAGGAAGAAAAGAAGGAAAGAAAGAGAAAGGAATGAAGGGAGGGAAAGGTAGGAAGGAAGAGAGAGAAAGAAAGACAATTAGATTATGGTCCAAGTCCTAGAGAGAGTCACACCCTAGTACAGCAAAGAGCCATATAAAAACTAATTGTTAAAATAACAGAGTATTCATAACAATATAATTTAAAGATTTATTTATTTGACAGACAGCAGTTACAAATAGGCAGAGAGGCAGGCAGAGAGAGGAGGAAGCAGGCTCCCCGCTGAGCAGAGAGCCCGATGTGGGGCTCGATCCCAGGACCCCGAGATCATGACTTGAGCCGAAGGCAGTGGCTTTAACCCACTGAGCCACCCAGGCGCCCCTCATAACAATATAATTAAAAAAAAAAAAAAAAACCCTCTGAGGGAATAAACAATACTGAAAAAAAAAAAAAAAGAAAAAGAAAAGTTTCTAAGATACCTTGAGGTAATATATACTGCCAAATTCAACCCCATTGCCCTGTTCTCTAAAAGATGAGTGTGTATAAAGTAATCAGCAGCTTTTTATAACCGCCCATAGGTTACAAGAACTACAAGAGTATCTTCCCTTATTTCATAGGTTAGGAAATTTATTATGACTAACCTTTATAACTGTAAGCTCAGTAAATGTCACACTTTAAAACTATCAATGAGGAACCTCACACAACTGAACCAAGAATATAAAAATAGCCTTTTCAGATATCTCTTCAATCTGCCCAAACACTGTAAGGGACAATACAATAGAAGAAGCTATGAGACTAGGACATAATCAATACAACACTTCACACCTTAGTGTGAAGTTCGATCTGTGAATTCAGTCCACAGATACATATTGAGATGGCTGTTTCTTTATCATAGGAATTTAATCAAGCGCTGGGGAAAGAATGTTGCCTACTCCTGGTTCACATCATAAGTAACTCTCCCAGAAATAAAACCTCAGGTTTAGGTTAGCTCGTCTTGGGAAACACACTTGATGTAAATACTGGACTAAACCAGGGCACCTTGGCAGCTCAGCTGGTTGAGCACCAGACCCTTGGGTTTTGACTCAATTCATGAACTCAGGATCCTGAAACAAAGTTCCATTTCTGGCTAGAGGCTCAGCAGGGAGTCTGCTTGAAATGCCCCCCGCCCCTCCCCCACGCGTGTGCATTCTCTCTCTCTCGAATAATTAAATAAACCTTCAAAAAGAAAGAAGATGAGAATACTGGGCAAAACCATGAAACAACAAAATTTCTGAATTTTCTCAATGGAAATAAAAGTCATGTTAACTTTGTATCTTGAATCCAGTAAGTAGAGACGATTTAGGGTGGTTTAAGGACAATATCCTGGACAGAATTCCAGATGCAAACGGTGATTTGCCTCTTTTGTCTTTGAATCTGGCACTGCGGTCCTTGCCAGCAGGGAGCATTCATTCCTGTCCCCATTGCATCATCCTAGCGACTTGGAGTGAGCTTGGGGCGAGGTGGATCTTAAATGCGTGTAATTGAAAGACTAAATATAAACCCAACTGAAAGCCTCATTCTCATGGGAACATTTATAGGCAGCATTGCCTCTCCAAAATCCGTCTTCTCAGCTATCTACATCTTGAGAGGGAAAAGTGGCTTTTCCTGATGCTGTTAGTCAAAGTAGAGTGTACCTTCAAATTAAAAAAATAAAAATGGGTGGGGGGTCGATCTCAAGCAGACTCCCTGCTGAGCCTCTAGCCAGTAATGGAGCTTTGTTTCAGGATCCTGAGTTCATGAATTGAGTCAAAACCCAAGGGTCTGGTGCTCAACCAGATGAGCTGCCCACGTGCCCTGGTTTTGTCCAGTATTTACATGAAATAGACAAGTGGCGCGTTATACAATCTTTGTTGAAATGCTAAAAAGGACAATTAAACCTTCACGAATTCACTTAAGGGCATAACCTTCATTTTCTCCCTTGTATGCATGCCTTCATTTAAGTTCAAGATTTTGATTGCTCTTCATTTCAATTTCCTTTTCATTTCCCTTCCTTCCTGCTGCCTAGCGCTTTCTGCATATGTGACAGTACTTCACGTATTACCTCACATTTTCTTGGTTGTTCTTCTCTGCCAAGACTCTGATTCTCACACACCAATATGCACCAATCTGTCTTCTCCTGGAAACTGCTTGTTTTAAGTTAATGGGAATAAATTTTAGGGGTGCCTGGGTGGCTCAGTCGGTTAAGCATCTGACTCTTGATTTTGACTCAGGTCATGATCTCACTGTTGTGGGATCAAGCCAGCTTCCAGCTCTGTGCTTAGCACGAAGTCTGCTCGCCCTTCTTCCTCTCCCTCCACCCTACCCTGCTCCCACTCACTCCTGTGCTCTTACACTTGTTCTCTCTCTCTCTCTCTCTCTCTCTCTCTCGCTTAAATAAATAAATAAATAAATAAAATCTTTTAAAAAAGGAATACATCTTGTATCAAAAGATATAACTTACATTTCTGTAAGTTAAAAAGAGAAAACTTACATTTCTGTACATGAGTTTATTTGTCTTACTGAGAGGTCAATTTCCTAACCTAATCAGTGATGGGTCTGTAAGTTTCTTCTATTTTAATACTGTACGTTATTTTTTTGCCAGTGAGAGCAGATACCATAACTACCTTTGCATAATTCTGTTAATTTAAGAGAAGACATACACTTGATATTTATTTACTAGTTAATTACTAATTTAATTCCTATTTTTTCCATATATATCTTTCTGTTTTCCTTTTTGGATTTTTACCTATGTTGTACCCATTTTACCATTGCGGTGGTGTTAACATTTTTAATTTTTTTTTTATTTGATGAATTGATTGGCTGATTGATGAGGAAAGGATTCAGCTAAATGGTGGGAATCTATGGAGCAAGATTTATAAAACCAAAATAGCAAGGAGCAATTATTTCAGGCTCAGGGTACACGGCAAGGAGAAGGTGTGGCAACAGGAAATGAGTAATTCATGTCAGGGTTCCAGTCCTGGAGACCTCTTAGTTGGAGCAGTCCTATCAGTGTTGGGCTCCCTGGACTGCGGAGGTTGTAAAAGTAGCCTTAGAAAGGTTTTTGCTAGAACTGCCAGGCCCACTTAGCAATTTTAAATGGCAGGTTGTCCCGAGCTTTCGCAATTTCTGGGCTGAGATGAAATGATGAAAGAAAAATCTTTCTGTTGGATATCTGCCAAATCAAGTGGACATTCAGGTGAAATGTCAAGTGACCAGGAAGGTAACAAATGAAACATTGAAACTGAGGTGCTAACAGCCTCTCTGAATAGAGTGTCACTGGGAATAAATTACTAAAGGAAAAAAAAAAAGACAGCTGGCAAAAGATCCAAATTACTTAGATAAAAGGAACAATGGAGAAGCAGAAGTTAAATACAGCTGAAAATTGGAGATATGATGCTCTGATTTATTGGGAAGTGATATAGAGGAGCTATTTTTAGTATTCTCTGTAATGCTAACTAAGTCTACTTAGAAATCTATTTAAAAAAAGAATGTCAAATCTATAAATAACTTATCAAACTCACCACCCAAAGAAAAAATAATCCAATTAAGAAATGGGCAGAAGACATGAATAGACTTTCTGCAAAGATATCCAAATGGCCAACAGTTACCAGGAAAAGTGCTCCACATCACACAGCATCAGGAAAAACAAATCAAAACTACAATGAGATAACACCTCACACCAGTCAGAATGGCTAAAATTAACCACTCAGGAAATGACAGATGTTGGTGAGGATGCAGAGAAAGGGGACCCCTCCTACACTGTTGGAGGGAATGCAAGCTGGTGCAGCCACTCTGAAGAATAGTATGGACCTCCCTCAAAAATTTGAAAATAGAGCTACCCTATGACTCAGCAATTGCACTACTGGGTATTTACCCCAAAGATACAAATGTAGTGATCCGAAGGGACACTTGCACCCAAAAGTTTATAGCAGCAATGTCCACAATAGCCAAACTATAGAAAGAGCCCAGATGTCCATCGACTGATGAATGGATAAAGAAGATGTGGTATGTACACACACACACACACACACACACACACACACACACTATGCAGCCATCAAAAATGAAATTTTGCTGTTCTGCATTGACCTGGATGGAACTAGAGGATATTAAGTTGAATAAAATAAGTTAATCAGAGAAAGACAATTATCCTGTGATCTCACTTTTATGCGGAACACTGAGTATAAGACACTGACCTCTAACTCTGAAACTAATAATACATTACATGTTAATTAATTGAATTAATTGAATCTAAATTTTAAAAATAAAAATTAAAAAAAAAAAACAACTTGAGAAGAAAAAGGCAAACCAAGTTTGGCTCTGTCAAATAAATAAATAAATAGAAAAAAATTTTAAAAACCAGAATGGTAGCAGTGTATTTCAAATATCAATCGGAATACAGTCATCATTATTTGTCTCCGTAAAACTATGAAGTTTTAAAAAGGAGGTAAAGTACATCCAAATATCTTGTTTTTGTCCTGAAGAGTTTGAATTGGTAGAAGTTCCAGATGATAATTGTGGACTTTTATTAGCAATATTTTTTTTATTTATACTTAATCCATTAATTGCTATGATCAAAAACTTTGGTTCTTAGTCATTCTGAAAGGTATACCTCATCGAAACACTCTAATACATCAGACTTCGTTTAAGGAAAAACAAAAGTTAATGCTTTCTCAGATTTTAATAATATTGATAAATGATATGTTTAACCACAAACATACATTCTCTTTTTAAACAAAAGCCTGATGATTTAATATCCTAGTCGAACAAACATTTTTCAAAGATTTATAAAGGCCTAATGGTATTAGACTTTAATTAGCTTGACAAATTATATTCTAAATGAATTTACTCATGTGCTATTAAATATTATCATAAAAAATTAAAATAAAGCTACACTTGTCAAAACAATTTAATAAAATGTGCTTTCTGTTGTAGTCACCTAGGATT
This sequence comes from Mustela nivalis, assembly GCF_964662115.1. Taxonomy (NCBI): domain Eukaryota; kingdom Metazoa; phylum Chordata; class Mammalia; order Carnivora; family Mustelidae; genus Mustela; species Mustela nivalis. The sequence continues at coordinate 40,102,705 of NC_139022.1, read as the reverse complement.
TCCGTCATGTTCAGTTTCTGACTTGCTAATTCACAAAACTTAATAAATCAAAAATGAGACTTCTACATATGAACTGGCAAAGTTCTAAGAAAATCATTAGTTTCCTTGATCACAGTAAACATGAAAACATCTAAGTAAAATAATTACTGTATAAATGACCTGACTAAAATATCATTAGCATGAATGCAGGCAAATACAAATCAGTCTACCAGCTTAACAAGAAGCAGAGGAATTAGACAAGAAGTATCACAAAACAATCACAAGGACAGACATTTGTTTGAGGTTTTACTGTTCGTAAGGTACTTTCACATTTGTTCAGTTATGAGGGCCTTAGGACGGCAGGTTGGAAGGTGGGATTCTTTAGAGGAGAAACAGAGAAAGATATTAGAGAATGGGGACGTCGTGGGGGATGGTCAGGCGTGTCAATGTGACTACAGCAGAAAGAAATTGTGTGAAAGGAGCAATGTGGGCAACAAGTAGAGCTTGAAGACCACGTGAAGGGACGGACAAAAGAAAGCAAGGAAAAGGCACATCACTTCTATTTGGGGGACTGCAAGAGAGACAGGAACTAAGGAGTTGGGAGTTGGGACAAATAAATGACATTTGCAAAGAAGGAGGTAGAACACTTTGGTACCTGCCTATTCTGTAGCTTTTCACAACCTGAAGGCACCTGTCGGTGGGGCTTTGTCTGTTTTACATTTCAGCCTTGCTGCCTATCAAAGAGCTTAAGAATGTGGTCCTGTTGTCTTACAAGTTCATTTGCAAATGGCAGTATCCTCTTGTTGATATTATCATCCTTGCCCCTGAGAAGTAAAAACAGGATTAGGTGAGCCCCTAAAATACAAAGGAAAGAGGATAAAGATTCAAGAGCCCTATGGCAAGAGGATAAAGATTCAAGAGCCCTATGGCATAGAAAAGAGGGACACCATTATCTCCATTTGAAAGCAAGCCTGAGACCCAGCTTGGCAATTTGACCCAGACCGCTTGGGAGCTGGGAAAATTGAGACTCAAATCCAGACCTCCTGCTTTCAAGTTTACATTTTTATCCTAAACGAATAGTATAAATTCGGCATAAATGAATAGTATACATATTGTCGTAATTTATACCATCAGTGACCTAAATTTCTGTAGTAGAGTTTTCATATTTCTTTAACCTGTCTTGGATGACTAAGTGTCTTCAAATTAGGTTTATCTATTCTCCTAGGGATAATTATTCATATAGCCACCTAATTTACTAAAAAAAGATCTTTAGGAATTTGGCTACTGAAAAGTCAGTGCGCGATCTAAAAGGCTCCACTACAAACTGTAAGTAGATGAGCAGCCTCAGATAGAGCGCAGATGCGGTAGCTGAAGACAATAGGGCTCACTTACCTCTCATCTCAGAAAATGTTGTCAATTCCCTCCACTAAGGCTTTAGTTGTTAAATTCACTTCTTTTCTCTCCATCTTTGTTTAAAATCAGATGTCATCCTAATCTATGAGGAGACTAAATGAACATCAAGTGATTCGAAAGGAAAAGGTGTGTCTATAATAATCTGTAATCTATTCAAATTAGACACCAAAAAATTACCTCTTAGGAATGGTGGTAAGCATGACTTGTACCCATGGATAGGCAGCTCTCCTTTCCTTTCTAGGGCACATGGGGACTTGACCAATGACATGTACAGCGGCTAAGGTAAACGCACAGGTAAGACTCCAGTAACCCCATCCTCTGTTGACCAGATGGTGGTTCTACACATCCAGCACAGCCCATATTGCCAAATGACTACCTGGAGAGTCTCCTGGACTCAAGATGAACTTAAAGTGAACAAGAAATAATTCAGGTCCCTCTAAGATACTAGAGTTTTTCGCTCCCACGCCATGGCCTACACTATCTCGACTTATACAGAAATACACTTGTGTTTTTCTCATGGGCTACCTTTTGACAGCTTCAGGCTAGTTCCAGTGACATGGTGACCTTCACCTGCACAGGTGACCCATGCACAATGCAAGGCTTATGCTCTAGGCAGTTCTGAAAGGTGGTGGAGAACTGGGCCATGGGGGCTAAGTGCCTGCCTTACAATTCTGTCTTGGCCACTTCTCGGCTCTACCATGTTGGGCAGCCCCTTTCTGGTACCACAGTTTCATTTGCAAAATGTAGTTTATAACAGTGTCTGTGACATTGGGTTGCTATGGGGGAAAAGGGCGGTATGAAGGAAAAATAATATACACAAAACACATAGAAGAATGGCACAAAGTTAGTCCTTGACAAGGATTAGATAGTATGTATCTTGTCAATATCAACCCTAAACCACCGCAGGGCCCATGATTGTTTTATTTAGCGGGTCCAAAATTCCCTGTGGGGGTCAGGAGAATTGACAACTACATTATCAAACAGTGGAAAATCATATTTATAGTATAGTAACAAGAGGATGGAAAGTCTTTTACTAAAGAGAGCTCTAATGCACTGGTCCTTTAGTGGTTCTCCAGAATGGATCAATTGCTATTTTTAGCTTAGGGGTCAATATTAATAGATGAAATTCACAAAAGAAATACCAGTAATGAAAGTGACACATTCAGGGTCAAAAGGCATTAATACTATGAAATCAGAACCTCTTAGGCAAAGAAACTAAAATAATAGACAGCCTTTGAACTTAAAGGGGGAAAAAAAAACCCCTGAAAGGTAAAGTTGCTGGTATAATCCATAAGAAAATGAGACTGGCATTATTCAGCAGCTCATTCACTTTAGATGGTTCCTAAATTGCCTGAAATCCCTTTTATATTCTGCAAAGATCAAACATATTAAGAATGTCAAAATAACGTTAGGTAACCCCTTTCAGACGTCAAAATAACTACTCAGAATAAAAGAAAGATTTGCAAAGTTCAGGACTATGAAGAACATAATTAAGTAGCAACTTTACGGGGGAAAATTATGGGGAGTCAAGGTGTTTAAAAAAAAAAAAACAGAAAACAAAACAAAACAAAACAAAAACCACAAATGCCAGCCCAGTCACTTACCCAGGGGTTGATTTTGATTTTGGCAAAATACTGAAACTGAGGTCCTGGATTCCTTCACTTGTAGAACAGGGTAATATCATCTATTTTTTACATTCATAGGGGAACTTGGAGGAACTCTAACATATGCAGAGTTTCAGAAAAATAATTAATAATATTAGCTTACCTATCCTTGATCAATCTAGAAGTCAATGTGATAAGCAAGATTTCCTCCTTGTTTTCCCATGGCCTGTGCACAAGTCTATACCACGTGTTGATTTAACTACTTTTTACAGGGAGGGTTATTTGCAGGGCTTATGTTCCACTTTAGTTTTCCCCAAAAGACTGGAATGATAGATCCAAGGGCTTCACAAAAATGACACCCTTCATCATTGCTGCTCTAAGACGAGGTGGCTAACAGTGGTTTTATGTTCCACACTGCTGTGTACCCTAATGGGTATCACATCTGCCATTATTTCAGAATCGAGCAACTTGAAGGATGCTAAAATTCCCACGTGCTTAGCCGAAACATTTAAATGCACCGTCCCACTTATGGACTGACCTGGAAAATGTCATGTGATTCAGTGATAGCGTCTAGTAAGTGTCAGATTCTGTGCACTTTATCTAATTTTGTGATGTGGGTTTTTAATGCAACTTTATTCTTGTAAATCATTTCCTCACTTAGAAATCATCAGTACATACCAAAGTACATTACACTACAAACTCCTGCTACAGATGTGGGTGTACTTTAGAGCAAAAGGTGCTACCAACAGAGTCAGGAGAAAGAACGGAACCGGGACAAGTAGAAGACTTGACGTTGCAGTCGTGCATGTATTCTACAGAAAAAGTTCAGTCCAGACAGTGACTCATGACTTGATTACATCATTCCCAGCGTGAATGCATGTGAAGCTACTCAGGCTTTTCTTCACAGAGCATCCAAAAAGAACTACATAATTAGAATCTGTAGATAAAAGGTCTTGCATAGTTTCAAAGACGGTGCATAGCTACTGCTCTTGGTAATGCTAAAGGCAACTACTGGTCTGTCCAAAGAAAGTCCTATAATACAGTGCCCTATTCCTTTATTCATTAAATAATTAGATGCAGACATAATTCAAACACAAGAATTTTTTGGTTAATTAAACCACTTCAGTTAATACCACTCATTTTTCCCCCCTAGAATGATGTTAAGCTAATGAGGGAAGGTATGAATATAATAACAACAAATTGAAAGAGTGGGGAATTTTTCTTTCTGCATGCCCAGTATTTTTGAGCAGATACTTTAAATTTAACTTAAGCATTACCTAAAAAGAATATCAGTTTTATCTCCTTATATAACTGCTGTCACTGCTAGGGGACAGAAGAAAACTTTGGTCAGTTTTTCTTTTCTTTTCGCCTTTCAACAGACAAGATACAATAACCTCCCATTCCCCAAATGGGATCATCGTTGTTTAAACTAGCAAGAGAAATGCTTTCCTTTTTCAATTTAATTAAGAGATGCTACTTAAAAAAAAAAAGTCCATGTTCTACCTTTCACTCAAATGAATGTTGCCACAGGCAGCCTTATCCTTGGACATTTTGTAGGAACATTTTGGACATTTTGTAGGAACATCACCTTCCAAAGAGAATAGAGGCTAACTCAGTGGTGCTCACTCTGCTTGGTCATGTAAGTCTTCAAATGCACAGTGGGAAAAAGAACTGCCCCAAAGGGTTTGCTTTGGGATCTTTGGGAAGAGCAACCATGAACCATGTTTTACAATAATTTAATGGCCGATGTACAGAGCCTGCATTAGATAATTAGAATTCTGAAAGCCATGTTGGCTGATGACAGAAGTGGCAAGGCCACCTGCAACACTTTAATTATAAGTTTATTATGTTGCCCTCGGTTAGTTGCATTCCCTGTTTTACAAGGTTATAACTATTTAAAAACATACATTCCGGTGAATGTTTCAAAGTGATCTGCCAGGGAAAAAGAAAGCAAAACGAAAAATACCTTATTGACCCAATGTATTTCAAACCTTAATGGAAGAAGAAAAAAATGAAATAATGGAATAAATAAACTTAAAAGAAAGTCCCAACACTGATATAATCTAACATTGAATCTGAGTATTTAATAAACCAATAAGAGAAGTTCATCCCCTCTTAACTCTTTTAGGTTAGGATTTAACTTGGCCTTTTAGGCCAAAAGCTGCTTGGACAAGTGTTGAATGAGAATGGGTACTGCCATTTTTAGCAATGTCAACAATGACGCTTAAAAAGATGGTTGTTCGTGGGGTACCTTTGACTCTACTTTGAGAATGGGAGATGAATTTGAGCCTCACAGGTTGTGACTAAGCACCTGGTTCAAGGTCCTTCTTCCGCCGCTTGAATTAGTCAGCTTATTCAACCCACTTCATTGTAATTGAGTTACTTGCTCTGTGAGTGATTTGTGATCGCTAGGAAGTTCTTACCTTGAGATCCAGACTGGCTCCCCGGCATGGACAGGGGTCAACATTTCAAACGAAAAGCTAATTATTAGGTCATGGTAACTTGCTGTGAAAGGAAGATGAGCTGAAGGGAGAAAGCTGCGTGTCTTCCAAGACTGTTTGTGATACCATATGGTCTGACACTGGCTGCACATTTGAAAGAAAGTAATTACTAAAATCTAGAAAATGATGAAAGTTTGGGTTTATTAATAAGTCTAAGTGAATGCATGAAAAAATTAAGAATATATTAGCTTGCTATTAGGAAAGTCAATTCTGTGTTTACTTGGGTCAGATTTATTAAATATAGTTATCACATAATTAATAAATTTGAGATTATGGCTCTTCTCTATTATTGGTCTTACATTCTGTAACTTTCTGGAAAAAAAAAAAGGATTTATAGTGCTTGTGTTATCTTCACAGCCAATACACACAGGAAAGAAATCATGCTGAGTAAATTTGTAACATGACATCTTCTGTTTTGTTACTCATTTAATTGTTCCTTCAAAAAGTCATTTTCCCTCTGTTATTCTGCCTAACGGACATTACCATTTTTTAATAAGAAGTTGTTGAAAAACAGTATTCCAGATTACCATCATATGGCTTGAAAAAGGCGACAAAGAAACAAGACAGCCTCCTTGTAGCAACAAAAATTAAACTATTGAGATCAAAAGCCAAATAGTCCCAAAATTATAGTATCTTTTTTTTATTAAGCTGCTCAATAAACCAAATTTCACCAAAGAGAACTCCCTCTCCTCTTGCCAATTAATGAACAACTTTTGTTCAGTATGCACTTGTCATCACGATTCTAGGACAGATGAACTCCTCTCTAGTTCCAAAACAAAATACGCAATCTGTCCAAATCACAGTAGTTGGGAAGTGAACTTGATCCACGGGTGGGTAAGTGACATAAGCTGGCAAGTTAGCCTTAAGAGAAGGACCTTTGTAAGATGTTAGGAGGAAAGGATGTCTTCTCTTGCTTCTATAAAATAACAAAGATCCCTGGCATATTACAACTGTGAGGGGAAACAGCGTTAAGGCTGATACTAGGAATGTCCTATTCCAGAAGCATCTTTATTTTCCGCTATGATTCTCTTATAAATGGGAATTCCCTTGGGGAGGCAGAGAACTTGCTGTTGAAGGAGGCAGATCATCCCACTGCTTCAGTGTTCTGGTTTATGGTGTGACTGGGAGGGACGCAGAGTGTGAGGAGGATCTAAAGGGTTTGGCCATGTATTGGGTCAATGAGACCTTCAATATATGGCCTTGGCGTACCACAAGGCATAACATGATAATGTGGAAATACTACTTATGACCTGATAATGATATTTGATTTAGAAACTGCGGCTGGATACTCACTGTAATCTTCTCCAAACTTTTTCAGAGTAGCTACCCATTTTGATGAATATTCACACAGGATTCAATGAACCACTGCTTCATTTCCGCTCTGAGGAACGCGTGCTTTTGCCATTAGGTACTGTCGTTTATTGACATATGATATTTCCACAGACAAAAATCTTTCATTACATATATAGGGGAAACATATAATCATTATTGGATAGTATAGAAAATAAACTTTTTGGTACTGTTCTCAGCATTTCATAATGTAAAACTAGTGACAAACATCTTTAGAAAAAATAATAAAATAGTCCTTCGGTATTAAAATTTCTTCCTAAAAAGCATCAGGCCAAAGTTAGGAGGGTGACATGTTATTAGTGCATAGATGAGTTAGGCATGAATAAAATGAATCTAATTCCACCTCTGATGGTAAATCAAACCATTTGAAATCTACAGGCCACTGTTTCTCCGAGGTCGGGTGCAAGAAACAAAAAACGCAGCTTTTTCATGGTTCTGTGGTTTCTGATGTTGCAACTGTTTTAAACACCGTGTACCCGGGATATAAATGACATAGTGCATACTTACCAGGTGGTTTTTATGCCACTTTGCTGAATGCAGGATTAATATATTGGGCTTTTTATTGCTTGAGTAGAAAGTGCTCATTACTTATTATTTTATGTTTATAGTATAGAATTAAAAAACAAAAACAAAAACAAACAAACAAACAAACAAACAAAAAAAAAACGAAAAGGTTTTGGAAATGGCATACATCACACTGTTGTAGTGGTTGATTTCCTCAAGATCGTCTTCTGTGGTTTTGGTGCAGTGGGAGGAGGCACAGTTGCAGGTCTGAGAGGGGGGAAGCTGTTACTGTGGCTTATTCCCAGCCCCCCGTTTTCCAGCGGAAAAGGAGGGAGGTGGGGCGGAGGAGGGAGGGGAGGGCCTGGGTGAGGAAACTTCCCCGGTGGGTGGACAGGTTCGCTGTGTAAATGGACCTCCCTGTTTTTTATGTTATACCGGGCGTCACAGTCGGGACAATAGCCATGGTACTGCACTTTTTCATTAAACCGAACTCGTTCCCGAGGCCCTGCCTGGGGACACCTGTCTTTGTCAGGTCTGTGCGTCAGAGGCTGCACGGGAGCCTTGTCCAAGGTACTGGGGGGTAGGCAGCAGATGTCTCCGTTTGGAATTTTGTTCGGTGCCCCGGGGAAGCCTCCGTTTCGCAGGAGAGTGCCATTGGTCTTCAGGGTATTGGCCACAGGCACCCCTCTCGGGGGGTCTTCACACTTGACCGGGGTCAACCGCGGGGGAGGCGGCGGAGGGTTTGGCTTTCTCAGGACGGTGAGGATCGCAGACGGGTGCGCTGGGGGTTTGATGAGGGGTGCGTTGGCCTGCACTTTGATCTTCTCGATGCTGGAGGCGGTCGTGCCACTGGAGCTACTGTTCAGGGTGTCTGTTTTGGAGCTGTCGGTCATCTCATCCTCCAGCTGGAGGTCGGAGGTCAGGGTATCAATCTGGTCAACCACCTGGTGGAAAGGACAAGGTAACTGCGTTAACAATGACCCAGAACCAAACAGACCAGGAACAATGTCTCCCTGTTGAGCTGGAAATCTGCTCAGGGAACCTTGACTCACACTACATCCTTGACTCCATGGTTGGAAAGTGTTTCCATTCCATACATTGACAGAATGGCCTCGAGAGGTGTGTGGACTATTTGATAACCTAATGTTGTCATGTACCTAGAACATAATATATGAATTACATATACCTTCTCTTTCTGGCTCTGCTGAACCCACCAAAGATAAGACCCTGATACAGAAACAGAAATGATTTTTTAAAAACAAGGGGTGGTGGCTTTCCCTAGGCTCAGCCTGTAGAAAACTACAAGAGAACATTAATCTCACGTGAAAAATGAAAAAAGCCAAATACTCTGCAAAACCCTAACTTTTCTTTCTTTTTTTTTTTTTTTTTAAGATTTTATTTATTTATTTGACAGAAATCACTAGAAGGCAGAAAGGCAGGCAGAAAGAGAGAGGAGAAAGCAGGCTCCCCGCTGAGCGGAAAGCCCGATGTGGGGCTCAATTCCAGGACCCTGGGATCATGACTTGAGCCAAAGGCAGAGGTTTTAACCCACTACTGAGCTACCTAGGCACCCCAACTCTAACTTTTCTTGAGATGATCAGAGAATGGAGAATCGCAAGGATACCCACCCAGCTGAGCTGCAAAAAGTCTCCAGGCCTCTGAGGATAGAAAGGGCACATGACTTGCACCTTTGGCAAGTCATAGGGAATAGACAGCCTCCACCAAAGTGAGGAAACAGCTAGAACTTTAATCAATAAATATGACAATTTAGAGTTCCCAGGAGCCTAGGCACAATGCTGTCTGTCCTCACTCATGTTTCTGTTCCGTGAGCCTCTGCTGTTGGGTGCTGAGGAGTGCAGGGCAGAGAATGGAATGAATAAGTCTGGGGGAGACCCCACCCCCCCACCCCATCCCTGGGCACATAGGCATAAAACCCCAGGGACTTCCCAGATCTTCATCCTTTATAAAACACAACGTGTAAGATTTAAGGGAATGGCAACAGTCTCCTGCTTCTGAGAAAGGGGAGAAGCCGCAGCTGTCTGATTTTGGGGAAAGGGGCAGAAAATTCTCTTGGCCCCAAGAACTTGCACAGCAGATGTCTGCCATCACTTGGGAGAGGGATCCGAGTCACAGCATCTCAAGATCTGTTGCAGACACCAGGCAGAGGCGGAGAATCCAGTGTGGCTGGCCCTAATGAAGGAGAATAGATGAGAAGGAGGGAGATAGGACTGAAGAGTCATGATGCTAAAGCTGCTCATGGAAGGACGCTGGCATCACCCCTAACAGGCTTGCCTGAGGGTCTCTGTCCTGTTCAACATGGTCAGGAGGCAGCTTGCTGGAAGGAAGCAAGCCTCGGCTCAAATGCTGGATATCAGAACACGCTCATTCACCCTCCCTCAGGCAGAGATCTTGCAGACCATGCTCAAGGTCGCCCCAAAGTCACGATTACCCATATACAAAGAAGGGAAAGTAACAGATCATTTTAAAACAGTTTATTTATCTATAGTCTTTTCATTTCACGTTTCCATATGCAGATTTGTCTCTCCGTCTTCAGGTCTCAGTGTGTTCCACTGTGAAGCTGGCTCTTTGACACATGGTGGCAGAATTGGACTCAAAATGAAAACATTATCGGCATCCAGAATGGTAGGGAGGATGGAGAGATTTTACTTCTTGCTCATGAGGGTCTTAAGGGATTGCTTCTTGCTACTGTCACCAGAGCTCAGCCTTCTAATTTCAGCATTATATATATATAAAACCCACTTCTCTGCATTTCTTTGAGCCACCATTATTTACCACAGGGTCCCTCTTTCAATTCTGTTGTGTCAGTGATTTTCTAAAACAGAAATGTGCTCTTGGCGTCAACTCCCTGCTCAAAACCTTTCAGTGCCTGTTCATTTCTCCTGTGATAAAGATCAATTCTTAACACCGTCTCCAAAGTCGTGTATAGTTTCCCTCAGTGTTGAGCTGGTAAATGTTTAAAACTGGTTCTTAGAGGTGTAAGGGAGTTTTGATTCGAAAAGTTTGCCAATTTCTTTGGTGTAAACTCCCACGGTGATCAATTTCAAGTTAGCGAATATGACATCACTGCATTTGAGATTGAGAAGAAATGTTCACTGACATAGCAGCAGAGATGCTTCTACAGGCCAGTAAAATCAGTAAAAATAAACTCAGGGGCACAGATAATGGTAGAATGTAGTAAAATGATTAAGAATGACTGAGAACAATTAGAAAGCCTTGTATTTAATGTAATTTACATATATATACACACATATATATATATACACATATATATATACAAATTTAATTTTTTTCAATTCAATTAACATACAGCAGATCATTGGTTTCAGAAGTAGAGTTCAGTGATTCTATAGTTTGGTTTTTGATAATGGTTATTTAGCAGCAGGCTCACACAAAATTTCTGAAAATAGAACAATTGGCCCTTTTTAGCCAGACCCAGTCAGCACATTACTTTCTCTCCTCAAATGACTCTCCATCCTCAGCTCTAATAAATTTCCCTTTGCTCTTCTGTTCTCAAACTTCCTGGTTCTTCTTATAGACCCTCAGAATTGTCACTCTGTTTCCTGCCATAGGACATTTTCACATACCATTTTTTCTTCTTGAAATGCTTTGACGCCTCCTCTTTGTTGACTTAAAGCCTTAGCTCAGGAGTCCCTCATGACCTCAGCCTTCCCTGTTCTCCAGCAATTTCCCATGTGGGTCAGGTGAAATTGTTAAATATTCACAGGGAACTTTATTTCTTTCACTGAAACCATTTGCATACTTTGTGATTGTTTAGAGAGTAGGAAAAGTCCTGGAATAGTCTTTCCCCTCTAGACTCTCATTTCGGTGAGATCAGAGACCATGTTTGTTGGTACTACTGTGACATAAAGTCCTAAAGTGGTGAATGACAATTAAAAGGGGCTCAATAAATATTTGTTAAATAAATGCACTGAAGGCTACTTTTTTAGTTTGAGAGTGAACAACAACAAAAAAAAACACAAACAAAAAAGAATGAATGAAAACGTGTTCTTTCTCATTTTGAGTTTTGAAGTTGTTACTTTGCAAAGTCACATCTGATCAGTTATTCTAGAATAAAATAGGGAGAAAGAGATTTATCCAGAAATGATCTAGTCTGATGGAACAGTCTATAGCTCTAGCCCAGACATCCCAGAAATTAAAGTGGGAGGACACAGGAAGAATGTGAGCGATGGGGGATGGTCCAGGCTCACCTTACTGTGCACGATCTCACCTGGAGAGACTCTTTACCCTGAGCCTTATATCACATTACATATCTACAGGGAAGAAGAGAAAGCTGGTCCACTCTCAAGGGAGGGAGGCTGCTGCTCAGAGACGAATCAGTATTGCCTGGACCTCCCATGCAGTTCTATAGCTGCTGGTGGGTTTTAGTCTCCTTGTTGTTATTTCCCAAGTGCCTAGTAAATGAAAAACTAAAACAGACAAAATACAGTTGACCCTTACATGACACAATGCTTAGGGGTGCTGCCTCTACTATGCAAAGCTATGTCTCTGTTGAACCCCCAAAACTTAACCACTAACAGTGGACTGTTCACTGATAATAGAAAGAGTTGACGAACATCAATTGTGTATGCTGTATGCATTATCTCCTGTACTATTACCATAAAGAAAACTAAAGAAAAGAAAATGTTATTAAGGAAATCATAAGGAAGAGAAAGTACCTTACAGTATTGTATTTTTAGAAAGATATCTGCATATAAGTGGACCTCCAGAGTTCAGACTTGTGGACTTTATAAAGGTCAACTGAAAAGTCCTCGTGGAGGAGGGAATCCAGTGGAAGAACCTGGTATGAATTAGATACTCAAACCAATAACTGTAAAAGTACACATTTTCTAGGAGCTCTGAATAACAGACCGAGATACTGTAAGAGGAGAATAAAAACAGCCCATCAAAAAGTCAGCAAAAATCATACTAAAGATTTATACACAAAACTACAACTTTTGGAAAGCTGTAATTTGGTAGAATGTTGCTAAGAAAACATCATGGAAAACCAAAAACCATTAAAAGTATAAAAATTTCACCAAACCACCATCCAACTAATGAAAGAGGATATAGTTACTTTTATTCCTGAAAATAATCACTTTAATCAGAGCCTTTCAGTACGCCCATTTGTTTCTTTGGATGGGCATTTGTTTCTTTTGATATTTCATGGATACTAGTCAGGCATATAACAATTATGAAATTTACAAAATCATTTGGGATAACCACAAAAAACAATTATTCATAACAGACAAATAAAGACTTTATAGAAAGAAAAAAAAAAAGTCAGCAAAACCTCTCTGAAGTATGAGTGGCTCTTAAATGGTAGAAGAGGAGTGATTCCAAAGGCTGCTCAGGGAAGGGCCTGATAAAGTTCTTCTGACAGAAGACAGAGCCTGAGCACAAGCCACAGGAAGGTGACTCTGGGCTGAAGGGCACCGTGAGAGGTCAGGCTGTGAGACGGTCCTGCTAAGTGCTGATCAAGTACCACAGAGTCCTAGAGAGTTCCAGAAGGGAGAGAAGCCCTGTTCAAAGAGATGATAAATTGCTATTTTTCAGAATGGAAGCATCATCTAATGAGAGAAGCACACAGAGCTCCAAACAGGAAAATATAAATAAACACACACCCAGACATGCTGTCATAAGAGTACAGAACAAGAAAAAGTGTAGATGCCCAAAACGTACCGAAATGGCATGTTAATGATTTCTTGTTAAAGTTACATGGGACCCAGCTGGTGCAAGGACACTCACACCCTCCTGAGTCCTCCTGAAAGCACAAAATAAATATTTTGTATGAAAAGTACCCTCCATGCACTAAGGAAGATAAAGGTGATGTTATCACCAGAGATAGGAGTTTTAAAGCCAAGAAAACTATAGGAACAAAACTTGTTCTTTTTAAAAATACATATATTTTATTTATTTAAGAGAGAGAAAGAGACAGAGATCGTGAGAGAGACCATGAGCAGGGAGGAGAGGGAGAAGCAGGCTCCCAGCTGAGCAGGGTGCCTGATACAGGGCTTGATCTCAGAACCCCAGGATCATGACCTAAGCCAAAGGCAGATGCCCAACTGACTGAATCATCCAGGAGCCCTCTTGTTACTTTTTTACTCATCTACTACCTCAGCCCAAATTCTGCTTAGAATTCCTTACTAATTAGAGCTCCCAAGCCTTTGTTTTCTTCATCCTGTCAATTCCTCACTAATTTATTTTCTCTTTGTCTAAAATGTACAAAAACTGCCTGCCTTGGTCATTGGTTTGGATCTCAGTTACATTATTGGACCTCCATGCATAGATAATAAAACTTTGGGTTTTTTCTCCTGTTACTCTGTCCCATGTCAATTTAATTCCTCAACCAGCTAGAAGAACCCCGGGAAAAAAAGAAGGAATGTCTCCTTCTCCTACAAAAGTAATGATAGGAGTTTTACAGCAATAAAACAAGGGACACCAAGTGTGTATTGAGCAACAAAAATTAGGATGACAGATTTGCAAACAAGCAATATAAGTCTGAAGAAAATTTAAGAGTATGCTTCATAATGAAAGAAATTAACAAAATATAATTGAATTCTTCTGTAAATGTGAGGGTGAAATCAACATTGTCATATATAAAGACTGGGAGAGTGTACTTTTTACAGCTAAGTGTTGAAGGTACGGATAAATGACAAATCAGAAAAAGGTAAAAAACCAGAAGAAAGGGCTAGCATACAAGGAGCATAGATGAGCAAAGAAATCATAACATAATAAAAATGTGTATTGGTTACAAAACAATAATGTACTAATGACTAATTGGAGAGATGAGAAAAACATGAAAGTCAGGTAGTAGGAAAAATGACATCTGATTGGGAAACAATCAGAGTTAAAACATTTTAAGGTCACTGTATTTTTTTTTTGTGTAAAAAATCAGTAGCAATGTGATATTGATTATGGCTCATTAAGTCAAGAATGCATGTGAAAAAATTTTAGGGCCATTACTGAATTAAGAGACAAACTTATAATTTCCAAAATAATATAAAGTTTAGAGACTGAGTAAGAAAAATTTGGTAAGGGGCGCCTGGGTGGCTCAGTGGGTTAAAGCCTCTGCCTTCGGCTCAGGTCATGATTCCAGGGTCCTGGGATTGAGCCCCACATTGGGCTCTCTGCTTGGCGGGGAGCCTGCTTCCTCCTCTCTTTCTGCCGGACTCTCTGCTGCTTGTGACCTCTGTCTGTCAAATAAATAAATAAAATCTTAAAAAAAAAAAGGGGGGGGAGGGTTGGGTTATGGACATTGGGGAGGGTATGTGCTGTGAAGTGTGTAAACCTGGTGATTCACAGACCTGTACCCCTGGGGATAAAAATATATTATATGTTTATAAAAAATAAAAAAATTAAAAAAAAAAGAAAAAAAAGAAAAATTTGGCAACTTTTAAATTTTAAAAAGGCAGAAAATAAGAAAAAACAAAACAAAAATATCATAGCAAACAGAAAAGAAACTACATAAGAGAAAAAATAACTCCAAATATATTAGTAATCACAACAAACATGATTACAATACTTTATTCAAAAAAGGACACAGAAACATTCATATAAATGGACACAAATAAGATACAGCAGGCAAATATTCTAATGAAACCTGATGCAGCTCCATAAACACTAAGCAAAAAGGTCTACCTAAATTTTTCCTCATCAAAACAGTATTGTTTCTGTACTAATGGAGGCAAAATAAAAAGACTGAGACAGGGACGCCTGAGTGACTCAGTCAGTTAAGTGTCTGCCTTTGGCTCAGGGCACGATCCCAGGGTTCTGGAATTGAGTCCCACATCAGGCTCCCTGCTCAGTGGGGAGTCTGCTTGTCCTTCTGCCTGCTGTTCCCCCTGGTTGTGCTCTCTCTCTCTTTTGCTTGCATTCTCTCTCTCAAAAGTCTTTAAAACAACGAATGAAACAAAATTTGGAGATTACACACACACACACACACACACACACACACACTCAGAAGAATGTTGTCAAAAAGTAACTGACACAAGCAGAATGCCTCATTTCCACTCAATCTCATGAGTAATCAAGGAAGGGCAAAGTGAAGACAGATGCAATAGCATTTCATTCTAAAAAGTGATTCAAAACAAGACAGTCTGATCATTCCAACTGATGATGATGATGTGGATAATTGGGGAGTATGTACATTGCTAAAGGCAATATACACTCAGTCTATTAGAAAAGTTCTGACAATGTCCTATAAAGTAGACAGGGGACATTCTCTATGGTACAGGTATTTTAGGAAAAACGCCTACCCTACTCTAGAGAAACTCGAACAGACGTGCACAGGGTTGAAAAAGCATAGGAATGTTCTTTGCAGGTTGTTTGTTATCTCATAGCAAAAAACTGGAAACCTAAATATCGGTTGGTAAGTACTTGGGTACGCAAAACAAAAAGTAGTTCAAAGGAAGTAACCAGAACTACATGTATCAGTAGGGATAAATCTAAAAAACCGAAAGTTGAGTATAACAAAGTTAAAACACAACTACTCAGTTTGCCTTTACTGTTGATATATAGAAACAAGGGTACTTTATGTTACAGAATATGGAAATAAATAATACACATCAAATTTAGGCAAGAAGGAAGGGGAGTGGATGTTGAAAGGCAGCTACCGTATGGCTAAGATACTTTATTTCTTTTTAAAATTGATGCAAAGTAATTAGGAGAAAAGGTTGACATTGGTTAAGTCTGGGTTATAGTTTTACATTAGTTTATTTATTTTCTGTCCTGTGTGAATCATTTTATAACTTGAAAATAAAATAAATATTTAACACTAGTTAAATAAAGTTAGAAAGAAAGGAAAGAAGTGATTCTTGCAGCTGCCATGTGGAGAACATATTGAAAGGTGCTGAAGTTTATTTACTTGGCTAGTTAGACTCTATCTCAGCCAAGTGAGAGATGAATAAATTAGCCAGACAAGGAATACACTGTGTCCTTATAATTACATTTCAGTGTTTAGCTGAAACTCTTTCAAAGTACCATGTTGCAACTAAAGGAATCATAACCACAGTCAAGATGGAATTAAATGGAAAACAAAATGAAAGAAAATAGGTCTAGGGGGACAGAGTGTTTGCAGATATCTGGGGGTGAGAAGAAGCATGACATTAATCCTAAATCTGAGAACATGCACACCTAACATTAGAAGCAAGGGAGAAATGTATCTCTTGAATATGAAACTGAGCCATCTGTCTAATTGTGGCTGCTCATGTCTAGAGGGGAATCTGCTCATGGAATGCAAGCAAAGAGATTTAAAGAAAGGACAAGAACAGGAGATGTGTTTGATGATTTTTCAGAGGTTTTTGTTAGGATCACATACAAGGGAGCTGTGGATCAACTGTGAAATAATTAAGAATAATAATTGTGATTTAGGAATCACACGAGCTCCAGGTTTTCATACCTGGGGAGTATCCTTCAAAATTTTCATAAAAGAGAGGCAGATTTGGCAGAAATGACATGGTTTTATGATCTAAGCTGTTTGTGGAAATCCAAAATTCATTTATATTAATTCTATAAATATTAAACTATAAAGAACAAAAAACAGAGACAATGTAGGGTTATCATTAGAGTGAAAGTCAGGTCAAACAGACTGACCTAGAATTAAAAAAATAATAATAAATAAGAGCTCTTTGTCCTATGTTCTCATGTGGCAATGTCTATTTTATTATTACAATCGCCTTAATATGTTGGAATTATCTATTTATACGTGCTCCCCTCAGACCAGGATCATGGATTTTCACCTTAGTTTCCTGGAAGGAAGCAGTGATTGCAAGAGTACATGCTCTAATAGGTTGAGAGAGCCAAGTGGACAAAAGTAGACTTTGAGAGAAAAGACGTATCTCAATCTCACTTCCATCCCTCCCCAGCTTTTCCAACTCGGGTCTGATTTTCAAAGTGTTCACACTCACCAATTCCAGGTGGTGCAGAAAGGCACAAAGGAATGGATGAAGTAGAGAAAGGGCAGGTGGAAATAAGGCATGGGTGACACCTGGTAAGCTCTCCCCTCATGTTCTTGACTTTTTGAGCCTAGCGCCACAGCTTGGGGTAGAGAACATTTCAGACACTCTCGAAAACAGGGAAGCCAGTTTAAGTCTATATTTATCTTCCACTATTTGTCTATGTCAACAGCTGTACATGTATTTAGAATGTTCCTAAACCCTGCTAATCTTGTTTAAGTAAAAACCACACAATATATATAGTTCAATTGCCTTAAAAACAAAGAAAACTCTCCCTCTGCTTGAGGGAATCTTCCTCTAGAGTCTCCTTAGTAATAATTTGCAACTATAAGAATGGCAGCTTCAAACTTAGTGGAAGGAAAGAAAGAATTTAGCCCTGACTTACATCTGTATAAAAAAAGTTTGTGAGATCTTCTAAGGTCTTTAATATTGATTTATCAGAGCCACCACCTTTTGAATATGTGGCATCAACTATAAAGATCTAAGGAGAGAAATGAATGGAGCCATAGGAATTTTTCCCAAGAAAGAGAGCTGCCATAGCTCCTCATAGCTCCCAGACTACGGTCAGTGGCTGAGCCCCAGTGCGGGCCGACCCGAGAGCTCTGGCTAGCAGTGGCACAGTATACAGGACAGCAGCTGGCAGACCCAGCCAGATCCTCCCTGAAAGACATGAAACAGAGAGGAGCGGAGTCACCAGTGGGGCTCTTCCAGCATGAGGACAAGTGGCCAATATCCTTGGCCTTCTGTTCATAACTCACATACCTCCTATCTATTTTGGATATTATACCAATTTTTGAAGACCTAATTTATACTCATCTATGTATCTATTACCTATGCTACCGACCTATTGGTAGCATTAAAGTAAGTAGTTCATCATAGATCATACAACTTTCTGTCCCATTGCTAGAATACAGGGTTTGTTATACACTGCCTCTGAATGGCTCTGCACAAATAATTCTTGTAATCATTTTGTGAATGTGCTTGTGTTAAAAAAATAATAATAATATGTGGAAACACTGAGATCATTCCACAAATTTGGTTAACTCTGCTTTGGAACTTGTTTATCTTGAAAAAAAAAAAAATGTAAGAGCTTTAAAAAAAAAATCCCAGGAGTTACTCAGGCTTCTCTTGATATTTGAAAACACCCAAAGACCAGTATGGAACAGTTGCCCAGGGGGTAAACACTAAATGCTTGCTTCCCAAGAGATGACTAGAATAGTCTTGGGTTCCTGAAGCTGTTTCTGTATTTCTACACCAACTGTTCATCCTTAACATTATTTCTTACAGACCTAGCCAACTGGCTGCTGCTATAGTTCCATGATATCCCAAACACCATACTAATATTTTTGTATTAGCTCATGCTTCTGCATTCTCCTTATCCTTGGTGCATCTGAGAGAGTACCATGCTGGCCCTGGAATATTCTAGGACAGATAAGGCCGTACCTTGAAGCCATCAGAGACTCAAGCTCTGCCTAGCTTTCTGCTCTGCTGTGCCAAGTGTGTGACTTACATTTCATGTCCAACTTCAGAGCTGGACTTCTAGCTGTCACATAAGCATTTCAAGGGGAAGAACAGAAAAGGTGAGCAAAGGCATATAACTACGGCTGTTAAAAGAGGTGTTTCGGGAGCGATGCATTTGGTTTGCTTACATTTCACCAGCCAAAATTAAGTTTCCTAGAGGCAAGGAGGCTGGGGAATGGAGGCTTTTATATGGGGCTCAATGCACCTACTGAATAGCAATGATTCTATAGAACAAAAAGGGAGGAAAAATATTTCAAGTCAAATAGTAACCTCTGAAACACACACACACCACACAAACAAAATCATATGCATCTAACTATTCTTGTTGGGAAGTACATGGGAACAATAAACTTCCTTAAAAATGTTTAATTTTTTGAAACTTTTTAAAGTACTGGGGTTGATTTCATGACCAATCATGACCTGAGACAAAGCCAAAAGCAAGAAGCTTATCTGACTGAGCCACCCAGGCATTACTTTTGAAACTTTTGCAGACAGCACACAGTATATTTTGGGGAAGTATTGTGTTGTTTGCTTTTGTCATATACATAAAAGAGGCAATGGATATTCTGTTCTCTGGAAGCAACCAAGATGAAAAAGAAAAACAAACAGCACCATCATTCATGTCAAGCCTCATCAACAGAATAGCAAGATAAAGCTATACTGTAATCTGTCTTGCTTTCTGTGTATTCAACTGGTTTTGACAAATATCTCTTGTGCAAATACTATTCATCTGTTATTTCAGGAGACAGTGAGAATTACAAAAAATGTTTCTAGTTTAATAGGGACTGATCACACGTACTTAGTGTCTTCCTCTCCAAATCATAGTTAAATGACAGTAAAGGGGAACGACAGTAATAAATTCAGAAAATTTTCTCAAAGTGGGGCATACATGGATCAGAGATTTTATAAATACTGGGATGAATTAATAAAAAGGTGGAAAAAGCACTGATGGAATCCCAGAAGGATTTCAAACTTGAAAGTGGGATACAGAGAGGGTGGGAGTGAGAATCAATGCAAAAAATAGAGTGTGAAGTTGTTGATTGACTATAATTCACAGTGGAAAACACTGTGTCAAATGGCCTCATGTTCTTTGAAGGGCAGCAAGATTAGCAGCATGGCAGAAAAAGTGAGATTTTACCTATAAGGAAATTGAACAACTGAGATTATAGCTATAAGGGAACTCAACAATATTTCTGGATAAATAGAAGGCTGAGTCAATCGTGAAGATGAAGCTGCCATTATTGGTGAACCAAAGAGAACTTTGCAATAAATCTAATTAGTGTATTACAGAGGGTTGAGAATGTCTTGCAGTTATAAAAAAAGACCATACAGTTATTTACTTTTAAAAGTAGAGGATGTCAGAGAAGTATTTGGAATATAAAGCATAAGTATTAAATTAAAAGAAAAATAATAGGAAGGCTGGAAGATACAATCTAAGAAAGATTCCCAACCATAAAGCAAGATTTTCTCTTAAAGGAAAATACAAGAGAAAAGTTAGGACACAGAGAGCAAGACGATCAGCCCTGGACCTCCAACTGATTGAGGAGTTCCAGAACAATGTGGGGGGGAAGGTAGGATGGCAATGTTCAAAGAAACAATAAAAGAAAAACTTTCATAGTTGATAATACAAAGGGAGCTTCAGATGGAAAACACCATCTGAGGGCTAATCAGGGAAAAACAAAGTCAATCACCCACCAGATAAACCCAAGACACCCAGAAAGAAGTGAAAATCAAATAAACATCACAGTTTCTCCAGGACAAATGAATAACCAAAAACATTTTTACCAGTAACTCCAATGGTTCTGGCTAAAGTGATTTCAATCCCATTCCTACACTTGGCTAAATTACCATCTCAATGTAAATGAAAATTGAAATATTTTTGGATATTAGGGACAAGGACAGTGTATATATCCCTTGTATCTGTTCTTCGAAAGTGAAGGACATACTGTAACACAGTAAAATGGAATCCGAGACAGGAAGAATTAGAGCCAAGAAACATTGTAACACAGAAGTGTGAAAGCAAATAAAAGAACTTATGAATAACACTCATATCACAGACCTACAAAGCAATTCTTCTTCTTCTTCTTTTTTTTTTTAAGATTTATTTATTTATTTATTTTAGGGTGCTGAGGGGCAGAGGGAGGGAGAGTCTTAAGCAGACTCTTTGTTAAGCATCGAGCCTGGCCTGGAGCTGGATCCACAATCCTGAAATCATGACCTGACCTGAAACCAAGAGTCCAAGGCTTAACAGACTGTACCGCCCTGGTGTCCCTAAAAAGCAATTACTTTAAAGTAACACAGGGAATCAGAAAGCTCCAAGAAAAAAAATAATAATGAGTTCCATTCAACAGGTCATATAACTGGAAATTTGTAACACAGTACTGAACCGGGGAAGAAATAAACTGTTGACAGTGTGGTTGATAACAATGGTGTGCGAGATGAGAATTCACTCATATCTTCAATTGAATTCATTTCTGGGAGGTTCAAGTTTAGAGATACACGTTTAAATTCATTTCTTTATGAGTTCGTTAACATTGTTTCATTCTATTTTTACTATTGAGATACTTGTTATTGATGGATCTCTTCAACGTATGGAAAAAGACAAAAGATTAATTCTTCATCTTCCATAAATATGAGTCAAATGTCGTGAGGTGAAGTTTTAAAAAAGGTGTTGGGGATATTACTTAGATAGCTGACTAATGAGAAAATAAAGACAAGAAGGGACATCTGGGTGGCTCAGTCGGTTAAGCACCACACTCTTGATTTTGCACCAGGTCATGATTGCACGGTCATGAGATCGAGCCCCACATCGAAGTCCATGCTCAGTGCTGAGTCTACTTGATAATCTCTTTTTTCTTCTCCTCTGCCCCTTCCCTGCTTGTGCACATGTGCCTTCTCTCTTTCACTCAAATACAGAAATAAGATCTTAAAAACAAAAGAAGAACATAAAGATGAGTAGCTAAAAGGGGTTTTGTCTTGAGAAAGGACTAGACACTGGAGAGAGATGATAAAGAAGGAAGGGCCACCAAGGGCTCAGCTGGTGAAGCGCCTGACATCTCAGCTCAGGTCTTAAGCTCAGGGTCCTGAGTTCAAGCCTGGAGCTGGGCTCTGTGCTGGGTATGGAAGCTAGTTTGAAAAGAAAAAAAGGATAGAGGAATGAGAATCATACTGGTATGTCCTTATAAAGAATGTGATTTGGAGATGGGAACAAAAGTATGTATAACTAGCTTGATGATGGTTAAAATAATACCCAAGAAAATCAGAGATAAAGGATGAGCTGGACCTTATTTATTCACATGTAGGCTAATAATTATGGTACATTGTGTGTGTGTGTGTGTGTGTGTGTGTGTGTGTGTGTGTGTGGTGGTAAAAGGATCTGCAAGTCCAGGAAAGCAGGAGTGATCTACTCTTTCCAAGCGGGTTGGTTGGTAGCATTGGTCAGAGATCATTTCAAGCCAGGTGACACCTGAGAGAAGTGTTGAATGGTAAAATAAAATAAGGAGGAAAAGTCATTTCTGGCAGAGGCATGAAATTATGAAACACTTATTTTTAATGTGATTGTAAAGAATAAAGTAGGAATGGGCGAGTAGGTGGCTCAGTTCATTAAGCCTCTGCCTTCGGTTCAGGTCATGATCCCAGGGTCCTGGGATTGAGCCCCAGAGTGGGTGGCCCACTCCCTGCTCTGCTTCTCCCTCTCCCTCTGCTTGTGCGCTCTCTCTCTGACAAATAAATAAATAAATCTTAAAAAAAAAAAAAGTAGGAAATGACGAGTGAATAGGACAGAAGGCTGAAAATAGATAAAGACCAGGTTCTGGGTAGAGGGGGTGCCCAGTAGGCCATGTTAAGAAGTTTAGATGCTGTAAATTGCAATTTTTAAACATGAGTCATCAGAAGGGTGAGATTTAAGGCATCACCAAAAAAGTGCATGAAGTTAGTGCTTTGACAGAGAGGTGCAGATGGGACACTCATGTTATACTAGGTTCATTTCCTTTAAGTCATAGTACTTAATAGTACTTTATAGTCATAGTACTGATAGTATACAGATAGCCTCGGTCTAGCTATAAAATTTAACTCCAGATACGATTTGTCCAAAATGTTAATGGGCCCTGGCAGCTTTGGAAAATCACAAAAGTTTCAACAGGTTATGTTACTTGAAGCACTAAACAATCCAAAATTTTTAACTCCACACTTTGCAAAATCAAGACGTTTCAATTTTTTTTTTTTAAACTCGTAACACGAAACTACCTGGTTTCATTGAAATCAATTCCACATAGAATCCTGAGCATTTCTGAGATGCTCCTGAAGGAAGTAGAAATTCCTGAAATTATTATACAGGCATACTTTGTTTTATTATTTTGATCTGCTTTATTGCAGAGTCTAGATGCCATTAGGAGGGAAAGAGCGAGAGAACTAGCATTAGAAGTGGAGCCTGAATGTGGGACTGAATTGTTACCATTTTGGGATAAAACTTGAGTGGATGAGGCATTGCTTCTTAGGGATGAGCGGAGAAAGTGGTTCCTTGAGATGGAATCTGCTCCTGGGAAAGATGGCATGAAGATTGTTGAAATGACGACAAATGAGTTAGAATATGACACACACTTACTTGATAGGGCAACGGCAGGGTCTGAGAGGATTGTGTCCAATTTGGAAAGAAGTCCTGGTGTGGGGAAAAGGCTATCAAACAGCATCACGTGCTACAGAAGAAGCATTTCTGAAAGGAAGAGGCAATCTATGTGGCAAACATCATTACTGTCTTATGTTAAGGAACTGCCACAGTCACCCCAGACTTCAGCTGTCACCACCCTGATCGGTCAGCAGCCATCCCCACGGAGGCAGGAAAGAGATGATGATTCACTGAAAGCATTTTTTAGCAATAAAATATCTTTAAATTAAAGCATATGAACATTGTTTTTTTAAAGACATCATGCTATTGAACATTTCAGAGACTATAGTAGAGTGTCAACGTAACTTTTATAAGCACTAGGAAACCAAAAAATTCATTTGACTCACTTTATGGGGACAGTTGCCTTCTTACTGTGGTCTGGAAAGGGACCCACAATATCTCTGAGGTGTACACAGTTTCTAATGGTCACACACCATCTAAATGCTTATTCTTTAGAATGAACATAAAACAATTATGAACGAAGGGAGAAAGTACCATTAAAGCACAGCTTAGCTTCCTATAATTGAAATGTACTACGTGGGCTCCAAGTCCCACATTGACATGTCTATCAGTTTTTTACTCGCCTATCAGGTGAGGTGTTTACTTTTCTTTCCCCTGTAGCAAACATTACCCACAGATTATAACACCTGAAATGCCTCTGCTCACTTTAATTTCTGTTTTTTATAAGGTATCTTGGTATTTTAACAGGCAACATGCTTCTACTAAGGCTGCTTGTAAAGTGTGGAAAAGGAAACATTCCTCATCATTGTTGCTTTAGTGGCTTAATAGTTGTAAAAGACTCATCTGTACACTTTCTAAGGACACAGTTCAATATGATTCCATTACGTTAAGAATATTCGGAGGGGGGCCGTAGCTCATGATAATGCAAGTGCAACTTTAACACCAGCTTACACTTCTCAATCCCTCTCTCTTTTTGTATTTGTAGAAGTGTAAATGAAATAAACCACTAGTTGTGCATTATATTCCCTACTGATGTTAAAGCAGCTCAATAAAATTATATATATATATATATATATATATATATATATTTTTTTTTTTTTTCCTGTCAGCATCATGAGTAAGATTGTACAAACAAAACTGCCCGAGTCAATTCATTCTTCTATTTAATCTATTCTCTGCATTGTGGTCAGACAGAGCTTTTGAAAAATATGTATACATTTGTTACATGTATTTACATGACATGAATGATTAAGCCTTAATTGTTCTTAAGATCGAGGTCAGATAATTTACAAGGCCATAATATCCCTCAGATCTGGGTCTTGTTTTCCACACCTGCAGGCTCCTATGTCACTTTCCTCTCTGTGCTCTTTTTATTTATTCCAGTGCTTCAAAAAGCTAAGCTCCTATCTCTGGGTCTTTTTTTATTTTGGGGGAGACAGAGCTGGGGGATGGGAAGGGGCAGAGGGAGATAGAGAGAATCTAAAGCAGGTTCCATGCCCAGCATGGAGACTGACGAGGGCTTGATGTCACAACCCTGAGATCATGACCTGAACTGAAACTAAGAGTCGGATGCTACCCAGGAGCCCCTCTCTGGGTCTTTGTAGAAGTCATTCATAGAGAATCCATAAATCTACATAGAAGTCTACCTAGACATGGTCATTCTTCACTGTTTCCTCCCATAACACAAACACAATCACATGTACACACGCTCTGTTTCACACACAGCGCCTATCCTTCAAACACCAGTCCCCATATCTCCTCTTCCAAGAATTCTTCCAGAATGTTCTCATGGTCCCTACCACAGCCCAAGAGCACCTCCATGTATGTGTCACAGCACATATCACACTAATATAGTGACTGAATGCAATCAGCCCTTTCATGTCTGTCTCCTTGGTGAGATTTTAAGCTCCCAGGGGGCAGGGTATCCTGTGTCTTTGTCTGGGACTGACATATATGTTGAATTAAAAAATAATAAACATTTTAAAAATCAAATGAAAAATACTGTAACAAAACATTTTTAAGTTAGTTACCTATTGCTTACAGTTTGGTGCTTGTTTATAAACTTTGGGGGTAATGAATTTTGGTTGTAAATAAACTGTATTCATGAGATTCCTAATTTCCCTCTCTCTAATATATACATTATTATATTAAATATATTTAATAATAATAGAATAACATATGTAACATATATTACATGTCCATATAATATATATGCACAACATATACATGCATGGTTTAAAAATATACTTTCAGACATAGCTCTCGTGGAGAGAAGGCACCACAATGATACATTAAAATAAACTTGTAAGATTTCTAAAGCATTTCATTTATCAAGACCTCTTAAGAAATACTGACATATACATTAAAGTGGCATTCTGACATAGGTGTTTACTTTATACATCTCAGATATTGAGCTAAACGTTTGGTAAATAACATAAAGGAAGAAGAAATCAGTGAATTAGATTTTTTTTATCTAAATTACCTTAGAATCCATGGAGAATATGAAATTACTTGTCAAAAACATCAGAAAAAAAAACTCTGTTACTCCTTTCCATAATATCTCAAGAATATACTTACACTATAAAAATAAGAACATGTATCAAACACTCAATATAATAGTACTAGAAATATTGATATTGATAATACTATTTGATTTGAAGATGAGATATTTGGATGTCATTTTAATGTGGACTCTTACTAGTTATACAACAGTGAAAGTGAGTCTTTCCTTTCTGGCATTAGTTCTCAACTTTGTCAATTAAAAAAAAAAAAAGAAGAAGAAGAAAGAGAGAGAGAGACATAGAAACTGTCTGTGGCATCTGTGATACATGCTATAACATAGGTATGGATAAAATATTTTGACAGCAGATAGGAAAGAACAATTAATTCCACCATGGAGGGAGGGATAAACAATGTCAGGGAGGGTCCTGGTGGTAGGAAACATTTAAGATGGACCTTGAAGGATAAGGTAAAAAAAAAAAAAAAAAAAGTGGAAGAGCATTTAAAGAACAATAAAATGCAATTTAAGGAAGGAGGGATGCATGCTCGCTTCGGCAGCACATATACTAAGGAAGGAGGGATGGTTTGAAAAATAAATGGAGATTTCCAAGATCAGAACATCATCCAATTTTCCCCCCTCTCTCTTTCTTCTTCTGGGAAACAGCATGGAGTTTCCTCAGAGAGTTGAAAATAGAGCTATCCTACGACCCACCAACTGCACTACTGGGTATTTACCCTAAAGATACAAACGTAGTGATCCGAAAGGGCATCTGCACCCAAATGTTTATAGCAGCAATGTCCACAATAGCCAAACTATGGAAAGAACCTAGATGTTCATCAACAGATGAATGGATAAAGAAGATGTGGTGTATATAAACACAATGGAATACTATGCAGCCATCAAAATACCCCAAATCTTGCCATTTTCAACGATGTGCATGAAACTAGAGGGTGTTACGATAAGCAAAATAAGTCAATCAGAGAAAGACAATTATCATATGATCTCTGATATGAGGAATTTGAAAGGCAGGGTCGGGGGTCAATGGGGTAAGGGAAGGATAAATGAAACAAGATGGGATCAGGAGGGAGATAAACCATAAGAGACTCTTGATCTCAGGAAACAAACTGAGGGTTGCTGGAGGGAAGAGGGGGTGGGAGGGATAGGGTGGCTGGGTGATGGACATCGGGTAGGGTATGTGCTATGGTGAGTGCTGTGAATTGTGTAAGACTGATGATTCACAGACCTGTGCCCCTGAAACAAATAATATATTATATGTTAATTAAAAAAAAAAAACTAAAGAAAGAAAGTCATATAGCAGACTGCAAGGGGTATATGGGATGGATGAGTGTGTGTGTGTGTGTGTGTGTGTGTACATGTGCTCCCTGGGGGTCCATGAAGGGGCAGTTTAAGAAGGGAGAACATGTGTAAAGACAGAAAAGGAAAAAGAAAAAGATGAAAAAGTGCTAGAATGCTTAACCATCTTCACTATCATGCTAAATACTGTGAGTCTGACTTGTATCTGGAAAAAAAAATTGGCAAGGTTTGAACAGAAAAGTGATGTGAGCATCTATGATTTTATGGAGCCTTGAGGAAGTAGAAAGATGCTTCCATAAAGCAAGTCATTAAAAAAGATGATTCTTGTCCTAAGCAAACTTAGGGATAATTACAGAAAACGATGCAAATGGGAAGGTTATATTACATTATTTTTGCATTAGTGAAAACATGTGAAAATCTCTACAGCTCATCTTTTTAGAATATCTTTCCCAACTTGAAAATAGCCAGTCTAACTCAATTAGGATGAGAGCATGCTTAGCACAAACATACGGAGGGACATTATCCTCAGTTTAATAAAGGTATGCAAGCATTATGATATCTCCCTCTGTGCCTAAGTTCCAAAAATCTTAATGGAGTAAGGCGAGTTGTATTTTACAAAATAATACCTGCGTGTCTGATTTAATGGAATCAGAATACATGAAATGAAAGAGAAAGACGGAATTTAAAATTTGGGATTCTTTTCGAATTGGCTTCCCAAGCATCTGTCTTTATTGTCTTTATTTATCAGGGCCCCAGAGATATTTTAGAAAAATAAATTACATGTAATTTGAAAAACAATGAAGATTTTCACCAAGGTGAGATAGCAGCCTCTTAAATGCTCTAGGTCTTTGAAAATTGATCTTTCATGGCTCTCACTCTGTTGAAAATTCCCTGAAAGACTTCAGCATGATTTTTTTTTTCTTTATGAGAACAGAGATTTCAGAACATTTGTAGCTAAAGTTATTCCTATGGGTTAGTTAGTTCTAACAAAACTGTTGGCAAAGGTAATATAAATATACAAGTTCTACATATGGTATTTGGATAAGCAAAATGTAGAATATTTTTCTAGCACTTGTAGAATGTTAAGGCACTGAGCACAGGAGAACTGTAAATCTTTTCTCATCTGTGAATTTGCATTATTGACTACTCTTCACTTATCAAAATATGAAACATTGCCTTTTCTGCAGTTTCAAATATTACATATTTTACTTACAGGATAAGATATCAGGATATCAGATATCAGATATCAGGATAAGATTTCTGCATACTATGCATATCATTATGATATATATTATATAGTATATACACATTTGAAACTTTGTAATTATACAGTTAAAATTTGGAAGCCATAAAAACTTGTTTATCCTCACAATAATCTTACTGATTGAAAAAAAAAAAAAAAGCAACGCCCTCTAGTGGTGAAAACTACACACAGTTCCATGACAAGTCATCAAATTCTCTATTACTATTTTAAAAAATAATTAATTAACGTATTTGTTACATTGTTAGTATAAAACCCACTTTTTTTCAAAGTAAGACTTTTTCTTTTCCCGAGGTCTAACTGAATCAAAAAGTGGAACAACTGTGCCATTTAATTTCTTTCTTTTTGTTAAAAATTAATTTATTTAAGATTTTATTTATTTATTTGACAGGCAGAGAGAGAGAGGAGGAAGCAGGCTCCCTGCTGAGCAGAGAACCAAATTCGGGGATTGATCCCTGAGATCATGACCTGGGCTGAAGGCAGAGGCTTTAACCCACTGAGGCACCCAGGTGCCCCCATTCAAGTTAATTTCATTAAGAAAGGGATTTTTAAAAATATTCTAAATAACATGAAAATTATGAGTGTATAAACCACATGTTCTGAAATGTCTAGATCTAATATGTGGAGGATGATGTGTGTGGATTTTAGAATATATGATTAATATATGATTTTCATATATGTGAACCAATAATTAGGGAATGGTGACTAAATCTTTTGGGTAACTTGTAATATCTAGCCATTCAACTTTTTTTTTTCTTCAGAAGACTAGGGCTAAACATTAACAGAACTATACAAGGAATGTTCATGAAGTAACAGAGCAAAAGCAGGCATGTATATGTACTACAATAAAGAGGGAACTATGGTGAATAGTGGCAGATACCACCGTATAAAGGGGACAGGCAAAGAAGGCCTTGTCTTGGCCTTTTCTTCTCCTTTCTTTCTTTCCTTCTTTCTTCCTTTCTTTCAGATTTTATTTATTTGAGAGAGACAGCATGAGTCGGGTTGGGGGGAAGAGGGAGGGAAGGCAGAAGGGGGAAAGGTGAAGAGAGATGGAGAAGCAGACTCCGCAGGGACACGGAGCTGGATCCCAGGACCCTGCGATCATAACCTGACCTAAAGTCAGATGCTTAACCCACTGAGTTACCTCTGCTTTGCCCTTTTCTAAAGACTTCTAGAGAAGCTAGAAAGACTGATTTATATGTGAAATTTACAGATTTTTCAAGCATTGGTGCCATTAAAAAGAAAAAAAAAATGACCATGCAGGTTGAGCCAAATCTGTACGCAGGCATAATTCACCACACACATCACCATTTTGAGACCTCGGGCTCAACAGACCCCATGTTCTTACATGAACGCACCACAGGGTTACGCTCCTTTCATACAAATGAAAAAAATATTTTGGACAAATTTTCCTCAAAATTAAAATACCCGAATTAGCCTTTCTCAAATAATAAATAAACACAGGGCATCCTACTTGCCTGACGGTCATTGTCTCTCTTAAAATATTTTTTCTCAACCCTGTCCTGCCTCCTCACATGTAGTAAGATGTGCCCAGAGAGTCATACTTGCCAGGCCTGTGGCATCAATATCTTACCATACAAGGATTTGTCTAGTTTCTGATATATGATATATGCGCTAGTTTCTGATATATGTTCTAACAGATACACTACTGAATATTGTTACTGTTTAAAGCGAGTCAATTTCCCAACATCCATATTTACTAGTGGTAAACAAAAATTACCCTCAGTCCACCTCAGAATAAGATGTGACACTGAGGTGTCATTGCATGTTCCAAGAAACTTTCCTATTACAAGCTGCTTTAAACAATTGCTTAGCAAACAGGGTCGGTGTGGGGCTAGTTAGCTTTGACTCAACTGTCAAAAACAACAGAGTCATTATCTGATTCTCCAAAGTAGACTGGGTATACACTACAGTTATGTGAATGTAGGTATAAAAGAGAGCTGAGTTTCTGAGCTAGGAGAAGAGTGAAGTTTTAATGCTGAAAAGTCAGAAAATACCGATTTCCTTTCTTTTTTTTTTTTAATTTTTTATTTTTTATAAACATATATTTTTATCCCCAGGGGTACAGGGCTGTGAATCACCAGGTTTACACACTTCACAGCACTCACCAAAGCACATACCCTCCCCAATGTCCATAATCCCACCCCCTTCTCCCAAACCCCCTCCCCCCAGCAACCCTCAGTTTGTTTTGTGAGATTAAGAGTCACTTTTGGTTTGTCTCCCTCCCAATCCCATCTTGTTTCATTTATTCTTCTCCTACCCACTTAAGCCTCCATGTTGCATCACCACTTCCTCATATCAGGGAGATCATATGATAGTTGTCTTTCTCTGCTTGACTTATTTCGCTAAGCATGATACGCTCTAGTTCCATCCATGTTGTTGCAAATGGCAAGATTTCATTTCTTTTGATGGCTGCATAGTATTCCATTGTGTATATATACCACATCTTCTTGATCCATTCATCTGTTGATGGACATCTAGGTTCTTTCCATAGTTTGGCTATTGTGGACATTGCTGCTATAAACATTCGGGTGCATGTGCCCCTTTGGATCACTACGTTTGTATCTTTAGGGTAAATACCCAATAGTGCAATTGCTGGGTCATAGGGCAGTTCTATTTTCAACATTTTGAGGAACCTCCATGCTGTTTTCCAATTTTCTAATGAGTGTTTTTCTTCCCAAGCTCCTCAGAGCACTCCTTTCCCTTAAACTCCAAATGCTCTGGCATGAGCCCTCGAGGTCAAGAACAAAACCTACTACTTAAGACAGCATGATAGATAGGATCTCCAGGAAGCAATTCAAAGGAAAAGTTTCTGGGTAATAACACCAAATGACAGTAGGAGGTGTGCCTTGAATGAAAATGTAAATGAAATGACTTCTCATTGTTTTACTTTTTATACCCTGATCAACTTTTTCCATCTTTTTAGCCGGCATGTGTGCATTCCTTTTATTCATAAAATTGGAGGCCACCGTGAAAAGTGAGCTAAGTAGACTCTCCTTCCGCAGTCTCAGATAAAACAATGAACAGCCAAAAGCACTGAAGAGCCGAAACGGGAGAACGAAAGCGGTGCCCTTCACAGTCCCAAATTGGAAAGGCATCAGAGAAAGAAAAAGAAGGTTTTACCTTGGGTCCTTACGGATCCTTAGATTTGCAGTCCTGCCTTGGGATGAAGTAACAAAGCGAAGTAAAAAAAAGTCCTCATATTTTCATAAATAAATTTGAAAGCATTATGTGGACAGGGACTGAGGGAGGGCTCCAAAGTATGGGGAGGACTGCAGAAGAGCAGACGATAGAACAAGGCAAGTGAGCAAGGGGCTGGGGGGTGGGGGTGGAGGCAGAAGCCCTGGGACCATGTGCAACTGAAGCATCAACACAACACAGAAACACCTTCCCCACAGGACTGTGATAACCCTGAATGCGGCAGGAGAATGAACTGGAACATAACATCATCGATCCTAAAAAAGGAAAGCAGTAAATCCTGATTCCTCTCCATCCCCACCTCTGCTGCATCTCCCCCATGCCTTCAAGCTATGGAACTGTGGTGAGGATATGAAAGAAGCTCGCCTTCCCACCTCGGGGCTTGCCTGAGAAAATAAGTCGGACTGAGACACGACAGGAACACTGCGGAGGGGTTTGGTGAGGAGGAGTCACCCACATTGCTTGAAGCCCAAGGGAAGTTCCAAACAGAGCTGTTCAAGCTAAGCAAGATGAAAAAAAAAAAAAAAATTGGCATGGAAACCCTGTAAACACTATTGTGGCAAGGGCTGGGGGAAGAGAAGAAACACGGAACACTCGCAGAAAAAGGTAATGAATTCCACTGGGAGGAAATAGAAGAAAATGTGTCCTGAATGTTTTGTGCTAAAGAAATACCTCATAAGATAAACCTACTCCATTATCTAGAGCAAGATCTCTGTCTACCTCTACAGATACATAGCAACCAATGTGAAGACATAGAGATGTAAATACATACAGAATAAAAGAGAAGAGAAATTGAAGCCAAAGAAACAAACTGAGTTCTGAAATACCATCGTGACCAAATTCATAAATGAAATGGAAACAGAAAGAGAAAAGATGTTACTGAAACTAAATTACTGACCAGGATAAAAAGACTTGGAAGTCCAAGTTTAAATACAGAATTTTTGGACTACTCAGCATTCTTCATCAGGGTGTGGCAGTGAAGAAGGACAAGCTTCTGGCCCCCAAACTCCAACCATGGCCCATCATTCTCCTTTTCCCATTTCAGTCTTCCTTACACCATGAGGGGCCTCAAAAGCATTTAATGTTGATACCCTAACCCATACTTCCAAGCTTTGTCTCTTTATAGTCTCTACAAACAGTCACTTTTGGCCATTCCTTGGGCCCCAATGTACCAGGGATCTGGTCTTCTCTCAGAAAGAAAGATCATGACTGGAAGCTACCACAAGTCTTCAGACATTTTGGAGTTGATAGCTGGGAATGGCAAGTTCTAGGGTCCTGGGGTGTGATCTAGATACAGGATGTGATCTAGATACATACACAAGCTGGACTTGGAGGCTGGGTCCCAAAAGGCAGCAAGGGGAGGCAGAACAGGTGCCCTCAAACACAATGTCCAAAGCAAGCACCTCACTTGAGTTCTGAAGTCAGTATTGATTGCAGAAATTAGAGAGGAAACAATAGTAATAGAGGGGGGGGAAATGCAAAGTGGATATCCATCCTAGGGAATGTTGGTTTTCCTAATAGGCTTCATTATTATAAAACAGAAAAAAACCAATGTATTCAAAAGGCTAATTTCTCTGACAGAAAGGAGCTAGTTTGTTTAAACCACACAATGTGCATCTGTAATACCTGTTGGTTAGCAATTGCCACTAAGAAATAACCAGCACTTCAAGGACAGGCAGCCGGGCAGAAGGGGCAAGTTAAGTTCAAGTGAGAAAAATCAAGCTGGTATCAGAACTTCCCCAGATCAATATCAAATGATGGAAGACGGAACAGCAATGTGTATAAAGTTCTGGGAGGGACGAAGTGT
Source organism: Mustela nivalis (assembly GCF_964662115.1). Taxonomy (NCBI): domain Eukaryota; kingdom Metazoa; phylum Chordata; class Mammalia; order Carnivora; family Mustelidae; genus Mustela; species Mustela nivalis. Next base: position 40,069,134 of record NC_139022.1, on the reverse strand, counting down.
CACCCACGAACCTCCTCCCCAGCCAAACTGCTGCGTGGTATGAGGACAACAGACTGAACTTCTTTACCCTCAAGAACCAAAATATCAAACAGCAAAATTCACCAACCCAGAAGATGACAGGAAAAGACATGAGAAAAGGATCAGAGCAATACTCGGCGGCCAGGTCCACACATCCTGAAGGAGAAAAGACATTACCAGAGCATTTATAAAATTATCCGTCAAGTAGAGAGACAACAGAGTGGCAAGCAGCTAAGAACACAAAGACCACAGGATCTCTTGAACACTTCTTTAAAAGCAACCATACAAATAAAAACAAGCAAAAATTGCTTGGCAATATACTTGACAACACAGGATCTCATTAAACATGGAAAAGGATTTCAAGTCCACTTTTGTTTTTTATTTTTTATTTTTTTTAATTTTGAAGATTTTATTTATTTGTTTATTTATTTATTTATTTATTTATTTGAGAGAGCACAAGTCAGGGGTGCTGGCAGAGGGGAAGGGAGAAGCACACTCTCCGCTGAGCAGGAAGCCTGACACAGGGTTTGATCCCAGAACTCTGGGATCATGATCCAAGTCGAAGATAGTTGCTCAAAACTGACAGAGACACCCAGGCGCCCCCACTTTTGCTTTTTATATTTCCTAATCATCAAGCAACAAAATTAGAATTTAAACTAAATTCGTTAATTATGCCACTTATGTGAATTTTAAAATATGCACGTGAGACTATGTATCGTCATGAGGATCCACGCAGGAAAAGTTCCAAAGCATGCACAGGGAGATAGGTAGCAACTTCAAGAGGAAAGAGGAGGTTCGGTTGGGAGCAAGGGACTCAGAGGTTTTGTGGTTCCTTTGCAGTTTAAACAGGGAAAAGCAAATTCCAAGGCAGATAGAGCAAACCAGAATATCTATTAAATCTGTTTCACTGGTACTATGCGTTTTATTGTTTTCTGTAGTCTTCCATATGTTTCGAAGTGTTCAAAATTAAAAATGTTTTCAAATGCAAAGCCTACAAAGTATTTTAATTTGCCTTACCATGTAGCAGCTCTGAACATTTTTAATATATACTATGTGATGTTATCAATACATGCGTTCTATGTCAAGAAAACAAAGAAACAGAAAGAGAATCATGGCAACCTTCTTTAGCAATGATGCCTGTCAGTCAAAGAGTTGTAAAATATGTTTCCACTAAATCATGTTATTTAAAATGTGTTGCAAACAACAAATACTATTCATAAAGACACACGGTTTCAAATTCAGAAATAACTACAATAAATATATTTGGGAATCAGAAGAAAGTCGATGCATTTACTCTAAAATGTTTATTTTGTCTAAAGCAATGGACATATTTATACTGTCCTTAAGTAGAGCTTCATAATTTGAAGTTAAGTCTCGTAATGGGGGAACTCATCCAGGATCTAGGCTTTACATTTGAGATTGCTAAGGAGACATTCTATGACATGAATAAGTAGAATCTGACTTGGGAATATGTTTGACAACACGGATGTAGTGACAGGGAGACGTGTGTGTTACCTCAGCTCCTTCATTGACTAAGAGCCTGTGAAGATGCACTGGGTAGGAAATCTGTCATCTGCTGAACATCGAATGATCTGTCTGTTAAATTGCAAAGCTTCTGCTAGACAATGTGGTTGGACGTCTTGTGAGAGGAGAAAGAGACCAGCAAATACATCTTCAGATTGAATATGGAAAGTTTTTGAAATTGATTTAATTATTGTACTCATCTGAACAATTCTAGTACTTTTGGAAGACAGTGGAGTGGTGGACATAGGTATTTTTGCTTTCCCTCATCTTTAACTGGTGCTTTCTGGGCTTTGCACACGTTATGGGCTCCATGGAGAATGCAACTTCAGAGCATGTCTTTGGCCATCCTTGGAAAACTGTTACAACAGCTTCAGAAATACCCAAATCCTATAAGCCTAGGTGTGGCTAAAGTTGCTAAACTATGCTGGGATATGTTATACCAGAAAATTACACAGCCACTGATTTCTCAGCAGGGCACAGGGAATGCCTTCCATTCTGAAATCACATATTGTTCCAGAAAACAAAAATGTGTAAGGGAATTCTGTAGTTGAATCTATAGAGAGAAAAATGGAATTTAAATCTATTAATATCTCAATTTCATAGGAGGGTCCATAGGTCGAGAATTTTTGGAGACAAAAAATAATGGATGACCAGTATTTCCAGGAGGGTACTCAAAGAAGCAATGGTTGGTATTGAGGTAGCATGCTGATAGAGGCAAGAAGAAAACTCTCCTAATGAAATCCAAATTTCCTCCCCATAGAGAACAATATTATTCCTTAATAGTTAATTCTTAGTGGCTAAATCCAATAGACAAAAGAGCAAAAAGCAGAGGAATTGGGGAGAATTTATTAAGGATGAAGGAACATTAACACCCGTCCTGTTTCCCTCCTAGCAGAGTCCTAGATGTTCATCTCCTCCTTCCTCTCTTGGGAATGTGAAATGAATGGAAGAGTTTGGAAAGACCAAATATACAGTTGTTCCTTTTGGCTTTCTCCAGCGAGTTAGTTACACGCAGAGTGTGTTCTCTGCATGTAACTAACACACTTGTTCAGCTCCAAGTGCAAGGAAGGCATCTCCTGGCTTCCACTGTGTGGGGTAGAGCTGGTAAGTACAGGGATTCAGGACTCGGACTAATGGATGCTTTCAGGCAGTGGTGCACTGTTAAATGGTTAACAACCAGATCTTCAGGAGGAAAATGGTCCCCGCTATATGTCATTAACTAAATTCTGTGGTGTGCATCCTTCCACCACAGGTCTTTGTAAGCTACCAACATGGTGTCCCTGAGCATGGAACTGGGAAGGTATGTGAACAACGAGCTCTCACAGCTCCTAGAAGTTGGCTCTGGCACACCACTGCACTGAAGTCTCATTCTTCAAGCGGCCTTTTATCAGTAACTGAAGTATTTTAGCTTCAAACTGCTTACGCTGAATTTCTCAATTGGTTTAAAGCCTGGGTTGGCAAGAGGAGTGCTAAGTATTTGTCTCCCTCAAACAGTAAAATATACAGAGGTCTCATACAGGGACCATTTCTAATGTACCCTTTCAGCTCTGTGAGTAATAGAATAATTGAACCCTGGGAAACAGTTAGCAAATGAAAATGTATGAATACAATTGATTTGATGATGGTGCGGAGATATTTCCTTATACATAAAATAGTCTACATATGCAATCTTTATTCAAGTAATAATACAGGCTCTTTGTTTAAAAAAATCATTTGGCTACTACAAAGGTAAATGTAGATTGTTCTCATAGAACAAAAATATAAAGTCCTTCTATTATTAATCTCAAATATTTCTACTGAAATTTTTTGGATGTGCTTTCTTCACAAACATATGGTAAACTCATAATAAAGACTTAATAAAATAAATTCCCAAATAGTTTAGTATTGAAACATCAAGCACAAAAATATCACATATGTATGATATGTCAACAACTGACTATTTAAGTTGATTCTATTTATTTATATTAGACACAAAAATTACCTAAGTGGTTATTTTCAAAATGATAAAAAGCTACTTTGGTAAGGTATATATAAAAGTCAACCTAAACATGTCCCTTTTAGAGCTTATTTGTAGTCACAGTTAATTACTGGATTTCAGATGTTGAGTTCTGTACTCACAATTATTTTTTCCCCTATTCTGGTGTATTTGATATATAAACTCCCCCCCTTTCCACCCCAAAATCATTACTACCATTAGAAATTCTTCTACTTTCTTTGGAGCTCAATGTGATGAGAAGTTATTAAAAAAAACAAAACAAAACACAGTTTTTTTTTTTTTTTTTTTTCACATAATTGCTACCACCATTCAACTTCACATCTATTAAGGGCGGCTATAAGAAGTGAACAGATAATTGAGCCAGATGAACAAACACATAACTTTTAGTTACACAATTAAGTTTCCTCAGGTGACTTCTTCTTCCATGATGCAGAGGTAGTATAGTAGCAGATTTCCAGTCAGCAGAAATTAAAGTACAATAAAACTGTAATTGTGTGGTAAGTAGGATCCAAGAGTTCATTCCTGTAGGAGTTGGTCATGATACTAGAAGGACAGCCACACAAAATCATGAAGTGCCAGTTGAAGGTTGGTGCCCCCTGGGGGCAGTTGTGCCCTCTGTCTCAACTGTGGACTGGGGGCAGAGGCTGGATTTCAAGACTTGTTGGGACTTCCTAGATAACAACAGTAATTTGGGAATCTCCTGATTAGCAGGCACCTGTGTCATCCCTCATCCACAGAGTTGGTAAGGATGAATACTAAGGCCATGAGGACTTCCCTTGACTTGCCTGGTTCCCCAAGTGAGGGTCTCATTCTTCTTTCCATCTTCAGCCTCCTCCTCATTTGATCACCTTCATTTAAATATATGGATTGGGCTGACGATGAAAACCAACTTTCAATCACTATCATCCAAATTTGCATTATCATGGGGCATGTAACTGCATGGTTTTATTGCATTATGTTTGATTCTAGGGTATTCTAATAGATAATCCCACAGACCATTTCCCTGAGTTTTTCAGATTATAAATTAAATTAAGAAGTGCTAGGGGGGAAAATGAAGCATTAAATGGATCCTCAAGTATTTCTAAACTACTTATTCTACCTTCCTTCCTCTAATTTTTTTTTTTTTTTTGCTAATTTGTGTGAAAGTGTCTATATATGTCCACCTCCTTCCATACTTTCTTTACACACTAAACTATTATTCAGTACCATAAAAATCTTTTTTAAGAATTTCAATTTTGGAACTCAAGAAAAACCATCCATTGAAAATTCCTGTCAACAAAATTAATTTCTCATCCTCTGATAATGGGTATAATTCAATTTTATGGACTTAATGTCAACAGGCCAGCATATACAATCACTAGTAGAAACTGAACATTTTTGTCATTAAGTATCACATTATTAAGCACTCATCATTGCCACAGCCCAAAGTTACCATGAGCAATAAATGAGCAAGTTAAGGGGAAATGCTGGTGGATTGTATATTGATGAAAAATAAAGAAAAATGTGAACAATAAGAAGCACATCTCTTTTGCTTTTTGAAGTTTCTGAAATTTTCCTGTCCTTCTACCAGCTTTTTGTCTATGTTTAGGCTCCACTGATGGATGGCTCAATATATTTTGGTATGTTTTTCACCTTTTATTTTTTTACTGGCAGTGGCATCTTCAACACCTGTGCCTTCATCATCATGGGTCTCAAAGGGAATGCAAAAGTTCACAAACAAAGGCAGGCACCTTGCTTATAAATATAAATATTACTCAAACTTATCATTAAAATACCATTTTTCACTGAGAAAATAGCAAAAGTGAAAAAAAATTTTTTTACAAGATGGCCTTGGCAAGCATGTAACCTAAATGAGCTATTCGATTTAGATAGTTTAGTGGACAATGTTTTATCTTCTTAAATTTTTTCAAAGATTTTATTTAAAATCTTTAAATTTTATCACAGAGAGAGGGAGAGCACAGAGGAAGAGAGACTAAGAGAAGCAGACTCCCCACTGAGCAGGGAGCCCAATATGGGGCTCAATCCCAGGACTCTGGGATCATGACCTGAACTGAATGAAGGCAGTGGCTTAACCCACTGAGCCAGCCGGGTGCCCTTGGTGAACAATGTTTTAAGAGAATATAGAGAGGCTGCTTGGTCTCAGGATGAACAACTTACACACAGACTTCTGCATGCATTTATGTTACCTACCTGGGGCACCATAAAAACCTTTGTGGGGAGCATATAGTAGGCTACTTCCAGTGGATAACTGGGTAATTTTAAATTAATCAAAGTGAAAAGTAAACACACCATTGGCCCTCAACACTATAACTGGGACTCACATTAACTGTCCGTATGTATTTATATACACATTTTCTTTCTCATATTCACTAAAGTACTATTTGTAATATAGGTACATACATGTCAACAGAGATACACTCCCATCAGGAATATAAGAATGCTAATCTACATATCATTTGTTAAAACACTGTGCATAAAAGGCAGGAAAAAACAAAAACAAATTCTCACCAACTAAAACAAAATAAGATGAAAATACCAAACAAAATAGAATGTTCATCAATAGGGAACTGGAGTATACGTAGCACAGCTCTTTAAAAAAACGAATAAAGGAAGGTTTGCATGTGCTGATAAGCCTGACATAAAAAATTAAGAACCTGTATTATTAAACAAGAACAAAAATATGGGACAGTGTATACAATGAGATCACGGTTCTTCTGAAAAGCCTTTAGGAATATTCTAAGTTGGAGACTAATGTATCCTTTTTACAATTCAAATGCAGTGAGCTTTTCCTTTAGCCTTTGGATGGATTCACTATGATTGAACACCAGATGAAGTAACTAGCTTGCATTTAAATTCCATGCTATATACATATATACATATATAGACATATATATGAGAATAATAATGCAAATGTGTACATTTATAAATACTAGAATCACACTCAATTCAAAGGGATTCTTATACAACTTTGGGGAGCACAGGGATCACTGGGACTTGATTCTTGTGAATAGACAAGAATTTTTTGCCCCTATTCTTGAACCCCTTGACAGTGAGCCGACACAATAGTTACACCCACTGCCTAATATCCTTTGTTATGCTAAATCTGCATACCTAGTTAAATTCCATTAAGTTGAAAACTTACATTGGAAATCCTCTGCAAATAATACTCCCGTGTTTTAAAAAAAGAAGGGGTGTGTATGTGTATGTGTGTGTATGCAGGGAGGTTTTGGAGAAGAATACGCAATTCCTCGGAGACAGTAGGACTTACCACATTCTCAGATTTGGGAATATAAAGAAAAGTATACTTTTTTGGTATATCTTTTTGTATGTAAATGTGTACCATGTGTATGTGCCATTTAAATTTAAAAAAAAAAAAAACATAGTATACACCCTTAGAGAAACAAAGCTTCTCTACCAATCTCAGAGGACCAAATTCCTCTAAGATTATGGAGCCGTATCTCATGTCAAGAGTACTGCTCACCATCTATCTGACTCAGGCCTTGATGTAGGGTGACCGCATTCCACAAATAATTATAAATCAAATGTACAACCCTGCGGATAAAAGCCCAAAATCAATTCAGTCATTTAATGTCACTGGTACGGATGTCCTCTCTTCAGCCTTTCTAGACCCCTGGGACATGTCAGACTCCTCATACTTAGGTGCTTCTCCTGGTTGCTGAATCACTCAGATAGTTGCTAATTTCATGTCACTTTATCCTTGATGTCACAGCTAGAGTGACCTTTCTGAAATGGGGACTTCCTGGCTTAAACCTCCTCAGTGGCCCTCCCCCACAGTCTAGATAAAATCTAAACTCTTAAACGAGACTGAATTGTCCCCTAACAAACCCCTTTCTCTTCCTCAGCAAAAGAATACTGAACTAAGAAAATTAGCAGGACATGGGCCACCCTCTCCCAAAAGTCTGCATTTCCTAGGCTCTTGTGTAACCAGTAGATGCGATGTACAATGAAGGCCTAGCCGATGGAAGGTAAAGTGTACAACTTCCGGGAAACATCCTTAGGGGAGGAGATTTTGATTTTACTCTCCCGTATGCTCCCTGGAATGCTGACATGATGGTGGGCTGGCCATCTTGGATCACAGAGTAGCAGGTGTGCTGGACCACCTACCTCACATGAGAGAAAAGTAGACTTCCAACTCGTTTAAACTCCTGCTATTTTGATAATGAATCCCTCAGAGTTGAATCCTAATTTGAATGAATATAAAACACGTTATATGATCTGATCTTTCAACTTCCTCTTTTACTACTCCTACGATTGCCTCTATACAGTGGCTATGTCTAATTGGCACTTCCCAGAGCACATCATGCTATTTGTTACTTCTGTGTATTAGTATATGATGGCTCATTTGTCTGAGATAGTCTGCTCCTACCTCTACCCCTTTGCATGGAAACTGGAAAATGGACGTATTAGAAGACCAAAATAGTCTTTTTATCCCCCCCAGTACCTAACACATTGTAGTATGACTGTAGAAAAGATCAGAACAAATTTAGAGCTGAAGAAAATCTCCTTAACCTTCTCCTACCCGCACTGGCCCAGGAGGGGAAAAAGAGAGAAAATGGACTTAGAAAGAATACAATGCAGAGAAAAAGTAACCTCACATATAAATATCTTCAGAGAGAGACAGAGAATATACTGCATCCACTAAAAAAGAATGTTGTCCTATGAAAATATGTAATAAAAAATAAGAAAGAGCTTCCACGTAGTTAACATTTTATTACCCTATTTAAAACTCCAGTAAAAGGGACAGAGGATAAAGCCCAGAAAGCAGGACAGAATGACTGAAAATGGAAAATAAGAAAGAGAAAGATGAAAATATTGGTACATTAACCTAAAACACCCCATAGTTCATTTCTAGAAAGGTAGATTTCAGAAAGAGAGAAGAAAGGAATGAGGAGAATTATCAGAAACATTATACACGAACACATCTCAAAAAGTAAATGATCTTTAGTGTGAACTTACTGGATTATACATGTATTCATTCTTTAACTCATGAGTACCAGTCATCTTTACTGACTACATACCTCCTCTGAGAACATAGGCCAGCCACTGGAGAGCAAAAGATGAGTAAGATAATGTTTCTGCCTCCATGACCTTATTCTATAGAAGAAAACAGGCATATAAAATGGTAGTTGCATACAATGACAGTAAGAACAACAATAAAAGTCTGTGAGAGCTGTGCACAGGGACGAGAGAAATCCCTAACCCATCCCAGACTCAGTTTGGAAATTCACAAAGTGATACTTCCATGTGACCATTTATGGGTTAATACTACATTTTTTTAACTTTTGATATTCTTTTAAATCATTCCCATAAAGTGAATTTTGGTGTTTAAGACTAAAAAAAAAAAAAAACTTCGATAATCTATGTATTCCAAAAGCCATTAGGCAAAACCAAATAACACCACTGCTTTTTAATTTTTATTGAAGGATAACATATGTAGAGAGACAAGCATAAAAATCCTAAGAAAACCTCAACGAATGGTTTCCAAGGTAAACACACCCATGTGACCCACACGGAGACCAAGGATCTAAAACTGCTCCCACTCGGGGAGATGCCTCAGGGTCCCTTCTAGTCACTTTCTTCTCCCAAGTGAAACCATCTTCAGGACTCCTAAAAGCAGAGATTAGTTCTATCCTTGAACTTATTAAAAATGAAATCTTATCTCATATGCACTCTGTGTCTTACATCTTCAGCTGAATATTTAGTATGAGAAGCGTCTTTTTTAAAGACTTAAAAACATTTAAACATTTTTTAAATTAAATATTTTAATAAAATGTCAGTTTTATTTTAAATAAACTTTTTTTAAGGAACATTTTTAGAATGACTGAATTTTTGTAAAAACAATAGTACAAAGAGTTGCCATATAACCTCACACTCAGTTACCCCTATTACTAGAATCTCGTATTCCTGTGGTAGGTACATTCACCAAAATTAATGAACTGATTATCAAAACATAATTATTAAGTAAAGCTTACATTGTACTGGGATTTCCTCAGTTGCTCCTTCATGTCCTTTTTCTGTCCCAGGGTCCCATCTAAGATCCATTATATCTTGTCATCATGTCTCCTTAGGCTCTCTTGGTTGCTAGTTTCTCAGAATTCCCTTGTGCTTCATGACCTTGCCAGTTTTGAGGATTACTGGTCAGGCATTTTGTGAAAAGGTGGCTCAACTGGATCTTGCCTGATGTTTTTCTCATGGCTAGATTCAGGAAATGTATTTGGGTGAAGAAGACCAAAGAGGTCAAGTGCCATTCTCATCACATGACATTGAGGGTATGTCCTATCAGCACTGACTTACCATGCTTGATTTTGAGCTAAAGCACATGGCTTCAAGTAGTGCCTGTCAGGTTTCTTCACTATAAAGTTACCCCTCACCTCCTGTTTCCCCTCCTCCTTTCATACCATACTTTCTGGAATCAAGTAACACATCCCAGGAAATAACAAGTTTATATGATTCCAAAGTACAAATCATAACTACTATAATACTGTCGTAACTACTATAATATAGAATATAATAATATAGAATCTTGCATGAAAGTGACATTTACAATGGATCCAATTTATGATATCCACAGAGTATCAGCCCAAAAAAGTGACACCACTGTAAATAGTTTTTTTTCCCACAAAATTATTTAAATTGACTGTCAAATAACTTGATCTTACTATTAATGTACATATTTGGAAAGAGTCTTAGATCGATTCTAAAGAGGCCAACTGAAAACTAGAAAGCATTGTACAAAAATCATTTGGAAATCTGGCTTAGCCAAATTTTGAATGATTTGTTCACTTTTCTTTCTCTTTGCATGTATAGGCTTGGTTACAGGGTTTCTAAAGAAAATTTCCAAAAATTTACACCATATAGTATTAAGGGTTGATATTGCAAATACAGAAGAGTGCTGAGGGGATTTTTTTCATAGAAGATTAAGGTAGATCACATAATTTATTAACAAGTGCTTTATGAAGCTATATTCAATAAATGTTATCACCAACATTTTTACCTCACAAAGCGAAATTTGTAAGTCTAATGAGAAGTATGCCTAAATAATGTCTTAACTATTTCCTTAGTGTCATATAGAAAATATATTATTTATTTAACATTGCAAAAAATAACATAGCATATTTTGCTTATATGGTATTGTAATAACCTATCTTCAGTCTTATAATGACTACCTGCCAAATAACCATAGGTTAGAATTATATCTGTTCATGTTATCCTTTTTTTAAATTTTAAATATTTTATTTATTTATTAATTTATTTGAGGAACTGGTGAGGGAGGGGCTAATGGAGAGGGAGAATTGGACTCCCCACTGAGTAGGGAGCCTAATGCGGGGCTGGATCCCAGGACCTTGAGATCATGACCTGAGCCAAAAGCGGACTCTCTCTCTCTCTTATTTTTTTTTTTTTTAAAGATTTTATTTATTTATTTGGCAGAGAGAGATCACAAGTAGGCAGAGAGGCAGGTGGGGTTGGGGGAAGCAGGCTCCCTACTGAGTAGAGAGCCCAATGCTGGGCTCGATCCCAGGACCCTGAGATCATGACCTGAGATGAAGGCAGAGGCTTAACTCAAAAGCAGATTCTTAAACTACTGGGCCACCCGGGTACCTCTGTTCACATTACTCTTAAACCAAGTATCTAACCTTGTTTTTTTTTTTTTTTTTAAAGATTTTATTTATTTATTTGACAGACAGAGATCACAAGTAGGCAGAGAGGAAGAGAGAGAGAGAGGAGGAAGCAGGCCCCACGCTGAGCAGAGAGTCAGATGTGGGCCTTGATCCCAGGACCCTGGGATCATGACCTGAGCCGAAGGCAGAGGCTTTAACCCACATAGCCACCCAGGTGCCCCTATCTATCCTTTTTGACTGAAGTTTCAAAATAAGGTACTGGCTTATAGTCAGTAGTAATAGAAATGACAATGATTTTCAAAACTGATTGTATATTCCTCATCTATTCTTGAGGCAAAATGACCTTGATCTTCATGCTAACTTTGAATCACATGGTCTGCTTTGACTCATGCCCCATAAATATGAACGATCAATGTAAATTAGCAAGAAATATATTGCAATCTTCCTAGAAAAACTCATACTACTGAAATTCCATTATTAAAACTAATAAACTAAACTTAAAAAGAGCGGGAGAAAACTGTATTGAGACAGAGCTAAAATTTTCCCCAGATAGTTTATTTTCTACATGACTCAAAACAGATCTTTAAATCCATCCCAGGGGTGTGCTGAAGCAGTTTATTAATGGCTTATAAGAGCCATTTGTTGAATTTTCTGGAATTTGTGAATCTATTGTTAAAGTCATTACTAAAAATCAAATTATATAAACTGACAATATAATCATAATAAGAACGAAGGTTATGAATATTCAAACCCATCACTTCCTAACATTTTACTATTACGCATGTTCTTCAGTTCATTCACATCTAGTGTATATGCAAGACATTCTACATACAGTGTGCTACTGTGCACCATTTCCCAATTCCACACTCGGTGACACCAGGCCAGAAGCTTGAAATAAGCTACAGAGGTAGTATTTAGACCACAAAAATAAGAAAATGTTACAAACCTGGGCTCTGCCTCCCCATTTCAGAGAGCTGATTGTTAATATTTACTAACATACCATTGACCAAGCCATGTCTAACCCTTCGCCTTGCCAATTCTATCCCCTGCTCCAAAAGAAATCTTAACATTGGTTCTCTTTAAAGGCACTCGTTTTGGGGAAACTTCCAGCCGTGTATATAATACTGATTCACTTAAAGATAATAAAGACTTAAATTCTTTTGAAAAAAGAATTTCAACTAAAAAAACAAGAAAAATTGGGGTGCCGGAGTGGCTCAGTGGGTTAAAGCCTCTGCCTTCGGATCAGGTCAGGATCCCAGGGTCCTGGGATCGAGCCCCAAATCAGGCTCTCTGCTCAGTGGGGACCCTGCTTCCTCCTCTCTCTCCACCTGCCTCTCTGCCTACTTGTGATCTCTGTCTGTCAAATAAATAAATAAATAAATCTAAAAAATTTTTGAAAAATTTTTAAAAATGAGAAAAATAGAAAAGCAATGTGATTCCAAGCGAGCAACACATTCGTAAGAAGAAAGTTCCTAAGTAGAAAGTTCCTAAGTGAGTTCAACCAACCCTGAAACTTGTATGTGACGTTAATAAGTTTTGAATGTAAGAGAAGATGGTAGAGCCTATAGGTGATATAAACAGTTTCATCTTGGTACCACCATTTACACTAGGAACATACTTAATATCTCCAAGACTTGAATCATTGTTTAACAACAACAACAACAAAAAAAAAACAAAAAACAAAACAGAGGGGCACCTGGGTGGCACAGTGGGTTAAAGCCTCTGCCTTCAGCTCAGGTCATGATCTCAAGATCCTGGGACTGAGCCCTGAAGCATCAGGCTCTCTGCTCAGCAGGGAGCCTGCTTCCCCCCCTCTCTCTGCCTGCCTCTCTGCCTACTTGTGATTTCTATCTGTCAAATAAACAAATAAAATCTTAAAAAAAAAAAAAAGATGTTTTGAAGAGTAAGAGGAGATAATAAATGTGAAGTTACCACAGATGTTCCATAAACATTAGCTGTTTTTATGCTGTACACTTAGGTCCAGCAAGGGATCACCATTGTGACTAAAGAAAGCTTGGTTTCATAAACGCTCAATGAATACTATGTAGATGAGCCTTTTCTATACCCTGCTTGTATACATGCATGGAATATTAGCATACCAAAGCTCAGAGAAGACCAACGTATAAGGAACCTGAATAAAGAGTTAGCAGTGTTCCTAAAATTTCTCATATTTTACCCGATCTTCCCATTTTGGTGACTTGTAAGCCGTTCCTCTCCAAAATGCTGTTATCTAATAATGTAATAAGTCCTGTCACTTCTACCTCTGTGGGAAAGCTAAATATGCATTTACTGCTGTTTCATTTCCCTGAGAGCCCCTAAATCAGTCTCAACCTTGCCCCTCCACAAATAGAAGCATATAACCTGGTAATTTCCTATTACTTGTAAACAGTCATTTTTTTGGTGTGAAGTATTTTAGGAAATAACATTAAAATGAAGTACGACATTCAGATAATTTTACAAAAGCCTATGCTAGACTGTACAGGATTTGAAAGGATTATATAAGCTGTTATGGAAGGTTCGGAGGTCATCCAAAAGCAATTAGAGGTTTTAAAAACTGTCTTTACGAGACTGGAATTATTAGGGACTGGATTTATTAAAGAAACAAGATGAAGTGTTGATATCATAATAGACTTCAATAAGTTAAGACTTTGCAGCAATCAGAGGAATTTGTTAAATGGAATCTGTCAAGCCACAGACCAAATTAAAAAAAAAAGCAGGATTACTCAAAAAAAAAATTCTTGGCAGACACTGATATTCATCACCCAAACATAAAATGACTCAGACTCAGTTTCTAAAAATTTCTTTTTTGGGGGGAAATTTCCTCAAAAATTGAGATTTTCATGTATCTCCAGTATTTAATTGTCATCTAGTTGAAAGCAGGAGGAAATACTGGAAGGCATCACAAAATTATTTCTGGTCCTACAAATACATGGTGAAACCCAAGACACATACCAGGCAGTAGGTGAATACACGTGGGGCAAAGCTCATCAATGTAGTCAATATTTCTTTCTAAAATGTCTCATCCCATGCCTTTTCTGTCATAGTCCTATTCTGATTTTTTATAAGTTTCTCCTGAGGTTCCTGTGAATTCCTTATAATTTTCTTTGTTTCAGAAAGCATTTCATACACATTTTATTACTGTTACTGTCTTTCTGTTCAACGTCAGGCATTGAACATTGGCAGTGTCCTATATTTCCTATATTTTCCTATATAGCAGCCTCGGAGATCTGCAACCAAGTCCTTAGCCGAGAAGAACGCTGCCTGTTCTTACCACATGTTCTGTCTCCGCAGCCCACATCCCTGCAAATAAAAGTAAAGAATGCAAAACAAAATGTAATGCCCGCTTCTGATATTTATAGTGGCAGTGTCATGTTTCTCTTGGTGTTCCCAATACCCCATCTCAGGATGTTGCCCTGCCCTTACTTAAATTTTATTTATCTTTTTCTAAAGATTTTATTTATTTATTTGAGAGAGAGAGGGAGAGAGAGCACAAGCTGGGTGAGGAACAGAGGGAGAAGCACATTCCCCACAGAGCAGGAAGCGTCACATGGGGCTTGATCCCAGGACCCTGGGATCATGACCTGAGCCAAAGGCAGAGACGCTTAAATGACTGAGCCACCCAGGCATCCCCCTCTGACTTACATTTTAATAAGCCATCTCGATTCCCATCTTTAATATTCTAGACATGCATTTATCACAGTTTTGTTCCTCTGTTCACCCCGGATCAGTATCTCAGTAGCTTCTCGATCACTGACACAGCCTCTGGCCAGTGCTGTACTCACTCTGTCCCCGGTGGTCAATCAAATATATCATCACCAAGTTTCTCTTGCAAAAGCTAGAGCTCTTACTGTATCACCAACCAACTCTGAAATGTTCTCTTCTCCTTAAGGATCACTAAGAAGAATCCACGCATTGTATCCTCTGCCTACCATCCCAGTGTAGTTTCTCGCTCTTCGACTAGACTCACCCTAAGCTTCAGGCAGGTGGCTGAGCTTTCCTGACTTAGGACCT
This sequence comes from Mustela nivalis, assembly GCF_964662115.1. Lineage (NCBI taxonomy): Eukaryota > Metazoa > Chordata > Mammalia > Carnivora > Mustelidae > Mustela > Mustela nivalis. Next base: position 40,053,945 of record NC_139022.1, on the reverse strand, counting down.
GGCTAATGATGTTCCCTATCTGGAATGTCCTCCTCTCCACAGCTGAAAATTCTCCGCGTTCCCCAAGGCTATGCGTCCATTCTTTGATCCATTTAACAGAGAGGGACATATTGATCAATATCAATAGATGGTCATGTTTTCTGTTCTTACAAAGTTCCAGTATGGAAGCAATGACAGAAAATAAACAAATAACCTTATATATACATCATTGGCTGCCTTTGTGATGGGTGTAATGATGGAAAAGTTAGTAGTAACATTTTTAAATAATGTGGCAGAAATATTTTTGCCTTTCTCTTCACCTATCCCACACAACCACAAAGGGATCATACTTGTTCTTCCTACTGATAAACTCCTTGTCATTTCTCCATGTCAGTAACACCTCAGTAATATTTCTGTAATATGTATCACTCTCTGGTCTGTATAATATTGACTTGTGATCTCACCTTATCTTCCTATTTGGGGGAATGTAACTCCTGAAGACCTATTCCACTCCAACCACGGGTTTAAAGCAGTCTTACAGTCCCTTCACTGGACTACTGAGCCATTTCTAGAAAAAAAATTTTTCTCTGTCTTAAGACAGATAACCACAAGATTACAGAGTATGGGTTTTTTTTTTTTTTTTCCTTTTTTCTTCTTCTGGTCATTGATATTCAAGATGTAATGTCTGGAAGTACTGCAGATATTAGTCATCAGAGTGAGCATAATACCAGAACCAAGGATGACAGAATGGAACAATAAAAGAACCTCAGCCCATGATGATACCTCTGGGCCACTGATCTCACCAGTCCTGCGGTACCCACAGACATACCTACCTCTAAACCCCTTATTAAGTTGACTTGAGAATGTCCCCTTCTGTCGAAGCCAGTTATCTGCAGCAAATACTGACATATTACATTACCCGATCACAAACACTTTGAGGATGAGGCATGTATATTTTTTCCTCCATTATTTCTATATTATCTACTTTTGCTCATAGTACCTGGTCAAAAACAGTAGTTTGGGCCATTAAAGTTGCATTTTAACTAAAACATTTTTCATTTATATTTTCTCTGTCTCCCTGTCTCCCTCTTACTTCCTCCTCCTTCCCTCTTTCTGTGTGTGTATGTGTGTGTGTGTGTGTGCGTGTGTGCCTCCAACTTTTTAAACCAATACACAGTTATGGGCTTAAATTCCAAGCTACATTAGAATGGGCTTCCTATGATGCTGTAACACACAGGTTGATACTTAGGGTGATATGAAAAGACAAAGAGGAATGTATTCAATTTCATGATTCTTTCCTTTAGTAAAAAAGGATTCATATCTTGTCTACATAGCGAGGCCATAAACACAGCCAAGTAATCTACAATTTTAAAGAGAAGAGAAAATGGAAGTTGGAAAATACCAAACACCCTCCAAAGATGACAAGACATACAAGTGTTGGCGGGACACCTAGTCAGAAGAGAGCCACAAGAATAAATATTTTATTTCAGTTAACAGCTGGCTTTAGAGGAATAGGTTGTTGAGATGAATCTTTTAACTGTAAATGCAGGTCATGTAAGAAGGCATTCTATCAAAGGTCCCATTTCAAGTTATTTAAATTCCTGTATGGTTTACGAGCTCACAACGCAAACCAACTGAAGTATATAAGCCAGTGGTGTTATTTCACTGTTTGGAATACCCTCACTGACAATGTTCTACGTGACAAAAACAGGCACCATTCATTACTCAAAGAAAAGGACTGGAGTGCCTTTCCAAATGCCAGGTCAAATGAAAAATATGACCACACCATTAAAAATGAGGTAGGCTTGGCCCTCAGCTCAAAAGTTTATGAAAGCTTTTGACCCAAGAGGCAATACTAAATGAAAATATAAATGTGATTCAATTTTCTGTGGACTTAAGTGTTAAAGCAATGGCTTGCTGTCAGACATGGCGGGAAGCTCTGTCCACTCACCCTGTTGGCATTAACCTGTGCCATGCATCTGCCCTACACGTCTTTAACTCCCATTGGATACTTTTATTGAGAATATGAACAAAATTAGGGGTGCTTGGGTGGCTCAGTGGGTTAAGCCTCTGCCTTCGGCTCAGGTCATGATCCCAGGGTCTGGGATCAAGTACCTCATCAGGCTCTCTGCTCAGAGGGGAGCCTGCTTCTCCTTCTCTCTGCCTGTCTCGATGCTTATTTGTCATCTCTCTCTCTCTCTCTGTGTGCCAAATAAATAAATAAAATCTTTTAAAAATACTTTAAGAAAGAATATGAACAAAATTAAACTTTATTTGTTAAAATATTGGTATTTGACATTTTCCAAGCTCTTTGTACTTAGAATATTAGGGCATTTCCTTTTGCCTTTTTTTTTCCACGGTAGCCCAGCTATACACATTAGAGCTTTTCGGAGGACCAGTGTTCTATATGCTGGAGTCAAATACAGATAATAGCCAGCATTTACTGAAGGCTTATTGTATGCCTGGACTTAAATGCAACACGTTATGTACATCATTGAAGTGGATGTTTATTCTGAGGAAGTTATCATTCCTCCCTGCCCAGGAGTGTAAACTAGAGATTACAGAAGTTAAATCACTGGCCCAAGTACTTGTATGGCTGTTAAGAGAATGTACAGATTTGGAATGCAGCTCTCCTTCCTGATCCCATCTTGTTTCATTTATTCTTTTCCTACCCCCCAAGCCCCGCACGTTACCTCTCAACTTCCTCATGTCAGGGAAATCATACGATAATTTAGACTAGTGATTTTTAAGCTGCCATTCTGCCCTGCAGACACACTGAGGTACCTTAGGTCACCCAGCAAGCTATGATGGTAAGAACCTTTCCGAGATCACTGCTCTATGTTCCTGTCTCATACAATAAACATCACATCGAATCACCTCCATGCACTTGAGCTAGTGCATAAAATACCATTTGAGAGAGGAGTCTGCCCAGTAAAAACGGGCTTGAAAATTACTGTTATGGGAAATAAGCCAACACTGAAGAACTTTTAACAGGGAAACAAGTTCAGACTTGTAGGTAAAAATATCCAAAGGGCCATGCGGTGCCAGACAGAGCTGAGGCTAATGAGGAAGGATGCTGTTCTAGGAGAGATATGGTGATAATGCGAAGGAACTAAAGAACAAAGGAAAGGATAAACTGTGAAGATGTCTAGGAGGTAGGACAGGCAGTACTTGGTGGTTGATGAGATGTGAAGTATAAGAAAAAAGGAAGGTTTTGGAGGGTACCAACATTTCTGGCTAGAATGTACCCATGGGGACCACATGGCATACCTAACAAGGAAAGAAGGGACATGTCTGGGGACCAGAAGGGTTCAGTACTCACATACTGAGTTTGGGGCTCTGGGGACAACCAGATAAATGTAATCAACAGGCAAAGGATCTCATCTTTACAGCCTCAGGTAAATGCTCTGCTCAGTTTGGCGATGGAGAGTGAAGCTGCCTAGGGATAATTTGTCCCCAGCATGTTTTTTAGAGACAACAGTAACATTTTCTTATAATTGTTCATTTGAAGGAACTAAGGTCAATGAGAAGAGAAGAAAGCCTGAGGTATCCCTACCAAGGAAGGGCAAATCTAGAGGTGTGGAGAGTGTTCCATTTTCTCTCTATGAGCATGAAGAGTGCACTTATGGGCAGGCACTGTTGCTTGAGGATTGTTCCAGACTTCCTGCAGACAGTGTGAAACTCTGACAATATCCCGGGAAGGGGGGGCTCTCCCTTATCACAAAAGGTTGGAGAGCTTCGTGAAAGAAAAGGAGAGGAAAAAACATTTGTTTCCCTGCCCTATGCACTCTTTTTTTTTAAACATTTTTATTTATTTGACAGAGAGAGAGAGAGAGATCACAAGTAGGCAGAGAGGCAGGCAGAGAGAAGGGGGGGAAGCAGGCTCCCTGCTGAGCAGAAAGCCCAAAATGTAGGGTTTGATTCCAGGACCCTGAGATCATGACCTGAGCCGAAGGCAGAGGCTTAGCCCACTGAGCCACCCAGGTTCCCCCCTATGCACTTTTTTAAAACTACAGAGCACTTCCATATTCTGTTGCTGCTTATTCAATGGCATGACAATTATTGGTTTTATCTGTGTCAGCCATTATTAATCTGTTCGCTCTGACAGGATCATTTCAAACTGGGTCTGAGTTTTGTTTAACTTCTCGCCCTCGGCCTTGACTTGTTGCTTGTTTTTTGCTATGTTTCTGCTCCTCTTCCACCTCCACCCTTCCTTACTCTGCTCCTTTTGCCTTGCAATGGTATCTTTCTACAAATTTTAGGCAATGGCTACTTCTCTCACTCACTGCCTCCACGTTCTGCAGGAAGTCAGCTAAATCACTGACTCGCGGACTGCCAATTGCCAAATGGCAAAAAGAAACACGCTGAAGCCATAGGCAAGTTCAAACTTCAGGATTACAGCCTCGCCGTGGTTCTGGGGGTGAGATACTGGGACACAGGAGCAGAGACGAGCTGGGTCTTGCTCTGTTTAGTCTTGATTTTTTTTTTTTTGAGAATATTAAGGTCATTTGATCATACTATTAGTCTACATTTTTTAAAAAATAAGTTTCACTTTATTTTTTTTTAAGATTTTATCCATTTATTTGACAGAGATCACAGGTAGACTGAGAGGCAGGCAGAGAAAGAGGAGGAAGCAGGCTCCCTGCTGAGCAGAGAGGCTGATGCGGGGCTTGATCCCAGGACCCTGGGATCATGACCTGAGCAGAAGGCAGAGGCTTTAACCCACTGAGCCACCCAGGCACCTCTATCAGTCTACTTTTTAATGAAGATGAAAGAGTTGGCCAAAAGTTATCCTGTGAGGAAAAGAGCAGGACAATCCATGCTCTGCCTCTAGCCCCGATGTAATGCTTCATTCCCAGGAACGTGCAACCATTTTAAATGTAATCCCAGTTCTTTATCTGTGTATGAATGGTTAGCGTGTAAATAAGACACAATCTTTCCTAAGAATATACTGCCTTCGAAATTGTGATTGATTGTGCTGGCGATGAGTTACAAGGTCTTGGTGCAGCATGAGAACAACTCTTGTCATGAAACCCGTATGGGTGCCTGTCTCATGTTTTCTTTTCATATGGTGTCAACTATGTTAATGCCATCCGTGTAAAAACCCTTGTAGTTTCTGTATGTCACAAATTTTAATTTGGTGGTGTTGATTTAAAATGGCAATGAGACTATTTTTAGGTGAAGAAGGAAGATCAGAAAAGCAACCATCATTTTGGGGCACTGACTTTTGAGGCTATGCAAAGCATTTCCATAGAACTTTTCACAAAGCTTTGTCCAGTCAAACTAGAGAACAGAATATAATCTACACTGATATATCATGCAAGGAATTAAAATGTTCTTCCTGATCATCAGACTGTATTTCCATTTTTTATAATCTTCTTGTTATAAAACTGATTATAATTAAGATTTATTTCTTTCCAAACAATTATATGATTTAAACAAACTATAGGACCCAAAAGCCTCAAGTAATATTAAAACAACAAAAATACACTAATTCAATCTAAAAACCTTTATTAAATATCAAATATTGGTTAATAGGTAATCATTAGGTATAAGATAACTAAGCACCAAAATATAAGTTACTTACTACATATGGTACATATGCTGAATTAAGTCACCGGATATTGGAATTCAAAAGAAAATCTTTTGTTTTTTTCAAAAATAACAAACTAAGATTTTAGTGATTTCAGAGCTCCCTGAAGTTAACTGCACAGACAAGGCTTCAGTTCTACGAAATACTGGCCTCTAAAATAACATCCTTCAGTAGGATTGGAATATTTGCCAGTGATCAGATAATTCATTTAATTAGGGTCATATTATAAAATGAAGAGTGGAAGGCTTTGCCTCTTTTCTTCTTAAACCAATAAACAGAGAGATAGAAAGAGAGGTAGAGATATTTCTAAAATAATTATCACACCACAAGCTGTGTGTGTTGAAATGTGCATGTGAAAAAGCTCATGTATTCCTGTGTATGTATACTAGGGTTTAGGTATGTATGTGTGTTTGTGAGTGCAGAGTAATAATTGACAGCTAGATGGGGAGGTTATAAGCCCCAGCTTTACTACATCCTATCTACATAACTCTGAGAAGGAGCTTAAGTTTTCAGAGAGTCTGGCCTTTAAATGGGATTAGAACAGAATTTCATGGACTATTAGATTTAAATGAATAAATTAATGGAAAATCTTGAAACAGTGCCGGGTTCACAGTGTTATTATCTTATAGATTACTGATATCAAAATTCTTCTAGCTTCTATATATGTCATAAATTATCCTGAAAAAACACTGGGTCAAATACAATGTTTGGAGAGATTCTGGATATATATACGCTTAAAAATATCTTAATTACTAATAACTGCATGAATGACCTTGCTGAAATAAGCTATCTGTGATATCATTTCTTTATTTTAGAAAAAGCTGGTTATGATGCCTGCCAACACTGGAGGAGGAGATCAAGAAGAATTAGTGAATATAGCTAAAACTTCTAATAAGGAGGATTATATAATAATATTACAGTACCTTAATATTAATATTTCCTTTGCCTTTATGTGTTACTTTGCATGCATTTCAAAGCAAACCAACAACAAAACTGCTAAATCAGGGTTCCTTTTAAGAGAGATCTTTTTTTAAAGTGTGTGGGAGAGAGTGAGCTGAAAGCAGCAAAAAATAGGAAAACATAAAGGCAGAGGAAGTAGATTCATCTAATAAGAGAAAAAAAAATCAAGGAAAAGCAACACTCAAATGGAAAATTATTTTCTTTCCAATCTATTTCTTTTCATGCTCAGCAGAAAAGAAGTAATCCAGGTTTATATTATGCATGTACATATAAAATTAGGGCTCTTAATATGCCCCAGAACCATGAACTTTAAAACACCAGCTCTTTGGTGATGTAGAAAGAGGAGCTTGTGTCTATTTTGAGTCCAGTGAATTCCCTCTGCAGTTTTAGTTTTCAATAAATCTTCACTATTAGTTTATTCTATGGTCATTGGCTTCTTTATGGTAAGCATCCAGTCCAAACATAAAAAATACATTTATTGGTGGGTGAGTCCTGAACATTTAGGGAGAACATATACAATAAAGGGATATGGGAGACTTCTGTTCCTACAATATACTAGACTAGAGAGACCAGAAAGCCTGAAACATCTCTAAAATGCATATTTAGACTTGCTCAAAAAGGAAAGGGACTGTCCAGAAAGCTAGTCGAGAAACAAACCTTGTGCTGAAGAAGAGGGGGCTATCTGTGTGGGTAATCAAGGGGTTTGGGGCTTGACGCTCCACGTGGACCACAGATAATAAAGTAGCAACAACTGCATCAGAACAGGGTCTTGCAAGAGCTGTACCCTCCTGAAGGTGGAGCCAAGGAAACAAATAAATATATCTACTTTATGTAGAATATAAGGATGTAGTTCTGCACTGTGGGTTCAGGGAAAACAAAGTGCAGGTTTGAATTCTTTTTTTAATTAACTTTAAAAATTTTTTTACTTAGACTTGGGTTTCAAACTTATGGAATTTGCATACAATAGCAATTCCAAGCCAGGAAATTATAAAAGTGTATCTAGTGGTGAGCTAGTAATGGCATAGAAGCCTCTGGAAGAAATGGAGGCAAGTCAGATCTTAGGGTACTTTGAAGATTTAGATAACTTTATAATAAAGAAATGAGAATACATATAAAGAAGCAACCCACTATGACTGAGTGTTGGTACAGAGAGCAACCAAAAGATATAGAAATGTAAGAGCTCAAAGTAATAACAAAAATTATGCTGAGAGAAATAAGTCAAGCAGAGAGAGTCAATTATCATATGGTTTCACTTACTTGTGGAGCATAAGGAATAACAGAGGACACTGGGAGATGGGGAAGAGAAGGGAGTTGGGGAATATTGGAGTGGGAGACAAACCATGAGAGACTGGACTCAGAAACAAACTGAGGGTTTTGGAGAGGCGGTGGGTATTAAGGAGGGCACGTACTGCATGGAGCAATAATTCAACAATGAATTCAACCATGAATTCTGGAACACTGAAAAAATTAAACAAAAAAAAAATAAAATAAGTATGAAATAAGTATGTTGAAAGTGACTAAAGATATAAATTAAAAAAAATAAACATTGAAAAAGACATTGGGTATAAATGTAACTAAACATATAAGCAAGCTAAACATCAAATTAGACATAGCTGAAGGGGAAAGCAGTGAATTAGAAAACAGAGAAGGAAGTAGAGTGCAGTAATATAAAGATTGTGAAATTATTAAAAAGTGGCTAGGAGATAAGGATGATACAGTAAGAAGATGATACATTTTTAAAAATTGATGTAGATGATAAAGAGGATATCTTTTTAAAATTTATTTTACATAATTTATTTTCCAGAATTTTACAGAAAGATCTCGTAGGCACATAAGCGAGTGGGAAGAGGGGCAGTGGGTAGAGAACCTGAAGCCAATTCTGAGCTGAGCAAGAGGCCTGACGTGGGACTCAATTCCATGAAAGTGAGATTGTGACCTGTACCCAAGCCAAGGGCTGGACTCTTAACTGGTGGAGCCATCTGGGTGCCCCCAAAGGGAACAGCATTTAACAGGAGTTCTGAGACAGAGAGGGAGCAAGGGAGGGAGGGAGGAAGGGATGAGAGAATGAAGAAAAAAAAAAAAGGAAAACAGGAACACGTTAGTATTTAAAGAAAGAATGGCCGGGAATTCTCCAGAATTGATGAAAAACGTGAATCCTTGCACATGAGGGAAAAAAATGAGATGTGAATGTGATTAAAAAAGAAAACTCCACATCTGAGGGCTGTCATAATGGATTGACCAAGGACCAAGGAACAGAGAAGCTCTTGAAAACAACCAAAATGAAAAAACAGATGAACTGCTACATGATAATAGTTATGACAACAGCTGAATGCAAATGACTGGATGCTACAGGAGACATCAGAAGATCATGGACTGATATTATTAAAAGGCTGAGTTGAAATGACTCTTTACTATGAATCATCTGTCCAGTAAATCTAAAATGTAGGATCAAATACATATTTTTCAAAGCAAAAACAAAGAGAGGCTTCTACTAGTTCCCCTTATCTAAAAAAAAAAAAACTAAAGGATGTACTTTGGGAATAAATAAACTGAACCAGAAATGAGTGTGAAGTAATGGTGAGCAAAGAAATGGGGAAACATATCAGTAAAGCTAAATAAAAATGTAAGTATAAAGTGACAGTAAGTATAAAATGACTGCTTTAAGGCATTTAAGAAAGATGAAACTAAATACGGGATAGTAAGGTAGTGAGAAGAATTAAAACATTCTAAGATCCCTTTACTGGTCAAGAGGCATATAGGAATACTGTGTATGCACATTACATTTGCATTTTAGAAATAGGCACTTGAAGAAATCAGGCAGACATGTTAAAAATTGAGTACAGTCTCTAAAAAAAGCAGAAAAAATGTATTTCAAAAAATTTGAGGGAATATATTTCAACATATTTATTATGTTTAAAGTTGGGGATCTTTAATGTTCATTGTTGAATTCCCTTAAGCATAACATTATTATGCTTAATTTTGGATGGCGAAGACCGAGATACAATTTCCCTCAACAAAGTAAGAGTCAAAGATCTGCTTTATCCTACAGAAATCTAATTCCTCTGTCCTACATTTTGTATCTTTTCCCCTTTACTGCCTTGGCGGGGGGCCTGATGTTCAGCCTTCCAGGGAACCATCTATCTTCTCATGGAAGGAACATAAATTCACAAGAAACATAAATTCACAAGATAACAGAACAATTGAAGAAATGGTTATAGGATCCGCGTCACTGTTAAAAGGAAAAACACTCAGAAGACTAAGAACAACAGAAGAGAAGGCAATCAAGCCATGTAATTGTGACTAAGAATAGGTCAGGAGATACTGTTTAAAATGAAACAAGAAAACACACTAAGGGGTCTTTTTATTTCTTTCAGACAGGGACTAAAGAGGGAGAGAATGGATTTGGGAAATTCATTCCTTTTGAAAAATCCATCTCTAGCCGTAAATTGTTGAGTCCATGAAAAAGAGACCGAGATCTGAGGCTTTTCAGAGTCAGGGAATGCCAACTCAGCCTAGTCCTGGGGGAAGAATCTCTTGGAGGCATGTCAGAGCCTAATTCCACCTTTCGTCAGTGGTGTCGCTCTTTTATTTTGATGCCTGAAGACCCAGCACAAATCGCGAAATAATCTATAATATGTCCCTAATTTTTTTTTCACAAAGCTTGAAGCCCAGGAATGAAAAATGATGCACTTAGGAAAATTATCTTTAAATAGGTATAGTTTCTGTGGGATCATACTTTTCTCCATCTGCCCAGGTAAGATGCCTGCTAATGCACAGCAAAAGCTATTATAATGCATCAGTACAGAATCTTAGTTTCAATCCTTATTGCTGGCAGTTCCAACTTACGACAAGATGTTAAGAGAGTCTTTTAAAATGATAGTCATGAAATTGCTTAAGAACCTAGTTACCATATCCACCCTGGCTCTACCAAAGTCATCAATCTGCATTTATTAAATACCTATTATTTCAAACAATGAGTAGAGAGTACTGGAATCATTTATGGGTTATGCATGACTAGGATTCAGGGCAGCTGAGTTCTAGACCTAATTAACTCTCTATATGCCTCTGTTATCTAATCTGCAAAGCAGGGGAAATGAAAATCAAATGCCCTGTATACCTCACAAAATAGAAATGAGTAAAAAAATCAATGGATAGAACATAATAAAATTGGGCCACTGACTAAAGAAGTATATCAATGACCCACCCAGGGTAAAGACAGCAAGTTCCTTCCATACGTTGTAGAGATTCCTCTCCACAGGTATCGAATATCGTAGTGCAACTTCCATTTCAAGATTTTTATTTAAGAGACAAGCTTTAAATGAGGTAAAGAAACCTAATTTATTTCCAAAGTCAGATGCACAGTTCATCACATCAAAGGGAAACTGTGTATGGCTGAACTCTAAAGAAACAAAACTTTCTATTGTATTGCCAACTTGTTTTGAGGCTAACTATAAAGAAATGACTTTTTAATCTTTTGTTCTACAAATTATGGGGAAGGGGCAGAGAAATGTAAAAATTATAATGTTATCAACTTTTGAACTTGATTTTCAGTCTGTTCATCTTTCTCACTAAACTATGGACTAAAATACTCAGTCTCTGGGCTATGATTAAGTTTATTTGTTTACTTTTTAAAATTAAACAGCTTCACTGAGGAATAATTTGCATATGAGAAAATTCATCCATTAAGTGTACAATTCTTTCCTAGGAAATTATTTTCGGGAAATTTGTGTAAACTTCAACATGATCTAGCTGTAGGACAGGTATCACCCTTCAAAAAGACCTCTCCTGCTTATTTATTTGCAGTCAACCCTACTACAACCCCTAGTTCCAGGTCTACTTTCCAGCTCTATGAATTTGTTTTTTTATGGATGTTTCACATAAATGGAATCATATACTGTGTGGTTTTTATATCTGACTTCTTTTACTTGGCATAATGTTTTTGAGGTTCTTGCTTATCGTACCATGTATGAGGAGTTGGTTAATTTTTATTGCTGAATAATATTCTCTTGCATGGTTCTGTCATATTTTGTTCATCCAATCATCAGTTAATGGACATTTAGACTATTTCCATTTTTTGGCTATTATGAATAATGCTGTTATGGACATCGTGATCTAATTTCATGTACTATTATACCTGTAATTATACCTGTAATACACACATAAACACACACACGGGTATACCTATCTGTAGCTTTTATTCAGCCTTGGGGAAATTGGTGTAGAGATATAAAAACCATAAATTTAGACTTTTCAAATGCTCTGTGATTCTTCTCTAAGGTTGTGAGGTGAAAAGAAACAGAATTGTTAAGGGGTTAACAGTATGGAGTCTGCAGCTGTATTCCTTAGGTTAGTAAGCCAGCTTAGTATCATGTTAATTCAAAGTTAGACAAGTCATTAGCTTCTTTGGTTTTCTTCACTGTAGAATGGGGATAATGACAGCCCTCTCTATCTTTTAAAGATTCATTTATTTTAGAGAGTAAGAGAGTGCAAGTCCGGGAGGGGCAGAGAGAGAGGGAGACAAGCAGACTCCATGCTGAGCAGGGAGCCAACTTGATCCCACTACCTTGAGTTCATGACCTGAGCTGAAACCAAGATTCAGACACGTAACTGACTGGGCCACACAGGTCCCCTGACAAGGCCTATTTTATTAGCTTATAGTAAGGGTTTGATGATGAACACACGTTGTGCAGTGCTCACTAGATGTTAACTATTATAATTACAGCTATGTACCAAACCATTATGGAAATAATTTTTAAGAGTTTAGTAGTGCTATTCAAACAAGATGTTTAGAAGACATCTGAATCTATTTGCCCACTATTGCAACTACTCCTCCTGCTTTAACACAAACTGCTATGAAACACAAACATATGTTTTTCTATGAAGGGCAGCAAAATACCTATTTTCCTGTCTGGCCATGCCCAGAGTCATGGGCTGGGGTAGAGTCTCTAATAACTGCTAGCCAAATTATATCAAAATGAAAATCTTCTGCATAGCAAAGGAAACCATCAGCAAAACAAAAAGACAATCTACTGAATGGGAGAAGATATTTGCAAATGATATCTGATAAGGGGTTAATATCCCAAATATATAAAAAACTTAGATGGTCAACAACAAAAAACTCCCACACAATGGGCTGAGGACCTGTGTAGATACCTCTTCAAAGAAGATAGATGTACAGATGACCAACACACACATGAGGAAATGCACAACCTTACTACTCATCAGGGAAATGCAAATCCAGGAAGGAAGGAAGCAATCAAAGAAGGGGGGAAGGGGGGAAGGATAGAAACATCCCTGGATCCAGAGACAAAGTAGCAGAACTGAATTTCTATCATGAAAATTCTTCCTGCTAATACGTCTTTTTGAGTATGACACTAGACACACCACAGAAGGAAATAGAATGGAAAATAAATAGAAAAGCAAGGATGTAGCTTCCTCAACTTAATTGATTGATGTATTAATAGTGCCAGGAATGAACCAGGAATAATTCTTAATCCTTTAAAAACAGTAACTCATTTAATCTTCATCACACCCTATGAAGGAGTGTCCATTACTTCCGATTTCAGATGAGATAGCTGAGGCACAGAGAGGCTGAGTGATGTGACCAGTGTCACACAGCTTGTCAGTACAGACCAGATTAAAGAGCTCCACGGTGCAGCCGGCAACACTGTGCTTTGCTACGTATTTTACTGGAAGACAGAAATGTCCAACTGAAGACATATTCCCAGAAAAGAAAAGTAGAAGCCTAATCAGTTTTTTGTTCTGTACACAGACCAATTTCCTTTAATCATACTATTTGATTTACTTTAAGCCGCAGGAAAAGGCTTCTTTCAAAGATGAGTGAAATAAGAAAGGTCTAAATTATACCCTACTTTCAGTTTTATCTTAAATTCCGTTATCCATTTTATATAAATGTGATACTGTAAAAGCAAGCTTTTCAAGTTAGTAGATGAGATTCTTCATAAGCCAGAAAGGATCCCAAACTTCACCATAAGAAGATTCTCTCTCTGACCAGTAACTTTTTCACTATCTGTGAACTGAGAGAGCAGCAGACGCCCCCCCACAAGGGGAAAAACATTTCCAATTTTGAAAAATCTTGCCCAATTTATGTCTTTCTTCGAAGATCATGGTGCATATGAACACTTAAAACTTTTTAATTATGTAGGCATTAAGTACACACTTGTATTAGAACCTCCAGAAAAACGGAAGGTAGCCTTATATTAACATTTTTTTAAAAGATTTTATTTACTTATTTGGCAGACAGATCACAAGTAGGCAGAGAGGCAGGCAGAGGGGAAGAGGGAAGCAGGCTCCCTGCTGAGCAGAGAACCCGATATGGGGCTCAATCCCAGAACCCTGAGATCATGACCTGAGCCGAAGGCAGAGGCTTTAACCCACTGAGCCACCCAGGCGCCCCTTATATTAACATTTTAAAGGCTTTGCAAAGTCCCAATGTACAGAAACCTGATTAAATTTGCTTAATGGAGCATCTCTCAAAATGTTAAAATAATGCCGTCTGCTATTCCCCAATGGAAGATCTCTGACCTATACTGGAAAACACTGTTCTAGACAACTAACCAATCTATAACAGATTAATGTGATTATTTCTTATTTTTCTAATGAAAACTTAAACTAATGAAATCTTTTTAAAACAGATTTTATTAATTTATTTGACAGAGAGAGAGAGCCAGCGAGCACAAGTGGGGGGAAAGGCAGAGGAAGAAGGAGAAGCAAGATCCCTGCTGAGCAGGGAGCCTGATTTGGGGCTCAAACCCAGGACCCTGGGATCATGACCTGAGCTGAAGGTAGAGGCTTAACCAACTGAGCCACCCAGGCGTCCTCAGGCAATCTTTGGGAAAGATGCATTATGGGAAAGACGACAGTTAATAATACTTGAAAACATGAATAATTGCAAAGATGAGACTAAATAGAGTAATATTCGTTAACATTGTCAGGGGTTTCTCATGCTCTGGACGTTAAGTGTTCTACCTGGATTATCTCATTTAATGTCCAAAACAACCTTAAAAGGCAAGCATGCAATTACTGATTCTTGTCCAACGCACATACTTAAAAGATGTGAAGCTGGAATTCAAAAGCACGCATTTTAAATCCAGAATTCATATTCCAATCATTAAGCTGAACTGCCTTCCACCATGTCATAAGCAATCCTATCATTTACACATACAGAACCCCTTTTAATAGGAATCAGCTAGGGAGTAGGTAATTATTACATAGAACTACCAAGGAAAATCTAAGAATGGTGAGAGGATTTATTCACCATAATTTATGTCAACTCCTGATATATTTGTTACAATAGAACCCTTCCATTTGTGTATGTCTCTTTTTCAAGTTACTAAGGAGTCTGATGATTGGAACACTTTTTTTTCTGCTTCCCACTCCTAAAATAACTGCAGCGACAGCACATTTCCAAATAGTGTTATATTCTGTAAATACTTGAAAATAAAAATTTAAAAAAAACACCAAAAAATTAACAGATCTGCAGTCAGAGCACTATTTCATCTTACCTTTCATTTTTTCCTTTGGAAGGATTATTCATACATTAATCCCTAATTCCAACACACAAAATTGTTGTGTTTGTGAGTGAACAGTATGCATTTTTTATTGTTTTCTCCCTACTGCAATGCTTTCAAAGCGCTAACATTAAGTTTCTGCAAATCAAATTCTATTTTGACATACAGGCTTTTAAAGGAGCAAAAAGAAAATCATGCAAAAAGCACGTGACTTAAAGATTGCAAAAAGTTACTAAAATATGGAGAGCCGACTTCCAAAAAATGTACACTTTTCATGATTTGTGCTCAGAAGATGATATCAAAGTCATGAGTAAGGCATCTCTTCAGCTCTCTGAAGAGTATTTATTTCTTGGCGACCTTTTAAAGCCTTGGAAAGTAGAAAAACAAGGAACAAACGGATCTGTAGGCTTTTTTTTTTTCTTTCATTCCATACATACTTATTGGGCCATTCCTTTGCTAGGTGTTCAGGATTCAGGAGTGAAAAGAACAGGTCCATTCCTTTAAAGAACTCATATCCAGCAGGGAGGAGATAGTCAACAAATAAGAAAACAAGCACACGAATGAGATATCACAGAGTGGTAAGCACCATGAGGAAAAGTACAAAGCGTACTATGAGAGAACTGGGTGCCAAAAGGCAAAGTATGTGATAGGGAGTGACAAAGACACATATGGACAGTGACAGCCCAGTCAGCAAAGTTGCTTCTGAGAAAGGTAACACAGCAACAGACACTGTAAGGGGAGAAGGCGCCAGGCATCAAGAGGAAAAACCTAGAAGCAGAATTGAATGTGGGAATTCCAAAGGACCCCAAAAATAGCTTATACAAGATAGAGTGGCAGGTGGGGGCATCTGAGTGACAGGTGAGTTCTGGGGTCAGCAGAGGCCGCAATGGACTGAAGGAGACAATGGGGAGACATGGTTTTCAACATGTCTTCTCTTTCAATCCCTACTTTGGGGGCTCTGAGGAAAACGGGTTATAGGATGGCAAGGGAGGAAGCAGGTCTGGTTAGGAATTCATGTAGCGACCATCTGATGAAAGGAGGAGGGCAGTGAAAGACGGTGAAGAGGAGGATTCAAGACACATTCTGAAGACAGACCTGACCCACTTTTCTAGAGGACTGGGCACGCAAGGTGAGTACAAGGGAGGAAATAAGAACGATCCTGAGAGTTCTGAGCCAGGTAGTTGGTGGGATTCTAGGGTGATTTACTGACATTGAGCAAACTGAAGGGAGAATGAGTGGAGGGGCTGGGTATGGATTCTGAAGTTCCGCTTTAGACATGTTTCCTTTGAGATGCCTACGAAACACTCAGTGGAGATGAGGCATGGGCACAGGTCAGGCCACAGCTGTCTGTGAGTCTCAGAAGCACTCACACGGACCTGTTGATGAGCTCTGAAGGACTAGCTGAGGTCAGCACGGGGGTGGAGAGGAGGAGAGAAGTCGGAAGGGAGCTCTCAGACTGAATATTGGACCCACCAACATCTAGAGGTTGAGGAAGTAGAGGATTCAGCAAAAAGCATTATGGAGGGGTGGCCCATCAGAGTGGAATTGTAAATGTATCGGTTCTATAACAGGACCCCGACACGGTAGGACCTACTACAAAGATAACCAAAGACGAGTGCACTCTGGCTTTTTATTACCTACGGCTTTGCATTAATTCCCAAGTCCACTGACCAGTATCAGAGAAGTACTGGCTTGCTGATTAAGGCTGAATGTAAACAGCACTTCTCTAGAAGAATTTCTACAGTGTTGTGATTTCACAACAAAACCAAGCAAGTCCCTCGCATAAGCGTGGTTTCCTGCACACATCTGTAGAAAATGGCGGCATAACCACGAAGCTGATCTCTGCCCTCCCCCCCCACCCCCGCTGCAGGGCGCTTTGCTGCCACATGCCCCACAATTCCCCACTGTCACCACATTGGAGGATATTCTTTGTGATGAAAAGATTCAAGAGAAATTTCATCCACTGTTTTGTTACAGAACTGCACAATCCTGCGAAACTCCTCCTCGAGATTTCTCATAGTTTTCTTTTCGTTTCACTAACTGAAAGAGGAGACTTGGCCATGGCTGTGAAGATGGCAGAGATCACAAGCAGGCAGAGAGGCAGGTGGCAGGGAGGGGAAGCAGGCTCCCCGTCAAGCAGAGAGCCCTATGTGGGGCTCGATCCCAGGACCCCAGGACCACGACCTGAGCTAAAGGCAGAGGCTTTAACCCACTGAGCCACCCAGGCACCCCCTGATTTCAATTTTTAAGCCTCATGCATTTTAGTTTCTCTCTACTGCCACTATTCATCCTCATTCCCTGGACTCAATTTATGACTTTGTAATCTCTCTCTGATGTACTTCCAACTCACTTATCTTACCTTGATTTTTTTTAAATTTTATTTTTCTCCTACAATCTGAACCTATCAAGGGCAGAACCCTTAGTAGTCTCCACATCTCTTATTTCTCCCATGACACCCAGTTCAAAGCACATTTTCACTAATTGTTGAGTATATGCATGAATTAAATCGTCTACTCTATTAGGTCAAACTGTACCTTTTCAGTTTAACAAAAATGTAATAAAGATATCAAAGGAATGCTTTCTTATATTAAATAACACACTGAGGAGAAAGTTTCCTATTGCTGAGACTCATCAGCCTCCCAAATTTCCCCACATCTCTTTAAATTGGATAGGTAATTTTAATCAGTGTGCAAGTATAATAATAACCACCATTTTGAGTGACAACCGCTATTCAATTGACCTAAGATTCCAGCCCGCCCCCCTCCCCCAGCAACTACTGGTGTGATTAAACTCAATAGCAACATGTTGCCTTTTTCTTTTGTTCAGTGTGGCAAATACTTTTTGAAGAAGTTTATAGTTCTTATAAGCATTATGCAAAGGCACTGCAAATTCCATACCACTAATTTTTACTAGTCAACTTTGTAACTATTTCAACAGTGAGATCTCTGGTTTTAAGGAACTAAACTCAGCTGACATAGTTCAATACTAGACCTGAATTTGTTTTCTAGAAAACTATAAATGAGTTTGAGAGGGTCTATCATTGTCTGATAAGTGCAACAGAAATCTAAAGCGTAAAAATACTTCACTGGAGAACAAATGCATTGTCTGATTAGAGACTATCAAGACTTTATTCTGATGCAAAATGTTGAGCCTACAGTGCACTACTTTTCCTGTAAAAAACGTCCTGCCAAACAGAATACGTGGAAATTAGGTCCACTAGGTCAGCTGATGGCCTTAGGAAATCCACATTGAATAAATGACTCCCAAAATATTAATCATGAGTTAATATTAGAGCTAGCATTTACAAGTAAGAAATCTTCAGGTTTAGTCTTACATTATCTTCCCCATGGAATTTGATCTCGGATATGTCATGCAGCTTTATTGTGAAATCACATTATTTATAAAAAGGAAAGTGAATTAAAAAAAAGCAATTCTACATATTTCTCCATGGGCTTGTCTATCAATGTAGATATAGACAGGTTTTTAATCTTTTATTTTCCTTATTTAGTCAACAATGTACCCTGACTTTCAATTCAGTATATTTTTATATTTACAGAGTATCAATAAATCCTAGTTTACTTACTTCTAAGTTGAATTTGATTGACAAGGTAAGTATAGCTAAATCCCAAATAACATTCGCTCTTGTTTTATAAGTAAGGCATATTAAAATGAAGATAAGTTATGGCACAGGTCATAACTCTTAAAAACCAGTATAACTGTTACGGCTTCAAAATTGATTTTTTTTTTTTCACTAATCACATTATTGAATTCATTGTACACCAATAGAGAAAGTTTTTGTAACAGCTTCTCAACTACAAAACCAACACTACTCTGAGGAATTCATTTCAAATAGCGTATTCCCCGAGGCATGATGAAAGGATTTAACTGATTAAAGAAAAATAGTCATCGGAAACATGACAAATATCACCAATATTCGACATTGCCCAGACATCTTTTATTTTTGGTTTTAGATATAATAAATTTACTCCTCCAATTCAATAGTTAATTGACCATGGTATCTTTCAAATTTTATCTAGTGTGAAAAAATTTGGCTTTCGAATTTAACACAAATGATAAGTAGAGTCCTATATAGATAGAAATATCAAAATTAAACTATTATTCCAGAAGCATCAGGGCTTAATAAGGAATAAACCCATATTCTTCTCTATATAGAAAAGTACTGGTAGACTTTGATGGTGGGAAAATAAAAATTTGCAACACAAAACATTGTGGACCTTGACTCTACATGTTTTCACTTCATTAAAAATTCACAGTTGTTAAAAGTAATGATCCTTCCTGTGGTCACAGATGGTATAGCCGACTATCCCTGAAATATGAATGAGTTCCACATAACACAAATCAACCTTTCAGGGAAAAAATGAGCATAAGTCAGTATTTCCTTCTAAATAATCATATTTTTAAGTAATTTTTATTTTTTTTTAATGTTCAAATTGACTAGTTGTTTATAGTCAATATATATAAAGAGAAATTATGGAAGTGTAAGCTAGCTCTGCTCACAGGAAGTATAGGTATGCTAACACAAACTCATTAACCCTGGCATCTTGGAAGTTAAATCTTGGTTACAAACACACTGTAAGTGTTCCTTAAAAAAAACCTTTGGAGCCCTACAAAGCAAGCATTGCTTAATTTCATGGTATTATTATATGTATTTTCCTCTTTGGAATTTAAACATAAGACAAACTAAAAATATGATCATTTAAATGGTGTTTCGATTGTTAATTTTTATTTAAGATCATTATTTCATAACTTTAGTATTCAAATATCTACTTGTCAATCTCAGCTTCCATACATATTTCAAATAACAAATGATATACTGGGCTTGTATATTTCTTAGAGATGCTGGTATGTGTTGTCCAAATCCCAGCACCCATCATGTCAAGGTGGGGCCGACCTTCTCAGGCACTTCCTGGTGCCCTGTTGTCACTGTGTACCCATAGCACTGTTTCCCTGGGTCAACATGTGGAGAGGTGAGAGTAAGTTATGGAGCTTCTGTTAAAAAAAAAAAAAAAAAATTAAAGAACTTTTACAACTAGTGTATTGACTCCAGACTTTCCAAAGCACACTGAACTGAACAGGTACAGGAGACGATGAATGGAGGGGAAGGCATTAGTCAGCCTATGAAGGAATAGGCCGGAGCAGTGGAGAAGGACGGGTGAACGGAAGAGAGGAGGAGGTACCATGGGAAGCATGTGTATGGAGTTAACACATGTGAAGGACTGCATCACGTGGCTGGAAACAGGAACTGGAGGAGAGATCAAGCAATCAAATGCTCCAGATCTTTTCAATGAGAAACCCACCTGTTCTTCCTAAGAACATGATGCAATATAGCACGTCAGTGGTAAGTCTCCTGAAATGAACACTTATTCGTTTGGCAATACTATTTTAATTCCACTGTCCAATGTGTCATTAACATACACAAATAAGCACAGAGCCAGTTATCAGGAAGAGAAGGAGCAGTTAGTCAACCCCTGGACATTGACAGTAGTGTAGTGGCATACAGGAGCTTCTGGAAACCAGACAGCGGTCCACAAATGTTTGAAAGGATGCCTTGTCTTAGGAAACCAAGGCTAGCTGTGTGACTGAACCAACCTCAGACAAACCTACCCCTGAACACGTTAACACAGCACTATACTAAATCTGAGTGACAGAGGAATGTAGAGCAAAGGCTATGTGATCTCAGGGCCGTGCTACTATAAAAATTCTAAGTCCCAGAGGGTAGTGAACATAGAGTCCATGGCCTTGAGGTCTACATAAAGACTTTGTGGTCCATAAGGTCACATCCAATCCAGAGATACTAGATCACTGGTTCCCAAGTATGTGGTCCTCACTTCGGCCATAAGCCTTTGGTAGCATGTTCCCCAAACACTGAGGTTGCTGTACTTGGACCTTGTTCATACTACGTGATCACAAGAGGACACAAGCTATGTCATTCCATCTGCCCAATCATTCACTCACTCTGTCACTAACGACCTACAGAGCCCTATACTTTGTCCGTACTAGCAATGAAGAGAAAACTGAGAAGGATCCTTCCTTCAAGGCACTCCAAAGAACCAGCGTGGGGCAGGGAATGGAGAAACAATTTTCTCACCATGATTTTCTCAGCACCCTGCTGCTTCCCATTCTATACTTGATATTTTTTTTTATCAACAATAACCCAGAGTATTTATTTAATAGTAGAGGAAACGCAAAATCATACATGTGAATAAGCTCAAGGCAGTTAACTTCATCATTCATCTTCATGATGAATACTCATTCATGAAATTCTCACTGAGCACCAGTTAAGTGCCAGGGGCCCTTGAGGTTTTTGGGAGTGAAACACCCAGAATCCCTGACCACATTTTTATTACATACATGTGCATTACAGGAAACATTTCTGCTAATAAGGAATTATAAAATTTGAATGCAAAAAATGCTAATTTAAAAAATAACCCAATGGATTATTTTATGCAGGCAATCTTCGTCACTCAGTATTAAACAATTTTATGGCTCACACTTTTAATAAAGTTAACAAATAGGAACAGCAGTCAAAATTTCTAACCACATTTCACATTAAATCTACACTGAATACTCCTCTAAGAATTGTGACAAGAATCAGAGATTCATGAACTTACAGTGGAAAGGCAAAGAAATGGTAAAAATGAAGCTGTCTATATTAATCTATCTGATGGAATTTATGTTCCTCTTTATTCCCCCTCCTCCCAAAAATCTTTCACATAAAAAAGACACTAAAATAAAGGCCTGAGGAAGGGGATGTAGACTTCTCTGTTGAACACTACTGTTTCATTCTTCAAACCAAGACACGGAGAGTGTTTGAAATATGGCACCCATAGCCAGACTCACTAGCTATGCGCCCCAGGCACCGTACTAACTTGCCTCTCCTTTCTTATCTCTGAAAGGGAGGTTAAAAATAAATGAGCAAATAAACAAACAAATAATTGTACTAGCTTCATAGGGTCAATGAAGGAATTATATGAGCTAAAACGTGGAAAGGAGAAACACTTTTTCAAGCCCATTACTGTTTACTCTCATTTCTGTTATTAAACCGGAAAAGCACAGCAGGAGCAATGCATGTCGGGGTCTCCACTGACAGAAGTTCTCTTAAAGAAAGAATTTGGATCTGAACGCTATAACCTTCTCATTAACCTCTGTGTCAAATATTCTCCAGGCCACCCAGTAATGGACCACCCTGCAGTGTTTGGGTGCCTTTATGTCCCTCCTCATCGCAACGTCCAATTGTTGAACTCCAAGTTCACTGCTGGAATGCCCTGGCTTCATAGTGCCTACCACTTTTTCTATTTCTTCCATTCTGACAGTATAGATCGTGTTCGCCTGTTTGGCAGACAGGGCCTGGCTTTCCACAGTGGAAAAAACTGTTACCAAACCATTCCAGCCATAACTTGTGATCTTATTCAGCAATACAACTTTTCTGCCAACTACAAACTCCACAATTCCTTCCTTCACCACCCTCCCCCCTGTCATCCTGCCATGTATTTTAGACAGAGTCTCAGACGAGGCTAAAACCAAAATGAAAAAGTTTCAAAATTATCTGGTCAGTGCTTGAAGGAAGTCATGAAATCACACTTCCATTATCCAGAGTATTACTACCCATTCTAGAAGGACACTGTCTGAAATCTATGCTTGGAATCAGCTACTGGGAAATTACAGAAGATCATTTGAATTTGTGAGAGGGGAAAGCACTAAACATGAATTCTTGACAAATGTGCATTTACATTTTTGGCCTTTGTAGAACTAATCAACATCCACAATCTGTTTCAATAACTCTGTCCTGAGTATTTGCTTATCCTTCCAACAAGATGCCAAAAAGAAAACCCAAACTAAAACAAACAAAAAACCTAACCAACCAAACAAACAAAAAAACCCACAGCAGAACTGAACATTGATTAGGTTTCACACTGAGCTTGCCACATTATCTTGTCTCCTTATGATCAACAAGATACATTTGTAAAATGTGTCAGAGGCACAGGGTCACGGTCTGGTAATGGAAGAGAAAGACATCTCTGTATTAGGCAATCACATTTATCTAGGAATCAAATATACACCCATACCCAGGAGCTACAAATGTCCATCAATTGAATCCATGTGTGCTAGGATGCTTTGCAAAGGAAAGCCCAATTCAAATTCTAATCAGTATCCAAGGGGCCTCACTGAAAGTTCCTGTAGGGAAGTGATAACCTCTAACTCATCTTTAGAATACTAGCATCTGAGAATCGAAGAAGATCTGTTTATGGCTGCACAAACTTAATTAATGCTCAGCTCTTAGGTTAAGCAGCAGAGAACTATTGGACTCTCAGTCAAGATTTCTTAAAGGACTCATGTGTCTGGATATAAAGAACTGAATTGCAGGGTTCAGTCTCACTGTTAGTGGCCATCACCGACATGATAAATGACTGCCTTAAAGAAAAAGTATTTATCAAGAATCAGCATATCACTGTGCTGTTGAAATTGCACCAATACACACAGAAAGACCTACAGTATAAATATATTTTTAAAAATGAGTTTAGGGGCACCTGAGTAGATCATTTGGTTGAGCATCTGCCTTCAGCTTGGGTCATGAGCCCAGGGTCCTGGGATCGAGTTCTGTATCAGGCTCCCTGCTCAGCGGGGAGCCTGCTTCTCCTTCTGCCTGTGGCTCCCACTGCTTGTGCATACATACTCCTTCTAAAACTCTCTCTCTCTCCCCCTGACAAATAAATAAATAAAATATGAAAAATAAATACATACATACATATATATGGAATTTAATTCTGTGATAGATCATACATGTAGAGCAGTCATAGAAAGGAACTAAAACTTTCAAATTTTCGATAATTATCAGTTATTTTGTCTGAAATGGAAGGTAAAATGGATGATTTAAATAGCTTTCATGTAAATGATGCAGAAACATCTACAAGGGATTTAAGTAATGAATTTCAGTAATAAAAGGCTTATAGAATTACTGAAAAAATATAGAGCATGACCTTCCATAGGGCAATTAAACATCAAAGATTTATATTTCAAGATTTATTTATTTATTTATTTAAGATCATTTATTTATTTATTTGACAGAGAGAGATCACAAGTAGATGGAGAGGCAGGCAGAGAGAGAGAGAGAAAGAGAGGGAAGCAGGCTCCCTGCTGAGCAGAGAGCCCGATGTGGGACTCGATCCCAGGACCCTGAGACCATGACCTGAGCCGAAGGCAGTGGCTTTAACCCACTGAGCCACCCAGGCGCCCTATATTTCAAGATTTAAAAGAAAGAGGAAAATAGCAAAAAAAATTTACAAAATTCAAATTGAAACCAATTTCAAATTGAAACTAAATTAGTTTCAATTTGAATTTTATAAATTCAAATTCAAAATTTAAATTCAAAAGAAAGACAATGATGAAATCTGACTATAAAATCGAACATATCTCATTTATAGCACACCAATACTAGCTCTAATTGCACATTCGATGATTATTCAGAAAACCTGCAATTATACAAAATGTGATTCTTATTTTAAAATTCAAGCTTAATCACTAGGTTTCTTTCACAGTATTTAGACTTGGGCAAGATGTACTATAACCAGGATCCATGTATAAATTCCTTATGTGTCCCTTAATTTCTGCTGAACTACTAAGTAGATGTTTTTGCCCATCATTTTTAGAATGTACGCACAACGCTCATGTCCTTGGCCAATAAGAATTTCAACTGTGGAAAAGACAGGGAACTCATCACTGATCCCTCATTTCAAGAAAATGGAAATGTGAATTTTCAGGACCAAAATATGATCAAATCACTGGAGAGTTCCATTTCAAATAAACACAGGCATTAACACCCATACTAAAAAAGATTGTAAGGTTTTGTGAAAGTAACAGAGGAACAATATTATATACACGCCTCATTGGATAATGCAATAAAACAATTGTATGCATTTGTGTTTTAGAACACAAAATAGTATATTTTCAAAAGAATCAAATCAAATAATGTATATATGGAAGCTTTCTTTTACAGCTTTAGAGTGTTTTTGACCATAATTAATATTGACCTGAAAATTAAAAACTCATATTGCCGTATCAGATAGTCAGAGTTTAAATAAGAGTGTAGCACTGAAATAGAATAGTTCAAGGCAGGTGAATTTTTGAACTAGTTAGTCTCATGGTACCAGGGAATTTATTCAGCTGGCTAGGGAAGACATGGACAGTGATGGACAAAATGTCCTTTACCATAAATCTATATAGTAAATGGTAAGGAACTGTTTTTTCTACAGGAAAAAAAAAATTTGATAAAATACATGGTCTTTCAGTCTTTCTTTCATGCCTATATTACTGTTATTTTAATCTTGAAACTTTTCATTGTCTGAAAGCCTGAATAATGGCACTTCATCCTGTAGTTATCCTATCTGTTTCCACATGATTTGACAAATATCCCCGAATAATTTGAAAAGAGAGTCCAAGTGATGTAACTTGATGAAGAATATCCCTTCTTATAGGAAGGAAAGCACATATTTTTGGAAGATATGATCTCAGGATGAAGAGTCAGCTCTTTTTTGAATATGAGGAATTTCAAGGATTAATTTGCTTCTCAGAATACGGAGGCCAGTGAGAGAGATCCTCCTTTTGACAACTTTCTGATTCCAGGAGTACAATGAGCATGAAGAAGAACTCAGTTTGCAATCCAAAGCTCCACCAAAAATGGGTTAATCTCATTTAGTTTTCTGTGGGTCAAACATAATAACAGAACCTTGGATCAGAGCATGAATTAAAAAAAAAAAAAAAAACCCAGATGAAATACTATCTAGAGGTTTAAGAAGGCATAAAAATGATCACCATATACATTTTTGGGGGGTGGGAGGGGCTGAAGGAAAGGGAGAAAAATCATCTCCAGAAGATTCCCCATTTAGCATGTAGAGCCCACCATGGGGCTTGATCTCACAACCCTGAGATTATGAACTGAGCTGAAATCAGGATCCAGAGGCTCAACTGACTGAGCCACCCAGGAGCCTCAATCACCCAGGAGCCCTTACTTCTTTAAACAAACAAACAAAAAAAAAAAGTACTTTTTAAGGAAATGCAGCTTTATAATTGAAAATAGGTTAGTAAAATCTGGCCTCATAGAAACATCCCCATAATTAATAGCTTAAAATGATTTTTTTCAGTACATAAAATCAAGAATTAGTACTCCAGCCATTTTTTCCCCTAACTACTAACGTGCTTATAAAACTTGAACCATTCAGCAGTAAATAAAACCTCGAAGACAAGTCGACAGTTTTGATTTCGTTTTGTTTTCCCCACTTGTTGGACAGCTTTCCATTAACTAGTCTTTATTTCTGCTCCACTTAGAATGTTAATATAATTATCATTAATTCTGAATATTAGTGCTGGTTTCAACATTTCTACACAAGAAGGGCTCAGAGGCAGAATCTAATTGGAAAGCTAGGCCAGGGTCCTAGTCTAAGAAAGCTGTTTTGCATACGGAAAACCTTATTTTTCATTAAAACATAGGTCCCTTCCCAGGGGATGAGGGTAAGGTTAACATGGAGATTACAGAGCGAAAGTTCAATCTTACTGCATCCTTGCCCTTCCAAAAGCCTCTAGTCATGACTTCTTATCCGTTTAGGTTCAGAGTGAAACCACTGGACATATTTCAAGGAAACATATGGGAAGGCTTCAACCAAAACAGGCCTGCAGCAGAGTGTCGCAGCTAGAACGGCTCCAAGATGAGCCACCCAACTGAAGGACGAGTTGAAGAAAAAGAAGAAGTGATGGAAAGTGAACAGAAGGTCTCTAAGTGTAAGGTTTGTTACTGTTTATTTACTTTTTTTATTCTCACGGGAAGAGGGATTCAGAAAGGATCAGAATGGCTGAGGATGCGTCAAATTTAAAAGATTTTCTGAGGCATATAAGTGGCTCAGTCCATTAAGCCTCTGACTCTACATTTTGGCTCAGGTCATGATCTCAGGGTCATGAGATCAAGCCTGAGGTGTGGAGCTCTGCACACAGCACAGAGTCTGCTTGGGATTCTCTCTCCCTCTGCCCCTACCAACACCCCCTTGGGTAATGCTCCTTCTCTCTCTCACTCTAAAGTAAACAAATAAAATCCTAACATTTTTTTCCTTGTTTCCTATAAAATAAATTTTCCAGAATATAAGAAAAAATACGTATATGAGTAATAAACCTCAGGAAAATAAGACAAATAGAAGAAAACAAAACAAACACCACAATAAAATTCCGTGCGGGTAGGACTGACAGAGGTTGGAGGAAATCGTTAATGTGCCTTGAGCAGTGGGAAGCATGGGTAAAACATCGTTACCTCTGTGAAGCAAATTCTTAAAAGGGACTTTGAGGGATGCCTGGGTGGCTCAGTCAGCATGGCATCTGCCTTCAGCTCAGGTCATGATCTCAGGGTCCTGGGATCGAGTCCCACATCCGGCTCCTTGCTCAGTAGGGAGCCTGCTTCCCCCTATGCCGGCTACTCCCCCTGCTTGTGCATTCTTTCTTGTCTGACAAATAAATAAACAAAATCTTTAAAAAATTAAAAATAAAAGTGACTTTGAAACGAAGACAGACAGTGAGCGTGTTAAGAGACTGGGAGGAAGCACAGGCCAAGGGTCTCTCTACAGCAGCATCTGCAATCTCATCATAGCTCTTACCCAGCTCACGGGAACCAACCAAACCGTGTAAATCCCCAACTAATATTCCTTTGAAGAATAATAAAGGAACCACAGATCTATTTCGAAAAGTTAAAAGAATAACAAGTTTTAGGTTCTTCCTTTGGGGGCTAATAAAACACAAATAATGATTGCCTGTCACATGACATCATGACATCTGAAATATAGTATGTCAAAAGAAACACAAAACCAAACCAAACCAAACCCTGGGAACCTTCCGTTTTTTGTTTAAAGGTAGAAAGGGATTTCTGTGTTTGAAAATTGAAAAGCTAAGGTATACTTTTCACGACTGGTTACCTGAACAAAGTTGCTATAAATCATGGGTATACTATGCTGCTTCAAAGACCTTCTTGAAATGATTGAACCAAGCATCACTATTTACAGGTCCAGAAGAGGCAGCAATAAAATATAATTTACTGATATTCTGAAATTTCTTTATTTTTTAAAGATTTTTTTGTAATTTTATTTTTTTTCAGTGTTCCAAGATTCATTGTTTATGCACCACACTCAATGCTCCATGTAATACCCTTAATACCCACCACCAGGCTCACCCAACCCCTCACCCCTACCCCTCCAAAACCCTCAGCTTGCTTCTCAGAGTCCATAGTCTCTCATGGTTTGTCTACCCCTCCGATTCCCCCCAACTCACTTCTCCTCTCCATCTCCCAATGCCCTCCGTATTATTCTTTATGCTCCACAAGTAAGTGAAACCAGTAACTGCACTTAAGATGGTTTCCTTGATTCTAAGATTTGCAAGTCTTACTATTACATGTTGGGAAATTTTTCTGTTTTCCTTCAGGGAGGGATCCTCTATGCCTCTAGGATGTGAATGCTTTTTTCATTCTCCAGATTAGGGAAGTTTTCAGCTATGATTTCCTCAAGTATATCTTCTAGTGTTCTCTCTCTCTCCCCATCCCTCAGGGATCCCAATAATTCTGACATTGGAATGTTTCATGGTGTCGTTTATTTCTCTAATTCTGTTTTCATGGATTTTAAGCTGTTTGTTCCAGGCCTTTTCCTGTTCCTTCTTTTCTATCAGTTTGTCTTCTAGATCACTAATACATTCTTCTGCCTCATTTACACTAGCTCTTAGAGTATCTAGGTTAGATTGGATCTCATTGACAACATTTTTCTGCCAGATCAGCTCTCATTTTTGCCCTTAGAGAAGCTACCTTGCCATTAATAATTTTCTCTATCCTAGCTATTGTCTGCATAACTGTTACCCTTAAGTCTACTCCAGCATCTTGCCATTAGTTCTGTGGCAGAGGTCACAGTCTCTGAGTCTTCCCTATGTTGGGGGTTCCTCCTCTGAGTCATTCTGTTGAGGGGTGGTTGAGGGAATGCAGAGTCTAAACTACTGACCACAATCCAAGCCAGATGCACCTGTTTTCTTTTTCTTTTCTTTTTTTTTTTTTTTAAGAAACGTTAGGGTTCCTGGCCTCTTGTTCTTTCACTCTGTCCTCTGCAGAGAGGCTCCTGCCATGCTATTACTGAGGCAACCCTGTCCAAACAGGGTTTGGACAGGGTTGCCCTGTCCCCTGTGGCAGTGGGATGGGTTCAGTGAAAACTGATTTTTGGGGGGGCTCTTGTTCTCTGGTGGCTTTCTGTGTCTTTTTCAAGAGTCAGAGCAGAAGTGACTGTGTCCAAACCTCTGTCTCAGAACAGAGGGATAACAGTCTGTTCTTCAGTGAGCTCTCCAGGCCACACTGTCTCCGTTTCCTCTCTGTGATGCTAAAAACTGCAATGTACTGGGTTGTGAGCCTCAGAACAGCACTCCCAGCCCTTGCTTCCAGGTCCAGGCACGTTTCTACCCTTTGTGCTTCTAAAACTGTCAGCCACCCCCAGTTTGCATACACCACCTCCGTAGCTCCAAGCTTCAGTCTGGGGGCTGCCCTAAAGTCCTTTCCCTGCTCCCATCAGTCTGTGAGTCTGTGCCCAGGCCCCAGTGCAGGAGGATCTTGCTTCCCTCCCTCTTCCGTTTATCTTCCAATATCTGCCTGCAGAATCAGGGCTCCCTGCTTCATTCCTCGAGACCAACTGCCTGACATATTCTATTTGTAGAGATCCAGATATATCTTCTTACATCTCAGGCTGATTTTGTGGGTGTTCAAAATGGTCTTGCTAGTAGATATCCAGCTCAGTTGAGGGGACCAATAGATATAGGGTCCCCTAATCCAACATCATCTTTGTGACTCCCATTTCCTACATTTTTGAAATTATTTAACATAGCCCTGGAATGTTTGCTTGACTAAATACCTAGAGCCAATAATACATAATCTTTGGTAGAGAAGATGGAATGGTGTACAATGTTTCCTAAAAGCATCACATTGATGATTAATAAAGTGACTTCATGTGGATAAATGAAAAAAACTAAAATTTCATAGTTCTGTTTTTAATATGATAAGAAAAAATATAGATAGATTGTCAAATCAGTAATAGAAGTCTTCCTTTTAGTTTTGTTTAAGATTTATTTATTTTAGAGAAAGGGAGAGAGAAATACAGAGATAGGGACAGGCAGAGAGACAGAGAAAGGGAGACATGGGGGGAGGGGCAGAGGGAGGAAAGAGAATCCCAAGCATGGAGACTGACACAGGATGGGAAGAAGGACTCGATCCTATAACCCTGAAATCATGACCTGGGCTAAAATCAAAAGTCAGATGCCTAATGTACTGAGCCATGCAGGTGCCTTGACTTTTCTACATTTTAATGGACAGTGCTAAGGAGGCAAAGCCAAATAATTGCTGACACTTATGAACAAAGCCATTCTTAACTCTGATGAGAAACTTCTCAAATTTTCACAATGGCTGCCAATCTTTAGCCCTGTGATGCGGATCTCAACCAGAGAAAATGCTTAACAAAATATTTTCATGTATCCTATTAAGTAATAACCATTATTATGAAAATCTAAAACTAATTATTAGCTGAGATACAGAAATGTACCATATCATTGAAAAAAAATAAATTATGGTCCTCTAAGAATGAATCACATAGACAGTGGGCAGCAAATAAAAAGATAAGAAATAATGCATAGAATAGTTTTATGTCAAATTCTTTTGAAATAAACCACTGCAAAAGGTTATGGCTTCATCATTCAATGAAAAATCCTGTCTTTTTAATGTCACAATAAATAAAAAAATCTTTATTCTGATTCATACACTTCATATAAATGAAATATATCAGTTGATGCAATATATATCAAACAAAACAAAAACAAATTGGCTGGTCCTGAATATAGAATTTTATAACTTAGTGACATCAACTGTCAGTTCACTCAAGAGTATTTACTGAGCATTCACTGCAGAGAACACTGCTCCAGGAGTTATTCTGCATTTCATTCCCCAGGCCTACAAATATATTTTTTACATTAATAAATAGACTATTTTCATTTGAAATTTATGTTTGGAAGAGAGTATTGCAGAAGCAGCATATAAACTTCAACCAAGGTAAGTGTGTTACCAAAATTTATGGAAGAGGAGTATGACATCATCATTATGTATGACAAAACTGTAACAGAGTATAATACCTTGATGAAGCTAGTCTGTCTTCTCAGATACACTGATGATGAAAATGATAGATGTCCAAAATACCACATAAAGATTTAAGCAATGGTATTGCATAACAAATCAAGAGTAGAATAGTAATCCTAGGGGTTTTCTCTTTTGCACACCAAATGGAAACATAAGCTACTCTTGCAAAGCTGTTTTACAGTATCTCTTAGGAAATATACCATTTTGACACTCACTTTTTATTCTCCTTTTAAAGATTCAAGATAAGAAATTTCAAATGCTTCTATGCAATTATATTTACAACACTATTAATCTCTGTGAGTTTACTATTTTAAAATTGAAAGCTGAAAGCAACCAACACAATTTATATACCCAAGCCACTTAGACTATCCATGTGATTATGGTACAAGAGGAAGGTCTTATATAGGTAATTAGGAAAAAAAAAAAAAAAAAGAAAACGAACACATAAAGTACTTGATTGACCCCCCAAAACATTTATTTATTTATTTGTTTATTTATTTATTTTAAAGATTTTACTTATTTATTTGACAGACAGAGATCACAAGTAGGCAGAGCCAGACAGAAAGTGAGAGGAGGAAGCAGGCTCCTCGCTGAGCAGAGAGCCCGATGCGGGGCTCCATCCCAGGACCCTGGGATCATGACCTGAGCTGAAGGCACAAGCTTTAACCCACTGAGCCACCCAGGCGCACTGACCCCCCCAAAACATTTATTGTATTTATTAAATTAGCTAAATAAAAATCAACTTACATTTTATTATATAATATGCAGATAATTTATAATGCACTGAGAGTTCTAAGAAACCTGTAAAATAGAGATAGGTTGTCCATTGTTAAAAATCAAGCCAGGGCTGTATTTATGAAAATATTTATATAGTCACAGGTGAAGGAAGGGAAATATGTACGATAAATGTATGTGTTCTCTGTAAATCAAGGATGTGCCATAAAAAGAAAACCGGCAATGCCATTATTGAGAACAGTTTGGAATACTATTAGATTAAATCTAAAGAATACAAAATAGGTACCAGATGAAGATCAGAGAAGCTTTTTTTTTTTCTTTATTTTTTTTAAGGATTTTATTTATTTATTATTAGACAGAGATCACAAGTAGGCAGAGAGGCAGGCAGAGAGAGAGGAGGAAGCAGGCTCCCTGCTGAGCAGAGAGCCCGCTGCGGGGCTTGATCCCAGGACCCTGGGATTATGACCTGAGCCGAAGGCAGAGGCTTTAACCCACTGAGCCACCCAGGCGCCCCAGATCAGAGAAGCTTTAATCATGGTGACTACTAGGTCTCAGAACGGTGATGAAAAATCATGAATACACATTTATATATATTCATATTTATTCACAGTAGTAAGAATGATGCCTCATCTTTATTGAATGCTCATGGTGAGCCAGCCACTTGAATTCACAGTCCAGGTGTCCTTCAACTTTCACTAAACCATTTACGAATTTTTCCTTCTCCATTTCACTGTAGTAGAAACTGGAACTCTGGGAGGTCACACATCTAGAAACAAGCTCACAGTGATAGAAATCTGGGTCTGTCTGACCTCAAAGTCACCCAGCGACGGGTCCCACATCAATCTCAGCTGCTAAGAATTCTAGATACGTCGCTGCCTCTCACAAGTCAGCAGCTTTCTGGAGAAAGTAACACTTCCTAAAACTTTAACATGGAATCAATTACTACAAAATGAACATAAAAATATTATCCATAATTACAGAATAAGTGTAAAATAAAATCTCTAGTAAGAAAATCATACTGACAGGGGCACCTAGGTGGTGGAGTCGGTTAAGCTTCCAACTCTTGGTTTTGGCTCAGGTCATGATCCCAGGGTCCTGGGATTGAGCCCTGCATTGGGCTCTGCACTTAGTGGGGAGTCTGCCTTAGATATTCTCTCTCTCTCCCTCTCCTTCTGCCCCTCCTGGTTTTGCTGTCTTTTTCTCTCTCTAAAATAAATAAAATCTTAAAAAGAAGAAAAAGAAAGAAAGAAACTTGTCCTGACCGAATACTGTAGAAAACAGGTAGACAAGGCAAAGCCCTCTCTAGTGGCTATTTCTCAGGGAGACAAGTCAGGTGCACAAATGACTTCTGGACATAGAAAGACCACAAGGGTACAGCAAGACTGGCAGGGGCTCTCAGAGGGAGGGAGTGGAAGAGAAGGAATTAAGAACCCGAGCTGGACCTGTAGGGACTGAGCTGAGAAGAGGTTGGGAAATGAGGTCTTGGTGACAGAACACCTGAATTTGTCACTTATCTTTTGATTACCTTCTGTTGAGATGGAAACATTCTTACAATGGTTTCTGAAAATCATGTCCTAGATGGGGAACAAAACAAGCTGAAATGAGCACTGGGAGCTTAAAGTGTGGGTATTACATTAAGTGCTCTTCTCACACACACACAAAATAATGCAAGGGGCACCTGGGTGGCTTAGTCGGTCAAGCGTCTGCCTATGGCTCAGGTCATGATCCCAGGGTCCTGGGATTGAGTCCTGCATTGGGCTCCCTTCTCAGTGGGGAGTCTGCTTCTCCCTTTCCCTCGGCAGTTCCTCCTCTTTGTGTTCTCTCTCTCTCTCTCAAATAATAAAGCCTTTAAAAAATAATATAAAAGGTAAATACCCAGTAGTGCAATTGCTGGGTCATAGGGCAGTTCTACTTTCAACATTTTGAGGAACCTCCATGCTGTTTTCCAGAGTGGCTGCACCAGCATGCATTCCCACCATCAGTGAAGGAGGGCTCCCCTTTCTCCGCATCCTCGCCAGCATCTGTCATTTCCGGACTTATTGATTTTAAAGATACAAACGTAGTGATCCAAAGGGGCATGTGCACCCGAATGTTTATAGCAGCAATGTCCACAATAGCCAAACTATGTTAAGAACCTAGATGTCCATCAACAGATGAATGGATCAAGAAGATGTGGTATATATACACAATGGAATACTATGCAGCCATCAAAAGAAATGAAATCTTGCCATTTGCAACAACATGGATGGAACTAGAGCGTATCATGCTTAGCGAAAAAAGTCAAGCAGAGAAAGACAACTATCATATGATCTCCCTGATATGAGGAAGTGGTGATGCAACATGGGGGCTTAAGTGGGTAGGAGAAGAATAAATGAAACAAGATTGGATTGGGAGGGAGACAAACCATAAGTGACTCTTAATCTCACAAAACAAACTGAGGGTTGCTGGGGGGAGGGGGTTTGGGAGAAGGGGGTGGGATTATGGACATTGGGGAGGGTATGTGCTTTGGTGAGTGCTTTGAAGTGTGTAAACCTGGTGATTCACAGACCTGTATCCCTGGGGATAAAAATATATGTTTATAAAAAATAAAAAATTTTTAAAAATAATATAAAAGGAGGGCAGGAGAAAAGTTCTGGAAGAGACAAATATGTTTATGGCATTGTCTGTGGATGGTCTCACAGATAATGTATGTATCTCCCGACTCAGTAAGTTACATATATTAAAAGTGTGTGTCTTTCTGTATGGCAATCATAGCTCAGTGAAATGTTTAAAAAATACTAGCTGAGGATTCTAGATAAAAAATTAATTTAAGTAAATCAACTATGAATCACAGAAATGATTTGCAACAGAAAAGGAAGGCAAAACTGTTCTCAGTTCTAAGCTACTTTCTGGGCAGGCAAATTTGGAGCCAATCCCTTTTGGGCTGTGGACTTTCAACAGGTTAATCTAAAGAGCACTGCCCTAAATCCACAGACTCAGATTAAGCTTGTGGGACATGACTACAAAGCCTGCATTGGGTTGGACATTTCTCTCTACCTTGAGAATTTATGAGCTCTACCCTTGGGCTGGGCTAGGTTACATCAAATACTATTAGATTCTAAGAATGGGAAAGTAGGTCGAAGTTCTTGTTAAAGACAGTGGCTTTTGTAAAGGAATTCAAGTAGGAGCCAGTAAGAAACAGTCAGAAAATTAGCCTTGTCCCAGGTTAAATGGAACACAGATTTTTTTTCTTAAGGCAGAGAGTACATTTCATAAAGTGTCTTTAAATTAAATACTTTAAAAAAAACCCTTAAAAATCAAGCTAATAAGCTTAATTTTCTTTCTTTATTAAAATAAAAAGCTTACTCATTTAACCTTTATAACAACCATATAAAGTAGGTTTTCTTATTATCCTTATTTTACTGAAGATAATAATGAAGCCCAGAGAGGCTAAGTAATTTAAGGTCACATTGCTGGAACATGGTAGAGCCAAGATTCTAATCAAGGAAGTTTACTGGGACTTTTCTCCTGTGATTTTTTTAAAAGAAAGTAAAAAAAGGGGGGGAGGCGAGAATGAAGAATGGGTATCTTAAACCCAGACTGAGTTGTTAAACAGATTACATTTCAAAAATGTGATGATTGGCAAACATCAATTTAAAATCTATTTTTGTATTTTATTTCTCTATATAGAGAGTAAACTCCAAGGTAATAGGGATCCCAGAACAGAAGGTAAAGTGTTAACAATTCCCTGAAATATATAAGCTCAGCTGGAAATACTACCTTGATGTGTTGAATAATATAGCTGACATTCTTAATGGGATGTAAGTATTAGGGGAGACAAACACATATTAGGCTTTATTTTTAACCAAACAGAAAAACCATCTTCCTTCATCCTCTCATATCAGCAAAACTTTCTCACACCATTGTGTAGTGATGTAGGCTACTCATTTTATTGACTTAAAATTTCACTAGTGAAAAATCAGGCTTACTTCAAGGAGAAAATGTATTTCCCTCAAGCCCAGAAGTAAAACTGACATGTCAGTCTTGTTTTTATGCAGCATTTTGAAGTCCATGGATTTTTTTAAAACTGTTTTAACAACTGAACCTTTTATTTCCCATGGGGGGCAAGGGTAAAATACACGGCTGTTTTGTTTTACAGAACACTTTTGAGAGATTAAGGACAACAGGGGGGCCAGTCTGGTGAGGGGGCAAGTCCAGAGACTTGGATTCCAATGAGACTCTGTCCTGATGGTGATGGAAATGGCCTCAGGTCTCTGAATCTTAGTTTCTCAACCACACTACTTTTCTCACGGGATCACAGGAAAGATTAAGTAAGATAACATGAAAGTAGCTTTCAGAGGATCTTCTGAAAAGCAGGCTCTTTTTTGTTGTTGTTGTTGTTTTGGAATTGTATCTGTTTATTTGAGAGAGAAAGCAAGAGAGAGACAGCATGAGTGGGGTGAGGGGCAGACTCCCCGCTGAGCAGAGAGCCTGATTTGGGGCTGGATGCCAGGGCCCCTGGGATCATGACCTGAGCTGAAGGCAGACACTCACCCGACTGAGCCACTCACGTGGCCCTAAAATGTAGGCTCTTAATGAGCAGACAGCTACTATTTTAGAAGAAACTACCTTTATTTAAACATGTGATTTGAAGTCAGAATCAGAACTATTACTCCTGGTTGTATAAATTGCTAAATTTTGATCATGGGTTATTCAAAACTCATCCAAAATACATTTTACCCTGTTATAAAACGCAGATAATTTATTCTGTGCCTGCCTAAAAAAAAATTGCTGGAGCATCAAATCAGACACTGCATGTTGAATAGAAAAGTAGTATCTATGTAGTAGAGCAAATTCCAAATAGCGTTCATAAAAACTTTTTAAAATTCAAGAATTAGAGTAAGAAAAAAGAATTAGAGTATGAAAAATTTTTAGCAATTAAGTTTTCTGTCTATTAATCAATGATGATACGTTTCACAGCCCAACTTATTACCCTGTGCTTAATTAGAATTATATGGCTACTACACGACCTCTAATTTCTGACTCTTGAATTTTACAATTTTTGATATCCTCCTGCAAAAACTGCTGATGCAGGCTCTAAGTCAGAACTCAAAAAAGTGAAGTCACTGCTCGTGCGTAGTTCAGGCAATGCCCTTTAAGAATAAACTCTTTCTGTATGTCCCAGATGCTACTTACTTCTGCTAGTCTCAACTCCCAGCACATCCCACCTTGTCCTATAATTTATAATGAGTACCTTGAGGCATTATGCCTCCATTCAAGTGCTTTTCCCTCTGCCTAGAAGACCTCCCTTTCTCTGACCTTGGGAGAGGGCACTTCACATCATGTAGTGAGAAGGCCTATTTGCATGCCTTCTTTCTTTTAGATATGTTCTTGAGCAGGGAAGACCTTGCATATCGTGGCACTTTCATTGTAGCAAACAATGGTT
The DNA here is from genome assembly GCF_964662115.1 of Mustela nivalis. Classification (NCBI taxonomy): domain Eukaryota; kingdom Metazoa; phylum Chordata; class Mammalia; order Carnivora; family Mustelidae; genus Mustela; species Mustela nivalis. The sequence continues at coordinate 40,016,524 of NC_139022.1, read as the reverse complement.
GACCCACAACAGACACTGAATGTGTTACATGGGGTCACATTCAAAGAGTCAAGACAATCTCTGAAACTTCCAATGAATCCCTAGCATACCTGGGACCTCCTGGGTCAAATGTCTGCATATATTATGCATATATGATACCAAGTGCTGTGTCAGTGTGTCTGAGAACCTGGCTGGATGTTGGCACCTGGTGGAGAGCCTAGAGGGAGGGTGCCCAGCATGTAGGAGGCGGTTTCCATTCAAACAACAAACAACAGAATTCCAAAGCATCTACCAACATCCAGGGCTTTCTTCGTGCCTGGCAACTAATCTTCGCTTTGGCAGAACAACAGGACCAAATATCATGAGATTTACCAACAGTTGTAATGCCATTCTTGACACAATTATTACATTCTGGACCCCGCTGTTTTATTTTCAGATCTGTTTCCAGTCAAAGTCCACAAAGAAAATTCCCTGTTTCTCAGTACAAATGCTCACCACAATGTAGATATTAAAGAGACAAAATAAAGTCTCCCCTTGCGAGTTGCCCTCACCCTTGCTATTTTAATAAAATACCTCCAGGAGACAAATGTGACTCATTGCTTCCTACCTGGTTTGCCAGGCTCTGGGAATTTTTAGAACCCTCAGATGGAATGGCAGATTGCATTTTTTGCAATGGCCGATACACACACACACACACACACACACACACACACACACACCCCTTCCCACACTTTCTATTGAAATGTGTTGGCAATCTTCCAGTGAAATGAGGTGAGGTCTACGTTCCCTCCTCCTAAAATCTGGGTGGACCTTTACACCTGCCTCAATCAATAATATGCAGAAGAAACAGGGCTGTGTCACTTCTGAGGCTAGATAAGAAAAAGCAAATGACCTCAGACTGGCTCACCTTCTATCTTGAGACACACGCTCCTGGAACCCAGCCACTATGTTGTGAGGAATCCCAGGCTACACGAAGAGGCCCCACATGGGCCTGCAAGCCAGGAGCCATAGCAAGGCCCACCACCAGCTCTGTGAGTGAATGAGAAGATACGCCCACCCTCTAGTATTTGTGTCTTCTAGCTGATATCCCCTGAGACCATGACAGATAATAGATGATCACTGCTATTTGAAGCCACCAAGTTTTGGAATGATTTCTTATGCAGTAATGAATAATCAAAATAGACTTGGCAGGCTTTGGAATATCAATTTGCAACTAGATTTAAGGCAGTCTGAGATCTCACACTCTTTGGGCAATTTTTTTTTTTTTTTTTTTTTTTATTGCAAGACAATCTGCAAATAACCATTCTGAATTTCCTATTTCTGTAGCAAAATTTATACTATTATGGAAGAAATAAGAAAATAATTCTGAAAATATGGAATCCCTTCACTGATAAAAAATTACAGATTATTTTTAAAGCCCTCCATAATCTTTCCCTATGTTTTTAAATATATTTCTCCGAAAAGGTATGAAGAGCATACTTTTGTTATTATTGTTGGGTTTTTTAAATTTGAGAAAGAAAGTCCATGAGTGAGGGGTGGGAAGAGAAGTAGAGAGAGAGGCAAGAGAGAGAATCTCAAGCAGACTCTGTGCTGAGCGGAGAGCCCAACACAGGGCTCGATCCAAGGACCCTGAGATCATGACCTGAGCTGAACCCAAGAGTCAGACACCTAACCGACTGAACCAACCAAGTGCCCCTGTTATTGTTGCTTTAATACTTCTTTCTTTTTGTTTTAAATGAAATGTAAATTCTCTTTGGCCCCAAATGCACAACACTGTGAACCCAAGACACCTCTATCCCATATTGTCTTACAATGAGGTCCTGATGGAGTTCTCTGAATTTAAGTTTATCTCTATAACCCCTTGAATCCATTGAAATTACATGACTCATACAAATACTTCTCTGAAATCTACTTTTGTCTACTCAGTTTTCATTCTTAGAAGTCCCTCCGGCCTGTCATTAGACCCAGGGCTCACTTTAAGTCCTTCTTGGACCAGTTACCCACCCATACGCATGTCCAAAGATATTCTACCGGCCTTCACAGAATACCCCACTTGGAAGATCTCCCTCTAAACTGCCAACTAACTAATCTATTCCTCAAGTCGACGTAAGTCTATCTCCCCTGTGCACCTTTATTTACCTTTTCATATATGCTTCAGTTTTCCCATCCAGAAAACGAGACTAAAAGTGGTCTCTAGCTCCTGACATTGCTAAGAATTGATTAAAAATAAAGGCACTCAGTGGGCCCAGGTACACACATAATTATCATGATACTTACATCTTCTCTTAATGTTATTCAAGATATTTTGAGCAGGTTCTTTGTCTCCGACCAGCCTTGTGTGAGGCCAATGACATAACATTCATTGTATGTGTTGATCTGTAGTTGGAGAAGGTCAGCCTATTAAACCTTTAATTTACTTACTGACATTAATCATATTCAAACTCAAGGGCTGCCTACAATTTAAAACACAGACATAAAAGTAGAAAAATAATTGTCTTCTAATATTTCAAGTAGGATTTATTAATTTTGACAAAATGCATGCAAATTCAGGAAGCCAAGCTATGACCAGAACCTCATCTACTAAAACGTAATTTCAGTGAACAATCTCTTTCCCAAGAAAGTTGAAGCCCTATCTCTTAGTTTAAAGAGGTATAAGGCACTCCCCACCCCCCAACCTCTCCAAATAAAGCTTTGGCAATCTCTCAGGACTCAGAAGGATTGATGTCAATGAATGATTCTGACAACCAGCTCTAGCTTGGGATTTAAAGTAATAAATATTATGAATGGAAGCCTACGCCTGAAGGTAATAAAGGATGACTTAAAAAAAAAATTGTTGAACGGTGATGCCTGGGTGGTCCAGTTGGTTAAGCGTCTGCCTTTGGCTCAGGTCATGATTCCACAGTCCTGGGATCAAGCCCTGCATCAAGGCTTCCTGTTCAGAGGGAGACTGCTTCTCTTTCTCCCTCTGCCTACCACCTCCCATGCTCGTGCTCTCTTTCTGTCAAATAAATAAATAAAATCTTAAAAAAAAAAAAAGGTTGATGAACACAGTGCTTGCTATGTTGAAAAAGTAAATCTTCATTTAAATATTTCTGGTCTGTATTGTTAAAAGGCTTTCTTAGGAAGGTTAAGGAAGAATTTAAAAAACAAAACACAGGGGTGCCTGGGTGGTTCAGTAGGTTAAAGCTCTGCCTCTGGCTCAGGTCATGATCTCAAGGTCCTGGGATTGAGCTCCCGCATCAGGCTCTCTGCTCAGTGGGGAGCCTGTCTCCCCCCACTCTCTGCCTGCCTCTCTGCCTGCTTGTGATCTTCCTCTCTCTCTGTCAATAAATAAATAAAGACCTTAAAAAAAAATCAATGCTATACCCCACAGTGGCAATAATTAATAATACTGCATTGCATATTTAAAAGTCACCAAGAGAGGAGATCTTAAAAGTTCTCATCACAAGAAAAATATTCTGCAACTCTATATGGTGATGGATGTTAATAAGACTTATTGTGGTGATCAGTTAGCAATATATAAAAACATGGAATCATTATGGTGAATGCCTGAAGCTCATATAATATTGTATATCAATTATACTTAAATTAAAAAATGATAAATAATTTATTGCAAGGAAAGTTACAATGTCAGGCTGAAAAAGGCTTACTATAATACACCATCTTTAAAATAAATATTCTGTCACGAATGAACTATTTAAAAAGTTTCCTACAAAATGGATATTCAGAGGTAAGTGATTAATCCTAAATTGGGAAAAAGGTCTATGAATACTGATGTTCACACTTGTATTATGTATCACAGTGAACAACTGAATGTCCCCAGATGGAAATACAGTTAATTAAATTATGGCTCATTTTCTTAATGTGGTATTATACAACATTAAATTGTTTACAAAGATTTATAGCACCTCAGAAAATACTGAAAGCATAATGTTTAGTAAGAAAATAAAATAACTAAAGCCCATACATCACAGCACCATGAGGAAACAAATGGACACTCAGCATAAAACATTGGTTGGCAGTGTAAGAGGTTCCTTGGGTGTGGGCGTCTAGCTGACTTTTTGCTTTTACATTTTCTGTTATTTTACCAGATATTTTATAATGGAAGACATATCTTCTATAATGAAATATTTTACAATTAATTCTCTCATTCTCTTCTTATCCTGTCTTCCCCCCTTCCCCTTATTCTTCTCTTTTCAATTACAGATCAGCCTACCAATGGAGAGTTTGTCCCCATGGTCACCTGAGTGGCTCAGTCCGTTCGGGTCAGGTCATGAGCTCAGGGTTGTCAGATTGGGCCCCATGTGGGGCTCTGTGCTCTGTGCTGTGGGGAATCTTCTTGAGATTCTCTCTTTCCCTCTGCCTCTGCCCAACCCCCACACAACGTAATAAATAACTAAATCTTTAAAAAATAAAAAAGAGTCTGGTCTCCAGATTCCCAAAGAACTGGGTTTAAGTTATGTCCCAGGCACTTTCCAATAGTGGGAACTTCTCTGAGTTAGTAACTCCTTAAGTTTCTCCATTTATAAGGAATTAGTATAATAATAGCATCTCCATCTCTGAGTTCTGGAAAATAAAATAAGAAGAATAGAAGTACAGCTCTCAGCATTGTGCCTGCCACATGGTCATCGGTCAATAACCGAGAAATGATACTTTGCACTTTACGGCTCACCTTTCCCCCTTCTGTGTCTTTCTTTGCCTCATGTAAGGGAAGTTCAGTATTGTTAAGAGAGGCAGAAGGCACAGCAAACATTACCTAACCAAAGCAAACATCTGTGTGTTCTTTAATGTTGCACTGATTGTGCAAGATTTGCAAAAATCCCAGGAAGCAATGATCATGACATGGTGTTTCCCGAAAATATCAGGAGGATGTCAGTGTTTCAAAAAAGAAGAAACCCACACAAATAAAAATTAGCTTGAATTGGTGTTATTTCTTTGCTCCTATTGTATTTCACCAAAACTGAACTCATGTGCTAATCAAGTTACTGTCCATGGGGAGGATGGATGGGGCTAAAGTCATCCTCTAGTGCTTAATAAAACAGTGTCTCTCAAGCTTCTACATTTTTTAGAGTTTACAGCCTTTTACCTTCTCCATATACGAACACTGCAGGGCTTTAAACAGGATATTTGAGATGAAAATATAAAAATGTTCTGGTTTGGATTTCTTTCTTAAAATTTTAAAGTACATTCTTGGGACACATATTACTTTTGTCCATACACGTTGCTATATATAGTTATACATGAATCATATCAGTGTGACCCCACAATGATATGCAATTACCCATTCTGAACCATTTCCTGGAATTCACCCATGCTTAAATTTTTTTAAAAAAATATTATGTCAGTATGCAAAAACCAAATCTTTTGAAAAATACTTTCTGGGGCTGCCTGGATGGCTCAGTCAGTTAAGTGTCTTCCTTCAGCTCAGGTCATGATCCCAGGGTCCTGGGATTGAGCCCCACAAGAGGCTCCCTGCTCAGCGGGAAGTCTGCTTCTCCCTCTCCTTCTGTTACTCTCTCTCTCTCTCTCTCTCTCTCTATGTCAAATATATAAATGAAAGCTTAAAAAAAAAGGTTGCTGTATTAGTCAACAGAACAAATGGATGCATAGAAAGAAATCAAGAGACAGATTGTAAGGGGTTAGTTTAGGAGGTGAATGAAGCCAGTTAAGTCCCAAGATCTTGTGGTCAGCAAGTTAGTGATCCAGGAAATCCAACAAGGTTGTTCCATTCCCAGTCCAAAGGCCTGAGAACCTGCAATGGCATAGGCTCCAATTCAAAAGCTGTAAGACTCAAGACCCAAGAAAAGCCAATATTTCAGTTCAAGTTTGAAGATGGGAAAAAAACAAACAAACAAACAAACAAAGCAATCAATATCCACTCATAGTCCCTGTTTTTTAAAAATTTAGTGAGAAGTTTCTGATTTTTCCAGGTAAAAATACAAGAACAAAATAGTAGCATGATTAAAGAATTATAGCTCAATTTAGGATAGTAATTGCCCAAGGGTCATAGAAATGGGTGGGCATCTTCTTACTATCAGAAGTGATATTTTTCATTAAAAAAAAATGTTAAGCTTTTTGTCTTGGAAGAGTCAATCTCAAGCAATTTATTAGTTTCAAATATTTTCCCCAGCATTTATTTTTTTTAATCTTTAGGAATACATTTAGTTGTTGTGTATCATACATACAGAAGACCTGTCGCAGCTTTTGGAATTCACAGAGAACACACTTAATGACATCAGCAGACACCTGAAGAAACACTATGAACAGCACGCCAGAAGAGAACCTTACCCCTCTCTCACTTACTAGCTCTCCAAAAAAATAATCATTCTTCTTCTTTTTTTAAAGATTTTACTTATTATTTGTCAGAGAGCGTGAGCGAGCATTTGCATAAGCAAGGGGAGAGGAAGAAGCGGGCTCCCCACTCAGTAAGGAGCCTGATACAGGACTTGATCCCAGGACCCTGGGATGACGACCTGAGCCAAAGGCAGATGCTTTACCGACTGAGCCACCCAGGCATCCCTATTCTTTCTAATTCCACAGATCCATTTTACCTCTTTTCAATTTTTTATAACTGAATCATCTTTCATGTCAGGCTTATTCTGTTCAACACAGGGAGTGGAATGTTATGAATTCATAAGATCAATCCATACTTTTGCATAAACTTTATTCTTTCTGCTATGTAGTATTTCATCATATGAATATATTACATATGAATATATTACACTTGTCCATTTTATTACTGATGCGTGAGAGGGTTACTGCCACTTTGAGGCTATTTTAAATACTCCTGCTATAACATTATTTTACATGTCTTTCAGTAAATATATGAACTGGTTCATTTTGTTATATCCCTAGAAATATAATTTCTCTATTTTAGTGTATATATTATGTTCTGCTTTAGTAGGCTCCAGGCACGGTTTTCGGACCAGCCATAACAATTTATTCTTCTACCAATAACATATGAGAGTTCCAGTACTTTCATATGCTCACCAGCATCCCATATTGTCTGTTTTCTTTTTTCATTTTCATCATTGTGCTGCATGTTTAGAAATATCGCAAAGTGGGTTTAATTTGCACTTCTCTCTGACTAATGAAACTGAGTAGTTTTTCATATGTATTTTGGTCTTTTTTTTTCTTTATTTTTTAAAAGATTGTATTTATTCATTTGAGAGAGAGAGAGAGAGAGAGAGAAAGGGAGAGAAAGCAAGCACAAGCAGGGAGGGAGTGGCAGAAGTACTGGGAGAAACAAACTTTCTGCTGAACAAGGAAGATGTGGGGCTCCATCCCAGCACCCTGGGATCATGACCTGAGCCAAGGCAGATATATCCACACTTAACCGACTGAGCCACCCGGGAGACCCATTTTTTTTTTTTTTTTGGATAAATTCTTGTTAAATGGACATTCACATCAGTTGTGCTCGCCCCCTCCAGTGTTGTCTTTTTTATACCTACTGATTTGCTGAAACTAGCTGTATATTCTGGAAATAAGTCCTCAAATACACCCATTACATTTCTCCTCTTTGTCTGTGCTTTTTCCTTTCCCTCTCTTGTGACTTTTTAAAGTAAACAGCAGGTCAATTTCATTTAGCCCGCTTGGTTGATATTCTTCTATTACAGCTATAACTTTCTGTATCTCTAAAAATTCTTCACTTACTACAAAGGTATGAAGACATTCTATTTTTTTTCTTGAAAGTTAGAGTTTTATCTTTCATTTTTAGAGCTAGAATGATGCCAACATTGATTATTTTAATCATAGGAAGTTTCAAAATTAATTTATTATGTCTCATCTATATATTCAATTGGCATGGCATTACTTATTAGAAAACAAACAAACAATGCATCCATTCCCTACAGCTGCAAACATTTGAGTACTAAATTTAGCTTTGTTAATGCACAAGCACAAAGTAGCAAGTATTATGGATAATTCTGGGAACAAGTTATTACCTACAAACTAACAATTACTGCTTATAATCTCACCACATTCCTAATTCTGTGATTTTACTTGCTTCTCAGAGAATAAGGAGTTTGAGATCTTTTACTCACAGCATCAATACTGTATACAATAGTAACTGGAATATTGTAGGTGTTCGATAAATATTTCTTGAGTGAAGTGGTTTCACATTTTCCTAACTGTACTGGATTTTTCATTTATTAAAAAAAACAGTGAAATATTGGTTTTCATTATATATATCCAAATTCAAAATAGTTAATGAATATCACTGTATTTTAACCTGAAAAGATACAGTTCATGAAAGAAGTACACTAAATTCCAAATCTGGGAATTGATAAAACTAACAAGTTTCCTTTGCCACAACAACTTCAACAGTTAAGACTGGTTCCATAAAAGAAATGACTATTCAGGGAATTTAAGGATTTCTATTTGAAAGCATCAACTTTTTGCCCTGGAATTGTGTTTCAAGGCATACCTAGTTTCACTACGCTTCACTTTACCACACTTTGCAGATCTTGTGTTTTTCACATATTGAAGGTTTGGGGAAACCCTGTGGGCAGCAAGTGCCATTTTTCCAACAGTGCTTACTCTGTGCCTCTGGGTCCCATGTTGGTAATACTAAAAATATTTAGAATGTTTTAATTATTATTATATTTGTTATGGTGATCTGTGATCAGTGATTATGACTTGCTAAAAGCTCAGATGGTGGTTAGCATTTTTTAGCACTCAATTATCTTTTAATTAAGGTATCCACATTGTATATTTAGACATAATGCCACTGAACACTTAACAGATACAGTATTATCAGATTATAGATACTTAATAGATACAATGCAAGTGTAACTATTATATGCACTGGGAAACCGAAAAATTCATTTGACTTGCTTCACTGGGATGGCCGGCAATATCTCTAAGGTATACCCTACTTTACTTTCTTTTTTACATTTCAGTCTCTTAGCTAAACTTTTTTTTTTTTAAAGCTTAGATTCTTTTTTTTTTTTTTTTAAAGATTTTATTTATTTATTTGACAGAGAGAGATCACAAGTAGGCAGAGAGGCAGGCAGAGAGAGAGAGGAGGAAGCAGGCTCCCTGCTGAGCAGAGAGCCCGATGCGGGACTCGATCCCAGGACCCTGAGATCATGACCTGAGCCGAAGGCAGCAGCTTAACTCACTGAGCCATCCAGGCGCCCTCTTAGCTAAACTTTTGACAATGAATCAATCTATAGTGCTTTTACACACAGAAAAGAATGTTATTTTTCAAAAGGTCTAATTTATATCAAAACTATTAGTTTTCCGTGAGAAGAGTTCCTATCACCGTTCTAAAACAGAAAACTGAATTTGAGAAACAAAAACAAAAATTTGAGAAACAAAAGAATTTGAGAAACAAAACAGAGGATCATAGGGGAAGAGAGGAAAAAAAGAAACAAGGAGAAATGAGAGAGGGAGACAAACCAAAAGAGACAAACTGGAAACAAACTGAGGTTGCTGCAGTGGAGTGGGAGGGATAGGCTGGATGATGGACACTGGAGAGGGTATGTGTTATGGTGAGCGTTGTGTTTTGCGTAAGACTGATGAATCACAGGCCTGTACCCCTGAAACAAATAATACATATATGTTCATTTAAAAAAAAAAAAAGATGACAGGTTGAATATTTATTGGGGGGCAAAAGCTAGGACACCAAGTCTATCTACCCGTTGTGACTTACAAGGCTAGAATAGTAAAACAAAACAAAACTAGAATAATAAAAACAGTAGAAAAAGTAGAATAATAAAACAAAAAAAAACTTCTTTTGGGTACAGTTCTTTCATAAATTATCTTAATTTTGTGTGAATGTACAGCCACTTGGCCAGAAAACTAAATATCAGCAAATGTGGTTGAGGCACAACCGCAGTACTAGCGTGTAGACAGAGATGGCGATAGAGAGCATCATAAATTGGATTCCACTGTACAGAATGCTAAGACTTTAGGGGCTTTGGAGAGATTTCAAAACAGAAGGAATTCTGAATTTGGAACATCTCAAGTTGCCTAAATCAAAGTTCATGTCATGTTTTCCTTATGCTCTGGATTACTAAACAACTGTCTAAAATCCAAACAGTTCGTTCTGAATTTTTCAAACTGAACAATCCTACAATATTAATCCCATGTTTATGATTACTTGAAATGGTTTCAGCATACCTTTTGATGTACGAACTTGTTTCACAGAATTTGTAAATTGGTAGATAGTGAGTATCAATAGCCTTAGATTCCTAATTGTACTTCCCTGGGTGAAATAATTTCAAAATGAAAAGAAATTGAGGGGCACCTGGGTGGGCCAGTGGGTTAAGCCTCTGCCTTCAGCTCAGGTCATGATCCCAGGGTCCTGAGATTGAGCCCCGCATCGGGCTCTCTGCTCAGCAGGGAGCCTGCTTCCTCCCCTCTCTCTCTGCCTGCCTCTCTGCCTGCTTGTGATCTCTCTCTGTGTCAAATAAATAAATAAAATCGTAAAAAAAAAAAAAAAAGAAAAGAAATTGAATGAAAATTATCTTTTGTGATTTAACAGATAGGAAAGCAAGAACCTAACATTTTGTTAAAAAATAATAGTTTCAGGGACACCTGGGTGGCTCAGTGGGTTAAGCCGCTACCTTCGGCTCAGGTCATGATCTCGGGGTCCTGGGATCGAGTCCCGCATTGGGCTCTCCACTCAGCGGGGAGCCTGCTCCTTGCTTCCCTCTCTCTCTCTGCCTGCCTCTCTATCTACTTGTGATCTCTCTCTGTCAAATAAATAAATAAAATCTTTAAAAAAAATAATAGTTTCAGGATTCTCTTGCCATTATTTACCTGTCAATTTAACATAAACATAAATATTGAGGCCCATTATTTTAAATATCATCTATATGCAAATAGCCTCTGCTCAGTCCTTTCTCCTGAACTCCAGAGTCATGGATCTGACAACCTGCTTGATATGTCCATTTGGGTGTCTACCTGGAAATTCAAGTTTACCATGTGCTTTCCACAGTTTTCCCTATTTTGGTAAATGGCAACTCCATCCCTCCAGGTATCTAGATAAAAGGTCATGGTGCCAAACTTGATTCTTCTTTTTCTTTCAAAGGCACATCTAATCCATTAGCCAGCCCTAGAGGCTACACACTTAACATGTTAACTAGAATTTAGCCACTTCTTGCAATCTATACCTCTTGTACAATGGCAGGTTATATATGGTCACAAATTCTTTGAGCATCCACCCACCAAGAGATAAAGTTTAAACCCTGGCATTCTGATGGGCTCTGTGCCAACTCTTAACACATAGAATAGGACATAAGTGATGCTGCTCCACTTTCTAGATGCAGGTCTAGAGACACTGGCAGCTACCACTTTTGGTCTATTAAGATACTTGTTCTTGGAGTTGTAATCCACTAAGTAAGAAGTTAGAATAACATAGAATAACATGCTGGGAAGGCCACGTGGAAAAGTTCTGAAGCTACAGGGAGGGAGAGAGCGATTCACTGATCCCAGCCTTCTTCCTTCTGAGGTATCGAGCATGCATCAGAAGGGATCTTGGATCCCTCAGCGAAGTTGTGGACCAAGTACCTTGACATGACCCTTGCTTGCTCCTCCTGAAGCAGAACTCACCAACTGCAGGCCCTGCTTACATGCTTGACCCACAGAAATGGGACACATTATAAAGTGGTTGTTTTTTATAACCCACTAAGGGTGGGGTAATTTGTTCCAAAGGAATGGATAGCTAGAACAATCATGCTTTCCCAAGGAACCATCGCTCTTCTCTTGAATGACTTCAAAGCCTTTTAACTGATCTCTGACCTTCATGATTCCAAGCTTGGCCTTCGTACTTTTTCTTTACAAAGAAGTCATAGTAACTCTTCTAAAAATACTGTTATCACTCATTTCCTCAAAGCCTATGGATTTCTATCTGTTGGAGGTAATGACTAGACCTTACAATGACATTGATAGCCCTATGTGATCTGAACCTCCTCTGCCGTTCTGACTTGACATCCTATCACGCGTCCCTATACCCGCTGCCCTTCAGCCCCTTTGGCTTCTCTGAAGTTGCTGGGACACACCAAGCATGCTCCCATTGCATTAACTACTGCATTTGCATTTACTCTCCCCTCTGCCCAGAAGAGTTTTCATCCCTTGTCACCCACATGGCCCCCTCTTTTACTTCCATCCATTTGCTGGGTAAATGCCAACTTCTAAGAGAAGACAGTGGTGAGCATCACCTATTAAATAGCATCCCAACATTCAAACTCCAGCAAACTCTATTGCATCTCACTGATTTTTTTCTCCCAAACCATATGACATAGCCATTTATAGTAACTATTTACCTTGTTTGTTTACATTCTGTCTCATTCCTTTGTGAATAATATTTTTTTACACTGGCATTATTCTTCAAAACATCTGATTTTAAAAACCTAGTTGTCCTTAAGTTTCCAAAAAGAGGATCATGTTTATAATCTTTGGGAATCCATTTTTTCACTGAATAATTTCTTACTAAGATTTATCCACATCATTGGATTTTGCTACACATTATTCATTTTGCCTCTGGTATTATTTTGTGAATACACAATAAATTACTCACTTCCTCTTATACCCATTCACATTTAGATGGTTTTCAAAATTGCTTCTGTAATGTTTGCTACTATGAAGATTACTGTACATGTGTCTATGCATGTGTTCAAGAGTTTCCACAGGTAAAATATCTACCAGTATAGGGACTAGCTGGTAGGTTATTTGAATGCCATGCTTTTCCATTGCTCTTTGTACTGGGTCATGTTTCATGTTTTTACTGAAAACCATCTGAGTTTCCTTAGTCCCTATGTTATACATCTGGACCAATATATTTAACTATACAAGACGTCTAGTGGTTGCCTTTTCAGCATCTTTACTTCCTTTTTTCCACCAACAGTACCCTAACTTTCCCTTGATAAACTCACATTTCCATTTTCAGCAGTTATGATGGGTTTGGCAAAGCCAGCCCTAGGAATGAAACTGACTGGCAGAAACCATTCAATACACCACAGTCATGCATTCAAAGACAGCCAGGTAAGCCATTTAGAGACATTTACTGGAGCTTCTGGGAGGAAGACTTTTATTTCTCTTCTATGGAACTGACAACAGACGTGCTCTCATCTCCCGGATGGAAGTTATAAGACTCGTAACCTGGAAATGGAACAAACCCTGGAGACACAGGGTCAAGAAAAAACAAGAGAGGAATCAGGTCCTAGTCACACCTTCAGATCCTCATAAGCCATATCTAAAGTGAATCCTCTACCTGGAATTTTATACTTTCTGATTCAATAACTCCTACCACTTTATTTTTTCTTTAACTGGAGTTTCTGTTACAGGTCTCATGGAAGCCATAATACATCCCTAATTTTAACTCCAATAGTTCTTTTTTTCTTTTTTAAGATTTATTTATTTGTCAGAGAGAGAGAGAGGGAGCACAAGCAAGGGGAGGTGCAGAAGGAGAAGCTGGCTTGATCCCAGGACTCCGGGATCATGACCTGAACCAACTGAGCCACCCTGGTGCCCCTCCAATAGTTCTTTTGCATTAACCTTTCACCCAGCTATTCCTAGACATTTGCTTATTTATTTATTTTGCCCATCACTACCCTGGCATTTATTATTTCCTACATCCCATCTAGTAAATTCCTGCACTTCAGAGCCCAGCTTCATTCCCATCTCTTGCATAAATCCTTTCCTGATCATGCTGGGACTTCACAGGACCCCACAGCACATTTCTGCTTCCCTTTATGGGGTGATGTTCTATTTTCCCAACCTTTTTTAGAGTCTTATGTTCCAACAGATATCTCCTGCTGTGCTGTAGGATGCTTCTTGCCTTGTCCAACTCATAAGCTTGCTGAGTTCAAGGACCACGAGTTGTATGCCATTATCTCATCCAAGACCGTAAATCCTTATTAAATGAACACACCCTGTAAAGCATGTCTGTGCCTTCTCCATTCTCTTGCACTTCCTCAGTTTCGAAGACACAAGATTCTGTGTTGAATGGAAAGCCCCATTTACTGTTAAAACTAAAACAATCAATTTGCCATAACCCTTGCCTACTACATGTCTCTCCCCACTGTGTTACCCTGGAGGCTCTAATACTCTGTGCACCACTCAAGAGTTTTTATGGGTGTGAAATCTGCAAGCTTAGAAGAGAGTACCTTTTTTTAAAAAATAAAGTGCCTTAACGCTCATGGAAGATAAAGAAAACAATTGGTTAAAGTAAGTATTTCATGAGCATATAACAGAAAATCTTAGAACAGCTAGCAAATGTGTATTTATAGTTATTTGTTCATGTATTTATTAATGAGCGGGGAGGGGCAGAGGAAGAGGGAAAGAGAGAACCTTAATTAGGCTCCCTGCGGAGTGCAGAGCTGGACCAGTCTCATGACCCTGAGATCAGGAGCTGAGCCGAAATCAAGAGTCAACAATTAACCCACTGAGAGACCCAGGTGCCCTTAACACATGTTTATAAACATGTATGAATAGAAGGAAAAACAATCTCTAAAAGCAGGATAGGGAAGAGAAGGATGTATGGAATGGGGGTGTCAAAACATGAGTGAAATGAATGAATCTCACTTGACCCAGAGGGAGAAATTAAAAACCAAACCAAACAAACAAACAACTCCATGACTTGACAGAGCATACAGGGCACCTTAGTATCAAAGCTTTGGAGAAGTCGCTGGCGATTCCATTGTTTGTTTGTCAGGAGCCGGTGATGACAGCGTCCCAAAACATTTCACAGTTTTTGTAAAATTTGCTAAATTCATTTCACAAAACTTCTACTCAGATGGTTGTGACAACTTAACCTAGTATATCAAGACAGTTAATGTCTAAAAACTGTGCCAAAAAAGTATCAGAATAGCTTAAAAAAAAAAAAAAAGAAAAAGGTTTGTGGTGTTGTATGATCTATCACTGCTGAAGAACATGTAATTCTCACTTTTATATTACCCAGCTCCCTACAAAAATGAAAAGTGCTATGGCCTATATGCCATGCTGTACAACAATAAATCCACAAATATTGAACAGTATTTCCTATTCTGAACTGGTTCCCTTGATTAGGTGGTAGAGAACATGAGGAGACTGAGGGAGACTATTTGGTCCTTTATGTTCTTTTTTATATAGAACGTTAAAAAGGCATTCTTACCCCCAGATGATTGTATTCTGTTTTCTTTCCAGAAAGATCCTTCCCAAATGTCTCATATCCCTGATCAGAGCCCATGACAGAAACTTCATCTCTTGCCCTCTGGGACTGTCATTCCCCACTAACCGTATGAGTGTGTCACCCCCTAAGGAGTTCTAAAAAGTATATCTTGCCTGGGCTTTGATCCAGAATCTCCCTGAGTGGGACCTGGAGACCTACATTTTTTGGAAAGTCAGCTGATTAGGGTCATGTACAAGCATGCGCAGCCCTTGCCACCCCTGCGCTGCCTGCCTCCAACTGCACTGGTATCTCTGGATTCCCCCGCTCTCCTAAAAGATGACGGATATGCCAACAAGCAGTTACCTCCTCAGGGCACAAAGCCTGTAATCATTTTTCCAGCAGGGAGTGGCGATCCATGTACAACCAAAGAAACAATGCAAGGCCCTGGTAAATTCACTTAAATCAAAGCTTGTGTCAGATCGTGTTAGGAATCTGCCTTGTACCCATATGAAACTCACATGACTGCCGTAATTCTGTAGCCTCCTCCAGAAGACAATGGTAAACCATGGTGGAGAGGGGTGGAAAGGAGAGAGGGTCTGGACAAGATAGGGCCTGGGCCAATGTGACAGATCATTTATCCCACAGACTGTCCTTTAGAAGGCAGTTACGTATCTCAATAACTGTCCACTAGACTCTGTGAACACAGTCTACTCCAGACAAGTGCGATGGCAAGCACAGAGGTAGAAAGATTCACTGAAAAGCAAATGCAAGGTCTAGTCCCTCAGGTAAGAGGCTGTACTACACAGGCTGTCTTAGACTGTTTGCACTGCTATGACAAAACACCACAGCCTGGGAGACTCACACATCAAAAAAACATATATTGCTCACACTTCTGGAGGCTCTGAAGGCGAGCCAACACACCTGCTGGTTTGCAAATGGCCTTCTATCTTCCTATATAGCCTCATGTGGCCGAGAGGAAAAAGAACAGGCTCTCTGGTTTCTTCTTATAAGGGTAATGATCTCATCATGAGGAGCCCATTCTGGTGACCTCATCTAAACCTAACTGCCTCTCAAAGTCCTTACCTCCTAATACCACCGTCTTGGGAGTCAGGGCTTTCACACAGGAATTTGGGAGTACATAAAACATTTGGCCCATTACAGGGCCCTAGGCAAACAGATGAGATCTCAGAAAAAAAGACTGGGTTTGAATTCTGCAGTGTAAGTCTGCAGTACCAATGGGTAGACCCAGGAGTGCCCTTAGAATCCTAAAGGGCACACACAAAGTATCTGGCTTAGGACAAGAGATTTATTCCTCTCCACCAATTTATAAGGTATAAGAGCTAAAAAAGCAGAACACACACTCATCTGATAAGCATGAAGCATGAAACACAAACTGCTGAAAAAGCAGTTGACTTAAAAATTTTGCAGGAGCTGAGTATGCCTTAGGAACAGAAAGAAAAATAACTGATAGAACTCCATGAGACATATAAGAAAATCACTTAAAAAAAAAAAAAAAACCAATTTAAGAGTAATATATCAAAGACCAGAGTGAAGCCTAGGCACAGCAGGATGCTGGCTAAGTTCAGGTAAAATGTGTCTTCCTGACTGTATTCATAGAAACTTGCTTCTAGAATATGCATGGGAAGCAATTCAAAAAACTATTAAGGGCTCCTGCTTCCCAGAAGAAGGAGTGAGAGGCAGGGAGACAGAGAAGAGTCTCACTGCAAAGTGAACACCCTTTTGAAAATTAAACTTTACAGAATGTTTATCTACAAACTATTTAGACTTATACAGTGTTTACCTATAAACTATTTAAAAGTGAATGGACTTAAGAAGACACAGGGAGGAGTATTCTAATTTCTCACATTTTTATTTACACAGAAAGAATCTTATTTTGAAGTTAGTGATCAAAACCCTTCCATCAGCGGGCAGCATACACCTCTGCAAAAGATGTTTTTCTAAAGACTTGTAGGGCCAAGAAATTCTTGACTGTTGGTGAACACAAACACCAGAAAGAAATATGTAATACTCAGTAAGATACAAAAGCCACGTCAATCAAGCTATTGTTTTGGTGACATCCGTTGGAATGGGGAGGGTAGTCACCCGCCCAGTCAACCATGACTTGTTTATACGTTTAACACAGAATGTGCCATGATCCATGTGTGAATGGGCTAAATCAGCCCTGTCAAAATTTAGGGGGTAAAACTATTCAGGATAAATTGCAATGTCAAAATACTGTGAAAGAAATCCATTTGTGATGCCATTGCAAAGTTAATTGCATTTAAAATAAGCCTAATATTCAAAACAATGAAATAGAATGGTACTTTAGAGGTATCTGTTTTTGTTTTTGTTTTTTTTTCTATTTCCTTTCTTTCTTTTCTTTAAATTATTATATTCAGTTAGCCAACATACAGAGGTATCTGGTTTTGACATGTAACTACTAAGGCTTATAATGCATGTGAAAATTAATAACTGTATTTCTTAGCCAGTACTCCTCCATCTCACAGATTCTTAGGTGGCAAGCATTATTTATTTTTATTCTATGTGTAAGGCCAGAAATTTGCTAAGGATCTCACAGGTAGGAAGTGGCAGAGAAAGAAATCACAGTCCGGCTTTATTTCAAACACCTATGATCTTTCCAGATCATGTGGTGATGAATGACATACCCAATCACACATAGCAGAACAAGCTCTTTCTGAAACTACTAGTTTTGAAATGGTTCTCTGTATTTAGGCAAGGCTAATCAGATTATCAAGCCTTGAATGGACTAGTTTCCACATTTAAGAGTACAGAAACTAAGAATGTCATTCTGTCTTAATGCACATTTAATTACAGCAATTTAACACTCTGTTTTTCGGGCGCCTGGGTGGCTCAGAGGGTTAAGCCTCTGCCTTCAGCTCAGGTCATGATCCCAGGGTCCTGGGATCGAGTCCCGCATCGGGCTCTCTGCTCAGCAGCGAGCCTGCTTCCTCCTCTCTCTCTCTCTCTGCCTGCCTATCTGCCTGCTTGTGATCTCTGTCTGTCAAATAAATAAAAAATCTTTAAAAAAAAAAAAAACACTCTGTTTTTCAAGGTTGTACCTCACTTTAATATTTTTTTAAAATCCTTCATCATGGAACATTACATCAAAAACTAATGATGTACTGTATGGTGACTAACATAATATAATAAAAATTAATAAATAAAACACATTTAAAAGAAGACATCCCAAAATCAATCAATAAACAAACAAATAAATAAATAAATCCTTTGCCCCCAGTTAATTTCTAATACATCACACATGAAGAAAGTGAAAAACAGCCAGCATTTTAGTACAGAACACATGTATTTAAGTGGATCACCAATATATTAGCTTCCCAGAAAATGTTACAGCCCATTATGTCACTGAATACATCTGGAGCTTTCAACTGAGGATTACTAACACAAGCCAATAAAAATGTTTGTGTTAATTGGTATTGTAGTGTGCTGTAACCCGAAGATAACCAAAACCAAAATTACCAAAGTATCAAGTGAAGCCTACATATTTTACTGATGTCATCACTGAGTATACATTGAGCCTACATATTTTACTGATGTCATCATTTATCTCATTCATATAAAGTGAGCACTAGAGTTCCTTAAAGAATTTGTGTAAAAAAACTGGAAGATACTAATATTTAGTATCACTTGTTAAAGGGATTTATATATGGGTTTTAAAAAATCATCACTACCCAATTGTTTCCCAGAAGGATAAGACTAATCTTGACTTAAAATCATAGATAGATGAGATCATATTCAAAGTTACATATGGAACTAACATTAGAGCCTAGTGACAAGATACCTATTTTGTTTTAAAATTTCCTACATCAAAAACACAGAAGTGGAGTTAATATCCTATTTGTAATCTGTCCAAAAGTCTGTTATCTTTCCACACTACATATCATTTTTATAAATAAAGAATTTACTTCCAAGTTATCATACCAATTTACATCTTCCAACCTTTAGGTGGAAAAAAAAAAATCTCAGGGCCATTATTCTGTTTTGTGGAAGAATGGATTACTCATGTTACTTTATTTTCAGCTTTACTAATGTATAATTGACAAAATCGGAACATATTTAAGTGTACAACATGATGACTCGGTGTGGACACAATATAAAACATTTCCACAATCCAGTTAATTAGCATACAGAAAAGATTATTTTAAACAATGATTTTAAAAACTTCTGATTTTTAAATTATAAACTCCAAATAACATGGAATTGCTTAAATAACTTTAAGTTAAAAAAAAATGCTGATATGATGAAATACCTCATTTCTAATGAAAAGCTCCCATACTTTGTAGCTGACCTCTAACCAACACCCATACCCTGATCCTTATGAACTTGAAATGTTTTCTAATATCAGCAGGTACCAATACTTCTAGTAAGTATTTAATGAATCTAAATGTAATTACATATTACAATCCCTGTTGAAGAATGCCAAAGAAACCATAGGAATCATAATTATATACAATCAAACCCTTGATTTTGCATAAGAAAATGAATATCCAGCACTGCCAGAAATTTGCCCCAAGTATTAGTTTTGGCACTGACTTTTTTTTTTTTTTTTATTTGACACTAAAAGTACAGGCAACAAAAGTAAAAAGTGGAACCGTATCATACTAAAATGCTTCCTTAAGATTATTTGAGGGAGAGAAAGCAAGAGAAAGAATACGAGCAGAGGGAAGGGAGGGGCTGAGGGAGAAGCAGACCCCCTGCTGAATGGGAAGCCCAATGTGGGACTGCATCCAGGACCCTGAGATCATGACCTGAACGGACGGCAGAAGCTTAACTGACTGAGCCAGCCAGGCGTCCCTAGACTAAAATGTTTTTGTATAGCAAAGAAGATTTGAACAAAATATAAAAGCAATATATGCCATGAGAGAAAATATTTGCAAAACCTATATCTAAGAAGGGGCTAATATTCAAAATATGTAAGGAACTTAAATAACCCAATAGCAAAAAACCAAATAAGTGGATTAGAATATAGGCAGAATGCCTGACAAACAATTCTTCAAAAAGGATGCTCAAATGGCCAACAGGTATATGAAAAGATGTTCCACATGACTAATTATCAGGGAAAAGCAAACCACAATGATCTATTATTTCACACTCACTGGGATGACTAGTATCAAAAAATAGCAGGTGTTAGCAAGAATGCGGAGGAAAGGCAACTCTTGTTACTTGTTGGTCAGGATATAAATTGGTACAATGATTTCAATTTGTTTATTTATTTGACAGAGAAAGACACAGTGAGAGCAGGAATACAAGCAGAGGGAGTGGGAGAGGGAGAAACAAGCTTCCCTCTGAGCAGGGAGCCCGATGCGGGGCTCGATCCCAGGACCCTGAGATCATGACCTGAGCCAAAGGCAGAGGCTT
This sequence comes from Mustela nivalis, assembly GCF_964662115.1. NCBI lineage: Eukaryota > Metazoa > Chordata > Mammalia > Carnivora > Mustelidae > Mustela > Mustela nivalis. The sequence continues at coordinate 39,996,051 of NC_139022.1, read as the reverse complement.
AACAACTGAGCCACCCAGGAATCCCTAAATTTGTACAATGAATGGAGATCATGACCTGAGCCAAAGGCAGATGCTTAACAACTGAGCCACCTAGGAATCCCTAAATAAATTTGTACCATGAATGAATGATTCCTCAGAAAAGCAAAAATAGAACTTCCATTTGATTGAGCAACCCCATTTTGGGGTATACTGAAATGAAGTAAAGCCGGCATCTTGAACAGATATTTGCAACTGCCATATTCACTGCAGCCTTATTTAGAGTTGCCAAAATAGGTAAACACGGTAAGTACCCATCAACAATTGAATGGATAAAGAAAATATGATAGATAGATATAAATATATATAAATATTTATGTACATACACACAGCCAATGAAATATTAGCCTTTAAAAGAAAGGAAATCCTGGGGATCCTGGGTGGCTTAGTCGGTTAAGTGTCTATCTTCAGCTCAGGTCATGACCTCTGGGTCCTGGGACCCAGCCTGAATTGTCAAGTTGTCTGGTTCCCAGCTTAGCAGGGAGTCTGCTTCTTCTTCTTCTCCTCTCCCTCTGCCCCCTCTCCCCCCAGCTCTTACACATACTTTCTCTCCCAAATAAATACATAAAATCTTTAAAAATATATAAATAAAATAAAAGGAAGGAAATCCTGCCAGTTGCAAAAACACAGTTGAACCTGGAGCACATTACACTAAGTAAAATAAACCAGGCAAAGTCAGACAATTACTACATAATCTCAATTACATATGGATTAAAAAAAAGGGGCGGGGGGAAGAGAGTAGAAGGGTGGTTAACAGGGACTGGGGGCTCGAAAAAAGGCGGATATTGGTCAGAGGTATAAACTTCTAGTTATATTACCAAGAGTTTCTAGGGACCCCTGGGGGCTCAGTTGATTAAGCCACTGCCTCCGGCTCAGGTCATGATCCCAGAGTCCCGGGATCGAGTCCCGCATCGGGCTCCCAGCGCCATGGGGAGGCTACTTCTCCCTCTGACCATCTCCCCTCTCATGTTTTGTCTCACTCTCTCTCTCTCAAATAAATAAATAAAATCTTAAATAAATAAATAGATAGGTAGGTAGATAGATTGATTCTAGAGACCAAAAGTGGAGTATCAGGACTATGGTTAATAAAAATGTCTTGTACACTAACCATTTGTTGACATGGATCTTTTTTTTTTTTTAAGATTTTATTTATTTATTTGACAGAGAGAGATCACAAACAGGTAGAGAGGTAGGCAGCGAGAGGAGGAAGCAGGCTCCCTACTGAGCAGAGAATCCCATGCGGGGCTCGATCCCAGGACCCTGAGATCATGACCTGAGCCGAAGGCAGTGGCTCAACCCTCTGAGCCACCCAGGCGCCCCTGTTGACATGGATCTTAAGTGTTCTCACCACACATACACAAAGGGGTAACTAATGAGATGATGGATATGTAAATGTCTGTACCCATGGTAATCATTTCACAATGTGTGTACGTATCAAAAGGGCACATTGTACACCTTAAATATATGTATCTTTACTTTACTAGTCAGTCACACCTCAATAAAGCGAGTGGGAGAAAAATGTACCAGGTGGCAGAGTCATTTATTTGGAGCCAGGTGTCCTGAAACCCAGTCCTTGTTTCTTTTCATCATATCAGGGTGACAGTAATGATAATGTAAAGTAATTTGCAAAAGAAAAGAAAAGAAAAGAATAAAAAAAGCAGAGACACAGTAAAATCAAATGTCATGTAAGTATAACAAAACGGTATAAGGAGGAATTGGGACGTACATATGTAATTTTTATATATATATAATCCAGAACTACACTGACTCTGGGTGAGCTGTTTACTCAGTCTTCTCTTTGGCCTTCAAAACATATGCTTTTTTATATGCAAAAGGAGATGTGAAAATGGAAATTAAGACACATTTCTATGCTAATACCATCTAAATTAGAATTCCATTCCATCCTGAGTCATACAATGGTATTGGTGAAGAGTTTGGTGATTCTGTTCAAAGAATATGATATAGCTGACACACAGTTCCTGCCCATGGAAGCAAGAGCTCACCATTTTAAAAAGGAAAATCAATTTTCTAGATGGAAACACAATTGTGACAATGGTCAGAATTACATTTCAGAAGCTAAAATTTTGTCATCCCACATAGGAAAGAAAGTGACTGAGAAATTCAAACTGATGAAACCTTAAAAGATTATCTGCCAGATTACATCTATGATTTGGAAAATCCAGGAAGTTATTCATTTTATAGATAAAATGTTAGAAACGTTTGTGGGCTGAAGCTTCCCATCTCCATTATATTCACATATTGAAGCCTTAACTCCTAGTGTGACGGTATTTAGAGTGGAAACTTTGGGAAGTAATTAGGTTTAGATGACACAGAGGAAATAGCATCTAACTGACCATTTGTAATGCCACCAATCTTTAAACAAGTGTGATGAGATTGGTTTTTAGGACATATACACTATATTTTGGTTATCACTGCTCTTTCTAATGGCTTCAGATCGTGGTTTAAAAATAAGTCTACGTAGCATTTTGTAAGAGTAAAAAATCTATATATGCATCTCACGTAATATCTTATTTTTTTGCTAAAAAAAAGAAAATTATTTGCCCCTTGGGAATCTGTTATCTTCTTCATGCTTCGTGGCAACTGAAGACATTGCAGGAAAAGCAAGAAACAAGGCAGAAGAACTAAACTATACTTTTAGGTACATTAAATAAACAGATTTGTCTTGGACCAACCAGCTGAAATCTCTGTTCTATCTACAAAGGGAGAGTAATAATCTGAGGTCAGAGTCACCCGGTCCATTCCCTGCAATGTGGGAGCCCAGAGGGCTGGACACGTTTAATCAAGACAAGGAAGATGATGAGTTGAAGAAGCAGGCTCACAACACAGATTTACTTATCTGAATTCTAATTTGGCATTCACCATCAACATGCAGTGGCAGGCTTTAAAAAATCAATGAGAAATTTGTGCTAAAGAACTTCTTAAGGCATGGCATGCAATGAAAATGAAAGCTAAGGTTACAACGATAATTTCTTTAAGAGTCTTCCGCAAAATTTACATTACCCTAAGATTCAATCTGTCTATGCTGAGAAAGTTGTAGAAGAAATCTGCACGCGGATTATTTCTATGAGGATGGCCCAAGATCAAGAAACATGGCTTAGTTTTTTGCATAAAAAGATACTAGTTTCTGAATGACAAGAATTTCCTAAAATTATTTCTAACTAAAAAAACCCTAAACCACCAATTTTGCAGAACAAGCCATTGCTAGCTATACCAAATCCGCATGGAAGTGGAAAACAGATTTCTTATTTGCAAGTTCATCTTAAGTGATATAAATGGCATGGATTCTGAGTGGTAAAAAGATAAATTCTGTGGTTAAGTACATGCCTTACAATTTCCAGTTTACTCCAGCCCTATTACAAAAGTCAACATCACGGCCCAAAATAATAGATATGCCTATTGTCTTGGTTCTCTTTATAATTCTTTGGTATTTTACAGGTCATATTAATGTTACACCCAGCAACTAGCAATAAGAAAGAATAAAGCATCCAGTTCCCCAGGCAGTCACTTGAAGGAATATAATGACACTAAGAAAAGAGTGTTTACCATTAGTCCCCACTGACATCTTTAATCACATAACAACAGAAGCCACTGGAAGCTTGTAAAAGACGTAAACTGAATTTCTAATCAGTATAAACTTCAGAGGCTCATGAGGTCTTACTGAAATAGTCTACCTCTTGCATTATAGTCTGCTGTTACTATGAAAGCCACATGTCACTTGGAGTCCCCAAATGCCATAGGTAATTATGAATCAGGATCTAAGAGGATGCCTGAGACCTACTTTTGTTTACAGCTCCATCAGCAAGAAAGTTCTCCTTTGGTTTTACATGAGTAAGTAAATCTAACAGATACTCTTGATATTCCGCACCGAACCCCTGTTGGAAACAGGGGATCATTCCTCTGATCAAATATATTTGAATATTTAATATATTTGAATATTTATTATGTACATAAGGTGTGAGGCTAGCAAAAGAGAACCTGTTCAACCAAGTCAGATCTTCGCTCTGGTGAGCCAAGCAGCCCTTCCCGGATGGCTAATGCCTTTCCACATACTCCTTCATGGACATTAATTCCCCATCAACAACAATTTCTCTTCTCTACTTTTCATATCCTACATTTACGTGAATTCACAGGTTTTACTTGCTGACCACATAAACCTAAAGTAAAATTAAACAACCAGTCAACAGGCACATAGTTTAGTGAGTCAAGGACCCAACACTTTAACCCAAGATCATTGGACAGTCATGCATTCATTCAGCTTCCTTTTGGAAAAAGGAAACAGTCTGGTCTCAGACTCAGACTCAGGTCATGATCTCAGGGTCCTGGGATCGAGCCCTGCATCAGGCTCTCTGCTCAGCTGGGAGCCAGCTTCCCCCCCCCCTCTCTCCACCTGCCTCTCTGCCTACTTGTGATCTCTCTCTGTCAAATAAATAAATAAAATCCTAATAAATAAATAAATACCCCAAACACTGCCTAGTTCAAACTGGTGTTTTTCAAGGTCAGCTGTAAATTAACCACAAGGAAGAAAAGAAATGAGGGTCATGAAGAATTAGGACAAATAATGGAGGAATACCTCTGATCAAGATATTGTGCTGGGTACATACTCAAGTATTAAATCAATTAACCCCCCCCCCATATTGTTCCTATCTCCACACATGGAGAAATTACCCTCTTAAGAGAAGGACCAGGGTGTAAATCAAGGCCTGTGAGACTCAAACAAGCTACATTTTCAAATAGCTGTGTCTGCTGTATACAGTGAGATACGTTAGAGCCTTCTGGTGGACCCATCAACACAAGGGATGTGGAAGCACCTCTGCCTCTCGTCAGAGTGGAAGGGAAACCTAAGTGCTTTCTAAAATTTCCTTATTTCATCCTCATTCCCCACCAGACCCAGAACCTTCCTGTAGCATGTACCTGCAAAATAATCAAACCCACCCTTTGACATTTACTTTTTCATCTTCGTAGTTTTTCTTTCCCATTGTCAGGGTGGCCAAATCATGTCATTCTACCCAACCTCTCTGAAAACCCAAGAGATTTGCTATTCAAACCTAATGACCAACTCTATTATATCTCGAGAAATTCTAGAATGTCTTGAGCTTCATGTCTGGAGTTGGTATTAAGCAGGAAAAGAAGACTGTGTTCTTGATCTTCTTCTGGTGATGATGACATATAGCTCTGTGGAATAGCCTGGGCATACCTCGTTTTCCGGGAAGCATTTTTAGGAACTGCATCCCCTCTCCATTCTCCCCAGCACAGGCATGCTTCCTCACTTCAGCTGGTTTCTTGGACTCATCTGGAAGTTCCTTCTCACAGGAAGTGAATAAGAAGTCTGTTCTTATTTTCCTGACCTTTGCCAAATCCCCCTGATCATCATTCTTTTCAGGGCCGATGACTGCTGCTTTATATTCGTTTTTATGAGGGATCATATAATTCTAGTCCTAGGGGAGGGATAGAAACTACAGGAGGATAAGGATTTATCTGTTTGTATTCAATACAGTCTCCCCAAATGCCTAGCAATGTTCCTATGCATAGTAGGTGCTCCATAAGTATTTTTAATTGATTAATTTGCAAATTAATCACCTAGGGTTAAGGCCAGACAAACACCTAGCCCTGAACACAATAAAGTCTACCAGATTTGAAACTTAGTTAATTGGGCCAATACCCCATCCCCAGCTATGTTAGCCATGCTCTGTCTTGGCTGCTAAGTCCTTACTGATATGTCATTTTTCTCAACACCTAGAATACAAAGGTATATTTTAAAGAATCAGTAAGTACATATTCAGAATCTTCCAACCCAGGAGATGCTAGAGAAATACAAAGAAATACAGATCATGCTTCCTCCTCTCAAAAAATTCATCATGGGGGCACCTGGGTGGATCAGTGGGTTAAGCCTCTGCCTTTGGCTCAGGTCATGATCCCAGGGTCCTGGGATTGAGCCCCATGTCGGGCTCACTGATCAGTGGGGAGCCTGCTTCCCCCAACACCCACTCTCTCTGCCTGCCTCTCTGCCTACTTGTGATCTCCGTCTGTCAAGTAAATAAATAAAATCTTAAAAAAAAAAATTCGTCATGTAGTTGACTGACTAATGTGTGGAAAGAAATCTGGGGAAGCGGGAAAGTTGCAACATTAATGCATGGGTAATGAAGAGAGAGGTCACTGAAGGCCAGTGGTATGAGAGACGCCTCAGGGTGGACTAGGGGCTAGAGTCCAATGCTCAGCCTGAAATACACAGGAAGGAGATGAAGAGGAGGTGCTCTCAGGGAGAACACTACCTCTTCTGAAGGAAGGGAAAGAAGCCTGCTTGACTCCTTCAGAGGATGGAAAAATAGTGACTGTATTTCCATTAAGTAGGGAGATGAGGGAATAAAGAAGCCTGAAACTTCAGGTGATGGGGAGACCACAATGAGCCACTTCCAATTCTTTTTATTGTTTACTTGATTTTTGTATTATTATGTTCAATTAGCCAGCATATAATTCTTAAGAGTGGAAAGACATGCTGGAAGAATTTCTATTGTAGGAAGATTTTTATAACAAGTTTATTTTTCAAGGAACAAAAGTAGAAAAACGTGCAAATGTAGGCAATTGGAGGTTGAGGAAAGGAGTCAATACATTCTTCTAGAACGGTAACGAATGTGTATATAGGTGTACATGTGAGCGTGGGCATGCACACGCATGTGTGTGTCTATGTGGAGAGAGGACTTAGTTTTCTTGTTGTTCTTTTTTTTTAACATCCAGGCTCCATGTTCTCAGCACTCAGATATCAGCACATTTAAACTTGGTTCAGTACACTGAAATCTAATTTGTGGAACCTCACCAAAAGCAGAGAGCATGGCGGTCATGCAGCTGTTTCTATCGCTGTCTGGGTCCTAATTCTTTAGTCACCTCTTGGCCAATGGCAAGTCAGATGCCACTGCAGTGTGATATTACATCAGTCCATGGAAGGATAACATGTGTCAAGCCCTCACTTGTTCCCAGCTCTACCGATAAAAGATAATTCCAGGACAACAGCAAAAGAAAAAGCAGAAGGCTTGAAGGTCAATTATAACATTTGACCCTTTAAATTGAAGTTTCTCTGTCAACCAGCCAGAGCACAGATGGTCTGAAATGACTGACCTGTTATTTTTCTATAGACTTCACAATTTTTCTTTAAAACAACTCCGATTCAACTCAAGCGATACATTCTCCTTTGACCAGCAATGAAAAGTGCACAATACTTTATTTTCTCATTTTTCCCTGTTTATTATTAACTGCTTAAACTCCCAAGCCCCCTTCACTGAATTTGCTTTAAAAAGCTGTAACTGAGAGATGAGTAACCTTTAGAGAGAAAATTGTAAAAGAGATGAACTTAATAGAATCAAGACAAGGGGTGCCTGGGTGGCTCAGTGGATTAAGCCTCTGCCTTGGGCTCAGGTCATGATCTCAGCGTCCTGGGATCGAGTCCCGCATCGGGCTCTCTGCTCAGCAGGGAGCCTGCTTCTCCCCCTCTCTCTCTGTCTGTCTCTCTGCCTACTTGTGAGCTCTGTCAAATAAATAAATAAAATATCAAAAAAAAAAAATAGAATCAAGAAAAAACACTCTTGTATCTATACCTATAAAATAATGGGCTACACATAACTCAGGTGAGCATTGTTGAATACTAAGAACATTAATGTATTTACAGTTGGTCACTTAGAATGAGGGGCAGTTTAAGGAACAAAGTGAGTGAGAACATCAACCATGTACATCTACCTGCAACATCTGAAAACAGGATCACACAATCCTCACTTCCTTTTCTGAAATCAAGATTCACGATTTGAAAAATGCCCTTTGCCTTCCTCAGGATCTCCTCAGACTAATCATCATCGTTACCAGCACACAGGAGTTGAGGAGACCCAACCTAAATCAACAGTCCATTATATGCATTCATCGAAAGCTCTGCTGTTTCTATTCTCATTAGCCTGTATTGTTTTTTCCATATTACCGAATTAAGATTCTATGAAAAGTAAAAGAAATAAATTTAAAATTTTAAATTAAAAAAAAATAAAATTTCTGGAGCATCTGGGTGGCTCAGTAAGTTGAGAGTCTGAAGCTTAGTTTTGACTTAGGTCAGAATCTCACAGTCGTGGGGTCTAGCCCTGGGTCGTGCTCTCTGCTCAGCTTGGAGTCATCTTCAGATTCTCAATCTCTCTCTATCTCAAATAAATAAATAAATAAATGAAATCTTAAAAAAAAAAAAAAAGAAATAAAATTTACTATCTATTGCTTGTGTATGTGCGTGTTTTTGTAAAAAATGGTATATATGCTCACAGTGCCTTTTAATGGATTTTTAAAGGAACAGAATCAATTATTATATCCATTTAGAGATGCAGATTCACTTGCCCTTTTTTGAATGTTTGCAAGTCTCACAGCATGAAGGGAATAATTACTTGTAGAAATTTTTTAAATAATTTCAGATAGGCAGGCACTTCGCTTGTGACGTACATTCTCCTCTTTAAAGTCCTATGCCAGATCACAAAAATTAAATTTTGTTTTTATTCATTATGTTCTTGTAGATAATGCCAAAAGATAATTAATATTATTAAAAAATGAAAACTGCATCCTAATGAGGATGATTTGCCTTCCCAAGAAACACACGTCCAAGAATATTAGTCGAGATTTAAAGAGGAGTCACCAGCTCTTATTTTTCTTCTAAGGACAGACCAGTGGAGCCTCTGAGTTTAGACAGAATCAGCCACCCAGACTAGGTAGGTCACAGTGAAGAGGACGGGGTGCGCTATCCTGTTTACTGCCTCGCTTGCTAAGTAAGATAATTTCCTAAGAATTTCCATATTGTCCCCACCTTTATTTTTTCCTTTATATTTTCCCAGGAATGAAAAAATACCCAAGGATCTGTGAGGTTTTTTTTGCCAGTCTTGGAAAATGATAATGGTGTGAGCTCCTTAGACACTGCCAGGCCCCTGCATTGGGAGGATTTGATGATAGGATCATCCCCAAGGCTCTTAAGAGCACCAAATCCTAACCACTAGACCACCAGGGAGCTCAAGGCTCTTGAGAAGTGAGCAGAAATCTCTAGCCCAATGCTTAGTCACCTACCCCCTCCTCCCCTGGACTTTCTGTTCAATAAATGAGGCAGTGAGAGTTGGGTAATCATAGCATCTGTTTTCCTTAAGTTAAATATTGATGTGTAGGCATGACTCTAAAGTATTTAATAATCAGTAGGTCATACTAACCAGCCAGAAGGAGCAGGGACCTGAGCCCGGGGACAGCCTTCCTCTGATTCCTACCATGCCAATCAATCATCTTCTAGTTTCTGAATCATGGAGAACCGATGGATGCACTGGGAGGAACTCTAGGTGGTAGGTGGGGTGAGGCCAGAGAGCCTAGGTCCGATCCGTAACTATATTCCAACCTACACAAAAATATTTTAGGATTTCCACAATCCAACCGGCATATCTTTGCCATTGTGTACTCCTGAAATTAGCCATATTTAGATGCATGAGCTTCTCCTCTATATTCCAGGGAGGGTGGAAACTTAATTTTTGGCAGGCTTGCAAGTAAATCTTTTTTAGTTACATATGGAGGCAATGTAACACCACAGTTAGGAATAGGGGCTGTACCACTGACTGTACAACACTGTTACTAACTCCAGCCTCCTCGATTCATAAAATGGAAATGATAAGAATACTTCTAGGAGCACTCTGAGAATTGATGGAGTGATTTATAAAAAGCACTTTGCATGGCAGGTGCTCAATAAATGCTGGTAGATGTCTACTTCGATAGTAGAACGTATCTTTGTCTAACTACACTGTCACGATCGGTAGGAAATAGAGCCTCCAGTCTATTTTAAGTTACCTAAAAAGAAATTGGCATGAATATATCTTACTTTTCAAGCTGTTGGGGGAATGATGTATGCCTTCAGATTAAGTTTGGGCATTGAAGAACAAATGTATTTTTGTAAGGGCTAAATTTAAAAAAGGTCAAAAAAAAAAAAAAAGTGGTACCCGGTATCTTTTCATTTTATTTTTAATGAGGGAAATTATTTATTAGGAGCAGTGAGATATGGTGGTGATGTTCCATGATTCACTGACAAAATAAATGGTTTCAGGATATTTCTCCACAGACATGAATAAAAACTTAAATATATCATGCAGCATTTTTTAAAAGGATTTCATGTGGGAAGTACTATATGACATCTTATTTTTATAAGGAAGTTTAATAATTTTTTTGCCAATATTTTCTCTTAAAAATAAGACCCAATGGCTTGAAGGATAAAGAAGCACGTGGTAATATTTTTCAGCCTCCTTTAGGACATCATGAATGTCACTGCCATTTACCAGTTGTCTATTATAAAATTATGAGATGTTAGAGCCAAAAGAATTGTTCTCAATGAGCTTGATGGTAAGTGAGGAGCATTAATTAATTCCAAATAAAATGTCTAATAATAATATTCCTCTCAAGGAGAGAGTCCAACGTATAAAAACACCTATAAGGATTATCATCAACAACTTGTAATTTTCATTACAACATTTTAAATTTTCATTTAAAATAGATTTTTATTCACCATGAAACAATTAAAACATTTAGAAGAGCCAAGGATGCTTGTGGACACAGCTATGTGCATATGAGTAAGCATGAAGACAGGCCATCTGTAGGCAATTAAAAGGAAGAAAATTATCTCTTTTACCAAAAAAAGTTGTGATGTTCAAATTTAAGTTTCCTAAATAGCCTATCTCTGCCCCTTTTTTCCAATCTTTTCTGCTTAGCTGGTCTTAGGGGCACTATTATTTCCTGCTCTACTGATCAGTTGAGACAGAGAAATCCCACATTCTCAATAGGCAACACATTTTTCACGTTGGTTATGGAATGTCCCTAAAGATATCAAGTTGAGGAAATCATGTCTGAGATATTTCAGATCTCAGAGATCAAGGTGGAAAAAAATCACATGTAGGAAATAGTACTGCTATCCAAACTTTTCAGAGGAACAGTGACAAGGAAGTCAGTCCACTGAGGGGTCATGATAATGAGTTAATTGAACTGGGACTGCTCTTTTCATGAAATGAAATATAAAATAATTGAACAGAATAGAAAACATGCTATATAGAGTAAAATAGAAAACATAATTGTATTATATATATTAATTAAATTTTGTTCCAGTTTCATATATCCCCACATATGCAGGCACCACACACATACGTGTGTACTATGTTGTGATGAAAAAGGCATTTCTTGGGGCATCTGGGTGACTCAGTCATTAAGCATCTGCCTTTGGCTCAAGTCATGATCCCAGGGTCCTGGGATCAAGCCTCACATTGGGCTCTCTGCTCAGCCGGGAACCTGCTTCTCCCTCTCCCACTCCCCCTACTTGTGTCTCCTCTCTCACTGTGCCTCTGTCAAGTAAATAAATAAAACCTTTAAAAAAAAAAAGGCATTTATTTCTTACTATTGCAATAGGCCAAAGTGTTTGAAAGCCACTGAAATGGAACAGAAATCAGAAACTGGTAAGTATCAGTCAACTAAATATTTAATTTAGCTCACAGAGTGGCTTCTTGGACATTGGATCCATTGTTAATATTTAGAGATTGCAAGAGTTCACATAAAAAGCTGTTTGTGTAAGATCCTTTGAAAGATCAGAAGACCTAACGTCCCTTAGGGACACAGTCCCTGGAGCTGAGACTTCACTGCATCACTATAAAGAACATGGGCTGTCCGGGTCATCAGGGTTCCTCACTCCTCCTCTGGCTCTGCTCTGTACTTGCCAGACAACTTCAGGTATTTGAACTTGACACCACTGGTCTACACTTGTGCTCTGACAATGATCACAGAGGTTCGGGGACTGTTAAAGTTTGACCTGGATCCTCCCATGGCCTGACAGACACTGGGTCTAGACTGAATCTGGTCATAAAAGAAATAATTAGAAAATTGTCCATCTGCAAAGCCAACATGTGCCTTAGAGGTCTTTACTGTAAATGTTTCATTTCACAGATGAGAAAACTGAGACCCAAAGAGAACAAGCATACTGCCAAATGCCCCAGCATTAAGAGGTCCGCAGTCTAAGTTTTCACTTTTATCTGGATGCCCCTTCGTGGGTCCCATGAGTTGAATAATTTTCAGAAACGCAAGGTGGTTTTGAGGCTATGGTGGCATACTTATATGACGTGTAAATGATCTACAGACAATGTAGATATTGGTAGAAATAAAGTACTGGAAATAAACATTGTTTTCATATTGTATTTTGTTCACATCCGTTCCCTTATTTACCTACGGTATCCAAGTGTGTATCAGTTGAAGAAATGCAATGGGTGTGGGTCAATGACTGTATAGCATACATTCTAAAATACGAATGACCCAGGTTAATTCCTCAATTTTGACAAATATATCATGGTGATAAAAGATGTTAACATGGGGGGAAATTAGGTGAAGGATTATGGAACTCTCTGCACAGTATTTGCAACTTCTTTGTAAATCTAAAATGACTTCTAAAATAAAAGTTCTGTTTAAAAATATTGAAAAACCATGAATAAAGATGTTATGAGATGCCATATTCCTTAATAGTAAACACAGAAAAGGATAAATTTATCTTGAAGAAAACATTCCTTTGTCAAAAAACAAAAACAAAAACAAAAACAAAAAAACTACTCCAGCATAACTGTCACCACTCAAAACCTTGCAACAGGCTGGCCCGAGGCTTCTAACAAGGTCATGGCTCTAAACAGGTCCAAATGTAACTCCCACCTTGAACTACATTGCCCACCTTAAGACATATAATACACACAAAAAAATAGTTTTAACTGATAAAGAGGTGTGCTTTTCAGACATTCTCTGTAACACCCTAGAGAGAAGAAATACTAGATTTAAAAAAAAAAAAAAGATTTTATTTATTTATTTGACAGAGATCACAAGTAGGCAGAGAGGCAGGCAGAGCTGGGGAGGGGAAAACAGGCTCCCTGCTGAGCAGAGAGCCCAATGTAGGGCTCTATCCCAGGACCCTGGGATCATGACCTGAGCTGGAGGCAGAGGCTTTAACCCACAGAGCCACCCAGGTGCCCCTAGATTTGATTTTAATGGCATAGACCTGAGAAGACATATTGCTTATTTTTATTCTTTGGCTTTAATGAATACTTGAGTATAATTTTTCAAAAAAAAAAAAAAAAAAAGAACGAAGGGGTAGGGGGAAGCTTGCCAATGGATTCAGGGACTGTTCAGAAGAAAAGGAAGAGGCAGGGACATCCTGGGGGAAATGCCTTTAAAGTTGAACAATGTCCACCTTCCAAAATAGCCCACTTGGGCCCTCAAATTTGTGTGACCCCATTTATCTTGGAAGGAACTCTCCCATGTCTGGATCAATTATTACCAAAGATAGATGTTTATTTAAAAAAAAAAAAAAAAAGATGGGGTCATGAGTGTATCTCATCACTTGAACCTGAGAATGCCCTTAAGGAGACGTGTCGGAGCCCCATATCTGCTGTGGCAGAAGGTACTGTGGAATTGCTTGCCGTCAGTTCTTAGGAGGGGAATGCAGTCTAGTGTGCAGTTGTCTACATTGCTCAAAAAAATCCAATGCACAGGATGAGTAATGATGCAGAGCTGGAAAGGAGAGGAAAATCTACAGGCTTTCAAAAAAAAAAAAAAAAATGTTACCCATTGCTACATCTGTGTCTAAACCAAGCTACTATTGCTCTGTCTCAAATACTAAAGCAGCTCACTGTAAGACCTCAAAAGACATGCTTTATATATTAATAAATAAATGTATAGTTATATCACATTCTATTTGCATTTGTCTGGATGACAGTTAGGACACATGCTTATGTTCATGACTCTGTAGCACATGCCTACACAGAAGGGATGTCCCATCTGGCTGGGAGACAATGAAGCACCGATAACACAATGTATAACTTAGAGGTATATTATGAGAAATGTTACAAAGGGATAGTGGTATAGGGTAGTACAAATTTATCCTGGGGTCTGCAAATGACTGAATTTCATTAAGGTGAGTTCTGAAGGCCAGAGAAGAGTTAGTAAGGGAATACCAAAGCGGAGGGGAAGGAGAAGGGAGTCCAAGTCCAAGACCCCACATCCAAGCAGTACATCCAAGGTCCAAGGCAAGAAGGAGCATGACAATTTCAAGGGGCAGAAAACAGGCTCCCATGACCAGAACACTGGCTGTCCGCGGGCACAAGGGGCACAGTGAACCTGGAGGACAAAGACATGGGCCAGGTCACAGAAGTCTAACAGGACTGACACCGAAATCCAAGTGTGATCCTCAGAGACCTGAATTTTCTGGAAAAGGCAAGCCCAGCTCTGTAAAGTGTGTTATGAAGCAAAGTGACAGGCATACGTGGGTGGTTCAGCTGGTTAAGCATCTGTCTTCAGCTCAAGTCATGATCCCAGGGTGCTGGGATCAAGTCCCACATAGAGCTCCCTGCTCAGTGGGGAGTCTGCTTCTCCCTCTCCTCCCTACTAGTGCCTTTTGTCTCTTTTACTCAAATAAATAAACACAATCTTAAAAAAAAAAAAAAAAAAAAAAAAGACTTCCTGTCTTGGCCTAAAGACAAGTCTTCAAAGAAGCAAAAAATACAGTGGGTGAATATTCTTGGCTCATTCAAGAAAACGACACTTTAATTAATGTCTTCTCTGCCCAGGGAACCATCACAATATGAAACCCTTTTAGGTTCACCAAAATGGAAACTGGTTTCAAAAAACCAAAAAAAAAGAAAAAACAAAACAAAACATAAAAACCACGGCCAGCTATACACAGGTATGAGTGTCTGTCCAAGTAGCCCTTTTGGAGGGACAGGCATTCCTGTCCCTTTGGTTGATCCTGTATTAACCAAAGAGATATTTTGAAACAACAAAGAGCTCTGAAGGTGACCCAGTTAACTCTCTCAGTACTATGTATGTTAGCCACTCATCAAAAAAGAAAAAAGAAAGAAAAAAAAAAGAAACAAACAAACAAACAAACAAACTCTCACCTATGTAAAATTTTTTCATAATAATTTTTGGAAGAAATAGCGAAAATAAAATACTCTAGAGACTTCATCTGCCTGAAGCTGATATATTAATTGTTGTTAAAAAAATTAACCATCCAATTACATTATAGTGAACTGATCATTTCAATGCTCAATCAATGAATGATACAAGAATCTCAGGTCTTACAACGCTCTTTTTGCCTTAAAATAGTAGCTAAAGTTTTGTCAGAGAAAACAGAAGTCTTAGATGGTTATTCACAAAACAATGTCTAAACTGAAATCACTTTGAATAACAGGTGGTCATTGTGTCTTGTTTCTTGGTTCTTTTGTTATTATTATAATCTTAATTAAATATTTGGCTGGATGTAGAATATGTTGAAAGGCCAAAAAAAAAAAAGAAGATACTATGTAAAAACACATCGAGTGACTTTGTTTTACCAAAATCATGATTATTTTGAAACCTTTCTTCCTTCAATAGGAAATATTCATGAGAACCTGCAACGTTCTTCTCTTCATGTTGTAGAAAGAGCCCGGAAGCTGCCTGCCAGAAATTGCACAAAATACTAGAAACCATACTGAGCTGGTCTTTCCTGTTTTCTTGGGAGCCCAGGTAGAGGAGGAAAAAAAAGCCTCTCCTGCCCTTGGGGTCAACTGCTCCCGATTTAGTCATATTCTTTCACACCAGTTTTCTTTCTCTCTATTTCACTTCACCCACTTTTTCTCAATCTTCCTCCAGGGAACAAACTCGTATTATAAATGCTAAGTAAGCAGCCAAGGCTTTCTTTCTAAGCAGGTGGTACAAATTCAAAGAGCTCCAAGAATGGCTGGAACCTCTGGGAATAGAATAGTGAGGTCACTTGGAGGACTGAGCTCTCAGAGGAACCTGGGATTATTTGGGAGCTTTGAGAAAAGTCTGGAAGCAAGGACAATTTTCTATTGTATCTGCAATTGTAACCCATTAAAACAAAGGCTGAGGATCCTTTCTGTTTTCAAAAGCACCCTATGTGGATCTGTACCTTCTTCTTCTTTTTTTTTTTTTTTTCTGATGAATTTAAATCACTAAGCAGTTATCAAACTTTTAGCAGTGGAAGACTTTATTCAACCCATTAAATCTCCACTAAAAGTGACATTATAATAGTTTATATTAATGTTTACAAGTTCAAAACTGTCATATGTATACCCAATAAATGGAAGGGATGTATATTTAACAATGCAAAATCTTACAGTTGAGTTTGATATATGATGGCTATTATCATAAACAGATTACTTGGGGATTTCATTTTAGTTGCAGAGCAGTGACAAAATCTGAATTCACATAGAAATAGGGCCAAAATTGCCATGACTTCTCAAGAACTTCTCTTAAACCTCTGACTATTCATCAATTAGACTAATTCAGTAGCTTGCAATAGGGGTAGCAGAAATTCCTTGTTCAGACTGGAAATGGAACGTTAATAATCTCTTTCTTGCATTTCCTAAATAGTAAATATTAAACATGGATGGAATCAATGAACAGACAACTCAGGCAGTCTTAATCTCCTTTGTTGAGCAGGAAGTATGCTTTAAAGTGGATTTCAAAATTACGGCATGTTAAAAATACCATTTTAAAAAAACATCTGAGATGTACAAGCGACCATTTATGGTTAAAAATCATACATAAGTTCCAAAACAATTCATTTCAGGCTGAGTTTTTAAGTGCAGCCACTTGGCACATCACTATAGCTGAAGAATCAGTAATGAAAGTAACTATGATCTTTACCTTGGCCAAATTCAGCTCATTCTGTCTAGTAACAGCTGGGGTGAGGTCAGGGGACCTTCTAATTTAATAATAGCTACAAATATCATGGATAAAATGGAGTTTTTAGGATGGAATGGGTAATGCTTCTATAATACTTGTTACAGCAGCCTCTGAGTTTTGCCTGATATGCAACGTGTATGCTATAGAATTTGAGAAATTCGATATGATTATAAGTGAACCCAGGATAAAACTGGACCCTTCTAATAAGGAATACATTTTCTGGAAGTGCCAAATAAATGCCCAGAGATGGTAGGGAAATTTTTATTCCAAGAATCAATTTGGTAAAACAAATGAAACACCCTGGTGATCTCCAGCACATTCAAATTTTGTTAATTAATAAATGTGTGTT
This sequence comes from Mustela nivalis, assembly GCF_964662115.1. Lineage (NCBI taxonomy): Eukaryota > Metazoa > Chordata > Mammalia > Carnivora > Mustelidae > Mustela > Mustela nivalis. Next base: position 39,978,908 of record NC_139022.1, on the reverse strand, counting down.
ATCCTAGAGCTTTCAAGTGATTAATTTCTTAAAATTAACTTTGAACCAAAAAATTATTTCTTCTTCAAGTATACCATGGTGTTAAGGAACATAAGTAGAAAACCCATCACCTAATTAAATCTTAACAGATAAGGACAATTATCTTGGTTGACGGGAGGCAAACAACAGCAAGTGTTAGCATTAAAACTTAATTCATCAGTGACCAGTAAGGGCAGTGGTTGATCTAAAAAAAATGTAAACATGAACACCTTGCACACCCGTCAAAATCACATCCCTTCAAAGAGCATGTTTCTTTCCACTGATTCATGGGTGTTTTGTTCAATCTAAACAAATGTATATGCATGTATATGTATACTTATTTCGGATTTTTTTTTTTCTAAAAAGGAAGACATTTCATCCATACAACCCTCTGAACAAAATAAGTCAGGTATTTAACTGGGAAAATAAAGTGACTTTGTAAAGTGCATCGTATAATATAAATTATGTGTGATAGTATGCTGCTAAAAAGGAGAGGACCACAACCAGTGTTAATGAGATCAGGGTATCATTGACATTAAATACCCCACTAAGGGGACGCCTGGGTGGCTCAGTTGGTTAAGCAGCTGCCTTCGGCTCAGGTCATGATTCCAGGGTCCTGGGATCGAGTCCCACATCGGGCTCCTTGCTCGGCAGGGAGCCTGCTTCTCCCTCTTCACTCGCTCTCTCTCCCTCTGTCTCTGACAAATAAATAAAATCTTTTAAAAAAAAAAATAAATAAATAAATAAATACGCCACTAAGGAGATTCAAACAAAATTCTTTCCTGATACAAGAAGGTCATACACACAAAGTTATTTGCTTTTGCCCACTGTCACATTTTTTTTTTTTTCTAGAGAGGGAGGGAGGGGTGAGGAAGGGCAGAGGGAAAAGGAAAGAGAGAATTTTAAGCTGGCTCCACTCCCAGGACGGAGCTCAATCTCACAACCCTGAGATCATGACCTGAGCCTAAATCGAGAGTTGGATGCTTAACTGAATGAGCCCCCCATTTGCCCCCCAACTGTCACAACTTTATAACTAAACATCAGCAAGGGATGCTGTGATATTTTGTAAACAATGGTACATCACTTAATGAAAGTAAACAACCATTATGGTTAGAGACAAAGCACGGACAATTGGTGAAATGTGACAAAGGGTACAGGCTAGACAGTCGCAGTGTGTAAGTGTTAATTTCTTCATCTTGAGAACTGTACTACGATTACTTAAGTGAACATCCTTGTTTTATAGGAAATAGACAAGATATTTAGAAATAAAGGGGCACCATGTATGTAAATTACTCTCAATGATTTCAGAAAACACTTATAAGGTAAGAGAAAGAATAATAAAGCAAGTATGGTAAAATGTTATGAACTGGGGAATCTGGGTACATGAGAATTCTGAGTACCAGATGGGTAAATTCTCTGTGACTGAAGTTCTTTCAAAACAAAAAAGGTTTTGGGCTCCTGGGTGGCTCAGATGGTTAAGCATCTGCCTTTGGCTCGGGTCGTGATCCCAGGGTCGGTGATGGAGGCCCACATCGGGCTCTCTGCTCAGTGGGGAGCCTACTTCTCCCTCTGCCCCTTTTTGTCTCTCATGAATAAATAAAATCTTTTTAGAAAAAAACAAAAAAAAAAAAAAACAAAACAAAAAAGATTTTACACAACCAGCTTACAAAGAGAGATCTGTAATGTTACTGTGGATTGTGAAAAGAGGAACAAAGTAGCAGATATGACACTCCATGGAGCTTTTATCTATGTACATTATACACACATGGATATAAAGTATACCCACATGTCTGACACACAAATAAAATAAATCCAATGTGAAATAAATAGAAACAATCACTTTGAATTCCAAATTCATTAGAGTCTGGCTCATTACATTCTTTATATCCATGGCTGTTACTCAACACAATATATAACCTTTAAAAATAATTGTGCCTGGGGCGCCTAGGTGGCTCAGTGGGTTAAGCCTCTGCCTTCAGCCCAGGTCATGATCTCAGGGTCCTGAGATCCAGCCCAGCATCAGGCTCTCTGCTCAGTGGGGAGCCTGCTTCCCTTCCATTCTCTCTGCCTGCCTCTCTGCCTACTTGTGATCTCTGTCAAATAAATAAATAAAATCTTAAAAAAAAAATCAGAAACACAAGACAACAGCATTGGACAACCAGTGCTGAATGCCTTTGGCCTCAGTCCTTGACCCTCTTCTCTGTATCACTTACTGAGTGACTCCATCAGTTTTCATGGTTTTAACTACCACCAGTTTGCCAACAGCACCCAAATTTATATTTCCAGTTTGGACTCCTTGCACAAACTCCTAAATATCTTAGATAATTGTTTATTAAAAATTTGTCTGGATTTCTATTAAGTACCTTGAGCTCCATCCGTCAAAATACTGAACTCCTGATATCTCTCCACACCTCTCTCTCCCCAAAGCCTTCCTCATCGCAAAGGAGGTAACCCCAAATAACCTGGCCAAAAAACAAACAAACCTGAATTCATCTATGACTACTGTTTTGCTATTATGACTCATGTCCAATCTGCCAGAACACCTTGTTAGTTTTACTTTCAAACCATATCCAGTATCTAGCCACTTCTGACTACCTCTATGGCCACCTGGCTGGTCCAAGCCATAATAACATCATCTGCCACCCAAACTACTGCAACAGCCTAATTGTCTCTTTCTGCCCACACCATTCTATAGGCTATTTTCAACACAAACATTAGGATGATCCTTTAAAAACATCATTCAGGGGGCGCCTGGGTGGCTCAGTGGGTTAAGCCGCTGCCTTCAGCTCAGGTCGTGATCTCAGAGTCCTGGGATCGAGTCCCGCATCGGGCGCTCTGCTCAGCAGAGAGCCTGCTTCCCTCTCTCTCTCTGCCTGCCTCTCCATCTACTTGTGATTTCTCTCTGTCAAATAAATAAATAAATAAAATCTTAAAAAAAAAAAAAAAAACATCATTCAGATTATGTGCTCCTCTGCTCAAATGTTGACATTGGTCCCTGATTTCACTCAGAGATGTGGATGACCATACCCAATGGCCAGGTTCCCATTGCCTTTCTGATTTTATCTTCTAATGTCCTTCTACTCCCACTGTCCCAGCCACAAATGCTTCCTTGAATGTACCAGCCAGGCATGGGTCTGCTTTGGAAACTGCCCTGGCTGCCTACACCAGCTGAAATATTTTTTTTCTATAGATACTCACATGGACAATTTTTTCACCCCCTTGAATTTTTTCACTTTGTTCCCATCACACCCTCACAATAACTAATCTATCCAAAATAGCAACCTATCCCAACCTCTATCCTGGCACTCCAGAACCCCGTTACACCAGTCCATCTTTTCTTTTCCACAGAACTCATCACTTTCTAATATACTATACAACTTATTGATTTATTATGTCTATTGTTTAATGCCCATCTCCCCTTTTAAAACTTAAGCTCCAAGAGTGAGGATCTTTGCTTCATTTACTAACATATACCCGAATCTCTGCAACAATGCCCAGTACATAACGGTCACTCGATAAATAGTTATTGAATTAAATTAAATTGAAAATAAGAGAGGGGCGCCTGGGTGGCTCAGTGGGTTAAGCCGCTGCCTTCGGCTCGGGTCATGATCTCAGGGTCCTGGGATCGAGTCCTGTGTCGGGCTCTCTGCTCAGCAGGGAGCCTGCTTCCTTCTCTCTCTCTCTGCCTGCCTCTCAGTGTACTTGTAATTTCTCTCTGTCAAATAAATAAATGAAATCTTTAAAAAAAAAAAAAGAAAAAGAAAGAAAATAAGAGAAAACTTAATAGGGTTATAGATGATCAAGTTGTTTTTGGAATTCCTAGATTTGATACCTTGGGTTGTATACATGAGGAAGAGGGGAATATATGTAAAAATTATTGCATGGAAATCTAGTAGGTTACTCAAAATGTGCAGCAATAGGAAATACTTGGTCACATTAGTCTAGTGGCTTCCATCTAGGACCCTAGGTTCAGTGGCAGAAGACTCCTGAGGTAGGCAGTTAAAGATGAAGGCAAGTAAAAAATCAGGAAAGTAACCATTTGCCTGAGACCTAAGGTACATTGTTCTGAGTTAGAATGATCTGGAAACACCAGAAACATTAGGGAGACATTACCCCAGCCCACTCATTCTGGAAATTTTATTTTTATGCAAGAAAAAGTTTTGGGAATGATGTTTGCAAAATACAATAACTTTTTTCCTGGGGAATAGGCTCTGGAGTGGGTTTTTGCTTGTGTGTCCTTTCTCTAGTATATGGATTTTTTGTCCCAAAAATTCTTATAAAATTAAAAGTTAATTCTCCCAGAAAATAAGAGTTCTACTAAAAGCCTAAATACATTTCCTTATAAAAAATAAAAGCTAATATTCTTGAAAGATAACACTGGATATGTTATACTTCTTCTAAGTTCCTTGAATGTAATATTATATATTATGTTTTTAACCTCTGAGGCACAATAACTTGAATGGTACCCAGTACCAGAGTAAACCACCATTATTTTCCATTCCTATAAAGTCTGATCTCATATAAGATTTAACAAAGAATCTTCTTATTCATTTTATTATACCCATAAAAAGCCAAAAATGTACTTCAAAAGCATTGTGGATAGATTTTATGAAGAACTTACATGTAAGTAATAAACACAGAAAATATTTCCAAACCATGGTGTATTATCTTTATCCAAAATGACCTATCTGCAAGATCATAATGAGATTTATATGTAATCTTGACCAGAGTGAGGAGACTGGGTAAGACAGTGTTTCTGGATCCCAACCAATAGGATTTTATGACTTGGGGACCATATTATATAATCACATAAATTTTATTCTCATCATCTCTGTTGATATAAAATTCATTCCATGATTTTTTTTTTAACTATGAGAGAACACAAGGATACTCAAAAAGGAAACTTCTAATAGTTTTTTTTTTTATAATTAGCTCTTCAATTAGCTCACTGTTAACAAGTTGACTATGGATGTCTTCAACTCATTAGAAGCCAGTTAACAACTCTTACATTACTGTCTCATCAACTTACTGTACAATGGCTGAGCAGTCACAGCAGTAAATTAATTATGCTTTGTAGCATATTTATGCATTTAAATATGTATGCATAACTGAGTATTTATAATTTTGCATTATGCTCAGAAGATACTACTTTTCTTTTTTAAAGATTTTATTTATGGGGCACCTGGGGGGCTCAGTGAGCTGAGCCTCTGCCTTTGGCACAGATCATGATCTCAGGGATCTGGGATCAAGCCCTGCATTGGGTTCTCTGCTCAGCGGGAAGCCTGCTTCTCCCTCTCCCTCTGTCTGCCTCTCTGCCTACTTGTGACCTCTTTCTCTCTGTCAAATAAATGAATAAAATCTTTAAAAATAATACATATTTTATTTACTTATTTGACAGAAAACACAAGCAGGGGGAGCAGCAGAGGGAGAAGGAGAAGTAGATATCCCCTGCTGAGCAGGGAGACCAATGTGGGGCTCGTTTCCAGGACCCCAGGATCAGGACGTGAGTGGAAGGGAGCTGCTTAACTGATTGAGCCACCCAGGTGCACCAATACTACTTTTTTGTTGTTGTTGTTGGATATTCTCTTAGGTTCTTTACCAAATGAGTGTCAGTTTAGAGAGTTCTGAAGCATTATTCAGACAGAGGCACTAAGCAAGCTGCCAAAATAAATATACAAACAAGAAGGCATAAATCAAAAGAAGCAAACTACTTCATAGAGGACAATACTCAAGTGAAGCGGCTACAGGAATGACCTGCTAGTAAGCACACATGTTCAGTGATTGGTTTACTGTATTTGGGAATGACTGATACTATGAATGGAAAGCTTCACACCAGCCACATTCTAGATCTCTGTCTGCTATACAAGACCTTCTCACTCACTACAACCCATCCCCCCCTACTGCATTTTGGTCATAAAGGTCCAAGCTCCCTGGAGTCTTGCAGGTGGAGGAAGAGGCCAAGGAACCCCCTAAAAATATTCCCTCCCTCCAAACAACTACTTCCATAACAAAATTGAGATAAAATAATGTCAATCTATCATTTGCCATCAAACTACCACTGCTCAAGACAAAAAGGTTCTTGTATTCTCACCTGACAGTTTTCCTTCCTTCAAAGGGGAATAGAAAACTTGAACTCTGAGTTTTTAAACCTCCTCATTATTCTAGCCAGTATACTGAGGATATAGCAAAAATGGAGCTGAGCAAGGAGAATGTGATAGAGTAGAAGGAGGAGGCTGTCTGTTTATTTCTGTTAACCTTCAATTATTTTTCACCAAATGTATGTCTATTCCTACTTTCTTTGCACTAAGCTATGTACTGCATGGAATTATGTAGGTAAAATTCTAATTGAGATTTCAGTGTGCACAATGTTTGCCAAAACCTTCTACCATTTTAGTATATGGATTCTATGAAGTTCTCTGGCTCAGATGGGAAAACAAAAACTTCCATCCTGAGTCCTGCCAAGGCGACTCTTCCTCATTATTCAAATCCCTCTTCTTCTAAGGTTGTCCCTTTCCCCTCCTTTCAAATTCCACCCTGCCCTCCATTTCCCACACCCCCCTCCCCCACATCCCCTGCACCTCATCTCACCCAAAATCAAATGCTTCTCAACCTTGCCACAAGGCACTGTTTTGCTACCATGGCGTTATCCTGGAACGAGTCTTCTGCTGGTCTCACTGCTCAATATTTTAAAAACTATTATTTATTAAGAAAAATGGAAGGAAAAGAAAAAAAAGGAACACAAAGGAGAAAGGAATGAAGAAATAGAGAGGAATTACAAAAGAGAAAGTGCAGGAAGACATAATGAAAATGAAGGAAAAAAGCAGACAGGAGAAGTCACAGGAAAAAGGAAACGCAGTCGGCAGAGAATTACCTTGGTTCGTGGATACCTAGGGATCACTCTAGAGTAGACATTGTGTGAACTGCCTTCCATGCAGTATTTAAGTTAAGAAAAGAAAAATATATATATATGGACATATACATATATATGTATATATGTATACACACACACACACACACACACATATGCTTGATACACTACAGGAAAAAATATTTTAAGAAATGCAAGCTTCTTAAAAATACAAAATAAATATATCATGATGTATAATGTATTCTTCCTTTCCCCATTTCATCCAAGCACGTAAAACTCCATTTTGTATTATTTGTATTTAGTTTAAAAGGTTAATATCAAAAAGAAAGCAAGCCTGTAATACTGTGTGCAATTTTCTGGTATTACAATGGAGTGATTTTTATCTAGTTATGTGCTCTTAAAAGATGTATCACCATGGTAACTACATCCTTCGACAATTATTCTATTTTAGTGCAAACCAATACAAAGGGGTTAAAAATATCTTGGTCTTGAAGCCTGAGATTTACAGTCACTCTGAAAGTTTATCCTTTCCTCCTTTCTCATGTTTAGGAGAATGTTTAAGAATATTTCTCTGTCTTCTTCCGCCTCGCATCAAACTGATGTGAGCAGGAGTAGTTCTCAAACATGAAAGTTAATGTACTTTCTGACAGTAAACTCCCAACAGGAATTTTTGCACTTAATTCCAATGGATAAATATTGCTTATATAACTTAATGTTAAGCACTTATTGTGCCTGCCAATTTCAGAGAGAAAAATTAGGATGTTTGTCTCAAAGAGAGATTATTTTAGAAAACAAGGTAGCATCTGATATGTCCTCACGATGCATCATTTCCGTACATATAATGTGAGAGATGATATTTCTATTCAAGCTAAATCGTCATCCAGGGAAATGAGTTCCATGACTCAAATGAGTCTCATGATTCCCATGAGTCCCTTCCCAAGAAGTAAGGGTCAACCTTACCTCTTTCCACAAGGCTTTGTGGCTTTTTCTAGCCTCAGAATAATGTCCGAACTCTTTAGGGTTTGGGGGAAATCAATACGATCCACTTTCCTGTATTCCTCGTGAGCATGTCCATTGTCATCTGGTGTGTGGGTGGTTGGAGGGAAGACCTGTCAACTGTCTCCAGATGGCAGCCTCTGCCTGTCTCCAATATTTTCCTACCACCCTCAAACTTCTGAGGAAAGAACCTGGTCCCATGCCCTCCTTGAATGAACTTTGCATAAGTCATCTCTGGACCTGCTATCTCCACCACACCCTCTTTGTAGCTCTTGCCTTCCCAGGCCGCATGCACACGCTGGATGGGATCCCTTCTGTATTAGGTCTCTAAGGCTTGGCTGGAAACCCAGATGCCTTCACTGAGCCAGATTCCCTAACTGATTTAGGGACTCCTTGTATGTCCTCTGAGGTTACACAGTTTTCCCATTTTCTCCTTTTCTATGGGCTCACAATTCAGGCTCTTTCCTCTACTCCATCCCCTGAGTATGGCAAAGTTGCCACAGATGGCCAATGTCTTGATTCCCATACAACGATGTGGCTACATTCACCATCCAGCAGCACTAAAATGAAGGCCATTCGAGAGCAACATCAACTCTACCACACTGGAACTGGCTCTTCTCAACCACCATTCTCTGAAATCATGCTTTTGGCTCTCCACAGGGCTGACTTAGTACAAAAGGCTGTGGGTATTTTTGCCCCTATTGGTCTCACATTTGGGTTCTTTCTTCGGATATCGCCCCTCCATTACACCTAAAATCTGGAATTTTCCACAGTGGCAGCAGGGAAGGGATACTCTACCGGGTCGGGTACACAGGATGCTCACCATGGCATGGCTGGAGGAGTTCAGTTTCCATCACTATTAAGGCTGCTGCATGCCTTTCCTATCTGATTTTTATCTAAATGATATTCATTAAGTAAATGAGTTTGGATTTTTTTTTTTTTAAATCATTTAACAAAGGGTTCTGTGAAACATCTGTGGATTTCCCTTCGTTTCTTCATATTGTTTCCACACTGGGCATAAAGGAGAGAGGTAATTTTTTATTCTCGTCTGTTTTCACTTCCAGGCTACTGTGTTCCTCGAACCGAGAAAATAAAACAAGCATCCCTCAGCGCTGCCTTTGATGTCTTTTTCCTCCCTTCTGTCAAAATGGCCCCAACATCTGAGAACACACACATGAGAAGGTATGTGTCAACCCAGTCCTACCCTCTTAGTGGGAAGTTCAGGCAAATGTAAGAAAGAGAAGGATTGCTCAGTTTCAGATTCTAGAGCCTTCTTCCGGAAACCAGGGAACTTATGGCACAATCCCAAGTTTTGTTTCCAATTGCGTTCTATGTCTAACTATGTCCATACACTATTACAGCTGTACTTCTCACTTCATGACTCAAAATTAGCTGGAGGCAACTCAAACTGTTACTTGCTAACATTTAATTTGATGAGAATCTCTCATGGCTCTTTTGTTTCCTTATTCATTTAAGACAGGGGTCAGCACACCGCAGCCTGTGAGCTAAACCCAGCCTGAAATCCAAATCCAGCTTGCCATCTGCTTCTGTACAGACCATAAGCTAGGAATGGTTTTCACCAATGAAAGCAATCTTCTTGATCATAAGGAACAATGACTTTGAACCATGATTACGGAAAATGTGATTCTGCCACCCCCCTCCTTGCACTGCCAAAAAAAACCAAAAAAATGAATTCAACTTCTCATCTGTGGACCCATATTACAAAAACTTGTACTCAATTATATTTTGAATTTCATCAGTAAAATTTGTGAAAATGTGCTTGTTGTAGAAGCATCTATGTTACATTCTTGATTTGGACTCTGAGCCTACAGAGCCTAAAAGAGGCTCTTCACAGAAGACGTTTGCTGATCCCAATTTTAAAGGGACAGAGCTGGAGATGGTCTATGGCATGCAAAGGAAAACCTCCACAGTAGTTAATTAATGCAAGAACTCTAGACATTTCACTATATATATTCACTATACACACACACACACACACACACACACACACACACACACACATATTTTTCAGGCTAAGCTATACACACACACACACACACACACACACACACATATATATTTGTATATTTATACATGCATATTTGTGTTTCTGCTTGTTGCAATGCATACTAATTAAATGTTGTAAGCGGTAGATTTTCCATCCTCATTTTCTTGCTAAAACAAGTATTACCATTTTCAGATGAGTATTCATTACTTGAACTGATTGAACATTTCCAAAGTATTAGACTTGATGACCTTCACAAACCATGAGGTAGACATTATTCCTGTTTACCAAAGGTTACAAAATAGAGGTCATGGAAGGCTAACCAGCTTACATAAGACACAGAGCTAGTATGAGGCCCAGCTGACTTTGACTCTGAACTCGGTCACAGTAACGTACTGTTTGTGCTCCTGTTTACCTTCTCCTGGGAATTTCCTTTAACCACCTCCAGCATCTGCATGTACTATAGGCAGCAAGTCACTGCTGTTCCCTCCACCACTCTGACCCCATTCAGAAGCAGTCACACTGGCACGGAGATTTAGGAGTGTAGCAATATCCATGTCCCAACGCTAATTTGAACTTCCGGTCCACTGACCTTGTTTAAATCACAAAGTCCAGCCTGGAACTCTGGACAGAGGCGAAGAGCCAAGTGAGAATGGCCAATGAACTGCAAACAGGCTGCCAGAGCCAACAGGCTTGACTTGCTTTCCTGAAATTAGGAGCTCTGATCAAGGGTGCGAGGGGAGCTGACTGATTGCAACTTCTACTTCGGTACTAACCTAAATAAGCTTTAACCCTGGGAGCCGTTACCCATCAAAGTGAAAATCTATATAGAGTTACAGGAAGTCCAAATGAAGTGATCAGCAAAGGCAATGTAGTAGCAGTAGGGAACCCTGGATTAACAATTCACTTCTACCATTAATTCACTTCTACCCACTGAGGGGCACTGGCTTCATTTCACATAACCAGGAGTTTGTGATTTGGTGACAATTTTTACATAGATGATTACTCAAGTTTCTTCCAACTCTATGTTCCCATGATTTTAGGGCTCTAAAATACATCTGGGTAGTGACACAATTTAGACAGGAGTGCTGTCTGAATGGTGGCCCGATATGATCAAATTATTCTGATACTATCTGATCAGATCACATATTAATGATTTTCTTCCAAGGCTCCTCTGGAATAGTCAGGACAGTCTGCTACATCGATTTCACTGAAAACCTAGATTTAGGCTGGAAATGCTTCTCAACTCTTGGAAAATAATTACTCCATAGTCTTTGGACTGTTACACTGCTGTGATTTTGCTGAGATCAGATGGTTCTAACTTTTTAAGGATTAACCACTTAGTGTGCTTACAGATTGTGCTGTTTTATGATCACTCATCTCTAGTAGGGAGCTGACTTGGTATAGGCAGCAGTGCCCATATTTCCAAAGATGTGCCCAACCCAGGGCTTAACACACAACAGAGCCTGCAACATGTATACCATGAGATGAATAAATAAAACTGTAATTATTATAGCTGTAATAATTCATGTTATTTCCTGGACTGGCTGCCTTAGGAGCAAATACATAAGGCACAGAAATGTATTCCAAAAGTCAAAAGGGAAAGAAAGGCATGTAATTATATTTGAAGAACATAAATGCTTTTGAAGACGTGCAGATCTGAAAGGAGTTGTATAAATGGATTGAAGAATAACAAGGAACTGGGGTGGCCTGATCTGGGTTCTCACTGGGAATGGTGAACTTAGGTAAGACCTGGTGTGTGAAGAAGAGAAATTCTGCAAAGCTCAGATTAGTGACAAGAAGATGACCGCAGGATCTAATGTTATTATCCAGGACAACAAAGGCTCTGGGAATTACATAACATTTTCTTCGCAGTTCAGTTCCCTGAACGGATGACCTCCCACTCCCAACAGAAAGAGTAGGTCTGGAAATGGAGATCTGACTGTCCTCCAGGCCCATCTGGAGAATGAATTAAATCAGATTTCTCTTCAGATCTACCTTAATCTATCATGTTATTGCATGGGGAAATGCTTGTCCGAAAATGTTCTTTCTTCTTTTTATACACCTGAAATTCTTCAAACAAGGAGCAAAGCTTCTCATTACCTAATAAATCATCCTTTGCCTCATTTAAAAAAAAAAAAAAAAAAAAAAGCTTATACCTAACATCTATTGCACCAATGTGACCGATTGAACTGCACAGTGAGTCTTTGTCAAGGCTTATTTCTCAAAGTGCACTATTGACCTATAAGGATGGACACACAGCTTCTTTGTGTGTGCCCATTCTGTCTACTTATTCATGGGTGCAGATTTAGCAAGACAATGGTCCTTACAATACCTAGCAGAATTTTCTGCCCGGTAGTTACTAGAATAATGTGGCACTGTCATTGCTGCTGAGGAAAAACCATACGTTCTTAAATTAGGTCAGTACTGCATATTCATAGATGCCCATGTAACTGAAGAGTTTGAAGTGGAACATCTACTTAGTAAATGTATTTATTTATAATTGGTCATATTCCAGAAAGAAATGAAGATGGCTTACAAAGATTCTTGAAGTATAGCAAGGGAGCACACATTAAAAGGAAGAAAGAATGGTTGAGTTACAATTTGTATTTATGAATTAATTTAAATTATTAAGGTCTAGACACAGAAGAAGCGGCAGAAGTAGGGAGCTATAATAGGACCATGTGGTAGAGCATGAGTCATTAAGCTTGCAAAGAGAGGGCAGTGTAAAGAATTTGAAGACAACCTGATTTAGTGTATTTCAACATATAATGGAGTCCTCTCACATGCACCAATCACTTTGCAGTAGACGAAGAACGTTAAACTCATTTGTTTTCTTATCTTGGTCAGTCTACATTGGAAATGAGGAAATAAAGTCTAGTAAGAAAGAGTGACATACCATGATAAGTTGCCTTGTATAAATGATAATACAGAATATTTTCAGGAAGACTTAGGGACTGGTTGGGGCACCTGGGTGGCTCAGTGGGTTAAGCCACTGCCTGCGGCTCAGGTCATGATCTCAGGGTCCTGGGATCAAGTCCCGGCATCGGGCTCTCTGCTCAGCAGGGAGCCTGCTTCCTCCTCTCTCTCTCTCTCTGCCTGCCTCTCTGCCTACTTGTAATCTCTCTCTCTGTCAAATAAATAAATAAAAAATCTTTAAAAAAAATAAAAAAGACTTATGGACTGGTAAAGCAGAATTAGAGAATCTTTTAAAGGCAGTCTACATAACCCACTGATAAATGACATACCTCCAAGTTATCAAATATTTGAGATACCACTTTCAATATTAGGTTAAACCACATAGAATTGGCATTTTGTAGGTTAAAAATGGTTAAACATCAGACATTTCAGATGTTCAACCTCATAGTTTGGAGACCAGTGAAAACCAAGTGTGAGATGGATCTTCCAAAGCACCAAAATCTGTTCACCCTCACTTAATTTTGTAGCTTGCACATGAGACATGTGATGTTTTTACCATGGAAGAAATACAAATAAAAACACACTAATTATCCTTATAAGGCCTTTTCAGAACAGTAATTCTACAACAACCAACATTAGATTCCAGTACTATGCCTTCTATAGAGATTTTTTGGGGGGGTGGATATCGACAACTATTCCTTAGAGAAGGGTTAAAACTCAAATCTGGCACAGAGGTCAGCTTAACTACTGGAATCCTTATTCACATAGGCTATGTTATATTATTAGCAGGTTACATAAAGGTCTATGTCTCAGTTTCCTTATCTGCAAGTTGAAAATAATGCTGCCACTTTCTCTAACATCAAATCTATATAACTGAGCAATTATATCTTTCTATTTTGACTTTTGAAAAAGTCAGATCCAAGCTGGAAGCTCGATTTCAGGAACCAGGTTGGCCCTTGTGGTCTACATATTAATATTCTTTTCTTTGATTTTCAGTTATTATTTATTTATATTTCTCTTGTATTTAATGATCTATTTCTTCTTTATCTCACCTTTAGGAGATAGAATTTTTGTCTTTTTTTTTGTTTTTTAAGTAAGGAGATAAGTATGTTTTTTGTTTTTTGTTTTTAGAGAGAGGGAGAACATGCATGAAGGAAAGGGATGAAGGGAGAGGAAGAGAGAGAATCTTAAGCAGGCTCCCCACTTAGCATGGAGCCAGATGTGGGCTCGATCTCATGACCCTGAGATCATGACTTGAGCCAAAATCAAGAGTCAGAAGCTTGAATGATTGAGCTATGCAGGAGCCCCAAGGAGATAACATTTTTAACATTACCTAAAATCTTTGTGGTACAAGTTGGGTTAAAACATAACCAATAAGTGAATACATGAATAATACACATTTTGAAAATGTTGACTGAGGGTGATTTCCATCAAGAAATACGTGTTATGCTACTTTAAAATGCATATAAATTGAAGCATGATAAAGCACTGACTACAGGGGGTAATACCTGTAGCAAATTATAAAGTGCTAAGAAAAAAATTCAATTGAAAATAAATGTTAAATCATAAAATATTAATGATTTTTATGTTCAATAAATGTTGCTGCAAATTAAAGGAAATTAAACAGTATGAAGCGAATAAGCCATACTCATTGATGTCAATAATAAATGGTGGATAACTATGATATTCCCAAGTACAAATGAATTTATTGCATGTGTCTGTGCTATGCAAAGTTCATGTATTCAATTCAAAACAGCATTTGCCGCACTGGTAAATGCACATTAATAACAAGGACTATCAAAAAAACTCATCAGTCCTACATGCTGTAACTGAGTTACTCTATTGAAATATATCAATTATAGAGGCAAATACACCTAAAAAACTTCTACATATTTTTATCACCCCAACACAGAGCTAATGGTTAATTAGATCACAGCCATAAATAAATGAAATGGTAAGATGCATTATTTGCTAGAAATGCACAAGCTATGAAGTCTACCTCTATAAGAAAGAAACAAATACATGAAAGACTTAAAAGCAAATTGTTCAAGTTGCTCTTTTGAAGTTAATTTAGAATAAGAGAGGCTGGGATTCATGCTTTCTGATTCAAAATTAAATCAAAGGCAGATAAGAAGTCAACATTTTACCACAAAAATATGTCTCATAAAGACAGGCACTGTAATTTGTGATTGGGGTCTGGGCTGTGTGTGTGCACCCAGGCACATAGAAACAAAGCATGCACATTGCATTCAAGCTATAGTGGCAACAACAACAAATCCAGAAATCTACAGAATAACAAAACCTAATGACATGTTCTTTCTGATTATTCTAAGAAAAGTGAATGATCCCAGCCCAGACACGTTTTAGATAAGATCTTAACATACTATGAAGACAGGAAAAAAAGTCTCCTTCAGACAACCTGTTGTTTGTTTCCTCTGTCCTTAAACTCAGTTCTTAGTTATTGCATTTTTCCCCTTCCTTCCCCTCAATAAAACTATAAATTTAGGTTAGGCAAGATGGCGGAGGAATAGCAGACTGCTATGGTGTCAGATCCCAGGAGTTCAACTGGATAGTTATCAAATCATTCTGAACACCTACAAACCCAACAGGAGATAGAAGAGAAGAGCAGAAATTCTAAAAAGAGAAAGCTGACCAGTTTCTGGAAGGTAGGACATGTGGAGAAGTGAATCTGAAGCAATAGGAACATAGACCACAGGGGGCGGGGTGGGCTTCCAGCAAGTGGTAAAGCAGCAGAGCACAAAACTGGAACATTTAAAAGTCAGTTCCACAGAGTGGCATCGCTCCAGAGGCTAAGCAGAGGGTGGAGCCCTCATGGGGACAGTGTGGTCTCAGGACCGTTGGAGTAACAGAAAGACCAGGGGAGTCTGAGTGTGGCAGAGTTCCCAGGTACCAGAGTGGGGAAGCCAGCTGCAGAGATAGAGCCAAGGAGTGAGCTCTCAGGTTGGGATAACCTTAAACCGTGATTTGAGGCACAATCAGGCCACAGCTCCTTGAGCAGGGACCCACAAGTGTCAGATCTGGGAGACTCACCTTCCTCCTGGGAGGAGCAGCAGGAGCACCCAGCAGGAATCTGCTGGGTTTGGAGACTGCAAACAGGGCCGTGCACCAGAGACAGAAACGCTCAGTCACACTCCCGGTGAGTGTGGAACATGGCTGGAGACCAGGGAGACAGGAGTGACTGACTGTTTTTCTCTGAGGGTGCACTGAGGAGTGGGGCCCCAAGCTCTTGGCTCCTCCAGGCTGAAGACTGGGAGACCACCATTTTCATTCCTGTCCTCCAAAGCTGTACAAAAAGCATTCAGGGAACAAAAGCTCCAAAACCAAAACCACACAGATTACTTAGCCCGGCCCCTGGCAAGGGCAGTGCAATTCTGCCTCGGACAAAGACAATTGAGAATCACTAGCAACAGGCCTCTCACCCAGAGGATTAGTAATAACATTCAGCCAAGACCAAGCTCATCCATGAATGAGAGCTGCGGAACTTTAGAGCTAAGGGAAAGCAACACATAGAATTTAGTGATCCTTTAGTCTTTTTCTTTACTGATTCTTTAGTCTTTTAGTCTTGTAAATTTAATCTTTTTTAAATTTTATTGTTTTTCTTATTCTATTTTTTAAACTTTTCTTATTTCCTCTTTTAACATTTTTTAACTAGTTTATCTTAACAATACCTTTCTAAAAAAAAAAATCCTTTTTAAACTGTCATTGTTATAATCATACTTTATCCCTTCATTGTATTTAAGCTTATTTTTTGTATACATATAGGTTTTTCTTTCTAAAAAATTTTAGGATACAATTTTCTTCAAATAAATCGAAATATACTCTAAATCTAGCACATGGCTCCGTTCTAGTCTCCAGCCTGATCACAATCTCTTTTTTTTTCTTTTTCCAACCAACTTATCAATTCCTTTTTTAGAATTTTTTTTAAATTTTCATCTTTACAACCATATTCTATCCCTTCATTGTGTTTACCTTTATTTTGTATATATATAAGTTTTTCTTTCTTTAAAATTTTGGGAGGTAGTTTATTCTAAGAAACAAAAATACACCCAAAATCAAGTTGGTGGCTCTGTTCTATTCACCAGTCTAATATATATTTTAATTTTTTTTATTTTTATTTCTCCTCCCCCCCAGTTTTGAGTCTCTTCTGATTTGGTTAGTGTACATTTTTCCAGGGTCTTTGCCAGAGACCAGTATTTTATTCTCTTGTAGTATTTTATTCTCTCTCTGGATAAAATGACAAGGCAGAAAAACTCATGACAAAAAACAAACAAACAAACAAACAAAAAACAAGAGGCAGTACCAAAGGCTAGGGACCTAATAAATATGGACATAGGTAATATGTCAGATCTAGAGTTCAGAATGATGATTCTCAAGGTGCTAGCTGGGCTCAAAAAAGGCATGGAAGATATAGAGAAACCCTTTCTGGAGAAATAAAATCCCTTTCTGGAGAAATAAAAGAACTAAAATTTAACCAAGTTGAAATCAAAAAAGCTATTAATGAGGTACAATAAAAAAAAGGAGGCTCTTACTGCTAGGATAAATGAGGCAGAAGAGACAATTAGTGATATAGAAGACCAAATGTTGGAGAATAAAGAAGCTGAACAAAAAAGAGACAAACAACTACTGGACCATGAAGGGAAAATTGGGAAGATAAGTGATACTGTAAGATGAAACAAGATTAGAATAACTGGGATTCCAGAAGAAGAAGAAGGAGAAAGAGGGGCAGAAGGTATATTGGAGCAAATTACAGTAGAGAATTTCCCTAATATAGCAAAGGGAACAAGCACCAAAATTCAGGAGGCACAGAGATCAAAATCAATAAAAATAGGTCCACACCCCATCATCTAACAGTAAAACTTACAAGTCTTAGTGACAAAGAAAAAAATCCTGAAAACAGCTCAGGACAAGAAGTCTGTAACATACAATGGTAAAAATATTAGATTGGCAGCAGACTTATCCACAGAGACCTGGCAGGCCAGAAAGAACTGGCATGATATATTGAGAGCCCTAAATGAGAAAAATACTATAGAGAATACTATATCCAGCTAGGCTGTCACTGAAAATATAAGGAGAGATAAAAAGCTTCCAGGACAAACAAAAATGAAAAGAATTTGCAAACACCAAATTAGCCCTACAGGAAATATTGAAAGGGGTCCTCTAAGCAAAGAGAGACCCTAAAAGTAGTAGATCAGAAAGGAACAGAGACAAAATACAGTTAACAGTCACCTTACAAGCAATACAATGGCACTAAATTAATATCTTAATAGTTACCCTGAATGTAAATAGGCTAAATGCCCCAATCAAAACACACAGGATATCAGAATGGATAAAAAACCAAAACCCCCTGGGGTGCCCGGGTGGCTCAGTGGGTTCATCCTCTGTCTTTGGCTCAGGTCATGATCTCAGGGTTCTGGGATCGAGCCCCACATCAGGCTTTCTGCTAGCAGGGAGCCTGCCCCTCTCCCCACCTGCTTGTGATCTCTGTGTGTCAAATAAATAAATAAAATCTAAAAAAAAAAACTAAAACAAAACAAACCCATCAATACACTATCTACAAGAAACTCATTTTAGACCCAAAGACACCTCCATATTTAAAGTGAGGGGATGGCAAACAATTTACCATGCTAATGGACATCAGAAGAAAGCAGGGGTAGCAATCCTTCTATCAGATAAATTGGATTTTAAGTCAAAGACTATAATAAGAGATGAGGAAGGACACTATATCATATTCAAAGGGTCTGTCCAACAAGATCTAACAATTTTAAATATCTATGCCCCTGACGTGGGAACAGCCAATTATATAAACCAATTAATAACAAAATTAGAGAAACACATCGACAATAATACAGTAATAGTAGGGGACTTTAACACTCCCCTCACTGAAATGGACAGATCATCCAAACAAAACATCAACAAGGAAATAAAGGCCTTAAACGACACACTGGACCAGATGGACATCACAGATATATTTAGAACATTCCATCCCAAACCAACAGAATACACATTCTTCTCTAGTGCACATGGAACATTCTCCAGAATAGATCATATCCTGGGTCACAAATCAGGTATCAACCAGTACCAAAAGACAGGGATCATTCCCAATATATTTTCAAAACTGTAAATTTAATTCTGGATGCTGTCTACAAACTCCCTTTTAGAACAGAAGCATAAAACGCCCAGATACATGTTAAGAATTTACAGCTGAGTCCTTTCCAGGAATCGCCTTAAACCAAAGGAACTCTCCTGTTCCCTTAGGTGACACATTCTCTCCTGGAATCACCCCCTACTCAAGGTCTGGCTGACGTGGGGGTAACAAAGGCTCTGGTCTCACATCAGACCTCTGTGAAGGGTTACAGCAAGTTCAGTGCTTCCAATGCAACTGGGTGAAACCACTCCTACAAAGACAGTGTCTTTCAACTTCTCCCTCTGCTGAATCCTGCTTCTGCTCTACCTTAATAGATGTCTCCAGAGGCACTTCTCAATGAGCCTCTTTTACACCAGTCATCATCTCCCGAGAAATATTATCTATGATATCATGCAGGAAAAAAAAGTTTGCTACCATTCAGTTTAAGAGAAATGAAGCAAAAGTGTAACCAGAATAATCTTTAAGAATTTGGGTGGGGAAAGGCTAAGAAGACACAAAACTCCCAGTGGAGAAATAAGAACTTCAAGGTTTTAAACAAAGGATTGACCTTTTATAGTTTATGACTAATTTTCAAATGTAACACATCCATGACAACTTACAGAAGATGTTCAGTTGAGGAAAATAATAATAAACTGAAATGATGAAATAGTTACCCAAATCAAAGGAGACCAAATGTTAATATACTACATGTAGTAAAATACTTAATGTTTTAGTTGTTGTGAGAGTATGGGACCCAATAAACTACATTCAGGTTCAACCTAAGTTCTTTTCAAGGGAAGAAGTCATCGATCTGCAGGGACCCTCTGCCTCACTTCCTTTTTATTCTGATTTTACTACAATTTCAGGAACAGGACCGAAGGCTCTGGGCAAAATGGTAATAAAATATTGGACATCGTCATACAAAAATAGAAAAACTGATGCTTTTGCATAAGCTTTATAACAATGTCCAGGACTAGCTATATCTAGAAAAGATTCAGAAAAGAACAATAGAAAATATTAGTTTGGGGGTGCCTGGGTGGCTCAGTGGGTTAAGCCTCTGCCTTCGGCTCAGGTCATGATCCCAGGGTCCTGGGATCGAGCCCCATATTGGGCTCTCTGCTCAGTGGGGAGCCTTCTCCTCCCTCTCTCTCTCTGCCTGCCTCTCTGCCCACTTGTGATCTCTGTCTGTCAAATACATAAATAAAATCTTAAAAAAAAAATATTAGTTTGCAGAAGCATCTATAGAAGAGTGAATTAAAAAGATTAGGTATCTTCAATATAAATAGGCAAAGCTGGAAATGACGTAACTTGGTATTAAAAAATAAAAGCCCAAAATTTAAAAAATGCATTATTTTTCAGCAATTCTTCAGCATACCAATTCCCCTAATAGGTCACGCCCTCCTACCTCAGCATTCTGTATTTAGTTGGATCATATCCTATAGCATTCAAAGGCTCTGGTGTCTCTTTTCTTCCATCATAAAAGACTCCCTTCAGCTTCTAAAAAAAAGAACTATAATGCATCCTGTCTCCATGTTCTCTGTGTCTGTCCATAAGAACCTAATCAAATCTGACTGTCGAGTCCCATGCCCAAAGAAACTGCTCCCAGGACAGTTACTAGTTACCTCAGTGCTACAAAAACCAGGGGGTAATTCCAGGTTACCTCACTTCACTTCTTAGCAGCAACTGAGGAAGACCCCTTTTTTTTTTTTTCTGAAAAATATGAGGCTTTTGTCCCATCGAATGCATTTCTTCCTAACCTGCTGGCAGCTCCTTTTCCTTCTGGTCACTTCATTCCAACCTTTGCTCATTCATTCACTCCTTTGGCAAGAATGGAGTCTGGAGATGCAATAGGAAGCAATATGGGATACAGCTCCTGCTCTCCCAGAGTCCTTTTCACCCTCTCTGACTTCACATGATTTGAGTCTTCCCTGCTATCAAGATGGCGATGTACATAACTTTTCCCTAGTTGGGCAACGATGCAGATGTCTTCTATAGCAATGCTTTCAAATTTATTTTTTCCTCTTCTTGGAAAAGGTTTGCCCCAGTTAGCCCATCCTGAAAACAGCCTCCATGCCACTGCCTCAGAAACTTGCTCTTAATTCCTGTCTCAGTCGGTATATACTCTTCCTTCATGGCAACCCACTCTTTCCTTCCATAATCATTGTAATCTGTAATGACAGAGCTGCTGGGTTTGTTGGTTTGTCCGGGGGTCCAGAAAGTTAAGAATCCTGCTTATTTTGTCATTTACCTAGACCTTTAAAGGCACAGTGAAACTCCTGGCACTTTTTTCTCTTTAAAATAAAAAAAAACCTAAACCAAGGAAAGAAACAGCTTCCATTTCATTGTTGGTACAAGATATGGTTTAAGGGGAGAAATGCAAACAGGTGTCTAAGAGATTGAAGTTCATCAACGAAAGAATCATGATTAACTTTTGCTGAAGTTACTATCAGAAAAGGCAAGTAGGTTTTTTTTTTTTTTCATAGCACAATACTGGACCATATACACCCAAAATTAGGCAAGAAAAATCCAAACCCAGGCAATCTATCTACAGATCCAGTTGCTCCAATAGACCCAATAGGGCTACCCATCCATCACTGTATGGACATACCACTTCTTCCCCAGCCAAGATACTGTATTCCATTTGCAAGCACACTAATCTATGATAGAGAATCTCAGAACTTTAAAGCTAACAAAGATCTTATAGATCTCAGAGAGAAGACACCCAGGAAAGTCACACAGAGAGTGGTGGCAGACAAGGTACCGGAACTCAGGTCTCCTGGTCCTCATAAGAGAGCTCGACCACTATACACTGGCCCTCCCTTTTGGAAATAAAGAAGGAGACAAATAGAAAACCAACTTTCACCTACAAATGCTTTTCCATTACCCACAAAATATTAACTATGAATATTCTAAAGTACTTCTGCTCTTTAGGAAAAAGAGCAATCTTTAAAAACTTCTAGCTACTTTTTTTACAAGAAAGACAATCTATGAAATTGCAAATCTTTTCAAGGACCCTGGAGATTTCTCAGGATATTTTTTTCAACACAGAAAAATTTTTTCCTTCCATTTATGTATTAGAATAAAGAGAAGAGAACTATATTTTGCAATGGGACCCCACTTATATATGTGAAAAAAATGTTGATGTGTGGAAAAGAATACAAACGAAAGTCTTAAGAGTCTTAAGAGTTATGGAGGAAAGTTTGTGCGAGTGGGTGGGGGGCCCGGAAAGAAGGGAGGGGGGCACTGCACTCATGGATGGTAGAGAATGTTTCTGCTCCAACTGGAATGTTCTGATGTCTCTTAAAGGAGAATGAATGGAATTCATCCATTGTTCATGTAACTATAATAAGATAAATAACATAACAAAATTAATGTTTTGAAACAAACAAAAAGGCTTTCCAAAAGGATGCAGGTCAAGCAAATTAGCCTATGTTCACTGTCATAATAGTTTTCTCCCAGACTTTTCCAGCACAGTAGTGTAAAAGTACTTGGTGCCAAAGATTTCTTGCCACCAATTTTTTACTCTGCCTCAGGGAAATCCCAAAGAAGCCTTCTCTTTGGATTGCATTTACCTTGGGAGGATTTCTCGCAGAGTTTGCTAACAATAGAAATCATTCTTGGTTAGGATACAGACCCAGCGGGGTATTCGAAATGCCACAGGCTACTCAGTGGTCCTGCCTGGCAAAGCCTGCTGGTAGGTACCACATGAGCCATATGGAAATTGCTAAAATGGGAAATAAAGCAGCAGGTTGTGAAGGCACCAGCTTCCCTGGCCATGGCAGAATTAGCATTCGTCTATGATGCAAAGCCTTCCTGCCTCTGAAATGCCCACTATACATGGAGTATCACCAGTCCATGGCGGGATACTGAACGGGATTTTGATATATCCTGCCGATTTCCTTTTTACTTCTTTGACTGGTGCCTGACATACCACATTTTGAAAGAAGAAAGTGTAAAAAGAAAAGAACCTACAGAGCCCATACCTTGCTCAGCAGAAGCAATGTTCTATAGACACCAATGCTGTGATAATTTTGAAGTGCAATATAAACATCTGATAATTGCCAATATATGCGTACCTCCTTCCTGAGAGAGAATATTGACTTTTTTTTTTTTTTACTTTCTAACATAAAAATTCTCCAATTCGAGCTGTAATGGAAAAACAATGTAGGGTAAACAGCTGTACTAATAAGAGAGACCTATTGGAAAAGGAAAAATCACCTGCCACAATATTCTCAGTAAGGAGAAAAGACACCATCATTGACACCTGACAGGTGTTTTAGGTCAGCCTCTCTCCAGAGAGCACTGAAGAAAGAAATGATATCAATATTTTATATATATAATATATATTATATATATATATATAATATCTGTAATATATTATGTATTATAATTAATTAATGCAATGTAATTAGAATATAGTAATATAATATAATATAATATAATATAATATAATATAATATTAAAAGCTCCCCCTTCTCCACAGGTTTATGTCCCACTTTCAGTTACATCAAGTCAGCTGTTGTCTGAAGAAGAGGATCCTCCTTCTGACATCAGATCAGAAGGTCAATGGTAGTCACACCACAGCTCCATCACAACGTCTTCATCAGTCTCCTCACTTTCTCTCATCACCTCACCTTATCACACAGAGGTATTTTGTCAGTACATGTCATCATAAGAGGAAGGGTGAGTACAGGGCCTTAAGATATTTTAAGACAGAGACCACATCCACATAATTTTGTTATCATATATTACTATAATTGCTCTATTTTCTTACCAGTCATGATTGTTACTCTCTTACTATGCCTCATTTATAAATTAAATTTGGATCACAAAGTAGGTATGTGTAGAAAAAGAAGAAAAAAAAAACAAAACCAGTAGATAGAGGGTTCAGTACTATTCATGGTTTCAGACCTCCAAGGGGGGGGCTTGGAACATATTCCCCAGGGATAAGTGGGGATGACTGTTCCTTCCAACTGAAGAAAAGCAAAGTAATCTCAGAATATCTCAATGCTATAAAAATAATGAATGTGGGATCTTTGCCTAATCCCCAATCACACAAGATGCACTATATTCCTCTTTCCAGGGATGAATTTTCTGTAACACATTGCTTATAGCTGATTGTGAGAAGCATGTTGTGTTTACAAAGGAAATGAGAATGCACATACATGTGGAGACTGTGTCAAAAACTGATACACTATACCATGAGGCTTTTTTTTTTTTTTTTTTTTTGGAGTGACTGAGTGGATAAAGACTTTTAAAAGAACAATGATCAGTAGGGACAGTACCCCTGAGGCTGTGTAAGCCAAGCAATTTCCTAAGAAAGGTGTCATGCTCAGCGACATTACACAGGCCTTCTGTCACCCACTATCGTCAGCAGGATCACATCACCAGAATTATCAATCACACAGCACTTTCCCATTACTTTACAGAGGAGATTATTTTACGATGGCACTTCATCTGAAAATAGAATAGGACATTTAATGTTTATCTTTCTACTTAAAAAAAGGAGAAGGTTTACAGGAATATTAAGGAGTCCCTGGAATATATGAGGGGACAGATGATACACTTCATATATACATCTTTGGCAGGTAAAGAACGTGCATCAATATTCCTTTATCACAGGTTTTATAAGAGCCTTCAGTTCCATACAGAACTAAATTGAACCCTTGGACTGAGTGACTATGCAATCATTGTGAATGCCGCTTGTCACAAGGGCACAGAGAATCAGTACATCCTAAGGCTGGAAACTTAGACTCATCTCATCATCATTCATTTATAAAATACTTACTGAGCACCTACTATACACCAGAAGTGCTACTAAATACTAGTCATATTATTTTATAAGAAACAGATGTTCTCACTGACCTTGTGTTGCTTAAAAAAACAGGTAAATATAAAAGTCTAAAGAGTGACAAGTTCTATGAAAAGTTCTAAGAAAAAGGAGAACACAGTGATATAGTAGAGAATATTAGGAAGGGGAGCACAAGGCCAGCACTCAAGGTCTGAGAATGAATGAGTCAGGTGAAGAACAGGACAGTCAAGACTCCGGGTAGAGGAAGCAGGTATTGAAGACTTTGAGCCTACAGAGTATGAACCTTTGGGAATTGGAGGAGAATCAGTGTGGCTACGTTATAATGAGCAAAGAACAGAAAAGTCTGGGATGATGTTAAAAAGGTATGGCCGTGGGGCGCCTGGGTGGCTCAGTGGGTTAAGCCACTGCCTTCGGCTCGGGTCATGATCTCAGGGTTCTGGGATCAAGTCCCACATCGGGCTCTCTGCTCAGCAGGGGCCTGCTTGCCTTCCTCTCTCTCTGCCTGCCTCTCTGCCTACTTGTGATTTCTCTCTGTCAAATAAATAAATAAAATTCTAAAAAAAAAAAAAAAAAAAAAGGTATGGCCGTGAGGAAAAGACTACATTTTCAGTTTACTGAGAAGTCACTGAAAGGATATAAGCAGAAGGACCTGATCTGATTTAAGTCTTAAGCAGGCTCTTTGGAGAGTGTCTATAGGCAACTCAATGTTGCCTACATCTCAATGTACTGTGCCGTCTCAATGTCATCCTAAGCTTTTTTCTCAGCTACCAGAATCCGACCTCCTCTAAAATGAAATTCATCCATGCCTTCCAAATATGTGGGAGGAACATCCAGGAGAAGAGTCCCAGAGGAAGGGGTTTTCCATACACCAAATTCTACCAGAGATACCCCAGCCTTACTGGCAGCTCCCCACTCCAAACTCAGGACTCCTGGTTCTCTTTGCTAAGTACAGAGACACAGCCAGGCAACTGCGATCTTCTACGGATTGGGTCCTGGGGAGCCCTCACAACCTCGATGCTCAGAAAACTGGACAAAAAACAGGAAGTTCTGCCTCCTAGAAAGGGAATGGACAAAGGATGCAGGAGGGAAGGAGACCTGTACCCTGAACACTATCCTCTGCCTGGGGGTGAGGGAGAACTGGTCAATCACAGTGCCAGCCATGATGGTGTACTAGATATCTCTGGGAGCCTACAATGGTAGCAGATGCCTGGATCTAGAGCAGTGCTGAAATTCAGCATAGCTGTGATGGGTAAAGTTGTTGAACCACCATTAACCTCTTTCCTCTCAGGTGTCCATTTTTTTTAACTTCAAAATACAATTTTATTAGATTGAGGTAATAGGATCTAAAATATAAAACACTGAAATTCACCTACTTAATTAATTTTTGGTGCTAGAACATTTAAAGTATATAAAATTAGCAAATATTTTTTCCATTATGTAGTAATATAATTGTATGAAAGTTATCTACATCTTTAAAAAATCAAAATCTCAGCTCTTTATCAGTTTTGTTTTAAATAATCTTATAGTTTTATTTTCAATTTTTAAAATATTTTTGTAACTTTTAACTATTTTGTGATATTATATCTTAAATGATCCAATATGATATCATATAGCATTTTTTTTTCATTTTATTTTATTTTATTTTATTTTATTTTATTTCTTTTCAGTGTTCCTTAACCACACTAATAAAGCATTACCTAACTGCTGTGGTGACTAAGACTGAATAATTTAACTGTGGGGATTGGGGACTTCAGACAGATTTCTCTTGCACCAAGGCTTTTAAAAACAATGGTTGTTCATTTTCCTATAAGACCTCTAGAAGTGGGGGAAGGGGGCACCTGGGTAGCTCAGTCGGTTAAGCATCTGCCTTCAGCTCAGGTCATGATCCCAGGGTCCTAGGATTGAGCCCCACATCAGGCTCTCTGCTCAGCGGGAAGCCTGCTTGTGTTCCCTCTCTCGCTGTCTCTCTGTCAAATAGATAAATAAAATAAAATTGATGGGAATAACACATCATCAGTGATTCCTCTAGGTTTTGGAGTGTGTGTGTGTCTTGTTATGGGACACGAACCTGTGTCAAAAAACAATGTTCTTACTTCTCTGCTGTCTAGCTCACATTTCGAAGGACTGTGATTATTTTCTACAGGATGAAAGTAAAATCTAAAAGTCTAACTGCCCCTTAACACCAGGAAATTCCCAAATAAATGCATTAAGTGAGTAGAAAGTTGTCCCAGATCTGACTTCTCTAAATATTGAATTAACCTAATATAGGCAGTGAGGGAAGGGGAAGGGTGACAGAGAGAAATTCTACCAAGAACTTAGAAATAAGAGGGATAAGGTTTCCCTCTGAAAATTGAATTATAAAATCACCATATAATGGGTTAGGGAGAGATAAGGTGAGTTATTTTGAAGAGCTAGAAATGGCCCAGACATGAAAAAGTGGTTATCATCAATAATAATGAGGCAGCAATGGAAGCTGAGAAAAATGTAGAAAATGAACATTCTCTCAGAGGCCTGGTCCAAGGGAAGGAACGCTTTGGCCCAAAGATGTGTTCTCTCTGGTCCCAGAGATAAATAAAGCCTTCTATGCATGAATTAACTTACCTTAGATTGATGCCATTTAATCTAAACTGATTCCATGAAATCTGTACAGGCTTTTAATTATATTCTGGTTTCCCAAGTTCTCTGCCTTTAGGGAAAAAAAAAAATCATCTAGCCAAAAGATGACGGCCCCTCTGGTAGTACTATTTCTCATTATATATTAATATGCTGGCATTCTGCTTTTATTCATTAGTTTATAGGAACTTGTTGGGGGGAATCCTAAGAGACAGATTCACATTCAGTGTGCCCATAAGTCAGGTTTCTGAAACAGGAAGGCTGAAAACCAGACCATATCTCGTAATCTCATACTATGCACTCCTCCCCATGACATTAGTATCTCCAAGTAAGTAGAAACAGGCAATCCCCACATTTCAGTGATGAGATAACTAAAGGCCCGGGGTCCTTCGTGGCAGAACAGGGCCTGGAATCTGGGTGTCCTGATTCCTTGTCCATGTCGCATCAAAGATATATGTGACACACTAATTATCCATTCAGTCTGTCTAAATTCTAGGGTTTGGGATGAATAGAAATCCTCTAGGTATTCCCATCTGGGACCATGCTAGATAGAAGTCATTGATCTAATTAGTTGATTGAGCTAATTAGTTGATTTTTCAGTGACCCCCATCACCCCTAATGCATCCTTTCTCCTTTATCTGCCATGTATAAGCATGCTTATGATAGTTAAAAAAACAAAAAACAAAAACAAAAAACAAAACAACAACAACAACAAAAAAACAAAAACAAACTAGTGACTTCATACCACACCTATCATCCAATATGTGGGTAGAGATAGCATTTCATAGGACATGATCCTTTTCTGCAAGTGATAGGAAGTGCAAAATAATCCCTCAAAGATAGCAGGCTCTGTTGCACAATGATAAGCATGCCAGACAGTAATTTTTCATCTTAGCAATTTCAACCGAGGAGCAGTTTCAACTGTCAAGACCTATCCATTTCTCATATTTCCATTATGAACTGTATTCCAACATACATTAACAAGCTCCTATGTAACAAGCTGAATGTTATTATTTACCGTTTAAGTAGCTTTCTGAGAACACAAAGCATGGTGCCAATCATGAGTGTTTTGCTCGTAATACCATCTCTGTGGAAGCAGGCATAAATCATTCTTCTGCTTTAACAGCTGAAAAATGAGCACCAAGTCAGAGTAAGTTAATGACAAAACACTTTAAATAATAAGCCCAGCTAGAATAAAACATGTATTTATCCAGTTTGGGCTATTTTACTGTAAGGTCTTTTCAACATTTTCATAGATTGGCTCTTCTGGAAACTTTTTTTGCAGGGGGGTTGGCAGGGGAGAGGTGGTGGCTGGTGGAAGCCTTATTGATGCACTGATTCAAATACTGACACGTCAGAAGGGCAGTAGACTGAAAAGGGAATCAGTCATCCTGACACAGCAGAAGAAATATCCTGGTAAAAGCACTTAAAGTCTTGGTAGACTCATGGATTAAATATTGCTCCATACTGATACAAAATTCAGCAATGAAGTTTGGTTAAGTCTTCCCTGCGCGTGCACATTTTTGATGGAACAGGTATGATGAAAGCTGAACCGCCCTGCTAGTCACCTGACAACGGTGGTTCACGTGAATTTCCACCCACTCTAACTCAATACTCTAGGGAAACACTCCGGTTCCATTAACACTGAAAGAGGACAGAAATTCAACAGCTATCAGGAGCAGAAAATTGATAGCTCTTCTTTTCAAATTTAAACCTGCCCCCTCCACCTCCAAGTAATGTCTAGATGCTACTGCAGTTAACTATGAAGAATGAGGAAGAGAAGTGTCAATAGACAGACAAAGCCTCTGTGGGGGAGCCCTTCTCAGCCATCATTCCCTCCAGATTACCTCACTCTGAGAAAATAGAGTCTTGGCAACCAGCATCCTTCCCCCTTGCCCTCCCCCCCAACCCTGCATGTGACTGCATCAACTGAAAAATTGCAGTAGCCCGGAATGACTTGCCATCCATCTTCTGGTGTTCTTAACGGGCCCTTTTCCCTCTCACATGATCCCAAAAGCATATGGTTGTAAACAGTCCTACAGATGGATGCGGAAAACTCTAACAGAAGCCAAGGGGACAATCTGGCCCACAGATGTACAATTACACCATCGTGGGCCTGTGCTGCTCATAAACCATGCGAGTTAAAGTATTTACAAGATGAATACAAGAAACACAAAACACGCGTGAACGTAAAAGACAAGGATTTACTACAAGACTGCATTTTGTTAGCTAATTGGGAATTCACTATTTAGAGTCACAGGTAACATAAACAGAAGAGGCTGTGTAAGCTACTGCTTATATCAGAGCAAGCTAGGGCCATCAGCATAGGTTTCCAGCTTCACCAATTTTGTTTTATTAAGCAAATGATCGTCACCAGCCAACATGACCCAAATGAATTTACAAATTATACAGAACAAAATATTTATAGTAATGAATAGTTAAATTCAGACAATGACAACCCTGGCACTTCCTATGCCTTTATGGATTCACAGGCGGTATTTATAAATGTTCAACGTAGTCACTGTTTGAAAAGCAGATCCTGATAACACAGTAGCTTTGTCCCCAAATTAATGCTTTAAAACCTAAGATGATGTGGAGTGCCTGGGTGGCTCAAGCAGTTAAGCATCTGCTTTTGGCTCAGATCATGATCCCGGGGTCCTGGGATGGAGCCCCACATCGGGCTCTCTGCTCAGTGGGGAGTCTGCTTCTCCTTCTCCCTCTGCTCCTCCCCCTACTGTGTGTACTCCAATACCTGCTCTCTGTCTCTCTCAAATAAATCAGATAAATAAATAAAACATAAGATGATCCTTATATATGGAAAAAAGATCCAAAGCACAACACGAAAGTGTTTGCAGAGGGGTGTTACCCACATACCGTGCTGCTAAGTAAAAACAGTTTTATAATGTTAGGTATATTCTGCACATATCAGAGAAGTGTGAGGGGAAGGATAATACCATTGTTCTAAAGCCTTCCCTTTCTACTGTAATTTCTAAAGGATTGAGGCTTCTTGGATTATCAACTGTCTGAGGGAAGTGGATTTTATCACATTGTAGCAGACTGCTATTAGGAGTGCAAACTGTCATTAGTCTCCACATAGTCTCCTTTAAATTGAAAAATGTGTTAAGTTGCACATAAAAAAATACTAATAAATAACACTGCACACAGAAATAACTTAGCACACAGAAAGCCCAATTTTAAGCACTCCAGAGCTGAAGCCACAACTACCAAGAAGTCTGGAATGAATACTCCAGATGTCACCCATCTCAGTGTGACTTTTTATCCTGACAGCTCAGAAGGGCAACTGTGTCCTGCGGCATTTTATCCCTATTCCAGACAACACCAAGGGGAGGAAAGGAGGAAAAAGGAGAGTGGTATGTGCAGCTGTTTACTACCTTTTAAAACATTTCCTAAAAGCATTACCAATGACTTGCATTCAGAATGCCACTACTTAACGGTGTCACATTTGAGTAAAAGAGGCTGAAAAGTATCATTATTCTGGGGCAGGGGCACCTTAACACTTCCAACAATACTGGCATTCTTTTTTTTCTTTTAAGAATTTTATTTATTTATTTATTTGAAAGAGAATGAGAGAGAGAGTGGTCACGAGCAGGGGAGGAGTTAAGAGAGAGGGAGAAGCAGACTCTGCTGAACCAGAAGCCTGAAGTGGGATATGAACCCAGGACCCTGGGATCATGACCTGAGCCAAAGGCAGACACTTAACTGACTGAGCCACCAGGCCTCCCATCCTGGGATTCTGACATGAAAGCAGAGAGAGGGAATATTCAGCTGTAACTGCTGTATCTGCTACTGATACGAATACATTGTTTGGTGTCCAGTTGTTTCTATATACAAACACAACAGGAAATAGTTTGGAAAGTTCTGGAAAATGGTATCTGGCAGGGATGGCTACTCTCTGAATCGCTAAGCTCCTGCTGCTCCTCCTGCAGAGTCATTTCAGAATGACTCTGAAAGGCTGTTAACTATTGTACCTTCTCCTTTCTCCCACCATGCCTCCTCCATTTGAAATAAAGACTATAAAAGAACTAGCGCTTTATGGTAGGATGCTGATCCTGAGGGAATTCTTACTTCTGGAAGAAGAGCAAACTAAATTGTTGAGATATGGCAACTATTTGCATGCAGTCACACATGGGCCATATTTGATAACTGGAAGGTTCTCCAAACCAAAAAACACTACTCATAAATTAGGAATGATAATCAATGAAAAGTTTGCTTTGTAACTGAAGCAAGTATTTTCTAGATATAACATCATCAAACGTTATAAATCTTAACGAAATAAATCTTAATGTCCATTTTAGCTTTGGCAGATACAGGCATATACATATAACATAAAAATGCCTTAGTGTAAATCTTCAAGAGTAAATGTGGAGTATTTTCTCAGGAAGGTGTGACATATTCTAGAAAGAGGGCATCTTTATGCATTTAGTTTCTTCAGGGTTTCTGGATATAGCCTCAAAAAACCAAAAAATAGCATAGAAGTTAAATCATTCCATGATCAGATTGAAAAGGAGGAGTTGGTTGGCTAAATTTGAAAATCAAAGGGTCCCCCTTTGGGATTTCTTTGGTCTGGCATGACCACTGAGAGAAAGTTGTAATGAGTAGGATGGCAGATATCAAAATTAATCTCCAACGCCATGGCAGGTGTCTTCTTCTGAGGCCAGAAAGCTAAAATCCTCACCTTTCCAGCCTCCTTGCTTGCCCTGGGACCCAAGTGTATCCAATGAGATGGAACAGAAAGGGAAATTTTTTAAAGGAATAGACAGCTGGTAAGCTCTTCTGAGCCCTCTTGGGACTTTTGTTCTTCTCCCTTCTTTCTACCGGAAAACCGATGCGATGCTGGATGTACAGCAGCTGTTTTATCACCACAAGGGGAGATTACATGACATGGGTAAAAAATTAGAAAGACAGAAGAGGCCTGATTGCTTCCTGACACTGTGAATATGTTGCTTTTGCCCTGGACTGTCTGCTCCAGAATTCATTGTTACATAAGAAAAATCACTGTCATAAATTTTAGCCACTATTAATCAGGTTTTCTATAATTTAAAACTTGAACAGAGTCCTAACTTATACAAACTAGTTCAGCTTACAGCATGCGTGTGTTCAGTGACCATCAGTCCATGTCTCTGGCAGAGACTTTTAAACATTATTTAGAAATATCGTAACAAAACATATTTCAATGTTTTAATTTTTGTCTTTAGGGATTTCTTCTAAAATAAGATTGTATGTGTCCTTTCCTTGTAAGGTGGAATAAAAATGTAAATGAACCTAAAAGGTAACTTTTATCAAAATTCCAAATTGAAATGGAGATACATAGTTGGTGACTCAAAAAGAATGCATATGAAAATACTCAATAGTCTCCATATATTTGCTTTTAAAGTATCATTGCTGTGACATCAGTATTTTTAAGTTTTCAAGGCAAGGAAACTTTTATTCTTCTGTCAAGTGATATGACTTTGTGAGGACATAAAACAATCTTACATGTGACTTCACAAAAAGGGAAGTGTATTTTCATTTACATATATGTACATGGATACATAAAACAGACATATATACACTTTCAGAAGAGAGGTAGCAAATTTAAAAGTAGATATTGTATCAGTTTAAGGTAGACATGCAAATAATTTATGAATAAGGTTGATGTACACCTTTTGAGACTTAGTCAAAGTGAAAAGACAACAACAAAAAAAGAGAGAGAGAAAAGACAACAGAAGGTTTCAACCTATTTAAAACTTACTCTTCAGCAATCTGTTCAAAGAAAAATGGAAAATCCCATGCCAGTTTTTGCATTAAAATAATTGACATTTAAACAACTGCTAAATGCATGAAACCTCTGTCCTCCAGTGATGGAGAGTCTGATAATCCTTCACAATGAACACTCTCAAAGTAAAATTTGAGACCCATGCTTGGAATTTTAGCTGCATTTACTCAAACCCTCTCTCCATCTGATAAGTGAGGTACAAAGAAGCCCATCTGAGAAATCCATTTATGACTGGACACCTTGTCCAGGCAGGAAGCAAACGCCATATTCAGACAGGTGTAAAGTAACCAACTCCCTGTTAGAGTTCTTATCCAGAACTTGGACTGTTTTCATTACATTTGCTTTGGAGCACTTAATAACCAAATGCATTACAAATTGTTCCTTTATTAAGGGGCCCAGCAGTAATTCTTTAGACATTTAAGTTTTCGGTTCAAATACTTATGAGAAGCCTCATTAAGTTTCTATTATCTGCAACTCATTTCTAATAGTCAGAAAAGTATTTGGAAAGGCAGAAGAAAAAGAGCAGGAGGGGAGAAAGGAAAGAGGATTAAATTAATCAGGTGGAATTCTTTTTAGCATTATTCTTTTTTTTTTTCTTTTTTCTTTTTTTTAAAGATTTTATTTATTTATTTGTCAGAGAGAGAGCGAGTGAGAGCGAGCACAGGCAGACAGAGTGGAAGGCAGAGTCAGAGGGAGAAGCAGGCTCCCTGCGGAGCAAGGAGCCCGATGTGGGACTCGATCCCAGGACGCTGGGATCATGACCTGAGCCGAAGGCAGCTGCTTAACCAACTGAGCCACCCAGGCGTCCCTTTAGCATTATTCTTGACACTACTGTAACACAGCTTGATTCTCCAGATTACATTCCAAACATGTACAGAAAAAATAACACCAAAGTGAGGGAATTTCTTAGAATGCAGAGAGGTGCTACCATAAAAGCTGCCAACATCAAGCACGAGTAACCCTGCCTTCTAGAATCAATTCTGTCTTCCTGTTCCCCTTGGTTAGTGGAATCAAATCCTTAAAGATGCAGAACATTTCTTTGCCTAAAGATTTGTGACAATCGGCCCTGAGGGATTCAACATGACAATGGAGGTAATCCCTGAGCGGATGACTCTCTGGCAGTTGCATTCAATATGCCTCAGAAGCAGCATGAAAAGGACACAGGCATTGCCATCTCCTTCAGACTCTTGGCTTCAGAGAGATTCCCCATGGCTGACAAGGACTGCACCATTGCTGTGCAGCAAAGAACTGGCTTGATGCCCTCTTCTGAATCCCTGATTGAGCTCCTCTCTATGGACCACATCATCGTTTTCTTCCAGAGACTGCCCTTCTTAGACCAAATGGTCACTGCCCCATCCACCAAATGAGGAGGGACTCCCTGATCTCTTTGTTAATCGAAAGTACTTATCAAAGACTGAAGCACAAGAGTTTCTTTTCAACCTATCAGATTGGTACATGGCACATCGACACAATTTCTTCACTAACTCCTCAGCTTTGTAGATAAGAAATGTCTGGTAGGAACTCAAAGAAATTCTCACCGACCCTTTTGGTTTGTCTCCATGAGGATGTAATATGCTGTAAGACTCCAAATGCACATCTCCTGATTCTGGTGTGTTGCCACTGACACTTCCAATGTGAGATGATGCAAGGTGTGTGGGCTGTTAATGTCCAGCAGAATCAGCACCATGGCCAGAGCAGAGGGAAGAAGAGGGTGTACAAGGCCTGAGCCTTTACCAAATATCTGTCTCCAACATGTGGAATATTTTACAGTTTCTTCTCCCCAAGAAGTGTAAATCTTACCAGAGTAATAATAACTAGTCCCAGCTCTTTGAGGTTACCTGAATCTCTCTGCCCTCTTCTTTCACCATACTCCAAAAATATAGTAATCAGTTTCCGGATTTCCCCTGCAATGACCCTGTGACTACTGTTATTTCTATTAGAGTATTCTATATCAGCAAACTCATTTTTCCTACCCTTAAAATTAGACCATGTAAGACTATGTGACTTCTTGAAAACTGTAAAAGAATAGAACTGTATTAATTAAAAAAAAAACTTTAAATGTTTATAATTTGCATCATTTTAAAGCAAATATTTTCCTATGGTCTACATTTTCTCTCCTTTTCCCTCATTTCATCAAACACAAAATACTTGAGTCCCTAGAGTCTGATTCATTTTATTATTTTTACGACATTTACAAAAAGGCTCAGTACTGATATTTTGTAATTTATTCTTAAACTTTATTAGATTTATTGGTGGAATTTGATGTCTTCGAGATTAAATGAATGTGAAACAACTGACTTTTTACAACTAGGGGACCCCTAGTATTTTATTTTTGTGCTTCAACATAACATGTGATTGTGAACCAGGAAAATATTTTTTAAATGAAAGGATAAACTAACCATTTCACTAGTTAGTATGAGAAGGTTTTTGAATGGCCAGAGTCTCCTTTGCCTCTTAAAGCAGATTGTTTGAATAAGAATAAACTATTTTTTCCAGACAATACACTCTACAATAAACTCACAAATCATTGGTGCTAGGAGAAAATTTACCATTCATTTTATTAGGTTGAACCAGAAATAGCCAGTAGAGAACTATTTCGACCAACAAAAACAGGAACATCATATGTTTCAACAAATAAAGAGAAAACTGCCTCCAGAGGGATTAACAGATTTGCCAAAGGTCAGTAACAAAGCTGGACTCTAAACCAAGACCAGCAGATTCCGCACCAGGTGGCCCTTGCACTTTAAGTACACAGAGCCTCTTAACACATCAGTTATTTTTTTATTACAATTTCTTTTTTCTTCCATTTAAAACATTCCTGTCACAGACACAGGGAAGAATTAAGGGGATTTTGTGTCTAAGGAATAACAAAGACAAAAAGAAGAATATGTAACCCTTGACTAGCTACTACCTTATAGGGTTTAAATGTTACAATTTTGATACATGTTATTGAAAACAAAGTTTATTGCACTTCTTTTCCTGGAAAAGTTGTCAACCCTAGAAGACAAATAAAAGCAGACTCATGAAGAAAATTAAGAATAAACATAGACAAAGGAACAGGAAACTGAGACAGATACTTTGAGACACACTCTTATTTCAGTTTTTCTCAGTTTCTGGTTATTTCCTTAAAACAGATTCTCTGA
Source organism: Mustela nivalis (assembly GCF_964662115.1). Taxonomy (NCBI): domain Eukaryota; kingdom Metazoa; phylum Chordata; class Mammalia; order Carnivora; family Mustelidae; genus Mustela; species Mustela nivalis. Next base: position 39,942,613 of record NC_139022.1, on the reverse strand, counting down.
AGTGAAATTCCAGGGACACAGGGTTTGCACTGCTTCTGAGAGATACTAAAAAAATGTCCTCTAGACTTCTTATTCCAATTTAGATCTTTATTAGCTTTGTTTTGAAAATGTCTGACTACCTCCTGCCTTCCACAGTAATTTTTCATATGTATACCAGCCTATTCTTTTATTTTATGAAACACTAGATCACATTCTCTAACATTTTTTTATTTGAATGGTTCCATTCATTTCTATGAATGAGACCTGAACCAATATACAGAAATATCATCTTAACATAAATACCCTTCAAATTGTAGAGAATATACTGTTTATTAATCATGTCACCTCAAAGGACTAAGTGCAAATAGGGGAGGGTAGCAAATAATTACTTCTTCATCATACCATCATTAACTATACTTATTTTTAATAAGTTAATCTTTGCTTATGGAGATCCAGTTGGGTGTGTGTCCATGCATGTGTATGTGACTTAATATTTCTAATCCATGCTTTTTCTCTAGACAAAAGAAATATCTAGCATGTAGTTAAACTTTTTTTTAAAAGGTTTTATTTATTTATTTGAACAGACAGATCACAAATAGGCAGAGGCAGGCAGAAAGAGAAGGGGAAGCAGGCTCCCCAGTGAGCAGAGAGCCTGATGCGAGGCTCTATCCCAGGACCCTGAGACCATGACCTGAGCCGAAGGCAGAAGCTTACCTTGCTGAGCAACCCAGATGTCCTAGTTAAACTTTTGATGGATAGAACATCTTTCCCCAATACTAGCACAAACCTATTACCACTTAAAAGTAAGTGGTAGAATTCAGAAGCAAAATGCAATTAATTTAATTCATGTCATTAAATGAAGTGTGTTGCTCACAAATAATAAAGCCAATTCTGAAGATTCTTTATTTATTAATTTTACACATTTCTACCTTTCTATGGTCTTTCACATTTACTCTATATGCTCAGGAAGAATCCCTTATATTATTTCAGTTGACAAGTTAAAAAGTTCTGTCATTTGAAATTAAATGTCTCTTCCCTGAATTCAGAACTATTCACTTTGTGTTTCCATCATCTTACATACTATAGTTGCTTACTTTGTTTTTTAAGGATTCTTGGCTATTATGTAGGAATAAATCATAAGATCAAAATAATAAGATCAAAAATAAGCACAAGGGAGTCTTATCCAAAACATGAATTTCTAAACAACCTGTAACATAAACAGAAAAAAGAAGGATATAAAATTTATAGAAGTGAGCATTACATGAATTTACTTTATTTGGCACAGCCCATTGGAAGGCCACTTCTGAAAGACCACTTCTTTTAATAACAAAAAATAAGAATACTACATGATCTTTACTGTAATTTCTATATTTGTATTTTCTTTAATGAGAGTGACAGAAAATACAAAATTCTTCAGAGAGACTCAGTTTTCCATGTGGTGTTTCTGTTATCTAATCATAAACAGGCAAGAAATTAAGAATTAATGCTTCTCTTTGGTGACTGCCTTATTGAGATTCGTGATTTAAATGTTAACATTTTAGCCAAAAAAGTTTAATTATTATAGTATGTCTATACTATCACAAATATAGAATTTGCTTAATGTTCCTGTTTAAAAGCAAATGGTATCAAGGCTTCTGCTTCCAAAGACATGGGGTAGATGTACTTTATTACTCCCATGAAGTACATCTAAAATCCCTACACATTACATACAAAATGAACATAATAGACCTCTAAAAGGAAAAGAGAAAAACAACTAGGGACCCAGGGGGAGAAAAATCCAAGGGAAAAAAATGTGGGGAGTCCCATGAATTCTCTTTTTGTATTATATATTTGTGACTTGTTGCTGAAGGAGCCAGCAAGCTGGTAAGATCAAGGGCAGTAGACTAAAAATTAAGGCCCAACAGAAAGTTTTCTCTGTCTAGCCAAATAACCAGGAAAAGTACAGCCTCCCAGGACAGGAAAATTTAGATAACCGCTGCTGTACTCCAACCAAATACCACAGAAAAATTGGGGACCCACTCCCTTCTAGAGCAGCAAAGACCAAGTAGGGAGTCAAGACTCCCATCTTTCAGACCCTCTATAGAGGCACTCCAGAAAAGGAGACTATGGAGAGAACCTGAACTTTCATACCCAAAGGATAGTAAAAACTACTCCTCCCCTTCCTATAGCTTTCTTTCCTTCCCTTGGGTATCGACAGACAAGAGTACAGCAAGTGGATTTGTACCTATTCTAGCGGTAATGATGTACTACATTCACCTCACAGACTCTCATTACATAATACCCAAAAGGTCCCAGTTTTAGTTGGGAATCACTCATTATCCCAAGAAACAGAAATTTTCCAAAGTAAATTAAAAAAAAAAAAAGACAGTCAATAGATATAAATATCTTGATAAAAATACCAGAGAAAGATTTTAGAGAAGCCATCGCACACACACACACAAAAAAACTTCAGTAAATAATTATGAGTGTACTTGAAACAAATATGAATATACTTGAAATACAAAAAATATGAATATACTTGAAACAAATAAAAAAAGTAGAATGACTCAGCAAAGAAATCAAAGATATAAAGAACAGGCAAAGATAAGTTTTAGTGGCGAAAATACAATAATCAGAAGTTTTAAATTCTGATTATTGTATTTTAAAAACTCAGTGAATAGGCTCAACAAAAGAATGGAGGGGACAAATGAAAGAGACAGTGAATTTATTTGGACATTACAAATTAGATTGAACAATACAGAAATAATCCAATCTGGAAAACAGTGAAAATAGACTGAGAATAGCAATAGCAACAACAAGAACAAGAGACTCAGGGATCTACAAGGACTTAACCAAAGGACTTAATCATTTCACTGGAGAAAGAGAGGTTTACAAAAAAAGTACTCAAAGAAATTGTCCCTTATTTGTCAAAAGACACATACCTTCAGGTTCAGGAAAATGAGCAAACTTCAAACAAGATAAATTCAATAAAGAAATATGAAGCAAGATATATCAAAGCCAACTTTCTGAAAACTAAAAACAAAGAAAAATAATGAAATTACTGAAAGAGAAATAATACCTTATCTATCTTTTCTCCTTATTTAGAAGAAAAGTAATATGAATGATAGCAAATTTCATGTCAGAAGCTATGGAGATAAAAAGGAAGTGGAACAACATTTTTTAAGTGCGGAAAGTAAATAACTGTTTATGCAGAATTCTATAGCCAATGAAAATATCCCTACAGAATGAAAGATAAATAAGACATTCTCAGATGAAGGAAAGCTAAGAGAATTAGTCATGAGAAAACCTTTTCTAATAGAAGGACTAAAGGATGTTCTGTAAATATAAAGGAAATAATTAAAAAAGAAAAAACAAAATTTCTGGAAGAAAAAAGGAACAGAGTAAACAAAAACACTGGTAAATACAATAGATACTGCTTTGCTCTTCAGTTTTCTTTATCATGTTTGGTGGTAAAATAAAAAAGTTTAAGGTAGTCCAAAATAGTTCTAAATATATGAAGAGAAGATATTTAAGGCAAATACTATGAGGAACAGTGAAAGGACATAAAGTGAGGTAAATTTTCTATACTGTACTCAAATCAGTAAAATGACAACACCCGTAGACTGTGATAAACTATGTATACATAAAGTAAAACCTAGAACTGCTACTAAAAAAGCTACATAAAGGGACGCCTGGGTGGCTCAGTTGGTTAAGCAGCTGCCTTCGGCTCAGGTCATGATCCCAGCGTCCTGGGATCGAGTCCCACATCAGGCTCCTTGCTCAGCAGGGAGCCTGCTTCTCCCTCTGCCTCTGCCTGCCATTCTGTCTGCCTGTGCTCGCTCTCTCCCCCCCCCCTCTCTGATAAATAAATAAAATCTTAAAAAAAAAAAGCTACATAAAGATATAAACATAAAAACACTATAGACAAATCAAAATGAAATTCTAAAAATGTTCAAATAATATACAAGGAGTTAGGGGTAAAAACAGAGGAATGAAAAGCAAAGAGAACAAACAGGAGACAAAACAAAGACAACAGATTTAAGCCTTAACATGTCAATAATCATGTTAAATGTAAATGGTCTAAGTACATCAATTAAAAGAAAGAGATCAGTATTGTGAATGATACAATTATATACTGCCTACAAGAAATTTACTTTAAATATAATTATATAGGCAGATAGAAAAGATGGAAAAAGATATACCATGCAGGCAGCAATAAAAAAAAAAGCAAGAGTAGCTACATTAATATCAGATCAAACAGTACTTAGAGAAAAACATGTATCATAAAAAGGAAATTATTATGTACTAGTAAAAAATCAATCCACCAAGAAAATAGAACAACCCTAAGAATGCACCAAAACTAAGACAAAATTACAGTTATAGTTGGAGACTTCAAAACCTTTCTCCTGAAATTGCTAGTGCAACTAGACATAAAATTAGAAGGATATAAAAGAACTCAACAATACAATCAACATTAACATTTACCATTAACATTTACAGAACACTCCACACAATGGCAGGATGCATATTTCTTCAATTGTGTATGTAATATATACCAAAGTATACTATATTTTGGGCCATAAATGAAAGGCTTAACTAATTAGCAGAACTGAAATCATACAGAGTGTATTCTCTGACCTCAGAAGAAATCAAACTAGAAATCAATCACAAAAAGAAAACATGAAAATCTCCAAATACTCAGAAACTAAGCAACACACTTCTTAACAACCCATGGGTCAAAGAAGAGGTTTCAAGAGTAATTAAAAAGTAAACTGAACTCAGTGAAAATGAAATAAAAAATGTCAATATATGTGAGACACAGCTATTACAGAGCTGAGAGGGAAGTATGTAGTACTACAAGCTTACAACAGAGAAAAATGAAAAGTCTGACATAAAGAATCTAAATTCTTATCTCAAGAAACTAGAAACAAAGAACAAAATACAAGATTAAAGAAGTTAATTTTAGTACAAGATAAAAGAAGTAAATAATAAATATAAGAGTGGGAATAAATGAAATTAAAACCAGAAAAATAACATAGAAAAATCAATGAAATCAGGTGATTCTTTGAAAAGATCAAAACTGACAAACCTCAAACTTCTAAGGAGTGACAAAAACAACAACAAGAAGAAGAAACAATACAAATTTTCAGTATTAGGAATGGAAGTGGAGCTATCACTACAGTTCCTGCTGATATCAAAGCAATAAAAAAATTATAAACAACTCTACAGACATAATTTTGACAGTTTACATGAAATTAGTAGTCTTTGAAAAATACAAATGACCTCATCTTACTCAATGTAAAACAGATAATTTGAATAATCCCATAACCTATGAGGAAACTTATTATTATTACTTACTTATTTGACAGACAGAGATCACAAGCAGGCAGAGAGAGAGAGAGACAAAGAGAGAGGAGGAGGAAGCAGGTTCCCCACTGAGCAGAGAGTCCAATGTGGGGCTCGATCCCAGGACCCTGGGATCATGACCTGAGCCAAGGCAGATGCTTAACCAACTGAGCCACCCAGGAGCCCCTTAAATAATAATTGTAAAGCTCCTAAGAAGGAAAATCTCCAAGCTCAGATGGAGAATTCTATCAAACATTTAAAACTATTAACATAAATGCAATACAATCTTCCAGAAAATAAAAGATGTGAGAACGCTTCACACTTCATTTTATAAAGCTAATCTTACTCCATTGTCAACATCGATCAAAGACAACAGGAAAATAAAACTATATACTGATATCCCTCATGACTATAGAAACAAAAGTCCTTAACAATGTATTAGCAAATAAAATTCATGTATATATATAAATTATACGCCATAGTCAAATGGTGTTCATTTCAGTAATGGGGGACTGGTTTACTCCACCATATTAAAAGGCTTAAAAAAAAAATCACATGATTATATCAATCAATGCAATTTAAACAAATTCAGCATCCATTTATGAAAAAAACTCTCAAAAAAAATAAGAATATAAGGAAACTTCCATAAGTTCATAAAAAGCATATTAAAAAAACCTACAGCTAAGATTTTACTGACTGGTAAAAAAATGAATATATTCTCCCTGACAATGGCCACAAAGAAGGACAACCACTCTCCTTACTTTTTTTGTGTAATTACTGGAGGGTCCAGTCAGTGAAGTAAGGAAATAAAAGGAAATAAAAGGCATGCAGTTAAAAAAGGCAAAAATAAAACGGTCCTTATTTTCAAATAACATAATTGTCCAAAAATGCTAGAGAATCCGAAAATAAACTGAAAAAGAAATCTCCTAGAAATGATAAATGTGTTCATCAAAATCATAGGATAAAAGATACATATACAAAAGAGAAATTACATCCTTATATACTAGCAATAAACAGGTGGACACTGAAATTTAAAACATAATAGATACCATCTATGATCACTCAAAAAATAGGTAGTAATCTAAACAAACATGTATATGTCTATATCCAGAAAACCACAAAATATTAATATGGAAAATTAACTAAGATATAAATAAATAAATAAACAAGTTATTTTTGTTTTATTTTGTTTGTTTTTTTTTACTTTTTTTTGCTTAAAGGTTTTATTTACTTATTTGACAGAGATCACAGGTAGGCAGAGAGGCAGGCAAAGAGAGAGAGAGGGAAGCAGGATCCCTGCTGAGCAGAGAGCCTGATGTGGGACTCCATCCCAGGAGCCTGAGATCATGACCTGAGCCGAAGGCAGCAGCTTAATCCACTGAGCCACCCAGGCACCCTGTAGATACAAGTTTTTGTATGAACATAAATTTTTATTTCTCTTAGGCAAATGCCTAAGAGTGCATTTGCTAGATTGTATGTCAGTAGCATGTTTAATTTTATAGAACTGTCAGTTTTCCAGAACTGCTTTACCATTCATGGTCCCACCAGCAATGTATGAGTGATCCAGTTTCTCTATATCATGTTCATTGATTGGAAGACTCAACTTTAAAAGGTCATCAATTCTCCCCAAACTGTTATTCAAGTTTGATACAGTTCCTATCAAAGTCTCAGCAAAATATTTTAAGTAAAGATTGACAAGAATATTCTAAAATTTATAAAGAAATCAAAGAAATTAGAATGGTTAAAACAACTTGGAAAAAAAACAAAGGGGGAAAGAACCAGTCTACCCAACATCAGCCCTTATTATAGTTGGAATAATCAACATTGTATGATATCAGCAGAGGAAGAGACACTAGACCACTGGAACAGAACTGAGAATCTAGAAGCAGTACCAGAGAAATATGTTTAAATGATTTCTTGGAAAAATGCAAAAGCAATTTAATGGACGACAGCCTTTTCAATAAATTGTGCCAGCAAGTGGACATCTATAGATAAAGCAATAAACCTCAATTTCCATTTAATTTTTAATTAACTAATTAATTTTAATTTTCATATCTTATAGAGAAATTAACTCAAAATATATCACAGACTTAAATGTAAACTGCAAAAACATGAAATTTTAAGAAAATATAAGAGGAAAAACTTCAGAATTTAGGGCTAGGGAAAGAATAGTAGGATCTATGAAATTTTAAAAAACTGCTAAATTGAACTTCATCAAATTTTAAAACTTTGCCCCAAGAAAGGCCCTGTGAAGAGGATGAAAATATAAGCTACAAACTGAGAAAATATATTAGCAAACCACAGAGGACAAGTACCTAGAATACATAAAGAATTTTTAAAACTTAGAGTAAAAAAATAAGTAATGCAATTCAAAAATGGACAAAAACAACGGACACATTTTACCAAAAATAATATATGCCTAGAGAATTAGCAAATGAAAAGATGCTCTATATAATAAGCTATCATGGAAAAGACAAATTAAAACCACACTAAAAAGTCACTAAACACCAATCAAAATGGCAAAGATAAAAATTGGGACAACATCAAATGCTGGTGGGGATCAAGGGAAATAGAGGAACTGGATCACTCATACATTGCTGGTGGGACCACGAATGGTAAAGCAATTCTGGAAAACTGACAGTTCTATAAAATTAAACATGCTACTGACATACAATCTAGCAAACGCACTCTTAGGCATTTGTCTAAGAGAAATAAAAATTTATGTTCATACAAAAACTTGTATATGCAGGGTGCCTGGGTGGCTCAGTGGATTAAGCTGCTGCCTTCGGCTCAAGTCATGATCTCAGGCTCCTGGGATGGAGCCCCACATCAGGCTCTCTGCTCAGCAGGGATCCTGCTTCCCTCTCTCTCTCTCTGCCTGCCTCTCTGCCTACTTGTGATCTCTGTCTGTCAAATAAATAAATAAAACCTTTAAGCAAAAAAAAGTTTAAAAAAACAAACAAAATAAAACAAAAATAACTTGTATATACATATTTACAGCAGCTTTTTTTCTTTATGATAGCTCGAAACTAGAAACAGCTCAGACATTCTTCAATGGGTGAGTGGTTAAATGAGGTATGGAAGATACATCTTTACCACAGACTATTAGTCAGCAATTAAAAAAAACAAACTATAATTAACCTTTGATAAATAAGGGTGTGAATAGCATGGGTCCACTTACACACAGATTTTTTTTTTTTTTTTTACAGCATAGTACTGTAAAGGTATTTGTTTTTCTTTGGGATTATCTTAACAACATTTTCTTTTCTCTAGTTTATTTTATTCTAAGAATACAGTATGTAATAGGTAACATACAAAACATGAGTTAATCAGCTGTTTATGCTATCAGCAAGGCTTCAGGTCAATGGTAGGCTACTGCTAGTTAAGTTTTTTTGTTTGTTTGTTTTTTGTTTTTTTGTTTTTTTTTTTTTCTTTTTTTTTTTTTTTATTGTATATTTTTTTTTAATTTATTTTTTATTTTCAGCATAACAGTATTCATTATTTTTCACCACACCCAGTGCTCCATGCAATTCGTGCCCTTTATAATACCCACCACCTAGTACCCCAACCTCCCACCCCCCACCCCTTCAAAACCCTCAGATTGTTTTTCAGAGTCCATAGTCTCTCATGGTTCACCTCCCCTTCCAATTTCCCCCAACTCCCTTCTCCTCTCTAACTCCCCATGTCCTCCATGCTATTTGTTATGCTCCACAAATAAGTGAAACCATATGATAATTGACTCTCTCTGCTTGACTTATTTCACTCAGCATAATAATCTCTTCCAGTCCCGTCCATGTTGCTACAAAAGTTAGGTATTGGTCCTTTCTTTTTTTTTTTTTTTTTTTTTTAAGAAGTCAAATTATATGTAGACTTTTGACTGGATGGGGGATCAGTAGCCCTAACCTACTAGTTGTTTAAGGATCAACTGTATTGATATAAAAAAAAAAAAAAACTGAATGGTCTTGGGAGAATTATGATTTACAGGAAAAATGCCAATCCCAAAAGGTAATATTTGGCGCGAGTCCAGTTATATAGCGATCTATGGTAAAATGGTAAACAGTAGAAATGGAGAACAAAACGAGTGATTGGCAGGAGTTCGGGGGCAGGTGGGAGCAGTAGAGAAGTGTGTGGGGCTATAAAAAGCCCATATGGAGAGATCTTTGTGGTGATGGAACTATTTCATATCTTGACTATATCAATGTCAATAATCTGGTCATGAAATTGCACTAGACTTAGTCAAGTCTTAGGACTTCAATTACCACTGAAGCAAACTGGGTAAAAGTACATGAGATATCTCTGAATTATTTTTTACACCACATGCAAATCCAAAAATTATCACAAAACAAAAAGCTTAAGTGAAAATAAATGGCTTTTTGATGGTGATGACCTTCCCACAAGAATATGCTTTCAAAAAGGACCTCCTCCACCCCTCCCTAGAAGAGGAGAAGAGAAAACACAAAAGCAGCACCTAGTGTGAGCCCCAGTTCCTACTCTGTGGATGTGAACTGCCCAGGATGCTATGAAAACATGACCAACTTCAGCCACACCCAAGCAGTAGTTATGTGTGTTGTCTGGTCTACTGTCCTCTGCCAGCCTCCAGCAGAAAGAGAAAGGCTTACAGAAGGAGGATCCTACAGAAGGAGCACTAAAAGCACCCTGAATCAAAGATGACTGGGATTTCCCATTCCAATAAACACATTTTAGATTTTTAATTTTTTTAAAGATTTTATTTATTTATTTGAGAGAGAGAGAGAGAGACCAGAGACCAAGAGAATGTGGGGGGGAGGGGCAGAGGGAGAAGCAGACTCCCCACTGAGCAGGGAGCCCAATGTTGGACTTGATACCAGAACCCTGGAGATCATGACCCGAAGGCAGATGCTTAGCTGACTGAGTCACCCAGGTGCCCATATTTTAAATTTTTAAAAAAAGTTACTTATTGAAGACTCTGGTAAAATGGCACATAAAGAAAAAGTGTAACAGTTAAGGGATAAAGTGCTCGTAACACAATCAATAGGCTTTTTGTTTATTTCAACTAAAAAAATCAAACAAACAAAAACCAACAATCATTCCAAAAATGAACCTTAGAAAACTGAACACAGTGTATTCTTCACATATGAATTAAAAACAAAGGTGAATAAAGAGATTGCACACTATGACTTATTAATTTCATTTTCATTTTTTATAGTACCATGTACACTTAGGAATTGTGTCATTCCAACTCACTGACTGGAATCAGATGTTCCTATGGGATTTTGCTATCAAGGCTTTCTGATCTTGAAAGCAACACCATTCCCTTATACTTGTATACACTGTAAAGAAAGAAAATTAATAAAAATAAAGAGTATGTGCCCTTAGGTCTTATATCTAAGATAATACAAAATATGTAAGAAGAGAAAATACTCTTCAGTATTTCTATTTGAGAGAGAGAGTGCACAGCAGGGAGGGTCAGAGGGAGAGAGAGTCCCAGGCAGACCTCAGCTGAGTGTGGAGCCCAATTCAGGGCTCCACCTCAGGACCCTGAGATCAAGACCTGAGTCAAAACCAAGTGTTAGATGCCCATCTGACTGCGTCATCCAGGGACCTCTCTTTAGTATCTCTAATGTATTTTCAAGCAAAGAGATTTCCAAGAAAACTAATCACAGAACCTAATCATTTTCCACTCTTTGTGAGTGATTTCTCATGCTAAACTCAATGTAAGAGTAGAAAGCATTAAAAACTCATTTTAGACTAGTTTATACCAACATATATAAAAGGTGCACTAGTAACTCATGGATGAACTATTTCACTGCAGTTGGTCTGTACTTTGCATGATAGATCATTTCTCTCATTTCACAGAACTTTAGGAAACCCACAGCAGGCACAGATAGCAGGAGTTACAAGCTTGTAACAATCCTGTTAATGCCTGCTTTACGTATGATGAAAAGTGCAACTAATTACGTGCATGGTCCTTTTATAATTTTTGGCTAATAAAATGCCTCAAACTGACGATAATCAGTATTTATCTTAATACTTTTTTGGGAACTATGGAAAAACAATTTAAGGAAAAGTGTGAAGCAAATTGTTACAAAAGTGCAGTTATTACACAAGATCCGAAGAAACATTTTTAAACCTACTCTTCTAAATGGGCTAAAAATTATCCTAAAATAGAACAGTTTAGCAAGTTAATTAAGATTTCATTGTAACTGCAAATTAGTAGATGTGCGTAACTGCCATGTTATTAAGAGAGAAAATGAGAAATAAAAATCTATATGACATATTTTATTCAAGAAATTCAAAACAGCATTATAGTATTGTTTTCTAATCTGTATCGACAGAATTGAATTCTGACAGTCTCCTATTTCTGCTTACAGTTTTAAGGAATGAAACTTCATGGTTCTTTACATTGAACACTTGAAATTAAAAGCCATTTAAAATGTTTTATGTATTTGCCTGTCTTCTTAAAACAGAGTATGCTACTGGTAATGTAACTTTATTTGGAGAACTTGAATAGTTGTGGACTAGAGATGTTTTCTCTTACTAAAAATATGGTTCATTGTTGTTGTGCATTTGCTCATTTTTTAATAGGCATTCTGGGTTTTTCCTAATTGTTGGGCTTTGTGTTTCTGTTTCACACTAGCACTGGTTTACAAGTCTCCAGTGGGAAAAGAAAACCTGCAACCCATTCTAATTTGGTAGCTATAACCAGCTATGGGCTGAAAACAATCGCATGTTAATATTTTGGGCCAACTAAGAACAAGCTGGAATTGACCGAAAGAAAATAAATGTTTTAGTGCATGATCTCCGCATAAATTAGTTAAGAATCACTTAAGTCAATTACACGCATTTCTTTTCTCTCTTAATTTCAGGCCATCAGTTGTGCTCTGGCACTTGAGGTTGTCAGAAATTTGCTTTCACAAAAAGCTAAATGGTGTATTATGGTTCTATTTAAGTTTTATTGACAAGTACAATTGAAAGTGATGTGTCCGTGAATTTATTGTAGGGTAAAGATTCCATTGAATGTGAGCTTCTTCTTTTTATGACACATCCCACCATTTAGTCAATCTATTCAATCAAAAAGAGTGTTTTCTAAAATTGCACCACAGAATACTAGTCCTGACAGATGGTCTCCAAAAAGCACAATCCTCACTCCAATAAGTTTAGGAAATAGTGCTGAATAGATTGAGTATGATAAGTCTTCCCTATATGCAAGAATCTGTGTGTGTGTGTGTGTGCATGTGTGTGTGTGTGTAAAACTTAGCCAATGAAATACACATTCCATAAACCCTATTTTGAAAAACAAGCCTGAAAAGGGACAAATTGTGGCCAAGACAACAGTGGGTTCATCAAATCCCAACTGACTTTCTTCATCATGGGTTTATAAGAAGACTTCACTTCCCTTGCATTTAGGTTTTTACTTCAGTTCCATTTGCATAGGCAATCTGGGCCACTTGCAGATGAAATGTAGTAAGTTCTCCTTTCATTCTTTTGTTTGCCTGGAAACCACTAAAATAATGCACCGAGACAGCAGGATTACGAAAGCCTGGGTCCCTAAGCAGTTTGCACCCCCCACCCCAACTTGCATAGGACAGTGCAGTGTGTTGGACAAATAAACCTTTGTTGAGTTCACTGACATTTCAGGGTTAATTGTTATTGCTGTATAACTTAACCTATCTTAACCAATACAAGAGTTGGATTCTGAAATAATGAGAGCAATGCAAAGAGACTTGATAGACGTTGATAGACTTGATAGACTTGATAGACTTATAGACGTTCAGACATGGAAAATTTCTTATTCACTCTTTATCTCTACATCTACTTGTCAAGAAACAAAGATTACGTTTTACTTTCATAGATATTCATTAAATATCCTTGCTAGGCTACTATGTGATAGGCACTGCTCTAAACTAAGAGGGTAAAGTAAGATAAAATAAACATAAGGCTCTTACTCTCCTACAGCACACGTTGGATTGAAAGGAAGAAAATGCCCAGTGGGAAATACATTCATTAAGAAAAAAGTGGCAATTTTCTTATTAGATAATTATACCTGTAATTTCCATTCCCCTGCTAAATTTCATTTTAAAATATACTAAAATTACAGCAGTTATGGCAACAAAAAAAATGAGCCATTACTCACATTTTGTTAGAATGACAGATCGGGTATTAAATCAAATATGGATATTTCTTGGTTCTCTTTAGTAATGGAAACCTATTTGAGTGTAATCATTAAACTATTTCAAAAATTTATTTTGGAAAAGAGTTATTCTAGGCAAATTGAAATAAATTTCACTTAATTCCATAAATTTAAACTTCTCTTTATCACTAGCCAAATTCTGTTCGCTGAAGCAACACCCCTGCTAAAAAATTTTTCTGAAATTTGAAGAAACATCTCATTTCTAAATTACAGTCCTAGCCATGTTAATGCATCACTTCCCACCTGTATTACACAAGTAATATGCTTTCTATAATTTATAGGAACAATATTAATATACTATTATTTTTAATCTTTACTTTCAAAAAACAAAATCTCAAAGACTTCCTACAGAATTTTATAATGCATACCTGTGTACTAAATACTTCTCCTAAACTAATAATGGAACCAGTATCTGTAATGATACATTTTAAGATGCTGGTAAATTGTGGATTCTTTTATTTTTAAAGATTTTTTAAAAAATTTTATTTATTCGGCAGAGATCACAAGTAGGCAGAGAGGCAGACAGAGAGAGAGGGGAAGCAGGCTCCCTGCTGAGCAGAGAGCGGATGCCAGGCTTGATCCCAGAACCCTGAGGTCCTGACCTGAGTCAAGGTCAGAGGCTTAACCCATTGAGCCACCCAGGCACCCCTGGTAAATAGAAGGGGGTGGGATTATGGACATTGGGGAGGGTATGTGCTTTGGTGAGTGCTGTGAAGTGTGTAAACCTGGTGATTCACAGACCTGTACCCCTGGGGATAAAAATATATGTTTATAAAAAATTAAAAATTAATAATTCAAAAAAAAATTAACGAACATCAAAGAGAATTAAGTCAGCCAAAGTGCTATCTATCATGTACTTCATGGTCTGAAAGTACTTGAGGTCAATGCCAAGTGGAGGAGTACTACACAGGGTGGTGTAGAGGAGGACTTTTGAAGACATAAATTTAATCACCTCTCATACATTTACTGTTGGTAACATAATAAAATAAGAACATTTTATAATTGCAAATGAGATCAAAGTTTATGACTAAAAAGTACTCAGTTGGTTTACCTTTCCTCATAATTTAAAACAAAAAATAAAATAAATAAAGCAATTATCACTTTGTGTCAACTTAGTAAATAACAGCCTATTTTCAGGTTCACTAAATACTATAACATAGTGATCTAACTCTAAGCAACATGAGCTTATTGTTATATTTTCCATTCAACATAGCCCTTGTCTCGTTTCTCTTTTCTTTCTACAATTCTATTGAGGTATCAGTGCTTGTTCAGTAAATCTAATTTTCTTTATCAGTTTTCCTGAGGAAAGAAGATACATGATCAGGAACTAATAAGAAACAGTATATGGTTAGAAACACTTCAAATCTAAGAAGGAGCTAAATATGAAAATAAAGGAGTTTACACTCTTAGGTAATATTAAATTATCAATATATAAGGTATGACTTCTTTTTAGTAGAATGACAAAAAGGAAGGCGTTATGGCTAGAATTTGGGTAGTTTTTCAATAACTATACCTCCCCTAACCCCCACCCAAAATATCCTAGAAGTGTTATTGGTCAACCCAATATTCAATATGAAGAATATGAGAACCCAGGTAATCTAAGAGGCTGTCGGTGAGTAACAGAATTCATTAGATATTATGAGCATTAGTGACTTCAGGAAGGAGGTGGTACACACTATCTGTAGTCCAACAATCCCAAAGAGGTGTGTTGTACCATATTATTCTCCTTATTTTAAAAAAATTTAAGTCCCCAATAGCACACAAGGTAGCCTGTTATGAATAAGGTTTACGTACTGAACAGAAATTCCATGGAGTACATAGAAATTAAAAAATAGTATCTCTAGGAGTGCCTGGATGGCTCAGTCATTAAGTGCCTGCCTTTGGGGGTGCCTGGGTGGCTCAGTGGGTTAAGCCTCTGCCTTTGGCTCAGGTCATGATCCCGGGGTCCTGGGATTGAGCCCCACATCAGGCTCTCTGCTCAGCAGGGAGCATGCTTCCCTTCCTCTCTCTCTGCCTGCCTCTTGGCCTACTTGTGATCTCTCTCTGTCAAGTAAATAAATAAAAATCTAAAAAAAAAAAAAAAGTGTCTGCCTTTGTCTCAGGTCATGATCCCAGAGTCCTAGGATTGAGTCCTGCATCAGGCTCCCTATGCAGTGGGGAGTCTGCTTCTCCCCTGCCTGCCTTTCCCCTTGCCTGTGTGCACTCTCTCTCTGTCAAGTAAATAAAATCTTAAAAAAAAAAAAAAAGAAAGAAAGAAAGAAAGAAAATAGTATCTCTAGGAGTCATTAAAAAAATAACTTTCTGTTTTTCTATGTCGTGAGATGATGAGCAACTGTGAGCTCAAAAGTTGCATCAAAGTAGTTTAAAGTGAGCATCAAAGTAATTTAAAGACTGTAGGGGATTAATCAAATATAAGTAACATAATTATATGATGTTGGGAAAAATTAACTTTCAGTAATAGTCTCTAATTTTTAAAAATTGATAAATACTAATATTTAACTTCACAATTAAAAGTGTCTTTTTTATATATACCAAGCAATTATTAATATTCTATATTAAATGACAATAATATATATTACTTCTTTTTACTTATTTGTTATTCCTAGGGATACCTAGGGATATCCTGGTTATTTCTTAAGATAGTTTGAAAACAATACATTTAAATAATGCTTCAAAATGGCAAAGAAAAATTATGTCAGTTATTTAAATATTTTAACTTCTATGTTGAAACACATTTCTCTAGTTATATAGTTTTTTTCACTTCATATATATTTAGCATGTGAAAAAGTTTCTGTTCAAATCCAAACTGTCTGACTAAAATCCAGATTTCAGTTTTAAAATTGAAGAAAAATTTGTAATATGGTATTGTGTTTAAAGCCAGAAGCCAAGGGGTACCTGGGTGGCTCAGTCACTTAAGTGTTGGACTCTTAATTTCAGCTCACGTCATGATCTCAGTGCCGTGGGATTAAGCCCCATGTCAGGCTCCACACACAGCATGGAATTGCTAGAGAGTCTCTTCCTCTGCCCCTCCCCTCCCCCACACACTCTCTCAACTAAATAAACAGAATCTTAAAAAAAAAAAAAATGAAGACAGTTGAAGCTAAGAACTCCAATATTCTCTCTTACTGAAGTGGACAGATTAAAAATATGCATACCAAAAGACAGAGCTGACCAGATCCCTACAGGAAAGGGGGGAAAGAGACTATGGTTTTCATATAGTAAGTCAAAAGTTCAGTAACCAGACAATATTATCTCCTGAGCAACATAACAATAACATCAGGTTAAGAAGGCCCTCTTTCTATATTAATATCTGTTCTTTAGTACTCAATAGGCTAATTTTGAGTACTCATATTTTTTGAACACTAGAGGGAGTACATAAAAGAAAAAGAAGCCAAATACTGATGCTACCTAGTTCTTCAATGCTTTACATAGTATTGTGTCGTTGCAACAAAATGCTTGCTTACTTCTTACAGACATGGTGGAATAATTAAAACGTTTTGAACAGTATCCAATATCCCTTTTATATGTCATTTTCCAGTTAATTTAAAATTTATGCCTGTTGGCAAGAAAGTTACATAATAGTTAAGAAATAGCAAAACAAAACAACGTGAATGCATTTTTTAAAAAGATTTTATTTATTTATTTGTTGGACAGAGATCACAAGTAGGCAGAGAGGCAGGTGGGGGGGGGAGGAGGCTCCCCGCTGAGCAGAGACACCCCCCGCCCCCGATGCGGGGCTCCATCCCAGGACCCTGAGATCGTGACCTGAGCCGAAGACAGAGGCTTTAACCCACTGAACCACCCAGGTGCCCCAAAGTGAATGCATTTTAAAGTAGACATTCATTTTCCTTATTTTAGTCTACATATTCCATTAAAGAGAGTAAAATTATATCTTAAGCACTTTGAAGAGTTTAAAATGACATGCCTGAGCCTAAGGGAATAATGGACACTTTCAAATCAGCACCAGACTTTTGTCTCAAGGTGAAGCCCTGAGGTTATGCTGCATTTAGGGTTTATATAGACAGGCTGTCTCCAGAATTTCCATATGGGACGGATAACATGGGAACTGATGGTTGGGGGACCAGAAACATGAGGACTTACTGAATTAATATTTTTTAAACACTCTGCCTCACACACAGTAAGCATTCAATGTATCAGATATTACAGAGAGAGCCTTTGTTCATTTCAAAGAATAAGAATATGGTTTGAGTTCAATGAAATGCATTCAATGAAGGTAACTACATAATGAAATTGAAGTAGGGGAAACAAGCCCTCCCTACAGGCAACCCACACACTAAAAGCATGTGTAATAGGAAGATTAAAAAATCCACACAGAAAGTGTTTCATAAACATCTACTATATGCTCCTTCTTGGTAACTAGGAGCTATGCAGTAGAAAGTAAAGGTGATAGTTTGACCCTTAAGAACATCGATGGAACAGGAGTTGGAAGAGATCCAGTCATTCATTCATTTGTTTAATGAGCCCATCTCACATGACGACCACTGCCCTAGGAACTTGAGATGCCTAAGGGAATAAAATAAAGATCACAGACCTCCAGAAGCTGACATTCTATAGGTAGAATACAAACAAATAATAAGCAGTAGAAATAAATTGTTCAGTGCTACAGAAGCTGCTAAGTATTAAGAAAGGGAGAAAAGCCTTAACAGGGAAAGAAGGATAAAGAATGGTGGACCATATAAACACAGACAGAGTTGCCAGGAGACGCTACGGTAGGTGACAATGGAGTAAATCCTGAGTGAGGTTCAAGGGTCAGAACAGAAGTGGAGTGCTGTGAACATGTGCATGGCACAGCACGATTACTGTGGCCAAAGCAAGAAGAGTCAGAAAGAAAGCAGAGAGAAAGGAAGCGGGAGGGTAACAGGTGAGGAAGGAAATGTTGTGAGCCTCAGAACCATGGTACATACTGTGACTCTGAGTGACATGGGAAGTCACTAAGGGGATTTGAGAAGGGTGATGTGCTGTGGCTTGACCCTGACTGTGAGTGGGAAAAGGGCTGATGGAGGCCAAAGAGAATAGTCAGGAAGTCTTCTGTAGCAATCCAATGGAGAGGGGATGTTGGCTTAGACAATGGTGGCAGAAGGCAAGAAGAATCGGTCAGATTCTGGAAACATTTTAAAGACAGAACTGACCAGACTTTTCAATGAACTATAGACGATGCATGAGAGCATGAGATGTTAATGATTCCAAGGTCTGGAAGGATGGAAACACCATCCACTGATACAGGAAAGACTATAAGGTATTAGGTTTTGAGGGATGAAGGAGATCATGGTTCAGTTTTGGGCATGAGAAGTGGAAGATGTCTTTCAGACAGCCAAGTAGAGATATGTCTTCTGGGGAGAAGACCTCAGAAGAAATGTCTGGGCTGATGACCTAGATCTGGAAGTCATGGACCTACCCGTGGAATAAAATCATAAGACTGAACATGAACACCAAGATGAAGAGTGTAAAATTTTTTTTTTCCAAAAGAGAATCAAAGTTTGAGTTTAGACACCTGAGAGGAGGAAGGAATAAAGGTAAGAGAGGAAGAGAAATCAGGTGAGAAAAGCGTAGTAGTCTTCAAACTGAGTGAAGAAAGATTATTAGGGATGTGCAAACTCTGCCAAGGGATTAAATAAATGAGGTCTTGAAATCAACTATGATTAAATAAGGAGTCGTTGAGGTTACAGCATATGTTCTGATCGGAGTGCTTTTATAAAAGGATAGGTAATAGGTGGTGACAGTAGAGACAACTCTCAGGGGTTCTGTAAAGGAGAGCTTGCAAGTAGGAAGGTAATTTTCAGGCAAAGTTGGGTCAAGAGAGGATTTTGCTATTATCTTCATTTTCATCTGTCTACTGATGGGCACCGTATGTGCCAGAGTGAAAAAGGGAAGGTACAGAAGAGATGGGGAGGTCTGCCAGTGATTTTCTCGAGTAAACGATAAAGGACAGGCTCTCCTGCATATGCAGAATGACTGACTTTCAGCCCTTAGCACCTTTAATAAGTATTATGGGGAGATGGATCCTCAAATTCAAATTCCTCACTGGATAACAAGAATGAGACCTGAAAAATGTCTTATTGAGATGACATGTTTAGTAGCTAACAGAGAAAGGATACTAGATGTCTTTAAGAAGGCACAAATAAGGAATAGTTGTTAAGCAACAGAAGTAAATGCCAAGCAGAGGCACAGTGATGAAAAAGAGGACTATGGAATGCAAGGCGGGATAAAAAACGGAGATGGTGTCAACGTTGTCAGGGATGGTCTCTGGGTTATTCACTGAAGGGAAAACAAAGATAAAGTCAAAGAGGAAAAATGGGACTCTGGATGTAAGCTGGGAGGCTGGGTTGGTTCATCTGACATTTTAAGTATCAGGAGGATAGTATATGATCTTTTAGGCGGGGGAGTGGCCCAAAGAAAGCAGTGCATTAAGAAGATTAATCTGGCTGTGTTTAGAGAATGAATCTGCAGAGAACAAAGGAGTTAGCTGTAGGGCTATTAAAACATCTTCAGTGAAGTTTACGGCAAAGGGATTATGGAGGTGGCTGTGGAAAGAAGAAGGCAGCCAGTCTGAAATCCCTTTTAGGGCTTTTCTGATAAGGCAAGACTTATCAGTGATGTTATGCTCTTGCTGCATCCTGCACTTTTCTTTCTGAGTCCTTACTGCTCCTTCATATATATGATTTCTGCCTGTATTTGAACGATGTGCCCACACTAGCATGTAAGTTCCCGATGAGAGGGGCCATGCTTGCTTTTTCATTTAACTGGCCTTGCAGAAAGTAGGCGTTTAAAGAAAATGGCTGAATAACTGAAGATGATATGGGGCATATCAAAGAAGCTGATAAGAAAGCAAAAGGAAAGAGACGACAATGAAAAAATGTGGAAGACAGGAAGACAGGAGAAAGAAGGGACAAACAAGAAAGAGGAAAGTGACAGATGAAGTAGAGAAAGGAAAGGAGGAGGGAGAAGAAAAACAGAGGACCCTGAAGTTAAAAACCCAGAAAACAGAAGAGCTACTATGTTGCTGCTGGGAACTGGGAAGCTGATTATGGACCATGGTTTACAGGGAGAAATATTCAAAGTCTAACTCTACCACGTGCCCTCCATATTGGTGACCCTCTCTGTCTTAGCTCCCCTCTATAGAGACCTTATAATAACTTCACAGGTTAACCAATGGGTGCAATCCCATGAGTTAATTTAGAACAGCTCCTTGTGTTCTAAATGATGAACTGATGTCCGTCATGTTCACCATCACCATCACTGTCTTTCTTCAATAGCTTCAACGGCTTCAACAGCTGACACACCATTTGAACCTCTCCTATCTCCTATCTCTACACAAGATGCAGGAGGAGGATAAGACAGATTGGCAGGGGAGACGAAGAGCACTTTCCTTCCAGCTGAGGCTGCCGCTGACCCCACTCGGGAACCATGAGCAGCGTGAACATAGTCACTTAGCCGTGGCCACCGCCATTGCCTCTGCAGAGTCTCCCTTGTTTCCCCCGAATACTAAAACAGACCTGCACTTAAATTCCTTGACCTGTGTCGGTTTGACTTTCCATTGTGAAAAATGGCAAAGGAGATAGGAGAAGGGCTGAATGGAAATGAGAAGGTGCCTTTTCAAAGTAGGTTTAGTAAAGGAAAATAGAATTGGATAAATGTAGGGGAAAAACACCAGTAATGGTTGGTTTAAAGAGAGAGAAATACTGAGATAGAAAAGAAACATAAAATCCCAATGCTTGATGGATAAACACCAAATAAAGGCATAAGTAAATAGAATGGTGGGTGAAGAAAGCACTATTAAGTTGTACAGAGCCATGGTTCTTGACCACAATGAGTCCCCTCTCCCCTAGGGAACACCTGGCAATGTTTAGAGACATTTTTAGTTCTCAAACTGACATTCTCAGTAGCTACTGGCATCTAGTTAGTAGACACCAGGGATGCTGCTGAAGATCCTACAATGCACAGGACAGCCTTCAACAACAGAATTTTTTGCCCAAAGAGCCATGTTTGAGAAAGCCTCAGCTAGAGAGTAAAAGGTAGAGAAGAAAAGATGGAAACAGATCAGACCCTGTCATTCCTCTGTTCAAAACTGCAAAGCCTCCATCTTTTTTTTTTTTTAACAATTTTTTTTGAATTTATTTATTTTGAGAGAGAGAGAACAGGCATGAATGGGGGATAAGGGACGGAGGGAAAAGCAGGGTCCCCGCTGAGCAGGGATCCCAATGCGGGGCCTGATCCCAGGGTCCCAGGATCACGACCTGAGCTGAAGGCAGATGCTTAACCCTAAGACTGAGACCCCCAGGCACCCATGTTACTCTAGGAGTTATGATCCTTAGACATGTCTCCTCATGCCCCCCGGGACCCCTACTCATCCTCCCTCCCTCACTGGCCTCTTGGCTATTCTGCAAACACGCGGGACACTGCTGTTCCCTCTACCTGGAAAAGTGCTCTCCTAGACACCCATACAGGACCCTCATTCACCTTCCAACTTTTCTCTGATATTGCCATGTCTCTTTCTCCGCCAGGCTTATTCCAGACCATCCTAGTCACAGTGGTACCTCCTCCCCATGACCGTGTCCCCCATTAGAATCTTCTATTGTGTTCTAGCACTTTCTAGGATTTGACATAATTTGACAATTACTATGTTGGTCTGTTTTCCTCATCTCCATCCCACCCACTGTGTCAGCTCCATGAGGAATTTTGTTGGTCACTACAGGCCCTGCTGCTAGGAAAGTGCCTGGCATACAGTAGGCTCCCAACAATTACTTGCTGAGTAAATGAATAAAGAGGCTCAGACAAATTCAAAGAATAGTAGCAACAATTACAGATACACTAAAGTGCTCACTCTATTCCTGGGAACTGTTTTAAGGGCTTCACATATAGGTAGCCTTTGAATCTCTGTAACTAGTCTACGATATAGGTAGAATTATCATTCCATTGCCATTTTAAGGAAGAAGTGAAGTCAGAGAGAGGTTAAGAAACATGTCCAACATTGCAAAGCAGAGCAATATGAAATGGTCCAGCTGAGAACCCGCCCTTTAAACGATGCCACCCTCTTTGGCAACAGAGCCTTAGAATTTTTCTATTATTAAAAGAAAAAGTAAGTCTAAATTATTTGTCAGGAACATCCAGCTTAGCCAATCAAGGAATAATCAAACTTACTCTTTATTCTACCCAACGACTGAACAGATACAAACTTATCATTGCTATGTGACCTTTAAGATTCCAAGTTAATTTCCAATTATGTATAGCTTGATCACTGTCATGGAAAGTAAAAAGCCATAGTTGCCTAGATATCTTTTTCAGCGAATGTCAGTTTTTAGCAGGTTCAAGGAAGTTAAATTAAAATGTAGAAATCATCTACTAACCAAGGCTTGGTTGTCACAATGAATGTAAAACAGTAATGATTAATTTTAACAAATCTTAAAGAGAACAAGACCCGGTCACTAATGGTTTTCAACCATGTCCTTATTTCCTGGGTAACAGACGTGTCTCACAAAAGTGACGTCTGGTGTTGGCAGTTTGTGTTTTTATGATATGTTAACATCGTATGTAAGAGCACTGGGTGTGGTGCATAAACAATGAATCTTGGAACACTGAAACAATAAAATAAAATAAAATAAAATAAAATAAAATAAAGAATGCCATAATGGGGAATAACAAAGCAAGAAATGTCTGAGTTTCAAAGGCCTGCCCTCATGTTCGTCTGATGTATCATTCCAGGCGTTAGCATATGTTTTACAAAGCAAATTTTCTAAGCACAGAAAAATCAATTAAAATGGAAAGCAACATGAATTTCCTCCCATATTTGCATTCTCTGGGTAACATTATGGCCCTTTACACATTCCACATTGCTTTAGAGAGCCTTCTTTCTCCCCCATAGAAGGGGCTCCCTACAACAGATGACTTCCTTCAGGGCCAGGTCCTTGAGCTGATTCATGATTGTGTCCTTTATGGTCTTTAGCACAGGGTCCTACATGTACCAAGAATTCAATAAATCTTTCTTATTTTGTGAATTAATGTCATGCGGGAAAATGTGAAAGCAAACAAGGAATAATGCTGTTCTGGGAAAAGTTTTAAGAAAAGCATATGCTTAATTTACAATAGGTTCTGAAAATATTTTGTCCTATGGATGATGTACTCAAGCACTTACTATCTAAAAAAAAATAAAATGTGGGGCGCCTGGGTGGCTCAATCGGTTGAGCATCTGCCTTTGGCTCAGGTCATGATCCCAAGGTCCTGGAGTCGAGTCCCCATTTAAGTCCTCTATCAGGCTTCTTACTTGGTGAGGAGCCTGTTTCTCCTTCTTCCTGCCTCTTCCCCTGCTTGTGCTCTATCTCTCTCTCTGACAAATGAATTTAAAAAAAGTCTTTAAAAAAAATATGAGAGTTAGCCTTTAGATACATGGGCATTCAATAGTGTGGCAACAGTAGTAAAGTGTTAGTGTGTGTCTGTGTGTGTGTGTAGCAGAAGGAAACTGCTGATGAACTATCCACTGGGCCCCACCACAAGCATAAAAGGCATAAAATTTTCCGGGCGGAAGGAGAGAGAGACTCTTAAACAGACCCCAACCCAGCGCAGACCTGGACACAGGGCTCCATCTCATGATCCTGAGATCATGACCCTGAGATCATGACCTGAGCCTAAAGCAAGAGTTGGACACTTAACCGACTGAGCCACCCAGGCACCACCTCTTTTTTTCCTTTTTGTAGAGGCGGGTCTTGTAATCTTGACTATTAAGGAGCTGGGTTTCAAATAACTACCTGAAAATTAAAAACCAAAACAAAACACAAACAGTCATTTGTTTTGTCTCTTTTCCTGTGTTATTCTTACCTCCCCAAAATTCTCTAAGTTATTTGCAAAACCTTATTTTCATATGAGCTGTTGTTCCAGGAGAAATATCCATGATTGTGTCAAACTTTCAAAGGGCTCTGTGATAATGGAGGAAAAAATTAAGAACCATTGCTGCTAGGAAGTAATTGATCTGAGAGAGAGAGAGAATAAATATAATAATATATATTTATTTATATATATTTATATATAATAAATAATATATTTATAATATAATATATAAATAAATATAATACATATCTATATATTTTACTTGGTATTTTTCTGCAGCATGAATATAGTTGGAAATTTTAGGATAAGATTTGATACTAGGCAAGAGGCAAAGAAATGCCAACATATCTGTTCGCTTTTGTGTAGTACTGGAGAAGAAAATCTGTTGGAAATCATCAAATTTGCTTTCTCCAAGCAAGTATGGCATATATTACCTGAGAACCTATTTATAGTGTGCCAAACACTCTAGTAACTGACTCATTGGGCACAGGTATGTAATGTATCTCCACACACTATTCTACAAGTAAGCATTTATCCCAAACACCAACTTGAAGTGTCATTTACAAAGGAAGAGGGAAGACAAAGACCATAAATATAAATTTTGCCTGAACAATGGTATTGTTTTTACCTAAAGTGGGGCTTAAAAGCCGAATTCCTTTGGAATCTGCATGTCCTTCCATCTTCAAAAACAAAAAATATATATATAGCAAATAAAGCAATATGTGTCCTGAGTTGACAGGACACCTTGTGAGCCTGCTTTGGCCATTACTTAGATATGTCCATTACCTCCTTTTAATTAATGTCACCTCCATCTCTTAGTAAGAAGTGTTTAGTCTGGGTTCTCAGGTCTTATGGGAAATGTTAGTCTAAAGCACTTCATCCTAAGGAACTAACTTTGCTTAGAAAGAAAACATTTCTATCCGTATTATGCTGGAAAAACAAAGATTTTAGAAAAAGGTTGTTTTGTGTATCGCCTTTTTGTACGTGGGAAGAGGCATTGCCTGAAAATTGCTATCACTGAAATCAATATGAGAAATCTGTATATAAAAATACACATGACCTTGTTAGTCATCTCAAAAAGTTTGTTTCTGGTAGAGAGTTCAACAAGCTTTTCTCTTCATCAGTCATCGCATAAAGCCATGAAACCCCAAACATTTCCAAAAACGTAACAACAATTTGGTAACATCAAAAGAAATTGTTACCGAGACAATTTGGTAACATCAAAAGAAAATAAGGTTCTCAAATTCTTTTAAATTCATTTAAAGCAGATGTATACAATACTAGATATCACCAAGTACCCATTTTAGCTGTTCCTTTATTTGCTGTTGTCATATAAAAATGCTAAGTAATGCTGTCATTAACATTTTTTTGAATACTAAATAGGTCAAAAGTAATCCTGTAGCACCGATTTATTTGGACAACGCAAATTTCAAGGTCTAACTGACTCATTAATTCTGCCTTGAGACTGATGTCGAAAACTCTGAGTATAACCCAGGGAAAACAATGACTATTACCACAAAATAATAATAAACCACAAAACAAAATTAAAAAGATTTATTAGCCTCATATAAAATTTAAAAAAGAGTGTCTGGTATATGAATGGATAAAGAAGATGTGGCATACACAGGTAATGGAATATTACTTAGCCATAAAAAGGATGAAACCTTGACATTTGCAAGGACATGGATAGAGCTAGAGAGTATAAGGCTAAGTGAAATGTCAGTTACAGCAAAACAAATACCATATGATTTCACTCACATGTGGAATTTAAGAAACAGAATAGGGGCGCCTGGGTGGCTCAGTGGGTTAAAGCCTCTCCCTTCGGCTCAGGTAATGATCCCAGGGTTCTGGGATTGAGCCTCGCATAGGGCTCTCTGCTTGGCAGGGAGCCTGCTTCCTCTCTCTCTCCACCTGCCTCTCTGCCTACTTGTGACCTCTGTCTGTCAAATAAATAAATAAAATCTTAAAAAAAAAAAGGTTAAAAAAATAAAAGAAACAGAACAAACGAATGAAGAATATAAACAGAAGAGACAAACAAGAGAATAGACTCTTTCAATACAGAGAACTGGTGGTGGCCAGAGGGGAGGAGGGTGGCGGGATGGAAGAAATAGATCAAGGGGATTAAGAGTTCGCTTATCCTGATCAACACTGAGAAAGGTACAGAATTGTGAATAATTATATTGACCATCTGACATGCATATAACACTGTATGTTAATCATACTTAAAGAAAAAAAAAAAAAGAAACTGTCCACAGATACTGCTGCTGGGAGTAAAAATTTGTATAAACTCCCTGAAAGACTGTTAATATGAATCAAAAACTCTAAAACTCCTACTCTTGACTTCTAAGAAAATGTAAACAACAAAACAAGTTAAGAAAAGTCACAGAACTGAGTGATTCAATCCCTGGACTTTAGTACTAAAATATCTGGCATCAAAGACTTACTTCACTTACAAGTCAAGTGACCTTGGGCAAGTGACTTATCTCCAGCCTCTGTCTTCTTATCTGTAAAACTGTATAACAATATTATCTTTCTCATATGTGTGTTTTGGGCATCAGAAGATTTAATACAAACAAATATACTTAGTGAGTACAAGGCAGACAGTAAAAATCTCTTTTAGCTATTCTTATTGCCAGAGCTACTCTAAAAGTTTTTGTGATACTTAACAGCCACAGAAATTTATAAATTAATAGAATGTCCAACATTAGGGGAACATATAGCAGATCTACATAATCCTTATGATCTACTCCTTAATAAAGGAGAAAATATCCCTGCATATAGTTTAATAATTTTATATGACTTGACCCATGTTAAAAATATGCATACAAAAGGATCCAAAGGAAACACAGCAAAATGTCCAATGTGTCTACTTCCGTTGGGCATTCAGGATAATTTTAATTTTCTCCTGTATAATTTTTAGATTTTTCCATGCTTTCTCTAGTATTCATATATTCTATTACTTCTGAAATCAGAAAGAAAAAAAAAAGGAAAGGAGTTCTTTAAAAAACTAATACCCATGGGTGTGGGTTTGGGGGAGGATTGATTAAGAAGAACATGGAGGATTTTTAGGACAATAAACATACTCTGTAAGATACCATGATGATGGATACATGTCCTCATGCATTTTCCCAAACCTGTAGAATGTACAACACTAACAGTGAGCCATATTATCAACTATGGATTTGGGAGGATTACGATATATCAATATAGACTCATCAGTTGGAATAAATGTACCACTCTAGTGGGAAATGTTGATAATGCGGGGGGGGGGGGGGACGCGGCGCATGTGTGGAGATAGAAGGTATTTGGGAAATCTCTGTGCCTTCACTTCAATGTTTCTGTGAACCTAAATCTGCTCTAAAAAAAAAAAATCTTAGAAAATGAATTAAAATGAATTAAAAAAAATTTTAGAGGAAAAAAGTACTATTTGTTGTTTATCATCTTTTATTTTTAGCTTAACGTCAGTTATGCACATTTAATCAGAACTGAATCAGCAGCCTACCGGAATTTTACCCCTCTAATTCTCAAAAATTGCCCAAGAAATTATCCAGGAACTAGATCTACAGAAGGATCTGTGGTTTAATTTGTTTGGGAAAATATGTTTTACTCAAACTTATATTACTCTCTTGCTGCATTTTGATTTACATACCTGAGGTCCTTAGAGAAGTAAGGGTGGAAAAACTTAATCCAGGTAACAATGAAACCTAGTTTCATTGGTTTTATTATATATTTACTTCACTATTGGCTAAGGCACATTATCTATTTATTACCTTAAGGCTTTCTGAATTTCCTATCAGCTAATTCCTTGAGTCTTGAATGATTTTAATGCATTGAAAACAGAGACAGTGAAAGATGGTTACTGGTTATCTTTATTTTCTCAGAACCATTCTGCTCCTTCACTAACATGCTAAGCCATCATGCTTAGGACAAGAAAAATTTCAAAAACATTTTGGCATTTGGTAAATATCCTTGAGTTTGAGGATGCAGACTGTTGTATAAAGTAGCAAAAGTACAGCTATTGCAACGATTGAATGAACTGTGAAATTTCATTCATTCCCGACTTTAGAACTTGGGAAATACTCCAGAGATCATTCTCTATAATTTGTTCTAGTAATGAATTTTATATGCATGGACTTATTCACCAAAGAATACTTGGTAGGATTTCCTAAAGCAAGAAACTACAGAACTTCACTCAGCAAAGCCATTTAAAAAGCAGAAAACATTTAAAAACAGAAACATTCTGCAGTTAATTGTTAATTCTATGACTTCTGTTTTCATCAGTCCCCAAATGGATCATTTCTAGTGGATTTTCAAACTTCTCAAAATTAAACTTTTTTTTAAAGATTTTATTTATATATTTGAGAGGGAGAATGAGAGAGAGAGTGCATGAGAAGGGGGGAGGGTCAGAGGGAGAAGCAGACTCCCCGCTGAGCAGGGAACCCAATGACCTGGGTCAAAAGCAGTCCCTTAAGCAAATGAGCCACCCAGGTGCCCCTCAAAATTAAACTTAAGTTTAATTTATTTCCCTGTATGACCTCATATGGAAGATCATGGGTGTTTACCAATCCACAGGCACAGTACTGACCTAACTTGCCACCTAAGGAGTCTGACCACTGAGTTGATCTCGGGCACAGAAAGAATAATTTATCTTAACTGGGTCCTCTCTGAGAGACATATGTATTCACAAAGCTTAGCAATAAATAAATAAATTTTATATAGACATGTAATTTTATACATAGATATACACACACATATACAGATACATGTAATTATATGTATCAAATATTTTACATTTAATAAATTATATGTATTAAACAAAGAAATAATATATGCATATATTCAACCCATTAGCAGTGTTTACTTCAAGTTGTAAAATGAAACACTACAAACATGTTCAAAGTTATAATCAGTCAAAACTAAAAGAGAATATAGCTAGAGCAGCAATGAATTTTGTTCCGAAATCTAAGGCTCTTTACTACATATTCCAGTCTCTGTCTAACCAATAAGATCTGTGATACCATATTAAAACTAACATTTGAGGTAAAACAGTTCACCAGTGAGATCTTCCTAAAAGAACAGGTACATTGGTACCCAAAGATATCAGATTATTTGACAACTATTTTTAAAGAGTAATGACTCTTTTTTCTACATTTCTTAATAATAATAATAATAAAGATATACTCACATCTAATAAGCCAGTAATAGCTAATTTCATCCCTAAAACTCTAGAGTTTCATCCCAATTTTTTTTTATGTGCAGAAAAAAGCATCATGGAATAATACTGTATTATTATTATATGTAACAATGCTATTTCCTGTTAATTTTTTCCCCTCTCTACTCTTCCAATAAAACCCACATCTCAAAGATCTAAAATCTTCTTTTTGACTATTCATCCCCCCAAGGATTTATCCTTCATAAGAAACTCCAATATTCAATTGTAGGACTCAGATATGTGAGGCACTGATTCACTTGTATTAATCATGACAATCTAAGTAAATTGTAAGTTCCTTAAAATTCTTACCTTACCATCATTTTTAAGCTGCTTCTTTTTTCACCAAAGGCTGACTATCTTACTAAGTACATGGCAAATGTCACCGTATAAATCTACATACACTAATTCTTATTCTCAATTCTGTTTTTTATTCTCAAGCCTGTTAGACCAGAGTCAGAGTGGCCACTAAGAAGAATGCCTTTTCACACTATTGATGTTCAAAGACAGGAAAAATGCATCCCAAGCTCCTGCTTTGAGTTCACTGGGACCAGAATCTACAACTTGCTCATTTTGGTAGTCATACAAAGATAATATAGTACTTGGCACATTGTAGGCACTGAATAAATATGTTGAATTATACTTCAGGATTTTCCATTATACTACAGAAGATCAAAAGACCCTTACTATTTCTGAAAAGTCATGTTATTTAAGATTTTACTATTTGCTGAGGATAGAATAAAACTGCCCTTAGACTTTGCAAAAATGCTGTTCATCATCTTCCAATATATAATCCAATTGTGAATGATGAAGCAGTGGATAAGTAAATAGCTAATCATAACTCAGTATAATGCGGAGTTTTGTTCTAATTAGTACAATGTTTCTAGCAGCTATTATTATATTCGAATCTACTCCAATACCTGAATATTCTGATGACTCAAGTCCAGAAAACTTCTAAAAAGAAAAAGCCGTTTTGAAATAACCTCAAAGGTCTAAAGCTGTTGGTGCAGAATTTATGCAAAAAAAAAAAAATATTCAAAAAAGGATATTGTATTTTAGAATAGAAGAAGCAAAAAAGAAAAACAAATACCATACAGTGACTAACATAGTGATCTAGTCATAATCAGCTTTTAAAAAATTTCTAATTTCTGCTCCAAGTTAATAAGAACTGTCTACTAATTTATGTCAAGATATGGCATGGCCTAAGGGCACAGCATTGCCAATAAAGGAATTACAATTCTAAGTATAACAGTTTATGTTTTTAATACATAGCAGTGGCAAGCTGACAGAATACTGAATGTAACAATTGATGAAGAGTGAGGTTCAGAGCTGCAAGTCATAGCTAGAGACCAACAAGTTCTGTGATTTTACAAAGTTTTAAGTTACCCCTCCATTCAAAACTCCATCAAAGGCATGTTCAATCACATGTGCAGTACTATCTTAAAAAGATAAATGCTGGACAACTGCAAGATGTCATAAGTTAAACATGCCCTATAAATACTTTTCTCAAAATAACTATCATTCACATTATATAAAAGGCCAGAGTTCTGAGATTTGGCCTTAGTAGACACAAGGCCATGTGCAAACCCAGGACAATGATAGCCTCAAGAAAGTAATTAGCAACAGCATCACAGCCTTTATCATTCATAAATTTCACTCTTGGGGTAAGATTTTTCCACAAACAGGCCCTGGCAGCCAATCAAAGATCCCAAAGCATTTAAGTCAAAATTTTATCTCTCAATCTGTCCAGAAGATAGATCCTTTCATTTACTTGGTTGTACATTATTTAAGTTTCCCCTTACGTTTTGTAAATGACCTGTTTTTGTTTTTGCCCTTAGGGAAGGCTCAAATAAAAGAAGACAAAGAAAATAGAAAAGGTGAGAGATCTGCATATTTCCTGACTGACCTCTTCGTGATTCTAATGAAGAGCCCTAGGGGAGGTTAAAAGTTTTCACCCTATATCTACCTGGTCTCCAGATGTCTACAAGATAATGAGCCCCAGCAGAACCAGGACTCTGCAGTTTCTCCTTATTTATTCTGTCTAAAATAGACAGTGGAGTGACACATCATAATATAAGGAAGTATGTGCCCACAGAGGCAGAGTTTTGACTGCCTTTCTCTTAATTTCAGCCTCTTCCCCAAGACAACAAACACCTTA
Source organism: Mustela nivalis (assembly GCF_964662115.1). Lineage (NCBI taxonomy): Eukaryota > Metazoa > Chordata > Mammalia > Carnivora > Mustelidae > Mustela > Mustela nivalis. The sequence continues at coordinate 39,910,933 of NC_139022.1, read as the reverse complement.
CTTTGCTGATGTAGGCTTGCCACATCCCCCACCGGTAGAAACCTCAACTACTATAAAGCACAGTTCTGCCAAGGGGAGCAAGCCCAAATTTGCTCATTTTTTAAAACACCATAATGTTTCAGATGGAAACACAGCCTGCCAAAGATGTCAAATAAAAGAATAACAAAGAAGAAACGAACAGCATCTTTAGACTTGAATTGCAATGCACAGCCTCGCCATCTGTCAACCAGTTGTGAAGCAATGATCCCATGCATGCCCTGTGCTCACGGACAAGTTAGATCCTTGCACCCATCATCTGTGTCAGTCCCCACTCTCAGGACCTCAGTGGTAATTACGTTCTGTCTCTGGAACAACCTGCAAAAATGGCATGAGCCACTGGCAAATCCAACCCTGCCACTGAATGGGCCATTTTCACAGGTTTGCATTTGGTAACAAATGCGGAGCTGGGTTCCTAGAGGGGATAGGAAATCCGGGGAGTAGGGGAGTTGGGCTGGGGAAGGTGGGGGTGGAAAGGGGACCCTTTCTTAGCGTTTGTATGGGAAACTGGACAGAGGAGGGTCATCTCCAGAGGCCAGGCGGCCAATCCACCCCCCAGTCTCCTCCCCCTTGGCCTCAGAAAACAGGAATACAATTTTGGACCTCGAGTATGTACCACTCCTTCCCTTCCCCGCCGCGGCCACCACCTTAGAAGTTACAGGCTTCGCTCAGGCACAACTGCGGGTGCGGACTCCCTGACCGAGAGCCAAACCAGCCAGCCTTCGCGAGCGGGAACCGCGGGCTCTCGGACTCCGCCACCAGCTCCGCGACGCCACCCGCTGCCGGCGGGGCAGGCTCGCGGGAGACCCCACCTCTCCCACCCGGCCCTCCTCCCCCCCACCCCCGCCGCCGGGAGCAGCAGCCTGACTTACGCAGCCTCAACCCCGGCACCGCCTTGGCTTCCTCGGATCCCAATCACAGGGGTAGGGGTGGGAGGGCACACGTGGAACGAGGGTCAGGGTGAGGGGAGGGGGGAGCGGGAAAGAACGAAACAGTCCGGTTCCCAAGAGCCAGGACGCAAGTGGCAAGACCCTGCTGCACGCCCACCACACACACGAACACGCTCACCGACGCGCCCCAGGTTCAATGCCAAGTGTCTACAAGATGGGAGGCAGGAAGGAGGTGGGGTGGAGGGAAGGCCCGGAGTTACTGGGAGCGGCATTCGGAGAGCTGAGGATGCTTCACGAACTGCCAAAGTGAGAAAGTCCCAGACCCCCACCGTCTCCATCCCCAAGTCTCGGCTCCCCTGCCTGCCGCCCGGGTCTTCTTCTTTCTAGCCGGGCTCCAGAGGCGGGGAGGCGAGTCGGAGCCAAGCTTCCCCTGGGCTGCCCTCCCCGGCCTGGCCCAGGGCCCGGAACCCGGCCCCCCTCCAGCCCGGGCTTGGGGAGATTGCCAGGCAAGGAGCGACTTGCCAAAGGACTCTGGGGAAGCAAGAGGGCACGACAGGAGCATTTTGCACGCTCTGGCCCGGCTGCTCATTTCTTCCTCTGTCGACACACCCCCAATGTGCCCCCTTCCCGGACATTACACGCACACACAAACCGAGACACGCACGCGTTCGCCCTTCCCACCGTCCCAGGTCCATCGATTAAAACACTAGTTGATTTCCTCCTGATTAAAAAGAAAAAATGGAAAAAAAAAAAAAAAGTGCAACAACTGTTCTCCGGAGTCGCCCGAGCAAAGAAAGTCCGTCTGCGGGCGTCTTTCTATAGTTTTCCAGGAGTTAAGAAAACGGGCGGTCTCCAGTGAAAACGGGACCGGAACCCCGAGGGGGCGAAAGGTGACGAACTCCTTCCCCACCCCCGCGCCTCTCACCTCCTTAAGTTCCTTGGCCACGTCCTTCAGGTCGCCCAGGACTAATTCCAGGTCCTCCACGATGATCTTGATCTGCTCCTTCACCTTGGTTTTGGAGGCTGCCGGCGGTCCCTCGGCTGGAGAGGACGAGGAGGGGGTCCCCTTGGACTTGGCTGACATTCTCTGGGGGCAGGCGAGGCAGGTCAGCACTGGCGGGCGAGCGGAGGCTGCTGCGCGCCCCCGTCCCTGGCGCTGCTGCGGCCGCCGCGATCCCCCCACATCCTGGACGCTCCTTGGGCAGCGGCGGGTGGCTGCGCTCGGCGCTCGGCAGGGCGGCCGCACCGTGGTGCTGCCATCAACTCCCCGAGACGCGGCGCTCGGCGCGGGGCTGCAGACGGGCGAGCAGCGCGCCTGCGCCTCCTCCCGCCGCCGCCCGCCGCTCTCGCGCACACACGCGCTCGCTCCCCGCCCGCCGCGCCCGGGGTTGCCAGCTGCAGTCCCCGCCGCCCGGCCCTCCGGGAGCCCTGGCCCCGCACCTGGGCGCCCGCGCGCTCCGCGCCCTGCCCAACCCCGGCCTCGAACCTGAGCTGCCCTCGTCTCCGCAGCCCGAGGTGGGCTTTCTCACGGCTAGCCCCGCTGGCTTCCTTCTCGCCCGCGGGCAGAGCCATGGAGCCCCGGCACACTTTGTGACAACATGCAGAGAACCACAGTGGGGCCGGCAGTTGGATTTGGGGGCGGGGGGGGGAGGGGGTAGAAAAGCTACCCTAGGTGTTTACCCAGGACCAGAGTGTGTTCGGAAGGCCTCCAGTCATACTCCTGGTGACCTGCGAGTTAAACGGAGGTGTGCCTACTTCTGCATGAGAGAGGGAGAGATGTGCATAAGTGATGAGCCCTCGCCCCCTGGAATAATGAAATTCAACCAATACTCTTGAAAGAGTTAGCCTAATCCTGCTGATTCCACAAAACTAACAGCGGATTTATTAATTTCAAGTCTTCACACCAAAAATTCCCCGGGGAGACTGTCTGAGTCATCTTGGCTGTACTTATCTGGGACAGCTCCTCTTTTCTTTTTTTTTTTTTTAACTGTTTTCGTGACCTGTGCCCCTGTGTGTTTTGAGTGGAGCGGGGAGGGAATAAGCTGTCCGCATCTCTTCTTAGGGGAGTTGAATAAGAAGAGTGCCTACAACTTTTCTTTTTTTTTCATCCGTTTTTTAAAAAAAAAAAATCTCCATTTCAAGCATTTTGCTACTAAATAGGAAATAACTTTCTGACTGTTCTGTCAAAAGGACCCAGGGAGGGGAGTTAATAGGAAGCCTTCAGTTTCATTCTCAGTAGGTGGCTCCCATTCTCATTAGCTAAAGTTTTAATTTCCTTAGTAAAAAACCCATGGGCTATTAGCTACTGACCTGGCAGGAAGGCTGTACTTTATTGTCTTCAGCACACACTACTCCGAATCATTATTTTAATAGGCTTCCCCTCTTCGTCATGCCTTCCCAGGGCCCTTGCTTCTTCCTCCTCACACCCCAGGTGGCTCCAACAAGCTTCTGGAGTTGAAGAAAATCTTGACAGTTCTTCTGAGTTCCTTAAGCCCACCAAGGTCAGTCAGTGTTAATTCTGAACAATTTATCTTGACAAAATCACTGGAAGTCATATATGAAATATGAAAAAAATAAAGAGGCAACAGAAGAAAACAGAAATTTAGATATGGTGTCAAAACAGTAACAGCATTGAAAAATACATTGAAAAATCAGGGGACAAAGAAGAAAGCAGAGGCTACTGGGGAACAATTAAAATAAAGAAAGAATAAAGAAACAAATGTGCAGTAAGCAAATTGGAGAGGAGAAAAAAAGAAGAAATACTTAAAAGTGTTAAATAAGTAATATGTTTAAGGTTTCTGAGTTGGGGAAAATAGATTTGTTTTTTCTAAATTCCTTTACTTCTGCAGGTTCTTTATATTATGTAGATATAACAGTCAAAATAATTATATCAGCTTTACAAACTATCCCACTGAAAATTTCTAATTTTTATTGAGATTATTATTTCATATGTGAATAAAGATAAATGGTCAGAAATCGCAGAAGACTATATGAGGAAAAAAGAAAAAGTGCTTTTTCTCTAGATTTGAATGTTTGACTCTCAGTAGTAGGCAAGTAAATCCCAAAGTCCCCCAAACTCAAAAAATAATGATTTTAGGCAAGAATATTGGAGGAGAAGAAAGGAAGTGGTATTTTCCCTCCCACTGACAAAATAATACTCTTGTTATGTAAGAATATATCCATGCTACTCTGAATCACCTTCACTAAAGATATGAAAAAAAAATCTGTTGTCCTATGATATCCATTGCTATTAATGAACAAAACTCTTCTGGCTCAGAACTGAATCATAATTATTGTTCTGAAACACACCATTCACACCCATATCAGTTTATTCTTAAATAATGGCAGCCCTCTATTTATGTCTATATTGGAACACAGCATGGAGTGAACTGAAAGGGGAAAAGTTAAAACTGACTTCCAAACCCAAACGAAAAAGCTTATAGGACCCAAGCAGTTGTGGCTACCACTATCTTCCAGTTATTAAGCAGGTATGGGTAAAATATTTCTAAAGAAGAAATTTTACATAGTTAAAAAATAGGGAAAGAAAGCAGAAGAAAATGACATACACACAAGAAGGACACAAACATATTTATATATAAATATATTTTCTGTGTGTGTGTGTGTATTCTATTTACTTTCTACTTTTTATTTTTAACCCTTATGGAAAAAAAATAATTCATTGCTTTGGCCCATCCTGGACTGTCAAAATTTCATATATGATGTTTTAAAGCCAAATTACAGAGACCACAGAGCAGAAGTGACACATAGTAAAATTTCTGACAAATCTGTCCATAAATTTGTTTATGTATAAGCACTAGCTACAAATGGGTACATACTCAAACCCCATCACTTATAAATGTAGACACAAAAACATACTTCTAAAAAAACGTAAGGTCTTATTCACAGAAGTGATTGTACACCCAGCATTTTATTCTGTGTCTTTATGTTTTCTGAGATTTGCAGCAAGAAGGATTGGATAATTATAGGAGATCATCTAGTGGTTGTTTTTTTAGTTACAAGCACTTATCAGTATTCTTGGGCGCACGCACGTGTGTGTGTGTGTGTGTGTGTGTGTGTGTGTAATCTATTGCAATTGATCCCTAATAATTGATGTGCAGGAAATGTTATGACACTGACATAATTCTGAATTCATTAGGAGTTCAAGAATATTCCCAAAATACTTTGTCCCATTTTGGTGCAGTGGCTCTTATTGATTTATTACCTTAACAATGCTCATTGATTCTCAAAGAACAGATGATAGGCATCACATAACATCACTCCTAATGAGACTTCTGGTTTTCTTTTTTTTTTTTTTTCTTTCTTTCATATGAATTTATTTTTGTTTGTAAAATCTAATAAAGTTATTAGAGATCTTTGAAAAGATGAAGGAACTAGAACTAGAACTCCGTGTTGACCCATACTTCTCCTGGAGTGGTCTCTATTTATTTGGAGAAGAGTCTTCTTCTTTTCAACTGCTTTTGGCATGACCTCTAGCTTCAACTGATAAGCGCACATTGGTTTACAAAATGTGATCTGAGAATATAAGTGGAAGTTTTCTACGAAGAACCATATCTCTTGCAAGACACTTGCTCAATAAATACCAGAGAAGAAAATAAAATACTGAATGAAGTGTTGTCTGTCTTTATGTGTTTTGAGATTAATTTAATTCAACAAATACTTTTTAAATGGCTGCTCTAGGCAAGAATCCACACTACGGAGGAGCAACTAGGTTTAGCCAGACATAGTCCTAGTAGGAACAATTAGGTAATTCCACACAGGACTCAAATATAAAAACTGAGATTACCTCAGAGTATCTCATCTTTCCCTGTTTCCCAACTGTGATCAGTTAATTTCACTTGATCTCCGAAGTCATTATATAGTTGGCTTTTGTTTTGTTTTTATGTTTTTTACTTTTTATCCATGTGACAGAAACTGAACTTTGCCTAACGCAACAAAGGAAATTGTTTCAGAGCCAAACCAAAGAAAAGTTAAAGACAGGAATATCTTCACCTAGGATTGCAGCCAGAAATTCTAAGACCATTGGCACTACTTCTTTCTGTCCTTGTATCCCTCCGCCTTTCTGTGGATTGTTACTTTCTCTTAAGCTTATTTCTATATAAGGTTAAAATGGGGTCCCTGGTAAATCCAGGCTCCCATCTTCACAACGTGGCAACTAGAAAAGAAAAAGACCATCACAGCAAGCTTCCGGGAGAAGATTCTGACAGGGCTAGCGCAGGGTATGGACACCTCAGCCCATTGACATTACCGGGTAGGGTGTAAAGCTAAGAGCAGGGTTGTGCCATTCTTACAGAAAAGGCATGCATTTGTATACTTATTACTATGATTTTCCAGCAGGTGGCAGTAAAACAAGTTATTCCACCAAAGCCTGTCTAGTATGATAATTTCCTTACACAGAAGTAAAGTGTTTTGGGGGCACCTGGGTGGTGGTGGTACAGTGGGTGAAGTGCTTGCCTTGGGCTCAAGTCATGATCCCAGGATCTGGGGATCCAGCCCAGCACTGGGCTCCCTGATCAGCATGGAATCTGCTTGAGATTCTCATTCTCTCTCTCTACCCCTCTTCCACTCTCTCTCATAAATAAGTAAACTGTTTTAAAAATAATAATAATAATAAAGAAGTAAAGTGTTTTCAAGAAGCAAAATCATTTACAGATTCACAGAAAGAAAGACACCGTAGGAGTTAGCAAGGCGTGGGTGAGGAAACTGGGATGAGGATGTTTAATGACTGGCCCAACTTGTATCAAGTTGCCTACACCGGTGCCCTATTTCACCACCAAAAGAGGAGACGTGCCCCTGGGAATATAAAAACAATAGGTACCCCCCATATAGACCTCAACGGGATCACATAACTTCTTTCTGACACTTAGAGATTAATATCTTTTCATCGTTCTTGCTTCTGGAAGCCAGCTTCACTCAAGTCTGCCTTTGGGCATTCGGTTTACTCATACCAAGAACCCTTCATCCAGCCCCATCTCAGGGTTCCAGCCTGGAAGACCTCAGCCGCCCAGAGCTGCTCAGCTGCCCCAGAACACGTGCAAGCAATCCTGACACAATTATTCCCTTTACCCGTTTTTAGGAATTTCCACTCATCCTGAATCCCTGGGACCCGTGCCTGACATCCCATTCTGCCTCTCAGCTTCAAACTTCTGGGCCAAGTGAAGAGAGAACCTGAGACTATCGGTAGTCTGGGACTCTTACAGATGTGCCAAAGAGGTGTTTTTAGACCTTGGCCACCTGCCACTGTGCACCATTTAACAGCTTAGCCACCCCTTTCCCTAGAAGGTGATTCAACTACAACCAACACAAACTTGATCATTGCATAGAAAACAATACACCGTACTAGCCCCAAGATCATTGAAAACTCTACTCCATCGTTCATGCACCCAATTAATTTTCATAAGTACTTGGTGATAGCTATTGCTGTACGTTTCAGGGTCCTTAGTTTTTTGTCTTAGTTTTTGCTCCCCCCACCCCAAGAAAGCAAGTGAGAGTAAGCCGAGAGGAATTACTGGTTTTCATAAAATCAAGGTGGACAGAGAAGTTGGCAGCTGCTGTACCCCTCCCTCTATTTATGGAATATTCTGGCCTTCAGGAAAATAAAGCGGGGTCCTTCCAGGTACAAGATGGTCAGCAAGGTCATCCACTGTGTATGGCCAGTTAGAATATGAAGTTTTAGCTCCTCATCTGAAAATTGGCATGGGATGACCCAGCTCTGCAAAGAGTCTAGGCATTCTGCATAATGCTGAGTATAAGGACTTAGACACTCTGCCAATCTGAGCTAGTGGACCTTGATACAATAATTGGGGTCCATAAAGAAGCTACTACTCTAATCGGTATGCTGCTTGTACTTTTTAATCCCACTTGCTTAGTGCAAGTCCATGAGCTTTGGCCCAAGCCTCAACTCAAGCTTCAAATAATATTGTTATAGATTGAATGTTTGTGTCCCCAATGCATTCCTAAGCTGAAGGCTCACCCCCCAGTGTGATGATGTTTGGAGATGGGGCCTTTGGGAGGTAGCTAGACTTAAATTAGTTCATGAAAGTGGGGCCTCAGAATAACATTACTGGCTTTATTTTTTTTTTAATTTTATTTATTTATTCTGGGGGGCAGGGAGAAATAGCATAGTGGGGGAGAGGGATAAACTCAAGCAGACTCTGCTCAGAGCATGGAGCCCGACAAGGGGCTCAATCCCACCACTGTGAGATCGTGACCTGAGCCAAAGGCAAGAATCAGCCTCTTAACCCACTGTGCCACCAAGGTGCCCCGAAATTAGTGGCTTTATAAGGAGGGGAAGAGAAAGAGGTCTCCTTTAGGAGTGTGCACCAAGGAAAGGCCATGTGAGGCCACTGTGGGAAGACAGACATCGACAAGCCAGGGAGCGAGTCCTCCCTAGGAACTGAATTGGCCGCCACCCTGATTTTGGATTTCCTCACTTCCAAAACGGTGAGAAAAGAAGTATCAGTTCTTTAAGTCACTTAGCTTATAGTATTTTGTTATGGAAGCTCAGACGAAGATAGATTTTGTTTTGTTTAGTTTTTCCAGCTTTAGTGAGATATGCAACATATAACGCTATGTAAGTTTAGAACGTACAGTGTAGTGGTTTGAAAGATGTCGTAAAACAAAGGCCACTGACCACCTTCATCCTTTCTCATAATTACCATTTCTTTCTTGCAGTGAAAACATTTACAATCTTCTCTTTGGGAAACTTTCAAGAGTGTAATACAGTGTCGTGAGCTACAGTCTCTACGCTGCACCATTACATCCCCAGAACTTGCTCATCTTATAACGGAAAGTCGCCACCCTTTGCCCAACATCTCCCCTTTTTCACCATGCCCCACCACTAGTAACCACCACTCTACTGTCTCTTTCTACAGGTTCAGCTGTTAAAGGTTCCACATTTAATTAATACCACACAGTTTCTGTCTTTGTCTGACTTAGTTCAGGATTGACCCAACTTGTCACAAATGGTAGCATTTGTTTCTTTATCATGGCTGAATAAAACTCCACTGAGAGAGAGAAAGAGAGAGAGAGAGACATCTTCTTTACTCATTCATTTGTTGAGTAACACTTGGGTTGTTTCCATATCTTAGCTATGGTAAATATGGGAAAGTGTGGATAAGTCTTTGAAATCCTGATTTCATTTCCTTTGGATATATTTCCAGAAGTGGGATAACTGAGTCAAATCATAGTTGAAGACGGATGTTGATACTGAGAAGGAGGACAGAGCTGGAAAAAAAATATGTAAAAATGTGAAAGCAGCTTTGGAGCTGGGTGACGGGAGGAGGCTAGAGGGGTTTGGGGGTTCATGTTAGAACTGCGGATATTAGGGCGGTTCTGGTGGGAATCGAGAAAGAAGAGAGTTAAAAAGCGAGGCTCCATCCTCTTAGAGAGTGTACAATATTCGTGTACAGCATGTTTATGGAAATACGGACATGATGGGTCATTCTGGCGAGTCTCAGAACATCGTAATGGAAACTGGAGGAGGGGCAGCTAGGTGGCTCAGTCAGTTATCCGACCCAGGTATGAGCCCATGGTTCTGGGATCAAGTCCCACATCGGACTCCCTGCTCAGCGGGGAGCCTGTTTCTCCCTCTCCCTTTGCCCCTAGCTCTGCTTGTGCTCACGTTCTTTTTCTCACTCTCATTCTCAAATAAATAAATAAAATCTTAAAAAAATAAAAAAGGAAACTAGGAAAGGCGATCCTTGTTATAAAGGGGCAAAGGACTTCTTTGAATCCTTTTGGTACTCTTCCTGTTTTGTAGAGGGAGAGTTTAGGAGCCATGCAAGTGGATATTTAATAGAGGAGATTTTTAAGCAAAACATCAAAGGAACAGTTGCTTCCTCCTGGTTGCTTACAGTGTAACGCAAGGAGAGAGAGATGAACTGAAGGAGGAATTATTCGGTAAAAAGGAACCGGGACTTCAACATTAAGAAAACTATAAGCTTGACCATTTTGCAAAAATAAATAATAAATAAGCACATTCCAAAGAAAAGACCAAAGGTACAGCTAGGCTTATATAAATTGAACACACCCACTTTGAACTGAAAGGGATGGAGATGGGACGAAGTAAAGGAAGTCTGTCTGACTTGTGAGATCCTATAGGATTGGGTCATAGCATTATTAGGGTATGAACTTGTACTCTCCTCCAAGAAAGGGGAAGAAGGACCAAAGGCAATTCAGAATTCATCCAGGGCACCATCTTGGTTTTAACAGACTGGATAGGGTTCAACCAAAGACTTGGGGATGAGTCCCTCTCACAAAGCCAGAGGGCCAGGCAGCCCATGGCCTTAGGGGTGTCATGCCCCCCAGCGGAGCCACAGAAGTGGGATGACTGCCCCTGCAGGCCTCTAGGGCGGAGCACTGAACCAAAAAGGATTGGTCTATTGTCGAGCTTTAACATCTGATGAAATTTGCCCTACTAGATATGGAACTTGCTGGGGACCCATCCCCATTTCCTTGCATTCCTCCCTTTTGGAATAGGAATGTCCGCCCTATGGCTGTCCCACCACCGTATGTTGGAAGCACAGTAACCATGTGTCTGGTTTCAAAAAGTTCACATCTAAAGAGCAGTTCTGCTTCAGGATGAATTATGCATCCGGTTTCACCCATACCTGATTCCGATGATACTGGAATAAGACTTTGGACTCGAGTCTGTAGGGCTCATCCTGGGACAAGTTAAGATTTGGGGGGCTGCTGGGGTGGAATGAATGTGTTTTGCATGTGAGGAGATCAATCTGGGGGGGCCTGAAGCCCAGTGTTATTGACTCATGTTTGTTGTTCCCTCAAAATTTCCTATGTTTGAACCCTAAGCCCAGTGTTATTTGGAGATGGGGGCCTTTGGGAGGTAACTGGGGTTACCTGCGGTCATTAGAAAGGGCCTTCATGACAGGATTAGGGACCGCCCTTTAAGAAGAAGCCCTCTCTCAATACTTCTCTGTCTCTCACCCTTCCCTTCTTCCCCTTCCCCTCACCTCCTCACCTCCCTCTCTCTTTCTCTGCCTCTCTCTGCAGAGGCACCAAGGACAGGCCCTTTCTTGTCAGGAAGCGGCACGAAGGCAGCCAGGCATCTGCAAGCCAAGAAGAGAATTCTCACTAGGAGCCAAATCTGCTGGCATCCCAATCTCCAACTTGTCAACCTCCAAAACTACAAGAAAATAAATCTCCGTTGTTTAAGCCATCCAGCCTCTGGTATGTTGTGATGGCAGGGAGAGCTCTCTGAGATAGGTATTACCCACCTAGGAGGAGTTCTATCATTACATGAAGAGGGTGTCATCTCTTAGAGAGTGTGTGAGTTAAACCGTAGAGTCTGGTGAGTAAACACAGTATGTATGTGCCCAATGCTCTCTGGGATTTTGCAATTCACAAGCTCTGAAGTTGAAGGTTAAAGTCCTCTGAAATGGACAGAAATGGGTAGGGAGAGAGAGAGAAAGGCAGTCAGTAATCCAGTTAAGATGTTTGCCTTGGACGCCCAGTGGGTAGAGCCTCAGGGCATACACTAGGGAGGAATAATGAGGCTGGATTGGAAATAATCCATAGACCTTTCAGGAGTGAGAAGGCGGTATCAGCTACAGGCTCTGGCAACTGATTTGAGACATTGGTGTAAAAGACGTCAAGTTGGATTTTAAGATTTTGAGTCTACGTCATTTGCAAGAGTTCATTCTAATAGGTTTTGAAATATACTTAAAAGTCATGCCTAATCTGGGAATGATGCATTTTGCTGGGCTGAAGAAAAAATAAACTAGAGGAGTGTTTCCCCGAAGAGGAAACCAAGTGGTCATCTGTGTTATTTTCCTGCAGAGTTCAGGTGTGTACATAAACGATAATACCATTTAAAGACCAGATATTATTATCAGAGTTCATGTGTCAGAATAGTCAACATCATAAAATAAGCAGGTGTTTGCATCCTAATGTAAAACACTCATTACAGTGACATTTTAGAGAATCTTAGAATTTCAGGATTAGAAATGACCTTAGAAACCATATAAGCCAAATCTTTTAATCTTACTGATATAGACAATGAGTTCAGAGAGATTACCCAGAATTAAGAAGTGACTGGAATCAGACTTCCTGACACTTGGTCACACATGGACCCTTGAATGATACAAATAGGTCAAGGGAACATTAGCTGTCCCAAAACTAACTCTTTTTGAAAGCACTATGTAATCATGAGATATGGTAAGAACCATCTCTCCTATGTTAAAAGCTCCTACATCTTGAGGCCTGTGGGCAATCTCTAGTACTTTTTTAAAAAATTATTTATTTATTTATTTATTTGACAGACAGAGATCACAAGTAGGCAAAGAGGCAGGCAGAGAGAGAGGAAGAGAAGCAGGCTCTCCGCTGAACAGAGAGCCCGATGCGGGGCTCGATTCCAGGGTCCTGGGATCATGAACCGAAGGCAGATCCTCTAACCCACCGAGCTACCCAAGTGCCCCTATCTCTAGTACTTTAAAAGTCTTGATGACCATATCCATTGAAAGACAGCAGGGATCAGAAAAAGGAAGCATCAATACTTCAAGTTCTAGAAAAGCTATATAGGAGACATCCAAGGACAGTACCAGAATAAGATAGAAAAGAAACTGTTAACTTGGTAATACAGAAAAATAATTAGTACATAACTTCATAACATAGATTTCTTAATGTTATATTTCACAAAAATTGAATATATGTGTATAGAATGGCAACATAGAAAATATTTTTAACCATCTGTCACTACTGAAATTTGATCAAAGTCTTGATATATCTGCTATTTTAATAATATTGGCTTTAATTTAATTAAATTTTTCTCAATATCCTTTTCCATACTTATAAGCTGTTTTATTTCTTTTACAGTAACTTCTAATTCTTTGATAAGGATGTTTTAATTTTTTTTTTTTTTCGGAGAGAAAAAGAGAGAGGTGGGGGCAAGGGCAGAGGGAAAAGGAGAGTCTGAAGCAGACTCCACGCTGAGCAGAGCCAGGCATGGGGTTCAAGCTCTTGACCCTGAGATCCTGACCTGAGCCAAAAATCAAAAGTGGGATGCTTCATTGACCGAGCCACCCAGGTGCCCCTCTAATTCTCTGAAACCATTTTCAACCAGCATGTATTTGTAAATGCTACAATTAAAAGGGAAGAATGCTTCGTGTTGATCACTTTAAGACAGTGTCTTTATTCCATAGTGACATTTCAGCATAATGCCTTCTACATTGTTTCACATAATTTTTGTAAAACCTTTTGAATTTTAGAATGTATAAAGTCCTATCAGACGGTGTTTCTGCTGTGCTTAGCCCCAGCTCAACTAGCAGTTTCGCAGGGCATCTGCAAATGGCTCAGCCCCTTCCCACGTAGCACAGTGGGACAGCAGAGTGTTCCCTCATCCCATTAAATGCCACTCATATCAACCGTCCAGATGTCTAAAAGGCTCCCTAGAGAGTTTCCTTTAAAGACCACTTTGCCATGGGGTTTTTAGGATCTAATAGAAGGAAAAATCTCTATCTCTTATTTGGGGTTTTCAAAGAACTGGTACAAAGTGTTACTCTGTCTCGATTACTCGTTCTAAACAATAAAGCAGCAGGAGGTGGTGGAAACTGAGTAGATCTGAAATTTAGACCTTTGGTTTGAAACTCTTATCCTGTCCCTAGCTCTGTGATCTTAGACACTGAAACGCCACCAGTGTGCTTACAGTAACTAAAGTGAATTGAGAATCAACAGAGATAATTATGTGGAAACGTTTTATAAACTGTGAATTACTGAACAACTGTTAGTCACTGTTACTCTTTTTTGTTTGTTCTGATTGATTTTCTCTTTGCGTCAAGGAACGTGCCACCTCCCTTGATCCAGGACTTGGCTGCTTTCCAGAATTGCCTGATTAAGTAAACTCCTCTACAACAGCAATTTTTCAAAGTATATTCTAACAGTTTCAATTAAAAAAAAAATTGAAGCACGGTGTACTATGTACCCCTCTTACATATGATGAAGGTAAATATCAGGATATGAAAGTCTGAAGCGTCTCACCTGTTTTAGTTTCCAGACTTGATTTGACTATGGAATCCTATGCTTTCTTTGTCTGGTCCCTTCCTTCTCTTGCTTTTTCTTTTAACATAACACCTGTTAAGTGTTCTGCTTCAAGAATTTCATGGAACACAGTTTAGTAAGATCTGTTCCAAAAGCTTCGAATGATGATTACACTTGATCATGTTTTGCTTTTCCTAAGAACTGATTCTATACAGTGTGATTATTCGGGATAGGAGGACTTTATCAGAAATCCTGTTCTGTGTTTCTGGAGTATTTTATGCTCATGTATTTTTTCAAATAACAAATTTTGTTCTGTTATTCTTTTCATGCTGTATTTGTATAGATCCCTACTATTTTCCAACCACTGCCTAATGTCTCATCATCTCCCTCAAGGCCCAGTATCAAGCAATAAAACTGGAGTGGGGAAGTACCCTTATCCTCACTTTAAGGTTAGGAGCCTTAATTGAGATCACACAACTGTTGTGGGACGACCAGCAGCACAAAGCAAGTGTCCTCATTCTTGCTCACTGAGCTTTCTCCTACAGTGCAGAGCTTCTTGACTCCTCGTCTTTCATACCATGCACCTCCAATCCTCTTTGCTGTCTTCCAGTGCCAAAAACTAGTGTATTTTCTGCTTTCGGTCAGATACGTAAAGGGGAGAATTTGCTTATTTTTAGCTGCCTGATAACTGAACTCAATCTTTATTCTTTACAGTCTTTGGGAATGTGGGGCTGGAGGCGGGGGTTGGGAGGGTTCTCTTTCATTAGAATTACTTAAGAGAAATTTCCCATTCTCAAGTTCAGACCAAGATTTACTTTAGAAACCTCCAAGATTGTGGTTATGTCAGATTTTTTAAGCATTAGACTGAATCCACTCAAAGGTTCGGGTTCATAATTCCACAGCGGAGAACAGTCTGTGCTATAAACAATGGGACTTTCCCTGCCACAAAGACACGGCAATGTTTCCTATGCAAGAAAAGCAATTGTTCAAGTGTTGCCCATCTGGAGCCATAAAAGGGCTCAGAATACACTAATGCAACCAAGAAAACAAAAGGGAAAGCTTTTTGCCATGTACTTTTCCCCATGCCTTTGACATGTTGGCAGCTCAGTAACATTCTCGACATTTCTGAGCTGTTCGGAGCAGCAGCACACGAACAGAAAAGTGTGACTTAGACTCCACTGGCATGTCATCAGGCTCCAGCACAAGGTAACATTCAGTTGGCTCCTCTTGAGATAAGCTGAATGCCAGGTAATTTATAGCCAAGCGAACCGGATGGTCGGGATGGTGTGAAAACCGCGCCGGGTACCAAATTCTGCAATAATGTCGCCACTGGACTCCATTTGCTCCTGCCCCAGGATTTTTACTTATTTATTGTTTTACGAGGTGCAGCCTACAAATCAATAAGTTATGCAGTATTGATTCCCGTCGGGGGTATAAGCGATTTCTCATTTACTTGACAACACGTATGTTTCCAGGCTTGGAAACTGTGGGAAGAGAGAGGGTTTCCCTAAATCCAGTCACCAATTACACATTATAAAATTAATTTCATACGATCCTTTCGATTTTTGACCCAATACGTACATTAAGATCTTTTCGGTCAATTTTGGAAGCCTAACTCGAGTAAAGTTGTGAAATTAAAACAGAGCTCCCCCGTGACTTTCTACCTTGCTGATTCTGCTGCCGGAATTGTGCTGGCAGGTGAGGGATAGAGAGGTGACGAATGGAGCGGAGCCTGATGAGGCGGTCACCAGGGCAAGGGATCGCATTAATGAAACCAGACAAACTGTCCGCTAGTTTTTGAAGTGATCTATTCCTGGGAGACTTACCTGCCTCGATAGCATCCACACGTTCCTTTGTTGTCTGCCTTCTCCACTGGTTCAGATGATGGGGACGAGAGGAAGAATTTTTTTTTTTTTTTAAGATTTTATTTATCTATTTGAGACACAGTAATAGAGAGAGTATGAGTCTGAACAGAGGGAGGGGCAGAGGCGGAGGGAGAAGCAGACTCCCCGCTGAGTAAGGAGTCTGATGTAGGGTTTGATCCCAGGACCCCGAGACCATGACTTGAGCCAACAGCTGCAGCTTAACCAAATGTGCCGCCCATGTGTCCTAAGAGGAAGAATATTTCGTTAGCATATTGCCTGCAGGGTTGGCTGGGTCCCCAAGTCACAGTCTTTGACAAAATCCTCCCTGGGTTCTGTTTATTCAATTCTCCCCACATTTCCCTTCAGACCTTGGCTGTTCCTCACATTCTGTACCATTGCTTTGTGTCATACACTTGTCCACTGTCCCTATGTGGAAGTGCCATGTTTTACCTCTCCCTGCCTTATTATATTATACCAGTCATGTCTGTTCACATATGAATGGCCCACCAGTAGGGGTCCCACTTGCAAGACTTTTTACAAACACTGTGTAGGAAGTCTTTCCCTCTAGGAGAAGAGTGAACTAGGGTCCCAGACTTGGTCCCAAGCTGATAGTCATTGCAGGAAAATAATGCGTGCATGTGTTTTACAATATAGGGTATATCTTCTGGCTCATTCTCCAACCCACATACCCATCCTGGAATATGACTGCATTCATATCCAGTTTATTTAATAAATTACTTACAAACAGTAGAATTTTGGTGAATTTAAATGATCAAAGTAACGCATTTCTACAGATGCCTAAAATTTCGTATTTTTCTCTTAGTTTTCTTTCTTTAACTCTCACATTTAAATCATGCAGATAAGTTTCCCATCATACACACCTGGTTCATATTCTCCTTCTATGCTATTAGGACATATTTAGACACCATTATTGTCCGTAACTGTGCCAACTGTTTTTTCTACAAGCAAGAACAGGCAGATAAAAGGGATCAGGCAACACAATGATAGTTGGAAATAAATATTTTTTAAAATGCTGCTGAATTATGTTTAACTCCCATGGTTATGTCTTTTATACAAGAATAGTGAACTGCACTGCTGATTAACTTGAAAAGAACACACTAAAATTGTTTAATATGTTAATTATTTTAGAAACTCCATTAGATACTCAAGTTTCTTTCCATGCTGTGCTGGCTTATTCTTTCTATTCAAGTGTTCTCATCTCAGTATTTTATAATGGCAGATGCAACTCGACATTGTACAGTATCTCACAGCATTTGCATTTTTCTGTAGAGTTTTACACCATTAGACCTCTCCAGTCTCCATGATAGATCCATAAAATGAAAGACTTCAAAGACATGTGGGAAGGGTTTTCACTGGGTGATGGAGCAGGTGGAGTGTAGCTGACTATATGCCCAAGAAGTGCTCTCAGGGTATTTGGTGAGTGTGAGTGTCTGTCCTTTGGGAAAAGATAGCTGAAGTTAACACTACTTTAAATATCTCAAAATGCAATTAGCTGATTGTGCTTTGAATTTTTTTTTTTTTTTGTCCCTGGTGTTTGATGATTCTGCCTCCCTAAATTTTCTTTTCAAAATTAGATGCCAGACCACTAACAAAAATATGGAACAAAAGCAATCTTCACCACTGTTGAACATTTCTTCTTTGTGTGATCAGGACACAGCTATGCCCACCTGCATGGGTCCTCTTCTCTGCAGAGGCTGTGACTGATGGATAACAGAGCAACTATGGAAGAGGACATAAAAGTGGGGGCAAACTGAATCCCAGGCAGGAGGGTACAGCCCTCAGATGTCAAATTAACTGAGCCAGGAAAAGACCAAGATGTAGCTCTGCATGCTAGAAATTGTATGTTTTCACATGATGTCTACTTCTCTAAGTTTGATATATAAGAAGACTGCAGAGGGTAAAATAAGACCATCTCTTAAGGCAGAAATACACCAACTTAAGTGCCAAGAATGAGCCAGGACTCACATATCACAATGTGCTTTCTGGTTATAGCTGAAATACGTACTTAGATCCTCAGTAGTCCCCAAAAGGAATGTGGAAAGAACAGGGCAACTGATAGTCTGTGATTGCTGGAAAACACTGAGATGGGGAGCCTATCTTCTCAAATAAGGATGGGGAACAGCAGCAGCAGCAGAGAGAGAGAGAGAGAGAGGGAGAGAGAGAGAGCGCGCATGCACCAAAGAATAGGGGGACTTACTAAATGCTGCAAAACAAGTAAAACAAAAATTAATTTGGAAAATACTAAAAAGGATGCTTGAAGAAATAATTTAAGGAAGAAATCAGAGGAAATGCTTTTATAAAAGAAACCCATTTAGATATATCAATGAGAAACAAGAAAATATGGCACCTGTGGAACAAGAGCAGAAAAGCATGACAAGAACAGGTTGAGAAGTCAGTTAATATACTTCATCTTTGACTATTTCTGGAATATGTATAAAATGTATTAAGCTCTTAGTCCACTTTCTATAAAGTAAGATAGTATTTGGTGTATTATCTGATCAAAAAACAATACATTCAGAAGCCAATAAAAGCTTTAAAAGATGTTATGAAATGACCAAAAGTATTTTTATAAATTAAAAAAAAAGTATTCTTATAAATAACTGTCAAATCCCATTAATATAATACTTAGTAAATGATGAGATCACTAGGCTCTGAGCCCAATGAAGCCATGAAATACTTGTCTTATTCACCACTGTATACGAGTGTGGGCATGTTTGGTACAGTCTCAATAAACGTTATTATTCTAAGTTGGGTTCCATATTAGGAGAGCCTGAGACAGAGATTCTTGACTGAGAGAGTACTCCCAAGGGGAGCATGGAAGGATGTGAGGAAGGCAGAGGTGTGTAAAGAAAACATGCAATAACAAAATACTACAGACTTGGTGGTTTAAATGCCAGACATTTGTTTCTCCATCTAGAGGCTGGGAAGTCCAAGATCAAGATGCCAGAAAGGTAAATCCATTCTGAGACTCTTCTCTTGGCTTGTAGGTGCCCCACATCTCACTCTGTACTTACAGGGAAAGACAGAGAGCAAAGGAGTGAGCCTCTCCAGAGTGTCTTCTTATAAGTGCAGTAACCCCATTATGAGGACCCTAATCTGCCCTATGATGCCATCTAACTCTAATTATATTCCCAAAGCCTTATCTCCAAATACCATCACAGTGGAACTTAGGGCTTCACCATAGGAACTGCAAGAGGGACACAACCATTCAGTCCATGACACAGTTTCAGAAGACTGGTCTCTTACTATGACCTAGTCTGGTCCCACCAAGATCTCTTAAACACAAACTGCACCACCAAGGCTACATATATGAAATAGATATTCTTTTTTTTTTTTTTTTAAAGATTTTATTTTTATTTATTCGACAGAGAGAGATCACAAGTAGGCAGAGAGGCAGGCAGAGAGAGAGGAGGAAGCAGGCTCCCCGCTGAGCAGAGAGCCTGATGTGGGACTCGATCCCAGGACCCTGAGATCATGACCTGAGCCGAAGGCAGCGGCTTAACCCACTGAGCCACCCAGGCGCCCTGAAATAGATATTCTTGATTGCCTCTGAGGACACCATGTTTTAGGAGTCATCTCCAAAAATGAGCCAGCTGTCAGAGGTCTCAAGGCTGCCATTTTGACTCAGATGCGCTTTCTGGTCATGACACCAACGTTAAGGGCTGTTCCCTGACCTTGGCTATTCTGGGATATTCTCAACCTCATTAAGTGACCGAATTATCCACTGTAATCCTGTCATACAGAGGACTGCCATTATTGAGGTACTCAAGAATGCTGGTGTGCACCAGCACATCCTTCGTTGCTTTGGCATTCTCAACTGGAGTCTCTTCCAATTTTATCTAACAGATTCATTCCAACACCTGCTCTTCTCCGAGGCTGTGGAACCATTCTTACACACTCTCCCATAGCTGTTCTGCCATCTCTAACTCACACAAGGTGGGCCATCAATTTTTGCAATTTTCTAAGAGTGGTCTGAGAAGCATAGGAAGATCATCTCCAAAGGCCTGTGCCCAGAGGTTAATTCCTGAGGCATGAAACTTGTGCTTCAAGTTTTTGTCTCTTATTAAAACTCTCTCTTATCCATAATTGTCCCTTCTGGTTCAGTACCTTTAGTGTCCACTCACAGGGCTACTCTCCAATTCTTTTTGGCATATATAAAGCATGTCATATTAGCCAGGTCTGATAGTTCCTTTGGTAAAACATTCATCTCTTTGCTTCACATAATGAACTTTTCCATTTTCAAGTCATGCTCAGATTGGACAAAATTATTGGTATGGTGGCGGAACACCTGGGTAGCTCAGTGGGTTAAGCAGCTGCCTTTGGCTCAGGTCATGACCCCAGGGTCCTGGGATTGAGTCCCACATCAGGCTCCTTCCTCAGTAGAGAGCCTGCTTCTCTCCACCTCTGCCTGCCACTCTGCCTGCTTGTTCGCACTCTCTCTCTCTCTCTCTCTCTCTCTGACAAATAAATAAATAAATAAATAAAATCTTAAAAAAAAATTATTGGTATGGTGGCAAGGATGGTAGTTGAGGGATAATCCTGAATAGGTCAAGACTGTCCCGAAGAGTAACTGCCACACTTCCATCTTCGAACAAGGGTGACCATTTTTCTCTAATAAAGCTGAGTACACTAAGTCCACAAGACTTGAGGGCTCAGGAGAATCTCGGAGTTGGTATATTTCAACTGCCTCTACCTCTATATAATCATCCTTAGTCTCGTGGACCCACCCTTCCTATCAAGGCCCTCACTTTGGCATATATATAAAATTTATTTATTTCTGACTGAATGCTAGGCATCTGCAAAGTCCTCAAGAAGTTTGCTACATTCTCTAGGAAAACCATGCCTGGAACATATTCCAACTCCATATCTTTTAATCCAGTTCATTATAACAGAAACTTATGAGCACCAATTATGTACAAAGCATCTCACAGAACACTCACTACCTTCTCTTACTTATTTTGTGTTAATCGATGTGGCACTGTCCTCACATCCATGCCCCCATGTAAAAACCATGTAGCTAAAAGTGTTGTCCTCAGTGAACTCTCCCTATTTCTACACCTTTAAGTAAGGGCCAATTACAGAGTTCCTTGTCCAAACAGACTAAAAATTCCAGTGGTCAGTTTGCTGCTGAGTAGCCTGTTCTGTTCGGATAATGGGAGTAATGAAGAAATAATAAATAATTAATGGAGTAATGAAGAAATAATGAAGGAGCAATGAAATAATAAATCTAGATTGTTGGTTTGGACAAAAAAAAAATAATAAAACAATGGTGGGAGGTTATTAGAGTGGGTTTTAAAGAAAATATCCCAGGAAATTGTGAATGACTGCTGTCCCCTTGCTCCTTAGAGATCACCATAGAAATTTAGACCATCTTTTCCACTCAACAGCTTAGATAATAAGAGGTTGATGGAAAGTCTGGGGTATGGCAGAACAATAAAAATATAATATCTGTCATGTCCTTACTATGTACTCTGCTCAGTGCTTGAAATGCATTAGTTCATTCCATCCTTCTAAACACCCTAAGTTCCATGATGTTTATCCCCAAGTACAGATGAGAACACTGAGGTAAAAGAACTTAACTACATGTGGAAGTTCAGCACAAGAAGTAGCAGAGTTCTGAATTAACCCCAAGGCTGAAGGACTGCGAATTCAGTAGCCTTACCTACTACTTTAACTCAAAGTTATAAAAACAAAAACAAGGGTGCCTGCCTGGCTTGGTCGGTTAAACATCACCTTCAGTTCAGGTCATGCTCTCAGGGTCCTGGGATGGAGTCTCTCATTGGACTCCTTGTTCAGCAGGGAGCCTGCTTCTCCCTCTCCCACTACTCCCCACTGCTTGTGCTCTCTCTCTCTCAAACAAATAAATAAAATCTTTAAAAAAATAGAAACAAAAACTAAAAACAGGAACTCCATTATCTGTCATGCATCTATAAACTTGAATGTTTCTGTCCTTTCTTGGTCTCAATTTTTCACCTGTACAATGAAAACATTTTATTTTATGAACTCTAATAAAGTTTCCACCTGCAATATTTCATATATCCAACCGATCGTTTACTTGGTGACCTCGCATCAGGTGTCTAGAAATGTTAAAGTACACCACTCAAAGACCTGGGTGGTATAAATTCAAATAATTTACTTGTCTTGCATTACTTCGTTTTTCATAGGAGATTTTACCAGGAGACAAAAATAAGCCATCGTCTGTGTTCTTTGCTTCTTTCCTTGAACACCTTGCACCAAATATTATAGATACACACACACACACACACACACACACATATATATATATAGCTATCTATATATCTATATATCTGTATATCTATATATAGATATCTATCTATATATCTATATATATCTGTGTATTGTAATATCTGTAATATAGATATATCTATATCTATATCTATCTATCTTTCTGTATATATATATATATATATATATATATATATATATATATCTCCAAGAGTTGGGCCTCATCTTTCTTACCCTAATAAATGTTTTCTCTATTCTAGACACAGAGAATACTTATTAAAAACACTCCATATTTATGCAATTGACAAACTGTTTTTCTCATTTTCTTTCCAGCTCTTTAATAATGAAACAATGAAAAAAGGGTCTGGAATGTTTCCTCTGATGGCTGAAATCTATTACTTGGGCCATAAAGTTGATGTCAGGAAAACACAGGATCTTTTATGATCACGCATTTTTACATCCCAGAAGCTATAAATGTTTCCCACAAAAGTCTTAAAATACTTTTCCTACTCTATTCTTTGTGTTTCTAGCAGCCTTACACACTCTACATGTCAGAAATGATTACTCTCACCATGATTCTCTGTTGTGTATGGATATAACTCATTTTATTAATTACTTAGTATGTGTTTTCTCATACACTGTGCCATCTTATGAGTATGCATAGATTTAATATCTGTGCATTTTCATTTTCCCACTTTCATTTTAAAATAGACCTATTTTGCTCCTTGTTCTCTTGAAAAAACTAATGCCAGAAAAGAAATCTATACTGAATTCATCGACACTGAATTAGTTTGTGTCTTACTGGCCATGGGCTGGCTCTGTCGGAAATCAGTCCGCGGGGTACTTACAGGGTCAGTTGCACTGGGTATTTGTTACTTCACTAATCCCTTTTCTGTGCTTTTCACCCTCGCTCTGTTCTACATCACAGGGAACACCGTTTTTCCTGCCAGCTAGCTTCTCTTGCCAACTAGCTTTTTGGCAGGTTTAGGCAAAGGTGAAAACAGGGAGGTGAGAATAAGAGAAATCAGAGTCTTTCTTCCTCTCTTATGGGATGGTTAGACACTGTGGCAACATCTTTGGCAGTAGCTGCATCTCCTGAGCTCCTGTAGAACAGGCCCCACCCAGCCCCGCTGCACCCCAACCACTAATGACCATGGTTCTAACTCCCCTCACACAGCCCAACTTTTGGATTTGGTATTACTACCCCTTCCTTCTGCACCATCTGCTCCCAGACTACTCGTGCTTCCAGCTGTTATTAATCTTGGGTTGGCCTCATTATCCCGGAATGATTCACCAGCAACTCTATCACTATGCCAACAATTCCTTGAATTTTACTCTCTCTTTTTGAAAGGCTTACTACTGTTTCTCTCTCTCTCTTTTTCTTTCTTTCTTCCTTTGGTTTGGTCTTATAGATTCACCCACACTTGCTCATTTCCCATTCTTTCACCCAGACTTCTTACATATCAGATTTGTGCAAGGGAATGTAAGGGTGGGATCCCACCTGGAAGTAAGATGCACATTTCTTCCCATCCTTTCTGGAAAATTACACTCCGGGAGAAAAGACAGATATTGTATACTAAGTTGTAGATATGATACATAGTGTAAGGAAATTATCTGATATTATGGCATCAACTAACAAGAGAAAGTAAGCCAACAAGAAGGGTCAGGAGAGAACTTATTTTAAAAAATATATTCTATCTAGGGGCCCCTAGGTGGCTCAGTGGGTTAAGCCTCTGCCTTTGGCTCAGGTCACAGTCTCAGGGTCCTGGGATCGAGCCCCACATCGGGCTCTCTGTTCGGCAGGGAGTCTTGCTTCCCCCTCTCTCTGCCTGATTCTCTGCCTACTTGTGATCTCTCTCTCTCAAATAAATAAACAAAATCTTTAAAAAATTAAAATAAAAAAATAAAATTGCCTATAAATACCAGAGGGGTGCCCAGGTGACACAGTCTATTAAGCAACTAACTCTTGGTTTTGACTCAGGTCATGATCTCAGGGTCCTGAGATTAAGCCCTGAGTCAGGCTCCCCACTCAGCAGGGAGTCTGCTTGATATTTTCTCTTCCTTTTGTGCCCCTCCTGCTCAAGCTCACTCTCTCTAAAATAAAGAAATAAATCTTTTTTAAAAATAAGTATGAAGTGAAATAGGTGAATACTTTTTCCTGATTTAAATATATATCCAAAGATATATATGACATATATATACCACATATATATACCACATGACAATTCACTATGGTTTTAGAGATTCTCTGGCTAGTAGAATGTCCCCTATCACGATGAGGGTGACACAAAATATTTCAAGTATTTCAGCAATAAATGTGAGTGTATGTTAGATAACCAGTGATCCCAAATATTTAAATAATAAAGGACTATGGAAGGGCCAGTTGTCTCTGTAATCCTTCATTCAGAACCTCCTACGTCCACACTAAAGACCACAGGGTTTTGGGACACCTGTGTGGCTCAGTAGGTTAAGCCTCTGCCTTTGGCTCAGGTCATGATTCCAGGGTCTTGGGATCAAACCCTGCATCAGGCTCCCTGCTCAGTGGGACAATGCTTCCCCTACTCTCTCTCTCTGCCTCCTCTCTGCCTATTTGTGATCTCTGTCAAATAAATAAATAAAATCTTTAAAAAAAAAAAAGACTACAGGGTTTGCATGTGCAAATGTAAGTATTTAAACCTGTCCCCATATTTCACCTTGCCCTTTATTTAGCTTGGAAAGACCACCTTAGGTTAAAGCTCTTGTGACTTGTTTTAGTACTTTCTTATTTTTTGTGTTTTCAATATGATCAAAAATATTTACAAATCATATAGTATTTCCCTGATATTGTGTCTGGCTCTGAGGATGATATGATAAATAGAATATATATCTTCTCCTTTAGGAATTTTTTTGTCTGAGAGATGCAGATACATGAGTAAGTGCTTATAATACCATATGATAGATCCCAAAAGAGAGGGTAGCATAGTTATGGGAGCCCAGTAGAAAGGCATCCAGCTAGGCTTGGAAAATCATGGAATGCTCACCAGAGGATATAAGAACTAACTGGAAGAGGAATCAAAAGTTTCCATCAGTGGGAGTACACAAACTGGAATGTTAACTCCTTTTTTGGGTCACAAGACCGAGAACAAACACAGGTTAATTTTCGAACGAAGCAAAAACAATATGGTACTTAATTTAGGAGATCCAGTTTATAACTGTTATAAAAGACTGTAACTTATTTACATGAACTGCTGGACCCTCACCAATGCCACGTAAGGGTGATTGCTAATGAAACAGATTCCATAACACGCCAGCCACAAATACCGTTTTTCTTAGAACTAAGCCATAGGGTTTGTTTTACCCCGAGGACTCCTTATCCCCATAAAGGCATTATAATTAGAGTCCTAATTAGTTAAGTTGCTCATTATTCTTAATTAAATTAGACATTAGCCAGACATCAAAAATCATAATACACACCAATTATTTGCCAGAGTAAGTTATTCATATCATTTGCTTTATGCTTAATGTACAGCCAAATGGAAAACAAAACAAAACATAAAAGTACAGCCAAATATGGCAAATAAAGGCCGACAACCTTACCCCTTGTTAGAACTCCTTCATAGCAGAGTTCCTTGCCTGCCCAGAGGACTCACTGGCTCCCTTCCCCATGGCTTTGTCTCTGTTGGTTCTGAACTTGACTTTGACTCTCAGGAGCGTTCTCTGCCCTGCTCTTTAAGAGAAAGTCAGGGAGATTCTAACAAACATCTTAGCTCATTAACCATGACCACGCTCCCTCTGACATGATGCAATTCATTTATTTCATCTCTGTTCATTTCCTGGCCAGGGTGGTCACGTGACCATGATTCCAAGTTCCCCTTTCTTTTATTCTTTTAGTAGATGGTGGAGATGCCTTTTTTTTTTTTTTTTTTTTCTGGGAGAGGATGAGGCCATGCAACATGATCTCATTGTCCTGAGTTGTCATTTCACCAATATGAAGATTTTCTCACTTCTACCCTCTCTCAATATAGACAGAAAAACTCAGCCACTTCTAAGTTGAATTCTTTTACCTTGGCTCTTTTTCACAAACAGTATTTTTAACATCAAGCAAATGCTCTTGCTTTGCTGTGCTGCATTTTTCATTTAATATTAATTTTCCCTATCCACTGGCTCCATTGTCTTTGTCTGTAAAGGTACCATTGCCTGCACATTATACAAAAGGCTGTTGCTTGATTCTATCTGTGTATTAGTTTCTCTGTCTTTGTCTCCCTCACACACAAAATACACACACGCGATGGCATGTATAATAAGCATGGATTATACAAATTCTATACAAATGCAGTATAGGAAGGGAGCAAATGGCTGAGAAAAGGTTTGATCTAGGCTCTGGAAGAATCAGTCAGATTTTTCTAGAGCAGCAGTTCTCAAACTTTCTTATCTCAAAACCCCTTTATGTTCTTATAAGTAAGTGAGGATTCCAAAGTGGTTTTGTTTATCTGAATTTTATCTCTCCTCATGCTATAATTTGAAAAAGAAGTTTCTAGGGGTGCTTGGGTAGCTCATTTGGTTACCTGTCGCCCTATGGCTCAGGTCTTGATCCTGGGATTGAGCTCTGGGTCATGTTCCCTGGTCAGCTGGAAGTCTGCTTGTTCAACTCCCTCTGCCTTGCTCATGCTCTCTCTCTGTCTCTCTCTGTCTTTCTCTCTTTCAAATAAATAAAATCTTAAAAAAAAGAAATTTACAAAATATTTTAAATTGATTTACAAATAATCATAAAAACCCATTAGATGTCCACATAAAATATATTTTTATAGGAAATAGCCACATTTTCCCTCAAAAGTCAGAAAACCATTGTTTTACAATTTTGCAAATCTCATGTCTGATTTTACAGAATGATGTTAGTTTCTCATATCAGTTCTGCATTAAATCTGTTGCAGAACATTGTTTTGATTGAAGGTGTAGAGAAATTCCTGAATCACAAGTGTATTTATAAATCAAGGAAAGATAATTTCAATAGCCATATAAGATAATTGAGCTTACCCTTCTTTGATATTATACTAACGCTCTGACAAGTGGTAAACTCTTACAGGCTAGTTGCGATGTGCAATCTGAAACTGTATTAGTGAATTATTCATACTGTTTCAAGGCACACTGGCCTGTTTTGATATTTTGATATTTTACATGAACCACTGTGCACACTGGTCATTTGAAAAATATTCATTCATAGACTTATGCAGAACTTTCGATTTTTAACACCATTCATTATACAGTGTAAAAATATCCCATTTATTATCAGAACTACCTTTTAAGCACTGAGAAATGGCCAAGCCTACAGTGGCAAATAAAAATTTTTCAGAATTTCAACAGTCATGCCAAATTTCAAATTTTATCTCTGGTAACATATACTATCCATTCTTTTACTTGAAATGATAAGCTCACTTTGCTCATTTTCCAGAGAAGTTCTGCCAAATACCCAATTCTGAATAATTTTAATTTTCAAGTATTCTTTCAAATGCATTTTCATTAAAAAATATGGTGGTTCATCTCAAAACTCAAACAACTGCACAATGTTTTGGGGATATAACCATTGTATTTTAGTGTCCAGAATAAGTGGTTTATGTATACTTCCCTTTTTGCCACAGAGAATGTTCAAAAGTTGAGTAAGGAGGAACCATGATTTAATAAAAATAATAATTTACTGCCTTTTAAAAAAGATTTTATTTATTCATTTGAGAGTGTGAGAGAGAGAAGGAGCAGGGGGAAAGGCAGAGGGAGAAGCTTCTCCCTTGCTGAGCAGGGAGCCTAATGTGGGGCTTGATCCTGGGACCCTAAGATTGCAACTTGAGCCAAAGGCAGATGCCTAACTGACTGAGCCACACAGGTGCCCCTAATCTTACCTCTTTACTAAAGATATTCCTAAGTAAAATTCTTCCTGCCTCTTACTCGCTCTCTAACTTTAAGTGCTGGCAGTGAAAAATGTAGTAATCACTTGTATAGTTTGGTGCCAATGTTGTGATTGGTGCCAAGTGTATCTATCATTTTATAAAATCTTTAGTAATATCATTGTAAATGTTAGCACAGTTAAGAAAGGCAAGTCGTGTCACAGTATATTTTGGAAATGGTCTTGATCTCCTGGACCTCCTTAAAGTATCCTGGGACCTCCCCCGCCTCCCCACATTCATGAACCAAACTTTGGGAATCGCTGCTGTAGATACAGAAGCTTAAAAGACATCTGGCAGAAAATAATTACCATATACAAAGAGTATAACAAGGGGCGCCTGGGTGGTTCAGTGGGTTAAAGCCTCTGCCTTCGGCTCTGGTCATGATCCCAGGGTCCTGGGATCGAGCCCGGCATCGGGCTCTCTGCTCAGCAGGGAGCCTGCTCCCTCCTGTCTCTCTGCCTGCCTCTCTGCCTACTTGTGATCTCCATCTGTCAAACAAATAAATAAAATCTAAAAAACAAAAAAACCAAAGACTACAATGACACATATTTATCAGCAGTACCTGGTTAACAAGAGCTTATAATTATCCACAATATATTACTCTCTGCTCCCTAAACATGACTTACTCTTTTGGTCTCCATGCTATTGTACACATAAAGGAGTAGGGTAGATAGTAAGATGCCTGGAAAGACAAGTGGAGGACACTGTGTGTTCATTTGTGTTCTGTGCTCCAGTTTGGTGGTAATATCAGCATTATGCTACCTTGGCCTTATGGTTTTTGTCTATGGTTCTTCCAGATCTGTGGAGCTGCAGTGTCCAATGATAGCCATTAGCCTAATGTGGTTATGTAAATTAAAATTAATTAAAATTAAATAGCATTAAAAATTCAGTGCCTCAGTTAAACTAGTCCTGGTCCAGTGCTCAGTGTCACATGTGGCTGCTGGCTATTATTTGATTAATGCAGACATAGAGCATTTCCATCACTGCAGACAGTTCTATTAGCCTGGGCTGGAGTGGAATATCATATTATTTTATCTTCACCATAATTTACTGTGCTCACCTTATCCTAGTTACCATCATAAGAGGGATTTTGAAACACCTGCTTTATTTGCAGTTCTTAGCTATTTCTTTTTGTTTACTACAAACCCCCATTAGAATACCCTGCCGAGTCAACACATTAAATGCACAATTCCTTGATGTCCTATATTTCCAATATCCTTTACCTTCAGGCCAGTCTTTAAACAATCCAGAGCTGCTCCATCTCTGAAATGTTGAACTTCACTGTCTCATTCCCTAAATCACATATCCCTAAATTCTAGTTCCTATTTTTTCATTTCTATTTTTTATTTCAAATCTTCAAGAGCAGAGGCTGCCACGGGCCTACCATCAAGTAATTATATCAACATAGTCAAGTTCTACATCAATGTAAGAAGACTCTTCTGGCCTAGACTCTTGGCTAGTGAAAATTCACTCTAGTGAAAATTTCACTCTTGGTGAAAATTCTGGCATGGGTTGAGGGTGACAGCCATCAGTAGGACCGATCCAAGCCTAGGTCATATTTCTTGAATGCCTATACTTTGTTCCTTTCTGCACATGTCCCATTTGAATTTCTCTCTACTTTCAACTTCCCCTTTTGAAGCTGGACAAACATCATGGATTTTAAAACATAATCTTGGAGTTTACCAAGGCCTGTTGATCCATTAGCTCTCCATCTTTTTGGATTTGACCATATGTCTTCTACCTCTGGTCTATACCAGAATCTGAGATCCTGCCCTAACTCCTTCCAACTTGCCCTACCTCCTTCCAACCTATTACTGTATACTGTAATACAGTAATACTGTTGTTATCAAAGGAATGAAATCGAGACAAAGTTACGCAAAGCCTTATTCTATGCCAAGCATTAGAAATTAGACTGACCGGTCAGGGAAATGAGGCTGAGACAAAGTGAAAGTTATGTAAAGTTTTATTCTATGCCAAGCATTAGAAGTCAGACTGACCGGCCGGCCAGGCCGCCTCCGAAGAGAGCGACGCCCCTTGTTCTTACAGGCTAGTTTTTATAGGGCACAATCGCAGACATCTACATATGTGGCTTTGGCTGATTGGATGTCTCCTACCTGTGTGTTTTAGTAATGGTTACCTGGAACCGAAACTAGTAACTGTTGAGGCGTTTATTAAACAACAAAATGGCCTTGTTTTAGTAATAGTTACCTAGAACCGATATAAACAAAATGGTCTTGTTTTAGGTGTGTGTTTTAGTAACAGTTACCTGGAACCGACAGCAGTAACTGCTGAGGCTTTTATTAAACAACAAAATGTCTACCTAGGTAACATGGAGTCACTATGGCTAAGTAGGCCCAGGCAGGCCCAGGGGGTTAACATGTTTTAACATGGAATCGACCCCAACATCCCCCACTTTTCTTTCGAGATTAGTCAATTCTTTGACTTTTTCAAGAATCAGTTAGTGCTGAAATTAGGATGGGATCCACAGGTTTTGTCCGTTTTATTTCTGCAGCAAGATGTTGGAATCCCTCGGGTCCTCTATAGGATGACAGTAAATGGTCCCTTTCAATGATACTTCAAGTTTTTCACTCGGTGGCGGCGTATCCAAACCGTCTTTGGGTTGGTAAGGATGTGGTTCCACCTTTGTCTCCTTCTCAGTGTAGGCAGCTTGGATCCCTGCATGGGCTCTTTTTAAGACATACGGTAGTGCCTGTAGTGACTGGAATACAGACTGATCAGTCATCTTTGTTAGGGTAACCTTTTGTAGCCATGAGCAGAGTGGAGGGGGTCTCCCGAACATTATTTTAAATGGGGTCACCTTGTTTAAGTAGGGTGTACATGGCGCCCTAAGGAGGGCGAAGGGAAGGAGATTCACCCATCCACCGCCAGTTTTCAGAATTAACTCTGTCAAGGTTTCTTTAAGAGTCCGGCTCATTCCCTCTACCTGTCCGGAACTCTGGAGCCAGTAGGCACAGTGTAGTTTTTGATCAGTGCCCACGGCCTTGGCCAATGCCCGTGAGACTGAACTCACAAATGTTGGGCTGTTGTCTGACCCGATCGTAAGAGGCCGCTCAAACCTAGGAATTATTTCTTCCAGTAGTTTTTTGGCTACCATTCCTGCCATTTCTTGTTTGGTGGAAAAAGCCTCTACCCAGCCTGAAAATGTATCTATAAAAACGAACATATACTTGTGTCCATATTTTTCCTGTTTCATCTCTGTAAAATCTACTTCCCAATAAATTCCTGGTTCCCTACCTCTTTCTCTTTTTCCCCTTCCTGTCCTAATTCTTTGCGCATTTACCGCCTGACACTGCGCACATCTATTAACTACATCCTTACTCACATCCAATCAGTCACAAAGTTCTGCCTTTTGTACCTTCCAAATGTATTTCAGATCAGTTCTGTCCTTTCCAAAATTCTCAAAATAGATCTCCTTGTAGCACTGGGGAAAGGGATTTGTTGATCACAACTGTTAAGTCTCCACAGGAGAGGTGAGACCCCAAAAGAATAATTTGGTGTTTAATGGATATATTTCTAAGAGACTTCTAGAAAAGGGAAAGAGGGAATTTTATGTCAGTCATGGTCAACAATTTAAGAAACAACGAGGCTGAAAATTTCTCAAGAATTAGAAGTAAGTTTGGAACCTACAGCCCAGAACTTCCTGAAGCTGTACAGAGAGAAGAAAAAAAGCTATTCCGAGCAGCGAGCAAAGCATTTGTCAGGGGGCTGTTACAGAAGTTCAGTGCATGATGGTAGGCAGCTGGGAATGATGGTAATAGCTTTGTGGAGCACAGCAGCTGTCTCAGAGGGAACAACAGCCTTGCAATGAAACTCCCTAGTTTCTTCCAGTACACAAAAACTTGCTGACTCTCTGCACAAGTTCCCGGCATACAACTTCCTGACCAACGCAAGGGAAGACTGTGCCCAGAGTAACATCCTTTTCCCAGCACCCAATCCCACTTAGGCACAGAGGAATTTGTGGTTGTAACAGCAGGTCGTGGACTATTCCTGCAACACCTCATTCTCTGAGAGGTGTCGGGGCAATCAGGAGTAAGACAAGGCTGTAGGAAGACATCCAGGAAATTATTCTTGTCTCTTAAACTATTCACCTTCTTATGAGACCAAAGGGAGAAGTTCCAACAGTTCAGACATTAGAGCTGCTATAGTCCTGACTTCGTCTTAACACTGGTCCTGTGCTGGTGGTCTGGGGATATGCATCTTACATTGTTATTTCTGGATTAAAAAAAAAATTGTTCTGTTAAAAAGACTCCATGAGGACAGGCATATGTCTTAATAATAACTGCACACCTTCTGATAATGTTAGGTACTGACAGAATTTCTGGGTTTGTGATTTCTAAGTCTAAGGAATATCGTTTCTTCTGAGAGTATACTAACACAGAGAAACCAAGTTAGTAATTAGTTCTTTTAGCATATATTTTATATTTCCCTCTCTCTCTATTTTTAATGCAGGACTCTGTTTTTGGCCAGTCCCCCTGGTTTTAGCTCCACATAATTTCCGATAGAGTACCTGGAGATTTTGAGATTTTTTTGGTGGGTTCTTCAGGACAAACTGCCTTCCTTCTCTTTTGCATGTCTCTCCAAAGGTAGTCTGGTTTTAACTCTCTCAGCTGTGCTAAGTCACATAGCTCCCTTCTATGAGGCTGTCCCTGCTCCAGTTCTTTTTTCTTTTCATGTGATAAAGCCATTGAAAAAACTCACTCACTGTCATTTGGTTCAATATTTGAAGAAAGATCACATACACACCGTGGCCCATCAGGGAGCTAATTTCAAAGCAGAGGAGAAGTGGGCTGTTGCAGAGGAAGGATCTGAAAAAGAGGGAAAGCTGCCTGGGGCTCCCAGGGAGCATGCCGATGAGGAGATAAGAGAAGAGAAAGGATACGGAAAGAGGCTGCTAAAAAAAAATAAACCATCTGCTTTGCCATTTTGTCTTGGTTTGGTCCTAATGCCAGGTGTCCATTCTAGTGCCAGGCAGGATCCTGGTTGGCTCAGCGAGAGATCTGGGTTAATGGAGGGCACCCTCCTCGGTTGCCTCTAGTGCTCAAAGCAGAAGACCTCTTTGGCGTCACCGCATTCTCCTAATGTGATCTCAGGCCCTTGTATAATCTGGGGAGGTAGCTGGGTCCTTCTTTAACCACAAAACCCTGAGGCAACCACGTCAAACCGACAGTTATCCTAGATGAACTGGCAGGGCTGGAAGGCTCCAAGAAGGAAAAGTATGATGGTGTCCTTAGATGAGAAGAATGACAAATACGACAAATGGAATTTAGAGCAGCAAGTCTCTAAGTGAGTTCCAAGCAACATTACCTCAGTAGATGCTCCTTAAAAGAAAAAAAAAAAAAAAAAGAAAGAAAGAAAGAAAGAGAAAAGAGTTCTGGATCAGTTCCCGTAAAGGCCTTTCACACTGAAAGAAGTCAAGTTCATCCCCCGTGTGCATACCAAAATAAGCACATTAGACTGTGGGATAAATGCCAATAAGCCCAACAAAATTCTGATTTTCCCTGGTGTTTTTTCTCTCCCAATCTGCTGGTGTCCCAAACATGTATTTTATCTATCTCATGGTTAATGGTGACTCTGGCACAGGTTCTAGAGTTCAATAATTTGGGGGAAGTGATGCATTTCCTCTGGAAGGTCCATAATGTGTGTGAGTGTATTGAAGAGTCTGACAGCTCACTGGAGAGAAAAATGTGCAGGTTCAACACACTGTTTCCAGATCGTGTTTGACCACAGCACCCATTTTTGACAGGGTATCTTTTAGTATTCTCCTGAACTAATGGTCTGCAGAACGTATTAGGAGGCCATTGTTGAAGGATGAGAGGACTCAAAGTTGGACAAGGAAGGCATCTGGCCCACACAAGCCCCATCGTGTCCAACATTCTGCACAAAGAGACATGATGGCACCGAGGATTAATCTTTCAAGGCATCTGTTCTTTTAATGTGGAACATAAATCCCAGCCATCTAAATATACTTCTTGCTTTTTCCAGATAAAATATTTTCTGTACCTAACTGGAGTGTAACAGTATTGGTGCTATTTTAATTGCCACTTGATATCATCTCAGAAGCAGCTGGTTATGTTTTGACTGTGATAGAATTGACAGAAGTTGTGTATGGGTAATGCAATTTGCAATTCTCTAAAGTTTTGATTTGTGTGTGTGTGTGTGTGTGTGTGTTTCCTTAAAAGCACCATGTACCTCAGCAAATGATAGATCACCCAAGAGATTTGAGAGTCTAACAATCTGGTGTGGACTGGATAAAGAGAAAGTAAAATTAAATTATTTCTAAACTGAAAGGTACCCCCCCAAAACTAAAAGTAAAAATTGTCCTTTCCTTAATAATATGACAGACAGAACTACACGGCCTTTGAAAATCCTAATTGTCAAAATGTGCCCATCATAACCCAATGTACCTCAAATACAAAGAAATATGTACCTCTTATAGACACAATGAATATAGCAGATGATCTAATAAAGCAATACCATTTTGGAGGATGAACTCAACTGCTTTATATAATAATCACTTACAGTAACAGGGAGGTCAGAAATGAGAGCACCAAACAATGCTAATGGAAATATATTTTGAGCTATTTTTTTCTAGTTTAATTTGTGGATATGTTGACCTATCCCTCTTCTTCCATTCCTCCTTGTTACCAAAAGCATGCATTAAAAGAAGGCTGAGAGTCAGGATACAATCTATGACCAGAGACAAAAACACAGCTGACTTGCCCAAATGAGAATTATAATATTAGCAAAATGCTTGTCCAAATAAGTTAATGAAACTACATACAATAGACCGTTTCACAGTGCATATGGTACAAAAAAGTTCTTTCTATTTTTCATCCTGTCTTTAACATCAGAGCTAGATGAACATTAGGAAATTTAAATCACTGTGTCTTATAGGCAACAGAAGACTTTGTCCATGATTATAAAAATAGTGTTACTATGAATAAAAATTTTCTCTTAAGTGTTTACTATGTATAATAACCTTAGTTAAACTCATTTGTTAAATTAGGCTTTATTTTTCATAGAAGGTTGTGGATCACAGCAAAACAGGGCAAAATGCACAGAAATTCCTGTATACTTCCTGCCCCCACACAGGCATAGCCTCCACGCTATCAATACGCTCAACGAGAGTGGCACATTCAGTAAAATGGATGAACCCACAATGATACACCATAATCACCAGAGTCCCTGTTTCACACTGTGGTTTACTCATGATGTTGTATATTCTGTGTTATTGAAAATTGCATAATGGCATGTGTCCACTCTTCTAATATCACAGAAAATAGTTCCACTGCCTTTCCCACAACCCCAGCAAACACTGATCTTTTTACTCTCACCATAGTTTTTTACATTCTCCAGGATATCATATAGTTGGGATACTATTGTATGTAGCCTTTTCAGATTGGCTTCTTTCACTTAACAATAGACATTTAAGTTCTTCCATGTTTTTTCATAACTTGGTAGCTTGTTTCTTTTTAGGGATGAATAATATTCCACTGTCTGAAAGTACCATGGTTAATGTATCCATTCACCAACTGAAGGACATCTTGGTTGTTTCCAAGTTTTGGCAATTATAAGTAAGGCATCTATAAGTATTCATGAGTAGGTCCTGGTATGGGCATAAGTTTTCAGCTCCTTTGGGTGAATACCAAGGAGCCCAATTGCTGGATTATATCATAAGTGTATATTTATTTAAACAACAATAACAACAAAATGACTGTCCCGTTTGGCATTCCCACCAGCTGGGAATGCGAGCTCTGTAATTTGACATTCTTGTTCACACTTGGCATTGTCAGTGCTTGGAATTTTGGCCATTCTGATAGGTGTGTGGTGGTATCTCATTTTAATTTCCATTTCCCTGGTGACATATAATGTGGAGATTCTTTTTCTGTGCTTATATGTCATCTGTGTATCTTCTTGGGTAAGGTGCCTTTTAAAATCATTGGCCCATTTATTAATCAGGTTGTAGGTAAACTTTATATGCCTAGCGTTTTAAGTATGAAGACTACCGAAACAATGTCACTGCTGCATGATTCAGTCTCTGGGATTTGTGAAATAGGAGAGGTCATCTATTATTTTTTTCTTAGTTTTGAAAAAAAAAAAGCAACCCAACTATCTTAAAATATTGCCTAGAAAATCTCTTCCTTTTAAGCACACACCACTCAACCCTCAGTCCTCAGAGGCTGCTGGGGACTAAGATAGTTTGTTGAAACAGTCTAAAAATGGGAAACTATGTTTCACTTAAATCTTTCTTTCATTCAGTTTTATCATGATTTGGAAAAAATCCCCATACAGGGATAGGTGGAAGGTAAATCTGAATTTTTCTATAAAGAATATTTAAAATTATAAAACATATTTCATCAAACCCATTCAATAAATTAGCAACAAACGTTTTAGGGGAGGGGCCCCTGGGTGGATCAATCTGTTGGCTTTTGCCTTCGGCTCAGGTCATCATCTCGGGGTCCTGGGATCCAGTCCTGCATGGTGCTCCCTGCTCAGTAGGGGGTCTTCTTCCCCCTCTACCCCTCTTCATTGCTCTTGTGCTTGCTCTCTCTCTCATGTGCACATGTGCAAAAATAAGTAAGTAAATAAATAAATAAATAAAAATAATCTTTAAAAAATTGTTTTGGGGGATAAAAAGTATAAGTTTTGTACTTATCCTAGAGAAAAACATTTACTGGCTAGAACATATAAGAGTTGGGTTTTATATTATGTAATCTAACCCACTGAAAGCCTCTTTTTCTAGAAAAAAATGTTTTACATGTTAAATAATCATAATTTTGAAAATATCAATCCTTATACACACTAAAGTATCTAACATAATATATACAGGGTCTACACTATAAATATTTGTAGATAACGTTATTTTTCAGGATAGCATAATCTTCCTCAAGCAATTTTAAATATACTCTTCTATTAAAGGTGATTGTTATTACATTATCTACCCAAACATTCAATGGAATGCTAGACCTAATAAGCCAAGTAGAGAAAATGTGTATCATAATTCTACCTTTTTCAGATGTTTCCCCAAGAAACCCTCACTTATGATCTTTCTTTGCCTGTTCTTATCATTCTAAATTATTATCAGTTAAGTGGACCTTTTCTAAGGATTCTTAAATTCTTCACAAATACTTCCTAATTTAGCACAGCCCATCTCCTTGCCTCATCATCCCCAGAGACACCACAAAAGTTTCTCCCTAAGAACACTTAGACCTTGCCGAAGTTCTTCTTAGCCTTACAGAGAATTTTCTCACCTGTCAGATTTGTACATTTACCTCACTTTCTAATTCACAATCCTTTTTTGCTTACTCCATCTCTTCCTCTCTTGACTACAATTTATAGACTATTGCATTATATCTTCTACATTTATTCTTGTAATAAAGAACTGAATTCCAGGGAGCCTTCGTGACTCTGTTAAGCAGAAGACTCTTGATAGCAGCTCAGGTTGTCTTCTCAGGGTCTTAGGATTGAGCCCCATATTGGATCCTGTGCTCAGTGGGGATTCTTCTTGAGATTCTCTCCTTGAGATAGCTTCCTTTCCCTCTGCTCCTCCCTCCACATGCTCTCTCTCTCTCTCTCAAAAATTTTTAAAAATCTTACTAAAAAAAAAAAAAAAAGAACTGGACTTCATTTAAAAAACAAAACTAAGCACACCTGACATATAATGTTACATTTGTTTCTGTTGTATAGTGTAACAATTGGATATAGCATAATGATTTGTAGGCTGCTCACCGCAGAGCAACCTACAAATTCAGTGCAATCCCTACCAACAACCAGTAGCATATTCCACAGAACTAGAACAAATGATACAAAATTTGTATTATTGATGACCCCAGATAGCTAAAGCCGTCTTGAGAAAGAATAAAACTGGAGGTATCACAATTCCAGATTTTAAGATACACTACAATGCTGCAGGGATCAAAACGGGACAGTACTGGCACCAAGACAGACACACAGATCAATAGAACAGAATAGGAGGCCCAGTCATAAAACTGTGCTTACAGGGTTGATTACTCTGTACACCATTTCTATGTTTGATCTCACAGCTTTTAATATCTCACCTATCTTCCTGTGGCCCCACAGAGGGCAAGCTTGATGAGTCCCCGTGTGCCACTCATCTTGTGAGGTCAGGGGCCAACCCATCTGCAGACTCCCCACCCAAGCATGTGGACTTTTGCCTGGACCCACCTCCAAGCCACCACAAGGACCCTCTCTTTGCTTTGTTCTTGGGTTACTCCCTGCAGAGTTTCAACACTTCACCCTAGGAAGTCCTTTAGTGGTTTATTGCATGAGTAATCAATTTGATTTTATATTTGTGGGTCTGTGTAAGTTGTTTGTCCTGATAACTATTATAAATTCTGGCGGCGGGGGGGGGGGGGCAGGTGGAATTTATAGGAGGAGACGCTAGTTACCCACATAAAACAATTCCTATGCATTTTTTATAGCAATAAATCTCATCCTTGTCACTAATACTTTTCATTCAGAATGTTAAAAGTGCCTTACTTTCATTGTGCCCAAGGTGGATATTTATGTAGTGTGTGTGTGTGTGTGTGTGTGTGTGTATGTGTGTGTGTAGGCATAATATATATAATTATATGTGTAAATATATAAGTAATGTCTCTATCTACACAAATGTTCTCTGTCTTGATGTGAAAACCACTAGCAGCAAAAAGCGCTGTCTTTGTTTCTGTGATTCATTTTAGTTTAGAGGTAAATGAATTTAATTAAAATAGAAATAGGGGTGCCTGTGTGGCTCAGCTGATTAAGTGTCTGACTCTTGATTTTGACACAGGTCATGATCTCAGAGTCATGAGATGGAGCCCCATATTGGGCTCGTGCTTAGCGCAGAGTCTGCTTGATGTTCTCTCTCTTCCTCTCCCTCCACCCCTCAACAGCTTTCTCTCTCTCTGTCTTAAATAAATAGATAAATCTTTTAAAAAATAAAATAGAAGTAAGAACTGGAGGGACAATTTCTCTATAGTCTAAGGACTCATATTTTGTTTTATATTTTACTGCCCAGTAGTGTATCTTGGTAATATAAAACTTATTTATGTTCAGTTTGTTTTAAATCCTGTCTTAGTACATACACAGGCTTCAAGTTCTAATCCTTCATTCAGGTTATTCTTTTCAAGCTTCCTTTCCTAACTTGGGTTTCCAGATGTGCTAATACCTGATGGGCATAGCTCTGTGTGGATTAGCAGCCAATTCTTTAACCTTACCACAAAGTTTTTTAACCTCACGTCTTTGTACTGAGTTACTGTGACTTACAAACTACGTCCTGTGAAAAAATATCCTTTTACTGTTAGACTTCATGTCAGTCACACATTATTGCAAACATCTGGAATAGAGGAGAAAAGACTTGGATTCTTTCCCCAAAATGCCTTAAAGACCAAGCAAAAGGATTCCATAGTCAAACTAACAACATGAAAGTACAATGGAGAAAGGAATAAAAACACTGAGGTTATTTTGGGAGATGGGAGTAAAACCACGTATGTGACGAACCTATCAGTTTTTCCATCTCTCTTCCTTTAGGGATGACACAGTCATTTTTCTTTTGGCAATAGTTTCTCTGGTATTTTTCACATTTATGCAATTCTAACAAGCGTTTTACACAGAGGCAACATCCAACTCAGATGGTGATCAAATGGCCATGGGATGAATATAAACGCTCCAGAGCCAAATACAAAAGTTAAAAATGATGTTGATACCATAGTCTTGCCACTAGTGTCTTTCTTGAATTTGTTTAACACCATTTGCACTTCCTGTCTAGTCACTTCCTTTTTATTTACTTTCCTAGAACTTTCTCCAAAATACATCCGATAATCCTGTGACTTACCTAGTTATCTCAGAACCCTGAGTGCTCTCAGCACACTTTGATAAATCTTCAAAATGCAAATGAAAGCTGCAGACAAGTGAAAAAGAATTCTAATCTATAAAAATATACACTTCCTTGATTTTACATGTGTTGAAATATTTTACAGCTTCTAAATTAGCTGAAATAGGTGATCTAAACTTTCAAGGGAAGAAGTTTTGATTATGACTTATAGAACAAACATGCTCATAAAGAATACAATAGGTAACCTCTTTAGGAGAGACTAGTGTGTCAATGAATTTACTAGCCAAAAATGACAATTTTACATAACCATTAACTTCACAAAAAAAAGTAGAGAGGAAATGCATTCTGCTTATACAAGGACGGCCTTAGAAAGGTTGAAGGTTACTTTTGCCCATTAGCACCTTTCTATCCTATCCTTAAGGGCCTGATGGAAAGACTGTAAGACACTCTGATGGCATCCTCATGTCAACGATTCCCTTTTCTCTGTAAAAGGAAAGACCCATACCCAAGAGACCCATTGACTCTGAACTGGCACGAGACTTCTTTTCCATCCTCTGAAGCTTACTCCCTTAAAAACTGCCAAAATGAGCCAGTTAGAGATATTATCCAAGGAATTTGAAAATTGGGCAATGTGACATCAAGACATTCATTGGAACAGAATTACATTGACGGCCACTCCCTAAAGAGAAGATACATGCATCCTGTTGACATGAACACAGAAGTCCTCATTTAATCTTTCTGTTGGCTTCACTTACCCAGTTATTCCTATGATTCCTATTCTCTACCCCAGCTCTTTTTCCAAATAAACTGTCTTGTTATTGTTGGTAATTTGCCCAGAGGTGGTTTCTGTCACCTGTCGATAAAAAGGAAACTTAAATTATACAGATATTGATAACGGGCAGTGAATTGTACACAACAGATATTCAGGGACATGTGGAATATATGTGTGTGTGTGTGTGTGTGTGTGTGTATTTTTGTTTAAAATCCATTAATTAACATATAGTGTATTATTAGATTCAGAGGCAGAGTTCAGTAATTCATTAGTTGTAGATAACCCAGTGCTCATCACATCATGCACCCCGCTGAAAGTCATCGCCCTGTTACCCCATACTCCCAACCGGGACACACAGACTATTTAGAACAGAATGCCATGTCAAGAAAGACTGGAATGTATTTAGTCCTTCTCTTATTTTAGGATGGCAATCAGCTCATGGAACATGGGGCCAGAACAACTGAATTGGATTATTTCCTGTGATCCTGGGGCCATAACCTCAGTGAGGTAAAAACTCTGAAGAACTGGACAAAAGTTACTGCAGAAAATTTAGAGCAACTATCATGGGTCCAGAGAAACATGATTTTTTATAGCAGTAGATAACATAAAACAAAAGATTCAGAATCAGATGTAATATTCTGGACTAAGTCATGGAATAAAATCCAAAATCCTGCGGGGTGCTAAAAATAAATGTACTCTTTCCAGAAACAGAACTTTATGGCATTACAGCTTCTGTCGTGTTCTGGAAGTGCAATGGTAGAACTTTAAGTAGTGCGCCTTTATTATCTACGTCATCTAGAAGAAGAGATGGACCAGCCAGTAGCTAACGGTGTGGCGTAATGATCAGGGTTTCACGTGACAGACGGAGGCTTAATGGCAACGTGACTAGAGAAAGAGTATGTGGATCAACTTTTCAGGATAGTTTCTGAACTTGAATATTCTCTAGATGTTCTCCAAAAGAGCCCCTCAAGGAAAGAGTTCAACAAATTAAAGAAGATGACCCATTTGTGAATATCAGTTAATCTTCTTTGTTCAGTGATCCTGAAAAAGCTGCCATGGGCTAGGGAAATAGACTGTGCATGGGCACAATGACACAGAATGCCTTGAACAAGGTCAACTCTACCATAACTAATGATCCTGTCATTACTGCTGGGACCCCACTTGGCTGTTGAATGCACATTTTTAGAAAATCAACTAGCCCTGAGATTCCTTTATAGTAACATGCATCAAGGTAAGAGGCAAGTGTTGGTGGCCAATAGATTCTATTAGATCCCTTCCATCATGAAATGAACAGTAATTTTCTTCTTATTCTGAATAACACTATGACACTTATTCTGAATTTACTTCTGACAGAATCACCTTTTGTGGACTTACCAAATTCCCTATGTATGATGATGATGATATTCCACACAATTATGCATGGGCATAGTAAACACACTTAATGAGGAAATAAATAAGTTAAGAGGCACATGTGTTTGAGATTAACTGGTATTTTCGTGCCTTCAATATTGGGAAGTACTGGAAGAGAATGCTTTATTGAAGTCTCACCAGTGGCTTCACATAAAGATGAAAATTTATGAATTTGGGAGCTATCTTGCAAGATGTTGTATATGTGTTTTACTCTGGGCTGTGGTAGACTCAAGGTTTATTTATTCAGAGAAGGTGTTGTTTTCACCAATTCTCTTGTATATTATGAATGACTCACTCACTCTCTATTCCAAACCACTTCTCATGTGCAGGGGACGGAATAATAAAGCCTTTTTTTTTCCCCCCAGACTCCCTTGTAGCTAAGGCTCAGGATGTTATCACTGCTTTGTCCATCAGATGTATACACACAGGACTTTAATTCAGAATCGGTTTTGTGAGAATGGGATGTAGATTATGCTGGTTGTATTGTGGCAGAATGAGAACACGCTTGGAAGCAGTAGCTCGTGTGATGGCTCATTGAAACGAGAGCAGTCTGAGTATAGCAGAATTGGAAGCATCTTTGGAGAGGCTCATTCCTCAAGTCTCAAGTAAGAGTTGTTACTTCAGCTCTGCCAGTATTTTAAAAGCTGTCTAAACTCCTTAATGTTTACCTTCCCACTGAAACTAACCAAACTGGATTCCTTTGTTTTCAACTAAAAACCAGGACTGATAATAACTGGAAACTAAAGCTATCATCTGACCATGTTGGACCACTAATGTCATGGGAGCAGGTAGAAAATAAGGTCACAGTGTCTGGACTAAGAGCTCTGGAATCTCAAAGGAAATACATTTGGTTGTAAATATTTTAGGATGCTATAACAAATGGAACCAGGCAGAACTCTAAGTTGATAAGATACCTGAAGAATAAAAATGTACACCACTCTATTTGGCAAAGTGTCCAGAAACACTGGCTAAAGAGCTGAGAAGTGAAAGACTTGGATATTAGTATGAGAACAGAACAAAGACCAGCTACTGCACAGGCAATATCCCTGCGATGAGTCTTGAGGGCTCTATTTTTTCCTCCATTTCCCTCTTTGTATTGTACGCTATTACTACATTTGGTGTTTTTCAAACACGTGTCTGTGTTTTAAGTGTGTATG
This sequence comes from Mustela nivalis, assembly GCF_964662115.1. NCBI lineage: Eukaryota > Metazoa > Chordata > Mammalia > Carnivora > Mustelidae > Mustela > Mustela nivalis. The sequence goes on along the minus strand of NC_139022.1, from coordinate 39,867,756 downwards.
TGCTTCACAGGATAATTTAAAAAATAAAATAAAAATTTAAAAACATTCTAATTAGGCTGCTCTTGGTTCAATTAAACTTCTACAGTATTAAACTCGCTCAACAGAAAAGTAGAAAAAGACGAATGACAAAAAATACTTGTTACTGATTATAAACCAGTCTATACTTTTCTAATGATGAGAAAACTGGGCTCAAAATAGGTAAAGAGGGTACAAAAGATAGAGGTATTTGATTTTCTACCTATATCCCTTTTTAAAGGTTAGCATTAGCTAGGAGAAAGTTCTCATTGCAAGGAAGACTATAGTGACATCTACATCATCCTTAATAGGCAAATAAACGCTCCTTTCATTTAAATGGATTATACCATCCCATTCCTTCTAACCACTAAACTCTCTCAAACCCTGACATGTTGTCCTTGATAGGAAACAGTTGCAATAAATGACTTCCTATATTAATATTACACCTGAGTGATCTCCTTCGTAGATACTGATTTTTTCTATTTTGTCCTGCCAGGTACACTTATGAGAGACAATAAAATACTCTGATGGTAATTTTGTAGAATGTTATTTTTATTCTCTGAGTTTTTTTCTTAACTCCTACTACTAAACACTAACAAGAAAACAAGAGGAAAAAATTAAAAACTAGGAAAATAGTTCTTTATAAAAATTCCCTTATTATCCTTTATACTTTAAAATAAACTATTTATTTTCCATGACTAGCTTGTTTCACTGATGAATTACATGAACTTTTAAGGAAAAGTAATATCAATAATAATATCAGTATTATGCAAACTTTTATGCAAAGATATTTTAAGAAAGAAAATCACAGACTAAAAACCATCATAGAGAATGAGGCAAAAAATCCTTAAGAAAATATTAGTGAATTGCAAGCAGGGAAGGGGCAAAGGGAGAGGAAAGAGGGAGAATCCCCAAGAAGGCTCCCTGCTGGGTGAGGAGCCCGAAGTGGGGCTCAATCCCAGGACCCTGAGATCATGATCTGTGCTGAAATCAAGAGACAGATACTCAACCGAATGAGCCACCCAGGGGCCCTGATAGTATAATCTTATGAATATATTAAAAACCAAAGAACTGTTTAAAAAATTAGTGAATTAAACACAGCAATATATAAAATGTATAACATATCACAACCAAATGGGGTTTACTCAAGGAAAGAAAGATTAGTGTAATACTTAAAAATTAATTATTTGCCACATTTACAGAACAATGTAGAAAAATATCAAGCCTTTAAGATCAACTCCCATTTATAATACATAAAAGAAACTGTCAGTGTATTGGCATAAGAAGAACTTCCTCAGTCCAATAACATGTATCTATGAAAATTTATAGTCATCAACATAGTTACTAGCCAGTACAATGAGATAAGAAAAAGAAATAAAAGAAGGTTGAAAGGAAGAAATTGCCTTTATTCATAACCAATAATTATATGCATTGAAAACTCTAAGAAATCACCCAAATCTACTAGAACTAAGCGAATTTAACACATTACTGTATAGAAGGTCAAGAGTCCAAAATAAATTGTTGTTCCATATATAAGCAAGAAGCAATTCAAAGTAAAATATAGAACACATTTACAATAGCATAAAAAACTAACATATTTAACTTAATTTAACATGAAGTAATTTAACATGAGATATACAAGATCCCCATACTGAAATCTACAGAACATTATTTAGTGAATTAAATAATACCTTATACATAGAGTGATATAATATTTTCATGGATTGGAAGACAATAATATGCTAAGATATAAAATTAATGCATAGATTTAGTATAATCACAATAAAAATTCCAACAGTGTTTTTTTTTCTTAGAAATTTACAAATTTTAAATTTCTAAAATTTGTATAAAAAATACAAAAGATTTTGAAATAAAAAAACACTCTTGGAATAAAGAATGAGTTTACCAGAGCTATATAATGGTATCTAAAAAATTATGCAAAGGCCAAAGTAATCAAGATCCTGGGGTAATAATATAAAGCTGGATCAATGAAATGGGAGAGGAAGTGCACAAAGGGCCCACACATATACAAAGTCAGTTAAATAGGAAAAGCAAAGCCTCTTCAAACAGTGGTGCTGGAATTACAGATAAAAATAAGTCACTTATTTATGAGAACTGCTGTTTAACAGTGTATCTTAATTCACTATTGCTGAACTTTAAAGTAAGACAAGAATTAGCAAAACCTCAGAAAACATCTACTGGTCTACTTCTATTTGAAATATAAAGGCCAAAATATGAATCCAGTCTTAGCCATGTGCTGGGTTGCTGTCAATGAATGAATTACATGACATCTGTCTCCAATTTTTTTATTTACTATAATTATTTGTTATTTATCATAAGTAAGTATACATTATAAAACTATCAGGCCTTAAGTAAGTGCTCAGTATACAATGATGGTCACAATAAAACAGTCTTGATTCTCAAGGATTTTCAATATATAGTGTTTAAAAGGTGAAATACACAGTCATTAAGTAAAAACACAAACATATGATGACCTATTTTTGTAACATAATACGAGTTGCATGATTTTTAATATATTCATGTTGGAACGGATCTCCTCTCAATATGTCAGTATAACTCCTTCCCATCAACTATGAAAGAAGCTATAATTGTACTTGGAAAATACAATGGTTCCTCATTAGATTGGGGATGATGATCAGCTTTTTCAATGAAGTCAGGAAATCACAGTTGGGCTGAGATTGGAAGGTTGAAAGGAATTACTTCTTTACCATGAGTAAAGACAGAGATTCTAGTTTCAGGAACAAGTGGAAACATCCTGAAGTGGATGAGAATCCTGAAGTGTGTTTGAGGAGCTATCTATGGCTTTATATCTGTGTGTATCTGAAGAACCAGCCAGTCAGTCTAAGAGCGTGAAGGTAGAGACATCATTACCCAGTTCCCACAGAGCTCTGAGGCTGGAGTTTATCCCCAGTGCACCACAGTAGATTTCTGAAAGGTTCTGAACAAGACTGGTGCTACTTGATATACTCTAGATTTGTAAAAAGCCAATGTCTCCTCTCAGTGGGAGAATGAACAAAGAATAATCCGTAGATTTTTAGGTATGGAAGGAAGTGACAGTTGTCCCATTCAGTTCAGTGCTGGGGGCAAATGGGCATTCTGGCCCTTGGGAAGACCATCTCGCTTCTCAGAGAGAACACAGGGCACAGAATACTTCCGTGCACAGAGTTTCTTTGAAGCACTCTTAAACGTGCAGATAATTGATTCATCGTGGCTCTTGGCTCTACAGCTTACCATAGGGAAAAACATATTCTGACTTGAACCATTTGAACGAGAGGCAAACCACCAAGATGACTTCAGCATAACTCCTGTTGAGCACAGGACTCAGAGCAGTGTAGCCCCCTCTGGGGCCTGTAAAGGACTGGCTTGTTGCAAATATACATTTTATTATTTTTTTTATTATTTTTTTTTAAAGATTTTATTTATTTATTTGAAAGATGGAGATCACAAGTAGGCAGAGAGGCAGGCAGAGAGAGAGAGAGAGGGAAGCAGGCTTCCTGCGGAGCAGGGAGCCCGATGTGGGGCTCGATCCCAGGACCCTGAGATCATGACAAAGGCATGACAAAGGCATGACAAAGCCAAAGGCAGCAGCCCAAACCACTGAGCCACCCAGGCGCCCCGCAAATATACATTTTAAACTGGCCAAAATGAAGTGGTGGAGGGGGTTATCCTAACACTAGTTCTCCCTTGAAGGTTGTCTTCCAAGACAACAAGCTAGTATTTAAATTTAATGCCTACTTACTATTTCTGATAGTAATTAGAAGGTGGGCTAGATGAGAAGCCTACTCAACACCTTGAAAGGCTGGAAACTGTCCTATACTATTAGCATTCTTAATCATTTACAAGTATTTCATGATACAGACTCTGAAGAAGCAACGAGAGCCTACGATTTTAAGTTAAGGCAGTCTAGTTGTTGAAATAAACTTTCCATGGGTGAAAAGCTCATGTAAACACTGAAAACAAAGCCTGTGCTATTTGCTGATTTCATTCCTTACTAACACAACAGTATATGACAAGAACGCTTCACTTGTAACTTTGCTAGAAACTTCCTTCCCATTCATCCACACCCTAACTGCAGACCTCTAACATGCAATTTGAGAAGACATTACAGCACTTTACAAGGCTAATAGACTAGCTTTACCTTGGGGACTGTAATTCAAATCCCTGTTGAAAAATCCCACCTCTGATTTCATCTACGGCTTCTGAGTGTACAATTTAACTTCTTCAGGCTTCCACTCTGCTTTGGTGATCAAAGTAGTATTTTAGAGGTGTAAAACTTATGTTCCCACTTCCTCGCTTAAGTTGCAAGGAAGCTGGTATCCAACACCTTCAGGATAGGATATAACTTCTTTAATGTGGTAACAACAACACAAGCAAACCTTCTGGTTCCTCACATTTCAGTTTTTTTTTTTCTTGCCATGTAGACTGAGCTCCGGATTTTAAACAGTTAGACTGAATACGCTGTGATGTAACATTGCTGTGACAAATGCCAACGCTGGGACCTGTCTGAGAAGGATTTTGTTTTGTCCTCCTGACTTCCTTCCAACCCAACTTGACTTAGAGTAGATGACTGTGTTTTAACTAACTCCATGTCATTCCTTCCTGTGAGACTCTGAGCGACATAAACAGATTTCTTAAGAGATACCACTCGATTCCTATTTGTTGAATGGCTACGTTAAAGGATGAATGAAATACACGTTCATCCAGTTATATAGTTTAGGATTAGATACTTTGGTTAAATGAAAATTGAATATGAATTAGTAGTGATGTAGCTCTCTAAACAACCCATAATATTCAAGATTAACATTGTATCAGAAGAACCTACAGCATCTACATTTCAGGAAATAATCAATAGCCATTCTGGTCTGTGGAGTCATTTAAAACCTTTTATTTATTGACTCCAGATCTGAATAGCATAACTAACAAAGGATGTGAAGAAAGTGAGAGTGAAATGAAACACCAAATTACATATAATACATAACAAGAGACTGTAGATGTAAAATAAAACAAAAATTAAAATTTTTGTGGTTTAAAAGATATTTTTACACAGTACACAGTAAGGATTGGATAATACTGTATCACACAACAATGTACACGCCACCAGCATAAGAAACAGTATATTAGCAATACTAATGAGGTCCTTAGCAAATCCCTTTCTACAAATAAGTAAAAACTTCCTGTTACATGGAAATAGAATACAGGTAACTGCTTCTTTTTCTCCACTTCTTATATCATTTATTTTTTTCTTATTATCTCCCTAAAGTAGTTAGAATGAATAGAATTTTTTTAAAGATTTTATTTATTTATTTGACAGACAGAGATCACAAGTAGGTAGAGAGGCAGACAGAGAGAGAGAAAGAAGCAGGCTCCCTGCTGAGCAAAGAGCCCAATATAGGGCTTGATCCCAGGATCCTGGGATCATGACCTGAGCTGAAGGCAAAGGCCTTAACCCACTGAGCTACCCAGGTGCCCCTGAATAGAATATTTTTTGAGATGATGGTAAGTATCCTTATCTTATTTCTGATGTCAACAGAAATTACTCCAGCATTTCACCAGTATTAATATTTCCTGAAGTTTTTCAGACGAGGATATATTCAGTTAAGAAAATTTCCTTCAACTTCTGGTTTGACTTTTTATTATAAATATGTGGTGAATTTTTATATAATGATTTTTAATCTATTGTGCAGATCTTAAGGTTTTTCTCCTCTAATTGGTCAATGTTAAAAACATCTTTGTTTTAACTATACTAGTTTAAAATGTACTATTTTTGGAGTACATGGGGGGCTAAGTTGGTTAAATGTCTGTCATCTTTGGCTTGGGTCATGATCCCATCCTGAGACTGAGCCCCACGCTGGGCGTGCGCAGTTGGAGTCTGCTTCTCCCTCTCCTTCTGCCCCTCCCCCTGCTCTTGTGACCTCTCTGGCTCTCAAATGAAATCTTTTAAAAATAAAATAAAATGTATAACTTTCTACATATTGGTGAATTCAGTTTGCTGGTATTACTCTTTTCTTTTGTTTCAAAAGTAAGATTGACATAAAATTTCTCTTTTTCTTTCTGAACGTATGTGAAATTTTTATCAAGAATATATTAGCTTCATAAATTCACTGAGGAATGTATTAGTTTTATACTACAGCTATAACAAATTACCACAAACTTAATGGCTTAAAACAATGCAAATTTATTACCTTACAGTTCTACAGGTTAGAAGTCTGACATGGGTCTCACTGGGCTACTATAAAGATGCCAACAGGATTGTAGGAGTTTTTGGCTTTTAAGAGACTATTCATTTCCTTGTTTTTTGAGGTGCTAGTGGCTACCTTCCTTTGGCTCAGAGCTCCTTCTTCCAACTTCAAAGCCAGTCATGCTTTTTAGAACCTGCTTTCCCTGCCATATCTCTGTGACACTCCTTCTTCTGCCTCCCTATCCCACTTCTAAGGACCCTGGAGATTACACTGGGTCCCTCTAGATAATCTAGGCTATTTAAGGTCTTAGTTCATCTGCAAATTCCCGTTTGCTGTGTTAAGTAATGTGTTTACAAGTCCTTTGACCAGGATGCAGATATCTTTGGGGAATAATCATTCTCCTTACAAGATGTACTCCTATTTTTGCTTTTTGTGGAGGAATCTTGGGCATCGAAATGATAATTCCTTGCACATTTGGTAAAATTTTATGTGTATCAAGAGGATGGGTGCATCTCCTGTGGGTGAGAAGATTTTAAAATAATGAGTTAATTTCTTCCATGAGAACAAACACATTGATATTTCTTGAATAGGTTTTGATTAATTCCAGGAAATATTGAGTTAACCTATATTACAAAGAGAGAATTATTACCATAATGTTTTCTTGTTCTTTTACCACCTTTAAAAATGTATACTTATTCAGGGCACCCAGATGGTTCAGTCAGTTAAGTGTCCACCTTCGTCACAGGTCATGATCCCAGGGTCTTGGGATTGAGTCCCGAATCGGGCTCTCTGCTTAGGGGAGGGCCTGCTTCTCCCTCTCTCAATCCCCCTGCTTATATTCTCTATATCAAATAAATAAAATCTTTTAGAAAAAAAATGTATACTTTCTCTGAATTAAAATTCTTTTTTTAATGAGTTCTGATCACCTGAAAAAATTCTGCATTTTATTAGTCTTTTCATTGGAAAGAAAAGATCTTAGGCTTGTTGGAGGTGTATCTGTCTTAATCTCACTGATTTATAAACCTCATGTAATTATGTCTTCTCTTTTCATTGGAGTTATTTTATTATTTTGTTTTCTTTTTAAAAGATATTATTTATTTATTGGTCAGAGAAAGGGAGAGTGCACAAGCAGGGAGAACAGCAGACAGAGGGAGAAGTAAGCTCCCCACTGAACAAGGAGCTTGATGTGGGACTTGATTCCAGGACCCTGGGATCATGACCTGAGTAGAAGGCAGAGGCTTAAACCACTGAGCCCCCCCCAGGTGCCCCTATTATTTTGTTCTCATTTTGAAACTCCTAAGTTAGATGTTTAGTCCATTTACTTATATAAAATAAACACATACAAGGTAATAAAATTCCTTCTACTATTTTTAGCTACATCCTACAAGTGTGACATGTAGAAATTTCTTTAATGTTCAATTAAAAGTAGTTTTATTTTTTTACATCGTTTTCTTCTTTAAATGATTAGGTATTTAAAGTGTACTTTTAAAATTCTAAATGTTTGCTATTTTAATCAACGTTTTTGTTATTGAGTTGAAATATAATGTGCTCAAATGTGGAATATAATACTGGATTTTAAGAACTGTAGTTTTCAGGCTGAAACATAGTCAACTAGGTAAAATGCAGTGTGTAGGTTGGAAAAGAAAGTGTAATAGCTGTTAAATGAAGTCATACACATATGAAGTTTATATATATAATTCAATATATGCACAGAAATAATGCCTTTGATATTATTTATATATTATGCATTAAAAATACACATACATTTATATGGTTCATAACTATTTTTTAATTTAATTTAGAACTTGCTTGATAGTTCCCCTTTGCTGGTGGATTTGTTCACTCTATTGGTAAGCTGTGTATTTGTGTTAACAGATAAATCAAATCTGTAATTAGTATGTCTATCTGATAGACTAAGGCATCTTATCATTATAATTTAAACGTACTGAAAATTTCTTTTTTTTTTTTTTTTTTTTTTTTTTGCCTGAAGTGTATTTTGTCTGGTTCTAGAATAGTATCTTGGTGGTTTTTTAGGCAGTCTTTGCCTACTGTATGCTTTTCTATTATTTTTTTCTCTGTGTGCCCCCCAACCCTGGCTTTACTGAGATACAACTGATATAAAACACTGTGTAAGTTTAAGGTGGGCATCACGTTTTGTTGCACTCATATATTGCAAAATGATTACTACCATAACATTAACTTACACCTCCAACACATCACATAATTACCATTTGCGGGGGAGGGATTTGAGAAAATTTAACTTACTCTCTTAGCAACTTTCAAGTATGTAATACAGTGTAATTAACCATGATAACCCGCATACACATTAGATCCCTAAAATTTGTTTATCTGGTGTATAGAAGTCTGTATGCTCTGGCTGACATTTCCCTATTTCCCCCATCCTTCAGCCCCTAGTAAACACCATTACCATTCTACTCTCAACTTCTATGAATTCAGCTTTTTTAGATTCCATATATAAGTGAAACCGTGCAGCATTTGTCTTTTTCTGTCTGACTTATTTCATTTAGAATAATGCCCTCAAGATCCATGGACAAACTTCCTTCCTTCTCGCAGCTAAATAATATTTCACTATGGAAACATACACGCACACACCTTCTTTATCCATTCATCTGTTGACAGACACTGAGGCTGTTTCTGTAGTTTGGCTGTTGTGAATAATGTTTCAATGAACATCAGAGTGCAGATCTTCAAGATACTGTTATCACTTCTTTTGGAAATATACCCAGAAGTACCATTGCTAGATCATAATGCGGTTTGTAATTTTTGGGGCCAACTCCATGCCATTTCCCATGGTGGCTATCCCAACTTACATTCCCACCAACTAGGTATCTATGCTAGGATGTTCCCTTTTCTCCACATCCTCACCAATACATTGCCGTTCTAGTAATTACCATTTTAAAAGAAGTGAGATGAAATCACATGGTGGTTTTGATATCCATTTCCCTGGTGATTAATGATGTTGACCAAGCCCCTTTCTGTCTACCTATTGGTCATTTAAATATCTTCTTTGGAAAAGTATCTGTTCAGTTCCTCTTTCCATTTTTTGTAACCGAGCAGCTCGTTTCTGTTTGTGTGTGTGTGTTTGTTTTGCTGTTGAGTTATAGGAGTTCTTTATATATTTTAGATATTAACCTATTTTATCATCCATGTGATTTACAAGTATCTTTGCCGGTGCCATAGGTTTCCTTTTAATTTTGTTGTTTCCTTGCTGTTAAGTAGCTTTTATAGCTTGACATAGTCCAGTTATCTATTTTTGAAATCAGGAAGCATAATATCTCCAGCTTTGTTACCCTTTCTCACCTTTGCTTTGGCTATCCAGGTTATTTTGTGGTTTCATATAAATTTTAAAATTGATTTTTCAGTTTTTGGAATGTGCCTTTGGAATTGGAATTTAATTTCCTTTTGTTGTCTGATTGCTGAGGCTAGGACTTCTAGTACTATGTTGAATAGCAGTGGTGATAATGGATATCCCTGCCATATTCCTGACCTTAGTGGAAAAGCTGTCAATTTGAGAATGATACTTGCGGTGGGTTTTTCATAGATGGCTTTGATAATAGTGAGGTATGTGCCTTCTATCCCTACACCTTGAAGAGCTTTGATCAGGAAGGGATGCTGTACTTTGTCAAATGCTTTTTCAGCATCTATTGAGAGTATCATATGGTTCTTGTTCTTTCTTTTATTGATGTGTTGTATCACATTGATTGATTTGCGGATGTTGAACCAACCCTGCAGCCCTGGAATAAATCCCACTCAATCGTGGTGAATGATCCTTTTAATGTACTGTTGAATCCTATTGGCTAGTATTTTGGTGAGAATTTTCATCAAGGATATTGGTCTGTAGTTCTCTTTTTTGATGGGATCCTTGTCTGGTTTTGGGACCAAGGTGATGCTGGCCTCATCAAATGAGTTTGGAAGTTTTCCTTCCATTTCTATCTTTTGGAACAGTTTCAGGAGAACAGGAATTAGTTCTTCTTTAAATGTTTGGTAGAATTCCCCTGGGAAGCCGTCTGGCCCTGAGTTTTTGTTTGTTTGGAGATATTTGATGACTGTTTCAATCTCCTTACTAGTTATGGGTCTGTTCAGGTTTTCTATTTCTTCCTGGTTCAGTTGTGATAGTTTATATGTCTCTAGAAATGCATCCATTTCTTCCAGATTGTCAAATTTGTTGGCGTGGAGTTGCTCATAGTATGTTCTTATAATTGTTTGTATTTCTTTGGTGTTGGTTGTGATCTCTCCTCTTTTATTCATGATTTTATTGATTTGGGTCCTTTCTATTTTCTTTTTGATAAGTCTGGCCAGGGGTTTATCAATCTTATTAATTCTTTCAAAGAACCAGCTCCTAGTGTTGTTGATTTGTTCTATTGTTTTTTTTGTTTTGTTTTTTTGTTTTTTTTTTTAGTTTCTATTTCATTGATTTTTGCTCTGATCCTGATGATTTCTCTTTTCCTGCTGGGTTTAGGGTTTCTTTCTTGTTCTTTCTCCAGCTCCTTTAAGTGTAGGGTTAGGTTGTGTATTGAGACCTTTCTTGTTTCTTGAGAAAGGCTTGTAACGCTATATATCTTCCTCTCAGGACTGCCTTTGTTGTGTCCCACAAATTTTGAACCGTTTTGTTTTCATTATCATTTGTTTCCATGATTTTTTCAATTCTTCTTAAATTTCCTGGTTGACCCATTCATTTTAGAAGGATACTGTTTAGTCTCCATGTATTTGGGTTCTTTCCAAATTTCCTCTTGTGATTGTGTTCTAGCTTCAGAGCACTGTGGTCTGAAAATATGCAGGGAATGTTCCCAATCTTTTGATACCAGTTGAGATCTGATTTAGGACTGAGGATGTGATCTATTCTGGAGAATGTTCCATGTGCACTAGAGAAGAATGTGTATTCTGTTGCTTTGGGATGAAATGTTCTGAATATATCTGTGATGCCCATCTGGTCCAGTGTGTCATTTAAAGCCTTTATTTCCTTGTTGATCTTTTGCTTGGATGATCTGTCCATTTCAGTGAGGGGAGTGTTAAAGTCCCCTACTATTATTGTATTATTGTTAATGTGTTTCTTTGATTTTGTTATTAATTGGTTTATATAGTTGTCTGCTCCCACGTTAGGGGCATAAATATTTAAAATTGTTAGATCTTCTTATTGGACAGACTCTTTGAGTATGATAGAGTGTCCTTCCTCATCTCTTATTATAGTGTTTGGCTTAAAATCTAATTGATCTGATATAAGGATTGCCACCCCAGCTGATGTCCATTAGCATGGTGGATTGTTTTCCACACCCTCACTTTAAATCTTGAGGTGTCTTTGGGTCTAAAATGAGTTTCTTATAGGCAACATATTGATGGGTTTTGTTTTTTTACCCATTCTGGTACCCTGTGCCTTTTGATTGGGGCATTTAGCCCATTAACATTCAGGGTAACTATTGAGAGATATGAATGTAGTGCCATTGTATTGCCTGTAAGGTGACTATATTGTCTCTGTTCCTTTCTGATCTACCACTTGTAGGCTCTCTCTTTGCTTAGAGGACCCCTTTCAATATTTCCTGTAAAGCTGGTTTGGTGTTTGCAAATTATTTCAGTTTTTGTTTGTCCTGGAAGCTTTTTATCTCTCCTTCTATTTTCAATGATAGCCTTGCTGGATATAGTATTCTTGGCTGCATGTTTTTCTCGTTTAGTGCTCTGAATATATCATGCCAGCTCTTTCTGGCCTGCCAGAAATTCTAATGTTGTTTCGTCTTATGGTGTCACTTATCTCTTGAATTCTCCCCTCATGGTCCAGTAGCTGTTTGTCCCTCTTTTGCTCAGCTTCTTTATTCTATGTCATTTGGTCTTCTATGTCACTAATTCTTTCTTCTGCCTCATTTGTCCTAGCAGTGAGAGCCTCCATTTTTTATTGCACCTCATTAATACTTTTTTTGTTTCAACTTGGTTATATTTTAGTTCTTTTATTTCTCGAGAGAGGGTTTTTATATCTCCCGAGAGGGTTTCCCTAATATCTTCCATGCCTTTTTCGAGTCCGTCTAGAACCTTCAGAATCATCATTCTGAACTCTAGATCTGACAGATTACCAATGTCTATATTGATTAGGTCCCTAGTCTTCAGTACTGCCTCTTGTTCTTTTTTTTTTTTTTGGTGAATTTTTCCGCCTCGTCATTTTGTACAGATAAGAGTATGTGAAGGAGCAAGTAAAATACTAAAAGGGTGGCAAAGACCCCAGGAAAATACGCTTTAACCAATCAGAAGAGACCCCAAATCATGTGTGTGTGTGGGGGAAGGGGATATAAAGAGGTTCAGAATAAAAAAGAAAGAAACAAAAAAAGAAAACAAGTAAAGAAATAATATAAAAAAGAATATATATATATTAGATAAATTTGTTTAAAAACGTTAAAAAAGGCTAAAATTTAAAAAAGATTTAGCAGAAGAAGAGAGACAAAAAATTGAAAAAGAAAAAACAATTCAATTAACTGCCAGACTATCTGATATGAGAATCGCTACTCCAGCCTTCTTTTGAGACCCATTGGCATGAAAGATGCTTCTCTGTCCCTTCATTTTCATTCTGGGTGTATTTTTAGGTCCAAAATGGGTCTCTTGTAGACAACATATTGATGGGTCCTGTCGTTTTACCCAATCTGCAACCCTGTGCCATTTTATGGGCGCATTTAGGCCATTAACATTGAGAGTGATTATTGATAAATACGTTTTTATTTACATCGAGTTACCTTTGAAGTCTTTCTTTCTGTAGACTGTCTCTATATTTTTGTTCAATGCTATTGTTAGGATTTTTCCTCTTTTATAGAACCCCCCTAAATTTTTCCTGCAGTGTTGGCTTGGTGGTTGCATAGTCTTTTAAGCCTTGCCGGTCTTGGAAACTCTTGATCTCTCCATCCATTTTGAATGTCAGTCTTGCTGGATAAAGTATTCTTGGCTACATGTTCTTCTCATTTAGTGCCCTGAATATATCTTCCCAGCCTTTTCTGGCTTGCCAGGTCTCTGTGGACAGGTATGAGGTCATTCTGATGGGCTTCCCTCTGTAAGTAAGGAGCCTCTTTGCCCTGGCAGCTTTCAAGAGATTATACCTACAATTATAATTCCTCAATTTGACTATCAGGTGTTGTGATTTTTTTTTGGAATGTATAATCTTGGATGGAGACCGTTCAGCCTCTAGTACATGAATGCTGGTTCCATTTTCGAGATTGGGAAAATTTTCATGAAGGACTTGTTCCACTATATCTTCTAGACTTCTTTATTTCTCCTCCCCTTCAGGGATTCCAATAATTCTGACGTTGGAACATTTCATGGCATCATTTATTTCCCTGATTCTGTTTTCGTGGTTTCTAAGCTGTTTGTTCCAGGCTTCCTCCTGATCCTTTCTCTCTATCTGTTTTTCCTCCAGATCAGTGATTCTATCTTCTGTCTCAGTTACCCTAGCTTTGAGAGAGTTTAGATTAGATTGGAACTCATTGAGAGCATTGTGAACCTCCTCCCTGGTAGCTTTAAGCTCTGCCCTAACATTGTGAGCATTCTGTCTGGTCGCTTTCAGTTCAGCACTAATCAATTCCGTTTGATCATCCATGGCTTTCTCCAACCTAGCTATTGCCTGGATGATTGTTAGCCTGAATTCTCTTTCCGACATATTGTCTATGTTGATAGTCATTAGCTCTGTTGCAGAAGGCCCATCCTCTGTATTTTTCTTCTGTTGGGCATTCCTCCTTCTAGTCATTTTGGTGGGAGATGACTGAACAGATGTAGCTGGATATATCAACTGTGGTGCAGTCAAGGTGCACCCTGGAACACTTCTGAGCAATCAGGATTCCCCACCCAAAGGAGAGACAAAAGAAAAGAAAAAGAAAAAGAAAGAAAAGAGGAAAAAGAGAGAGAGAGAGACCGGAAAGAAAGGGAAGATGAAAGAGAAGGTTCATCTCAGATGGGCCCCTAGGTAAGATTTATGAAGTAGACAAACAAAAACAGACAAACAAAAAGACTGATACAAGTATATGACAAGAGAAAAAAATATATATATGCAAATAAAGGAAGAACCTCGTCAAAAAGAACCCCAAGTGTAAGATTTATATGCTATCAGGACAAACACAAAAACACAGAAACACTGGTGGAAGAAGAAGATGGGAGAGTGGTTATAAATTCTCAGTGTGTGTGAGGAAGGTTGTTTTGATTTTTCCTGGATGTATCTTGATATCTTTGTTAAAGGACTCAAATTTCCTAAGATAAAGGGGATTAAAAATTGGTTTACCCATAGGGGTAGTATTGATTGGGGAAAGGGGATTACTTTGAAGTTTAACTCTATATGAATATTAGAGGATAAAAATAAAAAGGAATAAACGAGACTAAACTAAAATTTAAAAAGAGGAGTTCAAAAAATAAAATTGCAAAAGAAAAACATAGGTGTATGTATCAAAAAGTTCAGGTTAGTAGGGTATTATGGAATTTGATGTACTGTACAGCTTGCTGTGATGGTAAATAGGTCAAAAAAATTACCTATGTGTAAAAAAAAAAAATGAACCAGAATAGTGGGAATGAGTGTAAAATAAAAATTTTCCTATGAAGTAGTGGTTGTTCTCTTGTAGTCCTTTTTGTTTGTTTTCTTTCTTTTTTTTTCTTTCTTTCTTGGTTTGTTTTCTGGGGGAGGGGCCTGCCACTTGGGTTGTCAGTCAATGATGTTTCCTGAGTTAAGTCCTCCCGCCCCCCTCAAGGGGGTGGGCTCTGAGGAAACTGTTTTTTTTTTCAGGCTTTTGTTCTCTGGTCGTTTTTATGTTTGTTCACTTTTTTTCCTCTCACCTTGACCACTTTTGATGGTTTTTGTAGTTTTAGAGGAAAACAAACTGCACCCTGATCTCCCTCTCAGAGAGAAGCCTCAGTCTGGGTGCAGAGCCTAAATAAGTTCCCCCTTGGCTGCTGGCAGAGCAGGTTCCAAGTTGCAAACCCTGGGGATGCAGGATCTTTTGCTTGTACCCAAAGCCAAGGCAGTGGCGGCTGTCTGGGAGCTCCCAACCATCAGAGAGGTTCCAAGCAGCAATCGCACACTGAGATTTTCCTGCTGGTCCAGGCTGGGAGTGCCTGGTCTTGCTGGATCTAAGAGTGCCCGGCTTGCGCGCACCTCTTTCAGGGGCGGCTATGGGTCACGAGCGCATTTCAGGTACTGAGAACGGGGTGCAGGTCCAAAGGCACCAGGCTGGGCTTTTGCGCACCTCTGTCAGGGGAGAGTTTGGGGTGCATGGCTTAGGCTCTGAAACAATGGCGCGGGTCAAAGAGCGCCGACTGGGCCTTTGTAACTCTCTCAGGGGAGCATAAGGGACGTGAGCAAGCGTATCTCGGGCTTTGTAGCAGGGCTCGCGGGTTCTGCCCACCAGCGTGGCTCCCATCCCCTCACAGGAGCCAGAACCCACGCATTCTTGGGTGCGCTGGCGGCTTAGGGACCAAGACCTGGTTTCTCCGCTGCACTCTCTCTGGCTCAGCACCAGGGGAGGCTGTCCTGGGACCAAGGACTTAAGCCCCTGTCCCTAGCTGCCCTGATTCCCACAATTTCCCCCCACGATCCTTTGCTCTTTTGAAGTGCTTTCAACCAAGTCTCCAAGTTAATGCTGGTCCCCAGACGCAGGGCACTCTTGCTCGTATTGGGATATTACTTTCCAACTGGTTGCCTCTGGTGGCTCCCTCCCCCTTTTGTTTATCTTCCGATATCAGTCACCATTCCCACTCCGCTTTACCTGCCCACTGGCGTCTTCTGCCCCTGTAGAGATCCAGACGTGTATAATTCTGATCTCAGGCTGATTTCATGGGTGAACGGAGTTCTTTGGTGGGTAATCAGCTCACTTTGGGGTACAGGCTGAAAAGGCGCCTCCTCCTACTTCCCCGCCATCTTGCCCCCTCCCCCCCAATTAACTGTAAGACTAAAGAATCATGGGGAGAAAGCCATGAGTTCCATGCTTTGCTTTCTCCTCCTCTGGAATTCCGCTGCTCTCCTTGTATTGAAACCGCACTCCTTGGTAGGTGAACTTGGTCTTGGCTGGATTTCTTGTTGATCTTCTGGGGGTGGGGCCTGTGGTAGTGATTCACAAGTGTCTTTGCCCCAGGCGGAATTGCACCGCCCTTACCAGGGGCCAGGCTGAGTAATCCGCTCAAGTTTGCTTTCACAAGCTTTTGTTCCCTGAATGCTTTCCATAGAGTTCTGGAGGACTACGGGAAGGAAGATGGTGGCTTCCCAGTCTCCGGCCTAGAGGAGCGGAGAGCTCGCGGCCCCACTCCTCAGTGCACCCTCAGAGAACCGCACCCAATATCTCCCGTCTCCCTGACCTCCAGCCGAGCTCCAAGCTCACCCAGCCTGCGGCCGGTTCAAGGTAACCCCGAGCTGGGAGCTCACTCCTTGGCTCTGTCTCTGTAGCCGGCTTCCCCATTCTAATACCTGCAAGCTCTGCGACACTCAGACACCCCTGATCCTTCTGTGACCCTGCGGGACCTGAGGCCACACTAACCCCGCGTGGGCTTCACCCTGGTTTAGCCTCTGGAGCGATGTTCCTCAGCAAAACAGACTTTTAAAAGTCCTGATTTTGTGCTCCGTTGCTCCGCCGCTTGCCGGGAGCCGGCCCTTCCTCCCGCGGTCTATCTTCCCATTGCTTTGGATTCACTTCTGTGCCAGTCCTACCTTTCAGAAAGTGGTTGATTTTCTGTTTCTAGAATTGCTGTTCTTCTTCTCTTCGATCTCCTGTTGGATTTGTAGGTGTTTTCAATGTTTAGATAAGTTATCTAGCTGATTTCCTGCTACCTGATGTAGTCTCAGCCTGCTGCTTCTCCGCCATCGTGACTCCTCCCCCTCCTTTATTTCGATTTCAGACATTGTTATTAGTGTTTAGATACAAATGATTTTCGCATCTTGCTTTTGTATCTTGAACTTACTGAATTTGTTCATTGGTTCTAAAATTTTTTGGTGGACTTTTCAGAGTTTTGTATGAATAATATCATGTCATCTGCAAATAGATTTTTTACTTCTTTTTTTCAAATTTGGATGCCTTTTATTTCTTTTTATTTCCTGGATGCTCTGACTAGTACTTCAGTACTATGTTGAATACGAGTGGTGATAGTTTGTACTTTTGTCTTATTCCTGATCTTAGAGGAAAAGCTTTCAACCCTTCATTGCTGGGTATAATGTTAGTTGTAGGCTTGTTGTACATGGTCTTTATTGTATTGAGGTATGTTCCGCATATATAACCCATTTGATGAATATTTTTTTCATGGAAAGATGTTGTATTTTTGTCAACAACATGCTTCGTCTACATTTACTTAGTAAATGTATGATTTGATCTACATTTACTGAGTAAATGTATGATTTTGGCCATCATTCTGTTAGTGTGGGATATCACATTTGTTGGTGTGTTTATGTTTGAAACAATCCTTGTGTCCCAAGGATAAATCCCATTTAACTACAGTGTACGATCCTTTTAATGAGTTGTTAAATTTGGTTTGCAAACAATTTGTTGAGAATGTTTCCTTCTGTATTTTTCAGGGATTTTGATCTGTAGTTTTCTTATCTTGGAGTGGCCTTATTTGATTTTGGTATCAGGGTAATTTCTTGCCTTGTAAATAAGTTCAGATATCTCTCTCTCATTTAATTTTTTTTTTTGAAGAGTCTGAGATGGGACATTATTTTTCTTTAAATGCTTTTTAAAATTCACCTATGAAACTGTCTGGCCCTGAGCTTTTTGGTGTTGGGATGTTTTATAACTGTTATCTCCTTTCTCATTATTGGTCTGTTCAGACCTTCTATTTCTTCATGATTCAGTGTTGATAAACTGTGTTTTCCTAGGAATTTATTCATTTTTCCAGATTATCCAATTTGTTGACAATTAAGTGCTCATAGTAGTCTTTTATAATGCTATGTATTTCTGTGGTGAGTTGTAGTATCTCTTATTTCAGATTTTACTTATATGAGTTTTCTCTCTTTCTCTTGGTCTAGCTAAAAGTTTGCCAACTTTATCTTTTCAAAACAACAAGCACTTAGTTTCACTGATATTTTCTACCATTATCTGGTGTCTATTTCATTTATTTCTGCTCCAGTCTTTGTAACATCCTTCCTTCTGTTAATCTGCTCTCAATTGTTTTTCTTTTCTAGTTCCTATAAAGTTATGTTGTTTAGAGGTGTTTCTTATTTCTTGATGTATGCATTTATCTATAAACTTTGCTCTAAAACTGTTTTTAACACTCATTAAATTTTGTGTTACCCATTTTTATCCTTTTTTCTTACATGTCTGTATCTTAAGCCTTTTCTTATTTGAATAATAAATCATATTATTTTATTATCTAACATAACTTACTAGTTCCATAGAACTTGCTAGAACTTGTGTTGGAACACCATACTACCTATCCCCAGAGATCTGTGAGAATAAACCCTACAGTAATAAAACATGAGTTGCAGACAATTGGTTTGAAAGTCCCAATAAAAAGCAAAAATATAAATAAATAAATAAATAAATAGAAATAAATAAATAAAAAGCACCACAAAACACACAAAAAAACAAGAAACAAAAACACACAAAAGGCATTTTTGTATTTTTATAGCATCCAATAGGTTTTACAACATCCTATAAGTTTTAGTATGCATGTTGTGTTTCCATTTTTGTTTCAAAATTAAAAAAAAAACATTCTTCTGTGACCTGTTAGCTGTTCAAGATTAAATTGCATAATTTCCACACATTTGCAAATCACCCAGCTTTTTCCCCTATTACTGATTTTTAGCTTCATAACATTACGGTCAGAGAAGATTCAGTATGATTGCAGTCTTCCTAAATTTGCTGAGACTTGGCTTGTTACCTGACATATGATCTGTCCTTGAAAATGTTTTGTGTGTTCTTTGGAACTAAGAATATACATTCTGCTGCTGTTAGATGGAATGTTCTGTTGATGGCTTTTAAGTCCATTTGGTCTAAATTATGTTTCAAGTCCAATGTTTCTTTGTTGATTTTCTCTCTGATTGATCTATCCATTGTTAAAAGTGGGGTATCAAGACTATCAGTTATTATTGTATTCTCTGATTATTATTATTATATCTCTGTCAGATATGTATTTGCCTTATATATTTAAGTGCTACAATGTTGGGTATATATATACTTATGATTGTTATGTCTTATTGTTGAATTGGCCATTATATCATTATATAATGAACTTTTTTGTTTCTTGTTACTGTTTTTGGCTGGCAGTCTACTTTGTCTGATATAAGTATAGGTACCGCTGATCACTTTTGGTTTCCACTTACACAGAATATCTTCTTCCATCCCTTCACTTTGAGGCTATGCGTGTCCTTGTCCTTAAAACTGAAGTTAATCTCTTGTAGGAAACATATAACTGGGTCTTTTTATTTATTTTTTTAAATCCACCAAGCCATTCTATGTCTTTTGATCGGAGAGTTTAATCCAGTTACATTTAAAGTAATTCTTGACAAGTAAGGACTTATTAACGTCATCTTATTCATTGTTTTTAGCTGTTTGTAATTCCCCTTTTCCTTTGTTCCTCTCTTGTTGGTTTCTTTTGTGAATTGATTATTTTCTGTGGTGGTATTCTTTGGCTCCATCCTCTTATCTTTTGTGAATCTACTATAAGTCTTGTTTTGTGGGTATCAAGAAGATTACTAAAAACCTCTAGATATAACAGTCTATTTTATACTGATAGCTTTGACAGTATACAAAAACTATATTCTTTTACTTTTCCTATTTGTGTTCTTAATATCACAATTTACTTCTTTTTTTACACTGTGTACTCATTAATTATAGTACCTCTAATTATTTTTAATAGTTATACTTTAACCTTATACTATAGTTTAGTATCTAATACATCACCATATTACAGTATTAGAATATTCTGAATCTGATTATATATTTATCTTTACCAGGTGTGTTTTATATTTTCATATATTTTCATGCTACTAATAAGCATCCTTTCATTTCAGACTGAAGGACTCCATTCAGGGCTTTTTGTAAGACAGTCTAATAGTGTTGAACTCTCTCAGCTGTTGCTTGTTTGAAAAGTCTTATTTCTCTTTCATTTCGGAAGGCTAACTTTTCTGGATAGAATATTTGTTGTCAACAGATTTTTTTTTTCAACACTTTGAATATATTATTCTATTTTCTCCTAGCCTGTGAGGTTTCTTTGGAGAAATCCACTGATAGCTTAATGTGGGTACCACTATAATTTATAATTTTTTAAACCTTTTTTCCTTTTAAGATACTTTTTTGTCTTTAACTGTTGACAGGTTTATTTGAATGTGTCTTGAAAAAGATTTTTTTAAGTTTATTTTTGGTGGCCTATGGACTCACGAACTTTGACAACTACATCTCTTCCCAGATTTGGGAAGCTCTCAGCTATTATTTCTTTAAACAGGTTTTTGCCCCCTTCTCCTTATCTTCTCCCTCTCAATTCATAAACTGATCCTTTTGGTGGAATCCAACAGATCACATAGGCTTTCTTCATTCATCTTTTCCTCCTTGTTATCATCTGATGATGTTACTTCAGAATTCCTGTCTTTATTCCACAGATTCTTCTGCTTAATCCATTCTATTGTCGATACTCTATTGTACTTTTCATTAATTGTATGTTACAGCGCCAGAATTTCTGTCTGGTTCTTTTTTATATTTATCTTTGTTAAACTTTTTTCCATTTTGCTCAGATATTTTTTTCCCAAATTTACTGAATTGTCTTTGTGTGTTTTCTTATAGTCCATTGAGTTTCCTTAAAACAGCTATTTTGAATCTTTTATTTGGTAAATTACAGCTCTTTGTGTCCTGGGTCTCAGTTGCCAGAAAGTTGTTGAAATCCTTTGGAGGTGCCATGTTACCTTGATTTTTCATGTTCTTTGAAGTAGCAGTCACCTCCTCCAATATTTACTGCCTTTGAGAGGAAAAAAACCCTTCAATCACCCCTGATATTCTGAGGCTATCTCAGATCTTCTGTAGGTATACATGCCTCATACTTCTTGCTCCCTCTTATTGCAGAAAATCTTAGCTATGTATGCCCTCTTTGGATGTTACAGTGCACCAAGCCAAGTGCTGACAGCTTCTCTTTTGTTTTCTCATATGTGGTGCCAAAGCTGAAATTTGTGGTCTCTTTCTGGTCTGCAGATTTGACCAAATTTCTGTGTATGCTCACTACTCATCTGCCAAAGCCCACTTCTGCTGCTGTGGAACTCCACATGGACAGCTGGCCCTACTGTGCAGTGTGGATGGGAGTGAGGCAAGCAGAGCACTGGGGTGCCCGTGGACCAGTTGAAGGGATCATGAGTGAGGCATTTCCAATAGTTTATGGGTGGGCTTCTTGATGGAATCCACAATGCAGTGGATTGGATGGAATACACAATACAAGAATCCACAATGTTCTCCAGGAGTTCTAGCTACCACTGTTCCTGCATCCTTCTGTCTCCCAGTCATGTAGCTCACAGCTTGGTACTCTGTGTTGTGTGAGAGACAAATCAGGCACTTTGGAAGCATCCCATGCAGTTCAGAAAGCTGGATGTTCACTCTTACACTCTCCCTTTCCCCCATGGGATAAATCATGAGCCAAGGAAAATGTTTCTTGGCACTAAGATGTGGTGCCTTGCAGGAAGAGTGATATGGGTAACATAAAACTGTTTCTCTTATTCACTCACTCCAATGGATCCACATATGTATTTATTTACTCCAGTAACATGCTGGAATGTCTCCTCTGGAAACCCAGACTTCTACAAAGGTTCTCTTGTCCATGAGTGAGTGCCTAAATTAGTGTTCTCTGAAGCCCCATGGCTGAGAGGGGCTAGAGCTGCTTTCAGAAACTACTGCAGGGTCCACAGCTGGGAGCCAGTTCTCCCTGCATGTGACTGATGCACAGATGAGCAAGACTCCTCTTGGTTCCCTTATTATATGGTGCTGGATCCCACACTTGCCTCAAAGACACTTTTATGCATGGATGCTGAAATTTTATTGTTGAGGAGTAGAACACAGACAAGGGACATCTTAGGCCACCATGATGCTGACATCATTCCTCTTTTAAATTACACTTCCATTTTTTATTTTTAATTATATTTTAATTATGTTTTCTATATATAACACATATCTGAATTTTATCAATTTGGTCAATGAATATCTTCATTTTTGTTTGTTTTCACCTACAAATCTCTTTCCTTCATATGTATTACAATTACAGATATGTATGATTGATTTCTCTCTTTTGTTTTGAGCTTTTTTGTCCTACTTTGCTTATATCATTTGTTTTTATTTTGCTTTTTTTCAAGATCGATTTTTTTAAAAATTCCATTTCCTCCCCGTATCTTCTGAAAGTTGCATACATTTAAATTATTTTAGTGGCTGCCATTCTACTTTTACCACACATACATAATTCAAAGATTAATCAGAATCTTTTCTATTCTACCTAAGGAATATTTGAAATCACTTCAACTCCAATCAACATCCTTTTTTGGGGCTTATATTTTATATTATATAAATAAAAAAATACTATATATATATATATATATATATATATATATATATATATATAGTATCTATTTATTTATTTATTTAAATTTGTATTATATAATTGCCCACAATGTTACTATCAGTATTTTTAACTTCCCAAATTAGATAATAATATTGATATGCATATTTTCCCAGACACATACCAGTTTCTTTGCTCACTATTGTTTCTTGCATTTCTGTCCTTCCTTCCTGAATAAATATTTCTCACTATTCTTTGTCATAAGGTCCGCTGTTGATAAGCTATCTCCATTTCTATGTGTCTGAAAATTACAAATTGCAGCACTTCTCTGCAGGAAGCCAAGTGCTCTTAGTTTTCTTTAGAGGCACAGTCTGTGGTGTAAGCAGCCTTATCATTTGGCCATTTTGGTCAAGCACATTGAAGGGTGGTTGAAGAGTCTGTACCTGAGAGAAATGGTAGGTAAATGGCACTAGACAAATCACAGTACTCCTTTTTAGCTCACAATTTATTCTGGGGCTATACAGTTGAGACTAACTGCCCTGCCGTGAAATATCAGGGGAGTGTGTGTGTGACCTCAACTGCCATCATGAACTGGGTGGTTTCTGATCTACCACGCCATAAATTCTGGTATAACCAGGATCACCCCATATCATTTGGAGTTGATGTGGCATAGCCATGAATGAATAAATTCTGAAACAGATGGCTCACATTCTCAGTGTCCTCCTGCTTTATTGGCCATCCTCCCTCAGACAACGTTAACCTCATTTGCAGTTTTCTATTCTAAAGAGGAGAAAAGAAAAACAAACTTAGGTTGGAAATGGTTTTAGAGAGTATAGCTGCTTTTGTTTGAAGGGGACCACTAAGATGTTCCAGGCTTACCCTGGTGTGGTCCTGAGGATAACAAAGTATAGAAAAATTTCTTTGCGGGCAGAAAGTACTTTTTCCTTGTAGGAAATAATATTTTTAAAGTATAGCTGGCGTTTAAACATAAGAGAATCACTGAAACCATTTTTTCGGGATGGTCAGGGACTTGGAAGACTGAGTAGAGAATAGAGAACTGGTAAAAACTTGGAGAATTTTCCTCTTGGAATGAGATCAGTCTAGGAGGAATTCTGTTCTATGTGCGTCCTCATCCAGCTGCTGAATATGCAGTTAATGATTAAACTTATGAAATAAACTATTACATGGCGACCAATCAGCCTTTCCCCCAACTACCCCCAGATTCGCTTAACAATTACTAACAAGTGCCTATGGTAGAAAGAATGGATGTGATGCATAGATATAAAAATACAGGCTGGCTTTTACCAAAGATGGGTTTTTTTCCCCACCAGTTTTGCCTGACTGAATGGTAACAATATCTAAGCTTCAATGAGGCTGAATAACTGAGTAACAAATCACCCGATGGCAGATAAGGTATATCCCTGACAGAGGGAAATTTGTTCTTATTGGAATAAACACATTTTGTGTATAATTTTGACATTTTTTGCTCATGGCCCTTCTAAAAGAAGCAGTATCTATATTCTTATGAAATGTCTTAGCACTACATTACTCCACCTAATCTTTCTGATCAAGAAATTCATATTCTTATAAAAGACATAAGGCAATGGGGCTTGTGTCCATGGGCTTTGTTAGTTTTGGCATGTACCTTATCACTTATAAATCACCTGAATTATAGACCCCTAGAAAGGAATAATAAAGGCAAATACATTCCTTGCTGAGAGATCCATCTTTCAATGTTTTGGAATCATCCTCTGGGAGCTAGTATATACTCTGAGTCAGCAATTAATGT
Source organism: Mustela nivalis (assembly GCF_964662115.1). Taxonomy (NCBI): domain Eukaryota; kingdom Metazoa; phylum Chordata; class Mammalia; order Carnivora; family Mustelidae; genus Mustela; species Mustela nivalis. Next base: position 39,843,276 of record NC_139022.1, on the reverse strand, counting down.
ATGGTTCTGTTTCCTTCTTTGCCCAACCCAGACTATGTGGGTCTAGAAACATTGTTAGGCACTGAAACAAGACAGACCCCTCTCACTATCACAACAAAGAACTCCCTCACAATGCTGATTGCCCTGTAACCAATTCCTTCATGCCCAAACTGGCTATAGCGGATTCTGTTGTATATAAACAAGACCCCTGGCAGATATGGGTGTTAATATTACTTATACAAAGTATACTGAGTACATGTTTTTGGAATCTGGGAATGGGATTTTACTAAACCTAAAAAACATACAATATGAAAACTGCTCTACAGTCAGTGTGACTCACTGGTCAAAGAAAAAAATCTATTATTAGAAATTGTGAGTACAAATCCAGTGACTAGATGATTACCTTGAGTCTTAATTTTATCATTTTGCCTCAGTTTCCTTACAGAGTTGGAAGAATGTTCATTTCCAACATGTTTGTAAGAGAACTGGATTGTGAATTTCTCATATGCAAGGACCATGACCTTCATATTTGGTTAGATCCAGCACCTACCATGATATCTGACACATTATCAATAAATAGTTGTTCAGTTAAATTACAAAGTTTATGTGCTATGTTCATGTTAATTACTCATATTAATAAAGTCAGAGTTTCAAAATACCTTCATAATATTTATTTATCTAATTATAAGTATCTAGATACAGACAGAGTCTTTCTTGTATACAGGCAACACAATGTCTACGGTTTTCTTGAGCTAAGGTCATTAATAAACTTATTTGGAAACAGTATGCCCAGAAATGTGTGTTAGCTAGAGCTTACTATGAGTCATAAATCTATAACATCAACAAGAAATTCTGCATAAGGAAAGAGCTGTGGAGAAACAGGTTTAGACTTGGGGAAGGAAAGTTGAGAAAAACAAGCGACAGCCAGAGAAGGAATTTATGGGATGATTAACCTGTCAAAGGAGATATATTTATTAAGTTATTTTCCATTTGGAGTTTGGTTTAAACAATTTTCTCTCCTTCCTTGAACATGACATGTACAATTTGGGAAAATCTACACATCTCACTAATGACTTGGTAGTGAATTTAGCTGCAGAGAGCTATGATGAAAAGCCAAGTCTTGTTTCAAGGTTGGGAGAGAAAGAGGCCCTTTAAGGGATGATACTCACATAGAGAGTATATATTCAAATTGTTGTTTATGAGCGGCTTCCATAAAACCTGCTATATAAGTAGATGCAGATTTCTTTTTTTTTTTAATTTTTTATTTTTTATAAACATATATTTTTATCCCCAGGGGTACAGGTCTGTGAATCACCAGGTTTACACACTTCACAGCACTCACCAAAGCACACACCCTCCCCAATGTTCATAATCCCACCCCCTTCTCCCAACCCCACTCCCCCCAGCAACCCTCAGTTTGTTTTGTGAGATTAAAAGTCACTTATGGTTTGTCTCCCTCCCAATCCGATCTTGTTTCATTGATTCTTCTCCTACCCACTTAAGCCCCCCATGTTGCATCACCACTTCCTCATATCAGGGAGATCATATGATAGTTGTCTTTCTCTGCTTGACTTACTTCACTAAGCATGATACGCTCTAGTTCCATCCATGTTGTCGCAAATGGCAAGATTTCATTTCTTTTGATGGCTGCATAGTATTCCATTGTGTATGTATACCACAAGTAGATGCAGATTTCTAATTAATATGGCCATATGGGAGTTTACATTTTATATCCACTGAGTATACAACAGGGTATTTAGAGCTTTTATTATATTTATATTAAAATATCTTCAGTGTATAACAGTGTGTTAATACTAATTCGTTCGTTCATTCCATTCGTTTATTCATTTATTCAGTTATCTTATACCATCTTTACTGGGATGCCCAATTCACATACTGTAAAATTCACCCCCTTTTTTTTAAAAGGGGAAGGACAGAGCAAGAGGAAGAGAATCTTAAGCAGCCTCCATGCCAGAACAGAGCCCAAAGCAGGGCTTGATCTCACAACCCTAAAATCATGACATGAGCCAAAATCAAGAGTCAGACACATAACAGACTGTTCCAGACAGTTCCAAATTTACCCTTTTAAAGTAGACAATTAAATGTTTTTTACTATATTCTCAGAATTGTCCACCATTACTACAAATTGAGAACATTTCTGTCCCTTGAAAAAGAAATTTCAAATCCACTGCTTCCCCCCAACTCCCATCCCTTACCAACCACTAATCTAATTTCTGACTTTATAGATTTGCCTATTCTGGACACTTCATATAAATGGAATCATACAATATGTGATTATTTGTCACTGGCTTTTTTCACTTAGCAAAATGTTTTCAAAGATCATCCACTTGTACTTTATATCAGAACTTCATTTCTTCTTATTGACAAATAATATTCCTTTTTATGAATATGTAACATTTATCTATTCTTAGGCCAATAGACATTTGGGTTGTCCCCACTTTGGGTGATTATGAATAATGCTGTTATGAATATTCATGTACAAGTTTCTGCATAGATAAATGTTTTCACTCTCTTGGATGAAATTATCAGGTCATCTGCTTCCTTTGTGCTCAAATTTTTGAGGAACTGCTATATTGTTTTCCAAAGTGGTTGCATAGTTTTATATTATACCAGCAATGTTTGAGAATTCCAATTTCTCCACATCATCAACAGTACTTGTTATTGTCTTCTTTTGATTATACCCATGAATGTGGGAGTGAAATGGTATCTTCTTGTGGTTTTGATGTGGATTTCACTAGTGACTAATGATGTTAAGCAACTTTTCATATCCTTTTTGACCATTCACATTATCTTATGGGAAAAATGTCTTTTCAATCTTTTTCATCTCTAATTATTTGTGTTTTATTATTGAATTATAAGAATTTTTTAATATATTCTAGATACAAGTCTTCCATCAGAGATATGATTTAGAAATATCCTCTTTCATTCTGTGAGTTGCCTATTTACTGTCCTGCTTGTATCATTTGAAGGATAAAACATTTTTTTAAAATTTTGATTTAACTCATGTGATCTATTTTCTTTCTCTCTCTCTCTTTTGCTTTTACTTTTACTACCACACATAAGAAACCATAAACTCATTCAGAGTAAAGTTTACCCTTATATTTCCTTCTAAGGTATTTATAGGTTTAACTCTTATATTTAAGTTTGTGATCCAACTTAATTTTTGTCTATGGCATGAGGTAGAAGTTCAACCTCATTTTTTGCATATGGATATTCTGCTGTCTTTGCACCATTTATTGAAAAAAAAAATTCTCCATTTAATTGCTTGGCACCCTTGTCAATTGACCATAAATCTAAGACTTTCTTTCTGGACTCTCACTTCTGTTCTACTATTCAGTGTATTTAACCTCAAGTGAGCATGATATTCTCTTATCAAACGGAAGCTTTGTAGTAAATTTTCAAATAGGAAACCATGAGCATTCCAACTTTATTCTTTCAAGATCCTTTTGGTTCTTCTAGACCTCTACCATTTTTATAAAAGTTTTATCTCCAGATTATCCACTACTGCAAAAGAAAAAAAAGTTAGAATTTTGATAGGAAATACAATGAATCTTTAGACCAGTTTGGCAAATACTTGCAACTTAACAATACTAAGAATTCTGATCCGTGAACATGGATGTCTTTCCATTTACTTAGATCTTCTTCTATTTCTTTTTCTTTTTTAAAAGATTTTATTTATTTGACACACAGAGCGAGAAATCACAAGTAGGCAGAGAGGCAGGCAGAGAGAGAGGGGGAAGCAGGCTCCCTGCTGAGCAGAGAGCCCCATGTGGGGCTCGATCCCAAGACCCTGGGATCATGACCTGAGCTGAAGGCAGAGGCTTAACCCACTGTGCCACCCAGGTGCCCTATCTTCTTCTATTTCTTTAAACAATGTTTTGTAGTTTTCAATGTACTAGTGTTGAATTTCTTTTAACTTCACTATTTTGTTCTTTTCGATGCTATTACAAATGTAATTTTCTTAACTTACTCTTTTTTCATTACTAGTATTTAGACATACTTATTTTTCATACATTCATCTTTTATCCCAAAATACTGTTAAACTCATTTATTAGTTCTAATGCTTTTTAATGGATTATTTATAATTTCTATGATTATGTTTATACCATATGCAAAGTGAACTAATTTTTCTTCTTCCATTTCATTCAGGATGCTTTTCATTTCTTTTTCTTGCCTAATTAACCCATCTAGGATCTCTTATACAATTTTAAACAGAATGGTCAGAAGTAGCTATCTTGGCTTGCTCTTGATACTAAGTGAGAATCATTCAGGGTTTTTTTTAGCATTTTGTGGTTGAGGGTTTTTGGTTTTTTTTGTTTGTTTTGTAGATATGCTTTATTGGATTGAAGAAGTTACCCTCTATTCCTAGTTTGTTGAACATCTTTACCACGAAAGAGTATTAGATCTTATAAGATGCTTTTTCTGTACCTTTTGAGATAATTATTTGTTGTTTGTGCTTAATTCTAATAATACGGTGTATTACTTTGGATTTTAATTTTTCAGCCAACTTTGCATTCCTGCAATAAATCCCATTTGGTCATAGTTTGAAATCCATTTTATGTATTGTTGGATTTGGTTTTCTAGTTTGTTAGTTTTGGTTTTACTATCTTTTTTTTTTTTAAAGAATTTATTTTTTATTTGACAGACAGAGATCACAAGTAGGCAGAAAGGCAGGCAAAGAGAGAGTAAGGGAAGCAGGCTCCCTGCTGAGCAGAGAGCCTGATGTGAGGCTTGATCCCAGGACTCTGGAATCATGACCTGAGCTGAAGGCAGAGGTTTTAACCCACTGAGTCACCCAAGCATCCCTGGTTTTACTACTTTTTTTTTTAACTAATTAAACTGAGTAGTAAATGACAGTTACTCTGCTAGACAATAAGGATGGGAATGTAATCAAAATCATACATAATTCCTTCCATCATGAGCTCCTAGTTTAGCCAGGGAGAAAGACTTTATTCAAATAGTCACACAAATTCTTACTAGTAACCAATTAAAACCAACATTATAAACAGAAGAAACATGGCTCTAGGTGAGCCTATAACAAAGGAAAAAAACTGACTGAAATGTGGTGTTCTTTTTTCCATAATTTGAAGGATATTTAGGTACTAACTAGGAAATGGAGGAGAGGGAAGTGTTCTAGAAAGAGGAATAGTGTATTTGAGAAACTGGGGAGTGTGGGAGATTCCACAAAGACAGTCATTTTGAGAGAGGTCTGGAAACATCTTGACAAGACCTACATTATCCAAGTCCTTGTAGGCCATGTTCATATTTTTCAATATTACTCCAAGAGCAATAAGCAGCCAGTGACAAGTTTTAAGCAAGTGAAGTGACATTATTAGATTTTCAGTTTTAAAAGATAGCTCAGGGGCGCCTGGGTGGCTCAGTGGGTTGGGCCGCTGCCTTCGGCTCAGATCATGATCTCAGGGTCCTGGGATCGAGTCCTGCATCGGGCTCTCTGCTCGGCGGGGAGCCTGCTTCCTCCTCTCTCTCTCTGCCTGCCTCTCTGCCTACTTGTGATCTCTCTCTGTCAAATAAAGAAATAAAATCTTAAATAAATAAATAAATAAATAAATAAAAAGATAGCTCTGACTGCTTTGTGGAGAATGGACTGAACAGAATACATAATGATTGTCTAGAACTTATTCAAGGGGCCAATGATTCAAGGGGCCAAGTGGTCCAGCTGAAAGATGCTGGCTGGCACATTGGCAAAGGCTGGTGGCAGAGGAGTTCCAGGTAAAAGGAACTATGAAATTAAGATGAAATTTTACCTCCGGCTTTTTTTTTTTTTAATTACTACGAATTATAAAATTATGTAACTCAATTCTTCACACTTTATTCTTTATGCTATTGTAAAATCCATAATTTTCACAAAATACTCATACCTGAATTACTGAGATCTTAGAGCTTTATGTCCTAAGGGGATAATGTAAGTTAAAAACAGGAAATATAGAATCATTTAAAAATTCATATAAATAATTGTAGAGCACCAAAACATCTGTGCCAAGCTCACCTATCAATGTTCAAATGTTCTGATAAGGAAATGGAGAATGAAAAACATCTTTCAAGTTCATCTGAAGGAAAAATACTCTCAAATTAATCTAATATTTTCTAAAACACATATATGCTAGTAAAATAATTAATAGAATTTTTATACTTCTGCTCTGAAAGTATTGTGCATTAGATTTCTACTGTTTAAACATTAGTTAGTACTCCTATTATCAAAGTGAATTTTTGTATTTTGTTGGGGTTTTTTGTTTTGTTTTGTTTTGTTATATAACATTGCTGGTACAAATTTCAATAAGCAAGAAATTAATTTTCATGTCACAAATTCTGGTTTCTAGTATTTTCATTTTACAGAATCACATTTGCAATGATGAAAGCTCTAATTTGCACAAAAGAGCAATGGAAAATTAATTTAAAACCACATTTGGTTGCACATATGTTAGGAATAAAATTGTTGTTTTAAATGGCTTAATTAGAACAGTTTGTCATACTTAGTGGAAACTGGTATAATGGCATTATTTTAACTACTAAGTTGTGGCAGAAATTGAAAGAGTATGAGAGACACTCTTTTGAAGCTTTGTACTTTCATGTTTTTCAGAATCGTTCTTTCTGTCTCATTATCTGCAAGGTACTTGTCACTATAAAACTGAGTTACTCAAAAGGATGTGAGACTAGAGCATAGAGAGAAATCATTCTGAGTAAAATAACATCTATTTCAACATTTAGTGCATGCAAACCCTTTTTATCTCTGAACATGATAACAGTCTGAAGAGAGTGAGATTTTAATAGTGAATTTCCTATTCAAAGCTAAATTAATTAGCTACATGCCTGCCGATGGACGGAAGAGTAGGCACATTGCCAAAGATGAAAAGAAACGCACAGCTTAGGTTGAAGCGAGGGTCACAATTTCCAGAGCTCCTAGGGGACTTTCCCCTGAGGTCTTGATCTACACACAGTCACACCTCACCCTTCTGTGTCTCCTCTTACTCTATGCACAGTTAATATTCTGACCAAATGAGACCATCTAAATCTTTCTCAGATATCTCCCCTATTTTCCTGATTTGGTTTCAGGGGAAGTCAGCGGTCTCAACACCTCAGCAAATCTTATATCCACATTCTTCCCAAGCCTCAAGTAGTAGTTGTTCCAATATCTTAAACTACCCATGGAGGTCTCTTTGCCCCTCCCCCCACTCCTCATGCCTGTAAATGAGGAAGATTATCTTCCTCCAGTCACTTACACACGTAGCTAGCTCAGGTACTTCGTGAGATTATACACTCCCTTGAGGTTAATTCCTTCTCATCTTCGGATTTTACCTCTCTCTGGCTCAGACAGTTCTTGGCACATAGAGCAGTACTGCCAAAATGAATTGCCTTCACAGAGTTATGGGTAGGCTCAGGCTTACGCCGCACAGAACAACTGAGGGAGTGACTCATGGATCCAACAGAGGGAGAAGAGCCTGCTGCTCTGGGTTTTTAATGGTGCCCTGGGGATGCATTTGGAGAAAGATTTCCTTGTACAGCGAAGTTTCTTATATGTCAAAAGAAAAAATAGGAAGTAAAGGAAAGAGCCAGGAGAGCTAAGAATTTTGACCCAGAAAAACAACAGTCACACAAAACCAAGACTGAGCTAAGACTGAGCATGAAGGAATTGGGGCACCTCCTCGGGTAAAGCTGAGACTTCCCACCAAATGCCCCTTTCTCCTTTCCTGATGGAATTCTTTGGGCACAGCTTCTTCCTGAAGACTGGTCCAACAGGGTCATTTAAAATGGCTGAGTTATCATCAAGAGAAATGAAATCTTGCCATTTGCAGTGATGTGGATGGAACTAGAGGGTATTATGCTGAGGGAAGTAAGTCAGTCAGGGAAAGACAATTATCATAGGATCTCTCTGATATGAGGAAGTTGAGAGGCAGGGCGGGCGGTCATGGGGGCAAGAGAGGAAAAATGAAACAAGATGGGATCAGAAGGGAGACAAACCGTAAGAGACTCTTAATCTCAAGAGGGTAGCTGGAGGTAGGGAGTTAGGGATAGGGTAGCTGGGTGATGGACATTAGAGAGGGTATGTGCTGTGGTGAGTGCTGTGAAATGTGTAAGCCTGATGATTCACAGACCTGTACCCCTGGGGCAAAATATACATTATATGTGAATAAAATTAATTAATTAATTAAAATAAATAAAATGGCCAAGTTAAAAAAACATTAACTGCTTATCATGGATACTCTTCACTGGACAATCAGGAACTTAGCTCCTTCCCAAGGCTTCCAGAATCACCTGTCACAAACTTGAGTGCTTTGACAGGAAGGGCAGAGTGTGCCTCCCACCACAGGAGCTCAAGTTCCAGATACTGAGTCTTCTAGGCTCTCCTGCAGCTCGAGTTCAGGCAAATGACCCATGCACGGCCAATGGGATTTCTAGGGATGACGGACTGAAGAAGCTGTCTGGTGGAGAGGATTATTACGGCAAGATCAAACTCCAGAAGCAGCCAGAGCAGGTATGCTAATGTGGGTGCTGTCTGCCCAGGGCTAACTGTGGGTGCGTGAGGTACAGCTTTTACTATTTGGGGGCGGGGGCGGCGGGGGCGGCGGGGTACGTGCTGGTGCTCACAGTGCATTCCATGAAGGAGTCTGGGGAATTTTTCTGGATGTCCTGACTGTCAGTCACCTGGCATTTCTGCCAGTTCCATCCACAACCTAGTATTCTTTCAGCATGTTTACCTCAGTATAGCAGAGGACGTCAGGACCTGCCGATCATCTTCTAACCCTTAGCCTCTGCTCACCCCACCCTGTGCAGGCTGGAGAAGATGCTAGAAATACTGGCCAAATTCATGGCCTACAGAAGCTGCCCTTCATCAGCAATTGTTAGGAGTTGGCTCACCATACCCAGCTCTCCCTTCAGGGTCATAATAGTGTGAGATTAAGCTATAATAGCAGCCTGTTCGATAATGTACATTTCCAGGGCTTCTTTCCCTTTTCTCTAAAACTTCCCCATGCCTCTGTTCTTATTCCTGGGATCACTTCCCAAATAACCTCTTTGCAAATGAATCCTGTCTCAGCGTCTACTCCTGGAATATAAACTAAAATACACAAAAAATTGAAACTTGGTTTATGTTGCTAGTAACGCAGAAACCTGACTACTTTCCCATATTATGGAAGTTCCCGTCACAAAAATGTCTAGTCAAAGGATGAGTGACAATCTAATCTCTCATGATGTTTCTCTCTTTGCCTTTCGCTCCTTACTAGTTGAAATTTTGTAAAAATAAAAATTTTAAAATCAAGGAAGGCTGCCTGGGTGGCTCAGTCGGTTAAGCAATCCACCTGTGGGTTTTGGTTCAGGTCATGATCTCAAGGTCCCGATGGAGTGAATGAGCCTTGTGTCCAGCTCAGCGCTCAGTGGGGGAGTCTGCTTGAGAGTTCTTTCTCTCTCTCTGACCCTCCCCCACCTCTCTAATTAATAAATACATTTTTTTAAAAAAAGCATGGAAAGTGAAATTATAGATTTTATTTTAGGATTTTATTTATTTGACAGAGAGAGACCCAGCAAGAAGGGAAACACAAGCAGGGGGAGTGGGAGAGGGAGAAACAGGCTTTCTGCTGAACATAGTCCATAAAGGGCTCAATCCCAGGACCCTGGGATCATGACCTGAGCTGAAGGCAGACGCTTAACTGACTGAGCCACCCAGGTACCCTAGAAATTTTTTGCTAAATACCATATTTAGCTCTTATCAATAAGCAAGACACTGGACTATTTATCTAATTTTTCTGAATCCCCATTTCTTCTTGGAGAAGTGATGGTACCCATAACTCTCTTACTATGAAAATACATAAAATAGATATTTCAGGTGCCTACACGGTACCAATCACACTAATGGACAACATACATACATTCCTTTTTTCCTCTTTGTTCCATCGTTTGCTCCTTTCCCTGATCAGCCTCCTTCTTTCTTATATAAACAATAACTGAGCAAAGTCAAAATACCCAAAGAAATATAGTTCTGGTGCTATCTCTAGCCATACAAGGCATTTAACACCCTTGCTAAAACATTTCTCTCAAGGTGGCAACTCTGATTCTACATCTAAAGATACTTTCACTAAATGCCAAGCTTGGACCAACATGCACTCACCAAAAGTTAGATTGCACGACAGCCAAGCGGTGGAAGGAGGCGAGATGCCCTTCAACAGATGAATGGATAAAGAAGATGTGGTTCGTATATACAATGGAAGATTACGCAGCCATCAGAGAGGATGACTACCCACCATTTGCATCCACAGGGATGGGACTGGAGGAGACTATGCTGACTGAAATAAGTCAAGCAGAAAAAGTCAATGATCATATAGTTTCACTCATACATGGAGCATAAGGAATAGAGTGGAGGACCACAGGGGAAAGGAAGGAAAACTGAATGGGAAGAAATCACAGAGAGAGAGAGAGAGAGGGAGAAACCATGAGAGACTCTGGACCTTGGGAAACAAACTGAGGGATGCTAGAGGGGAAGTAGGTGGGGGGATGGGGTAACTGGGTGATGGGCATTAAGGAGGGCACGTGATATAATGAGCACTGGGTGTTATATGTAACTGATGGATCACTGAACATTACAACAATGTACTAGATGTTGGCTAATTGAATTTAAAAAAAGTTACCTCACACAAAGCACATCCCTCTAACATCGATATGGTTCATTCAAGAACTTCTTTCTGCACCCACGACTTTTACATAGTGCACACTCCATTCTTCTCACATATTCAGGGCATTGATCGAATATCCTTGGTGTCCTCAATATTTTCTGGCTACTGCCTTCCTCAGAGCGGCTTGCTTTTTAAGTCTGGACAGCTAACCTGACTAATCTGATCAACTACTTGAAATCAAAATACTCTTCCAAATAACAGCTGCATTTTTACTTGGGCTTAGTTAACTCTGAGGAACTGAGAGAACTTTAAGCACAGAAGCAGAATCTTTAAGTGGGGGTGTACGTGGGCAAGAAGATACTTTTCGCACTTTCAAATCCTATTCCACAGGTGACAGCTTATTCCAGCAAAACAGAAAACTGGCTCTGGGACTTTAGATTATAATAAATTCCTATTTCCTTGGCTTTTTCCTAATTATCAACTGTCATTCTGAAAACATTAAATACACCCTGTCTTTGAAAATGAATGACTTTTTATTCTATTCATGTAACAAGAGCTTTTTTTTTTTTTTTTAAGATTATTTATTTATTTATTTATTTGACAGACAGAGATCACAAGTAGGCAGAGAAGCAGCCAGAGGGCAGGGGTGGTGGTGGTAGGGAAGCAGGTTCCCCACTGAGCAGAGAGTCTGACACGGGGCTTGATCCCAGGACCCGGAGACCATGACCTGAGCCAAAGACAGAGGCTTAACCTACCTACACAGGCGCCCCGTAACAAGTGCTTTTTAAACACCATTATGTTCAAAACCTTATTTATGCATTGATAGTCAGCAAATAAAGATACTCACAGAGACTTAGCCACTCTAAGAGCTTAGGTGTTAGTTGTCAAATCAAAGTGTCTATGTATGAAGTTGTTATGCAGAATTTCAGAATATATATGACTTTCTGTGCCAATGAATTTTTCTGCACAAAACATTGTCATGGAGTTCTAAAATGATAAGATGAAGGGGTATTACCACAGCTGAGAGAGACAGCGTGGTTGAAAACTGGTGCAACCCTTAAAAGAAGAGTGAGTATTTATGTAAGGAAAGAGAAAGATGAGCATCCCAGGTGGGGGCAGTCTTAGAGACTGAAGGCAGCTCTACTAGAGAGTGAAGTGTTCCATCAGGCAGAAGCAGCATTCTAATGTTGAGAAGTAAGGGAATAACTTGAGTATGGCCACAGTTTCCACTTAGCCTAAGAGGTATGTGTGCCTACAGGTTGATATTTTATATTAGAGTGTATGGGAAATCACTGGATATGCACTGTATATCTTTCTGGAACAATAACTTGACTCATATTTAAGGCATCTCTAATGGACATCAAAACAAAGAGCCATACTGAGAGTAGATTGCAAGAATAACATGAAATTCAGCAGAAAGACCCCAGGGGAAATACGGATTGGAGTTGTGTGATTATCTTATTGGTAGCCAAAGACCAGACTGAGGATGAGGTCTTCAAAGAGAGTGTTCAGAGTAAGAAAAGCAGAGTTTGGGGGCAGGCAGACCAAGAGCTATGCATGAAAGAGCTTTGAGAGGGAAAAGTGGGAGACATGGGGGTGATCCAAGAGAGGGCTGTTGGGAGAACTATAATGTCAAAGAAGGGATTGTCATCCCTGTCAAATAATGTGGAGAATTCAAATGAGGCACACCTTACAGGATACCCTTTAGAGTTAATTCTTAATCAATGATGAGCAACATCTTGACAGTAATTTCAGGAAAAGGGCATTGAGAAACTCAAATAAGGTTAGAATTTTAGAGTGGTGACCAGGGTTCTTTCCCCATCCCCAGAAAGTGGCTCCTCTGTAGGTCACGATTTCCCTTTGGTGGAACCCTCTGGTTCCCAACAAGTGCCATTAGGTTCCTTCTCAACCAGCCTAGCAATCCACATGCCTCCACTGTACTGTTCAAGATAACTGCAGGACATCAAATTAGCAGATGTTTAAGACTGATCCTGGTGGGAGGAAACCAACATGTAGAACAATAATTTCCAATGCTCCTGGGGGAGGATGTTGGCATGAACTCTGCCCTGTAGTAACAGATCTGTCTCCAAGGAAAAGTATCACCTCCAGAAGAGTTGTAAGAGCCTTAAGTGGAAGGAAGGAACACTGTTGTGGGTGAGGGGCCCTTTTAGAAAAAGAAACAAATACACAAAGTATGATGCTTGTAAGTAAATGCTGATTAACTGTGACCTTGAGACCTGTGGATCTTCCAATTTTTCAAGTGTTTTATTTTCTAAGATAATGTTAAGTAGACACTTTCCACTTTGGAAGTTGTAATCTAAATTTTTTAAATGATTTTCAGCAGTTCAAAGGATATAACTTCCATTTTAAACACAACTGTTAAATCACTTTTTAAAATGTAGCCAAAAGTGTTATAAAAATAACCATGATGATATAATTACCTCATCATTCAGTTCAAAACATATGAACATAGCCTTTTTAATATTCAAAAAATTTGATTGCTTTTTCTTCACTGAAATCATTTTTTCACTCCATTTTTCCCAACAGATTTTTATCTTAATATATTTTTATACTTGAATGTTTTTACTGAACACTCTATCATATTTCCTTGCAATAACAATATATAATTAAATACAAATATATACATATATATATACATATGTATATATACACAAAAAATACAAATATATAATTAAATACAAATGTATTAACATTTCCTATGAACATAGGTCTTAAGTGTCTAAAATTTCTTCTGGGATTATTCTAACAATTATTAGCAATAACTCACTATTCAGGGCAACATGATAAATCATTATAAATAATGTTTTTATTTTATTTTATTTTAAATATTTTATTTATTTGACAGACAGAGAGAGCAGGAGCATAAGCAAGAGGAGCAGCAGGCAGAGGGAGAGGGAGAATCAGGCTCCCTGCTGAGCAGAGAGCCCAACATGGGCTGGATCCCAAGGCCCTGGGATCATGACCTGAGCAGAGGGAGGACACTTTACTGACTGAGCCACCCAGGTCTGCCCCCATAAATGACATTTTTTAAAAATGAAAAATTTTTAAAAGTTTTATTGGAAACAGATCTATTGATGATAAATGGAATCTATCTATCTACGATGCCTTGACTAATGGAGTTTCCCCCTTACCACCTGGGAACTTCTGCATTTCTGGGCTATGGGGCAGGGAAGACTTAGGACAGGGGCAGGCGTGAATGAGTGCCAAAGGGGAGGCAGGAAAGGCGAATAGGCGTTTCAATCCAGAGCAAGCATTAGCCCAGGCAAGACCATACAAAGAAGTTGGAAACCTGAAAATCCATTTCCTTAATCGATCCTAACTCATGCACACTTATGGTCTCTTGTTATATACAGTCAGGGTACAATATTTAAAGAGCATCTCAAAGAGTGACATTCTCCTTAATATAGAGTTTCCTTTCCCAACCTGCCCTCCCCATTTAGGAAAAAGTCTTTGTTTTATGCTATCAACCCTCTGGCACTGGAGATATACATAGAGTCTGTTCTATTACAAGAGCTGTTCCAGAACTGATTATAATTTGAGGAAATCATCAGTGGGATTCCATTTCTCCTTGCTATAACTTCTCCCTTCCTTACTCAAGTGGTAACATGATTTTATCGAAAGGATTCTGTTGAAAAATCCCATCAAGTGCCATGCATATGACTTTGGTACATTGAGGAAGGTGGTGCCAATGTTTACCAGGAGAACACTTATGGGAATGCAGTAGAATCCTAATCAAGAGCCGGGGTTGGAGTGAAAGTTGGGAGATGGGATGGTGTTGGGATGTGAGTTAAGAACCGGAGCGGGAGACAAACCATGAGAGACCATGGGCTCTGAGAAACAGAGGGTTTTTGAGCTGGGGTGTTGGAGAGGGTGAGCCTGGTGGTGGGTATTAAGGCAGGCACATACTGCATGGAGCACTGGTGTGGTGCATAAACAATGAATTTTGAAACATTGAAAAAAAATTAAAAAAAAAAAAAAAGAATGGGAAGGCTTTTAGTATACCATATACAAATTTTCAAGAAAAGCTCATATACTTAAGCTTCAAACCACTAGCTGTCAAAATGGCTAAAGGGAACTTTACCCCTTTAAAGCGAAAAGCATGTAAAATACCGAGGAACTGTAGATTACATAGAGCCAATGACGTCTAAAAATTTGATGAAGCAGTAGAAAACAGATGATCACAAGTTGGGGAATACCATGTAGGATGAGACCGCACTGACAAAACCTAGAGAGAAATGACTTTACAAAAATGATTTCAATTTTTATATGACTCTGTTGGACCCTATTTCAGTGACATGCTGAAGAAAGCACACTTATGTATCTGGTGTCCTTTCAGAGGAGCCACATAATGGAAGCAAGCTGCTGTGGCTGACGTTATCATGAACGCTTCCCACACCAGTGAAAGAGAAAAAAAAAAAAGAAATCAAGCTGAAAAACAGAAACTAAGACATTAAGCAAGGTATGAATCATATCCTGTTCTTGTAGAACTGTGTGGTTATATTTGATTTACACAATTTGGTTACGGGAATCAGCCATCAGAAGTTTGTATAAATGTTTTCTTGACTGAACAGCACAGAACCAGAAAGGACAAACAGTTTCAAATAGAGGAAATTGCTACATCTTCAGAGGAAAATCCTGGGATTTACTTAAATTTGTGTTCTGTCAAATGCAACCCCAGACAAAGTTCAGCTGTATTTCAGGTCTAATGCTTGAGGGACACTCTCAGCACAGCGCCTGGCTTGCTGGACACTGAACACCGATCTAAGGAATAAGTTAACCTAACTAATGAATGATCAGTACACACACACACACACACAGCCATAAACTACACATTAGAAACAACTACATCAGACTCTGACATCTGTGAAAACCTGCTATTATTGTATTGATTCTCAGGAACAGACTCATTAAAAACTTTTAAAACATTTTTAAAAAATGGTGATTTAAAAAAATTAATTCCATTTTCTTAGTTCTCTTGCTTGGTCATCTCACCTATTCTTAATATATTGATGAATTATTTTCCCTCAGGAAAACACACATAAACACACACAGATTCTAAGGTCAAAGCAAAAGGTTTTATTTCGAAAGGACAAGTTAGGCTCAAGGACTGAGATCTGCTTCAAGCCGAGTCATCCTAGGGGTACAGTTTCCTTTTGTTGCTTTAATGTAACTTTTGCTCTTGTGCTTCTTAAGGTGGAGAGGAGCAGCTAGAGAGCTTGAATATTCCACAATGATCTATACGGCTAAGGTCTAACAACCCAGAGATGGGCAAACAAATGGATTCCTGGAGGTTGATTTTGTTTCTTCTCTGAGCTCAAAAAAAGTGAAAATCAAAACAAAGCTCATCTGGCAGCCCACACAGTTTTATACGCATTCGACAGTATTGTTATTAAAATCTACCAGGAAGACCGATCAAAGGCATTTATCATATCACATTCTGACCTCATTTTTTTCTTTGTCAAAAGATGACATAAGAGGGAAAAATTTTTCTCCCTTAGGAAATTATTAGCTAGGGAAACGATTTCTTTTAATTTTTTTTTTTTTAAAGATGAATTTATTTTAAAGAGACAGAGAGAGAGAGCACGAGCGGGAAGGGCAGAGGGACTCTGTGCTGAGCCTGGAGCCTGGAGCCCTGACACAGGGCTCGATCTCGATCTCATGACCCTGAAATCACAACCTGAACTGAAACTGAAAGTTGGACAGTTAACCCATGGCGCCGGCGAGGCGCTCTGCTGTGAATTAGCAATACAGATGTTATGAGGCTGAGACCAGGAGGAATATCCCTAGGTAAAAGTGCTATCAGTCACTTTTTCTGCTGAACCGAGCAAGGAGCTGACCCTGATGTGTTCGTTGGGAGCCTAGCTTATTTAATATATGGTTCACAGAGTCGTGCATTTGTGGTGTTGTACAACCTCAGGCCAGTTGGGGGTCCACTCCTGTCAGTTTCACAGCCACTGACTTGCCCTTAGAAAAGATGAAAGTTTAGTGCTTAACCAATTGAGTGCTTTTGCTCATACTTTTAGAGATAAATGAGTCAAAACGTTGTCCCCAAATAATGTCCTACGTTGGCCAAGTTCATGGTAGTGTTACTACTTATTTAGTTTCCAGTGTTTAAATTTTGGTACTAGAAACTACTTCCATTATATTACACTGTGTCATCTGTACCTGGAAACCTTCCAACGTGAACCATGTCATCTCATATGTCTGGAGCTGTCAAATTATTTAAGTAGATTTTTAAAGATAGTAAAAGTTCTCTATGAGCTACTTTTTTCTTTCTTCCCAGTCAGTCTAAGCCTCAAGTATGCACACAAATTTAATGAGCACATATTGCCAGGTTACTTGGAAATAGGACTGTGCACTTTTGGCTGGTTTTCGGTCTGTGACCACTGCGGAAAAGCTCCAAACTGTCCCTTTGATTCTGCGCTGTGTCACCACCAACAGGTTGTAAGTAAGTTGGGCTGCCTTCTGACACATCTCACAGGTCTCTAAACCTGCACATTACCGTCAACACATCTCTTGTGGCCCATCATTCCCCTTATATAAATAAACTGATATAGACACATAAGTCTTACAAGAATCTCTGTCCTCTGCCTTCCTACATTCAAATAAAATATATGGTTATATTACTTCTTAGTATCTTCTTGAAGAAATTAAAATATTTCACACACTCAAACCTTAAAACTAACTAGAAATGGGGGCACCTGGGTGGCTCAGTGGGATAAAGCCTCTGCCTTTGGCTTGGGTCATGATCCTGGGCTCTGGGATCAAGCCCCGCATCAAGGTCTCTGCTCTGTGGGCAGCTTACCCCTTCTCTCTGCCTGCCTCTCTGCCTATTTGTGATCTCTGTCTGTTAAATAAATAAATAAATAAATAAAATCTTTAAAAAAAACAAAAACAAAAACTAACTAGAAACGTAGAACCTATTTCCTCTAAGTCAGATAGCTGGCAAATGGCATTTCACAATCCATTTTAGGTAAGCATCCAGATACTGGTTTTCAAGAATATATGGTTGTTGAATGCAATTATTCAAAGATAAAGTTCAAAAGCAGAAATGTGGTCATCGAATAAATGGATGGCCAAATTGTTGCTTAATTTCCTGCAGTTGAAAATCAAATTTGGTAAGATTCTTTTCATTTCTCTCTCTATACTTGCATGTATAGAGACACACACACACACGCGCGCGCGTGCGCAACAACTGTGATCAACTTGCCAAATATATTATCGGTCTAATTAGAATATTTTATGACTAGCAAATAAAATGGGAAAGGTTTTAAGTGACTAACACAGGCTAGTGTTTTAGTATCTAAATGGTAGACTATAACTAAAAACTCGCATTTTAGTCTTTCTTAAAAGTTATCTTAATTATTGAGCTTTATAGGCATTCTGTAATGCTGGCTTCAAAACAAGACCATTTAAACGTGAGTAAAACACCAGCCTACCATTAAGATACGTGCCCTAGGTCTCCTATGTCATCTGAGTGATAGGGAACCACTGGGTTACTTAGATTCGTGATTAACAGCTTTAAGAAAATTCCCCTGTGGTTGCCTTGACCTTTCCAAATGTAATATTCTTGGGATTAACATTTTCCTATGTTAAAAAAACATGGCTGCGAAAAGAAATATGTCTGCTGCACAATAGAGAATGGAGTACAATGTGTAATTTTATACATACAAATTTTTACACTGGGATTCCAGATGTGATAATTTAGTATTGTTTTAATGCCTAGAGTAGATTAAGTAATATTAGAAGGAACTTGAGTATGGGAAGGAGAAAGAATAGGGCTTCTAAGCAGAAGGTAGGATCAAATTCAAAGGGCAGCCACTTAATTTACCAAGAAGATAAAATAAGAACAGGCCAAAGAAATGTGGATGAATTTTCATCAAGGAGAAAACTTAAATAAATAAATATTCCAGATTTATTCCAGTGTAGGTTACCTATAAAATATTAAGAACGGGATGGGTGGGGTTATGGGCATTGGGGAGGGTATGTGCTTTGGTGAGTGCTGTGAAGTGTGTAAACCTGGCGATTCACAGACCTGTACCCCTGGGGATAAAAATATATGTTTATAAAAAATAAAAAATAAAAAAAAATATGCGCAGTGGCAGTATCATAGCCAATGAGGTTTATCCGAGGCGCGATTATTGCTAGTTGAAAAAAAAATATTAAGAACATAAACAAATTTAATAACCATGGAATTGATCAATGAATTAGATTTTTATTTAAGATGTACAATCTCCTTCCTCTCATTTTAAAAAGAAATCAAAATGGCCAGCAACATGTGCTCAAAGACAACCTCTATGATGGTGTAGACAACATGATGCTGACCTGTCTTCTGAGCTCAATGAATGGAGTCAATTGCTGACTGGATAAATAAGTGCGATGGACATATCCAGCAGAGCTGGGACACCTGTAAAAGTTTTTTATCAACAGACCAGGCAAGGAATCACACAACATACCTCTAATGCAATTTCTCAGAAGCAACTCCTCAGTCCTTTGGACAGCATTTCCTTAAAAAACAAATCCCTGTCATCAGATCACCCTTCTGATGATATGCCAAGAGAGAGGACAAAAAGTCTTTGCTTTTTTGTGAAAAGTTCCCTAAACCTATCATTTATTTGACTTATTAAAGTGACTTAATTCAAAACTAATTCAACAAACTGAGCAGTGAAAGTCAAAGCTTATTGTACTTGTATACGTACTACAAAGAAAAGGTAGCTTATCTAGGTTATCTAAAACCCATTCTGTCATTTTTCTTCCCTAGTAGTATGTTTCATTTTTTTGTTCCTCATGCTGGTTTCCAAAAAAAAAAAAAAAAAAAAAAAGGTACTGTTTAAGTATCCACCATTGATTTCAATGAAAGAAAATAAAAAACTCATTATTGCAACTGTCTACATTTAAAAAAATAGCATGTTTACTAACTTATGTTATTTTAGAAATCTTCCAAATGAGAGTTTTTTTCCTAACTATGCAAAAACTTATTTCTAAAGTACTTTTAAAAAGGCATAAAAATGCAGGAAAAATTAAGTATTGTTTTCCTTATAATGGCAATTGATAGAAATGTTCCTTAAACAAAACTCAGTATGAAGTTTTCTGGTTAAAAGTTATTGTTTAGAGTCTTTCTTGCCTCTGCTTTCTGCTCTAAAATTGATGCAATAAAACAAAACAGGGAAACAGAAGGAAAGCTTTTATTTTTAATGAAACTATGGAAGAACCACTGCCAAATATAATGAAAGACTGACCAAATGGAGGGAAGATTCTAGGGATTTAAACCATTTCAGATCTCAAATAGGATACAGAATATGCCCAAATTAGGTGGCATAACCTAAAAGGTGGGCATGGGGGCCAGTGAGTGAAAACTTCCTTGGAAAAAAGAAGGTCAAAGGCACATAAAGACTGCAAGAAAGTCCATGTGCCTACATGACACCACGGAGTGACAAGGGAAGCAAAGCAAGTTGAAGAACATTATGGGCTCATTATCTTTGCCTCGGGCCTTCCCACTGTGCCAGGGTGGAGGAGAGCACACTACGTGAATATCATTTCTAAAATTTCTAATCCTTGGCAACCAAGGACAAGTAAAAAACCAGCAAAGGACATGTAGGCTTCTGCAAGGAGTCAAAAATATATTCTGCTATCAATGAGCAGAGATAGACCCAAAAGTAAAGTGTGAGTTTGCGTAACTGACCCAAATTTTACAGGCGTGATTTTCCAGCTCCGTGCCCGGGCTCAAACTGAAGCACTATTGTTAAGCAGCAAGCTGGCCCAGAAATGATATCTCTTATTCCAAGATTAGCAATAATCAGAAGTGACACAGTACATGATTGGAGGCAAAGAAATTATAAGAGAATATGAGCAAAGGAATGCAAGTAAGGGGCGCAGTCAGTTAAGCATCGGACTCTTTCAGCTCAGGTTATGATCTCAGAGTCATAAGATCAGGCCCCGCATTGGGCCCTGTGGTCAGTGTAGAGTCTGCTTGTCCCTCTCTGCTCCTCCTTCTTGCTCTCTCTTTCTCTCTCTCCATCTCTCAAATAAATCAATCAATCAGATCTTTTAAAAAAGGAATACAATTAATACCTCAGCAAATTAAAAACAAAGACAAAACCACAAAAGAGTACCAAACAGAAGAAACTGTGAAACCATTTCTCCTTAAAATCAAGTGCAGACAACATGGTCAATATAATAAAAACAAGCTTGAATACTAGTTAACTGCCTTCAAAGAAGATGTAATGACTCAATGGTAGGACAGTGCTGGCATAGCTCAGAAATGAAAGGAAAAACATTATTTACAAAATTTAAAAATAGTCACTGTATAAAAGAAAACAGACACTACTGAAAAAGTCAGTTAGCACCAAACAAAAGGAATAAAAAGTGTGCCTGGGTGATTCACTCATCTAGGCATCCAACTCTTGATTTTCATTTTGGCTCAGGTGATGGTCTCAGGGTCAAGGGATCAAGCCCCACTTTGGAAGAGGGGGCTTCATGAAGCCCTGCTTGAGATTTTTGCTCTCCCTCTGCCCCTCCTCCTCTCTTTCTCTCTCTTTAAAAAACCAAAAACCAAAAAAGAGATGAAAAACTCTAACCCCTCCCCAAAATGAAAAGTAAATACTGAAATTCATATATGACTATACATGCATAGAATATATCTGGAAAGTAACAAAATCAATTTAACAATGGTGCTTCTGGGAAGGCTCAAAATTCTGGGAGTCTTAGGGGTGAGAAAGATAAATACCTTTTATTATATACTTCTATTTTCTCTTATTGTTTTTTAGTTTTACCATTAAAATTTTTATAATATCGATGAATGGATAAAGAAGATGTGGTATATATACACAATTGAATACTATGCAGCCATCAAAAGAAATGAAATCTTGCCATTTGTGACAACATGGATGGAACTAGAGCATATTATGCTTAGTAAAATAAGTCAAGCAGAGAAAGACTTAAAGACTTAAAGATCACCATATTGATATTTGTTTGCATCCTAAGAAACTATCAAATTGGAAATATAGATTAACATAATAAAAAATAACAACATGCAAATTGACTTGGGAAAAATATACCAACAACAAAACAATTACATTATTTAATTGCTTTATATTAAGTTTATTTTTTCTTTTTCAACTAAGAAAGTAATGTAATGGTAAACTTTGAAAACAAAAAAATACTGAAATCTGCTAAGTGGTTGGAAAAAACAATAATTAAAGGTACAGATGTAAATTAACCTAAGATAAAGGGTGAAGAACAATAAATCATTGAGTAGAGACAATGAAACAAAGAGAGCAAACATAATTTGTGCTATTTCATGAAAAAAAGAAGACAATTTTCCCATTTAATCATTGGACTTGATTCTTCCAAAATTAGGTTTAAAAAACCAGAACATTCATGGATGATTGATGTGGTGACTTCTGATTGGAAAAAAGACAAGTGCTGTGTGTTATTTGAAAAAGAGAAGAAAAAAAAAAAAAAGACAGATCCTTTTATTCCAGCTTTTGTTCTAAAACAAAAATTAAATCAACTTCCAGGGTCTAAAAAGCATTTTCAAATTGAAAGGAAAAAAAAAAAAAAGTCAAATTCCCTTACCTACGTGACATAACAGAGACATTAAATTTAAAATGGAAAAAAAAAATTACAAAAACAAGAACCAAAACACAAAAAGAAAACCAGAAACTAAAGAAAATACAAACTTTGATTATATACTACATGGCATATTGTCAAGAACGGCAATGGCCTTTACCACTTCCTGAACCTTTATTTGCCTTACGTAGTTTTGGAAATTTACCTTTGCCTACAAAAATCACTCCTCTCATCTTGATTTTTGATTTCTACGCATTCTTGAACAAACAAAGGTAAATCTCTTTACAAATACACTACTATGGCAATGGAAACATACACAAGTTCACATTTCTGAGGAGTGGCTCCTATATCAATAAACTCTCCTTGACTGAACTTCATGATTTGAACTGTTGAATCAAGCAATCTGGAGGATACCTACTTTCTTAGGGCTGTATGTACACTAGGTCCTGTAATTCTTTTACACTATAGTCCCTTCCTTCTCTCAGCAGACCCTGCCTTCCCTGGGCTAGATTATGCTGTGAGTTAACTCTCAAGTTTCATGTGATGATCAGAAGGAGAGGTAGGGGTACGTTCTTGAATGGGATCTTGAAAGGCAGTAGCTTCTGACATTGTTTTCAAACAATAAGATACTGCTACCTTTTAATAGGGAGAAAGAGCCACTTCTGCAAACCCAGAGGGTTAAGGGGAACCAGGAGGTTCTAAACTATGACAGTATTGATGCAGGGGTTCCTATCACAAGGCATAGTGTACCACTCCTACCCCAAAGGCTCTTCCTCTTGGCACAGCAGACATTCAAGCTTGAGAATTCTGGGGAACTCTATGATCTTGTAATTAATTTCTAGGCATGATCCTCCGCTTCACCCTCTATCTTAAAGATGTGAAATTATTTTTATATGCTCTTAATTTGGCCTTTGGTTTCACAGTAGGCCTTAAAGAGGTGATGAATCACCTTCAACCTTTCATTGCCTTTCTTCAAGGCCTCTATTAACCTCACTGAAGAGCCATCTGATTCCATAATTCTTATATTTACTGCTTTTCCAGTATTTTTCAAATAGCCTCAGAATGTACTCACTAGTGCACTTTCTTTTTTTTTTTTATTATGTTATGTTAGTCACAGTACAGTACATCATCAGTTTCTGATGTAGTGTTCCGCGTGAGTCATTGTTTGCGTCTAACACTCAGTTCTTCATGCAATATATGCCCTCTCCTTAATACCCATCCCTGGGCTATTTTCTTAATCATACCTCACTACTCTGTCTACTTCCGATGACAGTTCTAACAGTTACACCTGTGCTGTACTCAGAGTACTTCCCCACCACCGAGAATTCCTTAGTGCAAATCAGCCAGTGGGGAGCCCAGTGCCAGGACCCATTTTAGTCCATTGTTTCGACCACTCACTCCTGGCACTCACAGTCATACATGGGGTTTCCCACAAAACAGACTTCAAAATGAAGACTGTTCTCTGGGATTTAATACCTATCAGGAAGTGAGAGAAGCAGGACTGTAGGGAGGGAGATTGGAACAGTGGTAAATTTGCCCGGGAAATCCCAGCCAATTCCAAAGGTCCTCTACTGACAAAGATCCCCCAGATTGAAGCCAACAAGTGGAACTTTGGAACCATCCATCTGCAAAGAGTGGCCTGTAGAAAAGGGATCTCACAAGACAACTCCCTTTTGCCAAGAGCGTTGACTGGGGAGGGATTCATCTGGTAGCCCTGCAGATGAGAAGAAAGAGTGTCCCCCTCCAAAGGGGAATCTGGGTGGTGGACCACCACATCTACTACATAGACTAACACTCAAATGTCACTCTCTTTGTGAAGAATTCTTTACCCTATGTAAATAATGTAATGATCACACAGTTCTGTGTGTGCTACTGTTTCTTATGCATTCATTTAGATGATAAATTATCATTTCTATATCTTAATCAACTGCAAAATTTTAAATCTTTTGAGGGTAGGAGTCCTATATCTAGCCAATGCTTTACACTTAGTAAGTACTGATTAACACTGTTATGTATGATCTCAATCAGCCGCTGGAGGAAATGTATCATAATTCCAAGTGAGCTAAACAGTTTTGCAATGTGACCTCTCACCAATATGGTATTAGGTGTGCAACAATATGGTTAAAGAAGAGTGGTGTGCTAGGAATGGTGAAAAAATGATGGAAAAACAACAGTCCTTCATTTCCATTGATTTATACATGTTTAAAGTAGAACTCCTCTTAATTGTTCAATTCCTCCAAACATTAGGTTAGCTTTATTGTGCAGCCACTTAAATTTTATTTTGATAAAGAGAACTGGAAACAAATCTTATTTTGGAGGGGGCACTTCATGTTTCACAAAAGGTTGTGAAAGTAATGAATTTCATATTCATAGGAATGAATTCAATTCATCATATGCATGATGAATTCATACACTACCCAAAGCAAGAATCTACACATTCAATGCAATTTCAATCAAAATAACACCAGCATTTTTCACTAGAACGCTAGAACAAAGTGTTCACTAGAGCTAGAACACACACTTCTAAAATTTGTATGCAATCAGAAAAATCCCATGATTTTGGGGATATTGAAAAAGAAAAAGAATATTGAAAAAGAAAAGCAAAATGGAAGGCATCACGATACTGGGCTTCAAGCTGAATAAAAAAGCTGTAATGATAAAGACAGTATGGTACTGGCACAAAAACAGACATAAAGATCAAGTGAATAGAACAGAGAGCCCAGAAATGGACTCACAACTGTAGCGTCAACTAATCTTTGACAAAGCAGGAAAGAACATCCAGTGGGAAAAAGTCTCTTCAACAAATGGTGTTGGGAAAAGTGGACAGTCACATGCAGAAGAATGAAACTGGACTACTCTTGTATATCATACACAAAAATAAACTTAAAATGGTGAAATACCTGAACGTAAGACAGGAATCCATCAAAATCCTAAAGAAGAAAACAGGCAGCAACTTCTCAATCCTTGGCCGCAGCAACGTCTTACTAGACATATCTCTGGAGGCAGGGGAAACAAAAGCAAATATGAACTGTTGGGACCTCAACAAGGTAAAAAGCTTCTCCACAGTGAAGAAAATAATCAGTAAAACTACAGGCAACTGACGGAATGGAAGAAGATATTTGCAAATGACACATCACATAAAGGGGTAGTATCCTTAATCTATAAAGAAGTTACCAAAGTCACAACCAAAACACAAACCACCCAGTCAAGAAATGTGCAGAAGACATGAATAGGCACTTTTCCAAAGAGAACATCCAGATGGCTAATTGATGCATGAAAAAATGCTCAACATCACTTTTCATCAGGGAAATACAAATCAAAGCCACAATGAGATCCCACCTCACACCTGTTAGAATGGCTAAAATTAACAACTCAGAAAAAAATAAACCAACAACTCAGGAAACAACAGATGTTGATGAGGATGTGGAGAAAGGGGAACACTTTCACACTTTCGGCAGGAATGCAAACTGGTGCGACCATTCTGGAAAATGGTATGGAGGTTCCTCAAAAAGTTAAAAATAGAACTACCCTACCACCCAGCAATTGAACTACTAGGTATTATCCAAAGGATACAAAAAAGTTGTTTTGAAGGGACACGCCCACCCCCAATGTTTAGAGCAATCAACAAGAGCCAAATTATGGAAAGAGCCCAAGGACTGGGGACTGCAACTGATGAATGGATAAAGAAGTTGTGGTATATATGCAACAATGAGACATTACATGGAAATCATGACAGATCAAAAAGAATGAAATCTTGCCATTTGCAAGGAAGTGAATGGACGTAGATGGTTTTCTGCTGAGCGAAATAAGTCAGAAATAATTTCACTCATGTAGAATTTGAGAAAATACATTAAAAATAAATAAACAAATCTAAAAATAGGTGAACACGGGGAAGGGAAGGAAAAATAAAACAAGATAAAAACAGAAAGGGAGGGAAACCACTAGCCACTCTCAGAGAACAAACTGAGGGTTGATGGAAGGAGGTAGGTGGAGAGATGGGCTAGATGGGTGATGGGCATCGAGGAAGGCTCTTCCGGGGTGAGCACTGGATATTATATTTAAGTGATGAATCATTAAATTATACTCCTGAAACCAACACTACATTATGTGTTATTTAACTTGAATTTAAATTAAAAATAATACAGAGCACTTGGGTGGATCAGTGGGATAAGCCTCTGTCTTTGGCTTAGGTCATGATCCAAGGGTCCTGGGATTAAGCCCCCGCATCAGCTCTGCTCAGCAGGGAGCCTGCTTCCCCCTCTCTCTCTGCCTGCCTCTCTGTCTACTTGTGATCTCTTTCACTCTGTCAAATAAATAAATAAAATCTTTAAAACAAACAAACAAAAAAACAACAAAATTAAAAAAATACAAATTTATCAACATATTATTATTTGGAATCTCAAGCAAATACTTTGAGGTCTACAATGATTATGTAATGTGTCACTCACTGACTGGAGTAGTTTAAACAAGATGACTTTCTCTTTATCTTCATTTTAAAATTTTATCTGTGTCACTATCTCCTGTTTACTAATAAAAAGAATAGTGAAGATGATGAAACTAAGGAATGTTCCTTTTTTATTGTAAAGCAATCATCATCTATTTAGCAATCAAGTCTACCGAGTAAGCATGAATTATAAATATAATAGTTAAAATCTCACTGGTAATGACAGATAAAATTGCATCTACTTCCACTAGTTTTTTTAAAAAAAGAGATTATGCCTTTAAAGACACAGGACTCTAGATGGAGTTCTTCCCTTAGGGCACCATTGATTAAATGATTCATCTTCATTTGTTCCAGCTATAGGGAAGAAAATATCAAAATACAGATCGAGAGAGTCTTTTACATAATATTACTTCTATTTTCTGCTAACCTTATTTTCTTTCAGCTAATTAAGACATCTAATGGATCTCTAATAAAATGCACTCAGGATCATTTGTAGCACTTCCATGAAAAAGTAGGAAGTTTGTCCATGGTGAAAGCCCATCTCCCTGTTTATTGTTTTCCTCCCCGCTCTTACTTTATGGTCACTATTGAGCATAATAGGTTCATTCAACAACCAGTATCTACTAATGAGGAATGTGGCTTTGGGCCAAAATCCTGTGTGATCCTCCAGGGTTCACCTAGGCTTTGCTAAGGGGGTATCAGTGGGGAAAATCGCATTCCCCTCACCAGGCTCACTGCCTTGCCAGGGCACGCAAGTCTTTTGGAGGAAGTTTCAGGTAAGGATTGCAGTCTTGCTAAGGAGCAGCAGTGCTCCTATGAGTATCTGCATTCCTGATCCGTGAGACTCACTTTTGAGGTCTCATGAGGGTTCTTGTGAGACACTTCCCAGATGCCCGCACAGAGACTTCCCCTTATCCTGAGTCCTGGACGATGTCTTCTCCTGCTTTGACACAGTCACTCCAAGCTCTTCCCTGTCTCTGTCCCTCCATCCCAATGGTCCATAAAGCGACAGAAGCCTTTTATTGGGCCTTCTTTGCTGCATCCACCTGGCCTTCAGCTGGTACCATTACACGAGAGAAAGTGGAATATGAGGAGTCAGCCCCACTTTCTGTCTCTTGCTTTTACCATCATAATAAGTGGTAAATCCTTGCTCCTTTCAGGGTTGTCCGAAAGGTACTCAGATGTCAAGGTGACCCAAACAGTTAAGCATTTACTAAATTTCAGACCTTAACTCAGCCATCATGGAACTTGCTTTCTCAATGCCAAAGACCCTTTGTCTCAGATCGAGACGTTCACCATTAAATGTGTGACTCTCCTCAGCCATATTTAGATTTTAGCAAAGTACTTTTGAAGTCAGAAACATTTTCTGAGGCTATAGGATAACCAAAGAGGGTGCAATTTCGGGCATTGTGAAAACTGTTTTTGGTTTTGGGAGCACGCTTGGAAGAGGTGGATTTTATTTGTAAGAGTGCTGTGGTAACACTTCACATGGGATCTACTCCCTTAACAAATTTTTGAATGCATAATACAGTACAAGTAGCTATAGGAACAATGTTGTACAGCGGGTCTCTAAAACTTATTCATCTTTTATAATTGAAACATTCTACCTGTTGAATAGCACTTTCCCATTTCTCCCTACCCTCAGGCTCTGGCAACCACTCTGTGTTTCTATGAATGTGTCTATTTTAGATCCATCATAAGTAAGTGGAATTATGTGGTATTTATCCTTCTCTGTCTGGTTTCACTTATAATATCCTGGTTCATCCATTTTGTGTACATAGCAGGATTCTCTTCCATTTTAAGGCTCAATAATATTTCTCTGCATATACCATGCCTTCTTTATCTACTCATCCACTGATGAACATTTAGGTTGTTTCTGTACTTTGGTTATTGTAAACAATGCTGTAAAGAATATGGTAAAGCAAATACCTCTTTGAGATTCTAACTGTAATTTTTTTGGTTAAATACTCGGAAGGGCTGGAACTTGACCCCTGTACCTGCAAGTGGGTAGAGACCTATTCTACCTACCTATAGAGCCACCTCCAATTTCCTTCAACAGTTATGCTCAGAAAGGTGGCTAGACAGCTGCATGTCTACACAGTCTAACCATATGTGTAGTCCTTTCTTTCCAACTTGCAGTGAGAACTTGAGTTTGTAAATAACCCAAAGAAAAAGCCAAAGTTCTTACAGTGGCGTATGGGAATTTGCCCCATGTGTCTTTGTCCCTGGATAGATCTCCAATCTCCTCTCCTATACCTTCTATCCTGGTCCCATGTGAAACCACAGCTACACATTCCACTCTAGGAAACTGCATTTGCTTCCCCACCCCCGTCAAGAATGCTCTTCTCCAAGTATCCATTAGCTTGCTCCTTCCCCTTTTCTAATACTATATCCTGGCCACTGTTTCCAAAATTTGAACTCCTCCTTCTCTGTTCACTGCTGAATCCCTCATATATATGTCTGGCACATGGAAGGTATTCAATAAATATTTGTTGAATGAAGGAAAAAAACAATTATACCTACCAATCAGGAAAACCCAAATACATTTTTGAGATCACAAAAGCTATTAGGTACTGTCATTGAAGCTCATCTGTTACTTCAAGATAGACAAGGGCTCTATTTGCAAAGTCCTTATAATAGATTAAAACGGGGAAGAAAGGCCTTAGTGGTTGAAGCTGAGGGAGCAGTTGAGAACCGTAGCCACAGGAAGTAACTCAAAATCCTGGATTTCCGTGTACAGCCAAGGGATCATTTTCAGGTCATACCTATCCTAGGTGCAACTCTCTTCCTACTTAATGCTAGAGCTGGAAAAAAAAAAATCCCTCCCAATTTGGCAGTTAAGTTCAGAGAGAGACATGGCATAGATCAGAAAGTACAGAGAACAAAGAGAATGAGCA
This sequence comes from Mustela nivalis, assembly GCF_964662115.1. Lineage (NCBI taxonomy): Eukaryota > Metazoa > Chordata > Mammalia > Carnivora > Mustelidae > Mustela > Mustela nivalis. Next base: position 39,813,721 of record NC_139022.1, on the reverse strand, counting down.
AGAACATGCAGAACAGAGAAGACATTCCTCTTGAGGAGAAGCTGCAGGCAGCATTGGAAAGGGAGCAAGGTTCTTAAAACTCTGGCAGTCTGCAGAGTTACGGAAATGATTACTAAGAACAATTGTTTCAAGTCTGAACATTCAGGAACTGCAACTACTCCAAGGATGGGCTGCAGCTACTGGTAAACCAATTCTCGCGGAAGTAACTAAGTAACTGCTGAAGTGCAGGTAGTAACTTATTTACTGGCTCTTCACAATTTATTAGGCGTGGCTGTGGTTATTGCTCACAACTTGATGTAGTTGTGTACTATTTTATACAAAAGGAAGATGAAAGTGTAGATCATTTGCTCAAAATCACAATCCAGAAAATAGTGAGTTCAGAATTTGAACACAGAATCCTGTGATGTAACATAGTGAAAAGAGCTACTGGATGGGTGAGCAGAGAAAACCAGGATCTGAGCTAGGCTAAGCATTTCTAACATGTCCTAAAGAGGAAAAGTTATCAGGAAATACCACAATCACAACGTGTGCGTGCGTATGTGTGTATGTGTATGAGAGAGAGAGAGAGAGCGAGTGCACACGCGCTCACATGTGTACGTGTAGCATGAGTGTATATGTGTTTGTTCCTCTTTAGTATATCCCTGAGATGGGGTTTAACTATTTGTGATTAATAATTCTACTGCACATACATGTCTTCCAATGAGAAGACTACCTTAATGAGATAGACAATTTATGTCAACAAGATGATGAAAGTTATTTGTTTGTGCATTTATAGTACCCTTAAGGACTACTATTTTCCTATTAGATAACTAAGGCCAGTGTGGTAATGAACTCCACAGGGACAAATGCATTGTATAAAAGGCAAGGATGAGGGGCGCCTGGGTGGCTCAGTTGTTGGGCATCTGCCTTCGGCTCAGGTCATGATCCCGGGGTACTAGGATCGAGCCCTGCATCAGGCTCTCCCCTCGTCAGGAGGCATGTTTCTCCCTCTCCCACTTCCCCTGCTTGTGTTCCCTCTCTCGCTACGTCTCTCTCTGTCAAATAAATAAATAAAATCTTTTAAAAAAATAGTAATTCTACTGCACCTGTGAAGGCCTGAGCAAAACATGGTAAGTAGTGTTTCTAGACAATTTTCCAGATTCCTCTTTTTTTTCTTTTTTCAATGTGGATTTTTCTGGTGCAGTGTCTCTACTGTGAGCACAAGACTAAAAATACTAATTTATAACTCTCCGTTGTGGGATACTTACTAGGTGCCATGTACTGTGACAAGAGCTTTACGTAAGTCATTCCAATAAATTTGCATAGTTATTACCTCCATTACATAAGGAAATGCTGAGACTGGGAGAGATAGGATAACCTATGCAAAATCACGATGATTAAAAATTAGTTCTTGCTGACTTCCGAGCCCCAACCATTTACCAAAATGTCATGCCACATAAAGGAAGTAAACTATGAAAAGAACAAGAAACAGGTATATTCACTTTATGACATGTTGAATGAAGATGGTTTCAAGCAATCTTATTAGGGGTTATTAAAACATACATAGGCCTGCACACTTTTATTTTATGACTTCAGTGTTCCTGCTAATGACCACTCACCATAATTTCCCTTGTATGGTCCACTGATCATGTCCTCAGGTCCTGATTACTAAGAACCCCCAAGATTGCTGGTCCATAGGTTAGGGTCACACTCTCTTATAAGTTCAGAGGAATGAGACCGTGGCTCTGAGTATGTACAGGTGGGATAGGATATTGGATATTAGCAGGCGGAGTCAAAATCCAGGAAGAAGGAGATAACTCGAGAGGGAGAATGGTGAGATACTGCTTACTGATACGGAGTAAGTGGGCAATTTCCAGATACTATAACTAATCATCATTTTCATTATGCTAAGAGAAGAATCAATGAAACAAGATGGGATTGGGAGGGAGACAAACCATAAGTGACTCTTAATCTCACAAAACAAACTGAGGGTTGCTGGGGGGAGGGGGTTTGGGAGAAGGGGGTGGGATTATGGACATTGGGGAGGGTATGTGCTTTGGTGAGTGCTGTGAAGTGTGTAAACCTGGCGATTCAAAGACCTGTACCCCTGGGGATAAAAATATATGTTTATAAAAAATTAAAAATTAAAAAAAAAAAAAACCCAACTGGTTCCTTAAACACCAAATTCATGCTTCTTATGAGAGAGTTAATTCTAAATTTGCTTTAAAAAAAAAAGATTTTATTTATTTATTTTATATAAAGAGAAAGAACACGAGAGGGGGCAGGAGCAGAGAGGGAGCGTGAGGGAAGGGGAGAGAATCTCAAACAGACTCTGTGCTGAGCTTGGAGCCCAACAAGGGGCTCAATTTCACGACCCCGAGATCATGACCTGAGAGGAAGCCAAATATCAGATGCTTAACCAACTGAGCCATGTAGGTGCCCTGAGTCTGCTTTTGAGATATGTTTTATCACCAGTCAGTGTTTTAAACTCCATATTCTTATTTTATTATGATAAAATCACCAAAACTTTTCAGAGCCAACTCTCTAGATCATAATGTAGCCCACACACAACTAAGGATTCAGTTTATAAAAGAGGATCCTAAAATGGATTCAAGGTTGCAAAAGGAATTTTGCTACAATTTTGGTATTTCCATACACTCATTTACCCTATGTGCTTCTGGTTTATACCTATTTGCATTATCATCATGCATTAAATATACACTGCTACTTTGCTTAAAAGGACATTTAAAGGTAAGAAAGTCTCATTTTAAAAAGCCCTTGTATTAGTTTAAGAGAAAATTTAATAAAAAAAGGAAATCAAATGATAAAAAGTAAAACCTTTAACAATGTTACGGAGAGAAAGGCTATCACATCAGCAAATGAATTCACATTTGAAAATAGGTATAAAAGGGAAGGCAATCATGAATCCATCATGAAACTTTCAGAAATACTGCTTAAGACCTCAAAGTTGTAAAAAGGACAGATATGAAAGCTCAAGTTTATCTTACTGGATCAACTGCAAAATCACATATTATTATGTTAACAGGAAACATTTTCATTTCCAAAATAATGTTTATTTATAACAGGCAATTCCATCAAATAAGAGCTGAACTAGATAAACATGACATAGAAAGTTACTTCAGGCTGAAGATAATGAAAGACAAGATCAGTTTTTTACTTACACTTAGCAGAATAGTTGGGGCCAACCTGGCTTTGGTTATGAGTAGGGTATTCATGTATCATCCCAGCTAGGATACTCTTGTGATGAAAGGGGCACTTTGCCAGGGCAAGAGCTGTAAACCAGGAGGACTATCCCAGGCAACTTGGAAGTTCAAGTCATCTTACTTATATTGAAGATGTGATGGCTGTTAGAAGAACCTCAACCTTATCTTCACTCACTTCTAAATTTACTTAATTTTTATTTATTTTTTTAAAAGATTTTATTTGAGAGAGAGTGAGTAAGAGAGAGTGAGGAAAACAGAGGGAGAAGCAGTGGAGGGAGAAGCAGACTTCCCACAGAGCAGGGAGCCCAATGTGGGGCTAGATCCTGGACTCCAGGATCATGACCTGAGTTGAAGCAGATGCTTAAGGGACTGAGCCACCCAGGCGCCCTGAAATTTACTTACTTCTTAAAATGATAGTAAGTATTGATCTATGGCATGTAAGGTAAAGAAACCTTAATAGGATAGTGCATTAAGAAAGTCAGATATTCATATGCAAATTTTAGTTTACTGTACTCTAAAGGCAGAACACTGGGTATGCATCCGAACACTGAGGGCTTTGAATAAAAAAGGAGAAAGGAGTACAGATTGTAGTACCTACAACCAGTATTTGTTAATTGCAACATTTGGCACTGAAAAAGGTGTTATTTTCAAATGGTGAAACAGTCACAACTGTATAAAGAAATGTGTTAACCATGCTATGATTAATCATTACTTCCCATAGTAATTTGCCTAGAAAAATACTCACAGAAAAAGAAGGCAGGCGCCTAGATGGCTCAGTGGGTTAAGCAGCCAACTCTTGATTTTGGCTCAGGTCATGATTTCAAGGTTCTGAGATCGAGCCCCATGTTGGTTTCTAGTCAACGTTAGGCTAAGCATTTCTAACATGGAGTCAGCTTGAGATTCTCTCTCTCCCTCCGCTTACAGTAACTCTTTCTCAAAAAATAAATAAATAAAATTTATTTTAAAAAAGAAGTCAAGTTTCTCTTACTAGAATGAATTAAAAAAAAAAAAAAAAAGCAGTGGGTAAATATGTGGAGAAACCAAGAGTTGCATACACCCTTGGTAAGCACGTAAAATAATGCGATCATCCTGGAAAATACTCCAGAAAAGTATCTGACATTATCTACTAACACTGTTTTGGCTCACCATTTTCTATCCTAGCAGAAATGTATACACACATTCATCAAAAGATACACAAAATGTTAATGGCAGCATTATTCGTAACAGTCTCAAATTAGAAACTACTTAAATGCCCATCAACAGGAGACTAGAGAGTGACTGTGATACAGTCAAGCAATGAAATACCGTTCATCAGTAAGAATGAAGAATCTGCAAGCATGTTCAACAATGTGGATCAGCCTCGCAAACGGAATCCTTAGCAGAAGAATCCAGACAGAAAAGAAGGCATATCGTAGGATTCTTCTTATGCAAAGTTCAAAAACAGGATGACCCAATGTATAGTGTTGAATCAGGATGGTTATCAGCCTTAGGGTGCTGGCGTTGACTAGAAGGGGCACAAGGGAGGGTCCAAAAGGGTGAGGTTTTGTTCCTTGATCTGGATGCCCATTCTGTGGGTGTATGATGTGAAAAGGTAATCAAACCGCAACACATTATTTGTGCACCTTCCTTATGGAAATAATTCTTCAATCAATACTTTTGAAAGAGGCAAGCTTCAGTCCAGCACTTGTAGAAATGGTAATAAGTTCCAAATTAATAAGATCTGAACCAATTATGTTTTAAAGCAGAGAGAAACATGAATTCTCTTTAAATCTTTGAGAAAAGTTGCATTACACAAAATATGTTCCAAGGTTTTATAAAATGGTTTGATGGGATTTTTTCCAATTCTAAGTTTCCTTTCAAAAGAAAATCGACTCATGTTTGCAAAACTTGGGATTATAAAAAAAATTCCCAAGTTTTATGGATCTGTACACACATAATATTTATATTACATATAATGTAAGTATACAGTAATATATGTATATCACTTGCATAATGCATATATATATATAAAACACATATATGAATTTGAAGTATTGGTAATTTTTTTCCTGTTTCTCTCTTTGAAAAATTACATGCAATGGTTTTCTTAAAAGTTATTTTATTTTAAAAATAAAATTGCTACAGTTTTTTTAAATTTTGTTTTGTTTTGTTTTTGTTTTTAAGATTTTATTTATATATTTGACAGAGAGAAAGAGATCAAAAGTAGGCAGAGAGGCAGGCAGAGAGAGAGTGGGAAGCAGGCTTCCTGCTGAGCAGAGAGCCCCATGTGGGGCTTGATCCCAAGACCCCGGGATCATGACCTGAGCTGAAGACAGAGGTTTAACCACTGAGCCACCCAGGTGCCCCTAGAATTGCTACAGTTTTAAGGACTGTTTTCTAGAATGCAAAAATAAGAATGTGGGCCTTGTGAATATTTTTAATGAGAAAGGAAAATTATTATCAGTGGTATAATGATGAGTTATTAAAAATAAAAAATGTAAAATACAGTTTTTATTTCTGGACTAAATTTATTATGTAGGTTGTACTCAGTCATTCATAATATTAATAGAAATGCTTACAGAGGTATTCTATTGAAAAAGTTCTAGAACTAAAATAATTCTTATGCTTATAAATGTATAAACACCTTTTGACTCTAAACTCTCATCATTTCAATGTTTGCTATGAATGCAAATGTATGTTAAAAAAAAAAAAAAACTAGGGCACCTGGGTGGCTCAGTCGTTAAGCCTCTGCCTTCCCTTCGGCTCAGGTCATGATCCCAGGGTCCTGGGATCAAGTCCCACATCAGGAAGGCTCCCTGCTCAGTGGGAACCTGTTCTCCCACTCCCACTTCCCTGTTTGTGTTCCTTCTCTCAGTGTCTTTGTAAAAAAAAAATAATAATAAAATATTTTATTTTAAAAAACTATTCTAGCAAACTATGTTTTAATTGATAAACCAGTCTTATAATGATCTTTTATATTTTACTGTTACTTGCCTTCTTTACATGTCTTAATATTTTTCAATTTTATACACATTGAAATACATGGTTAATGCAATGTAGAAATAAAACATAATAAGTATCTGATTCAGCTTGCTATCACTGCATTTAAAACAAACACATACCACTAACAAGCTAGCTAGATATAAAATAATTACTTACTTGGTGTTACAAACACTTTATATGGTGTGATAACTTTGTTCAAGAGAACTTTATTAATATTTGTAGAAACTGGGATTTGAGGGCAGGCAAGACATTCATTAAGATGTTTCGAAATTTGCGGGCACCTGGGTGGCTTGGTGGGTTAAGCCTCTGCCTTCAGCTCTGGTCATGGTCTCAGAGTCCTGGGATCAAGCCCTGCATCGGGCTCTCTGCTCAGCGGGGAGCCTACTTCCTCCTTTCTCTCCCTGCCTCTCTGTCTACTTGTGATCTGTCAAATAAATAAATAAAAGTAAAAAAAAAAGACGTTTCCAAATTTAAATAACAGAATAAAGACTCATATTACACCTGAAAATTCACTATACAATATATTTCTTAAATTGGATTAGAGTGCAGAAAAAGATATGCCTTTAATATGTTACATAAAAGAAGACACTAATGCTGAAAAGGGATTTGCCATATTTCTCAACAGTGAATGAACATTTGTGAAATGCTTTAAAATGGCAAAAATAAATAAACACAGAAATAATTTGGGAGGTAATCCTCAACTGTGCAATTTTAACACCCTATAGTATTTTGTGAAGACTCTTCTACTTTTGAGGGCTGGGACAAGGGTGTGCGGGAAAATTTTAGGTTAAAAACTTTTCTAACAGTCAGATATAGATGGCTGTTTATCTACAAAAACAACCTGTTGTTGAAAACCGATTTCTGGGCTCTGGAGCCGAAATTAAACATGAAGACAGAGTTTGCGAATAAGGAGAAACGATAGTTTTATTGCTTTGCCAGGCAAAGGCAGCGGCAGCATGCCTTCAAAAATGCAGACCTGAGGGCGCCTGGGTGGCTCAGTGGTTAAGCCGCTGCCTTTGGCTCAGGTCATGATCTCAGGGTCCTGGGACCGAGTCCTGCATCGGGCTCTCTGCTCAGCAGGGAGCCTGCTTCCTCCTCTCTCTCTCTCTGCCTGCCTCTCTGCCTACTTGTGATTTCTCTCTGTCAAATAAATAAATAAAATCTTAAAAAAAAAAAATGCAGACCTGAGGCACCTGGGTGGCTTAGTCTGTTGAGCATTTGACTTTTGATTTCAGCTCAGGTCATGATCTCAGCATCCTGGGATGAAGCCCCATGTGAGGCTTGGTGCTCAGCATGGAGTCTGCTTCAGAGTGTCTCTCCCTCTCCTCTCCCTCTCCCTCTGCTCCTCCCCTCATACACACTCTCTCTATGTCTCTCTAAAATAAATAAAATCTCAAAAAAAAAACCCCAAACCAAAAATGTGCAGACTCACTGGGGCAGGGAAAGGGTGTGGGGAAAATACAAGATCTGGGCGGTTTAGAGAGGAATCGGTATGTGCTGCCCCGCCGTGTTCATCATGTCTCCAAGATGGTCTCTGACAAGCCCAGGCGCCAACCCACCAAGTCTCATGACTGAGTAAAAGTCAGCTCAATGTCCACACCAATTCCGAGTTCCCGGAACAAAGGATTCTACAGAAAAACAAATCAAGGGGAGATGGAGGCTTCAAGAATGAAAAAGAGAAAAATCTGTTCTGTTTAAAGCCAAGCCTTGCAGAAACATTAGGGTGTCCATCTGAAATTCCATCCATCTTTACGTTTCTATAGTGATTTCAATATCCTACAAATATATTCACTGCCTTAAAATGGTAGTAATGACGGATGCCAGAAAAGCTAAGGACAATTTTGTGCAGCATATTACTGATCAGAATACAGGGAATAAACAGAAAATGAACCAAGGGTTATTTAGAAAGACAGGAGAAAATGAAACCTGAGATTTACTCATCCACACTCTGATAATCAAGCCTATTAACACCCGAAGAATTCATGGGTAAAACAGAATGAGACTCACCCCTCCACACCCTTCCCAAAGAGAGTTTAGCAGAGGGACTGCTTTGCCTGGGATTCCTCAAGAGGCAGTCCCACTCTCTACCCATAGGTCCCAAAGAAACTTTTGGCCTCATCTGCCTTCTCATCCATGGAGGACTTCATCCCAAAGAAAGAAGAGATTACTGAAGCCATGTCTTGCCTCCTCTCAACTCCTTTACTTTGAATTCTGAGTTAAGATATAAAGAATTTATGGAAAAGTCTTTATTTTGTTTCTTTTCCTCAGCAATTTTGAGAAAAAAAAATCATTAAAATGAGAATGATTAGGGATTTTAGGAATTTCCAAATCCATTTTAGAAGACAATTATTTTAATAGATATGTAAATTAATTTTAGTAGCGTCTACCAAGAAAAGTCGGTATTCTGGAGACCACATTGGAAAACAGCAGGTTCACCCCCACAGGCTTTGATATTAATGAAGTTAGTCTGGTGTTGCCCTTGTTACAGTCTATACATAGAGATAGCAATTGGACTGGCAACAGACAATCTCTTCCTCGGCTATTTTCACTTGAATTATTTCAGAAGAAAACGTTCAGCTTAGAGTATTGATATCAAAATGGATATGCTACACTTTTTTTTTTTCTTTCCCACATCAGACAAGTCACCTACCAAAGTCGTAACAAGGTTTCAGGAAGACACAAGTCTCCCAATGTTTGTGAACACACAATCGTTATGCTCATGAACTACAAAATGATTGAGGATATGCTAGATATTTAGTCATTCAGATTTTCTAAATTTGATACCTGCCTGATCACTAGAAAACTGTATGTATTCCAAGCCTTTGTGGAGCTGGTTTTACCCAACTCTTTCCTACAGCTTGATTGGCCTTAGATCTTGACCAAGGTCTGCCACATGGGGTGTCCCTATATAGTACATGGGCAGAGGCAGACTGATCATGAACTGGACAAAGTTCAACCTACAGGGCCCCTCACTTGCATGTGTACCTTCCAAGGCCCTGGGAGGGGAATGAATACTTGCTTCAGAAAGTCAACAACTTTGGTAAAATTTGCAAATATAAAATATTTTACTCTATACCCTTTTAGGAACCCTGTCTGGGGCCATCTGCTTTCTCCCTGAAATGTTTCCCCTCTTGTTGTCTGATGGTTATTCCTATGGCTCCAAGAATGTGAGGTACCTCAAAGGAGTTCATGTCAGCCATACATTTATTTTGGATTTATGTAACATGATGGCAGTAACTTGAGTGGAAAATTAGGCTTGTCTTACTCATCCAGGCATGGATTGTGCCAACTCCCCCAGTGTCCTGCTACAAAGCTGCAGAGCCTGAGGTCATAGCATGACTAGCAAGGGAAGAACAAGAGTCACAGGGAAGAAACAAGGTTGGGAGTATATAGGGGCACAGCTACTTTTTCAAAAACACTTCCGATTATTATAGAGGTAAAAGCGTTCATAGGATTCTGCTCTCATCAGTGCTAAGCGAACACAGAACTTTCTGCCTGTCAACGACAGACTGAACAATGCAGTAACAGCAATTTTAAGAACACCATACTTCCTTTTTTCTTCTTTTTATGGAAATGGGGGAGAAACAGATTTATCAGGATTCCTTTCTTAGTAGGACACACACCTATAGCATTCCTATATACAGCAAATCTGTGTGAGAAACTGCATATCTTATACATCCAAATGTTTCAGATTTTATCTTTGTATATCTCACACCTTTTCTGTTGCTAAAGGCTAGAACTTCCAGAGAAAATAGCGGGCAGATCATACCCGAAGCAGTAAATCCTGAAGAGGAAAAGAGAGCTTTCCTTGATTTTTTTCAATAATCTGGTAAAGGAAGAGGCACACATCATGTAAGTATATTGGGAATAAATTAAAATTTCTGCTCTTTTGATTTAACAAATTTACTGACATTATCAAAAATAATAAAACTCATATGTCATTATAGCCAAAATATCAAGGCATACTGGCTGATGTTTGTTGTCAGTTAAAAGATGATTTAAAATTAGTTCTCCCAAGAAATCTTGAAATATAAATTCTCTGAAAATCTCAGAGTTCATACATAGAAGAAATGGAAAGGTTTCCCCAAATGTGGAAACAATTGTGAAAAGTTATGTAATGTTAGAAACGTCTTACAAAGCTCAAACTTCTGGAAACTCTCAGTAATCATAAATTTTAATCAACCATACTATTTCCTCTAGAATAAAACTGTTGCTTCAAAAGAGGTGTTTATTCTTAGAGTATCCAGCCAACAAACGCAGAAAAAACAATTATTGAGTTACGACAGCCCATTAATAGTTTCTCAACTTTTAAAAGTATTAATCTTGTGTGATTTACTTCACTCTAAAGAAATATTATGTCTTCTTCCTAATATTGTATTTGTAATTGTCCTTCCTGTTTCTGAAATGCGAGTCTCTAAGATAATGTATGTTTCTGGTCTCATAAAACCTGTATCAGTCGTGTGTTTTGATGTGTAGAAAATGACCACATAATATAATTTCCAAATAAGGACACTTCTGACAGTGCAAGTTTTATATAAATAATTACAGGTTTTAAAGTGGAAAAGCCCTTAACAAACCACAAGTAGGTCATCCTACTCACATAAAGACGGGAAATTTCTGATGGACAGCACAGAGAGGGAAACGCTATTCTGTTCTGGGAAACTAGTGTGATTCTTGGCTATTTATTTATTATAGCTACATCTCATTATGTTTTTCTTCTTTCTTCGATATCTCAGAAACTTAGAGGCAAACTTTGTGTTCAACAGCTGTAGATTTCCTTAGTTTAGGATTTTCTAGCTTAACTTATTCCTCGTGGCTTATATTATAAGTCTCTCCTTCCCTTTCCTAGCATTTATTAAATAGTTATACAGTCTTAAAAAATATTTCCTATTGGGGTGCCTGGGTGGCTCACTGGGTTAAAGCCTTTGCCTTCAACTCAGGTCATGACCTTAGGGATCCAGCCGTGCATCTAGGGAGCCTGTTTCCTCCTCTCTCTCTGACTGCCTCTCTGCCTACTTGTGATCTCTGTCTGTCAAATAAATAAATAAAAATCTTTTAAAAAATATATTTTATTAAATATTGCCTCAAAGTATTTTTTGGAAGTTAGTATTCTATAAAGAAAATAGTTATTAAGACAAGGCTTTAGAATTGTTATGATAGCAACAGTTACTATTTATTAAACAGTGATTCTGGTCCAGTTCTTTTATGTAAATTATTTTTCTTTTGTTTTTTTTTTCTTTGTGCCAATGATTTCTAGATCTTTTTATATTCTTACTATCACTCATTTATCAAATACAGCATACAGTTTGATAAAGACTACCTTCTCAGAATAAGAACTATATGCTTCATGATTATGAATCAGATTCTTTCTGTTGTTGACTGGAGAGAATTTTCCATACACAAGCACACATGCATACATATACGTAGATTCTCTTCTACATATGCACACCTACTCCCATATACGTACACTGGTGTATGTGTTTGTGTGTATGTCTGTGGCCTTGTTAAGTATTTCCTTCCTTAATATACACCAACAGTCCCAACATTGAGATGCTGCTGTGGCAATTTAATTCAATTATCTGCCTGACATCTTGACTTTGATGAAGTCAGTGTAACTTTCACTGCTGAATAAAAAGATTGCATTCAGTCCTGGCCATTCTCTGAGGCTCCTATGAAGTCAATGGAACTCTGTAGCCATGAGGAACAGTGGGGAGTCTTGGCAGCACGGTCAGCCCAGCAGCCCTGATTGATTTCCCCGACTAGGCTGTTACCTACCTACTCATTAGTAACCGAAGCTGTTACCTTCAGTGAAAGGTGATCTTCACAGGGACTTACAAATGATCTCAGTGAGGCAAGCCAAGCCCCTAAGAACACCTGTGAACATCGTATTTCCAACATGACATCTGGGGGAAATCCGTAGGCTGTGATGACCACATGGGTATGGGCGCCTGTGCCGTGTGTTGGGGTGGAGCAGAGGAGGAAGCATTTCTGATTCAGAATATCAGTCACACTGTCTGGTCCCTTTGTCTCTGGGAATAATGAGAACACTGAGATTCAAGGGCATTCTGATAACCTTGATAGAGCACATAATGACTAGGCAGAAGATCCCGTGAAAGGAAAAACAGACTTTCAGCTGATGGGACTTCTCAAACAGGTGCATAGCAGGCTTGCTTTTGCTTCCCTTCACATCAGGTCAAGGTTACACAGTGATGGACATTTCTTGAGACCGGTCAACTTGTTTTCTCTCACTGTTCTTATTCAAGGTTAAGAAACACATACTAAATTGGAAGGGGAGGTGAATCATGAGAGACTATGGACTCTGAAAAACAATCTGAGGGGTTTGAAGTGGCGGGGGGGTGGGAGGTTGGGGTACCAGGTGGTGTGTATTATAGAGGGCACGGATTGCATGGAGCACTGGGTGTGGTGCAAAAATAATGAATACTGTTTATCTTAAAATAAATAAATAAATTTTTAAAAAAAGAAACACATACTAAAGATGTAAGGGCTGAAATGAACAGGAAGGAAACAGTGAGATAATATTAATATTCTCTTCCCTCTTTTAGGCTCTTGAGTCCATTAACCATGCTTAAAATAGAGCTTCTGTGAAGATTTTCATATTTGGCATTTAAAAAAGAAGTTATCTTTCCCAGACTTCAATTTTAAGAGAGTAAACAAATATCAAGAGAGTAAACAAAACTTCTCTTCCAAAAAAAAAAAAAAAAGGCAAAAAAATAGTTAAAACACCACAAAAATATACTGGAGAAAATCAAGGAATATGATCGAAGGGTAGGAAAATAACTTAATGGAAGTTTCAAAATATTAATATGCCTTAGCTTGGGACAGTCCAAGCAGCTCCAAACCCTACTCATTTTGCCTTGGGAAGAGAGATGGGACTAGATCAGACAACAAGATTCTAAAAAGTATCAATATAATTCCTCTCAGGAGAATAAAAGAAAGAGCAGCATGAGCTGGGGATTCTGGAAGAGGAAGTGGACCCTTGCACAAAAGGAGAAGCCCCCACCCACCCTCCTCTGAGTCGCTCTAAAGGACACTGAAAACCCCTGGACATCACCATTGTGGTGATTCCCTAGAGGCATCAAAACTATCAAGGGAAAGCAAAACACTTTCAGAAACGTTTGGAGCTTATTATCTCCAAGAACACACTGACATTTAACCACACAGAAGATGAAAGATGAAGGAGATGAGAAGAATCGGAGATTGAATGGGAGGAAGCCATTGCTCAACGGCTTGGCTGCAATTTCCCCAAACCGAACCCCCTAGCTGCCCCGACCACCCCGTCACACAATCAGATTTTCAATACAAATGCTTAAAAAAAAAAAATCCTGTATTTCTTTCTTCTATTATGAGGAAGTGGGAATGACTGCAAAGACGAGAGAGCATTTGAACTGGTCATAGACCATGGCTCTTCTAACTCCAAGTGGAGTTAGAAGAATTATCTGAGGTTGGGGGCCATTCTGATGCTGAACAGGGATGCCTCCCAGACAAGGGGAAGGAAGAAAGGTTCAGGATAGTTAACAAAGCTTGAATGCCAAGGAACCCTCTAGTGTTGTAGTGTCCTTCACCCCCCCATGCACACACTGCAGAAAGTCTGTCCTCAGGAGGAATCTCAGAAGACAGATATTAGATGAGGAAGAAATCACGTAGCACTCACTGTAATGTTTCAGGGCAAATAAAGGGTCTAGAAAGAGTTGCCAAGTTATCAAATCATACAAGAAAAAGAATTAAAAAAATAGCATTTAGATAAATTTACTGCAGCGAAAAGAGAAAGTGAATAAAAGGAACGCAGCATGTAATAAACAGAGGACGGCTTTATGCTGAAAGAAAACATAAGCCAAGAACATAGAAAAACTCAAAAACCTTACCAGTCCACAAGCATTCCCCACGAAGTCACCAATCCTGGAAGGACTAGGTTTGTACCTTTAGAAAGATCACTGAAACGCTCTTTGAAACCAGAATTGTTATTGAGACAAACAACAACACAACAACAAATCTGTATTAAAAGATAAAAAACCACTTACAAATTTTACTATAGATATATAGTAAAAATTAATTAACAAGTTTGCTAGATAATTTCTACCATTTAAGCTGTTATTCATACTTAGGCCAGAAATAACAGCTTATTTCTCACAGTGTGTTTGTCACAAGAAGGGCATGATTCAGGAGACATGATAGCTATCTACAACTTTCAAGTTAAAAACATCAGTTTCAAGTTATTGGGCCATGGGGGTTGTGCAATAGGTTTGGTATAGGATTCTTGGTTTCACCTCAGGTCATGATCACAGGTTTGTGGGATCGAGCCCCACATCAGGCTCCGTGATCAGCAAGGAGTCTGCTTGATGCTCTCTCTTTCCCTTTCCCCTGCTTTCTCTCTCTCTAAAGTAAATAAATAAATTTTTAAAAAACGGACAAAAATTATTTTTCTCACATTATCTTTCCCAAGAAAATGAGATTTCAGCATTGAATAAGTTTATAAATGTTGTTTTTGTAGATGTGCAACTGAGAAAATATGTGTAATATATATGATTTCCATTAATTTCTGCTCAGCCTTCAGGTTTTCTGATACAGTAATAACACACAGTCAAAGGAGTGGGAGGAGTCAGGTCAGAGTCCAAATCGGAAGGGTCATTACCTGACTGCCATCTCAAGAAAGGCTCTTGGGCTTTCACTTTCTTCTCTTCCAAAAATATAGACATTTGGGCTCACTTCGGCAGCACATATACCAAAAATACAGACATTTGACCTAGAAGCTCTCTTAAAAAAAATGAACAAAAATTCCTTATTTTCCTATTGTTTTCTAACTCTTGGATCATATGGGAGAAAAAAAAATGTCAATGGTCCAAAATCACCCAGGGAAAGTTTCCATTAGCGGGAAACTGCATGGGACCTGGCATGCAGTTGGGACTGGATTTAATCCCAATCCTGCCACTTGTACATGTTATGAACCCAGAATGCTGGCAACTCTCTAAGTCTCTCTTTCCTCCTGGGCAAAACCGGGCAGGCCAAGAAGGATTTTTTTTTTCTTTTTCTCCTCCTTCTCTTCTTCCTCCCTCAACTCTTCATTCTTTTAAGTATTAACTGCCTTTTTTTTTTTTAAATGAACTCACAAACTTATAAAACTTCTTCCCATGAAAACACACACAAGCACAAAGTTCTATACATCCTATCAGTGAGTCTCTTTATGAAGAAGTCCATCAACTCTGTATTAGGAATTTCAGGACGTGGATTACGGTAAGGTCACTGCTGGTACTAACATGGGGGATACCCACATTGCTACTCTAAAACAACTGGCCGGATTTCACTTTGTGACATCAGCAGATCCTCTCAAAACATTAATAACTGAACTCTTTCTATGCTTATTGCCTTGCATATGACTTTTACTAGAGGGTTGAATAGATGGCTATCATGTTTTTTAAGATTTTATTTATTCATTTGACAGAGAGAGAGAGATCACAAGTAGGCAGAGAGGCAGGCAGAGAGAGATGGGGAAGCAGGCTCCCTGCTGAGCAGAGAGCCCGATCAGGGCTCCATCCCAGGACCCTGAGACCATGACCTGAGCTGAAGGCAAAGGCTTTCACCCACTGAGCCACCCAGGTACCCCAGATGGCTATCATTTTCGCCAAGATCCACTTATTTAAAGATTTCAGGGTATGCAAGGAGGGACAGTAGACTACAGTGAACAAAATCCTTGGCTTATGAATCTATAGAGCTGAGTTCTACTCTTTGATCTCAAAGGTTCTCTGTCACTTTGAGTAAGTTACTTGGCAGCTCCTTTCATAATAATGATGGGGAACCTTGCCTTCATGATTCTAGAGTGATTTCCTACTCTCTATTTGTTTATTATGTTCAGTTAGTCACTAAACAGTGCATAATTAGTTTCTGATATAGTGTTCAGTGATTTATTATTTAAGTATAACATCCTGTGCATATCACATGTGCCCCTCTCTATACACATCACCCTATTACCCCTTTCCCCCATCGTCCTCCCCTCTGAAACCCTCAGATTGTTTCCTGCAGTCCACAGTCTCTCATGGTTCATCTCCCTCTCTGATTTCTCCCCCTTCACATTTCTCTCCTTTCCCCTATGGTCCTCCGTGCTATTCCTTAAGTTCTACATATGAGTGAAACCACACGATAACTTGACTTTCTCTATATTCTTATTATGAGTTCATAGAGGACCCATAAAGACTGCTGTTTTTATTTATGTGGATACAAAACCATTTGGAATTTTATCCAGTGGTTTACAGTGAGCCCCATTTGTGTCCATTCCCAGATGTGTCTGGCTGTGTACACCCAGGCCTACTTGTGCAACTAGAGTCAGGCTCACCTGAGCTGATGTTCTGGGCTCCTTGGAGTCTAGATCAGCTGGGGGAATCCCTCAACCAGCTCCATCCAGACCAGTGTGGCTTGCCAGAACGTGCACCCCAAGTAGTGAGGCCAGCCTTGTTTCCTGACAACTACGGAGGCCTCAGTCCTCCCAGAAATGAGGGCCAAGATGGTGCACAGCTTCTACTACAATATCAGGGGAACTGTGAAGAATTTGCTCCTACTCACATATGCCGGAGCCAGAGGGGGCGTCATGCTGTAGGAAGAGGGAACTGGCTATTTCAGTGACTGCTAGGTGGGAATACATTAAGTAGTCTGGAATTATGGAGAAATTCATGCCCCTGGGACATCCTTTGAAGAGCAAGAAGCAGGAGAGCAGAAGTGTCAAGAAGATAAATTCCTTGTCCTTTCTCCCCTCTGAAAGCTTCTCCGGCAATACCCAGAGTGACCAAGAAATCGGTTGTATCTTCTTGTGAAACTATCCTCAGTAACTTGTACTGTTTCCCAGTTCTGTGGGCCTTCCTGCCTCACTCTTGCTGCCTGGAATTGTACCACCAATAAAGCACAGCCTGCGGCAGAGGTCGAAGAGGTTGCTGCCCGTGTTCTCCTCAAGGATTTTGATGGATTCCTTTCGCACATTGAGGTCCTTCATCCATTTTGAGTCTATTTTTGTGTGTGGTGTAAGGAAATGGTCCAATTTCATTTTTCGACCTCTGCCGCAGCAACATCTTCCTAGGAACAACGCAAAAGGCAAGGGAAGCAAGGGAAAAAATGAACTATTGGGATTTCATCAAGATCAAAAGCTTTTGCACAGCAAAGGAAACAGTTAACAAAATCAAAAGACAACTGACAGAATGGGAGAAGATATTTGCAAACGACATATCAGATAAAGGACTAGTGTCCAGAATCTATAAAGAACTTAGCAAACTCAACACCCAAAGAACAAATAATCCAATCAAGAAATGGGCAGAGGACATGAACAGACATTTCTGCAAAGAAGACATCCAGATGGCCAACAGACACATGAAAAAGTGCTCCATATCACTCGGCATCAGGGAAATACAAATCAAAACCACAATGCGATATCACCTCACACCAGTCAGAATGGCTAAAATCAACAAGTCAGGAAATGACAGATGCTGGCGAAGATGCGGAGAAAGGGGAACCCTCCTACACTGTTGGTGGGAATGCAAGCTGGTGCAGCCACTCTGGAAAACAGCATGGAGGTTCCTCAAAATGTTGAAAATAGAACTGCCCTATGACCCAGCAATTGCACTATTGGGTATTTACCCTAAAGTTACAAACATAGTGATCCAAAGGGGCACGTGCACCCGAATGTTTATAGCAGCAATGTCCACAATAGCCAAACTATGGAAAGAACCTAGATGTCCATCAACAGATGAATGGATCAAGAAGAGGTGGTATATATTCACAATGGAATACTATGCAGCCATCAAAAGAAATGAAATCTTGCCATTTGCAACAACATGGATGGAACTAGAGCGTATCATGCTTAGCGAAATAAGTCAAGCAGAGAAAGACAACTATCATATGATCTCCCTGATATGAGGAAGTAGTGATGCAACATGGAGGCTTAAGTGGGTAGGAGAAGAATCAATGAAACAAGATGGGATTGGGAGGGAGACAAACCATAAGTGACTCTTAATCTCACAAAACAAACTGAGGGTTGCTGGGGGGAGGGGGTTTGGGAGAAGGGGGTGGGATTATGGACATTGGGGAGGGTATGTGCTTTGGTGAGTGCTGTGAAGTGTGTAAACCTGGTGATTCACAGACCTGTACCCCTGGGGATAAGAATATATGTTTATAAAAAAATAAAAAATTAACCCCCCCCCAAAAAAAATAAAAAATAAATAAATAAATAAATAAAGCACAGCCTGGGAGCTTCACCTGGAGCTCTGTTTTCCAGTTTCTGTAAGGTGCACACAGAATGTAATGCCTAGGATCTTCCTACGCATTTGCTTCTCATCTACAGAAAAATCTGTGGGGGTGGGGGGCAGGCGGAGGGGGAACGATGGCAGGGAAGTCTGAGAAAACTCAACAGTATGGCTTCGCTTCAAATGTGAACCAGATACAAATGCCATTAATAGCCAACGAATTGGCAAATGGTTTCCAATGTCCATAATGTCACTCTTCTCTTTACATAAATCCGACCCTGGTATTATTGCTCTCTTCTGAGTTGATTTTTTTGTTATTTACTTGAAAGGGGGCTAATTTTATAAAGACTATGGAGAAAATACAGGAGAAATAGAGAAGTAAAAGAAGGATGTCCTCTAAGAAATGGGAAAACAAAATCACTAGATGACAGGAAGATACCAGTCCTACATACAAGAATGCCTATGGTCTATGGAAACCCAAATTAAATATCGTGCATCTACAATAATAAAAGATATTCCAGTTTCAAAAATTTGATTTAGGGTGCCTGGGTGGCTCAGTGGGTTAAGCTTCTGCCTTTGACTCAGGTCATGATCTCGGAGTCCTGGGATCGAGTCCCACATTGGGCTCTGCTCTGCAGAGAGCCTTCTTCCTCCTCTCTCTCTCTGACTACTTGTGATCTCTCTGTCAAATAAATAAATAAATTCTTTAAAAAAATTTTTGATTTAAGCGCTTCTTTTGAAAAAATAAAGATCCTGAAGCCTATTAATCTTCATTGGGTGGTGTAATAAGCCACAGCACTGATTTGGAATAAGCACAGGATGGGTACCATCTATCTTCCAAGAAAAACTTGTCTGTCTTACTGGGAGTCTTGTCAGCAGAAACCCTTTAGTTGCCAACATTGTTTGGAGGCTGCCTCAGTTGCAGAGAGCAAACTCACCCAAGATTACACCCTTTGTAAGTCAGCACAGCAGAGAGACCAACAGAGAGGGATACAAAGACCTGGCCTTTTGGTTCCAATGAGGAACGTCTATAATGGCTCATTGGAGCTCCATCTCAAGCACCCTGAGGTGTCAGCATAGGTTGTTGTTGGCTTACACGGCACCTCAACTTCTCCTTCTGCCCAATCTAGCTCATTTCCCCTCACAACAATAGGTGTTGATGCCAACGCATCCCTTGATAAACCATAGACACAGTTCATTCTACACTTGACTCTTTTCCACGTTAATTTTCTTGGTGTGAATATGTGTGGGGGGGTGAGGAAATTTAAAAAGAGCTCCCTTTTGGCCTTTAACTTATATGCCTAGTCCCCAAGCAGAGGTAATAAGACACTTAAGATCAGAAAACTCAGATGTCAAACCAAATAGATAAAGACCTTTACTGTGCATTAACCTTTTATTTGCTGGTATGTATGAAGAGCAAAGGTTTATGAAAGCACTTTATATATTTTTTTAAACTTATGGGAAATATTTTAATTTTTTTAATTTAATTTTCTTTTCAGCATTCCAAGAGTCATTGTTTATGCACCGCACCCAGTGCTCTATGCAATATGTGCCCTCCTCAATACCCACCACCAGGTGGGTATTGAAAGATTTTTATGAAAGAATTTTAATATTTTATCAACTGATAGGAACATCCTGGGTCGTCCTGCCTAAATATTGTCTTCCCCTAAGCAAAGTGGGACCGTTATTAAGGTGGCTCTTAAAAGGGAGACCAACATGAGGCAGACCAACATGGTGTCCTCATTAACTGAAGATTTCTGCCAGAGGAGGAAAAAAGCATGTAAAGATAGAGACTGTTCCACAGTGACAGAACTTTCCATCATATGGCAGCTGTCTAACTGACCTGGAGCCCACAGTACTATCTCTCTGACTGCTGGAAATACTTGCTGCTCTGCTCTGAAGAAGTCCGTTCCACCAGCTGCTTCAGCCAGGCAGGGGAAGGACAGTGCCTACACCCAGAAGAGCTGAAAGACAAACTGCTGGACTAAGTAGTGAACAGCCCTGCTGAGACACTGCCTTTCAAGTGACCAGTGACCCTTTCTCTACTTCCTACAACTAACTAGCTGCTGAATTGACACTGAACCAGAGAGAGATAAAGAATAGTCCTTTCTCTTTCTCTCCTTTTTCTTGGACTACAAGCATTGACCAGAGAGCCATATAGTCACTGGGAGAGGGAATCCCTCATTGATTAATCATTAATATTATTATGGTATTAATCATTAATATCAAATACCTTTGACCTGCTTTCCTACACTAGAAGTAAAACTCACTAGAAGGAGAGCATTCTCTAGTTAGAAACCAAGAGAATATTCCAAGGGACATGAGCAAATGTGCCACTGTAAACTTGATTTATTTAAAAAAAGAAATAGAAAATTAAAAAAAAAAAACTTAGTTCATAATCTCAACAATATTTGGGAACACATTATTATGGATAAATTGTTCAGACGAAATAGGAAAAAGTGCTTTAGGTTTAGAAACCAAATGCAGAATGTAAAATATTTTTTAGGTGTATTATTGTAACTGAGTAGGATAACGTTGTTACTTTTAGGAGGAGACTGTTAACATTTCCTGGTTGAAGAGTCACGTCGAAATGGCTAACCAAAATGTAAGAGGATAAAAGTAAAGAGAGATCAAGAAAGTAACAGAAACAGCAACCTGGCCAAAATATAATCCAATTTAAATTTATCCTTTCATCTAATCCTTATATTTAAAAATATTCCAATTAAAAGAGAAAAAAGGAAAAGTACATCCATAAAGGCTCCTGAAGTTAAAGATGCATTCATAATAAATAACCACCGAACTGTGCATTTTCATGGAATAAATATCATATACAGTATATTTTTATTCTTAAGTCAGCATTGTGAGCCTAAATAGGTTTAGAAAGTGAGTGAAAGAAAAGCAACCACTTTGGTGACTCACTCTAAAAAGAACAGCTATTTCTACTGTGAAACAAATAGACTTTAAACTATAGAGATTCTAATCTCAGCCCACGTCTTCTAAACCCACCAACATTGTGCCTATATATAGATTCAAACATAGTTTGTTTGGCATTGAAAGGCCAGAAATGAGCCCACAGTTACATGGTGGGCTCATTAATCTTCGACAAAGTAGCAAAGAATATCCAACGTGTCCCTTCAACAAATGGTGCTGGGAAAACTGGACACTACTTGCAAATAAATCCACTTGCATGGATCATTTTCTTACACCATATGCAAAAATAAACTCAAACAGATTAAAGATCTAAATGTGAGACCTGAAACCATAAAAACCCTGGAAGAGAGCACAGGCAGTAATTTCCCTGAAATATCCCACAGTCTCTTCCTTCTAGGCACGTCGTCTAAGGCAAGGGAAGCAAAAGTAAAAATAAACTATTGAGACTACATCAAAATAAAAAGCTTCTGCACAGGGAAGGAAACAATCGACAAAACTAAAAGGCAGCCAATGGGATGGGAGAAAATATTTGCAAAATATCAAAATATATAAAGAACTTATTAAACTCAACACCAAAAAAAAAAAAAAAAACAAATAATCCAGTTAAGAAATGAGCAGAAGACATGAACACACATTTCTGCAAAGAAGACATTCAGATGGCCAACAGACACATGAAAAGATGCTCAACATCACTCATCACCAGGGAAATGCAAACCAAAACCCCAATGAGATATTATTATCTCATACCTATCATAATGGTGAAGATAAAACACATAAACAACAGGTATTGGTGAGGATGTGGAGAAAGGGAAGTCCTCTTGTACTTGTGACAGGAATGCAAACTGGTTCAGCCACTCTGGAAGACAGACTGGAGGGTCCTCAAAAAGTTAAAAATAGAACCACCCTATGATCCAGCAATTGCACTACTAGGTGTTTACCCAAGGAATACAAAAACACTAATTCAAAGAGATATATGAACCCCCAATGTCGACAGTGGCATTATCTACAGTAGCCTAATTATGGAAGCAGCTGAAGGGTCCATTGACTGATGAATCGATGAAGAAGATGGGTTGTCTGTGAGCATGTACATATAGATGGTGGGATATTACTCAGCCATAAAAACAATGAAATTTTTCCATCTGCAACAACACGGATGGAGCCAGAGAGTATAATGTTAACGGAAGTAAGTCAGTCAGGGAAAGACAAATACCATATGGTTTCACTCATATATGATATTTAAGGGAAAAGACAAAGGGGGGAAAGAGAGAGGAGAGAAAGAGACTTTTAACTCTAGAGAACAAACTGATGGGTTACCAGAGGGTAATTGGGGAGGGGTTGGGTAAAATAGGAGATGGGGATTAAGGAGGGTACTTGTGACGGGCACTGTGTGTTATATGTAAGTGGTAAAATCAGTAAATTCTACTCCTAAAATTCATATTACACTCTATGTTAACTAGCTGGAATTTAAGTAAAAACTTAAGAGTTTGCTTGAACATAAGGTTGATTTGTCTTTGAACTGCAATAATCAAATATCATCATCATCATCATCATTTTGGAATGCAAGCCTAATGGAACTCCTAACTAAAATAAAAATGATTTATGCATTTGGGCCACACTGCTAAGGTATGTGAGGTACTGCTTTCTCCTCTTGCAGAATATGGGGTATATAATTCCCAGCTACAGTGGAATACTTCACATGTGAAATAATTTCTTTGACAATATTCATGACACTACAAAAATAATCCTAGCCCCTCTCTACTTTGGCCTGTTATTCCCTTGATAGAAATCAAAATTATGATTTCTCTTGTGAGATCCAAATAATACAGGAAGGGATAACAAATTTTATTAACTTCTTTTATACTACCATGTGAATTCACTGATCCAATCCTTTCTCAAAGCAGATCTTTGATAAGAGAGCAAACATGAGTCAAGCATAACAAAATTTTCAAAGAAAAAATAATGTTTCTCTAATTCAAAAAACTGTTTTAGATTGTATTAAGTGTCCCTTACTGAGGATAATTACATTAAAATTTATCACTTAACATTTGTAGTTTTAAAAATTAAAACATACCTTTTCTGTATAAGTAAGTCTATTTTAATTGGAAATGCTTGAAACATATTTAAAAATCAAAGACTCATATCACATTTAGTTAATACTAATATTTCAAATTATTTGTTTCAGATCTTCTAATTAAAAAACTCATTATGGGGACGCCTGGGTGGCTCAGTGGGTTAAGCCGCTGCCTTCGGCTCAGGTCATGATCTCAGAGTCCTGGGATTGAGTCCCACATCGGGTTCTCTGCTCAGCAGGGAGCCTGCTTCCCCCTCTATCTCTGCCTGCCTCTCTGCCTACTTGTGATCTCTCTCTGTCAAATGAATAAATAAAATCTTGTTTAAAAAACCTCATGTAGTTATAACTACATCTGTACCTCTATTGATGAAATTCCCTCCTCCCTTCCCTTTCTGGAGCTAAGAACTGTGCTCGGTTGATGATTCCTCTTTCCATCCATGTTTTGATATTTTCTCTACACCTACATGCTTTCACCGATGTATGGAATTGATTTGATCTTTTCAGCATTTACCCTAACAGGTGGCTTGTTTTTTTACCCCAGTCAACACTGCTTTTGAGATCCATCTCTGTGTATTCATGTAACTCTACTTCATTAATTTTGCCTACTGAATAGCCTTCCGTTACCTGAATCTACCTAGATTTTGACACCGTCCTCAGTAAGGTTAATTTCAATATTTGGCTATTATACACAAATCAGTAAGGTTAATTTCAGTATTTTGCTATTATACAGAAATCTTCAATAAGCATCCTGGTACATGTCCCTCACGCACAGGTGTTAGATTTCCTCTAGTCTACAGAGATAAATCTGTCTAAAAATAGACATTATGGGTTGCAGATTATATGTGTGTGTGTGTATCTGATTTTACTAAATATTCCCAGTTTTGTTATGCCAAGTAGTACCAACTTATACTACCATCAGAAGTATGTGAGGAGTTCCACATCTTCAAAAAGACTTAAGAATTGTCATATTTCAAGATGTGAGGCAATACAATACACTAAGAATGATTTGACAATATCATGAAAATGGACTCTTATCTATTTTTACATCTGCAGCTCCTTTTTTCCAAATGAGGATATTTCCGTGTATTTATTAGCTTTTCTTTGTTTCCATTCTTTGATAATCTTACCCATTAGATGTCTTACTTAGTGACATGTACCATTTCTTTGTATATTCTAGATACTAAACCTTTGCCAGGTATTGAATTACAAAGAACCTCTGGTTTAATTTGTCATTGAACTTTGTTCTACACTGTCTTTTATATGTAAAATTTCATGAATTTTATTACTATCAAATGTATCAATTTTTTCTTTTTGCCCTTTGTAAGAAATCCTTACAAATGCTAAGGCAATTATAAACATGTTCCATTTTCTTCTAAGGGCTTAATAATTTTACTTGGAAATCTTAGCTCTTTAATCTATTTCAGATTTTTTTTTAAAGATTTTATTTATTTGTTTGTGTGAGAGAGAGAGAGCAAAAGGAGAGGGAGTAGCAGAGGGAGAAGACCAGGGAGCCTGACATGGGGCTCAATCCCAGATTCCAGGACCCCAGGATCGTGACCTGAGCAGGAGGCAGATGCTTAACTGGCTGCGACACCCAGTCATTCCTCAAATTCTCTCTCTCTCTTTTTTTCATTTAAAGAATTATCTATTTATGTTAGAGAGAGCAAGAGAGCATGTGCGCATGACTGCAAGTGGAGGAGGGGTAGAGGAAAAGGGAAAGAGAGAAACTCAAGTAGATACCATGCTGAGAATGGAACCCAACTCATACTTCCATCTCACCCCCCTGAGATCAAGACCCGAGTGAAACCAAGAGCGGGATGTGCCCCGGATTCTTTTTTTCTATGAATAACCCAGAGATCCAATATTTTCCTGCTGTGAACTGCTACTTCCCCATAAGCACTCAGTGAATAGGTCAAAATTTTTCCTCCAGATATTGCTTCTGTCCTGTATAATCCTCCATGGTGCCAGGGACTCTCTCTGTGTCCTCTTCCCTATTGGCCTAACTATGATCTTTTCCATAACTTATAACACTCTTTTAATAACTACAGTTCCATAATAAATACCCCATCTTCATTCTTCTGTCAGGTTAACTTAGCTGCTCTTAGTCCTTTAATCCTACATGGGAATTTAGAATAAGCTTATCGAGTTTCAGATTCAACTTAGGAGTGGTCCGATTTTGACCACGAAATTCACAAAATAATAAACCACAAGTGGTCAAAGCATTCTAAAATTTATTCTAAAAGGTACTCAGACCAAGGTTTGAGAAATCTTGATCTTTGCTAGCAGTGTAAGAGACTCCTTGAACCTGCATATAGGTGATTTGGCCTCAGAATATCAGGATATTTCTTGTTTCGTTCATAGTCTCACCCCAGAAGAAGATTTTATTTCTAGTAAACAAACCTCTTCCGACTTAGGCCACAGTGATATCCTTGTTTTTAATCTCCAATTACATGTATCTGCAGTATTTCCTACTGAGAAAATGTGTGTCCAATTACCAAGCTGTATGTTTTATACATAAAGTAGTAAATCCTTTTTCAAAGCAAAGTAATGAAACATCATGTTTATTTAAAACCTAACCTAGCACAAAAGCCAAACACTGTATACAGTGGTTTGCATGCAATTTTATTTAAAGCTAGCTTTTCTATTAAGTTTTGTTTGTACTTTTTTTTTTTTTAAATCTTTCCAAGTTGATATTTGTTCATTCATTCCAGGAATGATCCTTTCTGTCAGTCAAAAATCAAACTCAAAATTTTCGGCTTGGCATGTCACAGCCACTTCAAGATCTTACTTTGGAAAAACACATCAAAATCATCATTATCCCACAGCCATGAGATTAATGACTAAGAGCAGTGAAAAGGAATCTAATTCTGGACTCTTTTTTTAAAATTTATTTTTTATTTATTTTCAGCTTAACAGTATTCATTATTTTTTCACCACACCCAGTGCTCCATGCAATCCGTGCCCTCTATAATACCCACCACCTGGTACCCCAACCTCCCACCACCCCCCCGCCACCTCAAACACCTCATATTGTTTCTTTTTAAATTTTATTTTATTTTTTTCCTGGGCTTTCTTTAAAAGAAAATTCAAGTTTGTATATAATGATGCAGTAAGTAAGAGGAAGGTCTTGCTAAGTTGCACACCACTGTGTATTTGCCTTTGCAATATACAGTTTGTGTGTTGATGGTTTTCAGGACAGATACTGGGACTCATTTAGGGGACAGTTTCAGCATCAGTTGCTGCTAGCTTTATCTCAGATCCACCTGGAGAAAGCTTCTGCAAAATGAAGCAAATCTATATACAAAACATGAGAGCATATCAAAATTAATTAATAAAGCATACCATGGACATAGCCTCCAGATAGGAACTTTAGAGAAAAATGATTTATTTCATAAGACAAACATCCCTGACAAATAGATCATGTAGGTTCTGCTTATATAATCCCCTACAGTGAAATACTGACTTTAAGTTTAATTAAATACTATTGAATGGTTTCTAGGGGTTAGGTACTCTATTAAAAGCCACAACTATAAATACAAATGGGGTGTGTGTGTTTGTGTATGTGCGTGTGTGTGTGTGTTTGTGCCTTAGTATTACATCTTGTTTCAGAAAGCAATTGTACCATCACGTATATAAGTACCATCACGTATATAAGAATTTATGCACAGCCACAAAGAAAAAAAAAAAAAAAGAATTTATAAAACACACAAAAATACCACAATAAGTTAAAAAAAAGGAGGTAAAGTGAGAAAATTAAATTTAATGATGAATAAGGCTAATGTGAATGAACAGTTATGTCCTAAAGTCCTCTTCATGTCTGTAGTTAGGTCTTTATATGACCACAAGTCAAACATACCCATTTACATTTAATTGATTATTTCATCAGGTTAAATTTCCAGAAGAGGAATGACTGAGGAAAGGAGTTTATTCTGAAGGCTTTGATTCATATTGCCAAATTGCCCTCTGCAAAATTTATTCAATTTACCGTCTTGCCACCATCATATAAGAAGGTCCTGTTTCCCACATGTTAACTAATTCTGCATATTATTCTTCATTTAATTATTGCCATTCTAATTAAGTAAAATCTCATTTTTATTTTCATTCCCATGGTTCTCAAAGCAATGAAAACTTGTCATAGAATATTGTGTTTAATATGACTTGCCTCTTGGAAAGCATTATTATTATTTTTTTAATGATGCATCTGTCACTTTAGAGATCCCTTAAATAATAGTAAGGATGTTATACAATATATAAGGACAATAACCTATATTCTGCCACATGTGTTAAAAATACTTTTTTGGGGGCACCTGGGTGGCTCAGTGGGTTAAGCCGCTGCCTTCAGCTCAGGTCATGATCCCAGGGTCCTGAGATTGAGCCCCGCATCCGGCTCTCTGCTCAGCAGGGAACTTGCTTCCTTCTCTCTCTCTTTCTCTCTGCCTGCCTCTGACTACTTGTGACCTCTGTCTGTCAAATAAATAAATAAAATCTTTTAAAAAAATACTTTTTTGCTCCTGTTGTGAGTACCTTTTCAACCACTTTTTACATATTAATAGTGTTTTGTTTTTTCTGTGGTTTAATTCACTTATCATTACAGGTGTCATTCACACCTGTTGTCAAATTTCATGGGTTGTATTCAGATTAAGATTAGATAAATATATATGGATATTCTCTCCTAGGAATTTTATAATGTTATGCAATTATACATTTAAATAGAATTTACATTTGGGGCATCTGGGTGGCACGGTTGGTTAAGCATTCAACTCAGGTCATGATCTCAGTGTTGTGAGATCAAGCCCCCTGTCAGGCTTCAGGCTTAGTGTAGAATCCACTTGAGATTTTTTTTTCTCTCTCTCTCTCCTCCCTCTGTCCCTCTCTGTCTCTAACATAAATAAATAAAATCTTTAAAAAAAATAAATGGCAAATATGTTCGTGGAGAATTTATTGTGGTTTAAAATGGAATTTAGGAATCTTACTTTATTCATATTTCCAGACAACTGGACGATTGGCCCAATGCCAATCATTAAATAGTCATTCATTTCTTCACCAAGATGGAAGACTAAATTTGCAATTCTGTTTTGAACTATTTCTCCCATTTAATTAACAATATTATAATGATGCTAGAATTTCTATTTTAATTTTTAGAAACATAATAAATTTCTCAAACTTTTATTTTGTTTTCCTTGATAGTATGTTTTCTTTCAGTGTTTTGAGCTATTTATTGGACAGTCATCTTACTGGGTACTAGGGATTAAGCAGCAAACAAGACAGATATCCACAGAAGGTTACATTTTAGTGTAGAAAGTACTCACCATACAAACAATTACCCAATTCTTTAATTGTAAACTCAACTCCTTTATGGAATAAAATGCTGCCCAAATGATATAGACAAAGTGAGTAGGAGAAAGCTTATCCAAGAAAAAGATTTTGAAGACAAACTCTAAAGGATGAAAAGGAATTAGTAATGAAATGAATAGTAGCAGGGAATTTTTCAAGCAAAGTGACAGCAAGCAGGTGCAAATGTCATAAGACGATAAAAGAAGAATGGTGCGTTTGAGGAATGTAAAGCATATGGGGGTGGCCACAGTAGAGAAAGCCAAGGGAACAACAGCTCAAGTTGTGAATAGTGTATGGAAACCACATGACTCAGAATCTTAAAGGTCATGTGAGGAATCTTAACTATTTTTCTGAACAACAGTGACAAGCAGATCTTACTTCTGTCCTGAGTGGATTTAAGCCAGGGGGACGTGTTATAGAATCAGTCATGTGTCATGAAAGAATCAGGAAGGAACTAGTGTAGATATAGTAAAAACAGGTGAGGAGATTATTGCCATTGGTAGGCAAGAGATGACAGTGACTTAAAATACGGTCATGGCAGTCAGGAGAGAAGAAGGCATGTGAAAATGATTCTTAAGAGGGAGAACTGAAAAGGATTTATTGATTTAGTGGACGTACAGAGCAAGAGAGCCCCAAATCAGGGATACCTACTAGGACACATGGATTAGGAGACAAGGTAGATATTGGTGACTTTCTCTGTGAGGGGAGAGAACCATGTTTGAGATATATGTAAACTTACTCATTTGTGAAAATCAAAAGAATAATACCTAGCATAAGAGGGATTTCAAGAAGTGATATGATATATATTAGGGAGCCATCAGTGTCCATTAAACTATGTGGCAGATGAGATAGCTTATCTCAGGGGAGGGTGCCCAGAAAAGGACTAACCTCAAGGACACATAATACTGACAGGTTTGATGTACAAAAACATATTGGCAAAGCAATCTACTGTACAATGACCAGAGACATGGGAGATACACTAGGAGAATGCAAGAACACAAGACAGGAACCAGAACAAAACAATAAAATACTACTACCTGAACAAATCCTGAAAAATGAGATGAAAGCATAATTACTGAGAATCAGAAATTAAGCAGAGAATTAACTCAAAATTTAAAAATAAAAAACTAACTGGCCTCTAAGAAATAATTTTGTTTTACTTCAATGCGAAAGAAAAAAAGAAAGAAAGGAGAAAGCCTGAAAGAAATAAGCAATTTTCTAGAAAAAAACTAATTGAATATGGGTGGCCGGATGGCTCAGGCGATTAAGCACCTGACTCTTGGTTTTGGCTCACATTATGATCTCAGGGTCATGAGATCAAGACCCGAGTGGGCTCCATGCTTTGTGGGGAGCTGGTTTAAAGATTAATAGGGTAGGAGAAGAATAAATGAAACAAGATGGGATTGGGAGGGAGACAAACCATAAGTGACTCTTAATCTCACTAAACAAACTGAGGGTTGCTGGGGGGAGGGGGGTTTGGGAGAAGGGGGTGGGGTTATGGACATTTCGGAGGGTATGTGCTTTGGTGAATGCTGTGAAGTGTGTAAACCTGGTGATTCACAGACCTGTACCCCTGGGGATAAAAATATATGTTTATAAAAAATAAAAAATGAAAAAAAAAAAAAGATTAATAGGGGAACTGCCCCTCCCGCTATTCAAACAAGCTCTCTCTCTCTCTCAAATAAATGAATTTATTATTTTTTAATTTTCTTTTTTAAAGACTTTATCCATTTACTTGACAGATCACAAGTAGGCAGAAAGGCGGGCAGAAAGAGAGAGAGGAGGAAGCAGGCTCCCTGCTGAGCAGAGAGCCCGATGCGGGGCTTGATCCTAGGACCCTGAGGTCATTACCTGAGCCGAAGGCAGAGCCACCCAGGTGCCCCTCAAATAAATGAGTTTAAATAAAGAAAAAAAGAAAAAGCATAATTGACTAAACCCAACTTTTGACAAGAACAACATTTAAAAAGACCAATTTCTATAAAATAAGTAGAAAATTATGTCAAGCATTTACTAGTCTAAGATTATTTCCCACAGGAAATTTCTGTAAAATCGGAAAGAGCTGATAATTCCAAGGGTATTTAAAATGTTACAGAGCATAAAACAAAAACGAAAACTTCAATTTTCTATGAAATAAGAACAATACTGGTACCAACACTTGTAAAAACTTGTAACAAAAGGGAAACTAGAGATAAATTTCAGATATGAACATTGACTAAAAACTTCTACAGAAAATATTATCACAGTCCAGGGCAATATAACTGTTGTGACCTTTATTCTTGCAATGCAAAGATGGTTCATACTAGGAAAACTATTAACTAAGTTTATAATATTAAAATATTTAGTGAGAACAATAATCCTTACATAGATCCTAAGAAAGAAATTTTGCAAAACTAAATACCTTCTATGACAGTTTATACTCAACAAACTAGGTATAGGTTTATACTTTCTTAAATAAAAAATATTCTTTTTTTAAAGATTTTATTTATTTATTTCACAGAGAGAGACACAGTGAGAGAGGGAACACAGCAGAGGGAGTGGGAAAGACGCAGGCGCCTCAAGGAGCAGGGAGCCAATGCGGGACTCAATCCCAGGACCCTGGGATCATGACCTGAGCCGAAGGTAGATGCTTAAGAACTGAGCCACCCAGACACCCCATGAAAAATATTCTAAATTCTGCCCAAAGCTATCTAAGCAAAACCCATGATGATGCTGTCCAAGGAAACATGAGATTCTTTTAAAGTCAGTAACAGAAAAAGCAAGTCCACCATCATTACTGTTATTCAACGATCTTAACGCCAACACAATCATAAAATACACACACACAAAAAATCAGAATTATAAACTTTAAAAGTAGGACTTAAAACCATTCTTGTCTGCAAATGATAAGACTGGAGAAGAGAATACGGTGGGGATGTCCCACTGTAATTAACAAATACCCCTATGATCAAGAAGAAGCCTCGGCATAGGACCAGGAATTAACAATATAATTAAGGGAAATGCTTGCATATATACAAAAAACTCATTAAAAGTTAAAATGACCTGGTGATTCACAGACCTGTACCCCTGGGGATAAAAATATATGTTTATAAAAAATTAAAAATTAAAAAAAAAGTTAAAATGGAAAAAAACCTCAAATTTCTAGTAGCAACACAAAGTCCTAAATACTTACTAATAAGCTTAATAAGACTTTGAAGAAATGTTGGGATACTTTTGACAGAAAAGATTTAAAGCAATAGCTTACTGTGTTGACAGGGAGATTTAGCTTCATAAAGGTATCAATTTCCCTGAAGTTAATTTATAAATTTAATATGAACCTCACAAAATCAGCTTATTTCTTAAAATACATGCTCAGTTGGTTGGGTGGCTGCCTTTGGCTAGGGTCATGATCCCAGCGTCCTGGGATGGAGTCCCACGTCGGGTTCCTTGCTTGGTGGGGGGCCTGCTTCTCCCTCTGCCTCTGCTTGCCACTCTGTCTGCCTGTGCTTGCTCTCGCTTCTCTCTCTGTGACAAATAAATAAAATAAAATAAAATCTCTCTCTGTGACAAATAAATAAAATAAAATCTTTAAAAAAAATACAAGCTAACTCAAAATCACGCATGGAAATTTTTAAAGTTAAAAAGAAAAACCTTTAAATTTATAAAAAAAAAGAGCAACAGTAGATCATAAACATTTGTAAATAATAAAAATACAAGCTTCAATAATTAAAACAGTGTACTATCAGCACATGAATAAACAGTCTAAAAGAACAGAAAAAGAAGAGAAATGTCAAAAATAGATCTTAAATGTATTAAAAATTAGCATTTAATAAATTTATCTTCTACCAGGAGGGATAAAGTGCCTGTTAAATAAATGATCTGGATACAAAAATAAGGTCAGATCCATACCAGAGTAAATTCCAAATAGTTCAAAGATTTAAATATAAAGAAATGAGTCCATAAAAACTATCAGAAGAATCAATGAAACAAGATGGAATTGGGAGGGAGACAAACCATAAGTGACTCTTAATCTCACAAAACAAACTGAGGGTTGCTGGGGGGAGGGGGTTTGGGAGAAGGGGGTGGGATTATGGACATTGGGGAGGGTATGTGCTTTGGTGAGTGCTGTGAAGTGTGTAAACCTGGTGATTCACAGACCTGTACCCCTGGGGATAAAAATATATGTTTATAAAAAATAAAAAATTATAAAAAAAAAAACTATCAGAAGAAAAAAAAGAGACATTTTCTATAATCCCAATGTGGAAAAATCCTTTCTTGACTCAAAATTCAAAATCTAAAAACAACAGAATATCTCTCCATGACAAAAATTGCCATCATGAACACCAAAGGATAAATCAATGATAAAGTGGGAGTAACACAAGTTACACTACATCTTATCACCTTAACAGATGAATAATTTAAAAAAATATTTTAAAAAGATAAACAGACAAATAAGCCCACGATATGAACAGAGTTTTTATGAGAAAATTTAAAATCTACAAATGACTCTTAAACTTAGGAAAACACACTCTTTCACTCAAAATAATGAGAAGGCAAAGTAGAGGTAAAATAAGAGACCTTACTTTGACAACACGTAGACCAAGAACTCAAGCGATACAGAGAACATTAGCAGAGTTGCTGTGCAAATATGACATGCAAAGTCGTGCAGCATTCCATATTCAAACAGAGATACAATTTTAAAACATCAGCTTGACAAAAATCCATGTTTTTTTTTCCTGTCTTTTTTTTTAATTTATTTTTTATTTTCAGCATAACAGTATTCATTATTTTTGCACCACACCCAGTGCTCCATGCAACCCGTGCCCTCTATAATACCCACCACCTCGTACCCCAACCTCCCACCCCCGCCCCTTCAAAACCCTCAGATTGTTTTTCAGAGTCCATAGTCTCTCATGGTTCACCTCCCCTTCCAATTTCCCCCAACTCCCTTCTCCTCTCTAACTCCCCATGTCCTCCATGCTATTTGTTATGCTCCGCAAATAAGTGAAACCATATGATAATTGACTCTCTCTGCTTGACTTATTTTACTCAGCATAATCTCTTCCAGTCCCATCCATGTTGCTACATAAATTGGGTATTCAACCTTTCTGATGGAGGCATAATACTCCATAGTGTATATGGACCACATCTTCCTTATCCATCCGTCCGTTGAAGGGCATCTTGGTTCTTTCCACATTTTGGTGACCGTGGCCATTGCTGCTATAAACATTGGGTACAGATGGCCCTTCTTTTCACTGCATCTGTATCTTTGGGATAAATACCCAGGAGTGCAATGGCAGGGTCATAGGGAAGTTCTATTTCTAATTTCTTGAGGAATCTCCACACTGTTCTCCAAAGAGGCTGCAGCAACTTGCATTCCCACCAACAGTGGAAAAAAGACAGTCTCTTCAATAAATGGTGCTGGGGAAACTGGGCAGCTATAGGTAGAAGAATGAAACTCGACCATTCTCTTACACCGTACACAAAGATAAACTCAAAATGGATAAAAGACCTCAATGTAAGACAGGAATCCATCAGAATCCTAGAGGAGAACATAGGCAGTAATCTCTTGGATATCAACCACAGCAACTTCTTTCAAGATATGTCTCCAAAGTCAAAGGAAACAAAAGTGAAGATGAACTTTTGGGACTTCATCAAAATCAAAAGCTTTTGCACAGCAAAGGAAACAGTCAAGAAAACAAAGAGGCAACCCACGGAATGGGAGAAGATATTTGCAAATGACAGTACAGACAAAAGGTTGATATCCAGGATCTATAATGAACTCCTCAAACTCAACACACACAAAATAGATAAACATATAAAAAAAATCCACGTTTTAAAACACACTTGGTAAGTGTCTGGAGAGCAGAGCTCTCACCCATTGCTGGTCAAACTGTAAATTCGCATAATCCCCATGGAGGGCAGTTTTGAAGTATCTTTCACAAATTACATGGTACAGATCCTGTGAGCAACCAATTTTACTTCTAAGAATGTATCTTACATAGACATACTCATAGAGACCGTAAATGATGGTAAGGACAAGTAATGCACTGTAGCACAGATTGTAAAAACAAAATTTAGAAACAAAGTGTCTGTGGATGAGGGATGCTTTCATATATTATGGTATATTCACACAAGGGAATATTACACACTCCTTATCTTGGTGTGGAAATACATGTGAGATAGATTTTTTTAAGTAAAAACACAAATATAGAAGAATATGTAAAATATGGTACCCCTGGCATAAAACACAGAAAAATAATTCATGTTTATTTGCTTTTATGTGCACAAAAACCTGTGTGGAAAGACACCCAAGAATCAAACACGATAATATAGGTTGAAGGGTGTACTGGGAACTGGACAAATGAGAAATAAAGTCAGGAGGAGACTTGGCATCGTATAGTTGGGAGGAGTGAGGAGTACAGTCCTTGGCAATAGTCATGACAGTGAGTGAAGCTGCAGACGTACAAGTTTGTGTGCCAAAGGAAGCTCATGAGTCTGCAGATTCTGATCTTCCTAAGACTGATGGAGCTGCTACTAGCGATTGACAAGAAACAATTTAAAAGGCTCAATAAGAGAGACTCTTCCTGAACCATTATATTACCTATTATAATTGAAATTAACAAGAGGTTCATTATTCAACATGTCTTCTTAAAAAGACCAGAGAAGGGTATTGTAGTGCATGTATCCACTTAGAATTGAGAACTGTGTATAAAGCATACTGTTAGATTGTGAAGCCAGTTCAATGCTTGGCACTGCTTTCAAGGAGCTTACATTCTTCAAGGGCAAATACACCATGCAGATAAATACATACGACCACAAAATCAGAGAGAAACTATAAAAGGTGGAGAGAAATAAAGTGCCCTGAGTTTTAGAGGAGACAAAGATGGCCACCAGCTGGAGAACAGGAAGCGAAAGATCTAGGGAGATCTGGAATTTAGATGAAGTAACAAGGCCAAAAGATCTGTCAGTCAAGCAGCATTTTAGGTGGACAGTATGACACAAAGACAGAAAGAGAAAAAGAGGACGGGGAAAGGTTAGGAAAAAATAGTTCTTTAGGCTTATGATTATAATATTTGGTGATATATCAGTAAGGGGTTAGTATCCAAAATATATAAAGAACTTATATAACTCAACACCAAAACTACCCAAATAATCAAAAAAAAAAAAAAATGGGCATAAGACACAAGCAGACATTTCTCGAAAGAGGACATAGAGATGACAAACGGCCAGATGGAAAGATGTTCAACACCAATAACCAACAGCAAAATGCAGATCAAAACCACAACAAAATATTTCCTCACATCTGTTGGAATGACTAAAATAAAAAACACAAGGAACAACAAGTGTCAGAAAGGATATGGAGAAAAAGGAACACTTGTGCACTGTCGGTAGGAAAACAAGCTTGTGTAGTCACTGTGAAAAATCATATGGAGGTTCCTGAAAAAATTAAAAATAGAATTACCATATGATCCAGTAATTCCGCTACTGGGTATTTACCCCAAGAATACAAAAACACTAATTTGAAAGGACACATGAACCTCTATATTTACTGCAGCATTATTTACTATAGCCAAAATACGGAAGCAACTCAAGTGTCCATCAACAGATGAATGGGTAAAGGAGATGAGGGGTGTGTGTGTGTGTGTGTATGTGTGTCTATATACACATATGTGTGTACGTGTGTGTGTGTGTATCCTTCATCTTCTCTCAATATATATTGAATATTATTCAGCCATAACCATGTATGAAATTTTGCCATTTGCAATGACATGGATAGATCTACATGATATAATGTTAACTGAAGTCAGAGAAAGACAGAGGCCATATGGCTTCCCTCCTATGTGGAATTTGAGAAGCAAATGAACAAAGGAAAAAAGAGACAAACAGGAAAACACTCTTAAATATGGAGAACAACTGTGATTACCAGAGGAGAGATGGGTGAGGGAAGGGTCAAATACACAGAGGGGATTAATAGTCACTGATATGATGAACACTGAGTTATAGAATTGTTGAATCATTACATTGCACATCTGAAACTAATAAAACATTATTGGTTAATTATACTGGAAGTTCTAAAAATTCTATTTAAAAAAGGAATGTGGTATTTATAAAATACAATCACTGAGTCCAGATTATAGGGACCTGGGTTGAAGGCTGAAGAGTTTGGGTTTTACTTCATGAATGTGGGAAGGTTCTAGAAGTGCAGGAGAAGCACAGTAATAGCATCCAAATGGCCCCTGAGCAAGGATAACCTGGCAGCAAGTTTGCAGAATGGTTAGAGGTAAGGGTGGATCTTGGAGAAAGGAAAACAAGTATGAGGGTACTGGAGAAGTCCAAGTGAGACATTCTTAGAATCATGATGGAAAGTACAAGGGAACAGATACATGGCATCACATGGAGAAGCGAGGGAATAATAGGGACCTAATAAATACTTGCTGTAAAAATGGATAATTAAATGAATAAATAAATAAATGAATGAGGTCCGACAGCTGGAAGCAAGGAACTCATTTTCACTCCTGCTCCCCATTCAAATTATTAGTCAGCCTGCATCGAGTTCTTTCTCCAGAGTCCCCTTCCTGCCTGACACTCTTGGAGGAAAGGCAAGACCAACAGTCTATTTATTACTAGATGGGGAAAGGAAAAATTCTTAGCTTTCTTGTTAAGCGTTTGCTCTTCCCCTGGTCATTCTCGAATCAGCTGAGCAAGAGGAGTGCTTTGCAGAAGGGCTGTGGTTTCTGAGGCGTGCACACTGCAGATTTCTTGGTCACCACAGAGGGGATGTGACCGAGCTGTTTTCCTCAAAGCCAGGGACCACTAATGACTAGACAGGTATGTTAGACTGAAGCGGGAAATGCGAGACAGGACCCGGGACAATCGGGTGTCTGTGTGATGACATGATTTAATCCTGGATGTTCTTCAGGAATGAATGGTAAAACAGATGTCTGAGGAAAGAAGGAAGAAAAAAAATTAAGGAAAAAAAATATGAGGGGAAAGAAAGGAGGATGAAAAAAGGAAAAAAAAAGAAAAAGGAAAAAGCAGAAAAAACAAATTGTTTTTATTTTTCTGAAACTTCTCTGTTGGAAGATTTATAGACATTTAGTCCTGACAGTCAAATGAAGTAAGCACTATCATTTTTAATTTTATAGATGAATTACCTAAATGATGATTACTATTCTTATTACTACTATTACTATTATATCTCAAGCTTTCTTATAAATTCACACCCTTGGGCAGCAGGTCATGGAGTAATAAAATCGCTTATGACAAGGAAATGCAATTATTGTGAGAACAAGGACCATTTGGGAAAAGACAATTTAACTGATAATACAATTTACCTTTGCTTTTTAATTCAACGGATACTGCTCTGGGAGAACTGTACTTTTAGCAGTCATTGTCAGACCTGGTTTCTATGGAAATTTTAGGCTGCTGTCATTGGATAAAGTCGATGATGCCATGGGAACAACATCCCAGAAAATGGCAAGCTTCTCTTCCAAAGGTGTAATGTGCTTTCTCCTGAAATGTGACACAACCCACTGACAAACACAAATTCCCTCCAGAGATAAGCACAATATGAGTTAGCCCTGCTACTGTTCTCA
Organism: Mustela nivalis; assembly: GCF_964662115.1. Classification (NCBI taxonomy): domain Eukaryota; kingdom Metazoa; phylum Chordata; class Mammalia; order Carnivora; family Mustelidae; genus Mustela; species Mustela nivalis. The sequence continues at coordinate 39,775,386 of NC_139022.1, read as the reverse complement.
AAAATCACTGTGAAAAATTACATACCCAAATAATGATTTTCAATTAAAGGAAGAAGAGAAAGGAAAATAACATCATAATCAAGAGGGGGGTGGAGAGTCTTCATGAACCTAAACTCAGCCACTGAAACCACAACTCACGAATCGATGTGCTCCTTACTTGGACTTTCCTCCCCTTAATTTATGACATGTCCTAGTCAGGCAGAGAGAGCTTCCCTTCTTCTCCGTACTTTTCCACATCTATCTGCCACTGTCCTCTTACTATGCAGATTCCCCAGTGTTAAAAGTCACTGGCTGTTTGCAGACATCTTACCCTAGGGTTTGCAACTGGTCACTGCTTGGAGGGGTGAGAGCAGATGGAAACTGTGCCTGATGAAGGAGAGAGTGGAAAAGAAGCATTTCCTTACTGAAATATTTGGTGTGTCACTTTACCTGAAATTTCATTCTAAGTGAATCCTTGGAGTTTCCACAATACATCATCCACTTGTGGAATCATGGTGAACATGCAAACTGCATGGGCTCTTGGATATCTGAAAGTTGATACGTGATGATACAGAGGGTCTTGGGGTACGAACAGGAAATGTATTATAGCCTTCCTAGTCTATACATGCCTTTAGTAAAAGGAGGAAGAAGAAAGAGCCAAGAAACTGGATATAGTAGCCATGAAGGCAAGTAGAGTCCTAGGTCTTTCTCTAGTTGTCCACCATGCCCCTGGGGTCTCCATTTTTCTTGGCGGGGGAAACTAGTATTAACAGAAGACACAGGTATTAGAATACTGCATAGCAAAACACTGCTTGAGTCTCCATGATGAAATTACTTAAGGTTTTTATTTTTGAGCGGAAGGGAGAGCTAAAAGATATTCAGCAAAGCTGAAGCCCTTCAAACCACCCTCCCCCATACAACTACTACTTCTTTGACCACCATGTTCCCATTTTACATGGTGGATCTCAACTCCATTTTGATTTGATTTTTAGAAATTAAAAGTAAAACATCAGTCATTTAACTTTCCTCAGAAATGATGCAAAGGAAAAAGGAAAGGAGTTAAATAAATTAATTTGTCATGGATTTAAGACTTTTTAAGGCATCAGTGTTAGATCTAGTGGAGCTCTTTGCATGCTTCAGATTGACTTGTGTGCCTATTTTGGTGTCTGCCCATCCTAAGAACACTTCTTCTGTGTGGTGAGTTTATTATTCTATTTTCCAGTGTGAAGACGCTCAAGGGGGATAAAACTCCTTTAGGCATGGTGTTAGGTGTGGTGATCTCTTCTGTCGTCTGAAACATTTTTATGAGAGACAGCTACCCAAAGGTGAAGGTGCCATCTTGCCATTGGCCAGAGTGAGCTATTCCTCTCCAAGCAGAAGTGAAGGATGCAGGCCAGCTTAGCACAGTTAAGGTGCAGGACTCAAATGAATTAAGGGGAGTTATAGATCAATAGTGACATGTGGATTCAAACACGGAGCATTCGCAACCCCCAGACTTCCCCATCAAGTGCTCTAGCTGTTGTTCACAGAAAGGCTGGTTCAACGAACATCTGTTTTGCTGATTTTCAGACCTATTTTGCTGGTTCTGCCCTTTTGAAGTTTTGCATAAGTTGGGAGTTTTATTCTAAAACCCCTTTTCAAATTTTCTCAGAAGATAAGGTTGTATTTGTTGCCCGAAAGAGTAGTGTATGTGCCCTGAAGGTTCGGCGATGCCAGGGAAGAAGAGCGTCTCTGTTCCACTCCTAGCTCTCCCCAATGCCACTTCCCTATCATAAGCCCATATACCTTCTTTGGATTTCCTCTATCTCCAAAGGGCATAAACATGACAGCAAGCCCAATTAAAAGATCTGTCTCAATCCCTACCTCAGAAAGGGACAAATAGGAGTGAACGACAACACCCAAGAAACCATCTACCTCCACCTGTTCTCCAGAATTTAAGCTATATCTTGAGATGCTGCTTTCCTCAAAGCCACATTGGCCTTGACATACAAGCCTCCCTGGGCGGTAGTCCTGGGCGGATAAAACAGCTAATCACACTGCACTTCAGGAAAGAAAAATGGGAGCTCGATGTAGCGCGAGTCCATGTATCATCACTATTTTCAGGGCAAGTGAAATGTCAAGGCTAAAATACCCTCCAGCTATCTATAAAATAACGTTAGCCAGATACACAGTCATGGCAGAGTTTTGAAATATTACTCAATTGATTTTCCCCATCAGAAAAAAAAAACAAAAAATATATTTTTCTGCTTCACATTTATCAAAAAGGGTACTGAATTAAAGGTAAAAATACGGAAGCAGTCTGGTATCCTGTCAAAGTTAATCTATGTGCCATCGTCCAATATATCCCACAGAAATGCATTATACTGGAATTGGAAAGCTATTTCATCAGTAAGATGCTTGATTCGTCCTCCTTTAAGATTTTTATTTTGTTTTGTATACTTGCATTATTGAAACTCGAGTGTTTAATATTGGCTGTTGCTAATTCTGTAAATTAACTCTTCTGTTGCTCACAAAATGGTCAACGGCTACAGATTACTTTTTTAGAAGATTTTATTTATTTATATGACAGACAGAGATCACAAGTAGGCAGAGAGGCAGGCAGAGAGAGAGAGGAAGGGAAGCAGGCTCCCTGTGGAGCAGAGAGCCTGATGCAGGGCTCCATCCCAGGACCCCCCCCCCCCCTGATCATGAGCAGAGGCTTTAACCCACTGAGCCACCCAGGTGCCCCAACTGCTACAGATTAAAGATATTTTATTTTCATTTTTCCTATTTTAATGATCTTCTAAAAGATATACATTCCTCTGTAGTATATAAATTTATGGGAATAGAGACACAGGAGTGGATTACTTTTGACAAATTAATTGAATCCCAAGTGTTAATAGTTATTGTCTTAATAGATGGTACAATTATGAATAAAACTTTCTTCTCTTTACCTATGTGTTTGATGGCATCACATATATTTTATTTTCATACTATCTGAATCACAGAAGAATAGCTAGACTTTTGCTGCCAACATGCATTCTGAACAGTGGTAATGTTCTGGAATTTGAAATGATTTGAGATGATTTATTTTCTCAATCAACATTTAATTAACATGCCTACTTGATATCAGCTACTTGTATAGGTTTTGAGAGCCTAATGAGAAAGAAAACATACTTCGCATCTCCACTCAACTCCCAATCTGTAACCATTAGCCCAAGATTTTTTTTTAATGAAGACTTTTTATAAAGACTGTCATATAGTTTTGAAAAAGTCATTTGAAACCCTTACGAATGGGCACCAAAAGAAAGGCAAAGACTTTAGCCCATCTTGAAGAACTTTTCTCTGTATATTCACATATGTAAATGGAGAATAAAAACAAAGAGGCTCAAGCTTGATACTAATTGTAGAAAAAAACAATTCTGAAAAGATTTTAAAAGTGAATAAGTGATATTCATGGATCTTATATACTCCCAATCTGGCACTACATGGACAAAACACATGGACCTAGACAACTTACTACTTCAACTTTCAAAAACGTCATGTTCATAAGGTATAGTGCCTGGCCTGCCTTTTACAGCCAAGAGTTACAGAAGAGAAGTAAACGGTGGGAATGGTTTCATGTTCTTTCTTTTTTCCTTCTCTGCAATGAGATCCCCACTCCTCTTTTCATGATCTGACGCCAGCACTCAGGACCTTGACTTTGAAAATATTTACAAATATTACTACAAAAACAGATCTTATCAAACTGAGACCTTTGAGTGGAGCCAAAGACTATAACGCTAAGTGAAAAAAAAAAGACAGACCGGCTATCAGGAAATAATCGTGTAATTTAGGGTACCCAGATAAACTCACAAGGTCCCTTTGTTTCTTCCACATTAACAAGGAGCTCTCTTTATTCCAGAAGAGATCACATATCCAATTAAAAAATACAAACTGTTCAGATGGAAGGAAACTTACAGGTAAGTATATACAGTGCACACATCCCTGTGTTGTCACGAGGGAAGTGAAATTCAGAGAGATCCATCTCAGAGCTGGCAAAACTCTCCAGACCTCTAGTGGGATGCTTTTCCAGTAGACCTACTTCTTAAGAGCACACTACACTATGCAACGGCATATTTGCTGGGAACCTGCTGAAACAAGCTGTAAGGAGAGAGGTCTAGAAAATCTGAATGAGTGAATTCATAAAATTGTATTAAGGGGCGACCCTCCAAATTGTATATAGTTCATATTTCTCAAAACTTGGATCCCATGATGCTGATAAAGATAGAGCATAGAGTTTCATATCCTTGTAACTTATTAAATCTATATTGGAGTTGACTAGAATACAGTCCAATTTTTTTTTTTTTTTTTTTTGCAAAGTTCTGGCCAATTAAAAGAGTCTAGACTGGATCATGAGGGACTTCTCTCTCTCTCTCTCTCTCTCTCTCTCTCTCTCTCTCTCTTTTTTTTTGTTTAAAGTGTTAATTTCAAGGGCTTCTCATTAGTTTTTCAGTCACCATTTCTTCCTGTTTCATAGGAACACATTGCTTTTTCAGTCAATGAAAAAAAGTCTATTAATATCAAAATAACTTCAGAATGCACATATTTTCTAGCTGGTTTAAATGGAAACAATAATTTTAATTTTTTATTTTTTATAAATATATTTTTATCCCCAAGGGTACAGGTCTGTGAATCACCAGGTTTACACACTTCACAGCACTCACCAAAGCACATACCCTCCCCAATGTCCATAATCCCACCCCCTTCTCCCAACCCCCCTCCCCCCAGCAACCCTCAGTTTGTTTTGTGAGATTAAGAATCACTTATGGTTTGTCTCCCTCCCAATCCCATCTTGTTTCATTTATTCTTCTCCTACCCACTTAAGCCCCCCATGTTGCATCACCACTTCCTCATATCAGGGAGATCATATGATAGTTGTCTTTCTGTGCTTGACTTTTTTTGCTAAGCATGATACGCTCTAGTTCCATCCATGTTGTCGCAAATGGCAAGATTTCATTTCTTTTGATGGCTGCATAGTATTCCATTGTGTATATATACCACCTCTTCTTGATCCATTCATCTGTTGATGGACATCTAGGTTCTTTCCATAGTTTGGCTATTGTGGACATTGCTGCTATAAACATTCGGGTGCACGTGCCCCTTTGGATCACTACGTTTGTAACTTGAGGGTAAATACCCAATAGTGCAATTGCTGGGTCATAGGGCAGTTCTATTTTCAACATTTTGAGGAACCTCCATGCTGTTTTCCAGAGTGGCTGCACCAGCTTGCATTCCCACCAAGAGTGTAGGAGGGTTCCCCTTTCTCCACATCCTCGCCAGCATCTGTCATTTCCTGACTTGTTGATTTTAGCCATTCTGACTGGTGTGAGGTGATATCTCATTGTGGTTTTGATTTGTATTTCCCTGATGCCGAGTGATATGGAGCACTTTTTCATGTGTCTATTGGCCATCTGGATGTCTTCTTTGCAGAAATGTCTGTTCATGTCCTCTGCCCATTTCTTGATTGGATTATTTGTTCTTTGGGTGTTGAGTTTGCTAAGTTCTTTATAGATTCTGGACACTAGTCCTTTATCTGATATGTCATTTGCAAATATCTTCTCCCATTCTGTCAGTTGTCTTTTGATTTTGTTAACTGTTTCCTTTGCTGTGCAAAAGCTTTTGATCTTGATGAAATCCCAATAGTTCATTTTTGCCCTTGCTTCCCTTGCCTTTTGCGTTGTTCCTAGGAAGATGTTGCTGCGGCTGAGGTCGAAGAGGTTGCTGCCTGTGTTCTCAAAGATTTTGATGGATTCCTTTCGCACATTGAGGTCCTTCATCCATTTTGAGTATATTTTTGTGTGTGGGGTAAGGAAATGGTCCAATTTCATTTTTCTGCATGTGGCTGTCCAATTTTCCCAGCACCATTTATTGAAGAGGCTGTCTTTTTTCCATTGGACATTCTTTCCTGCTTTGTCGAAGATTAGTTGACTGTAGAGTTGAGGGTCTATTTCTGGGCTCTCTATTCTGTTCAACTGATCTATGGGTCTGTTTTTGTGCCAGTACCATGCTGTCTTGATGATGACAGCTTTGTAATAGAGCTTGAAGTCCGGGATTGTGATGCCACCAACTTTGGCTTTATTTTTCAATATCCCTTTGGCTATTCGAGGTCTTTTCTGGTTCCATATAAATTTTAGCATTATTTGTTCCATTTCTTTGAAAAAGATGGATGGTACTTTGATAGGAATTGCATTAAATGTGTAGATTGCTTTAGGTAGCATAGACATTTTCACAATATTTATTCTTCCAATCCAGGAGCATGGAGCATTTTTCCATTTCTTTGTGTCTTCCTCAATTTCTTTCATGAGTACTTTATAGTTTTCTGAGTATAGATTCTGTGCCTCTTTGGTTAGGTTTATTCCTAGGTATCTTATGGTTTTGGGTGCAATTGTAAATGGGATTGACTCCTTAATTTCTCTTTCTTCTGTCTTGCTGTTGGTGTAGAGAAATGCAACTGATTTCTGTGCATTGATTTTATATCCTGACACGTTACTGAATTCCTGTATAAGTTCTAGCAGTTTTGGAGTGGAGTCTTTTGGGTTTTCCACATATAGTATCATATCATCTGCGAAGAGTGATAATTTGACTTCTTCTTTGCCAATTTGGATGCCTTTAATTTCCTTTTGTTGTCTGATTGCTGAGGCTAGGACCTCTGGTACTATGTTGAATAGCAGTGGTGATAATGGACATCCCTGCCGTGTTCCTGACCTTAGCGGAAAAGCTTTCAGTTTTTCTCCATTGAGAATGATATTTGTGGTGGGTTTTTCATAGACGGCTTTGATGATATTGAGGTATGTGCCCTCTATCCCTACACTTTGAAGAGTTTTGATCAGGAAGGGATGCTGTACTTTGTCAAATGCTTTTTCAGCATCTATTGAGAGTATCATATGGTTCTTGTTCTTTCTTTTATTGATATGTTGTATCACATTGACTAATTTGCAGATGTTGAACCAGCCTTGCAGCCCTGGAATAAATCCCACTTGGTCGTGGTGAATAATCCTTTTAATGTACTGTTGAATCCTATTGGCTAGTATTTTGTTGAGTATTTTCGCATCTGTGTTCATCAAGGATATTGGTCTATAGCCTTCTTTTTTGATGGGATCCTTGCCTGGCTTTGGGATCAAGATGATGCTGGCCTCATCAAATGAGTTTGGAAGTTTTCCTTCCATTTCTATTTTTTGGAACAGTTTCAGGAGGATAGGAATTAGTTTTTCTTTAAATGTTTGGTAGAATTCCCCCGGGAAGCCGTCTAGCCCTGGGCTTTTGTTTGTTTGGAGATTTTTAATGACTGTTTCAATCTCCTTACTGGTTATGGGTCTGTTCAGGCTTTCTACTTCTTCCTGGTTCAGTTGTGGTAGTTTATATGTTTCTAGGAATGCATCCATTTCTTCCAGATTGTCAAATTTATTGGCGTAGAGTTGCTCATAGTATGTTCTTATAATAGTTTGTATTTTTTTGGTGTTAGTTGTGATCTCTCCTCTTTCATTCATGATTTTATTTGGGTCCTTTCTCTTTTCTTTTTTATAATGGGCCAGGGGTTTATCAATTTTATTAATTCTTTCGAAGAACCAGCTCCTAGTTTCGTTGATTTGTTCTATTGTTTTTTTGGTTTCTATTTCATTGATTTCTGCTCTGATCTTTAGGATTTCTCTTTTCCTGCTGGGCTTAGGGATTCTTTCTTGTTCTTTCTCCAGCTCCTTTAGGTGTAGGGTTAGGTTGTGTACCTGAGACCTTTCTTGTTTCTTGAGAAAGGCTTGAACCGCTATATATTTTCCTCTCAGGACTTTGTTGTGTCCCACAGATTTTGAACCATTGTATTTTCATTATCATTTGTGGAAACAATAATTTTAATATGTGAGGTAAAATAGGTATATGAGGTGCATATATGTCAAGAATAATTTTCATATTTAGAGATTTTTTATCATATTGAAATGAATTTTCACTTATGTATGAAGCAGAAGAATTGCAAAGGAAGTAGTTCTTCCCATTTATTTCATTTTCTGGAATTTCTCCCTGTTCACATGAGAGAAAACCTAGAGGTCTTTGTTGAAAAGGTAATCCTGAGGACTCCTGGGTGGCTTAATTGGTTAAGCATCTGCCTTTGGCTCTGGTCACGATCACTGGGGTCCTGGGATTGAGCCCCTCATAGGGATTCCTGCTCATTGGGAGTCTGCTTCTCTCTTTACCCCTCCACCACCTGCTCTCTTGCTCTTAAATAAATAAAATCTTTTTAAAAAATTAGGTAATCCTGAAATATTGTTCTATAACCAAGATAAAAATATTTCTTTTCTCAACTCCCTATGCTTAACATTTAATTTCAGTTCCATGATTGATAATATGCATCAATAATAAAACACTTCAGGATTTAGCACATCATGATATGATCAGAGTACAGCATCAGCAAAGACAAAGACAAAACAACAAGAAAAAGGGTTAGCATTCCTTGATATGAATTTCTGAAATACAAACTATAAATTTACAAATACAGAAGATTTCCTATCCATTTGAGGAAGAAAAACATACATACACACACACACACATACACATACCAATCACACTAATTACTACATTTTATGAAATGTATTCTAATTATTCATGACATAAAGGGTTTCTACTTGAGGAAACCACTGAACTTTTGTTTATGCAGATTCTGTTTCTTTAGCTCATTGAGAGTTTGGGAAAATGTACCACATATCTTAAGCAACATAGAACAATTAAATGTAATCAGATATTATCAACTTATCAATCCTTAGATGGCAGCATCCTATAAAAATGCACTATTTTGGAGAAAACACAATATTTTAAGGGAAATAAAGCCTGTTGGAAGTAAAAATATCTATTTTACTCCAAAACAAATCTACTACTGTCTCTGGGTAAAACTCCACTTCACCAGTCTGTAGTCACCCATTTAGATGGTAGAGCTGACTTTTGAGGAATGGCTTTTCCCATCTAGGGTTCTTCATTCAGTACACTGATAAATATTTTTGGGGTAGGAGTTTTATCTATGTCCATTTATACCTGGCACATTTTTAAACACCTTGAATCCCTTCTTAGAGTTCTATCAGAACTAAACATTCTACAGTAAACTTTTGCCTTCTTTAATCTAAGATTCTCCAAACTTTTTCATTTTTACCCTTAATGCTATTTTCTCCAAACACCTTATAAGTGTGTATCTGTGTGTGTGTGTGTGTGAGTGTGTGTGTGTGTGTGTATTCTAACCAACAAAACTAAAGAAAATTAAAATCGGAGGATGTCAAGAACTCTTCTCAAGAAGTTCCACAAAGTAGTTGCTCAGTAAGTATTTATTTTATAAAAAGGAGAAGACACAAACATGCTGTTACAAACTAGATTAAACAATGTTTCTCCAGGTCATCTATATTCTGTTCTTTGTATTGTCTTTCCTAGCGGAGTTGAAAACATGGATAAATTAGATTTTTCTATTATTTGGCCACAAAGAGACACTGAACTTTTATCTTGTTTGTAATATATATGCATAGCCAATGGTAATTGTGTATTCTGAAGGTAGTATTAGCGAAGAGAATACTAAACCTACCTAAAATCATGACTATTTTGGTCATAATGTTCACAAGCACTTCTGCCAGTTCTGAAATGATGGATTACTAATTCCATCCTCAAATACTTGAAATTGCTCCAAACAATCAATTTGGAATTCTACTGGGCATAGATCATTATTTTGGAGCCAAATTCAAAGTTGTTAATGAACTTCTATCTCAGATTCTACAGCTGTCATTTCAAATAAAATTTTATTGATACATTTCATAAAAATTAAATTCTAGTTGCATTGGACTCTGGGAAATATAAACAACACACTTCTCTTAGATTCTTGCTCTTGGTTTTGATCTCTTTACATTAAAAAGGGAGAAAAAAAGGAAGGAGGGAGATAAATTGTCAGTGTCATGAATTCTGCCTTTGACATTAAACAGCTCGCTTAAATGCTGCGGAATTGATAGTTCTGTATTGGATTTACACTGTGATAATGATAACATAGTGTTATAACATTTATTGCCAAACAGCTGAGATCTCGGGCTTTTTATTTGTTTTTTAAATGGAGTGTCTCAGTCTGTAAGCAAGGATTTTTAGTTTTTTATTTTATTTTTTTTTAACAGATTAGGAGACTGAATCTTCAGAAGATGATTTTAGACCTTGTAGAGGGTAAAGAAAGCAACCACACCTTTAATTACTTGAGGAGTGGTAGTAAAAAAATTTTTTAAAAATTACTTAACATCAGGCAACTCTGAGGATGAATTAAAATAGAAACTTTAGAATAGCTCATTTAACTTAAAATGTGACATACATTTTATGCTTGGTTAATATCTGAGCTTTAAAATAAGACATTAAAAATTAAGTCACCCTTCTGAAGATAAACTACCAAAATTCTTTCCATATGAAATGCTTAAGTATATTCTCCCGAGGTTCAAAAGGGTATGATTTTCACCTTCCCTTTACACTTTACCCAGGCTACAGCACAATATGCTTTATACAAGGATATTCCCACCAATGAAGAGGCCTATGTCCTATGAAAATCAGTCCCCTGGAACTTGAGAGAAATACTGAATAATTTCCTCTATCCAACAGAGGATAATAGTTACCAATAGACCAGAGCTTACTATATACTAGGTACTGGGATAAGATACAAACCTAAACAGGTACTAGTTTATCATCATCCTTATTTTTTTTTAAAAATTTTTTTTAAAGATTATTTTTTATTTTTTTAAAAGATTATTTATTTGTCAGAGAGAGAGAGCGCGCAAGCATGAGCAGGGAGAGCTGCAGGCAGAAGGAGAAACAGACTCCCTGCTGAGTGGGGAGCACGATGCAGGACTCGATCCCAGGACTCTGGGATCATAACCTGAGTCGAAGGCAGATGCTTAACTGACTGAACCACCCAGCCACCCCCATCATCCCTATTTTATTGTTGAGAAGAGAGATATTTCAGTTGAGTAATTTCAAATGTTAACCCTAAGTAAATGCCAGAGAACCACATTTTCTAATTCTGGCTCTCTGATCCCCTGACTGACTGAATACAGCCTGGTGCTCACTGGAAAAGCCTGTAGGGATGGGGCAGATGAGTCCACCTGGGCTGCCATGACTGTCGGCTTGCTATCCATCATCCATGGGTGGAATTGTGAAGATACAAGATATGACTGGGCTAGAGGTGACTGCCACCCAGGTGACTCAGAGCCTGGCTAGGACCAGGTCAGGGAAACTGTCTCATTCCTCAAACCCACTTCAGGGGTAATTCTGGGTGGAGATGGGGACAAAAAGTCTCTGCTTCAAAGTCTAGTCAGGGGCTCAATTACATGGAGGCTAAAACTACCCTTGACCTCATCTCTAGGTGAGTTGTACCAAAGACAACTTCCAGTTGGAAGACCTCTATTTCCAAAAGGCTGAAAGAAGAGGGAGGCACACAGAAGCTATACAAGGACAAACATCTGACCTCTTCGGGAACTCCTGAATGCTCAGACCTAATACGTGCCCCTGGCTCAGTGACCTGAAGGACTTCTACAATTATTAACTAATTAATTTTCATCTTTGTAATCATCCCATTGAGTACAGACTATTATAATACCTCCTCATGAAGCAACATCCAAAGTTTCTGAGCTAGGAAGTGGCAGAGCCAGAGTTCCATATCCTTACATTTGGTTCCATGCCACTCCGCCATGCCACGTCTCCTTGCTGAGGAAGTCTCAGCCTCCCGGAAGCCATATCCCACTCACTGGCCTGGAAACGCAGCAAGTCTGCACCACACTGGCCCAACCAGACTGACTATTCCAGGTACGGGCTGTTTCACACTGACGAAGATGCTGTTTTTAAACATGTGCTTTGAACAAGGGCATTGACAGAGACTGAAGGCAGAAGCTCAGATACAGGCAATGGATACCTGATGCCCAGGGAGGGTGAAAATAAAATCCTACGGGCAATCAGGGAAACAGTAACCATGTTGGCTAATAGATAGCATGGAATTGGGGCCAGACAGTCTGGGTTCAGATTCAAGTTCTACCACTCCCTAGCTGTGTGGCTTCCCAGGTTACTTTGACTTTTTGAATACTGGATTCCTCACCCTTAAAAGGGGGTGTGGGAATAATATTGACCTGTTCAGATTGTTGTAAGAATTCAGTGCAAAGTGGCACTTACTGAAGATTATATAAGGGTGGCTATTGAACCTATTTCCTAGAAGAGGATGAGAAGAACCTAAGAGTGCAGGAAGAGAAATACAAACTTTATCATCACAAAGATATTTTCAGTCATGCTGGGCCAAGTGATTTTACTGGTCCTTTAGTGAGAAGCAAACAGATATCAATACTCATACCCCCCTCCTCTTTCACAGTGTTAATTAAAATTATGCCCATGGTAGATGTTCTCAATGAATTTTTGTCAACTATAGTGAGTCCAGAATAGAGCCACAAGTTCTTCCCAATCCAGGATGCATTGCTGCATCCATTTTGCCTTTCCCATTAGAAAGGGAGTCAATTTGCCCATTCTTCGAATCTGGGCTGGCATTGGTCTGACAGAACAAATAGAAGAGATGGTACAAACACCTCCGGGGTTAGATCAGAAGCTATGCACCACGCTGGCTTGGCTTTCTGGGAACGCTGTCTTGTGACTGCCATGTAAAGAAGCTGAGCTGGTCTACTAGAGATTTAGACCATGCGAAGGAGAATGAAGGGAGCTCAGCTGACAAGAGACACACCTGCCTGCCAGTCATGTGACTGATACCATCTTCTCGCCAACCCACCCATCCCTTTGCTATATGTAGCTTCGAGAATGAGGAGAAGAACTAGCAACAATTTTGAGAAAAAATAGATCACTGTTTTAAATTGCGGATTGAGCATGGCAAGAAAAAGCTAAAACAGCTTCTTCATGAATTAAAGAATGTTTTCAGAGGGGCACCTGTATGGCTCAGTGGGTTAAGTGTCTGATTCTTGATTTCAGCTCAGGTCTTGATCTCAGGGCTGTGAGTTCAAGCCCCATGCTGGGGTCCATGGTGGGCAAGGAGCCTATTTAAAAAAAAAAAAAAAAAAAGAATGCTTTTAGAAATTTCTCGGGCACCTGGGTGGCTCACAGGGTTAAGCCTCTGCCTTCGGCTCAGGTCATGATCTCAGGGTCCTGGGATCGAGTCCCGCATCGGGCTCTCTGCTCAGCAGGGAGCCTGCTTCCTCCTCTCTCTCTCTCTGCCTGCCTCTCTACCTGCTTGTGATCTCTGTCTGTCAAATAAATAAATAAAATCTTTAAAAAAAAAAAAGAAGAAGAAAAAATTTCTATGCCATTTCTAAGACTGTAGACTCCATGTATGAATGAAACCAAGATTTGGGCATAGACATGAGGCAGAACACAAAGACATTTTGAGGAATGCTGCCTTTGGCAGGTTTATTTTAGTCTGATTTGATTCTCTCATAAGTACTGCAATCCAGGAGGACCATTTTTCTGCACAGGGATATTCTAGACCTATATTCTATATGCATAGATACATATAATATTGTAAAAATGTTTATCACTAGAGCATAGATTAGAGCACAAGACTGGGAGCAAAAGGGTCTAACGTTGATTCCTGGCTTCCCAGCCACTCACCTTAGACAGTTTACTACATTAAGTGTTACCAATTACAAGTAACATGTGTGTGTCCAATACTGAATAAACAAGACTCATTGGATACCACCACAAAAACAACTTAATTTTTCTCTATTAATATCCATTTCTCTAAAAATTTCCTTGCAGGCGTTCTTTCCTTGTCTATCTATAAAAACTCATCGTGAAACCTGTATCGTTTTCTTCCAGAGTACACACCCAAGTCCTAAAACTGGCCAATATTTGGAAGAGCAGATGTAGTCTTACACAATCAAAGACAGAAAACAAAGAAACAAGCAAGTATTACAAAAAATAAAACATGTAAAATGAGATTATAGAAGAAATACCAAAACAAATATAATGATTAATAGTGAGTTTAACTTCTTCACTAAAGAGAAGTGACCAGGTTTCTAGTCACTTTGGATTAACAAATTCTAGTGAGCTAGACACTTGTATGAAATCCTCAGTAATGTCAGCAGACACACAAAAATATTTTTTAAGTAATTATGAGCTATGAGATGCCAGAGAGATAATACTCAATGTATTAATATTAAAAATATCTGAATGTTTGAAAAAAAAACCAATTGTATGATATACAGGATTTTTTAAAATAAAAAGATATAGTGCACAATAAATAAAACTTGTATACCTTTATATGTAGATAGCATAGCACTGAAATGAAAAGAGCCATGACTTGAGAAGGTTGGCAAAGACTCCTGAGTCTTCCAATCTTCTCCAAATAAGAGCCAAAGAACTAGACACACAAAGCATGACCTCAGGATCCATTATATTTATGACATTGCTCTTGGCAACAGGGAGATAAAGCAAGAAATCATAGAGTCTAACCATCCAAGAGCTTACTATCTTCTCCGAGGAGATAGCCCACATATTAAGCAATAGTAAGTAACACAGACAGTCTGGCTTTGAAATAATAGAAAAAAACACTGAGGGCTCTAAGAGTTCCATCAGAGCCAGTCAGGGCTTCAAACGTGTTCCTTTCTTTCTATAACAGGCAGTACTTGATACTCTGTCCGCAACTTTGGTACGAGTCATCAATTCTGACCAAAAAGAAGAGCCTTCCCCAAAATCTTACACCGTGAAGTCCAATCCTCAAATAAATAACACTTCAGGTTTGTTTTGCCGTTTTACTAAAATACCAGAATTAATGAGATTTCTCTTAGTCTTCGATGTCTTTCACACTGATTTCCAGGAGTTTACTTTTATGTGCTCTGGAATCCTTTTTCAAGAATTTTTTAAAACTATATTTTTAAATCGTTATATACCTGCCAAATGGCAGTGAGCTTGCTAAAGTATTAGTGTCATATTAGGTTGCATAAATAGAAGCCAAACTCAGTATCACTGATTCTTATCCTGATAGAATATAGTTGGTTCAAATGAACACTGTGGTCAAAACCGAGACAGTAAGGAGTTTTAATACTTCCAATTTTATTAACATCTGAAAATTTTAGGGTTTTTAAAAAGCTCTTTTCCTGATCAGGAAAAAAAAAAACGTAAAAAGAAAAAAGATGCACAAGGTCTAATTTAGAACAATCTATGTGATGGTTTTGTTTTTTTTTATATATAATTTTTTATTTTTTATATACATATATTTTTATCCCCAGGGGTACAGGTCTGTGAATCACCAGGTTTACACACTTCACAGGATGGTTTTGTTTTCTAAAGAAACAGTCAGTTTGTGTATACATATACTCAGGAACACAATGACAGCAAAACACATCCACCCCTGAATAGTCTCAATAATAAGTGACCGTTGTAGTTTTACATGTGGGAGATAAATAGAGGAAAACTAATTATCATTCATTTTATATTACTTTGTACTATCTGTTGGTTCAAATGAGAACTGTAGTCTTAATATTCTATTGCTCCAGAGAGTAAAGTGTTAAAACACTAGACCACTTTATTAATTTATTTGGCAGTCTAAATATTTTGGTTTACTTAGTAGTCCCAATTTCCAAAAAAAGTAGTCTCACACATGAATACTTAACAAATACACTTCCAGATCAGGAACCCAAAAGTAAAATATCTGATCTTCTGCCAGGGCCTGGATTGAGTACATGAACCAATAAATCAATACTGGAATAATTAATTATCACCTTCAATCATGTCAAATCAGTCATTTTTGTTTAGTAAGCAAACTAGCTAGAGCGAAAAGAACGCTTCTAGGGATTAAAGTTATTTGCCCCCCTTTGGCTGAGTTATCTTAAACTCTTCACCATTCATAGTATTTTCTATACTAAGGAAAGTAAAACTTTTTTTTTTTTAAGATTTATTTAACAGATGGAGATCACAAGCAGGCAGAGAAGCAGGCAGAGAGAGAGAGGAGGAAGCAGGCTCCCTGCTGAGCAGAGAGCCCGATGTGGGCCTCGATCCCAGAACCCTAGGATCATGACCTGAGCAGAAGGCAGAGGCTTTAACCCACTGAGCCACCCAGGAGCCTCAATACTAAGGAAAGTAAAGCCAACTGAGAGGGTTTTAGCTTCCCAGGGTGCGGCCAAATTACTATTTTTTGCCATCTTCATAATCACCTAATAGATTCCACAACTTTGAGCCCTTCATGTCACTAATTCAGCAAATCCTTCTTGAGAGCCTCGCCATGCCAGGCACTAGAGAGGCAACAGAGAGCAGTATCAGACTGGTTTCCAACCCTTGAGAAGATTACAGGTGAGTGTGGGAGAGAAGTGATAGTGGAACAAACTGGTAACTGCTACAAAATGTTCTTCAGCTCTTTTACCTACCAAACCATTTTCATGGTGACTCATGCCCATATACTACATCCCTGAGATGGATAAGAGGGGCTCTGTTATGCTTACTGCTGTAAGTCTTCAATCAGTCACCTAGAACACACCAGACATCCTGAGGACTGAGAAGGTAAACTTAACTAATTCCAGTGGCAAAACCTTGACTCGGGTTAGTCATCACACTAAATCTACCGTTCCCTCAATTACACGGATCATTTCTTTGACTCTCTGTCTCCTTTAGTAGTTGGAATGTTGCTTCTTACAGTAAGATAAAATCAGATGTAGTCATTCCTAAAAGATGCATGAAAAAAGATAATTTTAGGTACTATAAAATCTAGTTTAGTTTTCCAAAACAGAAATAAGATAGCAGATGAAAAAGAAACTTTTTCTTTTTTTCTTTTCTTTTTTTTTTTTTTTTTTTTTTGCAAAATCAAGACATATTGCGATAATCCATTGGGGTCAGTTCAGGTGTGCTTACCTAGAATACCCACCACTATGTTTCAGGTAAAATGGTGAATTTAGAAAACAAGATTTTATTAATAAATTATTTTAGTTCTAATTTTTTATTCTTTTCTTCTGCTGAGATATTTACTAGTACATATGCCTGAGACTTCAGTTAATATTCACATTTTTCAGGGGAGCATGTATGGCTTTCAGGAAAGAGAGGGCAAAGAGTCAAGGAGATGGGTTTAATTCTTAGGTTAAGTGAAGATAATGGAAACATGTTTCAAGGTATTGCTACTTATGTGGAGAGCCACTGTCTGAATGTTTGCATCTTGCCAACATATGTACACTGACATTCTAACGTGATATGATGATATTGGGAGATGGAGGCTTTGGTAGGCCATTAGTTCATGGTGGTGGAGCCTTCACAAATGGCATCAGTGTATTTAGAAGAGAAAAGAGGGACAACAAACAACCAAGGGTACAGAGTGTAGTGCTGGGGAATACAAAGGAGCTGGTCCTGGAAGCAAGCGGCATGAAGCCACCACAGATCCTGCCAGAGGACGGTGAACACAGAAAATGGAGTCAGGGAACAGTGACACAGCAGAAGGACCAGGATGCCCTCAAGCAGCCAAGGAGGCTGCCCCCCTCCCCCATTCTGCCATCTGAGGACACTGCAGAGACAGCTGCTGAAGAAGAAGCCTCTCACCAGACACCACACCTGCCAGTGCCCTAACCTTTACTTCTCGGTCTCCAGAACTGTGAGAAATAACTGTCCCTTTTAAACCACTAGCATATGCTCTTTTTGTTCCAGTAGCTTGAATAATCTAAAACACACACACAGATACGTGTGTTCTCTTGGGTTACTGATCTACAGTCAGATGCTATTCTCAAGGTGCTATTCTTATCATTTCCAAATTCTAAAACCAAATAGAATAGCAGACAGCCTCACTTCTACTTCTCACAGAAAAAAACATATTCAATTTCAAGAACATTAAACCTCAGTCTTTCTTGACTACTAACCCTAACTCATTTATAATTACAGTTCTAGCAATATGTAAAATCCTCATCTATAGATGATTTTTACATATTAAATCATTCTTATTGTTTTTTATTTTTATTTACACAAATATATATGTTATCATGGTAAAATTCCAAGCAATCAAGAAAAAAAAAATCTATCTCCCTCTGTCCTTCACTTCCAATATTAATCTACTCCAAGAGTAACTATGATCAATTGTTTAGTGATTGTTTCTAAACTTTATACCAGACATTTATATACAGGTACACATGTACACACATGATTTTGTGTTAGCTCTTTTCATGTAAATAATAGAGACATATCACCTTGCAACTTTTCATTTAAGTTTTTGAGATTTCTCTATGATATTCATTACCATATTGATAGACAATTAGATAGTCTACAATGTTTTACTTTTATAAATACGGCATTAATAATCATCTTTGTACATGTCATCTGGTCACATGATTGAATATTTCTCTTCAGTGAAGTATTGTGGACATGATGATCATGAGCAGCAGTATAAATCAGTTCTCCAAAATTTTCTTCCAATGTGATTTATACTACCAGCAGTGGTGCAAAAGAATTCTTCTGTAGCGTCATGTCACTTACATTGTGGTATTATTTACAAAATGTTAGGTCTATCTAATTTTAATTTATCTTTACAGATTTTACTTATTTGGGGGGAGAGAAAGTGTGCTTGCATAAGAG
This sequence comes from Mustela nivalis, assembly GCF_964662115.1. NCBI lineage: Eukaryota > Metazoa > Chordata > Mammalia > Carnivora > Mustelidae > Mustela > Mustela nivalis. The sequence continues at coordinate 39,756,867 of NC_139022.1, read as the reverse complement.
TGGGGGGAGGAGCAGAGAGAGAGGGAGAAACAGACTGTGTGCTGAGCACGGAGCCTGTCATAGGGCTTGAACCAAGGACTCCAAGATCATGACCTGAGCCAAAATCAAGAGTCAGAGGGCCAACTTCCGAGCCATGCAGGTGCCCCTATCTAACTTTATTTTAATTTACTTGTCCCAGATTATATTTGAGGTTGAACGTTTCCCTTTGTCTGTTGACCTTTTATATTCCATCTTTTGTTAATTATTTATTTGGCCGCTTTTTATTAGGTTATACATTTTGTTTTTTTAATTAATTTGTAGAAGCTTTGTATTTTGAATATAATTATCTACTATAAATGCTTAAATATACTTTCCTACCTTGTCAATTCTTTTTAACTTAGTTTTGGTTCTTCTTGTGGCTTAGAAGCTTAAATTTCTAAGTAGTCAATTTATCAATCACTAACTGTATGGCTATTATCTGCTGCGTATTTTGACAAAAGGTCTGCCTACACAAAAATTGTAAACATACTTCTCCCAAATTTTTTCTGAGTATCTTTTTTCCCATTAGGTTCAAAATTCATCTGGAATTCATTTTTGGGGAGTTCTGTAGTGAAGATTCCTAACTACAAACACATAGCTGTCTGTTTCCACATGGTATATATAGTGAATTCTATGGGAATGCTGTAATGTAAGATTTATAATTCCAAACTTATAGCCAACTATTCTTAAACAATTTTCTGATTTTTCCAAACCATTCTTTACCTTTTCCCTTCACTAGAAAACCTACTTTTCCCATAGGGTAAATTCTTATTTAGCAAATAAGTATTAGTTGTCATTACTTCAGACAAAATTATTATTTAAGTATTTCCTCCCATAAGCTCTAAGCATTTGGAACTCTAGAGAAATGACTACATTTTATCCATAAACATGAGAACAGTTATAGAACAGTCACTCCCTTCTCCAGCTCTGGTTTGGTATGTTAGCTGTTTTGTCAGAATTAGCACATCAAACTGACATCATAGTGAATGCAGCTGAGAAGGCACAAGCTTCATCTTTTCGTAGTTTCCATCTGTCTTGTTCTCTGGCCATAGCTCCTAGCTGATGACTCCCCAGCGCTAGCTGGCTTTGTATCAGAGGCTAAGTCATTAGGCAGAGAGAGAAGTGATGAGCAGCTTTCATCAGGGTCCACTCACCAGGCACTACAGGCCTCCACTGTGCTGATAGTACTTCTCTTGGTCGACCGCATTATCCACGACTCAGTACAAAGACTCTGGCCTTTTATGCAAACATGCGTTTCTTCTATAAAAGAACCCCCTCCCTCCCATCTTTTCCTTTAATGTCATATAACGGCATGTTCATGGACTTTGTGATTGTAGCTTTGATCATGACTGTCTTTTATATGTGAATTTCTAAGAACACATAAATTAAAGAGCTTATTACATAGTTTAGTGTCTTATTTGTTTCCCATATCTTTCTTCTCGAAATCCAACATGTCATTAAGACCAACTGACTACTCTCCTGAAACATCATGTAAATTTGCTTCATCTTTTCTATGCCGAGTGACACTTTTACTCAGTGCTGTATCAAATTTCACTTATGGCAACTATTGTAACACTTTCTTCAATAATTTCTCCAATGTGAATATCACTCTCCTTTTCTTCGTATTTTGTAAAAGTCGTGTCTTTCTAAACCACAGAGTGATTACAGTTTTATGATCTTAACCTAATATGCAAGTCACGTAACTCCTCATTTTCTATGAAATAAAACCCTGACCACTTGGAAGGGCAGTCAATAAGCCCTATAGATGTACAGCCACTTAGTTTTTCTAGCATCCACTGCCTCTCTCATTCTTTCTCAACCTACTATATTCTAGATGGCAACCACAAAGAAAAATGTGGCATTATACATCTTAATGTTCTTACTATGTGGCATTAGACACATTGATAGTCTTACTACGAAACATAATAAAATATTATAAGACAAATTTATCGTTCTTTTACAATGAAAATATGCTCAACTTAGGAAAAGATTACAACCCACTTTTTTCTCTTGTGAAAAGAGACAACTTTCTCCCAGTTCTTTGTGTTGAATAAAATGTCTAGCATAGTTGGATATTCAATCCTTACTCCAAAGAAGACGATCTAGACTTTTACTTCTATGATTGAAAAGCCAGTAACATGGGACGCCTGGGTGGCTCAGTTGGTTAAGCAGCTGCCTTTGGCTCAGGTCATGATCCCAGTGTCCTGGGATCGAGTCCCACATTGGGCTCCTTGCTCAGCAGGGAGTCTGCTTCTCCCTCTGCCTCTGCCTGCCATTCTGTCTGCCTGTGCTCGCTCTCTTCCCCTCTCTCTCTCTGATAAATAAATAAAATTTTAAAAAAAAGAAAGAAAAGCCAGTAACATAAAAACTTTCTAATTTGAAACAACTATTAAAATGGGCTAAAGTTTTAAAATCTACTTGTTAGAGGCATGAGGGAAAAACCCATCCCAAACTACTGAGTCAAAATTCCTAGAAAGGAGGAAATGGATTTAGGTAAAAACAATTTTTCTATTGTTTTTTCCCTTAAGACATTTGTTATCCATGTTCTTCCCAACACTGCCCAAGTAAGGGCCTGGGTTAAGGTGTAAAGAGAGCAATCAAGAGTGATAATGTACTGTGTGAGACCTATGCATGTTCTAATTTCTCTTTCTAAAAAGAAATAATTGAAAATTCCAAACCTCACCAAACCACTTTATTATTAAACATAATAAAAAAAAAATTCCCACCTCAACTGGGTAAGAGATCAAGAAATTAGGCTGAAAAACTAAGCAGAACACATGGCAGTCTCAGCGTTATGTACTAAAAATTATAGTATAAGCCTGAGGAGAAAGGGCTTCAGAAGTACTGCTGGCTTTCAGCTCAGACCCCTCAAAGACTACACTATGGGATGAAAGCAAACTTCAGTTCTTACAAAACTGAAACTCAACCTTAGCCATAAATCAACCTAGTCTCTAAAAGCACAAGGTCACCAGTCCTACTAGAGCTTCCTTCTAGAAGAAAAAAAATGTTTTTTAAAGATTTATTTATTTTAAAGGGAGAGAGAGAGAGAGAGTGCATGGGCAGGGGAAGGGCAGAGAGAGAGAGCTAATCCTAAACAAGCTCCACGCCTGGCTCGAATCCCACAACTCAGAGATCATGACCTGAGCTAAAATCAAGAGTCTGACACTTAACAGACTGTACTACCCAAGCACCCTGGAAGAAAATTTAAGAACAAAACAGCATTTATAGTCTTTTCAAGTTTTTATACATAATGTCTATTATGCAATCCAAAACTACCAGGTGTGCCAAAAATTCTCAAAATTCATAGTACAAACAGAGATAATAGAAGCTATCCCTCAGGCAATCCAGATATTGCTTTAATATAATTGTGATTACTATGACCAAGGAAATGTATGATAAAATACATTATGTCACCAAAAAATAAGCAAAAGAAAACTACACAACAATAAACAAAGAATCAGATTATTAGTTCAGAATCAAATGAACCAGCAATCCTATCCAGCATCAAATTTTGCTAAACAGAGGCAAGGATACAAGCAACCAAAAGGTTTAGACAAAAGAAAAAAGAAGCTCCCAGGGCATCCATAATGACTCTCACAGGTCCTTCTTTTCCGTGTCAGACATGAACCATTAGCTCAGAGAGAAGCCTTTAAGTGATATTCATGGGGTTTCTCACATAGTAGGTAGCATTTCAAACCACATACATTTCCATATAACACTCCAGGGAGCTGTATAACTTATGTGATTTTTCTCCAGGAAAATATTTTATATCCTGGATTCCATTTTATATAGGTTATCCTTGGCTAGAGAAAGCCAGGGAAAGGGGTTTTAGACATAAAGTCTCTTGTGTCTAGTAAATATCATGAGTCCTTTGACCTGAGTGTCCAGGTTACCCAGTTAGACTAGGTTACCTTTGCTACTTTTGTTCCTTTCTCCATAGGTATTCCCCCAGTAAAGGGAATGAATGAATCACAGGCCAGCTGCTTTATCCCTTTATCCCAAACTTTAAAAATAACAACTTCAATTAAAAAATAATCAATGCACCTATAATTAAATTAGACAGAGCAGGAAAGGAGATTCATAGTCTGGAGAAGTGTAGGGTAGATCAGTACTGTATTACATATCTGATCCACAGGTCAGAGAAAAGAAAGGAGCATACAAAACAACCGGCACGCAGTAATACATTTTATTAGAGTCCTGGGAAGACAAGAGAAATTGAGAATGAACAGAATATGTATTTGAAGGCATATTAGCAGCTTCTGCTTTGGGGTAAACGTAACCACTACAACAAAGTGTTACTTCTGCTAACAACTCAAAGCCTTAAAGGACCTGGAAACAATGAAGACTAAATTGGGGTTGAGAAAAATTTTAAGTAGGCTGAAAGCAATAGCTCTTCTTCCTTAGGGACATTTAAGAATCATAGACAATCTACAGTCTGAGAAGATAGAGAATTAACCAAAGCAAAAGGCAAGCAATAGATTTCAGTGGTTGCATGGGCTTGGAGTAAACAAAATTGGAAATGTGAGGTTGTCCAACATTTGATGTATACTCCCCTATAAACAGTACCGAATTTTAAAATTGTAGAAGACAGCAAGCTAAAGAGATATGCCAAAAGCTGTGGCAGAATTAAGTTTCTAATTCACCAGAAGTGAGCATAAAACAATCTGGCAACAAGTATGAACCATAAATAAACTCAGTCTTACTAAAATTTAAAGCAGCTTGGACCTAACTCAGTCCTTGCTGAGTTGGGGTGGTCTCCTCTCAAAGTCCAGTCAACACCACAACTCTGATTTTTTTTCACTAGGATAAAGTAAAATCTTTCCAGTAGGAGATTCTTCATATGAAATCTCTAAGTTTCTATCTTACACAATATCTGGAATGTGATGAAAAAATTAAGAGTTATGAGAAGAGAAGAAGAGAAATTAAGAGTTAAGAGAACCACTGTGTGGCTCAGTGAGTTAAAGCCTCTGCCTTTGGCTCAGGTCATGATTTCAGGGTCCTGGGATAGAGCCCCACATTAGGCTCTCTGCTCATCAGGGAGCCTGCTTCCTCCCCTCACTCTCTCTGCCTGCCTCTCTGCCTACTTGTGATCTCTGTCAAATAAATAAATAATAAATCAATCTTTAAAAAAATAGCCTTATGAGAAGAAGCAACTCAATGTGGACAATTACTAAGAAGGAAAAAAAAACTATAGAAGCAGACCCACAAATGATCCATATGCTAATCATCTTGAGATAACTATGATTAATAAGCTCTTGAAAACAGAAACAAAAAGGATAAAATGGATGAAACAATAGAAATTTTAAAAGTATAATCTGTAAAAAAATATCAGAGAGACATTGAAGTATTGAAAAATAAAATATCTAACAGTAATTTCACAGATGACTTGAAAAGTAGATTAGATATAGTAAAAGAAAGGATTGGTGAACTCAAATATAAATCAAAAGAAAAGATCCAAATGATGTACAAAGAAGAACAGCGGGATGTGACAGCAGGACAGAGTCTGAGAGAACTGCGGGTATCAGTAATTGGAAGTAACTTGCGTTCTAGAAGGAGAAGAAGGAACAAATGGGGCTGAAGCAACCTTGTGTTTGAGAATTTTCCAAAACAGATTAAAGTAGTGCCTACCCACAGATTCAAGAAATCTGGTGTAACCCAAACAATATAAATGACAAGCCAACCAAACAAAGACCCATTTTGGTAAAACTGTTGAAAACCACAACAGACTTAAAAAAGACTTAAAAACAACTAGAGAAACAAGAAAAGGTAAGGTATATTTTAAACATGCAGCAACAAGACTCAGTTACATAAAGATGAATGCCAAAATATATCCCATTGTCTGTTGGTATGGCACCTTTAATACACTGATTATACAATAAATGCCACAAAATTTTTGATTTCCACTGAAAATATTCTTGAAATATGAAGATAAAAATAGCTCAATTTAAAACAACAAAAATGAATTATTTATTACATGAAAGCCTACACTAGGAAAAAAAAAAAAAAGCACAGAGTTCTTAAAGTAGAAGAAAAATGATCCAATTGGGGAACATAGAAATCCAGAATGGAATAAACAACAAAGAAAGGGATAAACAGACTAAGTAAATATAATGAACATGGGTCATACGAAATCATGACTAGAATTTCTTATGGTATTTTAAATGCATATACAACTGAAACACAGGCAAAGAGAATACAAAAGGAAGTAAACAATTATTATCTTCTCTGGTTTTGGAATTATTGGTGAAAAGATAAATCTGAGGGTTTTTAGTGGACTACAAGAGTTATGTATGTTATAACTTCTAGGGTAACCACTAAGAAAAGAGAACAATAAATAAATAACACATAAACAGGAGCAAATAAAATATAATTAAAAATTAAATAATCCAAAATGAGACAATTAAAATTAAATATAAGGCAAGTGTATGAAAATGAAAACAAAGAGAAAGACAACAGCTATACATTTAAATAGGCAAATGACTGAATAATACAATGAAAGTCTACAACCCACAGCATAAAAATGCCATTAATTATAAAGACACAGAAATCTGAAAATAAAGGATGGAAAAAAAATGTACTGGTTATCTCTTATTATATAACAACCCTCAAATGTGGCAGCTTCACACAACACATATTTATTATCTCATAACTTCTATGGGTGAGAAGTGGGAGATGACTTAGTGACCAGACTCTGACTTGGGATCTCTCACGAGGCTGCGGGCAAGGCTGAGTTAGGGCTGCCTTCATCTCAAGGCAAGTGACAAAGGACCTGCTCCTTCCAAGCAATTCACAGGATCTCTTCCAAAAGGCTGCTTTAGGATCTAAAAACCAGCTTCCTCTAGGGCATGGGGTTGTAGGCAAGAGCGAGAGAATACACGCTACATTCTTTTTATAACTTAATAGTGGAATTGACAACCTATGGCTTTTGCTGCTATTTCTTAGAAGTGAGTCACTGAGTCCAGCCCACAAACAAGCAGCAGAAATAAGACAAAAAAATACTAATCTATAGCAGATTCTGATAAATTATATATCCACCTCAAATCCCCAAAAAGGAAGTCCTCAAAGCAGACCCTTTCAGGAGCTCTGTGCAGTGACAGCTGTTTTCACAGAAACTAAGATATTACTTGATGACTTGCTCTCGTGTTCAACACACGTATACAGAGGATTTTCCAGAGGTTACATGGCATGTGGCATCAACTTTACTTCTGGTGAAGAATGGGATGTGTGTGCATTCCTACAAATTAAAACTGAGAAAGTTTTAATTTGTAATGGCATTATCAAAATTAAATATGTATCTTGCATTGTCAGAAGATCTTTGGGAGCCTCAATTTTTAAGAATGCGAAGGAATCCCAAAACATGCTTAAGACCAGGATTTAGGGTTAAGTCACTAAATAAATGTAGAAAACATAACTAAAAAGAGTCATGATTTTTTTTTGAAGATTTTATTTATTTATTTGACAGAGAGAAATCACAAGTAGATGGAGAGGCAGGCAGAGAGGCAGAGAGAGAGAGAGAGAGGAAAGCAGGCTCCCTGCTGAGCAGAGAGCCCGATGCGGGACTCGATCCCAGGACCCTGAGATCATGACCTGAGCTGAAGGCAGCGTCTTAACCCACTGAGCCACCCAGGTGCCCCAAGAGTCATGATTTTTTTTTTTAAATTTTATTTATTTACTTGACAGAGAGAGATCACAAGCAGGCAGAGAGAGAGGAGGAAGCAGGCTCCCCGCCGAGCAGAGAGCCCGATGCGGGCCTTGATCCCAGGACCCTGAGATCATGACCCGAGACGAAGGCAGCGGCTTAACCCACTGAGCCACCCAGGCGCCCAAGAGTCATGATTTTTAAATGATCACTCCGTAAGAAAGAAAAATGAGGGGAAAAAGGATGAGGTTGACAGAAAAGAAAGTTTAAGTTTAAACATATCACATATTACAATTATAGATATTATAAATCACATAAATACCATCTTAAGTGAAAGAAGCAAGAATACAGTTCTAATGTATGAGTCCATTTATACAAGTTCAAAAGCCAGCAAAGTAATCGATTGTGCTGGAAGTCAGAATACATGTAGCCTTTGGGGTGGGTAACATCTGGGTTGGTTATCAGGGGGCGCTGGAGAGGGCTCTGTAGGGATGTTAATACTTCCCGCCCTTATTCCTAGTAGTGGTTTATGAAGGTGCATTCACTGTGCAAAATGTCACTGAGCTGCCAACTTTGTTATGTACATTTTTCTGTACCCTTCTTAATCATACATAAAAGAGTTAACATAAAGCAAATGGAGGGTAACCCCTGCTTGGTTGGCTGCTTCAAAGACTTGCCCACAGCTGCATCTGTGTGTGGTGTGAAGCTCTATCATTTCATTTAACCTGTGCCCTTATGCATATCTATGTACACTGAGACAGAAAAATGTAGTTAATTCTACTTCTACTAAATTTTCTTTAACTTCTGTCTCATCTTATTGGTTCAATTCAAACTGCAGCCACGTCATTGTGTCATAGAGTGTTGAGTTCAAAATAGCCTTAACTTTCACGTTCCCACAACAAATTTTCAGAAAGACGATCTCCTATCTAGTTCGGATGTTTACCATCCATTCAAAAATGCCTTCTTGCCCAAACACCTATAGATATAAATAGTCACCTTGTTGGGAAAACATGATTTTAAATAAGGAAACTAATACCCAAAAGGTCTAAACAATTTTTTTTAATCTAGTCATTTCCTCCCGAATCTTCTCTTGATCAACTAGTTCCAGTTTCCCTTAGTCTGAATGACCTTAGTACTCAGTTCCTGACCAGTAAAAAGATAAGTACTGGCTCTATATTATTAGATATTTTCTTATGGACATTTGACAGGCTTTGACTACTTCCCATGTCCTTTAGGTCAGTGATTGTCTTACATTTTTCTTTGTTTTATAATCCTGGGGACCTGTCAGATTCTTTTGCTCTAGTAATGTCCAGTCAGGCATGCATTCATTCATCAAATATTTGTTGAATATCTACTATGAATCAAGCAGTTAAAAAAGTCCTTCCTCTTGATACAATACAGACCCCAATGTAAAAATTAGTTCATTAGTAAGTAAAATATATATATATATATATACATATAAAATATTGTATGTAGTATGTTATACAGTGATAAAAACTCTGGAGGAAAAAATAGTCCACGGATTAACCTTCAAATTCAGTGGTTTTCATGCAGCTTTGAGATCTCTGGGCTTACTGTGGAGATCCCTTTGGAGTGTCTGCGGTGAAAAGCAGTTCAAATAGCCAAACTCCCCAACCTGGCTTTGTTCACAACAGATGCTTTTATCTCTTTTACATAAAATGTTGCCACATACAATTCCACTGGAACAAAACACTCCACAGTCAAAAATTAATTCAATAGATTTTTCAGGTTCTGAAACACTGCATCTTCTCAAAGGGACAAATGGGGTTTCTGGTTACAGACCACTGTAGAGTTACTTTGTGAAACTCATTTTGTGTTTTCTATTTTTGCTCTAGAATTATAGGTTGTGTATAAGCAGGTAAGTTTATGGTGCTGAGAAGGACAGTATAACCCTCATTTACTCAACTCTAATGACTGTTAAGCGACCTTTCTAAAGATAATGGGGTGTCCTATGTGCATTTGTCTGTATATAAGTAATAGAACCATTAGATGATTAAGAGAATGGCTGTATTTCAATGATGATTTACTTTTGTGCAATACTGGTTAGCCATGTGGAAATAGGTTAACAACCTCATGCCTAACCCAATGCTTACTTTCATCAATAAGTGCTAGCTCATTTCAATTAACTTCTCTGTCGCTAATCTGGAGGTACCGCCATTAGAGGTATGAAAGGCACACGAAAATTACTTGAAAGAGAGCAGATGTATTTTTAAAAGGGAAGCCGTCAGGGCTGAATAGCCACCAGAGACATAAGAGAAGATCCTTTTTAAATCTACGTCTAATTGAACCAGTGCTGAGACAGCTTCCATGATTGATGACAGTGATATCGGTGACGGTGATGTAAAGGTTATTAAGTATCCAACGTGTTCTAGAAGTCACATGGCACATGTTCCTTTGAAAAGAGAATACCTTTGCCATCAGATGCTTTTACCTTCTAAAAACAGACGGGCAAGATGGGCATGTGCATGTATACATTCATCAAAAATATATTAGAGTATCTTCCTTTTTTTGCAAAAGTTGAAGAGTAGGAGAGGAGGAGTCAAAATGGCGGAGAAGTAGCAGGCCGAGACTACTTCAGCTAGCCGGAGATCAGCTAGATAGCTTATCTAAAGATTGCAAACACCTGCAAATCCATCAGCAGATTGAAGAGAAGAAGAACAGCAATTCTGGAAACAGAAAAACAACCACTTTCTGAAAGTTTATCTAATACATATATTTTTTTTCTTTTTTATATTTTTCTTAGGTGTTTTCTTTTTTTTAAAAATTCTTTTTTTTTCTCTCTCTTTTTTCTTTTTTTTATTGTTTCCTTTTTGAACCACTTTTTATCCCCTTTCTCCCCCCTCACGATTTTGGATCTCTTCTAATTTGGTTAAAGCATATTTTCCTGGGGTTGTTGCCACCCTTTTAGTATTTTACTTGCCCCTTCATATACTCTTATCTGGACAAAATGACAAGACGGAAAAATTCAACACAAAAAAAAGAACAAGAGGCAGTACCGAAGGCTAGGGACCTAATCAATACAGACATTGGTAATATGTCAGACCTAGAGTTCAGAATGACAATTCTCAAGGTTCTAGCCGGGCTCGAAAAAGGCATGGAAGATATTAGAGAAACCCTCTCGAGAGATATAAAAGCCCTTTCTGGAGAAATAAAAGAACTAAAATCTAACCAAGTTGAAATCAAAAAAGCTATTAATGAGGTGCAATAAAAAATGGAGGCTCTCACTGCTAGGATAAATGAGGCAGAAGAAAGAACTAGTGATATAGAAGACCAAATGACAGAGAAAAAAGAAGCTGAGCAAAAGAGGGACAAACAGCTACTGGACCACGAGAGGAGAATTCGAGAGATAAGTGACACCATAAGACGAAACAACATTAGAATAATTGGGATTCCAGAAGAAGAAGAAAGAGAGAGGGGAGCAGAAGGTATACTAGAGAGAATTATTGGGGAGAATTTCCCCAATATGGCAAAGGGAACAAGCATCAAAATTCAGGAGGTTCAGAGAACGCCCCTCAAAATCAATAAGAATAGGCCCACACCCCATCACCTAATAGTAAAATTTACAAGTCTCAGTGACAAAGAGAAAATCCTGAAAGCAGCCCGGGAAAAGAAGTCTGTAACATACAATGGTAAAAATATTAGATTGGCAGCTGACTTATCCACAGAGACCTGGCAGGCCAGAAAGAGCTGGCATGATATTTTCAGAGCACTAAATGAGAAAAACATGCAGCCCAGAATACTATACCCAGCTAGGCTATCATTGAAAATAGAAGGAGAGATTAAAAGCTTCCAGGACAAACAACAACTGAAAGAATTTGCAAACACCAAACCAGCTCTACAGGAAATCTTGAAAGGGGTCCTCTAAACAAAGAGAGATCCTACAAGTGGTAGATCAGAAAGGAACAGAGACCATATACAGTAACAGCCACCTTACAGGCAATACAATGGCCCTAAATTCATATCTCTCAATAGTTACCCTGCATGTTAATGGGCTAAATGCCCCTGTCAAAAGACACAGAGTATCAGAATGGATAAAAAAACAAAACCCATCTATATGTTGCCTCCAAGAAACACATTTTAAGCCCAAAGACACCTCAAATTTTAAAGTGAGGGGGTGGAAAACAATTTACCATGCTAATGGACATCAGAAGAAAGCAGGAGTGGCAATCCTTATATCAGATAAATTAGATTTTAAGCCAAAAACTATAATAAGAGATGAGGAAGGACACTATATCATACTCAAAGGGTCTGTCCAACAAGAAGATTTAACAATTTTAAATATCTATGCCCCCAACGTGGGAGCAGCCAACTATATAAACCAATTAATAACAAAATCAAAGAAACACATCAACAACAATACAATAATAGTAGGGGACTTTAACACTCCCCTCACTGAAATGGACAGGTCATCCAAGCAAAAGATGAGCAAGGAAATAAAGGCCTTAAACGACACACTGGACCAGATGGACATCACAGATATATTCAGAACATTTCATCCCAAAGCAACAGAATACACATTCTTCTCTAGTGCACATGGAACATTCTCCAGAATAGATCACATCCTCGGTCCTAAATCAGGACTCAACCGGTATCAAAAGATTGGGATCATTCCCTGCATATTTTCAGACCACAATGCTCTAAAGCTAGAACTCAACCACAAAAGGAAGTTTGGAAAGAACCCAAATACATGGAGACTAAACAGCATCCTTCTGAAGAATGAATGGGTCAACCGGGAAATTAAAGAAGAATTGAAAAAAATCATGGAAACAAATGATAATGAAAATACAACGGTTCAAAATCTGTGGGACACAACAAAGGCAGTCCTGAGAGGAAAATATATAGCGGTACAAGCCTTTCTCAAGAAACAAGAAAGGTCTCAGGTACACAATCTAACCCTACACCGAAAGGAGCTGGAAAAAGAACAAGAAAGAAACCCTAAGCCTAGCAGGAAAAGAGAAATCATAAAGATCAGAGCAGAAATCAATGAAATAGAAACCAAAAAAACAACAGAACAAATCAACGAAAGTAGGAGCTGGTTCTTTGAAAGAATTAATAAAATTGATAAAACCCTGGCCAGACTTATCAAAAAGAAAAGAGAAAGGACCCAAATAAAAAAAATCATGAATGAAAGAGGAGAGATCACAACTAACACCAAAGAAATACAAACAGTTATCAGAACATACTATGAGCAACTCTACGGCAATAAATTTGACAATCTGGAAGAAATGGATGCATTCCTAGAAACATATAAACTACCACAACTGAACCAGGAAGAAATAGAAAGCCTGAACAGACCCATAACCAGTAAGGAGATTGAAACAGTCATTAAAAATCTCCAAACAAACAAAAGCCCAGGGCCAGACGGCTTCCCGGGGGAATTCTACCAAACATTTAAAGAAGAACTAATTCCTATCCTCCTGAAACTGTTCCAAAAAATAGAAATGGAAGGAAAACTTCCAAACTCATTTTATGAGGCCAGCATCACCTTGATCCCAAAACCAGACAAGGATCCCACCAAAAAAGAGAGCTATAGACCAATATCCTTGATGAACACAGATGCGAAAATACTCAACAAAATACAAGCCAATAGGATTCAACAGTACATTAAAAAGATTATTCACCACGACCAAGTGGGATTTATTCCAGGGCTGCAAGGTTCAACATCCGCAAATCAGTCAATTTGATACAACACATCAATAAAAGTAAGAACAAGAACCATATGATACTTTCAATAGATGTTGAAAAAGCATTTGACAAAGTACAGCATCCCTTCCTGATCAAAACTCTTCAAAGTGTAGGGATACAGGGAACATACCTCAATATCATCAAAGCCATCTATGAAAAACCCACCGCAAATATCATTCTCAATGGAGAAAAACTGAAAGCTTTTCCACTAAGGTCAGGAACACGGCAGGGATGTCCATTATCACCACTGCTATTCAACATAGTACTAGAGGTCCTGGCCTCAGCAATCAGACAACAAAAGGAAATTAAAGGCATCCAAATCGGCAAAGAAGAAGTCAAATTATCACTCTTCGCAGATGATATGATACTATATGTGGAAAACCCAAAAGACTCCACTCCAAAACTGCTAGAACTTATACAGGAATTCAGTAAAGTGTCAGGATATAAAATCAATGCACAGAAATCAGTTGCATTTCTCTACACCAACAGCAAGACAGAAGAAAGAGATATTAAGGAGTCAATCCCATTTACAATTGCATCCAAAACCATAAGATACCTAGGAATAAACCTAACCAAAGAGACACAGAATCTATACTCAGAAAACTATAAAGTACTCATGAAAGAAATTGAGGAAGACACAAAGAAATGGAAAAATGTTCCATGCTCCTGGATTGGAAGAATAAATATTGTGAAAATGTCTATGCTACCTAAAGCAATCTACACATTTAATGCAATTCCTATCAAAGTACCATCCATCTTTTTCAAAGAAATGGAACAAATAATGCTAAAATTTATATGGAACCAGAAAAGACCTCGAAAAGCCAAAGGGATATTGAAAAAGAAAGCCAACGTTGGTGGCATCACAATTCCGGACTTCAAGCTCTATTACAAAGCTGTCATCATCAAGACAGCATGGTACTGGCACAAAAACAGACACATAGATCAATGGAACAGAATAGAGAGCCCAGAAATAGACCCTCAAATCTATGGTCAACTCATCTTCGACAAAGCAGGAAAGAATGTCCAATGGAAAAAAGACAGCCTCTTCAATAAATGGTGCTGGGAAAATTGGACAGCCACATGTAGAAAAATGAAATTGGACCATTTCCTTACACCACACACAAAAATAGACTCAAAATGGATGAAGGACCTCAATGTGCGAAAGGAATCCATCAAAATCCTTGAGGAGAACACAGGCAGCAACCTCTTCGACCTCTGCCGCAGCAACATCTTCCTAGGAACAACGCCAAAGGCAAGGGAAGCAAGGGAAAAAATGAACTATTGGGATTTCATCAAGATCAAAAGCTTTTGCACAGCAAAGGAAACAGTTAACAAAATCAAAAGACAACTGACAGAATGGGAGAAGATATTTGCAAACGACATATCAGATAAAGGACTAGTGTCCAGAATCCATAAAGAACTTAGCAAACTCAACACCCAAAGAAGAAATAATCCAATCAAGAAATGGGCAGAGGACATGAACAGACATTTCTGCAAAGAAGACATCCAGATGGCCAACAGACACATGAAAAAGTGCTCCATATCACTCGGCATCAGGGAAATACAAATCAAAACCACAATGAGATATCACCTCACACCAGTCAGAATGGCTAAAATCAAGAAGTCAGGAAATGACAGATGCTGGCGAGGATGTGGAGAAAGGGGAATCCTCCTACACTGTTGGTGGGAATGCAAGCTGGTGCAGCCACTCTGGAAAACAGCATGGAGGTTCCTCAGAATGTTCAAAATAGAACTGCCCTATGACCCAGCAATTGCACTATTGGGTATTTACCCTAAAGATAAAAATGTAGTGATCCAAAGGGGCACATGCACCCGAATGTTTATAGCAGCAATGTCCACAATAGCCAAACTATGGAAAGAACCTAGATGTCCATCAACAGATGAATGGATCAAGAAGATGTGGTACCATCGGGCTCCTTGCTCGGCAGGGAGCCTGCTTCTCCCTCTGCCTCTGCCTGCCTCTTTGTCTGCCTGTGCTCGCTCGCTCTCTCTCCCTCTGTCTCTGGCAAATAAATAAAATCTTTAAAAAAAAAAAAAAGAAGAAGATGTGGTAGATATACACAATGGAATACTATGCAGCCATCAAAAGAAATGAAATCTTGCCATTTGCGACAACATGGATGGAACTAGAGTGTATCATGCTTAGCGAAATAAGTCAAGCAGAGAAAGACAACAATCATATGATCTCCCTGATATGATGAAGTGGTGATGCAACATGGAGGCTTAAGTGGGTAGGAGAAGAATAAATGAAACAAGATGGGATTGGGAGGGATACAAACCATAAGTGACTCTTAATCTCACAAAACAAACTGAGGGTTGCTGGGGGCAGGGGGTTTGGGAGAAGGGGGTGGGATTATGGACATTGGGGAGGGTATGTGCTTTGGTGAGTGCTGTGAAGTGTGTAAACCTGGTGATTCACAGACCTGTACCCCTGGGGATAAAAATATATGTTTATAAAAAATAAAAAGTTAAAAAAAAAAAAACCCACCTCAAATATCATTCTCAATGGAGAAAAACTGAAAGCTTTTCCGCTAAGGTCAGGAACACGGCAGGGATGTCCATTATCACCACTGCTATTCAACATAGTACTAGAGGTCCTGGCCTCAGCAATCAGACAACAAAAGGAAATTAAAGGCATCCAAATCGGCAAAGAAGAAGTCAAATTATCACTCTTCGCAGATGATATGATACTATATGTGGAAAACCCAAAAGACTCCACTCCAAAACTGCTAGAACTTATACAGGAATTCAGTAAAGTGTCAGGATATAAAATCAATGCACAGAAATCAGTTGCATTTCTCTACACCAACAGCAAGACAGAAGAAAGGGAAATTAAGGAGTCAATCCCATTTACAATTGCACCCAAAACCATAAGATACCTAGGAATAAACCTAACCAAAGAGACACAGAATCTATACTCAGAAAACTATAAAGTACTCATGAAAGAAATTGAGGAAGACACAAAGAAATGGAAAAATGTTCCATGCTCCTGGATTGGAAGAATAAATATTGTGAAAATGTCTATGCTACCTAAAGCAATCTACACATTTAATGCAATTCCTATCAAAGTACCATCCATCTTTTTCAAAGAAATGGAACAAATAATGCTAAAATTTATATGGAACCAGAAAAGACCTCGAAAAGCCAAAGGGATATTGAAAAAGAAAGCCAACGTTGGTGGCATCACAATCCCGGACTTCAAGCTCTATTACAAAGCTGTCATCATCAAGACAGCATGGTACTGGCACAAAAACAGACCCATAGATCAATGGAACAGAATAGAGAGCCCAGAAATAGACCCTCAAATCTATGGTCAACTAATCTTCGACAAAGCAGGAAAGAATGTCCAATGGAAAAAAGACAGCCTCTTCGATAAATGGTGCTGGGAAAATTGGACAGCCACATGTAGAAAAATGAAATTGGACCATTTCCTTACACCACACACAAAAATAGACTCAAAATGGATGAAGGACCTCAATGTGCAAAAGGAATCCATCAAAATCCTTGAGGAGAACACGGGCAGCAACCTCTTCGACCTCAGCCGCAGCAACATCTTCCTAGGAACAACGCCAAAGGCAAGGGAAGCAAGGGCAAAAATGAACTATTGGGATTTCATCAAGATCAAAAGTTTTTGCACAGCAAAGGAAACAGTTAACAAAATCAAAAGACAACTGACAGAATGGGAGAAGATATTTGCAAATGACATATCAGATAAAGGACTAGTGTCCAGAATCTATAAAGAACTTAGCAAACTCAACACCCAAAGAACAAATAATCCAATCAAGAAATGGGCAGAGGACATGAACAGACATTTCTGCAAAGAAGACATCCAGATGGCCAACAGACACATGAAAAAGTGCTCCATATCACTCGGCATCAGGGAAATACAAATCAAAACCACAATGAGATATCACCTCACACCAGTCAGAATGGCTAAAATCAAGAAGTCAGGAAATGACAGATGCTGGCGAGGATGCGGAGAAAGGGGAATCCTCCTACACTGTTGGTGGGAATGCAAGCTGGTGCAACCTCTCTGGAAAACAGCATGGAGGTTCCTCAAAATGTTGAAAATAGAACTGCCCTATGACCCAGCAATTGCACTATTGGGTATTTACCCTAAAGTTACAAACGTAGTGATCCAAAGGGGCACGTGTACTCGAATGTTTATAGCAGCAATGTCCACAATAGCCAAACTATGGAAAGAACCTAGATGTCCATCAACAGATGAATGGATCAAGAAGATGTGGTATATATACACAATGGAATACTATGCAGCCATCAAAAGAAATGAAATCTTGCCATTTGTGACAACATGGATGGAACTAGAGCATATCATGCTTAGCGAAAAAAGTCTAGCGGAGAAAGACAACTATCATATGATCTCCCTGATATGAGGAAGTGGTGATGCAACATGGGGGCTTAAGTGGGTACGAGAAGAATAAATGAAAGAATCTGGGATTGGGAGGGAGGCAAACCATAAGCGACTCTTAATCTCACAAAACAAACTGAGGGTTGCTGGGGGGAGGGGGTTTGGGAGAAGGGGGTGGTATTATGGACATTGGGGAGGGTATGTGTTTTGGTGAGTGCTGTGAAGTGTGTAAACCTGGTGATTCACAGACCTGTACCCCTGGGGATAAAAATATATGTTTATAAAAAATAAAAAATTATATTAAAAAAAAAAAGTTGAAGAGTAACAAGTAGGATAATGATAAAGAAAACAATAGAGTAAGGAGGGAAAAGAGATGTGGTGTATACTTGGTAAGCACGTTTAGGAAGTGGGAGGAGGCAGTACTCCAAAGAGAGGTAACAAAAACATATTTAAAGACAGGTCTTAATCTTTATGTATAATACCCGTATATACCTGAAATTAAATAATCAGCCCATTCCAAGCATCACTGGCTTTTTTTTTTTTTTTTTGAATGAAGTAGAAATGGATAAGGGTTTTGAATGAATATCAGGGGAAACATCAGGGTATTTGGTCTATTTAATGTTTTTTGGAGTAGGTCAATTGTCATTATTTTTCAGACATGTTAACTGAAGCTAGTCCAATTCTATGTCTTGAAAGAATCAGTGTGTATTAACAGGCACAGAGAGAGAGAGGGCTGAGCTTTTCATTTGGAATATATTTCATCCAAAAGCATGAAATACTAATTTCAGGTGTGGAAGTGATAATTACCTAAACCTTAATTTGAAAAATATTACATTTCTGACTTTTTAAAAACTGTAATTTTTAAAAGCATTCCATTTCTGTTGGTGCCAAAAACAATGGACTGAATCATTGAGAATTTCTGAATAATTTCAAATACTTAACAATCCAGGACATGATGAAAGAGATTGAAATTTAGCAGCCACGTTATTTGGATTTCTTTACTCCAAGAGGATATAGACAGAAGCCAAACAGCTGATTGAAAATTCAAGAAATTCTCAGAAAGATATTGCTAAAAAAATATTTAGAAGATGCAAGTCTGCTACAATCCAGAGTATCTGGTCACTTCTAATGGTTGAATTTGATCCTTCCACCAGCAACATTAGTATCCCATGGGGACTTGTTAGAAATGCAAACTCTTAGGCCACAACCCTAAACCCAGTTCACAACAAACCCTAAGATTAAGGCCCAGCGATCTGTTTTCATAAGCCTTCAAAGTGATACTGATGCAAGCTTAATGAGAACGGCTCCACGACACACTGCTGGCTACAGCTCACTCTAGGAACAAAAAAATGTCTTGAAGAAACGACTCCTTCAGAAGTCTCTAAATTCATTAAAATCATTCTGAGAAATGCCTCAGGAACACCCCAAACCAGCTGCGAATCCTCTTGATGTCTCATGACAATCAACTCCACACGTGCCTAGGTACTCAACTTGAACATTTTTTGGAAAATTGGTTAACGCATTGTTTTCTCTCTCTTCCATGATATAATCAAGGCTCACTTTTAAAAAGCTCTTTAATAAACCTTCTACTCTGTGGGGGTCCAGGAGAAAATGCGGAGGTACAAGAATTTTAATAATATATTCAGTAATAGATTTGGGAGAGAATATGACTGAACCTCTCTCGGGGACTTATGCAAATTAGAATTGCATTTCAGATCCTCGCCCTTCAAAAGCTACCAGTTACCAATGCAAGGAAACCCAACAATCTATCAGAAAAACATAATGTTCAAGTCAAGTAATCATTTATTGAAATGTCTTCTTTTATTTTATGAGACTTTATACTTTTATGAGAAGATTTTGTTAGGTTAACAGGGAATCGCTTTCAAATCTCCCAGAGCAATGCCAATGGGAAATAATGGCAAGCTGGGAATTTTTATCTTTCTTTGGCTTGTAATATTATGTGTGTGATGTTCAGGATGAAAACTGGAAATCCAAGTGTATTCTTGCTTTCCACAACCAGCACTTCCAGAGTCTGGGTCGAGGACAGTGGATGAAAACTGTGTCAGCACTTGGGTCTGTGCAATTTATTTGAAGTTTCTTTTTCCTTTTGGACCTGCATAATACAGTCTGCATAATACAGTCTGAGTCACTGACACGAGGGCATGGGTAGCAGTATTGTAACAACAGTGAGGATAGAGAGAGAACCAAGAAGGCATATTACTACTCCAACACAGTCAAAAGCTTAGTGAAGGTAGAAAAATATAAGCGAATTTCTTAATGTATATTTATAACTTACAAAAAAGAAATAGATGTAATAGGTGCTAAGTATGGTTATTTTTAAATGATACACTTTCATTAGGTTTTAGAATTAAATATGAAGTCCCTGAGGAATTAAATCCAAGCAATTTTTTCAATGTCCTAATTGCAACAAAGGTAGAGATGGTGAGGTGTGCATTCTGAAATTATTCTCTAGGCAAAAAAACAGTTTGGAGTGCCTGGGTGGCTCAGTCGTTAAGCATTTGGCTTACGCTCAGGTCATGATCCCAGAGTCCTGGGATGGAGCCCTGTATCAGGCTCCCTGCTCAGCGGGAAACCTGCTTCTCCCTCTCCCATTCCCCCTGCTTGCATTCCTGCTCTCGCTGTCTCTCTCTGTCAAATAAATAAATAAAATCTAAGAAAAAGGAAAAAAAAAAAGAAGAGAAAGACAGTTCATATACTGTGAGACAACGCTCATGCTGAAATTAATTTGGAACAACCCTAAAAATGTTTAGACGTTGAGAGTTTGAATACTAAATTTTAATATACTGAAAGTAGGCATTTTAGATGTTAAGCTGAACAGTGAAATCTCACAGGTTAAAAAAACACACACAAAAACCAAAACAAAAACAATTATAGTCTTAATTCTACTTAAAGCTCTCAAAAGTCCCTTGAATGCAGGAAAACCTCTTTTCTAAATTTTGTTTCCTCTTAGTTTAACTGCAGTAGGTTAATTAGCAGTCAGATACTCACAAAAGCTTTATTCTTTCACTACTTAGATTTCTCTCATCCCGCAACTGGCCTTCCCAAGACCCCTGCTCATTACCTGAGTCCTCTTCACCTCTTCAGCTCTGGGGGCTCTGCCTCACTATAAATCACCTGAACTAATTTTTTTTGGGGGGGGGGAATCACTATCAATAGTCATTAGATATTCAATTAATATCCCATGGATCTGTAGAAGTTAAGTTGCATTTTTTAAAAAGGCCAATTGAGCAAACTTTAATGTGTATGAGGATATCCTCTACATATTCCTGATCAATAATTTATTTTTTCAAGTAACAGATATTCTAGAGAAAATCTTAGAGAAATAATTCAGATACTATGTCATTAAAAAGTGAAAGACAGCATGAGGCATCCAAGTGACAGGACATTTGTGTTCAAAAGTTTGGGTTCAAATCATATCGATTATAACTCAATGACTCATTAATTAATGCTGTGTATTTAATTATTAATAACCAAATATATACATAACTTTATCTTAAATGATAAAACTACCTCTGCGTTTAGAAGGTTGTAATCCAAATAAAAATATGACAGTAATCAGCATTATAACTGAAGGAGGAAAAAACGTTTTGAGTAATTTTACTTAAAGATACCAAATATATTTTGATCCCTGACGGATGACAATTTTAAGTCAACATCAAACATTCAACTTTCTACCTCTATCCTATGCTAAAATGTTAACTTTCATGAACATTAAGCTTTCTACCTCTATCATGAGTGGCTGCCTGGAGAGTGTCCCATGACACAGTTACTATCGTCTTGACATATGTTCTTTCCCCTCTGCAACCACGAGTCTCTCCTGATGCATTATTTTATTTTATTCTAGTCTATTTATTTTAATTTACTTTATTTATTTTATTTTTTTAAAGTAATCTTTAAACCCAACATCACACTTGAATTCATGACCCTGAGATCAAGAATCTGTGCTTTCTGGGGCACCTGGGTGGCTCAGTGGGTTAAGCCTCTGCCTTTGGCTCAGGTCTGATCTCAGGGTCCTGGGATCAAGCTCTGCATCAGGCTCTCTGCTCAGCAGGGAGCCTGCTTCCCCCTCTCTCTGCCTCTCTGCCTACTTGTGGTCTTTGTCTGTCAAATAAATAAATAAAATCTTTTAAAAAAAGAAAAAAGAATCTATGCTTTCTTTACTTACTGAGCCAGCCGGGTGCCCTTGCTTTTGCATGACTTCTAATACCTTCTGGTCACTCAATTGACCACTGCAGTCAATACTTACCCCAACGAATTCACACAAATTCACAAGGCATCTCGGTATTTCTATATAGCACTTGTTGACGGTCAGTTTCATCATTAGATTTCATTATTTACACCAAATGGTCAAAGACGGAATGAAATTATTAGGTACCTAATATCAGCTTTTTAAAAACATCAAAAAGTATTTTTTTTAAGATTTTATTTATTTATTTGACAGACAGAGATCACAAGTAGGCAGAGAGGAAGACAGAGAGAGAGGGGTAAGCAGGCTCCCCGCTGAGCACAGAGCCCGATGCACGGCTCGATCCCAAGACTCTGGGATCATGACCTGAGCTGAAGGCAGAGGCTTTAACCCACTGAGTCACCCAGGTGCCCCAAAACAGAGTATTTTTTAGTGAAGCTTCAGGTTTACAGAAAATTGAGCAGTTGAGAACAGAGTCTCCATACCGCCCCCCCCCCCCCCCGACTTCTCATAGTTCTTGTATATTTCTATCTTGTCTCAGTACAGCACATTTGTTATATCTGATGAACCAATACTGATACATTATTAATACTGACACATTATTTTTAACTAAAGGCTACAGTTTACAGTATGATTCTTTGTATTACACAGTACTAAAGAAGAGGTAAAATGTCATGAATCCACCAGAACAGTATAATACACAACAGTTCCACTGTCCTAAAATCCCGTGTGTCCACCTGTCACCCACCCCACTTGCCTGAACCCCTGGTCACCAGAGATTTTTTTTTTTAATTCTCTACAATTTTGTCTTTACCAGAAGGTCATATACTTGGAATCATACAATACGTAACTTTATCAGACGGACACCTTTTACCTAGCAATATGTGTTTAAAGTTCCTCCATGCCTTTACATGGTCTGAGAACTCATTTCTTTTTTTTTTTTTAAGATTTTATTTATTTATTGAGAGAGAGAAAGAGAGAGAACATGTGTGAGTGGGGCGAGAGGGAGAGAGAGAATCCCAAGCAGACTCCACACTGAGCTCAGAGATGGACATGAGACTCAATCCTCAATCTCACAACCCTCAAATCATGACTCTGCCACTCAGAAGAACCACCCTGGCCCCTTACCTCATTTCTTCTTATTTCTTTTTATTCACGATTGAGATGAACCAGAATTTTTTTTATCCACTCACCTAAAGTAGGATATGTTGGTTTCTTCCACTTCGCAGCAATTCCAAATAAAGCTGCAATCAACATTTGCAGAGATCCTTGTATGGATGTAACTTTTTAACCCATTTGAGTAAGTATGTGGGAGTGGGTCCTATGACAAAATTATAGTTAATTTTGTAAAAAACTTCTCAACTGCCTTCCAAAGTAGCTGTACAATTTTAAACTCCCACCAACAGTGAATGAGAGTTCTTGTTGCTCTACATTCTCATCAGCAGTTGGTACAGTTAATTTTTTGGATTTTAGCAATGCTAATAGATGTGTCCTGGTATTTTGTTTCATTTTTGCAATTCCTTGACGGAAGTTTTTTCACATGTTTATCTGCCGTCTGTACATCTTTAGTAAGATGTCCATTCAGAGTTTTTACCTTTTATCTGAATTTTTTTCCCCTTATTATTAAGCTTTTAGGCATAAGTGCTCTATATATAGTTCCAACCCAAAGTTGATCATCCAAATAGAACTGCCCTATGACCCAGCAATTGCACTATTGGGTATTTACCCTAAAGATACAAATGTAGTGATCCAAAGGGGCACATGCACCCGAATGTTTATAGCAGCAATGTCCACAATAGCCAAACTATGGAAAGAACCTAGATGTCCATCAACAGATGAATGGGTTATTTTTTTTTAATGTTTTCTCCCAGTATGTGGATGTCTTTTTCTTTTCCCAAAAATGTCTTTCACAGAGCAAAGGTTTTAATTTTAATGAGGTCCAACTTATCAATTGTTTTTCTTTCATAGCTCATACTTCCAGTGTCATATGTAGAAACTTATCACCAAATTCAGGGTCACCCAGACCTTGCATCGTATGTTATCTTTTAGTAATTCTATTGTCTGGCATTTACATTGAGGTTTATAATACAGTTTGAGTTACATTTGTCAAAGATGTGAGATCTGTGTTTATATTCTTTCTGTTTTTGCTGTTGTTGTGCCCGTGGACCTCTAGCTGATCCACCATCCTTTCTTTAAAAGACTATCCTTTCTCCGGTGAACTACTGCTGCTCCTTTGTCACACTGCAGCTGACTGCATGCGGCAAGTGTCTCTCTAGGGTCGCTTTTCTTTTCTACTGATCTGTGTGTCCATTCTGTCCCCACTGCCATGCTGTCCTCACTACAGCAGTTTTATAGCAAGTCTTAATGTCAGATAATGTTAGTCCTTTCACTTTTGCCTTTTCATATAATCTTTAGAACCAGGTGAGTAACATACACAAAACAACTTGCTATGATTTTAATTGGGATAACATTTGAATCGGTGCCTAAAGTTAGGAAGAAACAGACATCTTACAATATTGAGTATTTCTAATCATAAACATAGAATAGTTTTCCATTTATTTGGACCTTTATCAGAACGTCACAGTTTTTCACAAACAGATATTGTACAACATTTGTTAGATTAGTATCTAAGCATATAATTTTGGGGTGTTAGTATAAACACTTTAGGTCTTTAATTTGAAATTCTAATTGTTCATTGCCAGTACACAGGAAAGCAATTGGCTTTTGTCTGTAAACCTTGTATCTTGCAGCCATGCTATAACCAATTATTAGTTCCAAGAGTATTTTTACAAATTATTTTCTTATTTTCTATATAGACAATTATGTAATTTGTGGACAGTTTTCTTTTGTCTTGTCTTACGCTTTTACTAAAAAACATCCGGTATGATGTTGGATAGGACTCGTGAAAGAAGACATCCTTGTTTTGTGAGATTATGGTTTGGGAGAAGGGGGTGGGATTATGGACATTGGGGAGGGTATGTGCTTTGGTGAGTGCTGTGAAGTGTGTAAACCTGGTGATTCACAGACCTGTACCCCTGGGGATAAAAATATATGTTTATAAAAAATAAAAAATTAAAAAAAAAAAAAGAAGACATCCTTGTCTTGTTCTCAATGTTAGGGAGAAAGCACCTGATTTCTTACCATTAAGTATAATGTTAACTGCAGGTGTTTGCTCTGTTCTGTTTTTGTAGAGGAAATGCCTTTCATCTCTATTCATAGTCTGCTGGAGTGTTTTACAAGAATCTATGTTAGGTTTTGTCAAATTTTTTTTTCTGTAGCCACTGAAATGATCATATGAGTTTTTTTTTTAATCTACTGACGTAATGATTACATTGATTTTTTTATAATTATTTGATTTTTGAAGATTGAATCAGCCTTGCATTCTTGGTGAATTTTAGCTAACTGTAGAGGAAAAATGATAGAAATTCTCTACAGTCTTCTCCTGCAAATACATGCAAAGGGAAGCCTCTGAATTCATCCGGGCAACAGCACTACCGTCTTATTAGTCCCAGAGTCTCAAAACCCAAAGTATGATTCACCTTTCCCATCATTTTCCTGTTATACTTTAATATTTCACATATTATACAGACAAAAATCACTTAGCTTTCTTATACTTAAAGTCAATCCTAAGCCTTTTATTTCTACTCCCAAATATCACTACTTCTATTCCCTTCTTTGCAGTCTCATTTCTTCTGTGATGTTTCATTCTCTCAGAACTTTTGAAATAGCCACTTGGAGATTCTCCTCCAGTTTCTCAACCTCCTCCAACTTTCCTTCCTGTATCAAAGTAGAAATGCACAACTGTGATTGTTTTATTACCTCTCTTAAAAACTTCCACAGAAATAGGAATAAAATCTAGCTTAATACTCACGGCTTTCTACAAACTGAGTGTGCGTTCCATGTCCAGACTCCGCTAATTCTTCCATCCAGACAGCCACTTCCCAATCATTCCCTCAAGTCTGTTTAATTAAAGCCACCTTTTCCAGAAACCTCTCTGACAATGAACATGCACATGCATAAATCATTACCAGTAGTAGGAAACAGTATCTCTTTCCTCAAACAAAATTTTCTGTGGCACCTGTCTCCTATTGTGTATGACAAAGTTTAAAATATATTAATTATTACCTCTAGTAGATGGTGAAAGTCTTTGGGCAGGCTTTTTTCTGTTGTCAATAGTTTCCAAGTAAAATTAGAATAATCAGGATAATTGTAAAAAGCACCGTGAATATAAATGTTGTGTGAGCTGACAAGCCTTTTCAATTCTACTTCACATCTGGATCCAAGACCCAAATTTCTTTCAGGAAATCCCTCTCTCTTTCCTGGTCAGCGTGTTAAGAGAGCAACCCTCTTCCCACTCTCGTCCTAGCTACTTTCCTTTCCATTCCCTTGCTTTCTTTCCATAGTAACGCAGCACTACTTCAAATCATCCTAATAACTATTTCCTGGCTTAACTACTCTTCCTCTCACTCTAAACTAAAAGCCCCTGGAAAACAGTAATGTATGTTCCCTTGTCTCACACGACGCCCAAAACATAGGTGGAAGTAATAGCCGAAAAAAGTGAATATGTACCTCTATGTTCTTTTCTAACTGGGAGCTAGAAAACATCGCCCAGAAAAGAAGGAAAAGGCAATTTCTTGAATATGAAAAAGCAAAGAGGGTCCCGGAGGAGGAACAAGGGGACTGAAAGCGCTGTCAGTTCTGCACGAGGGAAGGTGAACAGTCCCTGGGCACAGCACACGGCATGGCTCCCCCTTTCTGAAAGGCCAGTAGGTCCCAGAGGTGGCACGGTTACTATTCGTTGCCCCTGCTGATACCATCACTTCCTAGCTTAAGACATAATGTAAGCAGCTACTGTTAGCAAATGAAATCCCGCTGAGGCAAACCAATGGGAAGGGACTTGGCAAAGAAAATGACAGCAATAAAGAGGGAATAAGAAATGCTAGGCCCAGGAGAGACAGGGTTCCGGAGGCGAACTCCCAGGAAAGGCTTTATTACTAAAATAATAAATTGATTCTCTGGCCAGAATAGCTATTTGACAAGGAGAAAAAAAATGTGAGGCCACATTTCTTAGCCAAGTGAATCTAAAGTGTTTAGTTTTATTTCCTTAAACTCCATATCTTTTTTTTAAAAGATTTTTTTGTTTTATTTATCTGACAGACAGAGATCACAAGTAGGCAGAGAGGCAGAGAGAGAGAGAGGAGGAAGCAGGCTCCCTGCTGAGCAGAGAGCCCAACTCGGGGCTCGATCCCATGACCCTGGAATCATAACCTGAGTCAAAGGCAGAGGCTTTAACCCACTGAGCCACCCAGGTGCCCCTAAACTGCATATCTTAATAGATCAGTCATCCTTAAACTTTGGTAGCGTATCTAGAGAACATGCGAAAAGTAAACACACGTGTATAGAGTATGCGTGTGTTTATATATCCCAACAGGTATATAGGGAGTAGATAATACAGACATATACATTTAAAACCTCAGTAAGTTATATATAGTCAATTCTCACCGATTGTGGTTGTCATGGTCTATAAAGTCACCCCAGACAATGAATTGGTAAATAATGAATTACCCTCCCAGGAGAAATACAGCATCAGGCTCTGGCAAGCCTCTGCCCATATTTTCCTCAACTAATCAATACATAACTTCATTATATGTGTCTTTCTTTTTAAAAACATCTTATTTAATATACAGTTGATCCCTTACCATTGAACTGATGATCAACAACACTCTAACTCATGCCAGAATGGAGCTTATCCTACCCATTTCCTTTATGAGGCACATCGGAGCCCTGGTGCATTAAGAAACGCTAGGCAGCATTTCAGCCCTATATACAGAGGCCACGTTAAACAGTGCAACTGTCAACAAAAAGCACAAAAGTGTGAAACATGTTGCCACTGAATGGACTGCAAAATGGACACTTATTTACAGTATGAGAGCCAAAGGAATAGCCAAAGGCAAAGTGATGTCTTGTATGACACCAGCTGGGGGAAGGGGACACTGATATTCCCCTCTGCACAGGTACAAGATAAAAGCACCTGATGTGGGGGGTTACAAAGAAATTTTAGTGGTAGGTGAATTCACACACATGCAAAATCTACAAATAATGAGGCTCAAGTGTTTGTATGTGTGTTTACCTTATACATTATCTATACATATGGCAGTGTGTGAGTGTAAAAATTCAGAGAAAGAAGGAACGAAAGATATATCTGGAAGTTGGCAACTTGACATATGGAAGCACTAATTGTCTTTTAAAATCAGATTACTGATTAATTAATTAAGCCTTGTTTTTAGTTTAATTAGGTATAAAAGTGACTTGAGAAATTCACAAAATATAAGTACTAAGGGCAGGAAATCATGATTACCTCCAAAATTACTCTCCACTTCCAGAAATAGAAAGAGGTAAAAATGGTAATAGGAAGTAGCTACAGCCCTGCCAAGAACCAATCCTATCATTGTCAGTTTCTGTCAATTTTCTTTTTCTTCAAGCTTTCATGTCACTGAATTTCTGCTTTTCTTAATACTTTGGATAGACTGTTATGACATATATTTCTAACTTAAGACGGCAATTTTAGAAACTGGACCACAGAGTTGAGAATCAACTAAAATCAGTAGGCAAGAATGAAAAGGAAAAGCAAGAAAGCAGATCATGACGTAGCAGACGAAGATCAAAGAGATCATGCTTTATTCATGCAACACAAACCAGAGGCTCAGCTGTTGGTTTGCAGGGATGGTGGAAATGGGTCCTTTTAGGAGAACAGTAAGAAAGCAAATGACAAGAAGAGAAGACGGAATGCATCACTTCCTTCTCAGTTCCAAAGCAACCTCACAATTTTTTAGAAAAATAAAAAGCTATTTTAAACCATTAAAAAATGAAAGAATTCTGAAAGACAGTTTTTCAGTTTCTTATAAAACTGAACATATTCTGACCATACCATCCAACAATTGCACCCCTTGGTATTTGTCCCAAAAGAGTTGGAAACTTATGTCCATACAAAAACCTGCACGCATTTGTTTTTATCGGCTTTGTTCGTTAACAGCAAAACTCAAAAGCAACCAAGACCTCTTGAGCAGACGAATGGACAAATAAACTGGGGTGCATCCAGACAATGGACTATTATTCAGCACTCAAACAAAATGAGTTATCAAGCCATAAAAACACAAGGAAGAAAGGTAAAGGCGTATTACTAAGTGAAAGAAGTCAATCTGAAAAGGCTACAAACTTATGATTTAAACTCTATGACATTCCGCAAAAGGCAACAAGAGAAGGTAAAAAGGTCAGTGGTTACCAGCTGGCTGAGGGGAGAGATGAATAAATGAAGCACAAAGGATTTTTAAGGCACTGAAAATACTCTGATACCATAATAATGGATATGTGTCTATATCCATTTGTCCAAAACCACAGAATATACCAACATCAAGAATGAACCGTAGGGTAAATTATGGACTTTGGTGGTTACAGTATGTCAGCATAGGTCCAGAAATTCTTACAAATGTATCATTATGGTAGAGGATGTTGATAATGAGAGAAATCGTGCCATTGCATGGGCAGAGGGCATAAGGGAAATCTCTGAAACCTTCCTCTCTGTTTTGTTGTTAATCTAAAACCATACGAGAAATAAAATTTTCAAAATCTTTTCTAACTATAAAAATTGGAACACTAATAAAAGTGTTTCCAAAGGTAGACATAATATCATTGGGGAGTTAAATTACTTTGTCAGGTATTAGGTAAGTACAGTGTTTTTTTCTGGAGAGCTTACACAGATTCTTTAAAAGGAAATTAAGTAATTCAAGAGTTTAATGAATCTACCAAGTGGACAAATGCACTGAAGAAAATCCTCTTTAACAATTCATGACAACTCCTTTCTTACTGTTAGAAATTCCACTTAGAGGCTCCATCACTGCCATCCAGCAGTGATCTGAACTTTGCCAGGATCAGTAAACATCAGAAAGAAAATGGTCTAGCCAAGGCAGACCTGTAATTAACCATGGAACTAATCATTCTAAATTGAATGCCTGTGTAGAACTATACAACCTAGAAGCGGGAAGACAAAGTAAACATTACCAGACAATGACCTGATCTTACAGTTCCCTGGTTCCAGTGTTACAAAATTAAATACACAGATTAATTCTGTGGAAAGGAGCATGCCCAAAACAGAGTGACACAGTGATACCAACTACCGACATTTTGACTGCACACGGATCTCATTAGGAAAACCTTAAACAGGGGCGCCTGGGTGGCTCAGTGGGTTAAGCCTCTGCCTTCAGCTCAGGTCATGATCTCGGGGTCCTGGGATCAGGGTGTCGCTCAGAAGGGAGCCTGCTTCCCCCTCTCTCTGCCTGCCTCTCTGTCTGCTTGTGATCTCCCTCTCTGAGTCAAATAAATAAAATCTTAAAAAGAAAGAAAAAGAAAGGAAAAACCGTAAACACAACATACACACACACACACACACACATACATTCCTTTCTTCACTTCAGAGGTCTTCAGGGAGCCTTGAGGGTGGGGAGCTATTTTTAAAAAAAGAAAATCTGAGACAAAACTGAAACAAAACTGAAGCACAGTGAAGAAATTCACCAAGGTAAAGTCTTCACTGTTAACTCTAGCTTACTTTTCAAACATTGTCATAATGGTAGTATTTGTTGATGGTTTATAACATCTAAGACATTGTTCTAGGTACTTTACAATTCATTACTGGGGTTGCCTCCTAAAAAACACCATAACGTAGATGAAATTATAATCGAACTGTACACCCTGAAGGGTACTAGGGTTTAGAGAGTTTAGGTAACTCTCCCATGTTCACGGGATGTAGTGCTGGAGTCAGCAGTTGGATCACAGAACTCACACTCATAACCACCACCAGGACCACAAAAATCAGCTGTGATATACCAAATAGCAAAAGTAGTTTTCTTCTAATACTCTTTAGCCAGGACATCTGACCCTCACTCTGGGATCATCAACCCTTTCTCTTTCCTTGCAGTCTTTCTTATTCTCAACGTTTTCTCCAAGACCATCCTCCTCCCTCTTTTTTCTCATTTTATATAAAAGAGTATTTTAATTCTTGTCCTTAGGAACTATAAAGTCTATACATGATTTGGAAATGAGACTGTACCAAACAATAGCCAAAGGAGAGTCGTCCACTCCATGCCTTCTCTTTGGTCTGGTCACTCAGAAATATAATGTTATCAGCTAAGATTGTTGTTGCTTGCCGCCTCACATTATTTTTATCTGTGTGTTCACCATAGTCTGCTTCCCCTTCTACATAACTTCGGGACCCCTTTTTCACACACTGGTATACCCCACCTCTGAGGTCTAGGCGGAATACTGATATCCTATGCCATGTTGTCTTATGCCATGTCACTCATCTGGTACGCTTCACTCTCCCCGGACCACCACATCTCATTTGTCACTAGAGAACATATCGTGACTGAGCTTTTCCCTTCCACCTGTCTCATTATGGGGTCCTGACCCACTCACCCGAGCAGCTGCACACGGTTCAGAGATCTTTCCAGAACCAAGCTGCTAGCTATTCCAGACTCATGCCTTACAAACTTGATGAAATACCTGTAACACAGGTCTTCGAAACATGGCTTCTATTTGCTTTTCCTACAGTCTAGTCTTTGGTCTTCCCCTAGCAAAGAACTCCTGGCTCCCTCCCTCCCTCATGAGATGCTCTAGCTGGTTCAGCTTCTAGCTAGGCCCCTCTGTCTCTTTTTCATCCTGATTATTTTCCAACGGTTTTCTTCCCTGTCTTTAATAGGGGATTACAGAGAACCAAGGTGCATTTTATCACATAAATTAAATGACTTTGTAGTGCATATTATTTATCCACTCCCCAGAATCAATCAGGTTATTAATTAGATTTCTTTTTGCTTCTTAACATTGCAGGAGATGCTTACTAAGTGACCTTTGTTAGGGAAATATTTCAAGGCCTTATTCTACATAAATCGTAGTCACACATTAGACTGAGCTGAGACTGCAGATAATTAGCACTAAGAATCATAGAGCCCACTCACAGATATGCTGCTTTAACAGAACAAATTAAAAACTGGTCCAGGGGTGCCTGGGTGACTCAGTCAGTTAAACATCTCTGTGGTCGTGATCTCAAGGTTGTGAGATCGAGCCCCGCAATAGGCTCCATGCTGGACATAGAGCCTGCTTAAGATTCTCTCTCTTCCTCTCCCTCTGCCCTTTCCCTTTCTCTCTCTAAAATAAATAATTCTTGGGATGCCTGGGTGGTTCAGTCGGTTAAGTTTCTGCCTTCGGCTCAGGTCATGATCCCAGAGTCCTGTGATCGAGTCCCGCATCAGGCTCCTTGCTCAGTGGGGAGCCTGCTTCTCTCTGCCTCTGCCTGCCACTTTGCCTGCTTGTTCTCTGTCTCTGACCAATAAATAAATAATTTTTTTTAAAAGAAAAGAAATAAGTACAATAAATAAGTCTTTAAATAAATAAAAATAAGAACTGGTCCTCACTGAAAAAATAAAATTAAGATGTTTAAAAAATAAAATTGTGGTTAAAAAAAATCATAAAAGAAAAAAAAGAACTGGTCCAATTTAGGCCAACTTTGGCTCAGAGAAGTTTTTCTTTGGCCCATGCTATACTTTATACTTTGTTAAACTACTTGAAAATATTTGTAACTCAAAGAAATACATACGAAAATCTGAATTTCTGGTTTCTCTTGATAAGTTAAATCTGGTAATATTATTCCTGATTTTTCTGAGCAATCACCAGATGATGCTGAGTAACAATTTCTTTTTCTTTTAAGATTCTATTTATTTATTTGACACAGAGGGAGATCACAAGTAGGCAGAGAGGCAGGCAGGGTGGGGGGGAGCAGGCTCCCTGCTGAGCAGAGAGCCCGATGCAGGGCTCGATCCCAGGACCCCGGGATCATGACCCGAGCTGAAGGCAGAGGCTTTAACTCACTGACCCACCCAGGTAACCTTGAGTAACAATTACTATCTCCCTAAGACAATCTCAGGACTCTACAGTGGTATTCCTACACACAGCTCCATTCATTCATCAATACCTGCTGGCACTGTGAGGAAGCTGATATTGCAGACTCCTGATTTTAAAATATGAGTAAGCTAGAGGTGCCTGGATAGCTCAATGGGTTAAGCCTCTGTCTTTGGCTCAGGTCATGGTCTCAGGGTTCTGGGATCGAGCCCCACACTGGGCTCTCTGCTCAGCGGGGAACCTGCTCCCCCAACCCTGCCTGGCTCTCTGCCTACTTGTAATCTCTGTCAAATAAATAAATAAAATATTTTTAAAAAATAAAATAAAATATGAGTAAGCTACAGACCTACCCCTTAAGGTCAGAGTAGGGAAATTAAAACCTTGCTTCTGATTTGGTTTGTAACTTCCTATTTTTTACCAATTATTTCAAACTAATTCTAAAACTGACCTAGTTTGGAAATTCACTAGTCCTTTTTTAAATACCAAGAATTTAAATATATGACACCTAAGAACACCGGAATTGACATTTTTGTATAAAATAAGAAAAATCCAGAGGTCAGCCCAGAAGACACTGTGACTACATCAAATCCAGAGCAGAAATAAATCTTAAGAAAAAAATGCCATGAAGGAGATTATGCTAAGTGAAATAAGTCAAACAGAGAAAGTCAATTATCACATGGTTTCACTTATTTGTGGAACATAAGGAATAGCGTGGAGGACATTAGGAGAAGGAAGGGGAAAATGAAGGGGGGGGGAAGTCAGAGGGGGAGATGAACCATGTGAGACTGTGGACTCCCGGAAACAAACTGAGGGTTTTAGAGGGAAGGGGGTTGGGGGGTGGGTGAGCTTGGTGGCGGGTATTAAGGAGGGCACGGATTGCATGGAGCACTGAGTATTGTACATAAACAATGAATCATGGAACACTATGACAAAAACTAATGATGTACTGTATGGTGACTAACAGAAAGAAAGAAAGAAAGAAAGATCATTCCCAAATAAAAGTGAGTCAGTGAAGGGTAGTGATTACAAATTTACAAGGATTTTTGATATACATAAGATTCTCTATGTTTACTCCAAATGTGTTTGTCTACAAAGCATGGTTGAATGGCAGCCTCTGCATTTGTGAATACATGAAGCTTAGAGGTGAAAACCCAGGTGACAGCAGGGAGGCTGGCAGACCTGTCCAGAAGACACATTTTCAGAACAAGCTCACATTTTAATTTAGATGTTACAGACCCATAACAATGACAAAATCTGTAACATGGCCTTTCTTTCTTTCTTTTTTTTATTAAATTGATTTATTTATTTTCAGAAAAACAGTATTCATTATTTTTTCACCACACCCAGTGCTCCATGCAATCCATGCCCTCTATAATACCCACCACCTGGTTCCCCCAACCTCCAACCCCCCCGCCACTTCAAACCCTTCAGATTGTTTTTCAGAGTCCATAGTCTCTCATGGTTCACCTCCCCTTCCAATTTACCCCAAATCCCTTCTCCTTTCTAACACCCCTTGTCCTCCATGCTATTTGTTATGCTCCACAAGTAAGTGAAACCATATGATAATTGACTCTCTCTGCTTGACTGATTTCACTCAGCATAATCTCTTCCAATCCATGTTGCTACAAAAGTTGGGTATTCGTCCTTTCTGATGGAGTCATAATACTCCATAGTGTATATGGACCACATCTTCCTTATCCATTCGTCCGTTGAAGGGCATCTTGGTTCTTTCCATAGTTTGGTGACCGTGGCCATTGCTGCTATAAACATTGGGGTACAGATATGGCCTTTATTTCTATTTCAGGAAAGGATGATTGAGAATGCTTCAGTTGATCTGACAGGGAGAGTACTTGAGGATGTTAAAAAAGGATCCGTCCTCAAATTACCACCTGGTACACCACTGCCCAGGACTTAGTATTAATCAGAAACCCAGTCAGGTATTAATTTTTCACAACATGGTACACCACTGCCCAGGACTCAGAATTAATCAGAAACTCAGTCAGGTATTAATTTCACAACAATATTGGGGAGATGCCTCAACTTTGAGTCACAGTTTCTTCACCTGCCATTTTGGAGGGAAACCTAAACTAATATGTAGGTTTTTTGTTGGGCGTCTGATAATATATTTAACATAAATCTCGTATCACAGTACCCGGGCTACTAGGAAATAATAAGAAACTGGCATATTTCACAAATGTGCCTTCCGTGTCTCTAAACTAGGAAATAATAAGAAACTACTAGGCTACTAGGAAATAATAAGAAACTGGCATATCTCACAAATGTGCCTTCCGTGTCTCTCGCACACCAGCTGAGAGCAGCAGTCCTCGAAAAAGCAGAGCTGGGTGCGGGGCAAAGCAAGTGAGCGCTCTGGTAGCCAGGCTGCTTCTGAGTCTCCCTAATGCTATCTATCAGGGTATTTTAGAGACAAACATTAAAAATTCAAACCGTGGCCACTAGAGGAGGTAGCTGTGGCTCTCAGAACTGCTATAAAACAAAATAAAAATAAGTAACCTAAAAACTGCTGACTTTCCAATTAACCTTGCATTCTTTGGTGGTCCTTTACAAAATTTATGAGTGAGGAGCTCAAATATAGTTCCTGGCTGATGCCAGCACGCTCCTTTTCTTGGGAATGACATCCTCAGACAGTGGCCACTGAGAGTTCTACCTTTTCCCCTCATTTTCAATAGTCTTTCACTACCATTATGCTGCCCTGGGTATCCGCTTGAATTCCTGTGCCTCTGCTTGCTACTGGCATTAATCCTTGGCATTCTTTTGTTCTATACTAACCTCTTACTGAGCCAGGTCACTTTTTGCCCCTCCCCTACCCTGACTGCTGATAAAGCCTGTGTCCAGGCAATTACTTTCTCTTCCTCTGACCATCGGCACATTTAGTTTCCCTGATGTTCATGAACCTTTGGAAAGAACCCAGGTCTGTATGATACTGCCCAGAGCACGTAAAGCTCAGCAGAGAGCGGAAGCTTCTTCTCTAGTCTTTGCTTCAGGGATCCCCAATTGCCTGCCAGGGCCCAAGGTGTTTCTTAATCCCATTTTCAGGGCTTTATGGCATTATAATCATTGGATTTACATGAGCCAATGTTTACTTTTCCAATGCCTTCAATGCTAACACTCCATAATGCTTTCTCCATTATTACAGACAAATCCTAAATAAGAGATGCTCCCAAAGTCAGCTCCCATGGTAGACCTCCTGGCCTCAGAGGCAGGAAAGGTATCCAGAAAAAAACCGTCAAGAAATAGAAGGTAAAAAAACAAAACAAAACAAAACAAAAAAGTGAAGGCAGATGAGAACCCAGCAAAGATCAGGGCACAAGGAAGAGAAAATATGCTGCATAAAAATAAAGAACTGACCTGTGCTGAGTCTTCTATTGTCAAAATCAGTGCTGGATGTTTGTATGTGTGTTTCTACACACACATCTCGGTGAAGCTTCACAACAGCCCAGACGAAAACCTTTTATCTCCTTGAGGGCAAATAAAATGAGACTTAAAGATTAAAAAACCCACCCAAGATTATATATCCACCAACTTAAAGAACTATTCAAAGTCTGATCTGGCTACAGTTTCTACTGAAGCACGGAAGTGCCATAACCACACTTTTTTTCACCAGTTTTAAGATGCCTGTGTTGGGTTGGATCCCTGAGAAGCAGAGGCTAAGCCACGCTTTGAGCAAATGGGTTGAGGGAGTATACTCAGTACAAAGAGACTGAGGGAGGCAGGATGGGGCAAGTAAAGAAGCTAAGGCAGGGGGTTGGTTGTTCTTAGCTGGGCTCTGGCTGCAGCCTGGTCCCACAGAAAGGACCCTGAGCAGTGAGCAGTACTTGGGTGATGGGAGCTCTTGTGACTGGCATTTGAAAAGGCACAGACAACGGACTCCTAAGAGGACATACTTGCAAATAGTTCATACAAATGTAAGTTCTTCTTTTATTTTCCTCTGGAACACAGATAAAATACTCTCAATGTGAATTTACCCTGGAGAATGCAGAAAATTACACTTCTAAATTACACTTAGGAAACTAGAAAATAAATGCCACAAAGCTCCAACCTTGAAGTGATAGAAGAAACCCTCATAAATTAGAAACATTTTTTTGGTTAAATTTTTAAATTTATTTATTTGTTTGACACAGAGAAAGAGATAGCAAGAGAGGGACTACAAGCAGAGGGGGTGGGAGAGGGAGAAGCAGACTTCCCTTTGAGCAGGGAGCCTGATGAGGGTCTCCATCCCAGGACCCTGGGATCATGACTTAAGCTGAAGGCAGATGCTTAACCTACTGAGCCACCCAGGTGCCACCCACCCCTTTTTTTTAATGATGGAAGAAACCGAGACTCAATGAGTATGGTTGAAATACCCTATGATTGCTGAGATACTAAGTAGGAGAGCCTACACTGGGATACAGTTTATCTGACTCTGAAGTTAGTTTTCATCCTAAGTAGTCTGTAAATTTCCATTACAATAACATACTGAAAAATCACCTTTTGGACTGGCTATAGAGAAATACTGATTTCCTAGCTGAGATCATTATTCCAGATCATGGAGCCAAATCATAGCTGATTCATGTTATTGGATTCGTTTTTCAAAATGGAACTTCGGGACATACTTTAACTAACTGTTGTAAAGAATCCTGGAACTCCACATTTAAAATAATACTTTTTTTTGTTTAAAGATTTTATTTATTTATCAGAGAGAGGGGGGGGCAGAGAGAGCAAGCACAGGCAGACAGAATGGCAGGCAGAGGCAGAGGGAGAAGCAGGCTCCCCGCTGAGCAAGGAGCCCGATGCGGGACTCGATCCCAGGATGCTGGGATCATGACCTGAGCCGAAGGCAGCTGCTTAACCAACTGAGCCACCCAGGCGTCCCTTAAAATAATACTTTAAATTCTGTTTTCTTTCTACATTTTCTAGATCATGAAATTGTTAATAGTATAGCTTCAGTGCTCATTTAAGTCTTTGGCTCACTTTTGCTAATTATAAGTAAATCAATTCATATATATATATATATATATATGAATACACATATATATATAGATAGATAGATAGATAGATAGATAATTTTTTTTCTTTAGTGAAGAGAATCATCTTCTGGATAGTTAGATTCCAAGTGACTTGGCAAGACAGAAAGTCAATGAAGTACAATAAATAGACCCAGCGGAAACATTTTTCCTAAATAGCCCAGTCTAAAACACTCATTCTTCAGATAATGTCATGATTGGATTAGCCTGGTTAGGGAATCACATTTTCTAAATGAAATTTTGCAGCTGAAATGCCAAAGTTTTTATCATGCTATTATACCCCTGAGAAGAATAACAAACACAATTTCTCTCTTTTCGGGGTATTTGGTGGGAAGCATAAGTCATTTCCATAGAAGAACCAGATTTCTCCCTGACTCACCAGTAATACCAAGTGGGATTAGGAGAGTATCAAAAAGTAATTGTAGAATAAAGCATAAAAATTGTTGCCTCAGTCACAAACCTGCATAGTTTTCAATAGTGAATATATTTCCATTTTGGGCTTTAGAACACCAATATGGAAAGACCTTGGGAAGAAACAACTCAATCAACCAAACCACAGAGATAGGAACTCCCACCACTCACCATCACACACACTCACTGAAATGGTAGTGAAGTGAGTCCAAAGAAAGTGAATGGTACCCCCTCTACCCTCAGGTCCCAAGTTAAGAGTCTCACGGATGCTGACAAAAATCCAGTGTCCAGAATCTATAAAGAACTTAGCAAACTCAACACCCAGAGAACAAATAATCCAATCAAGAAATGGGCAGAGGACATGAGCAGACATTTCTGCAAAGAAGACATCCAGATGGCCAACAGACACCTGAGTATTTTAAAAAACAACAGTCACTGCAGTCATTTTAGAGACAGGTAAGTATGACCAGGGGTTCTCATGGGAGTCTGGTGCCCTCAAGGTCAGCGGTAAATTGACAAAATAAAACAGGTCAGGAGAGTGTAGAAATATTCATTTATGGACATTCCACACCCCCCACCACTGTATTTCATGAAAGCAATGAACAGGGATTTTATGACCCCTAATTTATGCTGACTTGACAAGTTTTATAAAGTGTTTGATTCCAGACTGTTACTTCTGAGGGTCAGTCCTCTGATAGAAAGAAATGCTAAAACCAATATTGTGAAATCATCTTTCCAGGGGAAAAAGAAAAAAAAAAAAAAAACCAGCAGCTTTTCCTTAAGACAATATAAATATGTGAGACATTTGATAACAACTGGATGGAAATTGTATTTCTTAAACTACCCTGGATAGAGCAGAAATAGAGGACGTGGGAACAACAAGGGAATTCTATGTCCTCAGCCTCTCTTATCCTCGCGACGTGTCAGCGCCACATTTAGATTTTTGGAGTGCACTTCCAAGGCTGCCTTTTCTATGGATTTGCCCTGATCCCTTCAGCCTGAAGTAACCTCTCGTAACAATCAGGCTTCTTATCCCATACCATCTCTTCTACTATCTAACCGACTCCTTAAAATCGCAAGAATGTCTTAACTCTTCCTTGTAACCCAGTACCTGCTGGAATTTGTAAGAGCTGCCCACTATTAGATTTTGCAGAAGGCAGACCAATTACAGAAAGGAGAAACCGAAGTCGCAATTTGACATATTAGTGTAAGTTCTGTCTCTCAGAGTGCGGTGAAGATCAGTGTGAAAATGAACAGAATGTACCGGTAAATGCATAGAGCTCTAAAGCATGTCACGTGGTCATGCCATTATCGTCATCATTAGCACCATAAAGCTCACCTCTCAGTCAGAAAAAGAATCCTAAATATATTATTTAAAAAAAAGAAAGAAAGAAAGAAAAAAAGAAAGAAAGAAAAGCTGCCCTGACAGGAGAAATTGAATGGGTAGATTATTTCTGAAATGCCATTTGATCATCAAGAGACATTGCTTTTTATCATTTCCTAGCCCTCTTCTCATGAGGTGTAGTAAAGACATTGCCTTGAAGTAACTTCAAGGAAAATGCTTACTTTACGTACTTAAAGCCTCATGCTCACACAGTTTTGTAGTTCTGGCGATTTCAGAGGGAACAGCAGCTACTTCTCAAGCTAATTAATAGAGCAGACCTCCTGGAGAGGCATAGAATTGAACTGTGAGACAGGAGTCCAAAATGCGAGGTCTAGCTCCTCACTTACACACTGTGAAGATTTTACCCTGCAAGCCTTCTGTTCGTTCTTCTCGAAAATGGGATCTTTAGCAGTTCATGCCTAATTGAAGTAACCTGTGGACATGAGGCCTGATGTAGGAATGTCGGATGCATAGTCAGAAGGAGGAACACATCATTTCTGCTTTCAAGGAACATGTAAACACCAGGGGACAGAGACTGGACACACGCACACACACACAACAAACTCAAGCATAAGCCGCGATGAGCTTGAAGGTTACAGTTGATCCATATGAGGTAGGGAAGGCACACTACAAATGCTAGAGAATCAAGAATGCAGAGAATGAAAAGAGTTTGCCTCAGTTAAAACCCAGTGGAACGGGTAACATGAACTGTGGACTCAGATTAATTGTAATATATGAATGTAGGTCTACCAATGGCAACAAATGGAGGGTTCTGGGGGGACATGTTGCTAAGGGGGAGGCTGTGCATGTGTGAGGGTAACGGGGATGGATCTGGGAAATCTCCATAACTTCCGCCTAATTTTGCTGTAAACATAAAAGTGCTCTAAAAAGACACAGTCTTAATATAGACAAACTGGGTGTGTCTTCAAAAAAGCTCATGTGAGGAGAGAGGACTTAAAAGACAAGGGGAGAGATGGACTCTGGAAGTTACCTACGTTTGATTCTTAAATTTTATTCAGTATAAAACAGTGAGGAGGATGTGGGTCTTTGTATTACAAGAGGATTCTCCTCAGTACTTACTTGCCCTTGTGTAATCTTTATTGTTTTCACTGATGCTTCTCAAAATCACGGAATTGTCTCCCACAGAGAATAAAATAAATGCAGACATTCAGAAGAATTTCTACGTCTTTTATAGAAAAAGATCTGGCCCTATTAAATGATTTTTCTTAAAACAGATGCCTAATACACATAATCATTCATTAGATATTATTTTATTAGATATATATAATTACATACATATTTCATATATAGGAGTATATAATTACATACATATTCATATATATATATTGAAATTTTGCAATCACTGGAAATGATGCTCTTTTAGAAAAGTTTATTGAGAAATCAACATAGCAGAGCAGGCAAAAGTACTATTTAAGGAGAAGATGACCTTTATTCTCATCAGTTATTTTCTGAGTGACAAGAAAATGTTCTGTGCCCGTTCTCCCTCCTAAAAATTTCTGTCATTGTTTCCTCCTCCTTCTTCCTTCCCTTCTTCCCTTCCTTCTGTCCTCTCTCCCTCCCTCTTCTTTCCTTTCCTCTTTTCCTTCTCTCTTTTGCTCCTCGTCCCTTCCCCCTCTGTCCCCCTTTCCTTTTTCCACCCTTATATTTAAGACGTTTTCAGTCTCATCTTGAAGCACGGAGACAAAAGAATCCGTTATGGCCTGAGAAAACTATTTGCTGGTTAAAAATCAAGCAAGTAAACAAATTAATAAAATACAGAAAATTCACCTGAAGT
This sequence comes from Mustela nivalis, assembly GCF_964662115.1. NCBI lineage: Eukaryota > Metazoa > Chordata > Mammalia > Carnivora > Mustelidae > Mustela > Mustela nivalis. The sequence goes on along the minus strand of NC_139022.1, from coordinate 39,715,349 downwards.
AAATTTTAAGAGCAAATAGGAATTAACCAGTTTTTCTTGTAGGCGATTAACAAAAGCGACCACTGGTTACTGTGGAGGCACGCACAACACAGGAGGTGTGAATAAAGATGGAGAAGGTGAGGCACAGGAAGGAACCGTGTGGATAAAGTAGTATTTGACAATGAAGGAAAGGTGCAGATTAAATAACCATGGGGTGGGAGTGGGGTGAAAATGCGTAGAGACCCAGGAACCGTATGGAATAGCTTTAAAATGAAAACGAGCATGGTGGTGAAGAAGTTCAAGGTAATGATGAGAGACAGTGTAAGAAAGAAGGGTGCAGAGTTAGAGGAAGGCCACGTTAGTGGGATCAGCGTGAGCCTGACAACGGAGATTCTATACTTAAGGTTTGGTTATGGGTGTTCCCTGAAGAACTACAAATGCTAGAACGACTCAATCAGTCTGCCTTTTAAGAAAGATCATTCTAGGGGCACCTGGGTGGCTCAGTGGGTTAAGCCTCTGCCTCCAGCTCAGGTTATGATCTCAGGGTCCTGATCTCAAGGCCTGCATCGGGCTCTCTGCTCGGCGGGGAGTCTGCTTCTTTCCCTCTCTCTGCCTGCTGCTCTGCCTACTTGTGATCTCTCTCTCTCTGTGTCGAATAAATAAATAAAATCTTAAAAAAAAAAGAAAGAAAGAAAATCATTCTAGTAAGCCTGAGGAAAATGAGTTGGGAGAGGACAATAGTAAAGCAAAGGAAATCAGCAATAAAATACAGAGCAGCTCAATCAAAAGATGGTAGAGGATTTGAGGTCATAGTGAGTAAATGAGTGTTCTAAGAGCTACTGAGAAAAAGAAACAGCAAGATTTAAATATAATTCCATGTGACTGTCAACAGAGAAAGGGGGGTAAGGCATGGCTGCCATGTGTCCCATATGAGCTCTGTAGGACTTGGCTTTGGCTAAAGATCACCCACTAAATCTCACTGCTGCACAAGACCCAATCATTTCTTGTTTGTGCTACAGCAGCCAAGCCCAACCATCCTTGGATCCAAGTCTGCTCCACATGTCTCTCATCCTTCTTGGACTAACAGCTACCTGAAGCATCAGCTTCTTATCAGGAAAGGCAGAAATTCATATGAAAGTCCATCCAATGGCCCTTAAGCCTTAAATTTTGTCATATACACCACCAATGCCCTGGCCAAAGCAAATCATAAGGTAAGGAGTGGAATTGTACCCACCATGAAGCCACAGTGTGTCTACATGTTACAATACAGGGCAGCGAGCAAATGAGACCAATAATTCAATGTACAACAAGCCCTTGGTGGAAGATTACTTCTCTTAAAATAAGAGAAAGAGCATAATGTGAACATAGACAAAGGGAATTTGATTACTGAAATACTCCTAGCACTTAAAATCACTAGTGTTTAGTAGGTAGTACGGCATACAGAGCTGTCGGGAGAATTATACCTGGGCTGGGAACACAGATGAGAAGTGATTAGCATTGATATTCAGAAGGCACTGTGGATCGAATAATGAAGAAACTCTGGGGGAAAGAATTCCAACATTTAGGGGATGAGCTGCAGCAAAAGACCCATAAAGGAAAGTGAGATAAATGGTAGAGCCATAAAACCAAAGGAAAGAGTGATTTTATGTGCTAAAAGCTACACAGGGGTCCAGGGAGGAAAGGACTCAGAATTCTTAACTGGATTTAAAATTTAAAAGGGTTTTTACCAGGATCATTTCAGAAACATGGTTAAGTTAGAGTCCAAAGTCATCTCAGGAAAGATGACTGTTACCTTCCCAGCTGTTCCAGCATGATTTCCTTCCCTTACCCCTATCATTTTCATCTCCTCCTCTTCAGTACAAAAGTCAGCACTCTTAAACACATCCTGTGTCCCTACAATTCTCTATATCTCCATGGAGGCTACTACAATGACTACCACATCCTACCAGAGCTTCTTAGCAGGTCTCTGGACTCCACTCTTGCCTCCACAATCCATTTCCACACCACAAATACACCAATCTTTAAACAAGAAAAAAAAAAAATCAGATCATTATAGTATATGTTTCCTTATGGAAAATATGACTCCAACCATTAAATCCTGCCATATGAACTCCCACTCAGCTTGACCTCTAACAGTCTCTTCTACCGCTCTCTCTCCAGGATAATATACTTCACTCCGATTATCTTTCTTCACCTATCTCAATAACCTCAAAATGGTTTCTTTCTTAGGGTCCTTGCCTGAGCTATTGCCAAGTTCTGTAGCATCTCCTCCAGCCAGCTAATCAACTTCTTAAAATCTGAGATAATGTTTACCTGGATTTCTTTTTCTGTTTTCATTGACACACCTTCTTTTTTTAAAAATTTTTTAAAATAAACATATAATGTATTATTAGCCCCAGGGGTACAGGTCTGTGAATCGCCAGGTTTACACACTTCACAGCACCCACTATAGCACATACCCTCCCTAATGTCCATAAACCCACCACACTCCCCCTCTCCCCTCCCCCCAGCAACCCTCAGTTTGTTTTGTGACAGAGTTTCATATGGTTTGTCTCCTTCCCGATCCCATCTTGTTTCGTTTATTCTTTTCCTACCCCCCAAACCTCCCACGTTGTATCTCCACTTCCTCATATATCAGGGAGATCATATGATAGTTGTCTTTCTCCGATTGACTTATTTCGCTAAACATAACACTTTCTAGTTCCATCCACGTCATCGCAAATGGCAAGACTTCATTTCTTTTTATGGCTGCATAGTATTCCCATATATATATATATATATATATATATATATATATATATATATATGTATATATCCTCTTCTTTATCCATTCATCTGTTGATGGACATCTAAGTTCTTTCCATAGTTTGCTATTGTGGACATTGTGGCTATAAACATTTGGGAGCACATGCCCCTTAGGATCACTACATTTGAATCTTTAGGGTAAATACCCAGTAGTACAATTGCTGGGTCATAGGGTAGCTCTATTTTCAACTTTTTGAGGAACCTCCATGCTGTTTTCCAGAGTTTTACCGCTTTCATTCTCACCAACAGTGTAGGAGGGTTCCCCTTTCTCCGCATCCTTGACAGCATCTGTCATTTCCTGACTTGTTAATTTTAGCCATTCTGACTGGTGTAAGGTGGTATCTCATTGTGGTTTTGATTTGTATTTCCCGATGCCGAGTGATGTGGAGCATTTTTTCATGTGTCTGTTGGCCATCTGGATGTCTTCTTTGCAGAAATGCCTGTTCATGTCCTCTGCCCATTTCTTGATTGGATTATTTGTTCTTTGGGTGTTGAGTTTGCTAAGTTCTTTATAGATTCTGGACACTAGTCCTTTATCTGATATGTCGTTTGCAAATATCTTCTCCCATTCTGTCAGTTGTCTTTTGGTTTTGTTAACTCTTTCCTTTTCTGTGCAAAAGCTTTTGATCTTGATGAAGTCCCAAGAGTTCATTTTTGCCCTTGCTTCCCTTGCCTTTGGTGATGTTCCTAGGAAGATGTTGCTGCGGTTGAGGTCGAAGAGGTTGCTGCCTATGTTCTCCTCAAGGATTTTGATGGATTCCTTTCTCACATTGAGGTCCTTCATCCATTTTGAGCTTATTTTCATGCGTGGTGTAAGGAAATGGTCCAATTTTATTTTTCTGCATGTGGCTGTCCAATTTTCCAAATATCATTTGTTGAATAGGCTGTCTTTTTTCCACTGGACATTCTTTCCTGCTTTGTCAAAGATTAGTTGACCATAGAGTTAAGGGTCTATTTCTGGGCTCTCTATTCTGTTCCATGGATCTATGTATCTGTTTTTGTGCCAGAACCATACGACCTTGATGATGGCAGCTTTGTAATAGAGCTTGAAGTCTGGAATTGTGATGCCACCAACTTTGGCTTTCTTTTTCAATATTCCTTTGGCTATTCGAGGTCTTTTATGATTCCATATAAATTTTGGGATTATTTGTCCCATTTCTTTGAAAAAAATGGATGGGATTTTGTTAGGGATTGCATTAAATGTGTAGATTGCTTTAGGTAGTATAGACATTTTCACAGTATTTGTTCTTCCAATCCAGGAACATGGAAAATGTTTCCCTTTTTTTTTTGTCTTCCTCAATTTCTTTCATGAGTACTTTATAGTTTTCTGATTATAGATGTTTTGCCTCTTTGGTTAGGTTTATTCCTAGGTACCTTATGGTTTTGGGTGCAATTGTAAATGGGACTGACTCCTTAATTTCTCTTTCTTCTGTCTTGTTTTTGGTGTAGAGAAATGCAACTGATTTCTGTGCATTGATTTTATATCCTGACACTTTACTGAATTCCTGTATAAGTTCTAGCAGATTTGGAGTGGAGTCTTTTGGGTTTTCCACATATGGTATCATATCATCTAATTGCCACACCTTCTAATAATGAGAATTTTAGCTTAATTTAACCTTCCTTGAACAATGAAATCAGAAACCTTTTGGTCACTCTCTGTTGCAGAAACCTACTTGAATCCCCTATACTGTATTTCTGAGTTTCTGATCTTTTTGATTATTTATGTTCTGTCTCCAAACATTACTGCATATATACTTCCCTCCTGATAAGTCATTTCTGTATCTCACAAACATGGAACTGGACCTCAGAAGGAGATCTTAGGAACTATCAGCTGAATAAATGCATAGTATTTTGAATTAACTGCTGTGAGTTGAAGAAGAAGCAGGATGAAAAACCTGAATGTGAAAAATGAATTCTAAACTGTGATCAATAAAAAGAGAAAGGATGCAATACTTAGGTGGCATGAGCTTATTAATTTGTTTGTTTATACATGCACACAGGTGTGTGTGTGTGTGTGTGCGTGTGCGCACGCGTGTGTGTGCGCACGCATATGTGTTTGTGGGTATATTTTCCTGCAGTGACTTCAGAACTGTTAAATACTGATGCAGTAGAAGTTGGGAATGTAAATAAAGTAAACATCAGAGGAAATAATGGAGAGCAGGTACAGATAAAGGGGGTATGGAAGGTGGTATGTTTCCAAGTGGGAGTGGAGTTATTAGCCACTGACAGAAAAAGAGACACTTCTTTCATTTCAACTAGAAAAAAGTATAGATAATCAATGCTTGCTTTTCTTCTCCCTCAAAATGACTATACCTTCTATTATATAAGCTACTCTGTCCAGGTGGTATTTCTTCTCTGAAGAGATCTTGATATTGCATTATTTCTACTGCCCCCAAAAACATTCTCTATAAGCAAGTGTCATGCTTATGGAACCACTAGTTTTTGTTTGTTTGTTTGTTTTCATTTGACAACAGGAGTTTTTCATTTCATTATTCATACATACACAGAATATGTATAGAAATCTTTGTGCAGGTCTGCAAATATTTCTATCACAAAAATTCCTAGACTATTTGAAGACTTAAATCTTATGAAATACACTGCAAAATTGGCCTCCAAAATTGTTTCTACCATCTACTTCATTTCCTTCTACTCTCATGAACAAAAAGAATCATGCACTCAACATTTTTAGTTGGATAAAAAAATGGAAGTAAAAAAATGGTAAAAAAAAAATGGAAGCTTCTTTTAAGGTAAATTTCTTTGATCTCGAGTATAGTTGAAGTTTTTGTACATGTATTTTCCATTAAGATTGCCTTTGTGATTTGTCTATTTACCCGTCCAATGTTTAACTGGGATGTTTGTGTTTTATTCATGAATTCTGATAGCTCTTTGTATGCTTACATCCTATTTAAGGTTAGCATAAAACAAATTACATTACATTGATTCCAATGCATCATGGTAACAGGTATCATCATATGATATAGAACAACCAGTAATGTACACAGTAGGTATATTATATAAGGCAGGATAGATTCCTGCCCACTAGATTATAACATAGTACATTTTTAAAGATTTATTTATTTGAGAGAGAGAGAGAGAAGACATGCTTGCAAGTGACGCAATCTTCAGGCAGACTCCCTACTTAGCATGGAGCCTAATGAGTGGCTCAATCTCAGGACCCTGAGATCTTGACCTGAGCCAAAACCAAAAGTCTGACTCTTAAGTGACAGAGCCACCCAGGAGCTCCAGATTATACCATACTATTGATTTAAAAATTCATCTCATCTCAGGGATGTTAAACTGTGAAAAAAAAAAACACAAAAAAACAGTGCACTCTTGTAGTACACAATTTAATGAGCTTCAAAGTTGGCTGTACCCTTATTCCAAAAAAGCATGAATACATTACAATACCTGGGAAAAAAAGGACTTTGCAAATATAATTAAGATTGCTGCCTTCAAAAGAGATTATTTTGGATTATCCAAGTGGGCCTAAGCTAATCGCATGAGCTATCAAGAACACAGAAATTTCCCTGGCTGGGAACCAATGGTAGGGGCCAAAAGGGATGTCAGAAAGACTCCAAGGGTGGGAACCAGTTGGAGGCCATCATCGGCACACAGGCCCATGGGCAGTGAAGAGAGAGTGAGAGGGCCTTTTGGAGCTGAGGGAAGCTCCCAGCTGACAGCCATGAGAAAATCAGGATCGAGGTCATCCAAGTGCATGCAGCAGTATTCTGCCACAACCTGAACAACTCTGGAAACCTCCAGAAAAGAGGTTCCCAGAGTTTTTCCAGAAAAGAAGCTCTTTTCTTCTCCAGAAAAGAGACTGGGATGATGAGTACCTTGATTTTGGCCTTTTAAGACCCAGATCAGAGATGATAGCTAAACCCACCAGACTTCTGATCTATAGAGCTATGAGACAATAAATATATATTCTTCAAAGATACAAAGGGTGTGCCACGTTGTGGAAGCAGCAATGGAAATGAATACAATTATAGAACAAAATCAGGTATATGAATTCAGGAAGACGGTTGAGTTCTAAAACCTAACGTTCCCCAGATTAAGAGCTACCTACCAGACAAGAGAACTACCTACCAGACAAGAGAAAGAACAAATACTACATGAAAGTATATGAAAGAAACCTTCGGGAATTTTTAAAGCTGAACACAATATTGCCAGTTGTGAAGTTCTAATTTATATGCTAGAGCTGCACTGGAAACTGGGAGCTTGTATATTCTTGTTATTTTTTTCTTTTTTGGTTTCTTTTTCACCACTTTGAAAATTATCCAAGAGTCTCTATAAAAGACGCCTAGCTGCTGACTGCATTATTTCTGACAATCTAAACTAATAAGCGAAATGTTGTATATTCTTGCTTTGCCAGATGAAACACAGGAAAAAAGTAGAAAATAAACTTACTTCTGATACCAAATCCTAAGGACATAATTAGAACAACCAGCCACTATTATAAATTTCTTTTCCAGATTATAACTTTTAAGATTGAGGAAAATTATTCTGACATTGTAGCCAAATAAAATAAGTGTTCATAGAAATATGAATGTGTGAGTATTTAAATTGATTAACAGATCCAAGCAGTGATAAAATTTTCCAAATATCATTGCATTGTACTGTTTAATAACTACATTACTCAACTCAAGAAGTCGCATGACATTTTTTCCTCTATTTCTCCCCACAATCTTAGCTTAATACTGTGATTTTAAATGTGCACTGCTTCTCCCACTGTATCTTATATTTGATAGTAACCTAAAAACATTGTATTGGGGGACGCCTGGGTGGCTCAGTTGGTTAAGCAGCTGCCTTCGGCTCAGGTCATGATCCCAGCGTCCTGGGATCGAGTCCCACATCGGGCTACTTGCTCCGCAGGGAGCCTGCTTCTCCCTCTGACTCTGCCTTCCACTCTGTCTGCCTGTGCTCACTCTCACTCTCTCTCTCTCACAAATAAATAAATAAAATCTTAAAAAAAAAAAAAACATTGTATTGGGTTGTTATCAGAAGTACATTTTGTACATCTGAGCTTATCATTAAAATGATTATCAAAGGTCCAAAATGGCCTTTGATAATGGAAATGAATAAATGTCAATGTGGAGTCACTTAGCAAAAGAAAGACTAGACATAGAAGGACAATGGTTCTACACTAGAATGTGGTGTAAGAATGGTATTAACACTCTCTAGTTTGATGATGATAATGAAGATGATTGACTGATTGATTATTATTCTAAGAACCAACCATTACACTCAACTACTATGTATTTGTGAGATGAGCTATGCATTTTATGTTCACACTTGTGTTGTACTTTTCTCTCAAGGCAGTTCTGGAATGTATACTGTCTTTTATTTTTTCCTCTTAAAGTCAAGGATCTGATGGGGCACATTTGACAAATACAGTTGGTAGGTACAAAGTTACTTCTAGCATGTTCAGTCTTAGAAAAACTACTAATAGATTAAAGAGTTCAGTGGTTCTTTCAAGTAATTTATTTAACACAGAGTGATTTTTACTGGAGATGATCTGAAACTATTTTGTAACTAAAATACAAGAACACTGGAATGCAAACATATTGAGGTAAATTTCCTTCAGTCAAAAGATTTGCCAAAATATTTGAATATAATTATTTCTTCGGTAATGACACTTAGAGCAAGGCAAATGGGAAACTGTTTTAATGACACGAGACTATATAATCTTAAAGAAGCAGCAGATAAGAAGGTCAGAGAGTGTCTTTAGGAAGTCAGAGAATTGTTTCTATTTTTATCTCTGCCCTACTGCTGGGTGATCTTGGGTAAGTAATTTAGCTTCTCAAGATTTACTTTCCTCATATATAAATGGTGATAAAATTATTCAATTTATAAGACTGCTGTGAGGATTAAATATAGTGATACCACCATTGCCTTGCTGTGTCTAGCCCAGAAGAAGATCAGAATAAATGGTGGGTTATTATTACGAATCTTTTGAACTAAAGTAGTAAAAATAGTTTTTAGCTTAGTTGCTTTAGAATGAATATTTAAGAAACTATCTTTCATTTCTTTTCCTTGATAAGTGGAATTCTTTCATTAACTTCTCTTGGATCCTCACTGATTTGCATTATGTCTAACTAATATAAGAGGAAACCAACCATCACTGATTGCATTATGATTAACTTCACTAGTTTGTCATTTTCAAACAGTGAAGGATGACATGGCAATGATATCCCTTAATTAGTTAAACATTTCTCATTTATAAACTGGAAAGGATATTATATCTCAATGAATTTAAATGTGTTTTGACCCAAAGAAGCTAATTCTCCTGTTCATGGATGTGGGCTGTTTAATACTCCATTTAGCGAGGGGTTATGAGGTCACGGAGAATTACCACTTTCCTCAAAGGCAGACCAAGTAGTTCTCCATGAAAAGGCTCTATCTGTCTCTGTGGTCTGAATTTCTTAGTCAATGGCAAAGAAAAAAAAGAAGGTTATAATCCATAGTAAAAATGAGGTAAAATAATTACCAAGGTAAAAATACCTAAATTATGCTATGTGCCTTCATTCAATTTCCCTCCACACTTCCCTCCTATTTTACTACCCAAGAATAAAAGAATAAATAGAACTCCACCACTTCATTATTGAAAACGGCTGCGTTCTATTAGCCTAAACCTACTTTTATGAAACATCTGCCTCACAGCAAGTTTTATTTCTAGAGTTTCATGACTCCAAATACTAGACAATGTTTTATCTAAAAAATCTGAACCACTGTATTCATTCCTACTCACTGGATGTGTTTTATCATCTATAAATACAAAAAATATGTGTATATACAAATCTGTAATTATATGATAGATATTACATAAAGACTATATTATGTATTATATATCACCTATACATATAGATAGATATTGGAATTTCAGATATTTCTAACAGAAGGTAGAAGAAGTGGGGGGTTGCAGAGAAGAGTCAGGCCATGTGGATACATATTTTCTACCTAAATATGGTGACATCATCCTAGACACAAAAGTCAAGAGCTGATTCATTAAGACAAAATAAACTCATTTAGAAAAAAATTAAAAAAATGTTAAGTAGGGGCACCTGGATAGCTCAGGGGGTTAAGCCTCTGCCTTCGGCTCAGGTCATGATCCCAGGGTCCTGGGATCGAGCCCTACATCAGGCTCTCTGGTCAGTGGGGAACCTGCTTCTCCCTCTCTCTCTCTGCCTGCCTCTCTGCCTTCTTGTGATCTCTGTCAAATAAATAAATAAAATCTTAAAAAAAAAAGCATTAAGTAATACTGTCAAAATAAAGAATAGTTCTTTTACGTACACTGCTTACCTAAGTGGAATACATGTGAAGGAAAGAGTTCCTTGGCTAGTTAAAAGCATTGGTTAAACACATGGCACAGCCTCACCATAACACTGACCCCTCCATAAATTTGTAGGTTCTGAGATCATGTTTGCAGAGTCCGTCCATTTGTAGCTTTCATTTGTTAGAGCTAATTTCCATGTATAAACAGATGAAACTAAAAGGAACCACAGGGTGTGATGACGTATGACTCTTCTATAAGACATCTCCACTGTTTCCTGCCTACAAAAATGCAATCCTGAGATATTAAAAGCCTAGGCAATCATATTACAATCAAAGTCCAATGATGGGGCACCTGGGTGGCTCAGTGGGTTGGGCTCCTGCCTTTGGCTCGGGTCATGATCTCAGGGACCTGGGACTGAGCCCCACATCGGGCTCTCTGCTCAGCAGGGAGCCTGCTTCCTCCTCTCTCTCTCTGCCTGCCTCTCTGCCTACTTGTGATGTCTCTCTGTCACATAAATAAATAAAAAATCTTTAAAAAAAAAAAAAGTCCAATGAAAATGCAGATCCAGAATTCTTAATTACTAACTGTGCATTAAAACTGTCTACCATAAACAAGTCCTCTTGGGATAAATGTACTATATATAATCAATGATACATTTTAATGAGTGAAGAAGTGTAATTGTTATGACATTTGAAAATAAATCATCCACTACATTTATATGGAAGTGGATAGAGAAGCTAAGCCTCAAGGTCTTGGACATAAGCTGCTATGGCCCTTTCCATGCATCCATATCTGATCTCATTAAATACCTCTCATCAGTCCAGCAGGGTTCTGATTTGGGCATTAAGGGTACCCAGCATAATTAGGGCTTTGCCAAGTTAGATAACTATTTAGGAGCACATGAGACTAATTCCATGAATTTATTCATCAAGTTGGCTACACTGTCAGTGTCTGTGTGGTCTTCAGGCTCCAGTTCATAGAGACTGAAACTCAGTTATTTTTCCATCACAATATCGACATACTTAAAAGAATACTGCATTCCTCACTATAACTTCATCTCCTGAGCACAGAAACATATTCCCTGAAGCTTTTGACTAGATTGAGATCAGGAATTGGGAGTACAGCGCTAACATTTAATAAGGATTAATTGCAGAACGAAATACTGAATGAAGGTATGATTTATCTAAGATTTATAGAGAAAGTTATAGGATGTTGGGAGACAAATGTGATGACCTTAGAAATGAACTGTAATACAGACTTAATTTTAAGAATTACATGTGGTATTTCTTGGCTATACATTGTAAGAAAGAAGTGACTTATTTAAAAAAAAAAAAAAAAGATGTCAAAGAGGTTTTATGTATCAGCCCAATGAAGGAAGTCTGTACCTCTGATTTTATTTTTTTTTAATATTTTTATTTATTTATTTGACAGACACAAGTAGCAGAGAGGCAAGCAGAGAGAGAAGGATGGGAAGCAGGCTCCCCGCCGAGCAGAGAGCCCAATGCGGGGCCCGATCCCAGGACCCTGAGATCATGACCTGAGCCAAAGGCAGAGGCTTTAACCTACTGAGCCACCCAGGTGGTCCTGCACCTCTGATTTTATTCATGACTGCAGTGTGGTCTACTCACAGTTTATTTGTCATTTGTAAATTGCTCCTGTCTGCCAGTGATGATTTAATCACATCCACAGAAATTAATTATTTAAGGATCACTATAAAGGGAATTTGGGAGGAGACCAATATATCTAAGAGGTCTCAACTGTTTATCAGGCTTTGCTAATGGAGCCTCTGCATGGACACGGATAATAATACTCCGTTGTCAAGTGACATCAATGCTTCTTCCAGAGAGAGAGTGAGGACTATACGACAATATTAGTCATCCCCAGAAACTGAGAAGTAGCCTACCGAAATGCACATTCTTAGGGATATACTGTCTATTCTCTGAATGCCTCCTAAAATTGGAGCAACTCTTCTGACAGTTATAAAAGTATTAAAAAGACTGGTTTCTCAGGCTTCATACTGCATTCCGTCCTGGGGGAACCTGCTCACCTCCTCTCCTGTGCAATCTCTAATATTCGGCCACGTTCCTGCTTCCAGTGACTCAGTACCTGAGAGCTGCCGGACAGGATGTTTTGTTTTGTTTTGTTTTGGGGATGCTCTTTGCTAAGGTCCTTCTCTTGCTCAGCAATCTCTGGCAATCTCTATCTTTAGTCCCATACAGTTGGGAGTACACTTTATCTCTTATAGTGAAAAAGACCACTCCTGCATTATTCTCCTCATTTAGCAATGGTTCTCTTCTCTAAGTGCATCATGCTTCAGCTTTCTTAAGGTGATGATTTTACATCCATAAGACACATAAATACTGTCCTCCTAGCCCCCACCAACACAGTGTCTCCCAAACAGGGGACACCTCTCCCATTAGCTGCACAGTGGAGCTCTCCTCTTTCCTCTGACGATTTTAGTGAGCACCTGTATTACATCCTGGAAATAGTTCAATGTCCTTAGCTACAAGATGGTGAAAATCCAGAGCTTATGGTTTCCTAGTTTAGATAGCCTGAGTCTAACACAGGAAGAATCTTTTTTGTAGGGTAACTGTACCCAACTAACCAGGAAGGAAAAAAACAAAAACAAAAACTCTCTATGTCTTCAATGGATTCACAAGGAGATAGGGGAAATATCAACATGAAAATAACACGAAATAGAGGAGAGAAATGTTAATGAAATATAGGAAGAGACTAAAACCTTTTAATTAAAAAAAAAATTCCTAACACAGTGAACATTTGAAGAATTGTGCAAAATGAGCAATAGGTGTTATAGGTCAGTGATCAGTCACTGAATTCTACTCCTGAAACCATTACATTATATGTTAATTCACTAGAATATAAATAAATACTTGAAACAAAAAAAAAAAACAAACAAAAAAGAATTGTGTAACCATTTTTTTTTGACCCAGAGATATGTTTTCCCCAATTTTAAAAAGGAATATCATGCAAGAGAAGAACACTGGTTCAAATTCAATGATTATACACATCTTTCTTCTGAGTGTGAAAATATGTCCTTGGCAAACATAATTATGGAGCTCATTTCACATCTTATGCACAATGTTCAGCTCTGATTGTAAGTACTTCCTTTTTTTCTAGCACTACAAAATGTTCTAGGTGTATTTTGTATATTTCTTGTCCCAATCTTCCAGGCAGCAATTTCTCCAAAGGGTCCTGGAAACTTTTATTGGAAAAAGTATTAGAAAGCCAGATTTGGGCTCAATTGTACACACTGATACGAGGTGGTATTGCTTCCAGAAATTTCTATGTGTATACTATCTCCTGTGTATGCATGTAACTATAACAATTCCTGGGTGTAACCATTAGTATGAACGTATTAAACTAAGTGTGACTTCATACTGACTGTATTCCATTACCAGATAGATCATTCTAGTTCCCTCCCCTTTTTATCTCTAATCTCCCACACCAATAGTGAGAAACATGGCTCCCTCCTTTGTCAAACATTTACTTAACTGTTCAACTCCATTATACATATATAATGATACCAAACTGTTTTGGCATAGCCCAATGGAGAAGCCTTATCAGCTAGGAGAGAAGTTTACATACAGGTTTGTGTGCCTTTAATCTTACAGACCTCACTCATTTCCAAGGTTATGTCAGTCAACATCTTTTCTACCACTCCCCTCAGGGAGTCTGTTCAATATATTTATAACACAGTGAGATTCTCTTGTCACAGTTGGTGTCCTTTCCTGGGATCCCCTGACCTCCTAAAGGATTTTTAAAATTTGCATACATTAAGATTCGCTCTTTATTCTGTAAATTTCTATTGGTTTTGACAAATGCATGGTGTCATCCATCCATCATCACAGTATCACACAAAATAATTTCACCACCCTGAAAAGTCGTCTGAGCATCACCCATTGAACCTTCTCTCCAGGCCTCTGGTCATCACAGATCATCTAAATACATCTATTTGCCTTTTCTAGAATGTCATATAATTTGAATTATAGGGCACATAGCCTTTACAGACAGGGCTCTTTCACTTGAAAGCTATGACTTGATATTAACCTGTGCACCTAAGGTGAATATAATTTTTGTTCTATTTGCACAGACGATGTGCAGATTCGCTACCGAAGTTGACACGTGTCAGGGGGCCTGGAAGGAGTTATGGCTATAATCAGTATCTGGTAGTATTGCTACAAGTTGTTTGAAACTAACGGGCTATCTCTAAGAACCTTAGAGGAGAAGGATGGAAGGAGAACAAGTGAAAGAAAGAGAAAGAGAGAGACTAAGAGACTGATTCAATGTAAATATTTAAAAATGAGCTGTATAACCCAATCACCCCAACTCTAACAAGTGTGAACTGTTTTATTGTTCAGTTAGCATATAAATGAAAATATTCCCAGGCCTCACAGTATGTTCACATGCCTGTGTCTTTAATTAAAAAGCTACCAATGAGCAGTAGCAGAAAATTTATTGCTACTGTTTTGCCATCCAGAACTGAAACGTATTAACACTGTGCAGTGGGGAAAATGGTGGGAGTGGGTGGAAGAAGGCTGCCAGCAGCATGGCCTGAACTTCTCTAAGAAGTTCCGTAAAAATGGGGTTGTCCCAGAAAGGGTGATCTCCATGATCTGTCTGGCCACATGATTCACAAACATTTGCATGGAGCCTCAGCATTAATATCACTACATAACAATCTTTAAAAGTTTGTTTAAAGATAGTGGCGTTTTTCCTCTTATTCCTGAAAGTCATGCAAAAGAAATGAAGAGAATGAGAAATCTTTTAAAAAAATTAACTGTATTTTGGGGCACCTGGGTGGCTCAGTATGTTAAAGCCTCTGCCTTCGGCTCAGGTCATGATCTCAGGGTCCTGGGATCGAGCCCCGCATCGGGCTCTCTGCTCAGCAGGGAGCCTGCTTCCTCCTCTCTCTCTGCCTGCCTCTCTGCCTACTTGGGATCTCTGTCTGTCAAATAAATAAATAAAAATCTAAAAAAAAATTAACTGTATTTTGATACAATTAAGAGAAATACAAAAATCACAAAGAAGCAAATAGGTGTGATAGTTACACAGACTCGCTGAAGACTGATTAGGTGTAGGATAAATGGAAGCAGTGAGAGAAAGCTGTGGTTTCAGATCATCCAGAAAACCAAAAAGTACATTTCTTAAAGATGAGGTGCGTACCCTAATGTGTAAAACAAAACCCTCCCTGCAGAAGAGAATGGAAAAGTTGGCCATAGGACGTTTTCTAGAATGATTCGTGTTCTAAAAAGCAAATAGGAGAAATCATCCAGAAAAGCCAGACTTTCAAACAACTGTTCTATCTCTGAGATCAGTAAGGGAGAGGAGAAACTTTACATTATAGAAATTCTGACAGGTCTCTTGACTTGATTGGGGAGACAGTAAAAATTAAAGTAACTCAAAGAAAACTAAGTTTTAAAGAAAATCCTTTCTAGGTCAACACATGACCTTGATTCCTCCTACATATAAAGCACAGGCCAACATCAGGGGGAAAAAATTGTGCTTCATCACATATGAGAAGTTAAAAAATACATGTACCATTATAAGATCAGTCTAAAATTTATACAAGAAAATTGGACAGAAAAACCAAATCAACAAACAAAAGACCAGAATATATTGAGAAGATGCAGTTATGGAATAGATACAATCTTATATCAATACTTCACCATGAATATTATTCAAAACTAACTTACTGCATTTAGTCATCCATATGAAAAGATTAAAAAAAAAAATCTATGGAGAAAATGACAGATGAGCTAATAAAGCCTAGAATGAAGTAGGAAAAAATTGACTAGGTCAATAAAGGGAAGATTAAAAGAATATAAAAAAGAAAAAAATGAACATTCCTTGAAAAACAGTAAGATACAATGGGAATGTAATTGGGAAAGTGAATAAAAATATGTAAAAATAAAATATGAAAAACAAAAGATGAAGACAGAGCACCTCTGAATGCCATCACGAGCTGTTCTGCCGATCCTCTCCCCAGTGAAACACAGGTGGTAAAAATTATCTAAAAGCAAACAGTGTCAGTCTCCGGCTTGCTGACTGTGGGTATCGGACTTCTCAGCTTCCATAACCATGCCGGCCAATTCCTTATAATAAGTCAAATCCATATCTATAAATTGATTCCGTTTCTCAGGAGGATCCTAATACATTTTCCTTTTGAAATATGAAATTATTTTAAACCACCATGCCCATTTTAATTAGACTAGTGGACTGTATTCTATAGAATATTAACATGATACTATCAACTCTGATAGATCCTTGAGGAAATTGTGCTTCAGAGGCCTGAATCTTTCTGACTGTGATCGTAAATTTTATATTCTTTTTTCTCTACCTCATGAAGAAAAGGCAAAGTTAACAAATTGTGACTAGAGGCAAGTTACACTGAAATCTGCAATTACTCTCTTAAAAAAAAGCTACACCAGTTCCAATCAGTGGAATGCTACAGAATCCTTATAGAACATGTCTACCAGAGTGTTATGGCCTGTTGCTATTTTACATTTTCCTTAAAAATTAAACAAACAGGGGCACCTGGGTGGTTCAGTATGTTAAAGCCTCTGCCTTCCGCTCGGGTCATGGTCCGAGGATCCTGGGATTGAGCCCCTCATCTGCCCAGCAGGGAGTCTGCTTTCTCCTCTCTCTCTCTGCCTGCCTCTCCACCTACTTGTGATCTCTGTCTGTCAAATAAATAAAATCTAAAAATAAATAAATATATATATATGTATATATATACATATATATATATATTTTAATTTAAACAAATAAAAATGATGGAAACAATGCTGCTAACAGAGTAGTAGAGTTACTAACTAGACCTTGGCAGTGCCCATAATTTACTACTCACAAATGCTATAAAACGAATTACATTTTTTTTTCTTCTCTTCCTATCACAATGTGTGTCTACCCCTGTATACACTGAAGGTAGGACTCAAATTTGCAAAAGCTGAGTAAGATCAGAGCACTGTTTAAAATGGGGAAGACAGGGGCGCCTGAGTGGCTCAGTGGGTTAAGCCGCTGCCTTCGGCTCAGGTCATGATCTCAGGGTCCTGGGATCGAGTCCCGCGTCGGGCTCTCTGCTCAGCAGGGAGCCTGCTTCCCTTCCTCTCTCTCTGCCTGCCTCTCTGCTTACTTGAGATCTCTCTGTGTCAAATGAATAAATAAAATCTTTAAAAAAAAAAAAAATGGGGAAGACAGGGGCACTTGGGTGGCTCAGTCAGTTAAGTGTCTGTCTGTCTTTGGCTCAGGTCATGATCTCAGAGTCCTGGGATCAAGTCCCCCTTGGGGCTCCCTGCTCCATGGGGAATCTGCATATCCCTCTCCCTCTGCTGCTCCCTCTACTTATGCTCTCTCTCTCTCTCTTTATTGAATAAGTAAATAAAAGTTTTTTAAAAATTAAAAAATAAAATGGTTCAGATAAAGAAAAAGAGGGACTTTCTGAAAAATTCATTTTGCCAGATTTTTATCTCTCAGCACTCTGAAAGACTTTTGTCAAAAATCAATTACTTAGAACCTGAAAACGAAAAAGGAGTCATCTCGATCCAAGAAAGTGTTCTAACAATATAGTTTTTTCTATTTATTACAGAATAGTTTATCTAATTCTTTAATCACTTATCTTTTATTAAGGGAACTGAGGATTAGTGAATTTTGATAGGTAAAAAGAAGTTGAGGATTAGAAGTGGGTACAAATATACCTATGAAATTCTTGCTTCTAGTCTCTTTTAAATGAAAGACAGTTATTTCTTGAGATTTTATTGTCCACATGGGCTTTCCTGGAACGTGGCTTTCTATGAGTGATGCTGGAATTCCAGTTCCTTCCATACATGTTTCCTCGGTTTTCAAGATGTAGCTTGCAGTGTTGCCACGGGACAAAGGTTAGACTACAGAGGATCATATGTAAGAGCTCGCCCAGGAAGTGAAGTAAGTTCACTTGTTCACATTTAGTTGGCTGGAACTTACTCATCTGGGCATACCTCACTGCAAAGGAGGCTGGGATCTGTAATCTTGAGGGAATATGCTAGTGGTTGGTAGCAGTCAGAGGCTAGCACCGAGGCACCACAGTAGGAATTGGTGGCCCTAAAGCAGAGAAGTAGAATGCTTTGGGTGCCAGTGACAGTTAGATGAAGAAGGAGAGACCTATGGGTTAAAACATGAAGCAGAGAAGCAAAACTTCAAAAGCTGACAACAGGAAAATCTCTTCACGAATACATGTATTTAGAAAGCCTTCAACAAACTACAAAGATAAATGTACAAATCATTTCTGTTCCCAGCATGGCTCACCTAGCGAGGCATGATACAGCAGACTTTACATGCAAACATGGGCTCGAAGATCCTTCTGAAGGGTGCTTCTATATTTTCACTTAACTTTGAAAAACTGTTGTTACTTAAAGTTAGGTAGGTAAGTTACATGAAAAGTTGATGAAAGCATTGTTACTAGACGACTCTTGTAAAAGATAATTTTGGAGGTCTCCACAAGAAAAATCAGATGGAGTTTTGAAAAAAGGAGGTCACCTTCAGAGAAACTAGGAATGTTCTAGAAGGAAGAGTTAAGGTAATTTTTATTGAAGGAAAAGATACCCCAAAAAACTTAAGTTAAAAGAACAGAAGGGACAATCTCTTCTCTATGATTTTGGTATGGTGTATTTTTAAAAAAATCAGTTCTTGGCTGGGAAGAAATCTCCAATGCTGCAGAAAAACATTTTTAACATATGGGAAGTTTTTTCCCAGGGAACTTTCTCAGTGGTATGAATAACCTTTCTCACTATTCAAAGATCTAAATTAGTTGGATGTTTTTTAAAAATTATTACCATAAATATTCCACAGAATATTCTTATTCTCATGATGATGAACTTTGATTAGAGAGGGAAAATCGAGAGGAAAAAATGAAGTGCATCTAATAATAATAATTAACAACTTAACAATGTGAAAAAGGGTAATATTCTTTGATGCAGAGGAGGTTTCAAAATTAAAAGTCCAACCACTGAGCTGACAGAGATTAAATTTTTATGCAGCCACTTCTACCCTTTTATTTATCATAAATCATGAATAATAATGAGGAAACTCAATTCTTTATAAAACACCATGAAATATAAGTTTAGCTTGCTAATTAGATCTAAATTTTGGATAGTCTCTGCCACTTGTAAGGACAAATTTATTTATATTTTCACTTTTAAATGGTCAGACTGAATGGAGATATAACTTGTCAAGATCCTGTTACAAAGTGACTGGCCCTGTTAGAATGGGTTGGTGAAATAGCCAGGCATTTACAGAACCACACACAGGTGAATCTATATTTCAGAACCCGGGCAGAGGCAACACCAGGCCAGTGGGAAAGTCAGCTCTGCTCACTGCACATACCTACCTGCCTGACAGGCAACGGAAATCTGTTTCCCTGAATACTGCATGCTTCACCTGCTTTCCTGGTGGCCCTAAAGCCACCAATATGTCTGAATGGGGAGACAGGAAGGGAACTTTCTTCCCATTCCCCCAAAAGAGGACATGTGGAATGAGACGTTTTGGAAGTTCTGGCTGAGATGATTTATAAGGAGCTTATTCCAGGGCCGAATGAGTGTCTAAAGTCCAACTTGGGGAGCCCCAAGATAAGGAACACAAAGCAGTGGCATCCAATGATCTGTCATATCTTTAAGAAAGTCAACATCACCCCTTCTCCTTCCCTGTGTTCCTGATCTTCCGTTACTCACAAGATGCCCAGAAGGAAATGAAAAAGGGCTTAACTTCTCTCTGTACACGAAAAGCAAAGAGAGCTGGGAAAACAGAAAAGTTTTCACTAAGTGCTTTGGCCACCGCCTGGGAACTTGCCTATTTCTATAGTACAGCCTGTCCTGACAGTCATTCTTTACTGCTGCTTAGGAGGCTACTTAATCTGAGTGACTCTGAGCCCCAGAAAGCCACAAGGCAAAGAGTAGTCTACCCCTAGCTACTCAGGAGTTTACAGAGTCAATATTGCATGTGGTAATAATACAAAGAACACAAAGTAGAGGTTTGGGGCTATCCAGGTGGGAGATGCATTTAAGAAAACTCAAGTGTTTAATTATCACATGGGAGGAAAAAAAAAGCTGAGAAGAACACAGATTCCCAAATGATTCAAAAATTAAAGAAGAGCAGAATAGCTTGCTGGATAACAGTGGATTGTCAAGTGCCAAAAAAAAAAAAAAAAAAAAAGGCCACTTTATAGGAAACAGAAAAATCCTGATATAGTAAACAAGAGGGGAAAGATAAGCAGTTGAGAGAATGAATGCAGACCTAGAATGTACATACAGTAGTAAGAGACATGAAAGCTAGTGGCTCAGTTGGCTAAGCACCTGTGTTTAGCTCAGGTCATGATCTCAGGGACCTGGAATTAAGCCCTGCATCAGGCTCTCTGCTCAGCAGGAATTCTGCTACTCCCTCTCCCTCTGTGCTCACACTCTCTTTCTCTCACTCTTTTTCACAAATAAAGGAATAAAAATCTTTAAAAAGAGAGAGAGAATCACCAGGTTTACACACTTCACAGCACTCACCAAAGCACATACCCTCCCCAATGTACCCCTGGGGATAAAAATATATGTTTATAAAAAATTAAAAATTAAAAAAAAAAAGAGAGAGAGAGAAACAAAAGCTGGAGGAGAGTCAATACGGCATGAAAAAGTATGAGGAGCTTTAAAATTCAGAAAAAAATTAAAAGCATAGTTATTGATAAAATAAACAATGAGAAAAAGTTAACCAAAAAAAAAAAAAAACCTCTGCAAGGTAAAATAACATAAGAAACTCACAGTAAGAATAGATAAAGCTTACCATTCAATATCCTGAAAGTGAAACATCTAAATCCTTTAATTAAAATACAGAGATTATCAGATTATGTTTAAAAAGAAACACCTAAAATAGACAAACAGAAAATGTAAATAGAAAGAAAGAAAACATTAAACAAGGGAGAATTTAAGGTTTGAGGAACTGAAGATGAAACCAAAGTCTAATTAATAAGAAAATTTGCAATTTATGAAAAAAGGCAACAGATTCATAAAACTGTTGTGCCAAAGAGAGCAGCAGGTATTTATGTAAAACAATAACTACCACAAATGCAAAAAATGAAAAAACTTTTGATTAAAATTAGAGTAGAAAACATAAATATCCCTCTTCCTATCTTGGATGTACTTAGGAGGCAAAAATCAGCAATCGTCATTATGGTATGAATGTTTGTGTCCCACCCCCAAAATTTTTACTTTGAAATCCTAATGCCCATTATGATAGTATTAGGAAGTAGGGGTTTTGGGAGTGACTAGGTCATGAGGGCAAAGCCCCATAAATGAGATTAATGTCCTTGCAAAGAGTCCAAGAGAGCTCCTTCTCCCCTCCACCTTAGGAGGACACACGGAGAATCTGACAATGGGCAAAGAGGAAGGGGACAGTCAGCAGACCTCCTGAGCACCCTGATGTCCAGTTTCTAGCCTCTAGAGCTGTGAGAAATAAATTTCTATTGTTTATAAGCTACCTTGTCTATGGTATTTGGTATAGACTAAGAAAAGTGTATGTAAGAATTGAACTAAAAAATCCAATAGCCTCGAACACACACCCATAGCCAAGCATGTATATAAAAACTTACATCTGAGAAACAAACTGAGGGTTTTGGAGGGGAGGGGGGTGGGGTTGGGTGAGCCTGGTGGTGGGTATTAAGGAGGGCATGGCCAACATGGAGCACTGGGTGTGGGGTATAAACAATGAATCTTGGAACCCTGAAAAAATAAATTAAATTTTTAAAAAACTTACATCCCTCTAATGAAGAATAAAGATGTGTTTTCTTATGTTTATGCAACATGAAAATATGTAATCATTTCCTTGGACATGTAGATACTACACAAACTCAAAAGTGGAGAATTAACACACCAGACTTGCTGATCAAAATCCAATAAAATTAAAATAAAAAAGGGATGAACTTTAATTCATTGGCAATTAAGAAACAGATCCTATGTAATTCATATGTCAAAGAGAAAATTGCAGAACATCTTGAAGTTACTGAAAAGACAATACAAAAGAAAAAATGTGCTCAGAAACTAGACATTTAATTATTTCAACATTAAAGAAGAAAGATTAAAAATAAAGAAAACAATTTTTACATAAATGTCAAAAAGAAGAGCAACACAGTTGAAAGAAATGATGAAATTAAAAAAGATAAAAGCTGAAATTAATAAAGCAGAAAATAACCAAAATTAATTTAAAAAATTCTAAAGGTAGTCCTCTGTAATGATGAATGAAATTGTTAACCCTCTTCTTATTCCAACAAGACAGTAAAGGGCAAAGAGAGAACAAGAAGAAGAGAAAGAAAAGAAAGAGAAAGAGAAATAAGGTACCAGCACAGAAAAGATGAAATTAAACTTAGCAATTCAGTGGCAAGGTGTTTGAAAAGGTAGAGGAAATCATTTCCTTAGAAATCTAAATGACCAAAACAAAAAAATCCGCAGAAGTGGAAAACGTAAACAGACTAATTAAGAAACTGTTGTTCTTTTCTATTAAGTTAACCCAGAGTTTTTTAATAGAAAAATAATGGAGCATACGACCTGAAGAGCTCTGGCTTTGGGAATATACAGATGGCCTGTCACAGAAGCCGGTCCTGTAAACGAGTAGTATTCAGTATAACAGCAAATGTGAACGCCACAACCCCCAACATTCCAGGTAAAGCCAAGAGCTCAGTATTTGATGGAAATCATAGTGAAGCGTGCAGCTGGAGATACCCAGGTCCTAATTTGTGTACATGCGTTTTACTCAGGTTTTTCTGAGATTAAGGGGCCATTCAGTTGTTAGCCCAGGTCATGATTGGTTTAATTTGAAATGAACTTACTTTGATGCTGGCGGGAGATAATTTTCCTCATCCCACAAAGCAGACTGACTTACTAGTTTCTACTGAGTAGATAAAAACATGTTAATATTTCTCTCTGGTGTGCTCAGTCCTCAGCTGAATAAAGCTGTAGGCCATTCACTACAGAAGATGAATGCCACTATTCATTACGGAAATGGAATAATCAAGCACAGCATGCAAATTTTAAATCTATATTATTAGATTGGCACCTTGTTCTAAAAAGAAACAGTATTTAGAAGTCTGTATTTTCTCTTACTAAGAATCAAACTTAAATAGCTATTCAGAGCCTCCAACACACTGAGCAGCCATTACATTAGTAATAGTCCAACATTATAACTGATGAAAGTATGTGGTCTTTATTGCCTTTTTAATAATACACTCTAAGCCAAGAAAACAAATTTTAAATTCCTGCAAAAAAAAAAAATGCAGTCCCCATATTCAGGAATACCAACAAGCAACAGCCTATGTTTTGATTTATCTCTTGTTGAATCCAATTTTGGTACATGCTTGGTAATGCTTATCTCCACTATTTAAGAGATATCTCATTTCATTTATGATAGGAATTTATATTCTAAAATGCTAACCAGCCTGGCACTGATATTTTTCTGTAATATCTACATTATAAAATGGATAAACCAGAACAAAAATTTAAAGGTATAACGATAAAAATAAATCCTGGCACTTCAGGCCCTTGACTTGTTTGCATTCCCTACACTGAAGACCACATTCCTTGAAAAGTGGAGGGAAAATAATTCCCCATCTTGACAGAAAGTTTTGAATACACCCATGAGGTAGAGTTCTCTATTACACAAATATGTCCTTGATAGAAATAAGCTAACAGGTTTCCTAGGAAAGTAGCTTCAGTAAAGGAAACACCAAGAGAGCCAGTGTCTCTAAAAAAAAAAAAAAAAAAAAAAAAAATCCATTTTCATAAGAAGAAATACTACCTAATTTCAGCCATCTTTTCACTTATTTCAGACTGGGAAATTTCTGGATTCTAGATAAGATTAGAGAAGGTCCAGCTCAGCAGAAGAAATTTTGCATACTTACGTAAATATTCTTAGTCAGTGCCTGTTCTGTATCTGAAATTGACTTAAATTATTGGTTATATTATACAGTACATTTCAGTATGATGAAGTGAAAATATTTTTTTAATTGTCTCTTTTCAGCTTATGACTTATGGATACATTCCACCCAATTTTGGATATTTTAAAGTGCCTCAGGCTGCAGCACTTTCCAGTAGCACCTGAGTATAAAGAAGTGGGATGCAGAAAGAAAAATTTGTCTAGACATAAAGACTAGGCAATGCTGGCTTCAATACAAAGAAAGCAGTGGAATGGATAGGAGGAGAAGATACTAGAAGGTGTAGTGGTAAATGTTAATGAAATTTTTCTTCTCTTTACTTTTCTACTATCTACAATGATCATGTCTAATTATGTTAAAAAACTAGAATAAATTTTTATTTAAAAATCTTGTTCTAAAATTAATGCACTTAATTTAAAATCTTTAAGCCAATTATAAATTCACTTTCAATTGTTACCAATGTTTTTTTTCTACCAATACTTTTTTTTTTTAATTTATTTTTTATTTTCAGCATAACAGTATTCATTATTTTTCACCACACCCAGTGCTCCATGCAATTCGTGCCCTTTATAATACCCACCACCTAGTACCCCAAACTCCCACCCCCCATCCCTTCAAAATCCTCAGATTGTTTTTCAGAGTCCATAGTCTCTCATGGTTCACCTCCCCTTCCAATTTCCCCCAACTCCCTTCTCCTCTCTAACTCCCCATGTCCTCCATGCTATTTGTTATGCTCCACAAATAAGTGAAACCATATGATAATTGACTCTCTCTGCTTGACTTATTTCACTCAGCATAATAATCTCTTCCAGTCCC
Organism: Mustela nivalis; assembly: GCF_964662115.1. Lineage (NCBI taxonomy): Eukaryota > Metazoa > Chordata > Mammalia > Carnivora > Mustelidae > Mustela > Mustela nivalis. Next base: position 39,690,519 of record NC_139022.1, on the reverse strand, counting down.
GTCCATGCTGCTACAAAAGTTGGGTATTTGTCCTTTCTTTTTTTTTTTTTTTTATAAACATATATTTTTATCCCCAGGGGTACAGGTCTGTGAATCACCAGGTTTACACACTTCACAGCACTCACCAAAGCACATACCCTCCCCAATGTCCATAATCCCACCCCCTTCCCCCAAACCCCCTCCCCCCAGCAGGCCTCAGTTTGTTTTGTGAGATTAAGAGTCACTTATGGTTTGTCTCCCTCCCAATCCCATCTTGTTTCATTGATTCTTCTCCTACCCACTTAAGCCTCCATGTTGCATCACCACTTCCTCATATCAGGGAGATCATATGATAGTTGTCTTTCTCTGCTTGACTTATTTCGCTAAGCATGATACGCTCTAGTTCCATCCATGTTGTCGCAAATGGCAAGATTTCATTTCTTTTGATGGCTGCATAGTATTCCATTGTGTATATATACCACATCTTCTTGATCCATTCATCTGTGGATGGACATCTAGGTTCTTTCCATAGTTTGGCTATTGTGGACATTGCTGCTATAAACATTCGGGTGCATGTACCCCTTTGGATCACTACATTTGTATCTTTAGGGTAAATACCCAATAGTGCAATTGCTGGGTCATAGGGCAGTTCTATTTTCAACATTCTGAGGAACCTCCATGCTGTTTTCCAGAGTGGCTGCACCAGCTTGCATTCCCACCAACAGTGTAGGAGGGTTCCCCTTTCTCCACATCCTCGCCAGCATCTGTCATTTCCTGACTTGTTGATTTAGCCATTCTGACTGGTGTGAGGTGATATCTCATTGTGGTTTTGATTTGTATTTCCCTGATGCCGAGTGATATGGAGCACTTTTTCATGTGTCTGTTGGCCATCTGGATGTCTTCTTTGCAGAAATGTCTGTTCATGTCCTCTGCCCATTTCTTGATTGGATTATTTGTTCTTTGGGTGTTGAGTTTGCTAAGTTCTTTATAGATTCTGGACACTAGTCCTTTATCTGATATGTCGTTTGCAAATATCTTCTCCCATTCTGTCAGTTGTCTTTTGATTTTGTTAACTGTTTCCTTTGCTGTGCAAAAGCTTTTGATCTTGATGAAATCCCAATAGTTCATTTTTGCCCTTGCTTCCCTTGCCTTTGGCGTTGTTCCTAGGAAGATGTTGCTGCGGCAGAGGTCGAAGAGGTTGCTGCCTGTGTTCTCCTCAAGGATTTTGATGGATTCCTTTCGCACATTGAGGTCCTTCATCCATTTTGAGTCTATTTTTGTGTGTGGTGTAAGGAAATGGTCCAATTTCATTTTTCTGCATGTGGCTGTCCAATTTTCCCAGCACCATTTATTGAAGAGGCTGTCTTTTTTCCATTGGACATTCTTTCCTGCTTTGTCGAAGATGAGTTGACCATAGATTTGAGGGTCTATTTCTGGGCTCTCTATTCTATTCCATTGATCTATGTGTCTGTTTTTGTGCCAGTACCATGCTGTCTTGATGATGACAGCTTTGTAATAGAGCTTGAAGTCCGGAATTGTGATGCCACCAACGTTGGCTTTTTTTTTCAATATCCCTTTGGCTATTCGAGGTCTTTTCTGGTTCCATATAAATTTTAGCATTATTTGTTCCATTTCTTTGAAAAAGATGGATGGTACTTTGATAGGAATTGCATTAAATGTGTAGATTGCTTTAGGTAGCATAGACATTTTCACAATATTTATTCTTCCAATCCAGGAGCATGGAACATTTTTCCATTTCTTTGTGTCTTCCTCAATTTCTTTCATGAGTACTTTATAGTTTTCTGAGTATAGATTCTGTGTCTCTTTGGTTAGGTTTATTCCTAGGTATCTTATGGTTTTGGATGCAATTGTAAATGGGATTGACTCCTTAATATCTCTTTCTTCTGTCTTGCTGTTGGTGTAGAGAAATGCAACTGATTTCTGTGCATTGATTTTATATCCTGACACTTTACTGAATTCCTGTATAAGTTCTAGCAGTTTTGGAGTGGAGTCTTTTGGGTTTTCCACATATAGTATCATATCATCTGCGAAGAGTGATAATTTGACTTCTTCTTTGCCAATTTGGATGCCTTTAATTTCCTTTTGTTGTCTGATTGCTGAGGCTAGGACCTCTAGTACTATGTTGAATAGCAGTGGTGATAATGGACATCCCTGCCGTGTTCCTGACCTTAGTGGAAAAGCTTTCAGTTTTTCTCCATTGAGAATGATATTTGCGGTGGGTTTTTCATAGATGGCTTTGATGATATTGAGGTATGTGCCCTCTATCCCTACACTTTGAAGAGTTTTGATCAGGAAGGGATGCTGTACTTTGTCAAATGCTTTTTCAGCATCTATTGAAAGTATCATATGGTTCTTGTTCTTTCTTTTATTGATGTGTTGTATCACATTGACTGATTTGCGGATGTTGAACCAACCTTGCAGCCCTGGAATAAATCCCACTTGGTCGTGGTGAATAATCTTTTTAATGTACTGTTGAATCCTATTGGCTAGTATTTTGTTGAGTATTTTCGCATCTGTGTTCATCAAGGATATCGGTCTATAGCTCTCTTTTTTGGTGGGATCCTTGTCTGGTTTTGGGATCAAGGTGATGCTGGCCTCATAAAATGAGTTTGGAAGTTTTCCTTCCATTTCTATTTTTTGGAACAGTTTCAGGAGAATAGGAATTAGTTCTTCTTTAAATGTTTGGTAGAATTCCCCCGGGAAGCCATCTGGCCCTGGGCTTTTGTTTGTTTGGAGATTTTTAATGACTGTTTCAATCTCCTTACTGGTTATGGGTCTGTTCAGGCTTTCTATTTCTTCCTGGTTCAGTTGTGGTAGTTTATATGTTTCTAGGAATGCATCCATTTCTTCCAGATTGTCAAATTTATTGCCGTAGAGTTGCTCATAGTATGTTCTTATAATAGTTTGTATTTCTTTGGTGTTAGTTGTGATCTCTCCTCTTTCATTCATGATTTTATTTATTTGGGTCCTTTCTCTTTTCTTTTTGATAAGTCGGGCCAGGGGTTTATCAATTTTATTAATTCTTTCAAAGAACCAGCTCCTACTTTCGTTGATTTTTTCTATTGTTTTTTTGGTTTCTATTTCATTGATTTCTGCTCTGATCTTTATGATTTCTCTTCTCCTGCTGGGCTTAGGGTTTCTTTCTTGTTCTTTCTCCAGCTCCTTTAGGTGTAGGGTTAGGTTGTGTACCTGAGACCTTTCTTGTTTCTTGAGAAAGGCTTGTACCGCTATATATTTTCCTCTCAGGACTGCCTTTATTGTGTCCCACAGATTTTGAACCGTTGTATTTTCATTATCATTTGTTTCCATGATTTTTTTCAATTCTTCTTTAATTTCCCGGTTGACCCATTCATTCTTTAGAAGGATACTGTTTAGTCTCCATGTATTTGGGTTCTTTCCAAACTTCCTTTTGTGGTTGAGTTCTAGCTTTAGAGCATTGTGGTCTGAAAATATGCAGGGAATGATCCCAATCTTTTGATACCGGTTGAGTCCTGATTTAGGACCGAGGATGTGATCTATTCTAGAGAATGTTCCATGTGCACTAGAGAAGAATGTGTATTCTGTTGCTTTGGGATGAAATGTTCTGAATATATCTGTGATGTCCATCTGGTCCAGTGTGTCGTTTAAGGCCTTTATTTCCTTGCTGATCTTTTGCTTGGATGACCTGTCCATTTCAGTGAGGGGAGTGTTAAAGTCCCCTACTATTATTGTATTGTTGTTGATGTGTTTCTTTGATTTTGTTATTAATTGGTTTATATAGTTGGCTGCTCCCACGTTGGGGGCATAGATATTTAAAATTGTTAAATCTTCTTGTTGGACAGACCCTTTGAGTATGATATAGTGTCCTTCCTCATCTCTTATTATAGTCTTTGGCTTAAAATCTAATTGATCTGATATAAGGATTGCCACTCCTGCTTTCTTCTGATGTCCATTAGCATGGTAAATTCTTTTCCACCCCCTCACTTTAAATCTGGAGGTGTCTTCGGGCTTAAAATGAGTTTCTTGGAGGCAACATATAGATGGGTTTTGTTTTTTTATCCATTCTGATACCCTGTGTCTTTTGACAGGGGCATTTAGCCCATTCACATTTAGGGTAACTATTGAGAGATATGAATTTAGTGCCATTGTATTGCCTGTAAGGTGACTGTTATTGTATATGGTCTCTGTTCCTTTCTAATCTACCACTTGTAGGCTCTCTCTTTGCTTAGAGGACCCCTTTCAATATTTCCTGTAGAGCTGGTTTGGTATTTGCAAATTCTTTCAGTTGTTGTTTGTCCTGGAAGCTTTTAATCTCTCCTTCTATTTTCAATGATAGCCTAGCTGGATATAGTATTCTGGGCTGCATGTTTTTCTCGTTTAGTGCTCTAAAAATATCATGCCAGCTCTTTCTGGCCTGCCAGGTCTCTGTGGATAAGTCAGCTGCCAATCTAATATTTTTACCATTGTATGTTACAGACTTCTTTTCCCGGGCTGCTTTCAGGATTTTCTCTTTGTCACTGAGACTTGTAAATTTTACTATTAGGTGACGGGGTGTGGGCCTATTCTTATTGATTTTGAGGGGCGTTCTCTGAACCTCCTGAATTTTGATGCTCGTTCCCTTTGCCATATTGGGGAAATTCTCCCCAATAATTCTCTCCAGTATACCTTCTGCTCCCCTCTCTCTTTCTTCTTCTTCTGGAATCCCAATTATTCTAATGTTGTTTCATCTTATGGTGTCACTTAATTCTCGAATTCTCCCCTCGTGGTCCAGTAGCTGTTTGTCCCTCCTTTGCTCAGCTTCTTTATTCTCTGTCATTTGGTCTTCTATATCACTAATTCTTTCTTCTGCCTCATTTATCCTAGCAGTTAGAGCCTCCATTTTTGATTGCACCTCATTAATAGCTTTTTTGATTTCAACTTGGTTAGATTTTAGTTCTTTTATTTCTCCAGAAAGGGCTTTTATATCTCTCGAGAGGGTTTCTCTAATATCTTCCATGCCTTTTTCGAGCCCGGCTAGAACCTTGAGAATTGTCATTCTGAACTCTAGATCTGACATATTACCGATGTCTGTATTGATTAGGTCCCTAGCCTTTGGTACTGCCTCTTGTTCTTTTTTTTGTGTTGAATTTTTACGTCTTGTCATTTTGGCCAGATAAGAGTAAATGAAGGGGCAAGTAAAATACTAAAAGGGTGGCAACAACCCCAGGAAAATATGCTTTAACTAAATTAGAAGAGATCCAAAATCGTGAGTGGGGAGAAAGGGGATAAAAAGAGGTTCAAAAAGGAAGAAAGAAAAAAAAAGAAAAGAAAAAAAATTTTTTTAAAAAAAGAAAACACCTGAGAAAAATGTAAAGAAGAAAAAATATATATATTAGATAAACTAGTAAAAAATCGTTAAAAAAGAAAAAGGTAACAGTTAAAAAAAAAAAAAAATTTTACCCGAAGGCGAGAAGAAAAAGAAAAAAAGAAAAAAAAATGAAAAAGAAAAAATTAAATTAACTGCAAGACTAAAAAAAAATCACAGGAAAAAAGCCATGAGTTCCGTGCTTTGCTTTCTCCTCCTCTGGAATTCTGCTGCTCTCCTTGGTATTGAAACCGCACTCCTTGGTAGGTGAACTTGGTCTCGGCTGGATTTCTTGTTGATCTTCTGGGGGAGGGGCCTGTTGTAGTGATTCTCAAGTGTCTTTGCCCCAGGCGGAATTACACCGCCCTTACCCGGGGCCGGGGTGAGTAATCCGCTCGGGTTTGCTTTCAGGAGCTTTTGTTCCCTGAGCGCTTTCCGTAGAGTTCCGGAGGACGGGAATACAAATGGCGGCCTCCTGGTCTCCGGCCCGGAGGAGCCGAGAGCCTAGGGCCCCACTCCTCAGTGCGCCCTCAGAGAACAGCGCCCAGTTATTCCCGTCTGCCTGACCTCCGGCCGCGCTCCGAGCTCACCGAGCCTGCGATTGGTTCAAGGTAACACCGAGCTGTGAGCTTACTGTCGGCTCTGTTTCTGTAGCCGGCTTTCCCGTTCCAATACCCGCAAGCTCTGCGACACTCAGACACCCCCGATCCTTCTGTAACCCTGCGGGACCTGAGGCCACGCTGACCCCGCGTGGGCTTCGCCCCGGTTTAGCCTCTGGAGCGATGTCCCTCAGCGGAACAGACTTTTAAAAGTCCTGATTTTGTGCGCGGTTGCTCCGCCTCTTGCCGGGAGCCGGCCCCTCCCCCCGGGGTCTATCTTCCCGTAGCTTTGGATTCACTTCTCCGCCGGTCCTACCTTTCAGAAAGCGGTTGTTTTTCTGTTTCCAGAATTGCTGTTCTTCTTCTCTTCGGTCTGCCGATGGATTTTCAGGTGTTTGCAATCTTTAGATAAGCTATCTAGCTGATCTCCGGCTAGCTGAAGCAGTCTCAGCTTGCTACTTCTCCGCCATCTTGACTCCTCCCTAAATTCACTTTCAATTGTTACCAATGTTTTTTTTCTACCAATACTTTTGTTTATATTTCAGACTTTTGGTATTAGGCCCTTAATTGTATGAATCGATATTTATCCAAGTGCTACCATTATTACATATTAATTATTAAATGGTATTCTGTTGTTCTTTGGGCCCAGAAGTGGGAATTACCTATCTACATCAGTTGTGTAAGATTCTGGACCCTGAAAATTACACTTTGAATCCATATTGTTCCATGCAGTCTACTGAATTACTCAAAAGTCTGAATCAATGATAAAGCTTTAGAGTTAAAATCTACACTACTGACCATTATGTAGTAAGAACTACATTAAATAACATTATGTAAGAACATTATGTAAGAACTTACCCATGCAAAAGTTATGTGCAGGTCACTCTTTGCCCAAGGATGTATGGTGTCATCTAAGTCGTATTGTAGATACTAACCCTCTGTTCTGCTGGATACAGCTGTCCTTTGCCAATGGTTTCTGCCAATTGTTTTATATGAGGGAGGGAACATGGCTCTGCTCTGGGATATATTCCCCAAATATTAATAGAGGCAGCTATTCAAAGAACCAAGCATGTCCAACTTCAGAGTTTCTATAGGGCTCTCAGGTAGCTTCTAAATGTCAGGGGTAATTATACTCACATCCCAACTCTTTGACCACTTGAAGCACATGGTGTCTCTAGGTCCACGTAGCTTCTGACTACAGGGACAATTCCCTTTTGTTATCTCCATGACCCCAACATGATCAATGGGCAGACACTTGATTCATAACTACAAAACTGAAAGGCCTACTGCAATAATACTAAAAATCCTATCACAGCCCTTCTCCTCCTGAGAGATAGACAGGGCCCCTAAAGGAATTTAATAATTTAATTTTTTACCCTAAAGGCAAAAATTGCTTATAACTTGAAAGATGAAGTTTTATAAACATAGAATAAAAATATCAAGATCTAGTCAATTTGAAAACACCAAATTCTGAAGAAGCTGATTGGTGTTTAGGTCTCTAATAGAATATTAAACCTTTCCTCTCTTTTTAAGTCTACAGTTCATTGAAAGACATTGTGATCCTCTCACAGAACTGGTCTTATTAAGACAAATTTTTTAAAGCTCAAGATAGATAATTTAGTGAAGTGGTATATAAAGGTTATTTGAATATTTATTTCTATAAGAAATGAATATTAGCGTTTACATAGTTATTCAACTTTTTACACTGTTTTCACACCTAGAAATCAGTACATTTGACTAAAGAGCTCGTTAAAATACAACTTAACATAATTTTCCATTGCAACAATGGATCATGATGTTCTTTCAAGTGACTGATCACCTGTTGATTATGAACACTTTATGAATAAGCATATTATTCAAAACATTTTTTTATTTCATTTTAATCTTTAAAGTCACTGTGAACATATACGGGTACTTTAATATCCTGATAAGAGCTCCAGGTGTGTTTAAAGCATATCTTTTGATACGCTTTAAAATATTTCACAGGACAGATTTTTATTTTTGCTTATTTATTCTACTATGCCACAGAGAAGCAAAAATTTTTTGATCCTTTACTTTTTGTAGTAGTCAAATATAGGCCAGAAGCCCATGTAGACTAGTCTGCATGTGTTGGTATGTTCAAAGACCTCCAGATCAACAGCAGTACAATATGTTATAAAACCCTCTTGGTCTCTCATCTCCAATTCTCTCATTGCTTTTAATTGCTCCTGAGTTTCTCAATCTTTAAGATGGCCTTCATGAATTTTCTCCCAGCAGTTCTCCCAAATATGCCATCATGGAGACTCTCAGCTCCTCTTTCCCCATATAATGAGTATCAGAGTATCATTTTCTTGTCAGTTGCTTTGCTAGAGTTCTGGAATACATTCATAAATTACCAGACCAAAAGCCTCGGCGCCTGTATGACCACCAATACTCCATTTCTCCTCGCATAAATACACAAATACATTTACAGTATGGAAAAGTTTTCTCCTAGTAACTGCTCTTCCACTATGAAATCTCAGAGGAGCAGTGCTAGAGAATAAAAGTGACTACTTCTGCATTATTTAACTCGGTATGTTGTTTCATGTACGTAATTGTTGGTGCTAGAGAATAAAAGTGACTACTTCTGCATTATTTAACTCAGTAGGTTGTTTCATGTACCTAACTGTTGGTGCTTTGTGATTCGAAATAACACAGAATGTGTAGACATATACATGACAAACATCCTCAGTGGTCCCAGCATTGTTATAGAGCTTTTGAGGTAGGGTAGTAAAGTCCGTTCACACTGCTGTTCCCTTAGCTCATGTTCTAAGGAACAAAAGGAGGAGTTGATCTCTCAAGCTAGTCCATGTTCAGCCCCTGGAATCCATCAAGTGTCTTTACCAGGATATGAATCCAGCGGTTCTATGCCAGGTCAGAATTCTTACACCACACACTTTCATGGGTTTTACCAGCAAAAAACTCATGAGTTTCTTAAGATAAAGAGGCAAGAAAAACCACTGTGTGTTTCTGGCAAGGAAAGGGCAAAAATAACCACTTTGACATATGCCTAGCATGTTCTTCATAACAAAGGTATACTCTCTAAAGTAAACGACTTTTATCAGAACCTTACCCAACCTGGATGAAAGGCAATTAGTCAAAATCAACTTCTAGTTTACATGTCTCACTTCAATAGGGTGGGGGGGAGAAGTCAAAGCTCAGGAATTCAAGCCCCCCCTAAAAAAATGGGATTTAATTATAACATTATAGATTGCTTCTTTTCCTACCAATTTTCCCATAATAGGGCTCCTATAGTAGCAATGGATTTTATTTAAAATAGTTGTGAGACATCCTCCAAGATTTAGTTCTAGGGGATCCAAATACAACAAGGATAAACAAGGATATGGGAGCAATCTGAAGCCTCTGGTAGCTATAGCTAAAGCAAACATTAAACAGAGACAGACTCCTAGCCAGATTAAAATAAAACCTCACATTAGTGCTTATGCTTTAGTTTTTATCACCTAATAGATATGCCTGGCTTTCCACTAGAAAATACAAGGTATGCTAAAAGGTATGAAAGGTCGTCTAAAGAGGCAAAGCAAGCATGAGAAGCTAACTTGTATATGGCATCCATTGTGGAATTATCAGATAGGGAATTTAAAGTAACTATGATTAATATGTTATATTACAAAGGTGCAGTGATCAAGACAGTATGGCACTGGCACAAAAACAAACACCAATCATTGGGATGAAATAGAAACCCAGACATGGACCCTCAACTCTATGTTTAACTAATCTTCAACAAAGCAGGAAAGGCTATCCAATGGAAAAAAGGCAGTTTCTTTAATAAATGGTGTTGGGAAAACTGGACAGCCACATGCAGATGAATGAAACTGGACCACTTTCTTTTACCATACACAAAAATACATTCAAAATGGATGCAAGACCTAAATGTGAGACAACAAACCACTGAATCCCTAAAGGAGTACACAGGCAGCAACCCCATTGCCCTCGGCCATAGCAACTTCTTACTAGACATGTCTCCTGAGGCAAGGGAAACAAAAGGAAAAATAAAATATTGGGACTTCATCAGATAAAAATCTTCTGCACAACAAAGGTAACAACCAACAAAACTAAAAGGCAACCAAGAGAATGGGAGAAGATACTTGCAAATGACATATTCAATAAAAGATTAGTATCCAAAATCTATCAAGAACTTATCAAACTCAACACCCCAAAACCAAATAATCCAGTTGAGAAATGGATACTGGGGAGCACTGTGCTATGGTGAGCATGGTGAATTGTGAAGGACTGATGAATCACAGACCTATACCCCTGAAACAAATAATATATTATATGCTAATAAAAAAGGGCTAAAAAAAGAAATGGCAGAAGACATGAATAGGCAGTTTTTAAAAGAAGAAATATAGATGGCTAACAGACACATGAAAAGATGGCTCAACATCATTCATCATCAGGGAAATACAAATCAAAACCACAATGAGATATCACCTCACAACCAGTAAAAATAGCTAAAATTAACAACAAGGGAAAGAACAAACAAGTGTTGGCAAGGATGCTGAGAAAGGGGAACCCTCCTTATACTACTGGTGGGAATGCAAACTGTTGTAGTTACTGTGAGAAAAGAGTATGAAGATGCCTCAAAAAGTTAAAAAACAGAACTACCTTATGACCCATCAATTGCACTACTAGGAAATTCACCCAAAGGATACAAAAATACTGGTTAAAAGGGACACATGTAACCCAACATTTATAGCAACATTATCAACAATAGCCAAATCATGGAAAGCACCCAACTGTCCATCAACTGATGAATGGATAAAGAAGTTGTCACACACACACACACACACACACACACACACACTGGAGTATTACTTTGCCATAAAAAGATTGAAATCTTGTCATTTGCAATAATGTGGATGGAACTAGAGTGTATTATGCTAAGTGAAATAAATCAATCAGAGAAAGACAATACCATATAGTTTCACTTATATGTGGAACTTAAGAAACAAAAAAGAAGAGAGAGGCAAACCATAAAATAGATTCTTAAGTACAGAGAACAAACTGAGGGTCCCTGGAGGGGAGGTGGGTGCGGGGATGGGCTAAATGGGTTATGTGGATTAGGGAGGGCACTTGTGATGAGGACTGCTGTGGGTGAGTGATGAATCACTAAATTTTGCTCCTGAAATTAATGAACTAACTAACTGAATAAATCTTTACATTAACATGTAAAGATTTCTAAAGGAAAAATGTAGATAACATTCAAGGAAAGATAGATAATGTAAGCAGATAAAGGAAAACTCTCAGGAAATGTCAAAATGAAATTTTAGAATCAACACTATTAGAAATGAAGACTGCATTTGCTGGGAATATCAGTAAGATGGAGTGGCTAAAGAAAGAATCATTAACCTTCAAGACATGTCAGTGTAAGCTTCCCAAATTGAAATGCAAAAAGAAAGAATTAAGAAGGCAAGGTTAATAAATAAAGAGAAAAAGCAAGAGAAATACCTGAGGTCACAACTGCTGAGAATTTTTCAAAATTAATTAGTTTTTTCAAATTTAAAATTAATGATAGGCACCAAAGCACGGACAAGGAAGCTCAGGTAACAAATAGAAAGACTGATAACAAAAAAATCTAAACTAAAATATAATCATACTCAAACCAGAGAAAACCAAAGGCAGGGAGAAAAATATTGAAAGAAAGCAGATGCAACAACAACATGTTCCCTACAGAGGAATAAGGATTAGAGTTACATCAGATGTCTTGTCAAAAGCATGCAAGCAAGAAGGTAGTGGATTGACATATTTAAAGGGTTAAATTTTTAAAAAAAATGCACAGCCTAGAATTCCATATCCAATTGAAGTATCTTTCAAAAATACAAGAGAAATAAAGACTTTCTCAAACAATAACTGAGGAAATTTGTTCCCAGTGAAATTGCCCTCAATTAATGTTTAAAAGACGTACTTCCAACATAGGAAAATGGCATAGGTCGGAAACTCAGAACTACATAAAGAAAGGGAAAGGGTCAAAGAAGGGCTAAACTGGTGAAATTAAATATATTATTCATATTGCTCTTAACTGATCTAACAGACAACTGTTTGTCCAAAGTGTATGTAATAGCAGCAAGGCAGTGTGTGCTTAAAGCACATGGTTAAGTGAATAGATGGCAGTCATATTGTAAGGGACAGAAAGGAAAAACTGGAAACATTAAGTTGTAAAATACCTGCACTATCAGCAAAACAGTATACTGTTACTTGAAAATGAATTAGTTTAGTCGTAAATATATACTTTAACCTCTAAAGCAAGCATCCAAACAAGTAAAATTACAGAGTTTAGTTGATATGTTAAAAGAGAGAAAATGGAATAAAAAAAATGCTCATTTGAAATCAGCAAGGACAGAAAAGATACAAAAAAAAAAGGAAACAACAAATGCAATGAAGAGAAAACAGGTAAAAATATGGTTGATATTAATAACAAAAATCACTTTAAATGTGAATGGTCTAAATACACCACTTAAAAGTCAGAGACTACAGGTGTGCATAAAAAAACAACATGCAATCACATGTTATCTATCAAAAAAAAAAAAAAAAACTCGCTCTAAATACCAAGACAGTGGTCTCCATTATTACAGTTAGAGACTTCAACACCCCTCTTTCAGTTGTTGATAGATCCAGCAGAAAGAAAATCAGTGAGGATATAGCTGAACTGAAGAATACGAAGACAGTCTAGTAGTGTCTTACAAAACCAAACACAGTTTTCCAATATGGCCTAGTAATCATTATCCAGGTCTTTACTCAACTGAGTTGAAAAGTTATGTACACACTAAGATCTGCACATGAATATTTATTTCAGCTTTATTCGTATTGCCAAAAAGTAGAATAAATGAAAAATTTCTATCAATAGGTGAGTGGAAAAACAGCAGTATTATCAGCAAAATGGAATATTATTCTGTGAGAAAAGAAATGAGTTATCAAGCAACAAAAAGACAAGGAAAATAGTAAATGCATCCTGAGTGAAAGAAACCGGTCTGAAAAGACTGCCTACTTTATAACTCAAATTACATGACACTGAGAAAAAGGCAAAATAATACAGACAGTAAAATTACCAGTGGTTACCACAGGTACAGGGAGAGGGAGAAAGTGAAGAGATGACTAGGTAAAGCACAGGGGATTTTTTTAGGGCAATGAAACTATTCTATGTATTCTGTAATGAATACATACCATTACACTTTTGTCAAAACCATGGAAATTTGTTACACAAAGAATAAACCTTAGTTCATGCAAGTTTAAAAAAATAATAACTGAGGTGATTGGAGGACTCTCAGAAAAGCATGCAGACTGTAATAAGAGAATCTAAAGGGAGTGTGAGAAAGGGGGTGACCTGAGTAACTTCAGAGATGAGTGAAATGTGTAAGACCACAGGCAAAGTATAAGAAATGTACTCTGGTTCAAAATGTTGTTTGCCACAAAGCTGGATGGACAAGTCTGATATGGCTGCTTCATATACAAACTGGAATTAAATGATAAGGGAAATGAATGGCAGGTGATGGGATCCAAGTTTCTCACTGCTGGAGATGAAATTTATAAATAAGCTAGAATATTCATGTGGTAATGTATTAGAGTTGGGAATATCAGTAACACTTGATGCTTAACTTAATATATATATATATATATATATATATATATATATATATATATACAGGTGGTTTTACATGTAGACATGTTTATTGGTACATGCATATGCATGAATTAATATACACATGTCTTTCTTTGCTCCATCAGCTGAGCTGAGAGGGCTCAAAACAGATGATACCTGCTAGCAATAAGGGCTACATGTAGTGCCCAGACCCTGATTTCCATTACCATTCTCTAACCCAAAGAACCAGACATCCTTGGAGAATTTGCTGACTCTAAGGCTAGGGCTAGACATATGTAACATGAGCCTGGAATATCTTGCAATGCCATAAAACACCAGGGTGCTCAAAGATTCATACAGTCACACACACTAAGAAAAGGTATGTCAAAGGTCATGGGAGCTAACTGAAAGACACCCAAATGGCTAAAAATGGAAAAACTGGAGCAACAAAGTAGGCATCATAATCCAACATATGAAATGAATATATTTAACTCCATACTAATTTATATAAAAGGCTAAATAATTAACAAATGAACAAGAAAAAAGGTCCATAAAGAAGAATTTCAAGTAAATTATATAGATCCTGCATCCTAAAGATGCCTTTCTTCCGAACAGTACAGAATGGAAAGGAGGAAACAGAAGTTCGGCATCACAGAGGAGAAATCTGGCAAGTACTACTTTAGTAATCAAGGTCAATGTCAACAGTCATAAATCATGTTCTCGCTTTGTACCCCTAATATGATGTGATGAAAATGGGACTTTGCCTCTGTGGTCTTGCTCCCCAAAATCTATTTTCTCAGTCTAACCATGAAAAAGTGTTGAACACTTTCCAGTAAAAGGGTAGTCTACAACAGCCTTGACTGATAGCCCTTAAAACTGTCAAGGTCATCAAAAACAAGGAAAATCTGAAAAATTGTCACACCCAAGACAAGCCTGAAGAAATGATGATTAAATTTAATATGAAATATTACATTTCATATTAATGTAAATATTAGTATGAATAAATGAATGTTTATTCATATTAATATTGCGATAAATGAAGTGATTAGGTATAAATTAAGGAAAACTGAAAGAACCATAGATTTTAATTAACAATAATTTATCTATATTGGTTCACTGTTACAGATGTAAGATATACTAATGTAAGATATTAGTAATAGTAAATACAGTGGAGAGCATTATAGGAAACTTATTATCTGCTCTTTTTTTCTGTAAATATAAAACTATTCTAAAAAATAAAAGGTCTAGTAATATAAAACCAAATAATAAGGAATAAGTTCATGATGTAAAGATGACTACTTTTCTCACCAACTAAATAAAAATAATACAAGAAGGGTAGAGACATGATATATAATTAAATTCATGATATCAGGGCCAAATAAACATGAACACAGTTAAGATTCTGGATGTGTATAACTAAAGAGAAACTGGAACAACTGAAATTATGCCTTTTGGTCAAGAATATAGCTTACTTGTGTTCCATTAAAAAAATTCAGCAGCTGGAAAATGACCTGAGAAAATTTAATAACAACTCAGACAAACTATGTCATAATTAAACTTCAAAAAGGCAATTTTAGGATTCAGTGAGGGCATCTAATATGTGTATATAAATTTTGTGAGAAATTACAGTACCCTCAATAATCTTTCATATATTTTACAAAGATAAAATATTGTGAGCATTTCACAATTAACTACTTGATGGACTTATAACATGGATGATTAAGAAATTCAAGAATTAAAATCAAGCTGAGACTTCAGCAACTCCATGGGGTAAATCAGATGAACTAGTCTATAATAAGCAGCCCAAGCTCAGTGCTGATTCAAGTGTAACAAAAATTAGTGCTGCTGAAGGAAAGAATGTATTTTTTCATTAAAATAACACATTTTACAATACTTTACATTTAATAATGACTGCCTTAACCAGTGAGCCCTTTAACCTTCCAAAATCCTTTCCAGAGTAATATCAGTATGGTGGCAGGCAAATACATCATTTGTTTTGTCCCCCATATCAAAAACAAAAATTCAGCACCCAACGCTAGACAAAAGTGCCTCTGAGGGAGCCATGGGAACTGGCACCTCATGTCAAGGAAGCTGGGAAGTCTTGTTCACCCATGCATCAGGAAATAGGCAGACAGGACTCTGTCCCAGCTAGGCACCCTGCTGTAGTCATGATCTTTAAGACCCTGAAGAACATAGATTTCAACAATCACTGACAGAAAACATAGCTTTTCTGGAAATTCAGGTTTCCAGAGGAGAAGTTCCAGTACTGTTGTTAGAAAAATTCATATATATATACATATATATATGTCTAACAACAGTACTGGAATATACATATATATATATATATATATATATATATATATATATATATATTTGTTAGACAAATACATTTGTCTAACAACAGTACTGGGATATATATATATATATACTGGGATATATATATATATATACTTTGAATATATCAGACTGAGTAATAGGAACAGGCTGATACTACCTAAGTCATCCCTTCCCCAAAGTCACACAACTTAGAGTCAGGAGAGATTTCCTTGGCTGTTTCTTCTGTGGGAGAAAATGAAAGCTAGTGAGTGAGCACCCACCTTCCCCTGTGTTCTAGATGCAATCAAAGCAGACATTTCTCTCCTGCCCTATCCAGGAGAGAACATACACCTTATGGCCCATGTGGAGGAAGGGGTGAGGAGGGCAGGAAACAGGATACTCATGGGGACATTAAAATGACGTGGAGAGGAGAGAGGCAAGATGGTGGAGGAGTAGCAGATTGAAATGACATCAGATTCTGGGAGTTCAGCTAGATAGGTATCAGACCACTCTGAACACCTACAAACTCAACAGGAGATAGAAGAGAAGACTGCAATTCTAAGAACAGAAAATTGACCACTTTCTGAAAGGTAGGACATGCAGAGAGGTGAATCCAAAGCCACGGGAAGATAGACCGCGGTGGGAGGGGCCGGCTCCTGGGAATTGGTGTAGCAGTGGAGCACAAAAACAGAACTTTTAGAAGTCTGCTCCACTGAGGGACATTGCTCCCGAGGCTAAGAGGGGAGTGGAGCCCTTGCTGGAAAAGTGTGGTCTCAGGTTCCGCAGGATCACAGAAAGATGCAAGGTGTCCGAGTGTGGCAGAGCTCCAGGTATCAGAGAAGGGGAGCCCACTACAGAGACAGAGCTGAGGAGTGAGCTTTCAGATTGGGGTTACCTTAAACCATGATCCAAGGCACAGTCGGGCCATTGCTCTTCAAGCAGGAACCCAACAAGCCAATCCAGGGAGACTCACCTTCCTCTGGGAGGAGCAGCATGGCAGGAATCTGCTGGGTTTGGAGACTCCAAATGGGGCTGTGTGCCAGAGATAGAAATGCTCGGTCACAGGCCGGGTGAGCATAGAGTACAGCCGGAGACCAGGGAGACAGGAGGGAGTGATTGCTTTTCTCCGAGGGTGCTCTGAGGAGTGGGGCCCTGAGCTCTCAGCTCCTCTGGGCCGGAGATTGGGAGGCCGCCATTTTCATTCCTGTCCTCCAGAGCTCTACAGAAAGTGAACAGGGAACAAAAGCTCTGAGAGCGAACCTGCACAGAATACTTAGCCCAGCCCCTGGCAAGGGCAGTGCAATTCTGCCTCAGGCAAAGACATTTGAGAATCACGGCAACAGGCTCCTCCCACAGAAGATCAGCAAGAACATCCAGCCAAGACCAAGTACACCCATTAACACGAACTGTGGAACTTCAGAGCTAAGGGAAAGCAAAACATAGACTTCATGGCTTTTCCCCCCATGACCATTTAGTCTTGCAAAGTTAAATTTTTTTTAATTTATTTTTTTCTTATTCTATATTTTTAACTTCTTTCCTCTTTTAACATTTTTAAATCTATTTATCTTAACAATACCTTTCTAAAAAATTTTTTTTAAACCTTCATTGTTATACTCATATTTTATCCCTTCATTGTATTGAACCTCATTTTTTGTATACAGATAGGTTTTTTTTTTTTCCTAAAAATTTTGGGATACAATTTCTTTTAAAAAATCAAAATATACCCTAAATCTAGCACATGGCTTTGTTCTAGTCTCCAGCCTGAGCACATTCCCTCCTATTCTTTTTTTTTTCTTTTTCCAACCAACTTACCTTATCAATTCCTTTTTTAGCATATTTTTAAGATTTTATCTTTACAGTCATATTCCATCTTCTCATCATGTTTACCCCCTTTTTTGGTAGTATATATTTACGTTTTTCTTTCTTTAAAATTTTGGGAGATAGTTTCTTCTAATAGACCAAAATACACCCAAAAAATCAAGTTTTGATTTTTATATTTTTTAAAATTATTTTTTATTTCCTTCCACCCCCCCTTCTTTTCCCCCTGGGTTTGGATCTCTTTTGATTTGGTAAGAGTAAATTTTTCTGAGGTCTTTGCCATACTTTTTGTATTTTATTCTCTCATTCATCATTCTTATCTGGGTGAGATGACAAGGCAGAAAAACTCACCACAAAAAAAAAAAAAAAAAAGAATAAGAGGCAGTACCAATGGCTAGAGGCCTAATCAATATGGACATTGGTAATATGTCAGAACTAGAGTTCAGAACGATGATTCTCAAGGTGCTAGCTGGGCTTGAAAAAGGCATGGAAGATATTAGGGAAACCCTGCCTGGAGAAATAAAATCCCTTTCTGGAGAAATAAAAGAACTAAAATTTAACCAAGTTGAAATAAAAAAAGCTATTAATGAGGTGCAATAAAAAATGGAGGCTCTTACTGCTAGGATAAATGAAGCAAAAGAGGGACGCCTGGATGGCTCAGTAAGTTAAGCTGTTGCCTTCAATTCAGGTCATGATCCCAGGGTCCTGGGATCAAGTCCCACATTGGGCTCCCTGCTCAGCAGGGAGCCTGCCTCTCTCTCCACCTCTGCCTGCCTCTCTGCCCGCTTGTGTGCTTTCTCTCTCTCTTTCTGACAAATAAATAAATAAATAAATAAATAAATAATGAGGCAAAAGAGAAAATTAGTGATATAGAAGAACAAATGATGGAGAATAAAGAAGCTGAGAAAAAGAGAGACAAACAACTACTGGACTATGAAGGGAAAATTCAAGAGATAAGTGATACCAGAGATGAAATAATATTAGAATAATTGGAATTCTAGAAGAAAAAGAAAGAGAGAGAGGGGATGAAGGTATACTGGAATGAATTGTAGTAGAGGACTTCCCTAATATGACAAAGGGAAGAAGCATAAAAATCCAGAAGGTGCAGAGAATCCCCCTCAAAATCAATAAAAATAGGTCCACACCCCATCATCTAACAGTAAAACTTACAAGTCTTAGTGACAAAGAAAAAATCCTGAAAGCAGCTCAGGACAAGAAGTCTGTAACATACAATGGTAAAAATATTAGACTGGCAGAAGACTTATCCACAGAGATCTGGCAGTCCAGGTCTGGCCTGATATATATCATGCCAGAACTGGCATGATATATTGGGAGCCCTAAATGAGAAAAATATACAGCCAAGAATACTATATCCAGCTAGGCTGTCATTGAAATAGGAGAGATAAAAAGCTTCCAGGACAAACAAAAATTAAAACAATTTGCAAACACCAAACTAGCCCTACAGGAAATATTGAAAGGGGTCCTCTAAGCAAAGAGAGAGCCTAAAAGTAGTAGATCAGAAAGGAACAGAGACAATATACAGTAACAGTCACCTTACAGGCAATACAATGGAAATACAATGGTACCAACTTCATATCTTTCAATAGTTACCCTGGATGGAAATGGGCTAAATGCCCCAATCAAAAGACAAAGGGTATCAGAATGGATAAAAAGACAAAACCCACCAATATGCTGTCTACAAGAAACTCATTTTAGACTCAAAGACACCTCCAGATTTAAGGTGAGGGGGTGGAAAACAATTTACCATGCTGTTGGATGTCAAAAGAAAGCTGGGGTGGCAATCCTTCGATCAGATCAATTAGATTTTAAGCCAAAGACTATAATAAAAGATGAGGAAGGACACCATATCATATTTAAAAGGTCTGTCAAAGAAGATCTAACAATTTTAAATATCTATGCCCTTGACATGGGAACAGCCAATTATATAAACCAATTAATAACAAAATCAAAAAACACATCAACAATAATACACTGATAGTAGGGGACTTCAACACTTCCCTCACTGAAATGGACAGATCATCCAAGCAAAAGATCAACAAGGAAATAAAGGGCTTAAATGACACACTGGACCAGATGGACATCACAGGTATATTCAGAACATTTCATTTCAAAGTGAGAGAATCACATTCTTCTCTAGTGCACATGGAATATTCTCCAGAATAGATCACATCCTGGGTCACAAATCAGGTCTCAACTGGTACCAAAAGATTGGGATCATTCCCTGAGTATTTTCAGACCACAATGCTCTGAAGCTAGAACTCAATCATAAGAGGAAAGTTGGAAAGAACTCAAATACATGAAGGCTAAGGAGCATCCTACTAAATAATGAATGGGTCAACCAGGAATTAAAGAAGAATTGAAAAAATTTATGGAAATAAATAAAAATGACAACAGAACTGGGAAACGGAATTGGTTAAACAAAAGACAGGATATCAGCAGCGGGCCTGGTGCATTACTGGTTAAAAAGAAGACATGCAAGCTCAAGAATTATAACAATAAAAGGAAGATGTATTAAGCAGTTATATTAAGACGTATAAGGCAGTTATATTAATAGAAGGTCTGACCCTAAGAATTTCTAGCGGGGCTAACAAAAGGCACTTTCCCCAAAGTCAGTTAATAAAGACTATAGGAAGTGATTACTACTTCATGTGAAGGCAATATGCAAAACATCAAGGAACATTAAAAATCAAGGTAACATGACTCTATCAAAAGATCACAATAAACTTCTGGTAACCACACCAAAACACATGGAAATCTGTGATTTCTCAACTAAAATAAATAAATAAATAGCTGTTTTTAAAAAGCTCAATGGAAAACAAAAACAAAAAAAAAGCTCAATGAGCTACAAGAAAATACAAAAGGACGATCCAACAAAATGAAGAAAACAATACAAGAAAAAAATAAATTTAACCAAAAAAAAAAATACAAAAATCTTAAAAAAGAATCATAGAAAAGTTCTGCAGCTAAGAAAAACAATGAATGAGATGGAAAATGCAAAGAGCTATCAGCATCAGAACCAATCAAGCAGACAAATCCAAAGGACATATGAAAGATTTAAAGACAAGACTTTAAAATTATGTAGTCATGGGACACCTGGGTGGCTCAGGGGTTTAAGCCTCTGTCTTCAGCTCGGGTCATGATCTCAGGGTCCCAGGATTGAGCCCCGCATCTGGCTCTCTGCTCAGTGGGGAGCCTGCTTCCTCCTCCTCTCTGCCTGACTCTCTGTCTACTTGTGATCTCTGTCTGTCAAATAAATAAATAAAATAGAATAAAATAAAATTATGTAGTCAGAGAAAAAGGAATGAAGAAGTTAAAGAAAGCCTTCCTGATTTATGGTATATCATTAAAATAAAAACTTTGTAAATCACTGAAGTTCCAGGAGAAGATAAGGAGAGGTGGGCAGAAAGCTTTTTTAAAGAAATGATGGCTGACATAAAAAAGGATGAGATTGTACCATTTGTGACAACATGTATGGACCTCAAAGGTATTATGCTAAAGAGTCAAGATATGGAAGAAACATAAATGTCCACTGACAAATGGATAAGGGGAAGATAATATATACTGGAGTGAGTATTACACACCCATAAAAATGTGATTGTGCCATTTCTGAGAACACATATGGACAAACAGGTTATTCTGCTAAGTACAGACTTAGCAGACTGAGAAAGAAAAATACCATATGATTTCACTCATGTACAGAATCTAAAAAATAAATTAATTAGTAAACAAACAAAAGCATAACCCAACCTATAAATACAGAGAACAAACTAATGGTTGGTGGTTTCAGAGGGAAGGGGGTGAGGCAATGGGCAACATGTATGAAGAGAAGTAGGAGGTATAAGATTCCAGATACTAAGTGAATAAGTCATAAGAATAAAAGGCACACCATAGGAAATATAGTTAGTGCTATTATAATAGTTGTATGGTGATAGGTGGTCATTACATTTGTGGTTAACATAGCATAATGTATAGCTTGTCAAATCACTATGTTGCACACCTGAAACTAATTTAACATAGTGTCAGCTATACTCAAATTTTATTTTATTTTTTAAAGATTTTATTTATTTATTTGACAGACAGAGATCACAAGTAGGCAGAGAGGCAGGCAGAGAGAGAGAGGAGGAGGAAGCAGGCTCCTGCTGAGCAGAGAGCCTGATGCAGGACTCGATCCCAGGAGCCTGGGATCATGACCTGAGCTGAAGGCAGAGGCTTTAACCCACTGAGCCACCCAGGTGCCCCTATACTCAAATTTTAAAAATTAAAATAAAAAAGTAAATTAAAAAGGGAAAAAAGAGTTTAGGTATAATGATGGAAGAGGCAAAGAAAATGATTTTTTCCTTTGTTGAGAAAAACTGCAATTACTTAAAGCCAAGGGAATGCTCACAGTGAAAGACTTCCTCTCCTAATTTCCTGTAGCTTTCACTTTGTTTCACGAAACATGCTAAATGAGCATGACATTTCCCAAGACAAAAAGTAATTTAAAAAAGGAAAAAAGGCAAGATGGCTGAGAACTTACCATCCTGGAGAGAGATTTGGATATCTAGGCTCATGAAGTTCATGAGTCACCAACAAAAATCAACTCAAAGACATCCTTTGCAAGGAATATTGCAAAAAAGTTGTCAACAATCAAAAACAAAAAGCGAAACTTAAAAGCAGCTAGAGAAAAAAAAAAAAGCTTTTAACTTACAAACTTACAAGAGAACTCCTATAAGGCTGTTAACACATTAATTATTTGAATGATCTCTGCACCCAATGTGGGGCTTGAGCTTATAACCCTGAGATCAAGAGTTGCATGTTTTTCCAACTGAGCCAGCCAGGCACCCCAAAGATGTTCACAGATTTCACAGCAGAACTATTATAGACAAGGACAGTTTAAGATGGCATATTTAAAGTGCTGACAGAAAATGAAAAAAAAAAACAAAAACCTGCCAACAAGGAATATTTTACTCTGCAAAGCTTTATTTGAAAAATAAAGGAGAGTTAAAGACTTTCTCAGACAAATACAGCCTGAGGAAAATTCATTACCACTTGACCTATATGACAAATAATATTAAGAGGAGTCCTTCATGTTAAAATAAGACTAATTAGAAACATAACATTATATGAAAATACACGGCAAAATGGTAAAGGTAAGAATATACTCAATTAAAAACTATTACTGTAATGTGCAATGTTAAACACTTAAATAGCATAAATATTAAAGGACAAGAATATTACAAAATTCACCATTGTTATAATAGTATGTTTGTGAATACACAGTATGATTAGAGCTAAATGATGACATCAAAAACATAAAAGAAGGAGTAGGGTAGAGCCTTGCTATGCAACTTAAGTTGTTATTAACATAAAACAAACTGTTACATTTGTAAGATGCATAAAAAATATTCCATGGAAGTGGTAACCAACAGAAAGCAGAGACAGCTACACTTATATATATGTTACATAAAATAGACTTTAGTCAAAAACAGTAACAAGAGGCAAGAAAAGGTCATTATGTAATGATAAAGGGGGCAATACATCAATAATATAGCCAATTGTAAATATATAGGTAGTCAACATCAGTCAACCAAACATGCTAAGTAAATGTTAACAGATATGAAGGGAGAAATAGACAACCATCTTTAATAATAGAAACCCCATTTTCAACAATGTATCATCCAGAAAAAAAAAAAAAAGCAACAAACAAACATTGGATTTGAACCATATTTTAGACCAAAAGGGACTAACAAACACACGCAGAACCTCTCATCCAGCAACAGCACCACACATTATTTGAGGCACACATGAAATATTCTCCAAGATACATTCACATTGTAGGTCACAAAAAGAGTGTTAGCAAATGTAAAAAGACTGAAGTCATACCAAGTCTCTCTTCTAAATCTCAGAGATGTGAAACTAAAAATCATTAATAGGAGGAGAGGTGGAAAATACACTGATATGTGAAGAAGGAATAACATACTTCAGAACAACCAACAGGCCTGGGAAAAATTTTTTAAAAATATATTGAAACAAACAAACATGGAAACTTAACATTCAAAATTTGGAAATTCAGCAAAAGATGAGCCTTACTAAGAGGGAAGTTTACAATGATACACACTCACACTAAGAAAAACAAAAGAACTCAGCTTAATTTTATACCCCAATGAACTAAAAAAAGAACTAACTAAGCCTAATGTTGGCAAAAGTAAGGAAACAACAAAGATCAGAGCATAAATAAATAAAAGAGACAAATAAAATTACACAAGAGAAAAGATCAGTAAAACTGAGAGCTAATTTCTTGAAAATATTTCAATAATCAACAAAACTAATTTATCTATACTAACCAGGAAAAAAGAGAGGACTTCAATAAATAAAATCAGCAATGAAAGAAGAGATATTACAATTGCTACTAAGGAAACACAAAAGATCATGAGAAACTAGTATGAATATTCATACACTAACAAATTGAGTGCCCTTGAAGAAATGGATAAATTCCTAGCAACACACAACCTATCAAAATCAATTATGATGATACAGAAAATATGAACAGATCAATAATGAACAAGGACATTTAATCAGTTACTAAACCTCCCAACAAAAGCAAGCCCCTGACTAGATGGTTTCAGTAGTGAATTTTACTAAACATTTAAAGAAGAAATAATTCCAATCCTCAAAAAGTAAGTGCCAATTCTTTTGAACTTATTTCAAAACACTGAAGAAGAGGGAATACTCCTAAATGCTTTTTATGAAACCAGTAACAGTATGACAGCAAAGCCAGATAAGGACATTATAAGAAAACTACCACACAATTATCTGTGATGAATATTGATAGAAAAATTCTCAAAAAGATACCTGCAAACTGAATTCAACAACACATGAAAAGGATCATACAACATCATCAAGCAGATTTTTTCCAGGAATGCAAGGTTAAGTCAACATATGTACATCAATAAATGTGAAAAACCATATTAATAGAATGAAAGATAAAAATCAAGTAAATCATCTCAATAAACAGAAAAACCATATGACAAAAGACAACATCTTTTAATATAAAAACACTCAACATATTGAGTGCAGTAGGAACATTCTTCCACATAGTAAAGACCACATATGACTATCTCAAAGCTAACATCATACTCATTGCTGAAAAGGTCAAAAGCTTTCAACTAAGGTCAGGAACAAGACAAGTATGCCCACTCTTACCACTGTTACTCAGTACAATACTAGAAGTGCTGTCCAGATCAGGAAAGAAAAAGAAAAACACATCCAGATCAGAAAGGAAAAGTAAAATTGTCCTTGTTTGCAAATACACAATTCTTATATAAAAATCCCAGTCTCCACCAAAAAACTTGTCAGAACTAATCAGTGAATTTAATGAATTTGCAGGATACAAAATCCACATACTGAAATCAGTTGCATTTCTATACAACACAATGAAATATCTGAAAAAAATTTAATCCCATTCACAATACCATCAAAAACAATAAAATATTTTTAAATATATTTAACCAAGGAAGTAAAAGACCTGTACAATGAAAACTAATGATTCTCATGCAAGAAATTAAAGACAACATATATAATTGGGAAGATATACCCTGTCCATGGAAAATAATTAATATTGTCAAAATATCTATACTATCATTAGATTCAGTGTGATTCCTGTTAAGATTCCAATGGTATTTTCCAAAGAAATACAAATATTAATCCTAAAACTTGCTCAGAAACTCCAAAGAGCCAAAGCAGTTTTGAGAAAGAAGAAAAAAGTGGGAGGTATTTCACTTCCTGATATCAAATTATACTATAAAGCTATAGCAATCAAATTGGCATGGTACTGGCATAAAAACAGACATGTAGACCAAAAGAATAGCATTAAAAGCCCAGAAATAAATCCTCACATGTGTAGTAAACTGGTACTTGACAAGGGAACCAAGAAAGAATACTCAGTGGAAATAGGATACCTTGTCCAATTAATGGTGCTGGGAAAACTGGATGAACATATGTAGAGGAATGAAAGTGGACCTGTGTCTTCTATCACTCACAAGAATTTACTTGAAATGGATTAAAGACTTAAACATAAGACTTGAAAATGTAAAACTCATAAAAGAAAACATGGAAGAAAGCTCCTTGATAGTAGTCTTAGCAATGTTTTTTGGTTTGTTTTTGGGGTTTTTTATGTTTTTGTTTTTGTTTTTTGTTTTTTTGGGGGTTTTTCTTTTCTTTAATTTTTTTATAAATTAATTTATTTATTTTCAGAAAAACAGTATTCATTATTTTTTCACCATACCCAGTGCTCCATGCAATCTGTGCCCTCCATAATACCCACCACCTGGTACCCCAACCTCCCACCCCCCTGCCACTTCAAACTCCTCAGATTGTTTTTCGGAGTCCATAGTCTCTCATGGTTCACCTCTCCTTCCAATTTCTCCCAACCCCATTCTCCTCTCTAGTACCCCCTGTCCTCCATGCTATTTGTTATGCTCCACAAATAAGTGAGACCATATGATAATTGACTCTCTCTGCTTGACTTATTTCACTCAGCATAATCTCTTCCAGTCCCATCCATGTTGCTACAAAAGTTGGGTATTCGTCCTTTCTGATGGAGGTATAATACTCCATAGTGTATATGGACCACATCTTCCTTATCCATTCGTCCGTTGAAGGGCATCTTGGTTCTTTCCATAGTTTGGCAACCGTGGCCATTGCTGCTATAAACATTGGGGTACAGATGGCCCTTCTTTTCACAACATCTGTATCTTTGGGGTAAATACCCAGGACTGCAATTGCAGGGTCATAGGGAAGTTCTATTTTTAATTTCTTGAGGAATCTCCACACTGTTCTCCAAAGAGGCTGCACCAACTTGCATTCCCACCAACAGTGTAAGAGGGTTCCCCCTTCTCCACATCCTCTCCAACACATGTTGTTTCCTGTTTTGTTAATTTTGGCCATTCTAACTGGTGTAAGGTGATATCTCAATGTGGTTTTAATTTGAATCTCCCTGAGGGCTAGTGGTGATGAACATTTTTTCATGTGTCTGATAGCCATTTGTATGTCTTGATTGGAGAAGTGTCTGTTTATATCTTCTGCCCATTTTTTGATATGTTTGCCTGTTTCGTGTGTGTTGAGTTTGAGGAGTTCATTATAGATCCTGGATATCAACCTTTTGTCTGTACTGTCATTTGCAAATATCTTCTCCCATTCCGTGGGTTGCCTCTTTGTTTTTTTGACTGTTTCCTTTGCTTTGCAGAAGCTTTTGACTTCTTTCAAGATATGTCTCCAAAGGCAAAGGAAACAAAAGCGAAAATAAACTTTTGGGTTTTTCTTTTGTTTGTTTTTTGGTTTTTGGTTTTTGGTTTTTTTGGATACAACACCAAAAGCACAAGCAACAAATGTAAAAATTAGTTAAGTGGGACCATAGCAAACCAAAATGTTTCTGCACAGTGATAGAAAGTAATGAACAGACTACTGAATGGGAGAAAATACTGGCAAACCCTGTATCTGATAAGAGGTTAATATGAGCTATATAAAGAACTCATATAACTCAAGAGCCCCCCCCCCCAGAAAAATACTGATGAAAAAATTGGAAGAGCACTAAGTACACATTTCTCCAAAGAAAATATACAGATTTTAAAAAGAAAGAAAATATACAGATGGCCAACAGTACATGAGAAGGTGCTCAATACCACTAATCATCAGGGAAATGCAAATTAAAAGCACAATGAGATATTGCCTCATACCTTTTAGAATGGCTATAATCAAAAAGACATGACATAACAATGGTTAGTGAGGATGTGGAGAAAAGAACCCATTGAAAACAGTATGGTGGTTCCTGAAAATATTCAACTAAGAACTACCATATAATCCAGCATTTCCACTCCTGGGTATATATTCAAAGGCAATGAAAATACAATCTTGAAGGTCTATCTGCAGTCCTGTGTTCATTGCAGCATTATTCACAACAGCCAAGATAGGGAAACAACCTATGTGTTCATCAACAGATGAATGAATAAAGAAGATGTGAGGTATACACACGCACACACACAGGTATATCTTCATATATATGTGTATATATATACACATATAAATATGAATGAATAAAGAAGATGTGAGATATACACACGCGCACACACAGGTATATCTACATACACACACACACACACAAACACACACAAAGCCATACAGACAGAGACACACAAATAACTCAATAGGATATTATTCAGCAATATGAATGAAGAAAATCCTACCATTTGCAACACATGGATGGACACTGAGGACAATATACCAAATGAAAGGTCACAAAGCAAAAGACAAATACAGTATGATATCACTTATATATGTAATTTTTTAAAAAAAGATGAACTCAGATACTAATTAACAAATACTAAAATGATGGCTACTAGGGTCTAGGTATTGGTGAAATAGGGAAAGAGTTTATACCCTGTCAAAGAGTACAAACTTCTAGCTATAAGACAAATTCTGGCAATCTAATGTTCAGCATGGTGATTATAGTTAATAATATTCTTTTATATACTTCACAGCTGACCAAAGACTAGATCTTAAATGTTCTCACCACACAAAAGAAATCCTGATTATATACAAGGCGATGGAGTTACTAGCTAATGTGGTAATCATTTTTCAATACATAAATGGTTTAAATGTATACATGGTACACCTTTAATTTTTACAATGTTGTATGACAGTTATAACTCTGTAAAACCATGGGGGGTGCAGAAAATAATCTTTTCCAATGGGAGAACTATTCCTGTTTTTTGTGGTTGAAGTAATTAAGATTTCAAAAACTACTACTTATTTAACACTGAACCGAAAGTTGAAACCGAATCCCTACCATGCCAGCACATGGTGTATGCCTATTACATACATATGATTCCCTCTGTGGAGCTCAGTGTTCCAAACCATTTACTTGAAAGCACATTGCTGCATGCTTACTACATGTTAGGCACCAGGCCCTTTGCTAGGAATACAGAGATTAATAAAATGCAGCGTTTGTTTATCTCTCTATGGCCTTACCATCTGGCATAAATGCTTGTGGAATGATGAAAGAAAAATAATGAGTTTCAGATAATATGGATTCTTGAATTACGGGTTTCCGGATTCACATACAGGCAATGTGATGCTTCTCACGTTACATCAATTTTATTATAGTTTATACTGCAAAGGCATTACTCTGTATGCTGCTTGTTGAAGTTAGGATTGCTAATAAATAATCAAAACAATATTCCTGCAACACCATCCAATTAAAAATCTACCAATCAATACCCAGTGCTAGAAAATAAAATTGCTTCTGTCACTTAAGAGAGTATCTGTATTCCTTGGGATGAGAAAACAAAACAAAACAAAAATAATGAATTTTCTGGTAATCCATTTAGAATTTTTAGCAACTATTTAAATTTTTAAATAGCATAATGGATGCTTTTAGCTTACAGCATTTTTGTGATTAAATGTATACCCTCAGCCACTCTGCCAAAAAATAAATGTGCCCCTTCATACAGTGAGACAGTGAAAGAAATGTTAGGTTAAATTCCATTCAATATATGGAACTCTTGGTGTCTTTGTAGGATTTCAGAAGGCTTTTATACAGGAACATATACATATGAGCTCAATAAAAGAATATTATGCTTAAAGTAGCCAAAAAGCTCTCTGTCAGAGGTGTATCTTGACCCCAAACACTGTCTTTCTATTGCCTAGGAAACTAACAATCCAGGGTCATCCTTTTATCACAGACATATTGAGAACATTTAGGAAGGAGGAAAGGGATAGGGTTTGGATTATTTGTTACAGAAAAATTTACTGATATATATGGAATATTACAAACACACCCCCCACATACTCTAAAGAGTGCTAATAAGGACTATGGGACTGAATGGAATAGTTGTTCCCTTCTCTGTCCATGTTATGGCCCCGCACATTGAAGCAGAAATTTTATGAGACCTCACATTACCATGCATGTCTCTGGGTCCCCACAGAATTAGCTGGCATTTTTTCATGCCACACACTAATGACTGAATGGCATTAACAAAAACCTAGCAGACTTGGAAGGTTTTCCTCATCCATTTTGGTGGATGTGTCCTTGAAGATTTAGCCTATTGTGGTGAATGCTCTTCTGCTGGCCTGGCCAGAAAATGTCTAGATTTCTCTAGGCATGAATTTTTAGTTTTTAGTCCCATCTGTTCTCTTACTGTCTTCCCATGTCGAGTTGGCAGAGGCTGTGGGATTGCCTTGTCACTCTTCTGTACATTTTCTTCCTGAAACTAGGATCTTTTCTTTTCTTTTTTTTTTTTTTTATTTTGTCTTGGCTGCACCTACTTCCTGGAATACAGGAAGCCTTTGGTAAGGCTTTACCTTACCAAAAATTCAAATGTCCTTCCAAAATTCTTTAAAATTATCTAATTAGTTGCAACTGACTTCCCTATTTTCAGAACCAGAGATAGGCTGTTTTGCTTTGCTCTGTGTGAACAGGCACGTGTGATAAAATTCATCTGTATATGTTTTAATAATGCATTCCAAATTTTCAACCATGAACTCTTTCGGGGCTTTCACTTTGGCTGAAAACAGATGCAATTTAAGCATATCAGTATGTTGGGATAATTTGCCAAACATGTCATTATCTACATATAGGACCAGTGACATAACCCACAAGGCCTCCCATGCAAAATGAAAATGCAAGATTCTTTTTTCAAAACAATTTAAGGATCATGCTCCAATGACATTAAAGCATTCAACAAAGCAGTGTGGCCCCTCTAAGCACAGATCCCTGTCTGACTTCACAGGCTGCCTAACATGAAGTCAGCTCTGTCAAAACATTTTATTTTTTCCTGACATGAGTGCTCACAGCAGAAACAATCAAATGTTCACTATTTTTTATATTTATGATATTTACTGTGATTTTTTTTACATTTATATTTATGATCAGCCTGATATGACCTCAGAAATGTGCTAAATCTTTCCTAGAACCTTTATCCTTATTTTCTAATATTCCTGACTTGTAATTTTTTTTTTCTGCTAAAACAATGCAGTTTGATTTATTGGATTATGTTTTAATTCCTTATTTCACATTTCTGGTTGTTGAGACCAAGAGCTCTGGAAACAGACTGAAGGTGTGTTACTCCTAGCCCCATTCACTGGTTTCATGGCCATAGCGGATATTTTACCTCTACAGGTCTCTATTTCCTGGTCTATAAGCTACAGGTGGTAATTATATGCCTCTCCTGGTTTTTGTTTTTGTTTTCTAATGGGTATCAAACAGGTTAAATCAACAATAACCCTAGTATAGTGCCTGAAACCTAACAGGAGCTTATCAATGTTAAATACTAGCTGTTTATTTAAACGAAGTTCTTTCCTTCTTAGCAACCACTTACAGGTAACTCCTAGTCCTGACTTCCTCTTTCCCCAGTAATTCTTGCTGTAAGTACACCTCTTGCCTTTGTTCCCTCTCTTTTCCTACTCCAAGTATTCTATCATACTACCTGGAACAGATGTTTTATTCCCTTTCTGCTTATTACAGAAGATCATTAGTTGGGAGTTGCAAACTCTCAAAATCCTTCTCCAATTGCCCTACCAATAAACTTTTTGGGATCACTGGGAAATCTTAAAGATGGTGTTAATGGATTCAGTTTTCATGACTGTTTGAATCTTACAAACTGCCCTTCCTGGTGTCTCAAATGAGGTATTCCTCTTCTTTCTACATCTTATGACCTCATACATGTAGTTTAGGTTACGCCCATTAGACAACGCATAAATGCCAAAGACATTTTTTGTGTGTGTTTTTTGTTTTTTGTTTTATTATTTTTTTATGCTATGTTAGTCACCAAACAGTATATCATTAGTTTTTGATGTAGTGTTCCATGACTCATTGTTTGTGTATAACACTCAGTGCTCCATGCTATATGTGTCCTTCATAATAACCATCACCTGGGCCAACCCATTCCCCTGTATAACCCTCAGTTTGTTTTCCAGAGTCTATAGTCTCTTATGGTTCATCTCTCCTTCTGATTCTCTCACCCCTTCATTTTTCCCTTCCTTGTCCTAACGTCCTCCATACTATTCCTTATGTTCCACAGATAAGTGAAACCATATGATAATTGACTTTCTCTGCTTGACTTACTTCACTCAGCATAATCTCCTCCAGTCCCATCCACGTTGATCCAAAAGATGGGTATTCATCCATTTTGATGGCTAAGTAATATTCCATTGTACATATGGACCTCATGGCAAGAAACAACAAATGTTGGAGAAGCTGTGGAGAAACGGGAACCCTCTCACACTGTTGGTGGGAATGCCAGTTGGTGCAGCCACTTTGGAGAACAGTATGAAGGTTCCTCAAGAGGTTAAAATAGAGCTACCCTATAGCCCAGAAATTGCACTACTGGGTATTTACCACAAAGATACAGATGTAATGAAAAGAAGGGGTACATGCATACACCTCAATGTTCATAGTAGCAATGTTCA
Organism: Mustela nivalis; assembly: GCF_964662115.1. Taxonomy (NCBI): domain Eukaryota; kingdom Metazoa; phylum Chordata; class Mammalia; order Carnivora; family Mustelidae; genus Mustela; species Mustela nivalis. Next base: position 39,658,385 of record NC_139022.1, on the reverse strand, counting down.
CAATAGCCAAACTGTGGAAGGAGCCGACACGCCCTTCAACAAATGGATAAAAAAGACATTGTTTGCATTTTCTAAGCAGTAATTTGAAATCTGAAAAGGCAAAATCACTTTCTCCTTTATGTAATGAACTTTGTTCTCTTATGGCTCTATACCAAAATAACTAAATATGGAAAACTCTAGCTCACATGGATTGTCAAAACTCTCAAACTCTCAGATCAATCCATTTTCAGAGAGAACTGAAGTAAATATTTACTTTTTCTCTCATTGTTCCAAACCCCCTTTCCATCTGTGGTCATTGGATTCACTCACCCTTACTCAATTAGAATATCCCTAATCTTATCCAATTTTTTTTTACTTCATAGGATAAACTAATACCTACATCATCCTATAACTAAATATATACATCCACATTTCTCTCCATTCTCCCAAATGTTTTTAGTATGTCCTCTAGAACACCCAATTGGTGATTAAAAGATTCCTCTGCATTTCCAGTTTCTTCTTAACTATGACCTTGATGGACCTTGAGGATTCAGCTTCTAATAGAGCCTCTTGGAATAAGATGCTATATCTCTCAGATACTTCAGTTGTATGAGACAAACAGCTTGGAGGAGGGATGATTATTCTCATTAGGTTCTGATCCAGTATTACCCAATCAGCAAGATTCCTTATTAGTAAATAGGTAGCCTACTCTGAGTCCCTTATCAAATCCTTGGATCAGGAGAGTTCTATGTTTAGACTTAACTAGATGATGTTAAGACTCCCACACAGTTCAGTGAGTTAAAGACAATGGAGAGGACACTGGCTTAATTCCAAGCCAGTAAAAGAACAGTGTTGGTACCACCTGAAATGGGAAGTGTTACCTGCACAGGAGCTATGGAGGACTGGAGATGACTATTCAGGTTCCAGAAAGTCAGTTTCTAAACTGTTTGCCTCTTTCTTTCTCCAAAAACAATTCCATTTAACTCATATTTAATTTTTTTCCCCCCATATCTCTACTCCCTTCCAGGGAACTGCTCCTAATCACCAAAGATTTTAGTTCTCAGGCCACACTCTCTCTCTCTCTCTCTCTCTCTAAATTTTTGCACATTCTTGGGACTAAACATGAACCTGTATGACCCACATAACTTCTTGCCTCTTCATTTCTTTGATCTTCTTAAGATTTTTTTTTTCAGTGTTCCCTTTCTGGTCACACTCTCCCAAAATCAGACGGTAGGCACTCTAGTTTCTGCCAACCTTAGTTTTATTCTCCCCGTTTGCTTTCTCTAGCACTCTGAAGATAATTTTATTTAATCAAGGCTTCAAGCCATTAATACTGGTACATATCCATTATTTATCGCCCATAACCTATTGTCCCATCCCCACCTTCACACCTTACATTGACTGAGCTTTCAAGTTACCCACTTCCTGGCAATCATCTTCAACTTCCTTACCCCCTCTAGGTAGGCAATACTGACTTGCATCCCAACCTTGGTTGAACCTAAGTCTCCACATCCTTTTTTCTAATACTTGAGTACTTAACAGTTCAGCTAAAAAAAAAAAAAAAAAAAAAAAAAAAAAAAAAAAAAAATTGGGCCAACAGGCTAATCTTTCTATTTTCATGCCTCAAATGGACACACTGGACTGCTTGAAAATCCCATTACATGTCCATAGAATTTCTTCTTTTCTATGCTCACAGTTCAATATTTTGCAGCTTTTTATCAATTCGCAAATGAATTTTATAACCAGCCCCAATTCTAGCTGAGGTTTTTTTTTTTTTTTTTTTTTTTTACTTCATAGGATAAAATAATACCTACATCATCCCATAACTAAATATATACATCCACCAGCCTTTATAGCCATATTCTCTCCCTTTCTGCTATTATAGTGGACAATGACGTCCTTTATCTAAAAATGTTAATCCCCAAACGTGCTCTGGGCCCATCCTTTTCCACTCTTTCAAAAGGGCTTTCCTGGGGCGCCTGGGTGGCTCAGTGGGTTGAGCCTCCACCTTCGGCTCGGGTCATGGTCTCGGGGTCCTGGGATTGAGCCCCACATCGGGCTCTCTGCTCAGCGGAGAGCCTGCTTCCCCCTCTGCCTCTGCCTACTTGCAAGCTCTCTCTCTCTCTGTCGAATAAATAAATTTTTTTTTTTTTAAAGGGGGCTTTCCTTCCTAGTTACTCCCTCTCTCTAGGTCATCACTCACTTCCTCTCTGCGGGGTCATTCTAAACCACAGAGAAACTCATCATACTCTTACCCACCTTAATAAAAAATGCCTGTCCTATTGTACCAGCCCTTCCATATACTATCCATTTCTCTCCTTCTTTCACAATCCTTACTCACACTTGCTGAATAACTCTGTAGCCATTCCAGTACGGCTTCTCACCCCCATCACATACTAAAACTAATCTTCACTAGGCTCTTCACAGTGACATGAGTGTGGCCAAATCCACTAGACATTTTTCTGTTTTATCTACAATACCTAGCCCAATAAAATATGACTTACTTTTTTAAAAAGCCTGTAGTTTCATGGCTTTTGTAACATCAGACTGTCCTGTCATCTTTTTTTCTTCTTGATATCCTTCAGCCATGTTGACAGCCTTTTTCTTCTCCAAATATTCTTTATATTTGAGGGGTCCAGGGCCCAGCTAGCTACATTCTCCCCTTAAGTGATCTTCCTTAATCTTGGCTTTAATAGCCATATTTATTTTTATGATCTTCCAAATTTCTATCTCCAGCATTAATTCATCAGTTAAGCTTCAACCATCTTCATCCAGCAATCTTTTTTTTTTAATTTTATTTATTTATTTGACACAGAAAGAGAGGCAGCAAGAGAGGGAATAATACAAACAGGGGGAGCAGGAGAGGGAATAGCAGACTTCCCACTGAGCAGGGAGCCTGATATGGGGCTCGATCCCAGGGCCCTGGGATCATGACCTGAGCCAAAGGCAGACACTTAACTGACTGAGCCACCCAGGCGTCTTTTTATCCAGCAATCTTACCTGACATGTTCACTCAAAGGCCTAATCACCATTCCTTATTTAGTACATCCAAAATTTAACTTTTGATGTCTGTCTCTCTCTGTTATTAATTTCAGCAGATGACAGCAGTCAAAACCCTAAGAGTATTCCCTGATAATTCCCTTTCCCTCTTCCCCATCTTCAACCTGTCAGCAAGACCTATGAGTTGTCATCCAAAATACGTTTTAAATTCTTCCATTCCCCTCCCTCTCCAATGCCACGACACTATTTTAAGCAAGTACTGGAAAATTATATTCTAAGCATCATTCTGCCCCTTCCTCCTACACTCAAAGTTCTGTCAAGGTAAAAACTTGTATGTCTTCACTCCTCAATCTTCAGCACCTAGAGGAGGGCTGGGAATATTTTGAATACTTAATAAGTCAAGAAGTAATGGACATTCATATTTTCCCCTTGGTTATTCAATAAAGTCTCTTTTTTCTTCTTTAATGTCATCTCTGCATCTTGTTTTCCATCTAAGTCTTTTTTTGTTTCAATTCTCTATTTCTACCCTTATTAGGTGACTGGGAATGCTATTTTTCTAAATAAGATATTATTTCAGAAAATACCTATGTTCTTCAGGTTTTTTTTTTTTTTTAAAGTCAGAAAATATATGTACACAGGGGGAATATTCAGAACACAGAGGACAGCATTGTTAATTTGATACCTATATTCTAAAATTTCTTCTGTGCATATAAGGTTTATTCCTGCACAAATTATTTTGTAACCTGTTTATACACAACATGAACATATTTCCAAATTAGTAAGTATAGCTATTTGTAGTTAAGTTTCGCTAATTCAGTTTAAATAACAATTGTAATGAATAGATATTATTACTAGACTTTATTCAGTGACCCTAATATTTCTAAATACTTGTTTTTAGCTTATTCTTTAAAAAAACAGGTATTACAAAAAACAGGTATGTACACAGCAGTTGGTATATATTCTAAAATATTCCTTCAGACTGAAATCACAGGAGTATACATACCTCAGGGTCTATTCTATTTTCAAACTAGTCTAGAGACAAGTTTCAGATATTTACTTTTCCTCCATAGTGCATTGTAATTCCTATTCTTTCTAATTCTCATTTTGTCTTTTTTTAGATCACTGTTAATTTATTACATACAAGATATGTCTAATTGTTATTTTAATATCCTGCTGGAGTTTTTTATTCTTATTTTTACATTTAATATTTGTATCTTTAAACCTGTCTTTCTACATGTTTAATCTTATTTTGCAGTGGAATTTTAACCATCTGTCTTACTGAACACTGCCATATTGTCCTGAGACACACTGAATTTGTTTTTCACTTTTGAGTTTACCTGTAGCTTTCTTTTATTAGTCATAAAAATTTGAAATAGTTAATCAAATCAGTACTTTCCTTTGTAGTTCTTAACTTTCATGTCATGCACATAAGGTTCTCCTTCACACTTATTTGAAAGGAAGGGGAAAAACCTGTATCTATTTCATATATTCTTTTTTTTTCTCCATTTAAAATCATGGCTGAATCTGGAATTTACTTTGGTATGTGGCTGGACCTAATATTTTTGTTTTCCTAACGACTACCCAGGTTGATGCAATACAAATACAACTTTTTTTTTCTCAGTTTTCCTGAAAAATCATTGACTTACATCACTATATAAGGTTAAAGTATACAGCAGAGTAGTTTGACTTACATATACTCTGACATGATTGCAATGGGTTCAGCTAACATCCATCTTCTCATGTAGATACAATAAAAAGAAAAGTTTTTTAAAAAGGGAAAAAAGAGTTTTCCTTATATTTAAAACTCTTACAATTTACACTAATAATCTCTCTCACATATTAAATTCCGTGTCAGCTATAGTCATCATGTTGTGCATCTGAAAGTGCTGACTTACCGCGTAACTTCAAGTTCGTACCATTCGACCAACTTCATTCATTTCCCCCTCTCCACACCCTCCACATCTGGTAACCAAGTCTAACATCTTTGTCTATGAGTTTTATTTGTTTCATTTGTTTTTAATTCCATATATGTATTTATTTCACATATATATGAGATCACACAGTATCTCTTTCTCTGACTTAGTACACTTAACCTAATGCCTTCAGGTGCCACCTGTGCTTTTGCAAATGGTAGGACTTCCTCATTTGTGATGGCTGAGCATCCTCCTGTTTCCAATTTTGCAGATGGTAATAATAAGGGTAATGACTTCGGTATCTGAGGAGCCAAGACCTTTCATCAGTCTCTTTTCCTAAATATTCTGGGCTATTGTTTTTTTATGACTGTCACATCTGCAAATCAATACCTGATGACACACATTTTATTTAGAAGTTCAGTAACTGTACTGATGGCTAAACAGTTAGCAGCATCATAGTATTCCATGTTTCTACCCAAGAAAAGAGACCATGCACTCCACTTATGGAGTGCATATATCTTTACTGAGGTTTTATAATTTTCTTTATCATATACTGACAATTACTATTTAATTTATTTTATGTAATAGTACATGTTTCATACTTTCCTGTTACTGTCTATGTGATTCTTCATCCACTGTACTTTTCTATCTGGGAATTAGTATTTAAGAAACCTAATAACTTTTAAAAAATAATATGTTCTTTGTTCCCATAAGCATCATTATCCCCTCATTAATTCAGATAGATTCCAAACGATAATGTGATTATCTCAATGAGAACATATGCTATGATGGTAATTTTATACCTTCTAAGACTACTTACTGGCTACTAAGCTGTTCTCATGACTCCCACTTTCCCTGGGAAATCTTGTCCATTCACATGCCTGGTTAGTCAGCTTGGGCTGCCACAACAAAATATCACAGGCGATGTGGATTAAACAACAGAAACTTATTTCTTCCTGTTCTGAGGGTTGGAAGTCTAAGGGAAAGAGTCTGTCAGTTTCTGGTGAGGGTTCTCTCCCCAGCTTGCAGATGGCTGCCTTCTTACTACATCCTCACATGGCCTCTGGACTGGGAGTATGTGCAGAAGGAAAGCAAGAGCAGGAGAGGGAATTCTCTGGTGACTCTTCTCATAAGGACACTAATGCTAGCTGATCAGGAGAATACCTTCATTACCTCCTTTTACCTTTATTACTTCTTTATAGACACTACTTCCAAATATAGACCCATTGGGAACTATGTTTTCCAAATATGAATGTTGAGGGAACATAAGTCCAGAGCACATACCATATAATTTAAGTATTAAATTTAACATATCATCAGTATGTGAGTAACTTCCCACACCTATTGGAGGAGGTCATGAAGAAGACAAGACCTAAAAGGTGAACCTGGCCAATGAGAGGCTCCTCCCATCCTCCCCCATCTTTAGAGTATGAATTCTGCTTGCCTTCCCTACTCCTAGCCTGTGCCCCAAAGACACGGCCCCTAGATAGTAAAGTGATGATGAGACCATCTGAATAAACTTTTTTTTTTTTTTTTTTAATTTAAAGCTTTTCTTTTTTGGCGAGAGAGAGCTTGCATAAGCAGGCAGAACAGCAAAGGGAGAGTGAAAAGGCTCCCTGCTCAGGAAGCCTGACACAGGGCTCAATCCCAGGACACTGAGATCATGATCTAAGCTGAAGACAGATGCTTAACCACCCAGACACCCCTAAACATTTTTTAAGTTATTTATTTATGTATTTATTTATTTATTTGACAGAGATCACAAGCAGAGAGAGAGAGAGGAGGAAGCAGGCTCCCTGCTGAGCAGAGAACCCATTGTGAGGCTTGATCCCAGGACCCTGAGATCATGACCTGAGCCAAAGGCAGAGGTTTAACCCACTGACCATCCAGGTGCCCCGCAGATACCCCTAAGCTTTTAAGAACCTGGTGGCACATGCAACAATGTGCTCATCTTGAGGTAGTACCAGACAAGCCTTGAAAATGTGTTTCCTTGCAGCTTAAAGCAGCCAGCTGCCAATCCGGAGTGGTCTGCCTCTTTCTTCAGTCTCTCTCTGGCCTCAGTGTAAAGCAGCCTCTTTCAGATCATGCCAGGGAAACTCCTGGGCTTTCCAAGCAACAACTACTCAGAGAACTCTCCATTCCTTCTTCTGGGCTCCAGAGTGGTACTCCCAATTAAATGAGGGGTTCACATTTATCTTTGACCCCCCCCCAAACATACTAGAGCCATAGTTTTGTTTCATTTTATTTCTTCCTTATCTTCCTAAATCTTCACATCCATTCTCCCCCTATGGCTCACTGCCCTAGACTTTATTTGGGCTCTCGTTATATTCTCCTAGATGGGCAAAGGTGTCTTCCTCTATTTCAACTTGCTCGAAGCTCCCTTCCCTTAAGAGACTAGATTAGTTCTCATTAACTTTTCAAATGTCACTCTCTAAAGGACTCAGCCTGTGGGATAAATGCGAGAGTGCCTGAGAAAGTTAACTCCAGGATTACCCAGAACCATAATTATCAGAATTTTCTTTATCTTCTTAGGAAGTTTTAAAATGCATTATGTATATATTCTGGGTCTCCAAATCATGTGATTCAAATTAAAAACAAAAACAACAGAAGCAAAAACAAAACACTGATTGAAGAACTGGATTATGGGTTTTGCTTAATCACTGCGTATATTTTGAGACTTTCTGTCAGACACCCTACTTCTTTAGGGATGTGTTAGTTTTCATTAAATTAAGTACACAATTAGGTAGTGTATTTCTTTCTAGTGCTACTGGTGATGAGGTGCTAAGTCTCTGTATTTATTAATAATATAAGCTAAAAATGTGACATGCTCAGATATGAAGTCTGAATTACATTTTTTTTTAAATGACACTATGTCATTTTTTTTTAAATGACACTATAGCACATGAAAATCCTGCCATTCTCAGGTTTCTGGGATTTTCTACCTATTGTCTTGGTTCTGAATCTACAATACTAACACACACACACACGAACACTATTTTTTTGTTGTTTTTAAAGTACAGCGTTACACCACTCAGAGATCAGAAAAGAAAAAAGTCTAAGACTCTAACTTTGTCTCAGTATACTACAATTCACCATTTGATTGCCAGGCAAAACACTTAAACATGCTCATTGCCTTGCAAGGTCAAATTAAGTCAGTCTTTAAGTCAGAAAACTAACAAGCAGGATGAAACTTCAAAAATAATAGAGGAAAATAAAACTTAGTTACCAAAAGATGTTTGGGCAGAATCAAGTAGAAACACACAATTTTTCCAACTCGAAGACTTTTTTGGTATACTCATTCTTTTCCCATGAGAGCTTCCCCTCTTTCCAAACTTCTTTCTGTCTAAATTTTAAAAGGTTACCCAGAGACTCCGGATACACTAATCTGGCCCCATCCCTCCTATGTCTTCCCTCTTACACTAAAATACTCTGAACCAAAGCACAACAAATATAGGGAGTATCTGGAATGTGGACTGCCTAAGGACTTCAGGTTTCCAGAACAACACGAGTTCTCTAGACTTCCTGTTTCCCCTATGTCTCAGACAAGGCACTAGAGAAGTCTCCAATCAGGAGCTGCCAAAAGCAGACAGAAAATTATTTCAAATGCTGGTTCCTCCCAGCCAAAGACTCAGAAAAAGAGGACCTAAGAAGAGATGAGCTTTTTGGTAATCCCTGTCCTTCTCCAGTCAAATGCCAACAGAAGAAAAGCTCTCTCTCTCCTTCCCTCTGTCTCTCTCTCTCTCTCTTAATGAGGTGCCAGGAAGTAGTGATAGTGAGCACTCCATTTTCCTCTTCTTTGGGGTCCACGGGGCTTAACAGGGAGCTGAGTTTCTACCTTAAATCAGAGGCAACAAGTCTGTCCAAGTCCTCTGGCTGCTTTCATGCAGAGAGTGTGATTGAAGTGGAGTGGGGAGGTGGCCTTCCAACCCATCCATTGGAAGCAAGGCAGTGCCCCACTTCTGCCTCAGTGGTGCTGGCAGGACATGTCATGTTGAATATACACACTTGCCCAGCCCATAGGCAACACCTCAACAAATGAACTGCCTGTAATATATATGTATATATATTATATACAGTATATATAAGTATACATATGCATATGTATACTGTATACATATGCATATGCTTAAATATATTAAAAATTAAATGTTACATGAAATACATATTACATATTTGTAATTATATGAATCTATGTATTTATTATTATATAAACATATATTAAATATATATGTGAATATATATAAGTATATATACTATATATATTTTTAAATAGGAACCACTTTGGAAATGACAAAATTACAGAAATGGAGAACTGATTAACGGTTGCCAAAGGTTGGGGCTATGAGTATGAAAGGTCAACAGAAGAGCCTTCTTGCTGGGCAAAGCACCAGACAGCACTTGAGCATTATGCCGGGGAGCCATTAGACACCTAAAGTACCTACAAAAATGTGAAAAGTATGGCACTAAATACACCTTGAAAAGGGCACTGGATTACAGGATGAAAAATTGTAAAACTGTAAAACTGAAAATGATTGAAGGGTGAACGATAGTGAAAGCGGCATGAACATGGATTTGGGGGCTACAGTTAAGTTCCAGAAGGTAGGGTGAATTCTCAGATAACGGAATCCATGAATAACGAGAACTGAGTGTCATTCTCAGGAACCCCGTGGGTGCAGGCAAACTAAGTGATCATAATCACAGTCTAGATTAAGAGATGAAATCATATTCTCAGCTAATATTTATAAGCAGCCACTTCTGAACCCACCCTATCTACAATGTTTCTTTCAAAGGATTACCACTTCCATCAAAGCAACTCAAGATCTTTATCCCACTCCAACGTTGCATTGTGAAAATGTCCTTCAGCATTGAAATTCTGCCATGTCCTTTCTCCTTTCACGATGGGCCCTTTTGCATAGTTTATACATTTTCCAGTAGTTTCTCTTGTCTTGACTGTCATTTTATACCACTCAAACAATAAAAAGTTACTTATTTTCCATTGTTTCTGCTGCTCCTAAGTATCTGGTAAATCTGGAAGTGATTATTTATGTCCCTAAATTTATGCGGTAATTCTCTAGAATTCCTAGAGGCCAACTCATCTTTGAGTTTGTTGTAAACTGAGAAGGTTTTGTTCTTTATACCATGACAGTTGCCAAGGAGGCATTTTACAGAAAAATGGTGAACAAAGAAAAACTCTCTCGTACAGCATGAGATCAGCTCAACAAAGAGAAATTGTATACCCTTGAGTTTGTAGTGTTGGCATGGAGTAAAATAGCTTCTAGCTTTATCAACAGAAACGGCAATAATAAAATACTGGCATTTTAAGAGAAGACCAAAATTGTTTTTCTTTGTTCCCCTAAATCTTTCTGAATGCTCTTAAGAGAATAAGAATAGCATACATAATTGATAAGCTTCTTAGTTTTCGATATACATTTTTTTTTAAACTGTCTCTTTCTTACTGATCTATAACATTTTTGAGAGAGGAGCTCACAGCGCACGTTGGAGTTGACTCTACGCCACCTGGCTCAACTCTCCTTTTGTGTGGCAGCAATGTGGTTTGGGGACTGACCCTTCCAGGGTAACTCTGGGGAGTCGAAGCCAGTCAGCTGCATACTGGAGTCACCTGTGAGGCTTTTCAAAAAATACACTGTCTAGGTTTCGATCCAGATACTCTGATTTAATTGGTCTAAGTTGGAGCCCAGGCTTTTATAACTCCCCAGAGGGCTCTGAACTACAGCCCAGGTTGAGAACCACCGTTTAAACCAGCCATGCTAATCCCAGCTCCCTTGACAATGAGTGATTCAAAACCAGGTGACTCAGAACCACCAAAATGTGGTATTTGTATCAGTTGTGGTTAGGGTCAACTGTCAACTTAAAAAGATACTGAAGACAAACCAACCAGGCATAGCACGGTAGGTAGTTCTATAAAGTCCTCAGAGATCCAGTTTTTGCCCTTATTTCCATTCATTAAAATTTTATTTGAACCAGAAAGGAGAGTAAGAGAATTAGGGCTCAAAACCCTTTATTTTAAAGATCGTTCCTGGCGGTCCCCAGTATTACACAGTATCAACAGGACATAGACACCATGAAGGCTCACTCCCCATAGACAGTTCACTCGGAAGTTCCACAAATCTCTTGTGCTTGGCAAAGACTTAATCCTGTAACTGTGACTATCCACAAAGGGGAATGTGATTTTTAAGCCAAGGGCACTGTAGCCCTAAACAAAATCATATTCTTATTATTTAGGAGGCTAGGGAAGAATGAACTAAGAACAGACAAAGAGGAGTATTTATTATTATACCATTTTTATTAGCTGGGACTGGTTCAGAAATGACCCACGCCAGGCAAAAGCAGAGAATAAAAGGAAATGTGGAAAAGCAGAAAGAACGTTAGTCCTTGCCTACATCATTAAGCCATTGAATCCACAACCTGAAGACCGCTTGAGTTAGATTCATGAGACCAATACATTTTCTTATTGATTTTGATATGAACAAGTTTTCTGCTACTTACAAGTCATGGTTAGAAGGGCTAAAGATAATTCACAGTTACTTTAATTTACCAAAAGGGTGAATGTATTTGCTTCATTGGAAAATAAAAGTAGCAATTTACTGTTCTTAGATTGTGTCTAAACCATTTGCAAATCACCCTTTTGGTCTAGAAAAAGTAAATCTGTTTATTTTCCTGTGGTAATCTAGTTGCTGCAAGTTGAAAAATATGCATAAACTCAGTGTATAGTAAGTCAAACTGGGGATTCAAACTATTTGGGTTCATTATTGTTTTCTGGAAATGAATTCAAAGTGAGAAATCAGTATTTGTTTCTACTGGAAACAGAGAAGAAACAGACTCAGTATTTCTAAGCTCTCCATGAATTTCCTTTTAGTAAAATGGAAAATATCATGTGGAAATTAATCCCCAAACACACTCTATCCTTCTTTCTCTTTCCTTAATTTTTTTGTCACTCTCTGTATCCAAGAGGACTGGGGATATATGTCATCAGATCTGGGAGAATATAAGGAAAATCTAAATGATTTTATAGCACGTCCTTCAATTACAAAGATATCATTCAGAGCTCCTATTTTTTCTTCAACTTTAATTCACAGGAAGGTGTAATGATCTAAAAGGGGCCAAATTCCAGAACAAATAATCAGAAAAAAAGATACTCATTGGGTTTCTTCTGGAGTATCACAAGTAAACCATTTACTCTTGTCTTAAGTCAAGAACTTATCGAGGAATCAGGAATATTAACATCAAGATGAGTTCTATTTCTCATTGTGTGGCATTAAACAAATACTTTCACTCTCTTGGTCTTTATATAATCATATAGAAAATTTTAGCTCTGTGTTTATAAAAAATTAAAAATTAAAAATAAAAAAATAATCTGACTTAAATCTTAAAAAAAAAAAAAAGAAAGAAAAAGAAAATTTTAGCTCTGTTTGATGGTCTTATAAGTCTGGCCCTATGCCAAAGTTGTCTAATTTAGTCTCCATTTTAGTTCCTTATTCGGGAAACAGTGTTGGGCAAATTTATGTCCAGTTTCCCTCTTAGGGATTAATTCTCTCTCTCTCTCTCTCTCTCTCTCTCTCTCTTCCTCCCTCCAAGATTCAAACTTCTTTGACTAAAGAGGATGTTTTTTATATACAAAGGGCTGGGTGACAGTATTTATTTAAAATGATACATGGAATACATAATTGGTCTATTAAATTCTGCAAATTAAGTAGGATATAAACAGAACACAGCCTATTTTTTCTGGTCTCTCTCTTTGTCTTGTACCATGCTATCATTTCAATAGATCCCACAGCTTTCTGGTTACTTGTAGGTAAAGAGAACTCACTTCTAGGTGATAAGAGTCCAGTGTAATCTAATTCAGGACCACCATCCCACACCCAATACAAAGTTCTCCTCTTATCCTCAGACTAGACACAAGACTGGGCATCTGTGTTAGAGAAAAGAGATGTGTTCTGTTCTCTCTCTTGTCTTGCTTCACAGGCACTGCTAAGAAATGCCACTTATGGCTTTGCCTAGATAAGGGATAAAGATAGAATTAGAGGCAAGAGGGAAAATTTGACCTGTGCTTTTACAATGTGATTGTCAGCCCTCTGCAAGGCAAATGCCTAACTGTGCTTCCTCCTGGGACACACATTGAAGGTATCTGAGAATCCCCACCGAGAAGCCCTCACTGCACCTCTGCCAGATACAAGCTGTAGACTCACCATACCCATAACATCCGCCTTTCAACAGGAAACCTCACACTCTCTCCTTCCTGGGTTCCCACCATACCAGGAGACATTCCTCTTTAAGGTGGTTGTAGTCTGGGCCATAAAAAGGTATATAGCCCTTCCCAGCTAATGAATGCAGTTTGTTCCAAAGATGGGTGTTCTTCTTGCCTTAAAATCAGAGATGGCTCCAGTCAACCACTTTCCTTCAGTTTTCTCCAGATGAAATATAGCCTTTTCTTTAACCTACAAAGTGTAAGGGCTATGTGTCTAATTTTCCAGTAATTTCTTCCCATGTGCCTACAGCACCAGGTAAAAACAGGCCTATATGAGCGTGTGCTTTGGTAGCATCCAGCTAGAAAATAAGCGAAGTCACTGGAAAGCTAAGAAATGCCATCTGCCTAAAGGGTTTTTCAATCACTCTTGTCTTTTGCTTGAGAAGCAGCAGCTCTTTTCCCCACACCCACCCAAACCAAAGAGCAGAAAATATTACAGTGTTCTTATTGCACAAATTCCCACGAAAGGATCTTCCTCTTTAACCACAGTTTGGGCTTTACCTATGCAGAGGAGAGATAGATGATGCGACCACGATCTCAGAGATGGTTACAGTACTTATTTATAAGACTTTCATATAATGTTGCAAGTGCTTCCTCTTAAAACATGGAAAGAATTATTACCCATTATTCTCAGATACGAAGAAAGATTTGGTCAAAATTCTGAAATGAATGGACTATATGTAGATGATAGAACAAAGGAGAGAAATGGAAGGAAGGAACAATGGAAGGAAAAGGAGAGGAGAAAAGAGAAAGGAAGGAGGAAAGGAAAAAAGGGAAAGGGGAAAAGAAAAGGAAAGGAAAGGAAAAGAGAAAAGAAAAGAAAAAAAAAAAGACAAGATAGGATTGGACAGGGCAAGACAAGAGAAGAAACAATTCACAGGGAAAAGGCTTATTTCATGAGTACAGCTTAGAAACAGGAATTCTCCTTGAAAGAATATGTTTTTTTAAGAAAATATTTTCTAAGCTACTCATATAAGTTTAGCCCATGCTGCAATAAAATCCATGTGTGAAATACTCAAAATGCTCCTCCTTTTCTTCGGGTGACGTGTTTTATGTACATCTCTGTGTAATAGAACATGGAAACTATTTCATGTTTTAATCACTTCCTTTTTCAGAAACAGAAACTTGGCGAAAACTCTGCTAGTAAGTTCTCCAGGGTGCATGTGAATTATATGGCAGCCAAACAAATAAAAATGCGGTTGAATCATCAGTGTGACATTTATTTTATTTGGGATATGGGCTTTCTGGGAATTCTCCCTTTATCCTGCTTCCTGTTAAAGCGACATTCTCCTGTATAGTAGTCACCGGTTATTAGAATTAATCCTATCATCTTCACCATAATTAATATTAAAGTTGTTCTCATTAACTTCCTAGACACAGGGGAGCTATGCAGGTTATTCTCTAAGCAAGGGAAACTGGCACATGCTCCCCTTCACGGTTTTCCACTTGGAGCAACCTGTTCAAATACCAGAGTCATTGGAATGGAGAGTATTTTATAGCCATAATCCTCCCCCATAATCACCATGATGATCATGAGTGCCTACAATGTGCTTGAGTTTATAGCAGGTGCTTTAATTATATTATCTGTAACCATCAAGTAACCTGGGGGGATTGCCATGGGGCCCTCATCTATTTTCTCCTCGTCCAAGGATGTGAGGGTAGTTTGGAAGTTGAGCCTCACTGGGTCTTGAGCCAAAGTCCTGCCTGGCACTTTCTGAAAAAGGGTTCACTGATGCTATTAGGCTCCCCACTCTCTGACAGAGCTTCGAACAGATGACATGGAACAGACATTCTCCTGGGGACTTGTGAGTCATCAGTGGACCAATATAATTAATCAACAGCATTAACTACATTGTTTGTCGGCTATATTGGGACATTTTTTTAAAGTAAGGCAGGCAATCTTAGATGGGTACAAAATGCAAGCTAACCAAGAGAAAAAAATCCAGTTAACTTAGCTACTCTTCTCTATAGGGCAAAAGGGGTGGACACACTCTCATCTCCATAGGATGGTCTCCACCGATGGAGTCTTATTCCTGACCTGACTCTAAGGTTGGCCTTCTCCCTCTCACTCCATCCCGATCAGCTTCTCACCAGAGAAGTACAGCAGCCCAGAAAAATTCCAACCCTTCCAGTGAAAATGTGAGTAGTGTCTCTTACTTCAAAAAGTTGCACGTTGTTTCTTTTCTGACCCTGTTCCTAGGTGTAGAAAGGGTGAGTACCTTCCCCATTGAGGAGAGGTGAGCAAAAAGCCTACTGTCCCAGTTCAGACTCCCTACCACAGTCAGGGAGAGGTTAGCAGATTTACAAAGGCCGAAACATTTCTCAGAGACCAGGGAGTTTAGTCTCATGGAGGAAACAACACATGACCATAGTTTGATCTTGCACTTAAGCAATGAGACCCCTTCCACTCTGCGCTCTCCTCACTCCCACTCCCAATTCTTGTCCTAAGAATCACTTGACTCTCACTTGCCTATCTCAAAGTCGAGCAGCCTCACGAAGAACCCAAACACCCTGGATAGTAATTTCTCTCTGTATTCTTTGGTGCCAAGAGGAACTGGATTAATGTGAGGCAATCATACTGCCTACCTCAAGTCACACTTGCAGAGACAGGATTCATTCACTCCGGCTCTTTCAATTACACTGCAGAATCCCCACTATCAATATGACCAAAATAATTAGAACCATCCATAACATCCAAAACCAATCCAGAAGAAGAGGTTTCTCCATCAGTAATTTTCCAAGTACTTTTAATAAGATCTGACCTTCTCACAGAGGTATGAAATGAGAGAGAGGAGACACTAGATACTACCATCCACAGGTACGGATTTCAAAGCAAATAATGGAAATTGGAGTATCTATTTTAGAAGGTTTCTGATGATAGACTTTATGTTACAAGCATTTCCTTACAGGCATGAAACCACCAAATCCTTATATAGGGTGAGTAATAGTCAATTTCATGACTTTCATTTTTACATCTGATCAAAGTCTACTACCAGAAATCCTTTAATTATTAAAAGTTAAGAAATATCAATATTCATAAGCAAATATTAGTAGATTAACAGATTTGATGTCTCTTTCCAGCTTAGTATTCTAAGATAACTTACTATCCTCTAGTGCTTCGGTAAGATGTGAAATCTTACTGGGCATACCCACACACGCATTTAGTTGGAATTCCTACTATTTGGGGGGAAGACTGTTTTCTTCTTGGCAATCATCGATTGGTATCTTGAATTCTGTCCTACCATTGACACCATTTTGACTTTATAAAATAATGAATTACTTATGGTAGTCTCTTTATGACAAAATTATTTTGTTTTTCTATTATTCTCCTGTAGATGCATCTGGAATGATTTTCTGTGATATCCTAGAAACTAGACGTGAGACTATGATGCATATCCATTTACGTTTCAGAAATATTTACACTTAGCCCTGTCACTAAGGCACAGATATGCATAATCCACCCACTCCTCCCAATTTTACTACATGGCTTTATTTCATTATGAGTGTGCTGCTTAGGAACGTTGACTTTTGAAAAGAAATTATAATTTACCTTGAAATAAAATATAATTATATTAACTTCTTTAGGTTTTAGAATACAAAATCCCAAGTGTGAGATCATATTACTCTGTACTTAAGTACATAACAGGAGATTCATATTGCCTGATGTTAACATTTTTGCTGAAACATGCTGGAATGTTCCTTAAACATGCTGCATTACTACAGAGTTTTCTATCTTCCGAAAGTGGGAAGGTGTTATGTGTCAGCCTCCTCGAGCTGCCGTAAGAGATTACCAAAACCCACGTGGCTCAGAACAACAGAAAAGTATTGTCTCATAGCTCTGGATGCTGAAAGTCCAAAACCAGTATTGGTACTTCCTTCTGTGGGCTCTGAGGGGAAATTGTCCCATGCCCTTGTCCTAGCTTCCGGGGATGTCTGGCAGGGTTTGGTGATGCTTGCCTTTGAGATGTGTCATTCCCATAGCTGCCTCCAACATCATGGCATTCTCTTGGTCTCTCTCTCTCTCTCTTTTTGTTTTTTTTTTTCTTTTTTCCTAAGTCCCCACCAGACTTGCCTTTCATGTCTTTATTCCTGGCCACTGTCCTTTCAAATTGTATTGTAAATATTCAAAACTTCCTCTTCCCTGATGCTTCAGACATCCCTCCAAGCAGGCTATGAGTACTGTCCCTAGACGACAAGATGCATTGGTGTGGTGAGGCTGACCCCTGCTACATGTTCCCATTCCTGAACTCCCTGACTGTGACTTCCCATTCCTGAACTCCCTGACTGTGACCCAGTGACATCCAAATACACCCACATAATTCCCTCATGCCTTTTACTTGTGTGTTTCATCCAGATCCCCAGTAAAGGCCCTTGGCCCTGGTCCTCACTATCTTGGCTTCTAGCTTGCTGGTATCATCTCGGCATTCTTCCCATCTGTCTCCATTTGTGGTGTGACATGTCACGCTTCTTCCAGGATCTAGGGATACTATTAATCTTTTACTACTATAAGTCTCAAGTGTCCTTTAAGATTCCACCATGACAACTTAATCCCCCAGTTACAACACACAGGATAATCTAGACTTTTCCTATCATGTGCCTCAGATTCCTTCCAGCCTCTACACATTATCCAATTCCAAAGCCACTTCAACATTTTTAGGAATCTTTCGCAACAGCATCCCACTTCTGGCTACCAAACTCTGTGTCAATCAGGGCTCTTCAGAGAAAGAGAATATATTGAAACAAAAAGTGGGGGAGAGAGAGGAACAGGGTAAGGGGGAAGGGAGAGAGAAAGGGAGATTAATTTATGTTAGGGAATTGACTCATGCAATGTTGGGACCTGGAAAATCTAAAATCTGTAGGGCAGGCCAGTGAGTAGGAGACTTAGACTTGAAATTGCAATCTTGAGTTCAAAATCTTCACAGCAGGCCAGCAGGATGGAAACTTACATAGGATTTCTTTGTTACAGATTTGAGGCAGAAATTCTTTTTTTTTTTTTCCTGAAATACCTCAGTTTTTCCTCTTAAGGCCTTCAATTGATTGGATGAGGGCTATTCATGTTATTGAGAGTAATCTCTTTTACTTCATGTCAACTGACTGAAAATGTCTTTCACATCGACAAAATACCCATATTGCTTAATCTCACAAAACAAACTGAGGGTTGCTGGGGGGAGGGGGTTTGGGAGAAGGGGGTGGGATTATGGACATTGGGGAGGGTATGTGCTTTGGTGAGTGCAGTGAAGTGTGTAAACCTGGTGATTCACAGACCTGTACCCCTGGGGATAAAAATATATGTTTATAAAAAATAAAAATTATATATAAAAAAAATAAAAATAAAAAATAAAAAATAAAAATACCCATATTGCAACATCTACCCTAGTATCTGAGCAAACAAGTAGGGACCATAGTCCAGCTAAACTGGCCTTGCAGCATTAACAATCATAGGGTAAAATGCAGGCTGTGAGGATTTTGTGGAAAAGACTGAAAACCTTGGTTAGAAGTCTAGAATTTGAATGCAAATTTATATAGTGACTAGTTTATGTACCTGCCATGTGTATGTGGTTAATTTGGGTGTCTCTCTGAGAGCCTGATCAGAAAAGATAAAAATAAATAAACATTTCACAAATCACAAAAGAGAGATGAATCAATTGCTCAAGGTAATCCTGAAAGAAACAATAATTATTTACATGGACACATGTCAATTGCCTTAGCCTCTAGCCACATTAACTAATGATCTAAATAGAGTATCAATCTGTCCAAAGAGAAATGTACATGAGAAAACATTTCCAATTTTCCTGTGAAAGACTAAACAATGCTTAATTTTAAGGAGTGGTTCAGGGTTGAGGCACTGCACAATTTGGAAACACACTGTTACTTCAGAATGGAGCCCAGGAGGGAGATTAAAAATAAAGTATGGAGAGAAAAAAAACAGAGCCAAGAAGACCAACTGAACAGTCAAAAAGGTTGGATGAAGAGATAGGAAGACCAGGCTCACTACCTTCTACCTTCCATTTCAGACCTGAACCCTACTAGCTTTGTGACCTTGGAGAAGTCCCCTAATCTTTCCACATAGGAAATAGGCAAGTGTGAACCAAGGAGACCAGATCGTAGGGATGCAGTCTGAACAGGAAGGTAGAAGGTAAGGAGCCTGGTGAAAGGTAAAGCCTCTAGCACAGATTTGGTGTGGTACCCAGAGGCTTCTAGAAGGACTGGGTAAGAGCCTTTAAAAGATACAGACATAAACACAGACAATATAGAGATATAACAGAATAATTATGGCAACAGTAATGATTAAGTTATTGACCACTTCTCAGTGTCCTTCACACCAAACTCAAGAATGATTACCAGTATCATCTTTATTATCCATTTGTAAGAGGACACGGGGGCAAAGAAAGGTTAAAAGACTCCTACAAGGTTACAAACCTACCAGGCGCAGAGGTAGGATTTAAACCTAGGCAGTTTGGCTCCAGGGCCAGTGCTTCTAACCACTAAACCATTTGCTACGCAGATAGTTTTAAGTTGATGCTTCCTTGTTTCCTTCTTTTGGCTTCTCTTCTTTTGGCTACCTGACCTTCTGCTTTCTTTATCTGGTTGGCCAAAGATCATCAAGAAAGGGAAGCTAATTAATTCCAAATTCACCACTCAAGCTATTTACAGATATTGGAAAATGAAAACTAACACAAAAGACACAAATTCATTTTACAAGATTAGGCAGCAATGAGAAACTTGGGGGGAGAAGCTACAGTAAAAAGAATGTAAAGAAAACCATACTTTGGACACCTGAACACGTGTAGCTCATCAGGTCTAAAGTGTCTACAGTCAAGGTTAATAAATAAATTACAAACTCATGCTATGAACCAATGAAGTACTTTAGTAATGCATGGGGGTAAAATCACAGAATAACAATGAATTTGAAGACAAAAGCAAGAAGAAAGGTTGGGGTCTAAACAAAGAAATGCTAGCACTAAAAGTGATAGTTTTCTAGGTATAGGAGGAGCCATATGAGAAATGGTCGAAAAGCAGCTAGACATAATAAAAAAGAGCTGATATGTGTAGAATCAAAGTAAATCATGTCAGATACATCTGGTAGCTTTTGAGGGGAACGGATGAACTTGAGGCAACAGGTACTCTCTCAGAGATGACTTGCAGTTTTGAGGAAGTCAAAATATCAAACCAAAAAAGAAAAAAAAAGTTCACCTTGAGTAAAGGGCTATCTAGATTTACCTGAGTAAATTTTATATCTAGCCTAATGAAACTCATTATTTCATTTTTTTTAATTTTTTACTTTAAAAAAACATATATTTATTGGGATGCCTGGGTGGCTCAGTAAGTTAAGCACCTGTCTTTGGCTCAGGTCATGATCCCAGGGTCCTGGGATTGAGTCCCATGTCGGGCTTCAGGCTCAATGTGGAGTCTGCTTCTCCCTCTCCCTCTGCCTGTTGCTCCCCCAGCTTGTGCTCTTGCTCTCTCTCTCTCTGACAAATAAATAAATAAAATCATATATGCATGTATGTGTCTGTGTGTGTGTATATATGTGCGTGTATATGTGTGTGTATGTGTGTGTGTGTGTGTGTATACAGAGAGAGAGAACATCCACTTGTTCCAGACATTGTTATTGATGCTGTGAAAATTAAGAGAAAAATCACTATCCTCATACAGCTCATGTTACAGAGACCACAATTTAAAAAAACAAATAAAATACATGGTGGTGGTAAGACTTCAGTAAATGAGAAAAACAAGCTAAAAAGAAACCATGAGAGGTAGAGTGGAAAGGACTCATGAGAATCTGACTGGAGCTCCAGAAAAGCAGCAAGAAAATGAGAAAAGGAAAACCGCACAGATAACAACTGTGACTCTTCTAGAATTGATAGAAGGCACCCATCTTTACATACGGAAGACTCACATCTTGCAAACAAGCAGCATCTAGGTCAGGAGGAGATCTGGTAGTCTGAGGTAAGTGTTCTAAGGTCCTTGCATTATTCACCACTGATGAGGAGGAGCTACAGCATTTGATAAACACATTTTCTAAGGATAATTACTAACAAGCTGACAGGTAATACAGCAGCTACACAGAGTGGACTTCACCTACCAAGACAATGCGTCAGTGGTGTGTTGTTATAGCTGGTTCTGGCCTGTTCAAGGGGGGCAACTGTTTAAATCTCAGGAACTCTGGCTGCAGTTATTAAATCATGAGCAGCTTTAATTCAACCATGGAAGGACTATGGATACCAAGGGTAAGCACCCAAACTACCACCAAGCGCTACTTGTTAAAACATTTACCAGGATACCACAAATCTGAGAGCTGTCATCCTATCTTTGAAATGCTGTTTCATTTTGCCATTGCGACTTAGGCTCACTGAAAGCGAAAAGACAAATTTCTTAAAATGCTTTTGTGGCATATGTTCCTCAAATACTAGATTGTCTACTACTCTAAATAAGACCAAGAGTAGTTCTTAATTCCTAGGAAGAAATAGAAGTCTGTATTAGCTTAATGAGTTACCGATCAGAAAATTATCCATCTCTAGAATTCCCAAGAAATAAATGAATTACTAAAGCCTCCAAAATATAGTTAATATAGGGGTGCCTGGGTGGCTCAGTGGGTGAAGCCTCTGCCTTCGGCTCAAGTCATGGTCCCAGGGTTCTGGGATCGAGCCCCACATCAGGCTCTCTGCCCGGCAGGGAGCCTGCTTCCTCCTCTCTCTCTGCCTGCCTCTCTGCCTACTTGTGATCTCTCTCTCTGTCAAATAAATAAATAAAATCTTTATATATATATATATATATATATATATATATATATATATTTAATATATATGTCCCTTCTTTATGAGAAGAACTGGGTCAGATAATTTTTAGACTTTCCAATGGGAAACTATTGGAGATACTATTAATTTCAAAGTAAGTGCATAAAAGAATGAGAGCCTACTAACATTTTGAATGGTAAGTAAACGTCTTCCTACACTGTGGGAAAATGTCATGGAAAAGGTAAGGCCTATGTTCCCAGCATGAGTTCCCTTGCAAGCCAGAGAAACGGCATTATTGATATGTAAAGAGAAGAAAAAGAAAGCATACAGTGCAAAACGTGGGTGAAGATAGAGTCAAGATTCAATTAATCTGCTAAAATAAAAATCCCTGGAAATAAGTATTTTGACATTTGCACGATAAAGGTACCACAGTACATAACAAAATACAAAGTGTACTCAAATATAACCAACCATCCAATCTATCTGTCTCTGTGGTATAATGCCAATTTTATTGTGAAACACAGCCAAGGTAACAATACTTGAGACAAAACTATGAGATCATTTTTGAACTCTCATCCAGTTTTTTTTTTTTTAAAGTATATGTTGAAGGAAATCAGATGCATATTGAGGTAAAAACCATTTTTTGAGAAGAGTACAGAGAAACATTTACAGTTCAGTTTGATGAGAACTAGTCAAACAGTATAAAACAGGGTTGGGATTCTGGAGGAATTTTAATCCCATTCAAAAGGAAAATTTTATAATGAGGAGTAAGAAAAATTTCTTTAGTCTGTCTCTTTAAGTTTGTGAGGAGAAAATCTATGTCATGATGTACAATATACCTGAGAATCTGAAAAAATCACTGTGAACAACTCTACCTGGCAAGGTTTAATTAGAAAAAGTATGGCTTGACCCCGGTCTCCCTCCCATTCTCCTTCTATAATTTGCCAGTCCATATACGCTTTAGCTAAGACCATAATTATTGTATGCTGATACCAAGTTACCTCTTCTTCCCATTTTCCCTCTCTACACACTGACACATTGTGATTTCAGAGAATAGTATTTGAAACTTACACCAAGTTCAACAACTGATATTAAAATTTAAGGGTTTAAATAAAGCGTGCCTGTCCTTTATGGAAGAGGATCTTTCTTTCTTTCTTTTTTTCTCTTTTTTTTTTTTAATGAAATAACAGAGGTAACGCTAAAATTAAAGGTAAAAGAGCCATTCTACATAAATAGTTCTTTATATATGCTTTGAAGTCACCTGTGTAATGTTTATAGGAGCTAAAACTCCTTTTTCATCTTTTTAAAAGGATTTTATTTATTTATTCTTTTTTTATCTTAACATAAAAGACATTTTGCTTTTAATCCTAAAAAAAAAAAAAAAAAAAATTCTGCTGCTTTTGAATTAAGGAAGCATGAAAAAGAGATTCATTTTGGGCTTTTAAAAAAATTGTCTCAACCTTTACTCAGACATCTCCAAACCAATATTTTTAGAATTGAAGTTAGAATATACAATGAAAAATGGTATTACTTCCAACCCAGAAATAATTTATTTTTGAAATAAAATTTTCTTTATGAAGGTCAAATACTTACTGTGGAATTCAGTGTTCTTTTTCCTCAGTGATTGGGGCCTCTCCCTACGTGTGACTCCCTAAGAAATTACATTACAACAATGTGGGTGTATGTATTTCTATTTCTATTTGCAGGCAAAATGGATTCCACTGGGAGCTCAAGTTATGGGTAACAGACAGTGTATTAATTTGATTTAAGTCATGATAGCCCCAAGATAAGACTGTAGGAGATTTTAACATACCATTACCTCCATCTCACCCCAAACCACAAATCTTCTGGGAGTAAGAACAACAGGCTTGCTGTGCAGGTGAAGTCTCCACATACGTGCCCTAGTTGCCCCATTATCTCCTCCACCTAAAATTTAGCCAGACTCCTACTCCGAAAACCTTCCTATTAAGTCCTACAGCTTGACTTTAAAAGCATTTCAAATCTCCAGCAGTTTTTTCTATTATGAGGAAAGTTAGAACGTTCTGAGCAGTTAGAGCTTTTCAACCTCATCCAGCCAGCTGGTATGTGGAGACAGGTACACTGATTTGCAATGAATTAAGACAAGTGAGGTTATGTGTTAAATGTGAGAAGTTATATATTAATAGTAGTTCATATTTACTTTTTAACTAGGTAATGGCAAGATATATATATATATATATATATTTTTTTAAGAGATCACAAGTAGAGAAGCAGGCAGAGAGAGAGGGAAGCAGGCTCCCCACTGAGCAGAGAGCCCGATTCAGGACTCGATCCCAGGACCCTGAGATCATGACCTGAGCCGAAGGCAGTGGCTTAACCCACTGAGCCACCCAGGCACCCAAGAGATAATATTTTTGAATGTTTCTCCTTGAAAAAATAAAATTTGGCAAAAAACAAAAAGAAAAGAAAGAAAATTTGGCAACTTAGAGAGAAATGAGATTAAAAAACACTTTCCTAAAGAATTCAGTTTTCACTTTGGACATCTGATTCTCTCCAACAAGAATCAGTTTTTTAAAAAAGTATTTTATTTTATGTCAGTGAACGTTTTCCCGTAATATACTTCCAGCTATTTGCTGGAAATAAATATCAAATTTCTCCTAGTTGCATGGGAAATCACTGTTTAAAAAAAAAAAAAAGGCTGACCTTACGGTGGTCTGGATTTATTTACTTTGTTAGTTATTAGCAGGCAGAAAAGTGTGTCATGAGTACTTTCTCCCCAACTTTCCCTTTCTTCTCCTCTTGCCTAAGTAAACTCAAAGTCCAAGTTCCAAAGATCTGCTCCTCCTCTATTGAGGACACCCATTTCCCTATTTACACATTTCTCATCTCATGATGTCCTGAGTGTAATCAGCCCTGTCGCTACAAAAGGAGTATGAAACCAGTAATAAAAAACAGTAGAATAGGTTATCTTTCATGGATACAAGAGGGAGTTGTAAGATGCAGAAACCAACACTTTACAAAGGAACTGGGCTTAACCAGAAGGGATGAATCCAAAGTATTCTTCAAATAACCCACATGTTAATCTTAAGAGAAAGTTAACCAATACCGTGTTGAGTAGAAATGTTATACTGCCCAAGATTGCACAGCAGATTCCCGTGTCTTTGCCATGGAGAAGTTGGGGTCAATAATACCCTCATTTTTTTTTCTAGTTCTCTTCTCTCCTGTTCATAGAGTCACAAGGGAAAGTTCCAAATCACAAAGTTCCCTGAGAAAAAATTCCATCTGGGAAAAAAATGGTCATTCTCCTAATATTGGGTACCCTCATCCCCTGGAAGCAATTCTCTAGGAGC
Organism: Mustela nivalis; assembly: GCF_964662115.1. NCBI lineage: Eukaryota > Metazoa > Chordata > Mammalia > Carnivora > Mustelidae > Mustela > Mustela nivalis. Next base: position 39,633,160 of record NC_139022.1, on the reverse strand, counting down.
CCTCTCGTTGAATTCAGGTAAAGGAAGGAATAAATAACTTTCTCCAATAATGCTGCACACCCTAAACAGCTAAGAATACTCAATTTTCTCCTCTAGGGATCTTCTTATATTGACTATGAGAGTCAGTTTTATACTGGTGCCTTCCAGAAAGCCCTTCATGGACATAAATGCCTGATGTGTAGGGCATTTCTTTGCAGCTTTGGATGTTGGCCATTATTTCAAGAGGAAAAAATGTCTGATATCTTGTTACATTCTATGAAAACTCAGCAAGTGATTTATCAGAAATTACAAATTAAAGGTTCAATGGGGGTCCAACAGCCTTGGGTACAAGCTAAAAAGTTATAGGCATGGTTGAAACCAGCCACAGCTACCACACTACATGTGGTAAATACAAAAATATACTCTGGTATATTTTAGAAGGAATGGGAAGTTGTGTTGATAAAGGGTTAGCAAGTCGTCTTTGGTTTATTTTCGCTTTTATAGCACCAAGACATAAGGAAAAAGCACTTCATGTTCTGGCTAGAGTACAACTGAATCCCAAAAAATTCAAATTAAAGACTTGATTTCATGTCTTTTCCTGCCTATACCTCCTATCCTTTATGTCCAACTACTGGAGTGGTGTAAAATATTTCTGTCTCTACTCTGACTAGGAGATATTCTAATCCTTGAATAAGCTGATGAGTTCCAGATCTATGTATTTAAGCTCAAATTTATCAGACTTAGGAATTTGATCACTCTACTAATTCCTCAGAATGCCCCACAAATGTTAAGATCATCATGATTTTACTTAGACCAAAAACTTGGAATTCACATCTGACTCCTCTCATTCCTTCACATCCACATTTTACTCCATCAGCAAACACCAACAGCTCTATTCACACATACATCACAAACCTGACTAGTTCCAACCACAATCATTACAATTTCCTGCTAAGATTATCTTCAAACACATCCAGCTTCTGTTCATGCTAATAAAAATCCCCTTCTCATCATCAGTAACTACAAAGCATTTCTAACTCATTCGCTGCAGAGAGTGTCTTCCTTGTCCTCAAACCACACAAAGGTATCACAGGATGTCTCAGTGCTCTGACGTTCACCAAAAGACCTTCATGAAAAAAATTTTTAAGTCAAAAAAGATTTTGATTTAAAAATATGGCCCATAAGCAATTTAGAAGTTTACATCTAATTTGTTCATTAATTTCTTCATTTGGGGTGCCTGGGTGACCAGGTCGGTTAAGCATCTGCCTGAAGTTCGGGTCATGATCCCAGGGTCCTGGGATTGAGTCCCACGTGGGGCTCTTTGCTCAGTGGGGAGCCTGCTTCCTCTTCTGCCCGCTGCTTCCCCCACCTGTGTGCTCACACACACACTCTCTCTCTCTCCCTCTGACAAATAAATAAATAAAATCTTTCAAAAATTTTTCTTCTTTTAACATTGTTTATTTAGCAGTTGCTGTAAGTTCTCATTCTTATCTGACTGAAAAGGAAACAAAACCAAGGAAATCCTGAGTACTCTCTGCTATACAGGAAGTAAGTCAAAATGATGGGATGATGCTTGGGGACCTCCTTTAAACTTGAGGGTCGTCACTGAGGGATATTTAAACTCAAATCTAAATGACCCACAGAGACCTGCCGTACTAAAATCTTGAGAATTGTTCTAAGCAGAAACAACTATTAGTACCCAGCCGTAAGGCAGGAAAGAACTTAGCGTGTTCCTGGAATCCAGGAAAGGATGGAATGCCTGAAGCTTAGTGACAAAAGAGTAAAATGAGGGAAAACAAAGTCACAAAGTTAGGTAAGAGGATGTAAGCAGAGTCCTTGTTGGTCTCAGTTAGTCCATTTTATGTAGTGTGAGATGGGAAACTATTAAACAGACTGAAACAGAATAGTGATAGTATCTGATTTTTGTTCTTCAAAGATCTTAAGGTTTCCAGTAGCAAGTCTTTAAGTGCTGAGACATCAAATATTGGCTTTAGGGCTCCTCGTGACTATGCTTATTTTCCAACAGCAGGGCTAACTCGTGGCCCTGTGGCTTCAGTATGTGCTTATGACCCATAATTTAAGGAATGGTCTAGGACTCTTTCATGCTGTCCTGGAAGGAGGAAAAATGGAAGTCAGCTTCCATTACTGAGCTGTGACCAATGAGCTGCGAATGCCCTTAACTGTGAAAAGAGCAAGTCTTATTACACCATAAACCCACTGATGTGTCTCCCTCCTAAAGCACAGATTATTTTATGGCTCTGCTGTCAGGCCATGGATACTGGTTCTCAGTACTGAGGGAGTTCATTCCAACTATTAATTTACCGAAAACTAGAGGGTCTTGGGAATCTAGGTACTCCAAGCTGGAAAACCCAGGTAAACTGGACATAAATTAGAAGATCCCTCCAAATTCGAGGCTGTCTTTTATCATACTCGCATTTTAAACATCATTCATCTTTTAGATGGCCCACATAATCTAGAAATCAAGGACTAAGGACAATGTCTATTGTCTATTGTCCTACTGTCCTGTTAACTCTTCACACTGGTAATCATTAGGATGTCTAAATCTGAAGAATGTTGTGATGGTGATCTGAATGTTCAGTTGGCCACTGTGATATTATCAGAGAATACATAGCAAATTCTCCAAGGTTCCCCTATAAATCATACACAATGTGAATCTAAGAAACCCTTTCTATTCATCAACCAGTCACCTGCCAAGGCAAAAAAATGAAGCCCTCACAAAGAGGATGCATTCTATTCTAAGATGACTCTCCATTTGGTCTTAAGTCAAAGGCCAAGATAATAAAATAAAGCAAAGCCAACCAAGCCCAAAAGACTCAGCTCAAAGGACACATACTGTGGAGGAATTTATTTTATGTCTTAAAAGTTGCACAGGCAGTTACTGTCCAAGTCACTATGTTCAAACAGCAATATAATATGACTGATTTTTAGGAGTTAGATTTTTAAATGGGGGTGAAATGCATTCCTTTGTTGACTTAGAAAGATCTTACAAATCATCTGGCCCAGCTATCTGGCCCAGAAAGGAAACAAAAACCCAAGAGTTTCAGTATTTTTTAAAATCTCAGCAAGGGAAGGCCAGACACAATGCTCGGGTATGTAACCCCTGGTCCAGCAGTGATGGTTCTACTAGGTTGCAAAGCAGAATTACAGAAAAAGGAAGGAAGGCTAGCTCTTTCCACTCCATGGAAAAGGGAGAAATGACACATTTTTGCTGAGTTTTCTTAGAGCCAAGTTTTGCATAGCCCAACTACAAACTAAGATCTTTCTGTGAAAGGCCTCATGTGGCTTTGTCCTTCCGCTAATTATAAGTTGGATGAGCCAGGTGCTTTGTGGTCACCGAGACAGCTCCAGAGCAGAAGCGCCCAACTCTATAAACATTTCATTGTTCCCTATAGGCAGCCCACCAATGCTCAGATATGTTGGGTGTGCATAGATTTGAGATCATAAAACAGACCCTTAGAGGCGTGGTCGTTCTCTAGCCTTCGAGAGCAGAGACAGAATGCGTTTCACCTGAGGACATCTCTCTTTGCCAAAAACAACATGATAGACTGAGATGAAATAAAATGACCCATCTGGAATCTACCAGAAGAGGTGTGTACATTTCTGGTGTGTCTTACCCAATGCCATCTGCCAAGGGCAACTTTGGTTCTGATTACAACTGTGAGGAGACTGGGTGCCTTTGCTAGTCATGTGTTGTCCTTAAATGAAAATGTCAAAAAGAGTTTGATGTCAAGAGTATCAGGCACGATGCCATGTCAAAGACTGCTGCTTAATGTAAATTTCATAACGTTCAAATCAAACAACATTAATCTTTTCATTAAAATGTACTTCAGAGAGCAATGAGAGCTTCATCTTTATTTTATTTCCATGATTTGCTTAATTTTACTTTTTGCAGGATGTGCCTATTAATTCCACGTAAAAATAGAAACATCTCTGTCATCCTCATCAACTCCGTCACTCTCACATCACTGGAAGAGATGTATAAGTAGTTCATCAGCATTATTTAAATACAAGGGCTAACTCTTAAGATACAATTCTTTGAAAACTTTGTTTTTTGATTTTTGTATTCTAATAGCTCTTATTTTGGGCCCGGAATTGAGTATGCTCTTCATATGCTTATTAGGCTTAATGACAACAGCAAATTCTTAAATAAGTACTATTACTATACCCATTTCACAGATGAAAAAAGATGAAATAAATTACGCAAAGTTTCCATGCTTTTAATTTCAGTACCACTTCCTTGAGCAGTTTTCCTGCAGAGGTGGCCTGACAGGGTAAGAGATTTCATGGCCTTCAGCACACCTTCAGAAACAGATGATGACGCAAAAATTTGCCTAGCAGTTGGTGATTTACTTAAATACTTCAGATCTATGGTAGGTTGATCCAGGGAGCAAAAGAGAAAGCAGTGAAGTCTTGAGAAATTTAACCCTACAATCTCCTTTTGTTGTCTTCTAATAAAAACGCTGCTTTGCTCTTTTTCCTTAGACAGAAATGTTTAGTTGAAAAGAGGCTCTTCCAACATCCATCAAAACAATTTCACAGAACCCTAAAGCTCCCTCTGCCCTCTGTCCTGAATGCTGTCTGCAGGATCGGTTAGATTGGAGCTACTTGCTAATACACCTGGGTTTGTCTGCTCTACCAAGTGAACTGTAGGTTTACCTGGAATCACCCCATGTATGTTTATGGCAGTCATACACACTCCTTACTGCAACGATGTGACTTAGTTACATTATGAGTATAAAAACAAATGAAAGAGAGAAGTGTTTAAAAATAAACGTCAGGCAAAGGTAAGAAAACTGTTAACGTTTGAAGAAAAACTAAAATTCTCCAAGTATTCTGCATTCAGTTGGCTCCACAAATATTTCTCATTCTACTTTGGAGAAACCAAAGCAAAATCATGAATAGAGTGGTTTCTACAAGGAAGACAGGACCTCTAATCTGAGGATTCATGCTTGAATACTGTTTCTAAAGGACCTGAGATGAACATCTATAGATTGGTGGCAGAATGTATAGCTGTGTTTCAACTCAATATAAAATGCTTCAATATAAAATGCTTCATGTATGTACCATTTTGAAACAAAAGCTTTTCTTTTTTAAATTGAACAAATACTGTAATGCTGAGAAATAAGAGTGTGTGTCCTGTAAATTTTGCTACTTTCTAAGTCCCTTCAATTCCACTGAAAGACTTCTCTGAAAACAGACCATCCATTCACTCGAATTCAAAAGTACATGCAAAAGGACACCTGGGTGGCTCAGTTGATTAAGCGTCTGCCTTTGGCTCAGGTCATGACCTCTGGGTCCTGGGATCAAGCCTGGTGGGCTCCCTGATCAGCAGGGAGTCTGCTTCTTCCTTTCCTTCTGCCCCTCCCAACTCATCTTCTCTCTCTCTCTCAAATAAACAAAAAAACACGAGCAACATTTGTATGTGAGAGAGAACGTAAAATGAAACGTGTGACATGAGATTTGAAGTTTCAGTGTCCATGATGGGAATAGTCAAGAGAATTCAAAAGGAGACCTTTCTTGGTCGAGGTATGAAGAAAATCCCCATAGCACAAGTAGAACACAGGAATGTTCTCCCTGTGAATAACTAGACCATTCCGAACAATTTACAAAAAATTTTTGTGCCTCAGCTACCTCAACTCTAAAACAAGAAAATGCCACGTTCACCTTCTTCCCTGGCTTACTTTAAAAAATTCTCAGAGGGTAGAAATTTTGATTACATAAAAACTACTAGGTTAATCCTTAAGAGGATATTTTCATGTAATTTTCTTCTTTACTTTTTTTAAAATAATTTTTTTTAAATAAACATATAATGTATTTTTATCCCCAGGGGTATAGGTCTGTGAATCACCAGGTTTACACACTTCACAGCACTCACCAAAGCACATACCCTCCCCAATGTCCATAATCCCACCCCCTTCTCCCAACCCCCCTCCCCCCAGCAACCCTCAGTTTGTTTTGTGAGATTAAGAGTCACGGTTTGTCTCCCTCCCAATCCCATCTTGTTTCATTGATTCTTCTACTCCTTTAACCCCCCCATGTTGCAGCACCACTTCCTCATATCAGGGAGATCATATGATAGTTGTCTTTCTCCGCTTGACTTATTTCGCTAAGCATGATACCCTCTAGTTCCATCCACGTCATCGCAAATGGCAATATTTCATTTCTTTTGATGGCTGCATAGTATTCCATTGTCTATATATACCACATCTTTTTATACTGTGTACAGTCCTAGGATTTTCTTGTGTGCAGAAGGTAGTCCACTCAGTCCACTGTAGAAACTGCCAGGAGTCAAAATATTAATTCACTTAGTTTTAAAAATTTCAGACATGAAATCAAAACTCTTACACAGAGTTGGCAGAAAATCTTATTTTAAAATACCTTTGACATTAAAATTTTTCTTAGAAAGACTTGAGAATGAAAGATATGATAAACTGCAAAGAAAAATATAAGAAAAAAATCTGATTTCTTCTTAAATGTCACAGGCCTCAGTAAGCTTGCCAACTGTAAGCAATACTTTTATTAACAAAGAAAAGTGTTCTGACCTAAGAAATGTACATAGGTAGGATCTGTTTATGTAAATTGTATCAAATATTTAATTGAAGTGACAATTATATATTCAAATTGTACGTCATAGAATATTGATCAAAGGAAAAAGTCACCCTTCACCAGCCGTTCCCATTTTTTAATAGTGTGTATATATTCATCATGTATAATCTGGTGATTCACCCACCTTGTCTCTCCCTTCCTCAGCAGACATAGCAGAAACCTCATAACTACCAAGGCAAGTTTCAGAAAACAACAGGGCTTCTGGCTCATGCCATCTCCTTAATACCTTTCCGCTCTAAACCATTAAGCTTTATTCCATAGACTTCTGTTTTAGGCAGTTTGGTGATAGTAGAGTACATCTACAAAGGATCTCAAAATAAGATTTCCACCCATGGAGTTAATGAAGAGGTTCATAATTTATAGCATATTGCTGACTTTCTTTTCATAATCCTCTACACAGGGGCTGAAGGAGGACACTGGTTTCATTGAATACACATGCATTTCCAGTGAAATCCAATAGATTCTGATTTTCAAACTGTAGCCCTAGAGAAGACATGCTTTTGCAGAACCTTGATTCCAAAAATATGGAAGCTCAGTAACTATGGAATAGAGAGATCTTATTTTTTTTTTAACTTTCTCTTTCTTTTTTTCTGTCTTTCTGTCTTTCCTTCTTTCTCTTTCTTTCTGTCTTGCACCTGAGCAAAGGGAGGGGCAGATGAAAATGGAGAGAGAGAATCGTAAGCAGACTCTGCAGCACAGAGCCCAACAAGGGAGTTCAATCCCATGAACCCCAGATCACAATCTGAGCCAAAATCAAGTCGGATGCCCAACCCAACAGGCTTCTTAGGCTCTCAATAGAGATAGCTTATAAAAATATATGCTAACCGAAGAAAAACTCTATTTTTAGGGTTGAACAGTCTCTAAAGTTTTAAATTTTCAGTTTGTGTGCACAGAGCAATTAAGTTACCTCAGCATGATGCCTATTCAGAACCCAGTTCTGTAAAGTTGATAACTTTCATACCCTACAGGTTAAGGTAGGTGTAAAGGAAAACATCAAATGTCGATCTTTCATGGAAACAGCCATGAAAGGATAAATGAATAAAGAAGTTGTGATATGCACACACACACACACACACACACACACACACACACACACACAGAGTAATATTATTCAGCCAAGAAAAATGAGGAAATTCTACTATCTGTAATGACATTGTTGGATCGTGAAGACATTATGATTAGTGAAATGAAACAAAGAAAAAGAAACAGTTTGATCTCCCTGACACATGGAATCTAAAAAACAAAAACAAAACTCACGAAACAGGAGCCTAATTACAGTTTTTCAAGGCAGCGGGGGGCAGGGAGGAGGAATTGGAAGAAGGTGGTCAAATTTCCAGTTCCAAGATAATCAAGTACTAGGGATGTAACATATACCATGATGATACAGCAAACATGCCTATAAGATATAAAAGTTAAGAAAAAAAAGTTGTTAGAGTAAATACTAAGAGTTCTCATCACAAGGAGAGTATTTTTTCCCTTTTCCTATTCTTTCTTTTTATTGCATCTCTATGAGAAGATGGATGTTAGCTGAGCTGACTGTGGTAATCATTTCATCATGTCTGTAAATCAAGGTATAATGTTGTACACCTTAAGCTTATACAGTGACGTGTGTCAATTACTCCTCACCAACATGGAAAAAGATGTAGATCTTTGTCTAACTGTATTTATTTGAAAAGAAGAGTGACATCTCCTATCTCTCCTATCATATTTCAAATCATGGCAGTTCAATGGAAATGAAAAGAAAGCACGAATACTAGCAAAGAATCACTTTGAAAGTATGTGACACATATTTATACCAAAATAGCATTCGTCTGTATGCTGTAAATATTGAGATTTCGTTAATATGTCTTATGCTTTGTTTTCTAACTAGATTTTAAGCTGAAGTAGCCACTGTGTCTTTTTATTTTTAATTTCTCAAAACGCCTGTCCCAGTACCTAACAGAAAGAATGCTCAGTAAGTACCATTGACAGATTAATTATTTAATCATCAGTGCTGAGAGGAGTCTCCTCACCCTGTAGGTAATGCCTGTGGTAAAAGATGGGTAAGATGAAAATACCTGTGTGAGTTTTAAAAGTCTAGTCCTTTTCCTATGATACATAATGGTGACTATTTATTTAAAGCTTTATTAGAATAAAATTGTGCTGTAGTTTACATAAAATTAATGGAATTTCTTCTGCTTCCAAATGGACACTACTTTATAGCATTGTCTTATCCTAAATTTCATGGTTCTCTATCTCAGCAGGAACCAGAATGTGTTAAAATACATAAGGCATCCTTTATTTCTTCCAAAATAAAGTGAAAATGATCAAAAATTATCTGAACAGAATAGGAGCTGTTCAGTTCTCACTTCTCTGATTAATCTTCGCCCAAGGACACAAAAATACATGAGGGGCTGGAGATGAAAGCACAAGTCTCACAGGCACAGAAGAAAAAGAGAAGGGGGCAAATGCACGAACTCTGACTTCTTCGTGCGCTTCAGCTCTCCGAGCTCATCATTTGTTTTTTGGATGAAACTTGCAGACTTCTGTGAAATACGGGATCCTTATAATTCAAAACTACTCACTTGTCTCTGAAACATTCTACAAATAAGAGAGAGACTCATATTCAAGTTAACAATAAGTAGTAAGAAGAGCATTGAAAACTGAAACACAAATCTGGAATTAACTAATGGACACCAGCCAGCATTCAAACATTGTATACAAACTCAGAAGGCTTTGAAACTTATAAAAAAAAAAAAAAGTTGTTTTTATGCTTGGCCGTACAGCTCATACTATAAAATCAGAGCTATAAAACCCAGAGCTTATATATATAGTAAGCTCTGAATATATATATATATATATATATATATATATATATATGGCATGAAATTAATGCTAGAGAGGTAACTGACAGTTATTTCTCCAGCATTATGTATGTATGCATACATATATACTCATACATATATACAAAACTCTGCAAGGAGTTTTAGTTATTGAGTGATTCTAGAGCTGAGTCCCAAGCGAGCAATTTTATTCCAGGGAGAGCAAGTATCTAATGTTTGTTTAATGACCCAATAGAACTTGGATAATGAGACAATTGAGGGTTGAAAAAGGTACACCATCCATCACACTGAGTCTAAAGCTAGTGACATACTGTTTATTTACAGTGCAATATAGGAAGACCTATGGCTTACACTGCCAACACAAACAGAACAATAAAAAGTACTTAAAGCCATTTATATTCATTTTAAAATGAAACCCATGGGGTGATGTCAAGATTTCTACTCTTTCTGACAGAGATAAAGTATTTATCAGCAGCAGTATGTCTCGTTCTTCAAACAGTGCACAGTGGGAGCTTGAATTTCTATAACTCATGTTCCACTCTAATGGAAAAACAATGAAATTGGAGAAAGAGAAGAGTTATTTGATCATCTACTTTATCTCCATAGTTATGTCTATAAGACATGCAGTCTTAATTTTTTTCCTAGGCCTGACACTGATGGTTTCCAGTGAAAATTCTCTCTACTTTTCTACATCATGGTACAATACAACTTGGCTGTCACTGATTCCTCTTCCTCTTTTTAAGGTTATCACATTATCACATTATGCTTGGTCAATTCTGTAAACTATTTGTGATCCTTTTCTTTGACAATGAAATCATTTTGCTATTTGTAAAAAAAGAAAAAAAAGTGTGCATGTTAAATCTTGACTTACTGAGCCATTCACATGTGATCTCATCATCTACTACCTCCATGGTCTTGCTATTTTTCCTTCAGGTTTTTAATTGCTGCTGTACCAGTGACTCACACTTTCCCGAAGATCACTTATCAAGTCAGGAAAGTAATTCTACCCTTCCTTAACATGATTCTTCGGAAATGAGGCAACACGTATCTGGCTACTTTAGGAATGCGTGCCCAGAGACACAAAGTTGTATCTAAAGCTAAGTCAAAGTGAGGAGGATTCAGAGTTTCTGACGGCTGTCTTTCCACATGGAGAGCAGTTCAATTACACAAACTAGGGGAAAATTCCACTATAATTTTAGGACCAAGAATCAGCTCCTTGTCAGCCTTGCTCACTGATTTAGACCTACCACTAAGCATAGTGCCTGGGATGCGGCTGATGATGCTTGCTAGAAATATTCCGTTGTTAGAAATACTTTGCTAATTTAAAACTGCCAAGTGTCAGTGATGATAGAAATATTTCTGATAATTTTGCTCCATAAATATTGATTCAGCCTACTGCATTCCCTTTATGTTATTTATATTTTTAGTAGTGTTTTCAGTAGTACTTACACTCAAAGTAATGGAAAACACAGAAACAAATCATTTTTGCAGTCACCTGTAAACCACTACATTAGTTCTCTCCCAACAAATTTATCTAATTTCCTCATTTTTAAATTTGATTTTCTAGAATACTTTTCATAGCCAGAACAATTTAAAAAAAAAAAAAAAGAATGAGCATCCGTGGTGTCAACTATCAAGCTATTTTCAATAGCACTGATATGTATTCACTCCCTTTGTATACTCATTGATCAAAAGAACCATAAAACTTTTCCTTAGAGCTATTTAACCTAATAAATTTTTGCTATTGAAAAGTATAATTTGATTTGCTAGAATCTATATTTCTAATATCATACCTATATAGGGACTGTCGCCTCATGATAATCTTCAACATAGACTGTTAATATAATTTCATCCTTGGTCCTACTTCTCATTTTGCTTTAAAAATCATTACCAATACCCGCAAGCTCTGCAAGAAGATGTGGTATATATACACAATGGAATACTATGCAGCCATCAAAAGAAATGAAATCTTGCCATTTGCGACAACATGGATGGAACTAGAGCGTATCATGCTTAGCGAAATAAGTCAAGCAGAGAAAGACAACTATCATATGATCTCCCTGATATGAGGAAGTGGTGATGCAACAGGAAGGCTTAAGTGGGTAGGAGAAGAATCAATGAAACAAGATGGGATTGGGAGGGAGACAAACCATAAGTGACTCTTAATCTCACAAAACAAACTGAGGGTTGCTGGGGGGAGGGGTTTTGGGAGAAGGGGGTGGGATTATGGACATTGGGGAGGGTATGTGCTTTGGTGAGTGCTGTGAAGTGTGTAAACCTGGTGATTCACAGACCTGTACCCCTGGGGATAAAAATATATGTTTATAAAAAATAAAAAGTTAAAAAAAAAAAATAAAAAAATAAAACCAATTAAAATGGTAAAAAAAAAAAAAAAAAAAATCATTACCAAAAAAAAAATTACCATGGCTATATTATCCACATCTTTAAATACTTTGCAAATATTTCTCTTTTTTTTTTTTAAGATTTTATTTATTTATTTGAGAGAGAGATAGTGAGAGAGAGCATGAGCGAGGAGAAGGTCAGAGGGAGAAGCAGACTCCCCGTAGAGCTGGGAGCCTGATGCGGGACTCAATACCAGGACTCCGGGACTGTGACCTGAGCTGAAGGCAGTTGTCCAACCAACTGAGCCACCCAGGCATCCCCTTCCCAAGTATTTCTTATACTGGTTCAGTAATCAGCAAAATTCAAATATAAAAATCAATTAACGATGTGACCAAATCTTCCTGGTATGTATCCTCTGAGTACTTTAAATAAATTCATGCTTAGCCATTACTACGTAATTGCAGCAATGACCTTATTATTTGGAGAAATGTCCACATACTGGTCATAAATTTTTAAAGACTCGAATAATTAGTGACTTTGTTGGGAAAATTTGAGATCCCCTTTTTTAGCAACCAGTATTCTGACCCATGCATCACGCTTTTTATTCATTAGTTCATCAGTTCTATGCTGACCACCTATTACTTGCTAACCCTTTGCCAATGCTACAGATCCAGAGGTAAAGAAAGACAAGGTCCCTGATTTCTTGGGAATTAGATTCTACCATGATCTCACAACTCTTGCTTTTTTCTGTATACATTGACTGCGGTGTCATGTTTTTACAGATTTCCCCTTCTATTTAGTAGGTTTCAAGTCAATTAGTATAAACTATTTCTTAGAACACTTTGGTTCTAAAAGCACACATAAAATTCAGATTAATATAAATGTCCATGTTCAAGTATCATACTATGATCCAAGTATACTTTCCAAAGACTAATATGACAATCACTACAAAGTGGTAAATTTTAATTTTTCCTCTAGTGCAGTGAAATAAAATAAAATAAAATAAATATATTCTCTTCAGACTTTTACCTCATGATGCATTTAAAACAAAAATCTCCATTTGTTTTTTCACATGAAATTTATACACAGAAATGGTATCTTCTTACACAGCTCAAAACAGGCTATCTGAAAAATTTCCACACAGAGCTCTCAGTTAAAATTCCAGGTTTGGCATAATAACATGACAGGAAATAAATGCACATACTAAATCCATGAGAATCTGTGACAAAGTCCATTATGCCCTCACCAATATCTACTTCCTTTTCTTTCTGGATCCACAGCTAAATCACATTTCCCAGCCTCCATGCAGTTAGCTCTGGGCATGCGCATGAGCATTTCACAAAGAAATGTGAACAAGGTGCACCTGGGTGGCTCAGTGGGTTAAGCTTCTGCCTTTGGCTCTGGTCATGATCTCAGGGTCCTGGGATCAAGCCCCACATCAGGCTCTCCGCTCAGCGGGGATCCTGCTTCCCCCTCTCTCTCTCTGCCTGCCTCACTGCCTACTTGTGATCTCTCTCTGTCAAAAAGATCAATAAAATCTTTAAAAAAAAAAAAAAAAGTGAACAAAAGTGAAATGTGCTGCTTCCAGCCTTGGTCTGAAACTCTCTAGGGTACTTCCACTTTTTCTACTTATGACAGACTGGAATAGGGGGATGTTCTGTTGCTGAAATCCACTACTTTGAAAATGGTGGCAATAAGCGGGTAAGAAACACCTGAAGAATGCCAACATGGTGAAGAACTTTTATTTTCTTGGCTAAATAGGTGTTGAAACTGTTGCTTATGAAAATTCTGAAGACAGACCTAGGCATCTACCAAATCTGTAACTCAGGAAATGGTAAGGAAAATGTGAAGGTATTGCTTTGTACTGGCTGGTACGCGATGTGTTGATCAAAGTACCATGAGAAAGAAATGAGTTCAGGAAAGTACTAGCTGGTTTGCAGGCAAGTATTAGGGTCTTGCAATGTGAAACAAATTTCTTCAAACCCCTTAATAAAGGAGTTAAAACCAAGAAAGTCTTTAGACTCGAAATCACATTCTCCATTAGAAAAGGAAGTCAGCCCTACAGGAAACGTTCAGATTAAGGATGTCACCTTCCTACCAAAATCTCTTACTCATATAGCAGCTGCTACTATGTTGAAAGAAATAACCATGGAAGTAAAGAAGCCAAGAAATAAAACAAGCCTGAAAAGTAAATCTAGAAAACAAACAAACAAAAAAGACACTATCAGTGGTTACTAGCCCTTAGAATATATTGTGAACCACTAAATTAGAACCCTAGAAGATTTTCTGAGGCATTGGTAAAGAAGTTTAGCCTCCCAAAATTAAATTAAAATTAAATTTTAAATTATATTAAATTTTAAAATTTAAAAAAAAAAAAAAAAAGACTGAATGTAAGATGATCCTTGGGTTCCTGTTTGTATAAGATCAAGAATTTGACTTTGAAGGTGCCTGGGTGGCTCAGTGGGTTAAGCCACTGCCTTCGGCTCAGGTCATGATCTCAGGGTCCTGGGATTGAGTCCCGCATCAGGCTCTCTACTCAGCGGTGAGTCTGCTTCCCCTCTCTCTGCCTGCCTCTCTGCCTACTTATGATCTCTCTCTGCCAAATAAATAAATAAAATCTTTAAAAAAAAAAAAGAATTTGACTTTGAGAGCTCCCTGAGAGAACAATATTCTCCAAGACCCATTCTATAAGTGTCTGTAGATGTAAATATAGAAGGAAGATCTTTCAAGAGGGTGGCAGCTAAGTCCATGGAGATCGGCACATAAGAAATTTCTTCCAGAACACAAAACCAAGATCTAATCATGAAACTTCCTCTCCTGCCAGTGTGGACGCATCTAAAAATTGCCTTACCAGAAGGATTCCAGCATTTTTCTATGCTAGAGCTGGCCATGAGTTTCCCATTCACACACTGTCTAAATAGATGTTCCCTAGGATTACTGTGTAATGGCTTTACTAAAGTAAGCTATCCTCTAGTTCATAGGAATTAAAATATAGTAATATAGACCTGGTCCTGACTGAGAGGACTGAACATCTTCCAGATATCCTGGACTTCGAAAGGGGTACAGGAATGGAAATGGTTGTACGTTGTTTCACGGATGGATCTGCTTTAAATATGGACAAAGGCTACCAGTTCATATTCCAGAAGCAGTACGGTAAACTGTGGCAAAAATTTCTTTCTACTCACAAGCATATATATTCTCTTTTTCAGGGCATAAAATCAGACAAAACTTTTCAGCCTTCCTTACATTACTATGTGCCCATGGGATGGTACGGAAGTACAATTTCCAGGCTGCACCAAGGAAAATGTCTCAGAAATCTCTACCTCTTCCAGCTCACTGGGATTAGACAACCACTATGTCTGGAATACCTCATAAGAGTTTCCATCAATACGAGTCCCTGTGTGAAAGACAGCAGAGAACCCAGGTGTTCCTGACAAGTAACATCTATCTACCTTGGATTTCTTGATGGGAAAAGAAATGAACTTATCTTGGCTAAGGGTTTTTGGTAACAGTAGCTAGCATTATGCTAAACCAAAAGCCAAATTTTCAAGTGCAATTTTCAGAGTCATTCACCTTAAATTTATTAATGCTAGACAAATAAAACTCTTCCTTTAATATGTACTACTAAACAAGACAACAGAACCTGCTTGTTTTTTCTCAAGTTCTTCAAACTTTTCAATCAGCTGTCTTATTTTCAGATCCCCTATTACTGGTTTGCATGAGACCTATATAATAAGACATCTATTAAATGGTCCACTGACCATTAGGTGCCATCATTTTTTGTGTTATACAGATTTGGAAATTGAGGCACAAAGAGGAAAACTGAAAACCTTCCTCAAGATCACATTCCAGAACTGCTGGGCACAGGATTCAGACAAAGGTAATCTGACGCCAGAGACATCATATACAGCCACTCATTGCGGCTTCAGTTACGAGGAAATGCAAACTTGGGAGGACATTTAGTCCTTCGCATGACTGCTCTGAATACTGTGGCTACTAACAGTGCCAGAGAGAACTGCCACAGTTTGGGGAATAGGGGTAAGATGTGGCAAATTCACAAGACAGGAGAATTTCTTTTTTAGAAGAGAATTCAACAAAGAGTCCCTCTAAACAAAAGAGCTCACAGTGACAAAGAATCCCTATAAATAAAGAGCTCGCGGTGATCTTCAAGCAGGGTCTACTTCAGAGAAATGTGAAGATTCACGACATCACAGGCACTCATTTATTTGTTGACAGTGAAGGGCAGTGCTTTATCCTCTCTACCCCAAATATATGGTTTGGGGAAGCAAAGTTTACAATTTTTAAAAATATTTTTACAGAACGAAAACACTATCTCCTTCTAGTAAAACAAGATGGTTTTCCAGGGCTCATAAAATAAAGCACTGTGTTGTCCCTCAGTTTTCTCATAAAATATCTGAACATTTGGGGGGCGCCTGGGTGGCTCAGTGGGTTAAGCCACTGCCTTCGGCTCAGGTCATGATCTCAGGGTCCTGGGATCAAGTCCTGCATCGAGCTCTCTGCTCAGCAGGGAGCCTGCTTCCCTCTCTCTCTCTGCCTGCCTCTCCGTCTACTTGTGATTTCTCTCTGTCAAATAAATAAATAAAATCTTTAAAAAGAAAATCTGAACATTTGTACCATGAATGGGTTTATGTTCTTTCTTAGAGAACTTGTAATAACATAGATGTTGAATTTCTACTTGTTTTTTTTTTTTTAAAGCAAAAAACTTCTTGCCTTTATTAGAAAAGTATTGCTAAATTGGGTGTACAACACTAAAAAGGAAAAAGGGATCCCATCAAGGTAAGTGATTTTGAACCTTACTAGAACTGTTATTATACTGACCTTTCTACTTTTTAAATTTATATCCTGGGAGCTTGTTTTAGATACATAACTACATTTTTATTACTTTATTATAGCATGTTTTGTTTCTACGTATATGCCCTTTCTAACTTATTTACTTATTAATTCTATCACTCATTCTTTTAAGATGTGTTTATTGGCAGTCTGTGAAACAATTCCTGTGGTCAATATGAACTACTAAAATCTATCTCCAGCATTCACAGTAATGCCTGCAATACAACGGATACTACACAAATATTTAGACAGTGAAAAAGTGAATGAGGTACTAATGAGTGAATGAATGGTCTTGGTTTAACATCTAAAACACACTTAAACCTAAATACAAAAGAGACACAGCAAGCCCTTGAACCTGTCTACATTCAATACCTGAATCTGGACTATACTGTCTGGAAGGCAATTAGATGGGAGATGGATCTGAAGGTTAGACTCAAACATGGGCACAATGAGTTCAGAAAGATCTAAAATGGGGCAAACAATGAACAAACTACAAAGATATGGAAATAGTGAGCTCTGGATTAATAAAAAAAAAACATCAGGCTTCTTATCATAAACACATGGCCTCAGTACCCTAAAATGCTCCTGGAAAACTGGTCTCCTCATTCTTACAGGTAAGTACTCTGGGGCTATTTTATCGCCCAGGGCATTCTGAGGCATGAGTCTAGTCCTAAGCACTGAATGTGTCTCCTACCTGGCTTCCTGGCAGAAATACAAGTGTGGAAGTAAATGGCTTACTCAGAACCTAAGGGAAATCACTATGAGTTAAATGAGAGCATATAAAAATGAGGGAGGAAACCACAGATATTAAATACACATGGTTTGTGAGAATTGTTTGTCCTCAGAAGTCCCATGTATTCTCTTCCTTCAGTATTACTCCCTTCAGAAAGCAATCAGTTCCAGTCTTAGGTGATAAGTGGAAGGTGTATGTTAGCTCCTCTGATAAACAGAAATGTTGGGGAAAGATGCCCATTTACTTCAATCACTTAGATGTTAAGTGAAACATGGAAAAAGTAAACATGGAAAAAGTAAACTTACATAAATTCTTTACTGGTATAATTGAGTATTAAAATTATTATTTTTTTACAATTTCATCTGTAGCAATTCTCAGGCCTAAGTATTACTGGCAGCACTATCTGCAAGACTTCACTTTGCCTTTCTTTGTGATCTCCATAATTCCTTAACTCCTTATATGATTAGATTTTGAGACTCTGGTTTCACAATCTTGTGTCATAGAAAACAAGTCATATATGTTGTCATAAGTATATAATCCATACTATACGTAAAATTTAAAAATCCGGTGATTTTTTTCTAATTTAATTTTTTCTTCAAATTTATAAGATGAATTTATTTAAAACACAGTCATAAGTTATTTAATACTATTACTAAATATAGACTTTAGATATTTAGAAATGGTGATATCTGAATATAATAAATGTAATAGTAATTCTAACCTCAAGAAGGCTACAATAATACCTATATAATTGCATATGTATGGTTAAAAGGAGGAGGGAATCCCCCATTTAATGGAATGTAATTGTTACATTATGGGTACCAAGTAGAATCTGACAGGCCATAATGAATAGTGGCACTTGCTATCCACAGAAGTTAAATGCTTAATCACAGACTTAGTGTAGGTTGCTTATTTTAATGTAAATTCTCATGTTGGGTATCTCATCAGTACTAAGACCACAGAGGAGAAACTTTGTTTGCTTTTCTTTCTTTTAAAAAACAAATTAAAATATTCATTAAAGAAAGAATGAAAGTAGTTTTATATGCATTCTTTTTTTTTAAGATTTTATTTAGTTATCTGAGAGAGAGAGAAAGAGCGTGAGAAGGGGAAGGGTCAGAGGGAGAAGCAGACTCCCTGCTGAGCAGGGAGCTGGACGCAGGACTCAATGCCAGAACTCCAGGATTGTGACCTGAGCCCAAGACAGTTGCTTAACCAACTGAGCCACCCAGATGCTCCTTTACATGCATTCTTAATCTTGGTAATGTATTTGTACTATCTTCTTTTGAAACTAAGCTCGTATCAAAATCTGACATAAAAGAATGAATCCATACACATATGATTCTGTACCCATACCCATATATCACTCCTTGCAGAAAGATCCAGGTTTTCAGAGCTACATGTGTTGTAGTAAACCTACAAAGTATGTATCTGGGATACAAGGGCAGGACACCCTTGAAGAAAAATGCATAAAATTATAAATACAATTAATGCATGGGCACTTGAAAGGGGCCCTTGCAAGTGAAAGGTCCTGACCCTTAAGTTTCATTAAGCTAAGGCTAAAAGTTCCTTCAGGTGGACACCATGGTTGCCTTCCATATCAGCCATGAACCCTCACACAGTTTTGTGAATACCTTGGGTTTCCAACACTGACTTCTGGACAGTCCTCTCATTGAGTTTTAAAGAAATAAGCCAATAAGACCATGTGTAGCCTATTGGATCACTTTAAAATGATGTTCAGGAATCTAATTTTGTAGGTGTTATAAAAAGTCTTATAACAACCCTGTGTATTAGCCCTTTCCATTATATTGTGACCTTTTAAACAAGCAGAATATGATAAAGTGGGAGAGGAGAAATACCAGGAAAATAATAGCATGCTTAGTCATGTAAACTTTACATAGGCACACTTTTGGAAAGTCTTACAATCAACCACTAATAAGAGGTTTACACAATATGAGCAGTCTTAATCACAGTCATGAAAATTACATAGTTTCAGTTCTAGAAGGTACCTGTCAGTTAATTTTTTTTTTGTACAAATAAAAAATTTACTCATACTACTTTGCCCCAACATGATACAACTCATTTAATTCTTTCTGCTTGTTTGTGTTTTCCAACTCATAGAATGTCATGGCACAGTACGACTTGCATGTCTTACTTCGCATTAAAAAGTATCTCTTGCTAAATGGCTAAAAGACAAATGAAAAAGTGTTCATCATCACTAGCCATCAGGGAGATTCAAATTAAAACCACATTGATGATGTAAGGTGTACCACCTTACACCAGTTAGAATGGCCAAAATTAGCAAGTCAGGAAACAACATGTGTTGGAGAGGATGTAGAGAAAGGGGAACCCTCTTACACTGTTGGTGGGAATGCAAGTTGGTGCAGCCACTTTGGAGAACAGTGTGGAGATTTCTCAAGAAATTAAAAATAGAGTTGCCTATGACCCTGAAATTGCACTACTGGGTATTTACCCCAAAGATACAGATGTAGTGAAAAGAAGGCCCATCTGTACCCCAATGCTTATAGCAGCAATGGTCATAATTGCCAAACTGTGGAAAGAACCAAGATGCCCTTCAACGAACAAATGGATAAGAAGATGTGGTCCATATACACTATGGAGTATTATGCCTCCATCAGAAAGGATGAATACCCAACTTTTATAGCAGCATGGATGGGATTGGAGGAGATTATGCTGAGTGAAATAAGTCAAGCAGAGAGAGTCAATTATCATATGGTTTCACTTATTTGTGGAGCATAACAAATAACATGGAGGACATGGGGAGATGGACAGGAGAAGGGAGTTGAGGGAAACTGGAAGGGGAGGTGAACTATGAGAGACTATGGACTCTGAAAAACAACCCGAGGGTCTTGAAGCAGTGGGGGCTAGGAGGCTGGGGGAACAAGGTGGTAGGTATTAGGGAGGGCACATACTGCATGGAACACTGGGTGTGGTGCAAAAACAATGAATTCTGTTGCGCTGAAAAGAAATTAAAAACAAAAAAAAAAATTGAGATACCACCTTACAGCAGTTAGAATAGCCAAAATTAACAAAAGAGTAAACAACAAGTGTTGGAGAGGGTTTGGAGAAAGGGGAACCCTCTTACACTTGGTGGGAATGCAAGTTGGTGTAGCCACTTTGGAAAACAGTTTGGAGATTCCTTAAGAAATTAAAAATAGAGCTTCCCTATGACCCTGCAATTGCACTTGTGGGTATTTACCCCAAAGATACAGATGTAGTGAAAATAAGGCCCATCTGTACCCCAATGTTCATAGCAGCAATGGCCACAATCGCCAAACTGTGGAAAGAAACAAGATGCCCTTCAGTGGATAAATGGATAAAGACAATATGGTCCAAATATACAGTGGAATATTATGCCACCATCAGAAAGGATGAATACCCAACTTTTGTATCAACATGGACGGGACTGGAGGAGATTATGCTGAGTGAAATAAGTCAAGCAGAGAGTCGATCATTATATGGTTTCACTTATTTGTGGAGCATAAGGAATATCACAGAGGATATTGGGAGATGGAGAGGAGAAATGAGTTGGGGGAAATCAGATGAGACAAACCATGAGACTCTGAGAAACAAACTGAGGGTTTTGGAGGGGAGTGGAGTGGGGGATTGGGTGACCCTGGTGGTGGGTATTAAGGAGGGCACGTATTGCATGGAGCACTGGGTGTGATGCGTAAAAAGTGAATGCTGAGACCCTGAAAAGAAATAAAATAAAATGAAAAAAAAAAAGTATCTCTTGCTAAATAAGTAAGTTATGATAATGTAATGTAACATACAGCATGGCAACAACAGTTAATAATACTATGTCGCATATTTCAAAGTAGCTAGGAGAGAGGATCTTGAAAGTTCTCACCATAACAAAAATATTGAGACTATGTCTGGTTACCGATCTTAACTGAATTTTTTGTGGTAATTATTTTGCATTATGTGCAAATATCAAACCATTACATTACACAGCTGATGTTAATGCTATGTCAGTTTTGCCTCAATAATTTTTTAAGTACCTCTTTTTCAATATTTAGATATGCAATGAGTAAATGTGCATAAGTTTGCCTCCATCTTTGTGATAGTAAAACTGATCAAAGCAGCTATAGGGTACACCAAATGGTTTTTGGAATCCAAGAGACTTAAGTCTGAATTCTAATTCTGCTAAATGATTTGCTGTGACATCTCTCTAAGCCTTACTTTCTACACCTATCAAATGAAGGTAAATCAATCGCACTGGAATGACTGCCTGCAGGGGGGCAGGAAAATGGGAGAGGAGAGCAGGGTTAAAATGGAATAAGTAAGAACATAAAACAAGAGAAAGGCCTTGGACAGACCAATGATGATAGCATGCACTGATGATGATTAACTCAGCCCTCTGAACCTGGAAACTATGTCATTAGAAAATACACAAATATAAAATAAAATAAAGACCTCGAAGAATACCAGATTTGTGTGTGTGTGTGTGTGTGTGTGTGTATGAAAAAGGTGCTATGATTATGATGCCACCTACTTTTATGATTGCATATTCTGGAAACCATCTGGTCTTATTTTCCTAAAAGACCACCATTCGGTAATATCTAACTTTATCAATCTGCCACTGGAGCACGAGGAGAAGCAAAGTCCAGTACGGTAGACTATTAGCACGAAGGAAAAGGCAGAAGAAACCTCAAGGGGAAAAGAGAGAGTACTTGGGGCAAATGCAAAGAACATGGTCTTGATACCTGTGGGAACAGAAGACAAAGAAGGAATGTACCTTATGGCTCATGTTCGGTGGCTCTAAAAGCATGCACAGACAGACACACACAGACCCCGGGAACAAAACGAACCACTGCCTATATTTACTATAAAACAAGTGTCACCAACATCAGTTACATTTGCTAATTCGAGAGCCCCATTCTCTTTCACTTGTTATTTTTTTTTTAAGATTTTTAAAATTTATTTATCAGAGAGAGAGAGAGGGGGAGAGAGCGAGCACAGGCAGACAGAATGGCAAGCAGAGACAGAGGGAGAAGCAGGCTCCCTGCTGAGCAAGGAGCCCGATGTGGGACTCGATCCCAGGACGCTGGGATCATGACCTGAGCCGAAGGCAGCTGCTTAACCAACTGAGCCACCCAGGCGTCCCACTCTTTCACTTGTTATTACCCAGGGTGATCCCCTTGCCTTTATGGTCTGTTTCTCTTTTACTCAGAAGGAGAATTTGGCTAGTATATCAGTCAGGACCCCAGGAGGAAATCAATGGCATACCCCAACTTGTATCATTTGAGGAAAATTTAATAAGGAGAATAACGATGAAGGTATAGAAACTACAAAAGGTGTTGTAGTGTCGTGGGGCTACTGTTAAAATCCCCAGGCCTCAGGGAAGGGGGAGAGGAAGAAGTTATCTGCATGGGAGAAAAAAGGAGATTTTGAGTAGAGCAAGCCACCTGGAGAGGAAAGGTGGCATTTAGTAGTATAACAGCTCTTGTGATGCACTTGACGAACTAGCAGAAGAAATGGTCAAACCTGACTCTCTTCCCTGCCTTTCACATCTCCCCTAGCTTCAGGGTTGGTTGACGCAGGCCATGCAGATCAGCCTAGGAAGGAGGGAGTCCTGAAGAACCATGGGAAATAGATGTGAACAGACAGACCGAAAGGACACAGCACCGCTGATTCAACATGGTTGAGGAGGAAGGTTTTTAAAAAAAATATATTGTTCGCCAAAGTAATATGTGCACACGATTAAACAGTCAAGGAATACACAAGTATTTATAAGTGTAAAAGCAACAACCTTTGGTCAGTCTTGCATCTCAAGACTGGACTGTGACATCACTGGACTGTGACATCACCACTTCAATCCACTTTAGGGTCTGGCTTTTCTAACGATTACCTCTAAACTCTGTCAGTAAAATGCTCAGAATTCTCTTTCTTAATTTACTGGCTTCAAAAACTGCCTACTTATTTAATTTTATTTGTTTATTTGAGAGAGAGAGAGACAGACCACAAGTGCAGGAGTTGGGGGTGGGGGCTTTGGTAGCAGGCAGAGGCAGAGGGAGAAGCAGACTCGCCACTGAGCAGGGAACCTGATATGGTTCTGAATCTCAGGCCACTGAGCTCATGACCTGAGCCGAAGGCAGACGTTTAACTTACTAAGCCACCCAGGCGGCCCAGCCTGCTTACTTTCTGCAATGGAAAATGAAGACTTAGCTTACTTAAACTGACATGCTTTCCTAGGCATCTCCCAGGTGTTATTTTATTTCTCTTAAATTTAACCTTGCAATTTTTTTAAAAAGCTAGGTTTGATCAAGATGCTGAGCTTTTCTTCTAATTTTAAAGCAAGTTTCTTTTATTTAAGGTGACAGCTTATTAAGAAAGTATACCTTCTGTAAACATCCACAGAAGTTTACTAAATTCACCCATGAGCCAACTTGTTTTATGACAGCTTCAACTATCACTTATATGCAGTAAAGTTAATAGTGTACAGTCCTAAGAGTTTTGACAAACACATATACAGCAAAAAGTAAAGTATTTCCATCACTTCAAAAATATCCCTGTTCCAGGGGTGCCTGGGTGGCTCAGTGGGTTAAGCCGCTGCCTTCGGCTCAGGTCATGATCTCAGGGTCCTGGGATCGAGTCCCGCATCGGGCTCTCTGCTCGGCAGGGAGCCTGCTTCCTCCTCTCTCTCTCTCTGCCTGCCTCTCTGCCTACTTGTGATTTCTCTCTGTCAAATAAATAGATAAAATCTTTTAAAAAAAAAATATCCCTGTTCCATTCTCTAAACAAATTCTTTCTCCCGACCCAAACCCATAGCAACCACTGACCTTATTTCTATCTCTGCGACTCTGCCTTTTCTAGAATGGCATATAGATGGAATCATGAAGAATATAGTTATTTATCTTGTTTCCTCACTAGCATAATGCTTTTAAGAATCCTCTAAGATGCTAAATATGTCAGCAACATATTTCTTTTTGTTCCCATTACGTTAATAAATCACATTTTATCCATTCAACCATTGAACATGCTAAACTTCTAAATTTTAAGAACAAAAATACACAGTCTACACTATGTTCCTGATATAAATATGAATGACATGGTCGATAGCCTGATATTCAATTGCTATTTCTCTTCCTGATAATGTCCCTTCATTTATATTTAGTGTATCCTTTCAAAAATCAGGTCATTGCTTCATTTTCTTTTATTGTCTTTTTTTTTTTTTTTTTTTTTTGCTTATTTTCTTAAAGGAAGAGGGGACAATCTGTTTTTTAAGATTTTATTTATTTGAAAGAGAGAGAGAGTACAAGCAGGCAGAGCAGCAGGCTATGGGAGAGGGAGAAGTAACCTCCTCACTGAGCAGAGAGCCCAGTGTGGAACTACATCCCAAGACACCAGAATCATGACCTGAGCTGAAGGCAGATGCTCAACCAATTGAGCCACCCAAGTACCCTGGGAACATAATTTTCAAATGTCATTTAGGGAAAAAAAAATTAAGACTCCACAGATTCATGGAATAAAAAAGTAACTCTGGAAATTATAAAAACAGAGACTACTTTTTTAAAAAATGTAATGAGGAAAAATTTAGTAAGCCTCTAATATAATTCACCTAATAAAATATAGCAAATCACAGTTTCATTAAACATTTTAAGAATTGAGAGCTAATTTTTATGTATAGTTTTACAATATACTAAGTATATTTTCATCAGTCAGTAACCTTCTAATTTATCAATCATTATAATAAAAACAGAGTTCTAATAGCCACTGCTGTTGTCCAGAAGGCAAAAATGTAACCTTTTGTGTTAGAGCCAACCTATGACATCTGAAAGCAATTTAAGAAAAATGACAGGATGAGTAACAAATGGGATGGATTTACTAACGACTCATAAATAGGAGAAATAGAGAATCATTTTGTTAAAGATCACTAAAATACACAAGGGAGGAAAGTAGCTTTTGTTTCAATTTTCATAAAATCATTTCATTAGATTTTCATAAACATAGATTTGTTTAGAATTTCATATGAAATTTCCTTTGGAATCAAGTTTTATGTGTATGTTATGATCAAAAGAAAATGAAAAAACAGCAGTTCCTCAACCAGGACTGTAAGCAAGACTAATGATACTTCATCTAGAGCTCTTGAAATTCTGGGAAGAAACTTCTGGGGAGAGACATGAACCATAATTTGGTCTAATACAAAGATGAAATAAACAGTTTGCTAACTACTGATGAAGTCAAAACATAACTAAAGGAAGAATACGAGAGCCAAGAAGAATTTGTTTTTTTAATAGAAAAGGCAATCACTCTTTTTTTTTTTTTTTAACAATCCTTCAGCATTCTTTTTTCTTTCAGATTTTGTCCTGTGGCTATGTTATTTCTAATTGTACCTCATCTACTAATGAGTCCATCTTCTACTTTACCAGGAAATTCATCCAGCCAGTTTTCTGGTGCAACTCAACTCAATGCACACGATGTTTCTGTCAGATCCCCAAAGACTTAGCTTTGATTTCACTGAACCAATGCAGATAATAAAACAGCATTTGGGAAGTTGAGCCAGATATAATAAAAAGATAGTTTCCCCAGAATGAGAGAGGGTTATATATTTACAGACTTCACGATGAAGAAGAGCCAAATGTGAAGCAATAATGCCAAAGAAATTTATAGTAAGAGAAAGAAAAATAAAATTTTCATGGCATAAAATTAAAACAAAAATTGGAGACCAAGTTTTTCATTTGTTCACTGCCATACCCCAAAATAAAGGAGAAGACCCAGTACAAGCACATGAAGATATGATATCAAGAGGAAATCAGCATGCAATCATGAGTTCAAAGTTCTGTGAGTGAAAAGGGATCCTAGGTTTTTATAAATAAGGACTTAAAACAAAGAAGGAGAATGAGGGAAGACAGAAAGAGGCACTTCAGGTCTTCTCCAACTACCTTCATTTAAACTCAAGTTGTGCCAAGTGATCGAAAAGTGTGGAGGACATCAGAGTCATTTATTTCAGTTGTTTTCAGTATCACTGTAATGAATTAAAAAATGTCAGTTCCTCCTATATTGGATCAGTTTATGTCCAAGAGAAACTCTCCTCTTGTGGCCAGAGATTGTACCTTTTGAGCTTAATCATCCATAAAAATATTCCTTTGATGATGTGTGTGGGTTTACTGGCAAAAGGACCAATGGAAAAATTACACAAGATTAAGGTTATGGGAGATTGGACATTGTTCTTAAGCAGCAACATGAATAGGCAGGCGGGAATTTCCTAAGATTCCATTAGCAGGGCAAGAGCAGACACATCTGAGATATGTCAATGGGTTGGAGCCACTGTCCAAAGTATTCAAGGTGGTGTCAGAATCCAGGTCTCCAGGGTGTGGGCAGAAAAATCATCTTCAGAGCCACTAGTGGACATCTGTTGAAATACTTGCTTTGACACCCCTGCAGATGGCTACTGGCTGCCTTATAAACTAGGGCAACCTGGGTATATTCATTCATCCAAACACAGTCACAGGATACCCAGTGCTAGAAGCTGGGAATACAACAGTCAAGAGGATGGGCAAGTTTCATTCTCCCTTGGAACTCAAAAAAGACAGAAGCAATCAATACTATGAAGGAAATAATGTCACCATGAGCACCTTGAGCTCAGGAAGGAAGTGGAATTACTGAAATGGAGCAAAGAAATTGTGACCTTAATGGGAACCTTAACACTGAATAAACAAGAGTCAGCCTTGAGAAGTGAGGGCATTCCAGATGGAGACCTACTGCCTTAGTATGCTACTTAACCTCTCAGGACCTCCTTTCTAAGTCCATGAAAAGAATAATAAAGCCTGTCCTTAGGGCACTTAGAGAAAATGAGTCTGGCACCCAGAGCAGGGAGGGCCCTCCACCTGCTATCATGACTCCTCTCTGGGCTGCTGTCTCTTTCTCTCAGCCTGGAAAACCTGCGCCCCCTCCCTCTGACACATCCTTAGGGTCAGAATTGTGTATCTTACTCACAGTGAGTGAACATTACCAATATTGTCTCAGGATAAGCACAATTTTAAGAGGAAAAAAAAAGAGGTCAAGAAATAATGTATGCATTCCAGATAATTGATAAAGAAGGTGTTTTATCTTTGAAAACAAAACAGCGTAGGGTCCTAGAGCGTATCATGCTTAGTGAAATAAGTCAAGCAGAGAAAGACAAGATCTCCCTGATATGAGGAAGTGGTGATGCAACATGGGGGCTTAAGTGGGTAGAAGAAGAATCGATGAAACAAGATGGAATTGGGAGGGAGACAAACCATAAGTGACTCTTAATCTCACAAAACAAACTGAGGGTTGCTGGGGGAGGGGGGTTGGGAGAAGGGGGTGGGATTACGGACATTGGGGAGGGTATGTGCTTTGGTGAGTGCTGTGAAGTGTGTAAACCTGGTGATTCACAGACCTGTACCCCTGGGGATAAAAATATATGTTTATAAAAAATTAAAAACTAAAAAAAAAAGAACAAAAAAACAAACAAAAAAAAACAGCGTAGGGTCGTTGAAACTACAAAGTTGGGGTCATTGTTCAGGGTAAAAGCCTCTCAAGGTGCACATGAACAAAGACAGCCTCACAGTAAAAGAATATTGGGCTGCCTCCAGAATGACAGCTGCCTGGAACCAAAACTCTGCTTTCTTCTACCTCAGTTCTATCCTATAGCGATCACTACACACATTTATCAGGTAATAAAACAGACTACTTTTCCTCTTGTTTTTTTTTTTCTTCCCAGAAAAATCAGTATCTTTTTTTTCCCCCCTGAGAGCACATCATGACCTTTTTAAAATGATAGGCTATAAATATAGACAGGATAAAACAGAAGGAACAATAAGAGCATAAGTCTCTCAGAACACTCTGGGAAGGAGAGGAGGGTATTTTCCTTCCAAGCTTCCTGACTCCCCACTTCTCCCCTTGCTCTGCCCCAGACAGTTTGGAGCAGACGAAAATGACAGATTCAAATAGGCAATTTCACATAGTTAATACCAAGCAGAGGAGTGGATTTACTTACCCAAACAAGCAAGATAAGAAAAATTCAAGATAAGGAAAAGGAAGGGGTAAGGAAGCCGGTATTAGGATTCAGAGGGCCTTTGATAAAGAAGCTGAACCACCTGGTATGACCCAGTAAAAAGTGTAGTCTAAGGTCAATCACACTGACAACAGATGTACATTCCCATGGAAGTACGTACACCGCAAGTGTGATTATTTGGGTTTTTGAAATAACGACTCGAACAAAGTACCTGAGCAGAACAGTCAATGAAATAGGACTTGGGAAGTACTAAATTAGAAACTCATCATTTCCTTTTAACTGAAACTATATTTTAAAATACTGTATTAAAGTGGAGATGTCAGAGGGTCTGAGTTTTTTCAGTGAGATTTATACAAGCACATTAAGAAAAAAAAGACTACATGATATTCTTTTAAAAAAAACAACAGGGGCGCTTGGGTGGCTCAGTGGGTTGGGCCTCTGCCTTCAGCTCGGGTCATGATCTCGGGGTCCTGGGATCAGGCCCCGCATCGGGCTCTCTGCTCAGCTGGGAGCCTGCTTCCCCCTTTCTCTCTGCCTGCCTCTCTGCCTACTTATGATCTCTCTGTCAAATAAATAAATAAAATCTTAAAAAAAAACCTGATTATGGGCACCTGGGTGGCTCCCCTGCTCAAGCAGCTGACTCTGGAATTTGGCTCAGATCATGAGGCCGGGGTGTTGGGACTGAGCCCCCTGCGGGGCTCTGCTCAGCATGGAGTCTGCTTAAGGATTCCCTCTCTCCCACTGCCCCTCCCCCTGCCTGGGGCTCTTCTCTCTAAAATAAATAAATCTTTAAAAAGAAAATATTCATTATTATTGGTCTGAAAGAGATACTTACTCAATTGGAGTTAACCTGATTCTGGTTTGCTTGCTTGTTGATTTCCAGGAAAAGACAACTTGTGACATTAACAAGAAGCAGGCCTCTATTTCCCAGGAATTGTTGGGAAACATCAATGACTCATTTATGGGAGTAAACAAAAGGATTAAGCTATTTCACAACTATAAATACATACTTAAGTTACAGAGCTCTTTCCCAGACAAACCTATAAAGAAAACTGGGGAAGAAATGATAATGGCTTTTGCAGAAAGTAAACATAGAGAAAAGCAGTAAAAGAAAGTAGAGTAATTTTGATCTATGCTAAGTGAAAAAGTCAGACAGAGACGGACAATTACTGTACCATTTCACTCATGTGTAGAGTCTCAAAAACAAAACAGATAAAATAGAAACAGACTCAGAGACATAGGGAACGAACTGGTGGTCCCCAGAAGGAAGGAAGTTGGGGAATAGGTACTCTAGATGAAGGGGACTAAAAGGTGCAAACTTCCAGTTATAAAATAAATAAGTCATACGGAATAAAAAAGTACAGCACAGAGAATATAGTCAATAATATTGTAATAACTTTGTAGGATGACAGATGGCAACTAGACCTAGCGAGGGGATAATTTCATAATGCATAAAAATATTGAATCACAACACCGTATACCTGAAACTAATATAATATTGTATGTCAATTGTAAGTCCATAAAATAAAAACTTTAATCTAGATTGACAACATGTGGCTTCCAAAGAAAACCAGGAGAATATTAGAATTTCAGCTTCGTTTTTGCATATGTGCCAACTTCCTTTAGTCTTTGGGCCTCTTGGTATTCAAGGTTAGAGAATGGCCTTTATCATCACCTTTATCATCACCTACCATATTGATTTAACCAACATACCATTCATTACCTGAGATAGCTAATTCTAAGCATGAACAGATTTTTGGTTCATTAGGTTTAACTCTTCTCCAAAGAGTTATGCACACACTATGGCCTTTAAGCACAATGCACAATATTTAAAATAAGCTACTCAGCGGTAAGGATTCTTCTGATACAACAAATCTTAGGCCAAAAGAATATCTTATTTTGAAAACTCATGTTTAAATTTTGAAATAATGGCAGATACATCTAACAAGTTGTAAAAATAGTAAAAGCAATCCCTGTATTCTCTTTACCTAAATTCCCAATTGGCGATGGTTTACTACATTTTCTCATTATTCTTTCATTCTCTCTGTTGATATACTTCTTTTTTTTTTTCTTTTCTTCTTCTTCTTCTTTTTTTTTTTGGACAGTTTGCACCATCACCTCTAAATACTGCAGTGCTTTCTCCAAAAACAGAGACCTCTAAACATTATCACCACACACCCATTCCATTCAGTTAAATAACAGTGGTAATAACACCGAGGCCCCACATTCCGTGTATCACGGGAAGACACACGCTTGGGTAACATCTCACCAACGAGGATATTCAAACTGTCACCTGGTTTCTGCCAGGTCTTCCGTGGAAACCCACCTGTGTACAGGTGGCCAGACCATAAAGGATAAAGAGATAGAGGGAAGTCGGCAGACTCGAATGGGGTCCCAGAACTGGATGGCAGTGCTGTTCTCAGCATCATGGACTGAAACGTCCTCCCTTTGTTCTGGTAACTGTATTACTGGGAGCTATGCTGATTACATCAATCCTCTGTTCCTCATCAAACCCCTACCAGCCAGCATTTACATAATTGATGATTCTCTCCTGTGCCTACTGCCCTGGTGATAGCTGCCAAATGATGATTGCCTATCTCATCATTTTTTCTGGATCCCTCACTCAATAAACTACTCTGAAGAAGTTCTTTTCCTTCTTCCTTATTTATGTACTTACATAAGTGTGGACGGGTGGGTTTCTATTTTATTCATTGGCTTTCAATCTAATACTCTCGTGATCTACTCTGACAATCAAACTGTGATAGATTTGGTGAGTAGACGCTCCTTCAAACTTGCATCTGTGTGTGTTGTTTTTGTTTTTGTTTTGTCGTGTCCCCAACAGCCTTTAAGCATTTACTCATTTTCAGGCACAACAATATGTTACTTACTAATCTTAATATGCCTGCTATATTAAGGCCCCAGCTTTGTAATCCAAGAAGACTTGGTTCCTTTTAGTGGAAGATTGCATCTAGAAATTAAATCTGAGTGTCTGACATGTACATTACTACTGGAGGTCAGAGTTCACAATCTCTCAGCAAAGAGAGCTACTATATATATATATATATATATATATATATATATATATACATAATATGTATACATATATATATAATTGTTATATATAATCTATTTGTAAAGCTATGTATATATAAAATCCACAGTCATATAAAAATAATGCACATATACCTCTAACTCTTAGTTTCTGTGTATTCATGGTCTTGTGCTTTATAGGTTTACAAGTCCTGGCTCTCAAAGGGGCACTAAGAAAGAACAAGAGTCTTGCTAAACTTTAAACTGCAGCTGCCTCCCTCCTACTCTGATTTCTTTGTGCTGAGGGATGGGGGTCAAGAACAAGAGTCATCATACTGGCAGGGATCGCTGGCTCTTAGCTAACAGAAGCTGTATCTTCTCCTGACAAGGAGGGAAAGAAGTAATTTTTTGGCTCCAATGTGAACCATCTGATCATCTCTTGGTATTCCCCTGCTCATTTTTTAAGTTAAATGGAAAAGCTCAAGAGCTGGAGAAGGATGAGACAAGGACTCAGAGCCATCAGTGCAGAGGGTCTGAATCACACCATCAAGTAAGCTACTTAGGACAGCAAAATGCTCAGGGTGAAGGCAATTCATAATGGAGATCAGAGGGAGATGGTAAGTACCAGCTACAGCCTTGAGATAATCTTGAGTTGTGTGGATTATAGTGTCTACCACCGACCTCCTTCTCAGATATTTCCCCCATGAAAAGAGGCACGCCAGAATGCTGGGGTAGCTGCACTGAGACCTTGCATGAAGAAGTTGATGGACTGGATGTACCAGACACTGGGCTCTGCTCTTGAGATCCCCCCATACAGGACCTGAAGGCTAATTCCCTGTTTCCCTGAGTACTGCCTACGGAGGCGCATCAGCTCAGGGTCCACCCTAGGAACTGCCCTTGGCTAAAAAGAGCTATCACCCTCCAAACCTGTAAAATGTACAATTTTTTAATTCTAAAATTTGAATTAAACAGATTAATACAGGAATACATTCTCTTCATCCCATGCAGTTACAAATAAGGTAGTTAAGTTCCTTGAGCTGTACCCACCTGCCAGTCACCTTTCCTCTCCATAAAAACTACTGTTCTCAGATTGGCATTATCCTTCACATGTATAATTATTACAGTTCTTATCAATGACCAATGTAAAATTTTACGTACATAAAAGGATTAGAGCTCATGTCAGGCATGGATGGTAAGGTGAAGTTGTGTTTCCATTTTTAAATATATTGGGAGTGGCGTCTGGGCAGCTCAGTGGGTTAAAGCCTCTGCCTTCAGTTCAGGTCATGATCTCAGGGACCTGGGATAGAGCCCTGCGTCAGGCTCTCTGCTCAGCGGGGAGCCTGCTTCCCCCTCTCTCTCTGCCTGCCTCTCTGCCTAATTGTGATCTCTGTGAGATAAATATAATCTTTATAAATAAATAAATAAATGAATTTTGGAGACATTTTCTCATGTTTGACAGCATTTATCATCTTTTTAGACACATACATTATGTTTGGGGGATTGTACTGATGCTCTACCTTGGGTAATTTTCTTCCAGTCTAAGTAATAATTATCATGGTAATTTCATAAGGATTTTTTATAAACCCTGAGCAGTATGCAATATATAATACAGCTAATATTCTAAAAGTCTATAACAAAGGTGTAATTTCACAATTTACAAAAAATATTTGAATTCATTCATGTTAATTGCTTCTGATTATAAGAAAGGATTATATTAACAAGTTTTAAAAGAACTCATTTATAATCCAATGATTCCTTCATAATGTTTTAGGAGTATATAACAAGAAAATAATCTCCTTTCTCCAGTATGATAGAGGTACCAATACATTATTTCATCTATATATCTATGTATCTGCTTATATATCAACATGTTTGTGTTTAATCTCATAGCTAGAAAGATGGGAACAGACACAGATTCATGCACACAGCTAATTTTGTTTAGCTTTCTACCAAAATGATGGAATTTAAAACCCACTTTGTTACAGGTGGAGAATAGATCATGAACTATCTTTACAAGTCAGCATATAAACATATATGCCATTTTCACATAAATAACATTCATTCTGTTGTATAAATGCACTTATCCCACAAAACTGCTATCAATATTAAATGTCAAATATCAAATTGATAACTGATATCAATATCAATATCAAATCAATAATGTTTAACCTTGTTTTTGCATTTTTGATAGATGGAAAACTGTCATTTTAATTTTTCTTTCTAATACTTGTCCATTTTTGTCAGATTATTTTTTTTTTTAGTCATTACAATTCAAATGTGAATTGTTATTCCTTATCTATTGTCTAATTCTCTTCTAGGTAGTGAAGTTTCTTTCTTGTCTATTTCATTGCACTTTTTCTATATAGTCAAAGTATTAAAGCTTTTTCTATTTAAATACATTGTAAATGTTTCTCCCCATTTTCCCTTCCAACTTTGTTAATAATGTCTTTAACCATTCACTGTTTTTCATGCTAATGTATCCAAATCTGTCCATCTCATCCTTTATGGCTTTTGAGATTTATGTCCAGGCTAGAAAATCTTTCCCTATTACAGTATTTATAGTTTCTGGTTTTGTCTGCTTTTAGTAATTTTTTGATAATGTGAAATATGCACAACATTTATCTTTCTTTTCTAAGGAAATGGACAACTGTACCAATTCAGTTAAGTGAAAAGTAATTTCCTTTTCCCAATGATATAAAATACTTTATCATACTCTAAAGTACCCTTCTATATCTTCTTTTTTAATATAAAATAATAACAGGGTCTTTGGGATTAATAACAGTATTGTGGTAAAAACAAAAATTTTACAGTCGAAACACTTGAATCATGTGTTATCATACAATTTCATAAATTGATCTAAATCTCTGTTTCCACATCTTTAAAATGGGGATAATGTCCCTCCCCCCAGTAACCCTCAGTTTGTTTTGTGAGATTAAGAGTCACTTATGGTTTGTCTCCCTCCCAATTCTATCTTGTTTCATTGATTCTTCTTCTACCCACTTAAGCCCTCATGTTGCATCACCACTGGGGATAAAAATATATGTTTATAAAAAATAAAAAAAATTAAAATGAGGATAATGGCTTCTTTCTAGGATTGTCTTAAAGATTCAATGACATAAAAAAGTCAACTGCCTGAAGTATGACATGTGCTAAGAAATTCATTCCTGTGTGTCCTCTTTTCCTTCTGTTCATTCTCAACAACAGCTATTATTAGGTTTCTGCCATGTAGCATACACCACTTTGGCTCATTCTAGTGCAACACTTGAGATGCAAAAAATACATACCAAAGTTTAGAAATTCTATGAGCCCCCCGCCTCCAAAGGAAATTTTCCTTTGTAGTTGCCATTCCACTGAGATCATTTTTATAGCACCTTGTCTCTGGGAAGTGACAGGGAAGTGAATTAAAGAGTGTATGACTTTTAGCTCACCATACCTGTCACCTCATTCTGAAGTATAGAAGGCTTCTTAACAGACTTTCGCTGTAGTAATATCCCATTTCTGCTAAGAACTAAGTTTTCTCCAAACCATTCTACTGAAAGTACAAAGAATCTCAATGTTCAAGAAGCTGAAATAGAGTGAGAGTTGTCAGAAGAGTAAATGATGGCCAAATACAGCATTTCAATAATACCAATGCTGTTCATAATGGTATGAAGAAGTCCTTACTTAATAAAGAACAGGAAAAATTATTAGACTTTCAATAATGGATGCAAGGTGGATTTAGTATTAAAAAAACAGAGAACATGAAGTTACATATTAAACAGGGCAATTAAAACAGAAGAAAAACCAACAGTAGACATATTTGTTTCACATTTTAAAGAAGTTAAAGTCAGTATTTATTTTTATGAATTACCTGCTATTGCCTGGTACTGGTCCAGACTCTTCAAGTTATGACTTAGAAAATAGCTTTGACTAGATTTTTTCAGAAATACTGAAATGACAATTTCTTATTAGTTTTCAAGGCTTGGGAAAGCTTCCATGCAAATCAAATATAGGATGTAACTGCATATAGAACGATATTAACAATTTTTAAAATTTTGATAATGGTATCACAGGTCTCTATTTTTTAAAATAAGATACTATAATATTTTGGATTTCTTTAAAGTAATTCAGTTTTCAAAGGGGTACGGATGGGAATATAGATCAAACAAAATTGGGTTATTATGTAGCAGCATAATGAGTATGAAGAAATTCCCTCTATATTTGCAAGTATTTGAAAAATTCTATAATAAAAATGGTTTTTTTAGAGATGAAGAAAGAGAGAGAGGAGGGGCAAGGGGCACAGGGAGAGGTGCAGAGAGAATCTTAAGCCGACTCCTCACTGTGCCCAGAGCCCAATATAGGGCTCCATCTCAGGACCCTTATGAGATCATGAACCAAGTCAGAATTGAGAGTCGGACACTCCACCAATGATGCTACCCCAATGCCTCTGTAATAAAAGCTTTTCAATGACATCTGACATCAAAAGAAATACACAAATAACAGTAGCTCAAGCATCTATCATAGGTCATACAGTAAAGCATTTCCCTGGTTTCATCCTATCAGTTCAGTCTCTAACTGAGATTTTTTAGGTTCAAATCCAAAATGCTACCACTTAGTAATATGTTTTATGAGCCAGGTCAGTTAACTATTTTGTACCTTGATTTACTTATTTTTAAAAATCATTATGAGAGGACTGTAACAATCAAATCAATTCATCCCATTTCATTGCTAAGAAATACTTAGCACAGTGTAAATAATAAATACTTGTGTGCTATTTTTATTATGTAGTAGGAATAGTTCTATTTAGTCTCCAGATTTGTTCACCTCTCTGATAAGAAATGCCTACAGACTATTCCCTGGATTATTGGGCTCCCAATAGCAACAATTTACCTGTCTTGTTAAATCTCACCTGGTTATTCAAGGTGAGAATAATTCAATAGTAAGAATAGTAAGTAATAATTCGATAGTAAGAAGCAATAGATGCCTAAGTTTATAGTTACTGAGTTATCAAGCTCAATTCCTGAAATATTGGAAGAAGATTAAAAGCACATTGAATACAGCAAAGGCAGGCCTGAGAGGAAAATATATAGCAATACAAGCCTTTCTCAAGAAACAAGAAAGGTCTCAAATACACAACCTAACCCTATACCTAAAGGATCTGGAGAAAGAACAACAAAGAAAGCCTAAACTCAGCAGGAGAAGAGAAATAATAAAGATCAGAGCAGAAATCATTGAAATAGAAACCAAAAAAAAAAAAAGAACAAATCAACGAAACTAGGAGCTGATTCATTGAAAGAATTAATAGGATTGATAAACCCCTGGCCAGACTTATCAAAAAGAACAGGGAAAGGACCCAAATAAATAAAATCATGAAGGAAAAGAGGAGAGATCACAACTAACACCAAAGAAATATAAACTATTATAAGAACATACTATGAGCAACTCTACACCAACAAATTTGACAATCTGGAAGAAATGGATGCATTCCTAGAGACATATAAACAACCACAACTGAACTAGGAAGAAATAGAAAGCCTGAACAGACCCATAACCAGTAAGGAGATTGAAACAGTCATCAAAAATCTCCAAACAAACAAAAGCCCAGTGCCAGATGGCTTCCCAGGGGAATTCTACCAAACATTTAAAGAAGAACTAATTCCTATTCTCCTGAAACTGTTCCAAAAAATAGAAATGGAAGGAAAACTTCCAAACTCATCTTATGAGGCCAGCATCACCTTGATCCCAAAATCAGACAAGGATCCCATCAAAAAAGAGAATCACAGACCCATATCCTTGATGAACACAGATGTGAAAATTCTCACCAAAATACTAGCCAATAGGATCCAACATTATATTAAAAGGGTTATTCACCACGACCAAATGGGATTTATTCCAGGGCTGTAAGTTGATTCAACATCAACAAATCAATCAATGTGATACAATACACGAATAAAAGGAAGAACAAGAACCATATGATACTCTCAATAGATGCTGAAAAAGCATTTGAAGAAGTACAGCATCCCTTCCTGATCAAAACTCTTCAAAGTGTAGGGATAGAGGGCACATACCTCAATATTATCAAAGCCATCTATGAAAAACCCACTGCAAATATCATTCTCAATGGAGAAAAACTGAAAGCTTTTCCACTAAGGTCAGGAACACAGCAGGAATGCCCATTATCACCACTGCTATTCAAAATAGTACTAGAAGTCCTAGCCTCAGCAATAAGACAACAAAAAGAAATTAAAGGCATCCAAATTGGCAAAGAAGTCAAACTATCGATCTTTGCAGATGATATGATACTATATGTGGAAAACCCCAAACACTCCACTCCAAAACTGCTAGAACAGCACAGGAATTCAGTAAAGTGTCAGGATATAAAATCAATGCACAGAAATCAGTTGCATTTCTCCACACCAAAAACAAGACAGAAGGAAGAGAAATTAAGGAGTCAATCCCATTTACAATTGCACCCCAAAACATAAGATACCTAGGAATAAACCTAACCAAAGAGGCAAAGAATCTATACTCAGAAAACTATAAAGTACTCATGAAAGAAATTGAGGAAGACACAAAGAAATTGAAAATGTTCCATGCTCATGGATTGGAAGAACAAATATTGTGAAAAGAAAGCCAAAGTTGGTGGTATCACAATTCTGGACTTCAATCTCTATTACAAAGCTGTCATCATCAATACAGCATGGTACTGGCACAAAACAAACACATAGATCAATGGAACAGAATAGAGAGCCCAGAAATAGACCCTCAACTCTATGGTCAACTAATCTTCAACAAAGTAGGAGAGAATGTTCAATGGAAAAAAGACAGCCTCTTCAACAAATGGTTTTGGGAAAAGTGGACAGCCACATGCAGAAAAATGAAATTGGACTATTTCCTTACAACACACGAAAATAGACTCAAAATGGGTGAAGGACCTCAATGTGAGAAAGGAATCCGTCAAAATCCTTGAGAAGAACACAGGCAGCAACTTCTTTGACCTCAACTGCAGCAACATCTTCCTAGGAACATCACCAAAGAAAACAGAAGCAAGGGCAAAAATGAACTATTGGGACTTCATCAAGATCAAAAGCTTTTACACAGCAAAGGAAAGAGTTAACAAAACCAAAAGACAACTGACAGAATGGGAGAAGGTATTTGCAAATGACATATCAGATAAACAGCTAGTATCCAAAATCTATAAAGAGCTTAGCAAACTCAACACCCAAAGAACAAATAATCCAATCAAGAAATGGGCAGAGGACCTGAACAAACATTACTGCAAAGAAGACATCCAGATGGCCAAGAGACACATGAAAAAATGCTCCATATCACTCAGCATCAGGGAAATACAAATCAAAACCACAATGAAATGCCACCTCACACCAGTCAGAATAGCTAAAATTAACAAGTCAAGAAATGACACTTTTGGTGGGAATGCAAGCTGTGCAACCACTCTGGAAAACAGCATGGGGGTTCCTCAAAAACTGAAAATAGAGCTACCCTATGACCCAGCAATTGCCCTACTGGGTATTAACCCTAAAGATACAAACGTAAAGATCTGAAAGGCCAAGTGGCATTTCTCTGTCGGCTGACCATCTGACTTTTGATCTCCGCTCAGGTCTCAATCTCAAGGTTATGAGTTCAAAGCCCACACTGGGCTCCATACTGCCATGTACTTAAAAAATAAGTACTTAAAAATGTACTTAAAAAATAATAATAGGGCGCCTGGGTGGCTCAGTGGGTTAAGCCGCTGCCTTCGGCTCAGGTCATGATCTCAGGGTCCTGGGATCGAGTCCCGCATCGGGCTCTCTGCTCAGCAGGGAGCCTGCTTCCTCCCCTCTCTCTCTCTGCCTGCCTCTCTGCCTACTTGTGATCTCTCTCTGTCAAATAAATAAATAAAATCTTTAAAAAAAATAATAAAAATAAATAAAGTAACCGAGTGCATATCAACAAAAGGAAGAAATTGATAATTCTGCCTCACTAGAAACAAAACTACCAGCCACAAATTGAATACGGGTTTTCTGGATCTACAGAAATGCCAAATGTAGGGGAAATGGTTCTGTGTGAGGATCTTACATGAGAACGATGCATGTGTACTGGTTTAGAGATCATCTAATTTTAAGAATCTCTCTATGTTAAGAGATTTTCTCCTAACTCCAAAAGCAATGGCATATTGTCATTTCACAGGTATCTTACTGCATCTCTTTTTCCCCAAAGTGAGCCTTGAACTGCACTACTTTATTTCCAAAGAAGATCCCCCCCCAGATTATTTTATATGCATCGTTCCATACTCACATGACAAACCCTGAAAGGTTTTTTTTTTTTTTTAATTCTTCAGAAGATACAAAAATCTTTCTAAGAGAGTCACTCACTGGCATTTTGGGCTGAATTCAGGAGGACCTCATACTTGTGATCAGGGAGGTGGCAGAATTTTAGGTGCTTACAGATGTCAATGCCCTCAGGGCCATCTCTATTTAGTTTACCTTTGTATCTCCATGGAAATGATGTTTTTTCCCTCCATTTCTAGAAAATAAATCATGGGGAAACACTTAACTGTGTTCCCATGGAGATCTGGAAACCCATATTAATCTTCTCCTTTGAATAATAGCCAATACGAGATTTTCCCTCTCTTTTAAAAGATGAATGAGTATCCATGAATTTTACAAAAATAAAAAATCAGTGGTAGCTTCCTAATGAAAATAATGAAGAGATAAAACAGTCAAAGATATGATTTTATACTAGAAAGAGTTGAAGTTAAAAAAATTCAGGAAAAAAAGGAAATTAGAGGCTATCTAAAAATCATCTGGTTTAGGGCGCCTGGGTGGCTCAGTGGGTTGAGCCGCTGCCTTCGGCTCAGGTCATGATCTCAGGGTCCTGGGATCGAGGCCCGCATCGGGCTGTCTGCTCAGCAGGGAGCCTGCTTCCTCCTCTCTTTCTGCCTGCCTCTCTGCCTGCTTGTGATCTCTCTCTATCAAATAAATAAATAAGATCTTTAAAAAAAATCATCTGGTTTAAAAAAAATTACACATATAGAATATCAAGTTGATATTTATAGGCCAGAAGGTGGAAGAGACGTTATCAAGGAAACAGAAATAGAGAATTTCTTTGAACCACTGGAAAGTTAATAATTTACTCCTCAGGAGACTGGTTCCAGAAAATAAATAAGAAATCAAATAGTTAACTTTCTATTTCTAGTATACACAAACTCACATATTTAATTTTTCTTTTCTTCTCTCACAACATGTTTAATTTAACCCTCTAATCCTCATCTTCAAAAACCTTGAGTAAAAGTTTTCAAGGTACTTGTTTAAAACAGGCTCTTAGGGACGCCTGGGTGGCTCAGTTGGTTAAGCAGCTGCCTTCGGCTCAGGTCATGATCCCAGCGTCCTGGGATCGAGTCCCACATCGGGCTCCTTGCTCTGCAGGGAGCCTGCTTCTCCCTCTGACTCTGCCTTCCACTGTGTCTGCCTGTGCTCGCTCTCACTCGCGCTCTCTCTGACAAATAAATAAATCTTTAAAAAACAAAACAAAACAAAACAAAACAAAACAAAACAAAAAAAACAAAAAAAAAAAACCAACAGGCTCTTAGAGTGCCTGGGTGGCTCAGTTGGCTAAGCATCTGCCTCTGGCTCAAGTCATGATCCTGAAGACCCAGGAACAGTCCCACATCTGGCTCCTGGCTCCTGACTCAGTGGAGAGTCTGCTTCTCCCTCTGCCCTTCACCCCACCCTCATGCTCTGTCTCTCTCAAATAAAGAAATAAAAATCTTTTTTAAAAAATGGCTGTTAAATTTACATATTAGGTACAATTTCAGGTAATAGGAATAGTCTTCAGGTATAAAAATAGATTAGTAACACATTTTATTATACACTGAAATTGACATCAACTGTGGCGGCATTGTACCTGGTAAGCCTGCATTACTGGTGTATCAGTGTTCGGAAGAGAAAGTAAAATAAAGGTATTAGGATTCCTCTCCTGTGTTCATTATGTGTGTGTTCCAAAATTCTCAACCTGAGTTCTAAGATTTTTGATTGAATAAGTTCAAGCTTTACATTTGGAGGCACAGAGGATTCAAGTTCTCTGGAATTTCAGGATGCCTGGTATAATCAGCAATGCTAAAAATTACCAAAGTTGCGGTGGATAATGGGAAAATAACCAGAAGACACCCTCTCTGTTTCCCGGAGCTAGGTATTCTTTCCTCTAGGTTCCTAAAGCACATTAGGCTGATGTCTACAGCTGCAAAAAACACACTGTACTATCATGATTTGCTTACTGTTTCCCGCCGGAACCTGTGAACTCCCTGGTGGGAGTCATTTTATCACAGCTAGCACAGTGGTAGACACAGAGAGGGGCATAAATATTTACTGCCATTGAATCACATATTTGTAGAAGTCAAAGTGTCCTTAGAATTTATTTAGCTCCTTATTTTTTTCTAAATGTGGATATAAAGAGATGGAAGGTGAAATTGTGAACCTCAAGTCACAGTTAATTCCAGAGGGGGAATTTAGAAACAAGTTGTATTTTAAAAAGAAACAAAAAACAAGGGTATCAGCCCTAATTTTGTATTGATTAGACATTACCCTTACACATATACTAATATTTTTCATTCTGCCAAGTGAATGAACTGCATAAAAGCTCACCAGTAGGATTCACACACCCTCTGACATGATGGTGGGCTGGTGGTTTAGGCAATGAAAAAACACTTTTCCATGCAGAGCCTTCTAAATAAGGAATCATCCTAGAGAAACAGCATAGCAAACTGAATTTAGTGATAAAACTGACGTAAAGAGCTGTCAGTCATCTAGATCTGTTCCTGTTCTAGTCCTTCATGGACTCATGCCTTAATTCTAGATGAAATATTGACAAAAGTTTAAATAACTGTTTAAGTAACCCAGTTTAAATAACTGGGTGTTTTTCATTTTTGTTTTTACCTTTTGAAGATTTAACAAATAAACTGCACCTACCTACAGTATACAATCATGTGTTTTAACATATAAACAACATCCCTCCCCCAAAGTTTCTTCATTCATGTTCAATTATCATCATCCCTCTCATCTCTCTCCCCTTGGCCCCCAGGGAAACACTGATGTGTGTATTGCCACTATAAATTAATCTTAATTTTTTAAAATTCTGATCGTTTGAAGTTTTAGAATTCCATACAAACAAAAGCAGACACTATTTATTTTTGGGCAGTTATTTTTCCAAGCAACTAAATTATTTTTAGATTGCGTAATGTTATTTCTTGCATCAAGAGTTCATTGCTTTTACTGTTGGGTTTTTTTGGGGGGGTTGTTTTGGTTTTTGTTTTTTTTTTTAGCCTATTAGTTGTTGATGAAACCTCAGTTATTTTTATTTATTTATTTGACAGACAAAGATCACAAGTAGGAAGAGAGTCAGGTGGGGGTCGGGGGGGAAGCGGGCTCCCCACTGAGCATAGAGCCTGATGCGGTGAAACCTTAGTTATTTCTAAGTTTTAGCAATCCAAATAAAATTCCTATGAACACCTGAGTACAAATCTTGGTCCAGACATATGCCATTTTCTTAGTTTCATATCTAAAGATGAAATGGCTGTACCATATCAGAAATACATATTTATTTATTTATTTATTTATTTATAGATTTAACTTTTTAAGTAACTTCCTAACTTTCGTCCTCAACAAGTGATTGTACTACTTTACATACCCACCATCAATGTACAAGAATTCCAATTGCTATACTTTCTTCTAACACTAATATGATCAGTCTTATTTGTAGGCATTTGGATGGTCTGTTCCATATATTCTGCAACTGACGTTATTTTATCTTCTTGGAGAATGGACTCCTTCATCATAATGTAATGTCCCTCATTATCTCTGCTCATGTTCCTCTTTCTGAAGGTTACATGTATGATATAAATATATCTACCATGGCTTTATTTTGTGTCGAGATAGTTTATCTTTTCATCCTTAAGCCTGTCAATCATGTATGTCTTTATATTTAAGTTAGGCTTCCTACAGGCAACATATAATTGCTCCATGCTTTTTTAAAGTCTAATTTCATAATCTGTGTCTTTACATTGATATATTTAGATTCTGTATTTAACATGAATATTAATATGTTTGATGAAAACTTATCATTTTTCTAGCTGTTATTTTTTTCCAATGTGTTCCTTTTTTTCTTTTCAGCCTTCCTTTGTTTTGTTTTTTGGTTTTTGGTGTTTTTAAGATTTGTATTTATTTATTTGACACAGAGAGAGACAGATAGCAAGAGAGGGAACACAAGCAGGGGCAGTGAGAGAGGGAGAAGCCAACTCCCCACGGAGCAGGGAGCCCGATGTGGGGCTCGATGCCAGGACCCCGGAATCATGACCTAAGCGTAAGGCAGATGCTTAATGACTGAGCCATCCAGGTGCCCCTTTTGCCTTCTTTGGAACTGAGCATATTTTAGTATTTGAATCATGGAACACTATATCAAAA
Organism: Mustela nivalis; assembly: GCF_964662115.1. NCBI lineage: Eukaryota > Metazoa > Chordata > Mammalia > Carnivora > Mustelidae > Mustela > Mustela nivalis. Next base: position 39,589,339 of record NC_139022.1, on the reverse strand, counting down.
ACTAATGAGGTACTGCACAGTGACTAACATAATAAAAAAATTATTTTAAAAAAAGATTCAATTTTATGTCCTTTATTGACTTTTATTTATACCACTTCAAAAACTCTGTTTAGATGCTGACTTTAATTAATACATTACTTCACATATAGTGTAAAAACCCTAAAAAATATATTTCTAGTTCTCCCTTTCCTTTCTTTGTACTATTACTGCCATAGAGCATATGTTTGGATAAGCAGTGAATACATAACACTATTGTTATTAGATAATACATAACACTATTGAAAATAATTGCTATTATTTTCCTTCAGAGAGGCCGTGAAGTTTTAGAGTAGTTAATATGGCATCTCATCTCTCCCTAGATCTGAAAAGAACCCAACATGGCTTTGTTAGAAAGCCCCTTTCCTAGCTCGTACCTGTCACATAGAAGGCACATGGATAAATACTTGGTGAATAAATAAACTAATATATTCTTTCCTGAAAATAGAATTTTTCAGTTTTTGTAGGAAAAAAAAACAGGAAACAGTTCACAAGTCTACACATTATGTTAATCAAGAAAATATTCACACAACAGTGAAGTATGGTTACCCAAACTTACAGGAGGGGTGAGGATGGGGGAGAAGGCAGAGAGAAAGGGAGAATGGGAGACAGGCTATTTCAACTTCTACTTAATGATAAAGCAGGGTTAACATACATCTAAGGAGGAGGTTTATATTCAAGTAAGTCATATTAACAGAAAAAGCTTATTTTCAATTCTGCATGTGTATTTTTCTTCTCAGAATAACTTTAACTTTTAATCTGGAGGAGGGCTAACTGATGAAGGGAATCCAATCCTATATCCTCGGTGTCTTACTTATTAAAATTAATATGATACCAATTATTATTCTATATTATTACTTCTGCCAAATATTTAAATGCATATAATATTTCATTCAACACAAAATATTGCTGAATATTTTGTATATACTATGTCATGTGGGGTCCTACACAATGGCACTGTTTCTTAGACTGAATAGCATTTCATACAACTTACAACATTTTGATAATCATTGTCTTACTTGATCCTTTCAGTAACCCTGTGAAGTAAGTATGATGATTCCCATTTCACATATTTGTAAATCTGGGGCCCAGAGCTTTTACAGGGTTAGTCATGGACTTCTTCAATGAACAGCAACAATGAGGCCAAATCTGATCTCTGTACCCTGCTATCTCTTGGGATATGTATCACCCCAGTCATCCCATGATATCTTGGTGCTATTTTGTACTTGACTCTTCCTGTCATTATCAGTCATGGAGTCAAACAAAACAGAACGAATTTTTATCATAAAAAGACAGCAGCCTATCTTCATATATGTAAGGATATCTCAGTTTATGTTTATTTGACTTACTATATGATTATACCCTTTCCTTTTGAATCTTGAGGAATTACAAACTCCACAAAGAAGTCCATTTCCCCCCTCCAAAATCAGATAATCATGCTTTAAGTGAATATACTCTTATGCCTATGGTTTATTTATTTATTTTTAAAGATTTTATTTATTTATTTGACAGACAGAGATCATGAGTGGGCAGAGAGGCAGGCGGAGAGAGAGGGGGAAGCAGGCTCTCAGCTGAGCAGAGAGCCCGATGCGGGGCTCGATCCCAGGACCCTGAGATCATGACCTGAGCTGAAGGCAGAGGCTTTAACCCACTGAGCCACCCAGGTGCCCCATGCCTATGGTTTATTAAAGAGTTTTTAAGACTACACTATTACCTAGCTAGTGACAGTAAGCAAACTGTGCAATGAATATTAACACTAATGTTTATTATTAAAATTACTTAAATGTAATAAATATTTCATTTAATGAAGTGATAGAAACATAAACCACTAAGCTGAAGATTATTTTGTAGCACATTCACTGACCATATGATCTAATTAAAGCATGTAAATTATCAGAGATGCTCTAGCTCAGGATCATTTCAAATGAAAGTAGTCTATCATTAGGAAATAGGGTTTGTGAATGACCTTGAAGGACACCTACTGCAGGTGATTCCAAAAGTATGGATGTAGCCAAATATTTTATATTGTGATAGAGATGAACTGAGTCTCATAACTCAAAATGTGTACAATATTACCTTTAGTTACCTTTGAAGGACAATAAATAATGCCAACTTTAGAAGAACTGGTTCTCATAATAATGAAATTTTCACTCCTAGAATAGTCTGAACTTAGTTTGCAAGGCTAAATCTAGATTTCTTCTCAAGGAATCTTAAAAGCTCTCCTGGTAAAATTATTTTTTACTGATTACCCACACCCAATGATTTATTCTTAAAAATATAAGTATTTGACTTCTCCTCATTTGTATGTATAGAAACAAAAAGGTAAACTAATCTCTGAATTAACTTCACAGCCGAATACGAGAATACACTTTCTTTGGCATCTCCCAAAAGCTCTCAGGGGTTTTGCAAATATGTGTGTTTCTGTTTTAAAAGTTTCAGCTACCCTGAAAATATTTTCCAAAATCCAAATGATGAGTATATACCATTAAGAAAGCAATAGCATGACTTACTCATGTGTCCTCTAATAAAATACCTGATTCAGTAAGACAGTGGTTACCAAAAGGCACCAGGTAACGTGGGTCTTTAACGGATGTCCAACACTTAAAAACTAGCCATGATATTTATGTTTTAAAGCTCAAAGGAATTTGTAATGATTTTCTTCTTCATGAGTGAAAAATTCCTCCTTATCTATCTTACAAAGCCTGGAATTGCTCTGCCTTCAAGCAGTTACCCAAATGAGAACAAAGTGGAGAAAAGAAGACACCAAGGAGGATGTTGTTTGAGTGATACATAGAGGAAGGGGACAGAGAGAGAAATAAGGAGTGCAAGAGAATGAGAGAAAATTCCAAGATATCCTTAGGCTCTGGATAATTATGTGTGATGTCCTGTATCCCATATGACATCAGACATCAAAATGTATTCACAGGCTCACTAAAAACTGTTCCTATATATGAACACCTAAGACTGGAGTATATCCCCACCAATTAGATGTAATTGATGTAATTGATGTGCACTGTGCCTTTTATATGAACCCATGTTAAACGTACAATTTTCACTTTGTATCTTGGAGACTATAATTCTTAGATCTCCAGCACTTTCAGTCCCTTGAAAAGCCAGTAGGACTAAGGAAGGAGACAAGGGAGAATGCTGCCCTGCTAAGGCCTCATTTTGCTCTTGGCCATAAAGCTACCTTTGAATTGCTCATCTTGGGAAAATGTTCAGTGTTTTCTACCACTTGTCTTTAAAAGTCTTTAAAGGAACTGAATGCAGATGTTGAAATACCATCAAGGTGTACATTTCTTAGCACCTGTTTCAGGACACTATGTGAGTTTGAGTTTAGTTTTGATACTTCACTCAATTCTGTGTACGATAATGAAGGTATTCTTATTAATCATAACTGTCTAGTGAGTCTACCTTGACTTCCAGAGCTATCCTTACACAATGTGTTTGCTTCCGTATAATCCCTCCCATCACTGTTAACTATAGGATTAAAAATATAAAAGAGAATAAGAAAGTGAGGATCCATTTGAAAAATAACAGAGTCATCACCAATGTAACAATAACATAAGATTATTTGGCAGGTTCCATGGCTCTGTTCTCAGTATGACTACCTTTGTTTTAAACATTAATAAGCTGTCCTAAATTTTAATTCCCCCTCTCCCAAATAAATGACAATTCTTCCATGTCTGTTAACTAATCTGCCAATGCTTTACCAAAATAAAAAGTTAAGGATCACTTAAATATCCAAACTTGGCTTTATCTTTGACCTTCCGTGACCTCACCCCCAGCCTCCTAGGATATAATATGCTCTTCATCTTTGCTCCTTCAGGTCCTCAGAGTGGCAGTCCTTTGTGTGGAGGCCCAGCTTCACTTCCTGATAAAGGCTGAACAAATAAAATCCTCATAATATACTACTTTCTGACAGATAGTAACACTGTCCACTAAGGATCCCATAAACTTCAGTGCCTTCAGGGACCAGGCATGCATCACAAACATATGAAGGAGTCTGGTATAAGACAGAGATCAGGAGAGCCCAAATTCCAAATTGCATCTATGTTTAAAAACGTTCTCACAGCCAAACACGACTGCTCCCGTCATTAAGGTTCAGACCCTACAGTAACCCTGTATACACAATCATTACAGAATAGCCTCTTCTACTGTAATTATTCAGTAAATAGGCAGATGGGTAGACCTATGGATCAATACAGGGACGATAGAATGACTGAGTGAATGAGTGGATTTAAATAGGTTTGGTTATTATTTTTTTTTTCTGAGTACAGACACCCGAAACTAAACAGGTAATCATGTTTTGCCTTTCAGTGAAACCAATTCTAAGTTTATTTCATGCCAAGGCTGTTGATAGCACAATAAGCATTTCACAGAAAAGCAAAAGAAAACCATGGAGTACCCTTTCCCAGAACTACTGCCTAAGCAAGGCAGGAAAACTTTTCTAAACACCCTACGTATTTCTACTAAGATCAAGAAACACATGAAGATATGGAGCTGAAGTATTCATGAGGAACATCAGTCCAAAGGTCTAACTTTAAAAACAAAACAAAAACAAGCAAGCAAACAGAAAGTGAGACCCAGGGTCGCCTGGGTGGCTCAGTGGGTTAAGCCTCTGCCTTCAGCTCAGGTCATGATCTCAGGGTCCTGGGATCAAGCCCCTCATTGGGTTCTCTGCTCAGTGGGGAGCCTGCTTCCCCCCTTCTCTCTGCCTGCCTGTCTGCTTACTTGTGATCTCTCTCTGTCAAGTAAATAAATAAAATCTTAAAAAAAAAGAAAAGAAAAGAAAGTGAGACCCAAAAAACAAATATTTTTCCATAAGCTAAAAATTTAACAGGATAAATAATAGGATTCTGTCTCAGATTCTCAGAGTACCACAATTTTTAAGAAAGAAGGATAATCTCCTGTTGTACCTTTTTTTTCCCATGAGAAATGAGTTTCCTAAATAGTAGCATAAACACATCATATTGTTATTAGTATAATGAATTATATCTATGTTAAGCTGCTTGCCACGGCGTCTTTAGAGGTGTTTGGGACTATTCTCAGTAATTAGAGAATTACTGGATTACATCATCACAGGTATTTATAAAAACTGTCAACTTCCATATTATTTAATTCCCATCAGAGCCAGTTTAGGTTATTTCACTGGTAGGCCCAATGAACCATATATCCTTATATTCATGCCTTTAGAAACCACTTCAGACACTGACTCTGAGCCCTACTATAGGACCTGCTTTGGCCAATGGTATGATAGCAAGCATGATAGAAGAAAGGGGACTGATAGTCATTCTCTCACCAGGTCAGGTTATCCTCTCCCTCAGAGGTCAACCATTCTAAGCAAATCAAGGCCAAACCAAGGCAGAAAGAGAAAGAGACGACATGGCAGAGCACTGACACCAGACAAGCCAATGATTCCTGATTCCCAAATCCTCAGTAAGCCCTGTTCTAGGAGCTGATGCACAAATAACAGTGTAGCTTTAATTCACTTTAAGTTCCAAAGTGACCCGTTATGCAGCAATACCTATACACCAGTCTATATACTAGTCAAAAACTAGGTAGAGGTATTAAGTAGACAAAAGATCAAAGGCATGTAGAGTGGTGGCAGGTAAGGGGACAACCTAAATCTATGCTAAAAGATGGCTGACAGACACAGGTTAGCACTGTTAAAAGAACTGGTATCACATAAGCACCAAGAAAACAGCAAAAAGTATCAGCTCATCAGATAAAATAGAGGGAGACATGAAATTTTAAAAACCTTAAAATAATGATTGTTACATTAAACATAATAAAGATTAATTGTAACAAGAACTTCCCACAACTTTCTTACAGTGTATCTTATTATCTCCATTACACAGACCAGGAAATGGAAATCCAGGGGGATGAAGCGACTGGCCTCCGGTCTCTTAGGTGTTAGTGGACAGGATTCCAGCACAACACAGGTGACTAAAGATTAGACAGCTTTCTTAATAGCTACTGCAAAGATGAATTAAGGAACTTCTTCTAAATTAGTATTTCTCTCAGTAGATTGCATCCAACTTTTGTGAAAGTATCAATATACAGTCTGAAAGAAATATTAGGTTTGGGGGGGTCAGATTAATTCAGATGATGCTATTATATCACTTTCATACTGGGAAATTATTAAAATTACTCTTTCTCTTTTTAAAGTGCTAAACCCTTTTTCCTTTGTGATTCTTTACAAAAAAGTTTTTAATAAGATTCTTTTAGAGTCACTTAAGTTTCACGGGAAAATTGAGGGGAAAATACAGAGATTTGCCATGAGCCCCCACCACCACAGATGTATAACCTCCCCTATTACCAACATCCCCCATAGTGAGACATTTGTTAGAAATGATGAACTAAAACTGACATGTCATAACCAGCCAGAGACCACAGTTCACATGACAGTTCACTCTTGGTGGTTTGGGCCAAACATATAATGACATTTACCCATTATTGCAGTATCATACATTGTACTTTCGCTGCTTTAAAAACCTGTGCCCAGCCCTCACCCCTCATCATACTGTGGTGACCATTTATCTTTTTACAGTCTCCATAGTTTTGTCTTTCCAGAATGTCATGTCACAGAGTTGAAACGATACAGCATGTAACCTTTTCAGCTTGGCTTCTTTGATTTTGTAATATGCGTTTAAGGCATCTCCCTGACTATTCATAGTTAGAAAACTCATTTCCTTTTATTGCTGGAAGGTATTCCATTGTCTAGTTGTACTCTGGTTAATTTCTCAATTCATCTCCTGGAGGACATCCTCATTGCTTCCAGGTTTGGGGAATCATGAATACAGGTACTATGAACATCCATGGGCAGGTTTTTATGTGGATGTAAGTTTTTTAAGATTTTATTTATTTATTTGACAGAGATCACAAGTAGGCAGAGAGGCAGGTGGGGGGATGGGGTGGAAGCAGGCTCCCCACTGAGCAGAGAGCCCGATGTGGAACTCTATCCCAGGACCCTGAAATCAAGACCTGAGCTGAAGGCAGAGGCTTTACCCACTGACCCACCCAGGTGCCCCTGCATTTAAGTTTCTAAATCCTTTGGGTAGATACCAAGGAATGTCACTGTTGTATCTTAATAGTACCTTTAGTTTTCTGAGAAACTGCCTTCAAAGTGTCTTTCAAAGTAGTTGTACCATTTTGCATTCACATGAGCAATGAATGAGAGCTCCTGTTGCTTCGCATCCTCACCAGCATTTGGTGATGTCAGCATCCAAGGTTTGCCAGACTTCCCAAGACCAGGAAAACAAAAGCAAAATCAAACAACTGAAACTAAATCAGAATAAAAGCTTTTGCAGAGGTAATAAAATAGTCAATGAAACTAAAAGGCAACACATGGAAGGAGGGAGAGACGTGCAGAGCTCCAGGTAGGGACAGAAACCATCCAACCCCTGTCCCTAGGTGCTTTCCTTCAAGGGAGGGAAGGAGCTCTTGGCTAGTGCCCTAAATGAGCTCCCATGGTCCACATGGGACCTGGAGTTCTGCTTGTCGCAAGTGCTCTTGGCTCTCAGAATTGCCACAAAGCACGTGGCCACCAGCCCCAGCTATTCCAAGTAGCAGAGCATTATCTCCGGAAGCTTCCAGACAGGATAGACATGTCTCCACTCTCAGTGGGCGGCCTGCTGCTCTTACACTTGGCACTGTGCACTGGTGCCCGTCTCTCCATGGCAGACTGAGGTGATCGAAATTCTAATCTAGAAAATTCGTGCTCCCTAGATGGCTCTCTCACTTCCCAAACTTATTTTTTTTTTTCACGTGTGTGCAGATTTTTCTTAGTGGGAGACTTAGTCTCGTACAGTTTCTTGATCTGAGCACTATAGACATTTGGGGTCAGATGGTTTACTGGGGAAGACTGTTTTTACGTGCTATAGGATGGCAGTCACTTGTCTGACCCCTATCCATTGGATGCCAGTATCACTTCCTCAGTTCTGACAACCAAAAATGTCTCCAGACATTGCCAAATATCCCCTCAGGACAATATTGCCCCAGTTGACAACTACTGGTAAAAAGGAACCACTGTGTCATTACCAGAAGAAGCAAATGAAAACATATTTAAATCCCTTGCATTCTCATTATTTTTATGTGAAAAATAATAAAATACAGTATTATAAAGGGATTATATAACATATAAATAGCTTGGCGTTGTGTGTTGTACATAAGACACTGTTTTAGAAAGCTAGGAATGTGACTAAAATACCTGAAGACATAAAAATAGTTATTAATATATTTAGGCTAGGTCAGTAAACAATAATGACTAAATTTGCATATGTCCCAGGCCTGTTAATAATTTTAAGTTATTACATGTTCATGATGTTACAGGGCTTTTTTGTAAGCTTTACCTTTATTCTCCTATTCCACCCTCAGACTAATGCCAGGAGATGGGTACAGTGTTATCCTCATCTCCAACATGCAGAAACTGAGGTACAAAGATGTTAAGTACTGACAGGCAGTAAGTGACAGAGCCAGGATTCAAACTGAAGCCTTCAGTCTCTAGAGACTGAGCTTTCATCATTTGCTATTTTTAAGGAATGAAGTTTAATAATGAAAATGTGCTTTGAATTCCTGGTTGCAAGGATTTCTGGATGTGATAGATTATAATGAATTAGTCACTGTGTTTCTCTTCCTCTAATGCTTGCTCATATCTCTTTAAAAAAGGATAAAGACAGTTCATTTTGGACCATTTTGTTCAGTACTTAAATAAGCTGAATAATGTTCATAGTAATGAGATTGTGGATTATATGTGCAAAGATTTCAAATGTCTTGGGAGGAATTTAGTAGAGAATTTGTAAAATATTTCCCAACAGCAATGACTCTTAAGCACCATTGTGGCCAAAATGTATAGAATTTCCAAAACTGGAAAAATAAAAAACAGCTAAAAACACGGATGCTAGAATTTACCAGCATAACTTCCTAATGGGATTTAGGTCATAAATGGTATTTCTAGGTGAAAAGTCACTATTAAAAGTTGTTGAGGGGCACCTGGGTGGATCAGGTCATGATCTCAAGGTCACAGGATCAAGCCCAGCATCAGACTCCTTGGTCAGTGGGGAGCCTGCTTCTCCTTCTGCCTGCTACTACCCCTGCTTCTGCTCTTTCTCTTTGACAGATAAATAAAATCTTAAAAAAAAAAAGTTGTTAAAAACCAAGCCAAGTTTACTCGATGATATAGAAGAGGTACAGATACTGGAAAACAGACATTTTTAAATAATATCCTCTGCCCTAAAAAGCAACTATGTTATTAATTAAAAATTAATATATAAAAAAGTATAGGGTGTACATAGTACCACAAAATTTGAAGGTCAAAGTTTTAGATAAATGGGCACGTACCTGAGTTAAGTAGGGAATATATGATGCAAAAAGGAGAGAGATTTTACTGGGAGGAGAGTAATGACATGGGCATAGTTAAATTTGGTAAGTAGAAACAAATCTTTATTAGTTCTTATACAATTAGAAATAGATATGTCTGGGTACGCATGCACACATATTTGCATATGTGTTCATGTATACTTTTGGTCTGGTCTACTTATTAACCTCTCTATTTATTATGACCTAATCATCCATTGAACAAGCCCAGAAAAATGTCTAGTTATGGTCTTAACATAATCTATTCCCACAAATTACACACTGAAAACTTGAATTTGATAACAGTTAGAGAGTGAAACCAGAGACCAAATGTACATCATGCATGTTTAAATTGGAGAAACCTTGTGTCATATTCATAGCATATGAGATACTGTTAGATGGCTTTCTCATTAACAAATTATTTTGTGTCTTTATGTAAGACACATAAAGATAATGACGGGAAGTAGACTAGATTATAAGAAATAGATAATGATTTAGCATTTTCCCAAAGCTTTGTAGCCTATGTGGAATTATGAAAATATAAGTGGATACCAGTCCTAGCCATGATGATGTGTAAGTACTAGCCTAGATCATCAAAAATAAAACAGAAAGCTCTGTGAGGACACTGTTTGCAAGCAGTGGACAAAGAGAGGCAGGACTGCAGTTATTGATGGTTTGGGAATACATGGAGTAAGACCCAGAATAGCCCTGGGCTTTCTGTCTGGAGGAACTTTGTAGAACACAGGAAAGCGAAAGACCAACAGAGGACATTAGTTTTCTAAACTGAGGAAACACAGATTGGAGATATAAAGTACTAAACTGACAGCAGGTCGGGTTTGGGATACCAGACACAAGGGAGCTAAAGAGAAAAGCTGCCCCAAAATCTACATGAAGGTCTCCTTAATCTTTTGGTCAACTACTAAGCTCTGTTCATTATGAGTGAGACTCAGCAAGGTCTGGAGGAAAAGAGCTGCTAGAGCCGGGGGCTAGCTGAACATTTCAGCATCTGTGATGTGCTGGGAGACACAGAAGTCCAGCAAGAAGGGAATGTCTCTCCTGAAGACTTGGTACTCGGCTGACTCCCAGGAAGTCACTTACGAGTCCCAGAGTAACAGCAAATACAGATTCACTCTAACAAAGCTTTTTAAAAGCCCCAAGGTAAGCATGGTTACCAGTAAGGTGATGCATGCAAGAATGAAAGTCAACATTTCCCAGAGAAAGACTACAGAAACTGACCGCAAAAAAGCCTAGATGCTGGAATTAGTACTTAAGGTGTACATGTATTTACATACATACATTCAGAGACCTCAGTGTGCATAATAATGAACAGATGGACATGTAAAGTAAAATATGTGGGGGAAAAGGGCAATGAACATGGACATAAGAGAAAAATAAAAAAAACAAAAAACAAAAAACAAAAACAGACTCAAAGAACTGTGAGTCCAAATTAAGAGGTATAATATAAATATAAATGGTGTCCCAGATAGAGAATGTCAAGGGGACAGAAAGAGTACTTGAAAAAAATGATGGCTCAAACCCACCATAATTTGGTAAAAATAAGTAAATACCAAGATGTAGGAAGGTCGGCAAATCCCAAAAATAATGTACAGAAATAAAACACATCTGGATACATCATAACCTAAGAGCTGAAAGTCATAACTCAAGAGGAAATAATGAAAGCAGGAAGAAAGACAACACACACATAACATATGAGAATGAGTTAAATGATCACTGACTTCTCATCAGACAGTGTAAACCATAAAGAACATAATCTTAAAAGTTAAAAAAAATTGTCAAGTCAGAATTTTAAATCAAATGAAAATATTCTTCAAATAGGAATATGACATAAAAACAGTTCTAGATTAAAAGAAGAAGAAGGAGGAGGAGGAGGAGGAGGAGGAGGAGGAGAAGAAGAAGAAGAAGAAGAAGAAGAAGAAAATTCATGTTATTCAAACTGAAAAAAGTGACGGATATGGCAACTTCAATACACAGGAAGAAACAAAGAACATAAGAAATATAAACATGTGGATAAATACAAAAAACTACATTTTTATTCTGTTTCTTTAAAATACATGTAAATGTATAAAACAACAGTTTTAAGACCTTAGCAAGTATGTTTTACAATGATGACCATGAGGAATGCCAAAAACATCCCCCCCCCAAAAAGTTCTAAATATATAAAATCACTGTTGAACAAGCAACACATAAAAGATGACTATTAGAAGTCATTTAAAAATCAACTTACAAATTTTACACTCTAGGTATTCTTTTTTTTTTTTTTAAAGATTTTATTTACTTATTTGACAGATCACAAGTAGGCAGAGAGGTGCAGAGAGAAGAAGGGAAGCAGGCTCCCCACTGAGCAGAGAGCCCAATGCAGGCCTCAATTCCAGGACCCTGGGATCATGACCTGAGCTGAAGGCAGAGGCTTAACCCACTGAGCCACCCAGGCACCCCCCGGCATTCTTTAAACAAGTATGCTGGTCTTTAAACAAGTATGTATTAAATGCCCACTTTGTGCCATGATTGTTCCAGGGGCTAGGAATGCAGAAACCGAGAAGAGAATGAGAAAAAAGTATGGAGGAAGGGTACCAGGTGAAGGAGAAAGATAGAAAGAATGTCTGGTAGTAAGTTCTATGAAGATAAATAAGCAGGGCACCTGGGGGCTCATTAGGTAAAGCAGTAGACTTTTGATTTTAGCTCAGGTCCTCATCTCAGAGTCGTTAGATCAAGCCCTGAGTAGGGCTCTGTGCTCAGTGTGGGGTCTGCTTAAGACTCTCTCTCCCTCTGCCCTTCCCCTCCCCCAACTCTATCTTGCTCTCCTCTAAATAAATAAATTTTTAAAAATAAAAATGAAGCACGAGGGTGAGAGAGGGCTCAGAGTCAAGAGGAAGGGGGTCGGGGCACCTGAGTGGTTCAGTCGTTAAGCATCTGCCTTTGGCTCAGGTCATGATCCCAGGATCCTAGGATCAAGCTCCACATTGGGCTCTCTTCTCTGTGAGAAACCTGTTTCTCCCTCTGCTGCCTCCCCTGCTTGTGTTGCTGCTCTCACGCTCTCCCTCTGAGTCAAGAAAATAAATAAAATCCTTTAAAGTAAATAAATAAATAAATAAATAAATAAATAAATAAATAAATAAATAAAATACATCTGCCTATGTGAGATGTGGGGATACAAGTGTTTTTGGAAAAAAAAAAAAAGGAAGGGGGTCATCATCTTAAATATTAAAAGAGCCCTCTCTTGGACAGTGACATGTAGAGAAAGATACAAAGATGGTGAAGGATGAAGCCAGGTGAATAATGGAGAGAAAAAAGAAACTCCAGGCAGAGTAAAGAAAAAATGTAAAAATGTCCTCAGGCAGGGATTTGTCTGGTGTGTTCTATAAACAATAAATAGACCAGAGTAATTGGAGTATTGTCAGCAAGAGGACAAAGGGTAGAAATGAAAACAGATATATAGAGGGAAGTCCACTTTTTAGACCAGTGGAAGAACTTTAACTTTTGTTATCTTACTATCAATTACTTTGGGGGTAAATTTTTATCAAATTATGACACAATAAAATGAGAACTTAGATAGTTATACAAAAATTCCCTGCACATTTATAGTGGGCGTAGTCACGGTGAATTCTGAGATAATTTGATCTGTTTCTACTCTTTGAAAATTACTCTTATGTTAAGAAGAGAACACGATGGGAGGACGTTGACCATGGTGATCAGTGAAGAGACTATTGTTCTAATCCAGGTGAAAGGTAGTGGGCATTTGGATAATGATCGCCCAAGTACTAAGAAGCAATTAGTTTCAGAATATATTTTTGAGGTACAGCCTACAAGATAAGCAGATGGATTTTTAGTAGACTGTTGGGGGAAAAGGGAATCAAAGATATCTAAGGTTATAATCTACCCAATTGGAAGTAGAGATTTACCATCAAATGAACTGGAGAAGAATGTGGGAAACCTTGGTTTTCGGAATAAGACTGCAAATATTTTTTGGACAAGTCTGATGTTTGTGAACTACTGTGAGACAGAGATTTGGTAGCTGGTGGCATATAATTGATAGTCAAAGCTGTAAGATTGAATGAGATCACTAAGCAATGGTTGGAAAGTGAGGGAGGTGGGGGTACAAAGAAAGAGACTAAGAAGTGAAGAAAAATTAAAAACTGAGCCTTAGAGCAGTTTCAAACTATAGACCAGTCATAATAGGAGGCAGCTATTAACTTTTTAGGAAGTCAGAAGGTTACAACTAAGAATGAATTATTCTTAAAATAAAGAAAGGGAAGAAACTGTACACCAAATTCCCTCAACAGTTAAGAGACACAGACATGACATTTGTATCTTTAGGGTAAATACCCAATAGTGCAATTGCTGGGTCATAGGGCAGTTCTATTTTCAACATTCTGAGGAACCTCCATGCTGTTTTCCAGAGTGGCTGCACCAGCTTGCATTCCCACCAACAGTGGAGGAGGGTTCCCCTTTCTCCACATCCTCGCCAGCATCTGTCATTTCCTGACTTGTTGATTTTAGCCATTCTGACTGGTGTGAGGTGATATCTCATTGTGGTTTTGATTTGTATTTCCCTGATGCCGAGTGATATGGAGCACTTTTTCATGTGTCTGTCCCTAAAGATACAAATGTAGTGATCCTAAGGGGCACATGCACCCGAATGTTTATAGCAGCAATGTCCACAATAGCCAAACTATGGAAAGAACCTAGATGTCCATCCACAGATGAATGGATCAAGAAGATGTGGTATATATACACAATGGAATACTATGCAGCCATCAAAAGAAATGAAGTCTTGCCATTTGCGACAACATGGATGGAACTAGAGCGTATCATGCTTAGCGAAATAAGTCAAGCAGAGAAAGACAACTATCATATGATCTCCCTGATATGAGGAAGTGGTGATGCAACATGGAGGCTTAAGTGGGTAGGAGAAGAATAAATGAAACAAGATGGGATTGGGAGGGAGACAAACCATAACTGACTCTTAATCTCACAAAACAAACTGAGGGTTGCTGGGGGGAGGGGGTTTGGGAGAAGGGGGTGGGATTATGGACATTGGGGAGGGTATGTGCTTTGGTGAGTGCTGTGAAGTGTGTAAACCTGGTGATTCACAGACCTGTACCCCTGGGGATAAAAATATATGTTTATAAAAAATAAAAAGTTAAAAAAAAAAAAAAGAGAGACACAGACATGAGACCAGAAAAATATTTCACTTTTTGAATATGATGCTGTGATTGTAAGGAAATTCTCAGAAAATCTCAAATCAGCTGGCATCCCACAATACAGAATTTCAGAGTTTACTTCAGTTCAAGAGTTCTTTATGTTGTGTCTTCTAAATAAAAGTCAGAGAAATGTGCTGAGTGAAGGATCAGGTTGACTGTTCCTATACCTAGGAAGCTGATGCACTAGCAAAAGAAGTAAGAGTTCTATCTAGAGGTCTACATTAGATTGATTAACTCAGTATGTGAACAGTGATCAGCAAATGAATGCATTGTTAGAGGGAGGTTGAATCCCTTTTAATTCAATGATTAAAGTGTACTTGACTTGGGAAAAAAAAAAAAGGAAGGAAAGAAGGACAGACTGACTTAAAAAGATTCCATGGTGCCAATGACTTCAGCCTCAAGCACCGTTCTAAGAATCTAGTCTCTGTTACAGCTTTTCTCCTTTCTGGTGAGGGTTTGCTTATAGATGAATGTTCACCTGGGGCTTCCTGCAACTCCAGGTTTTTATCTCCCTTGATTAAATTCCAGAAGGAAAGAAGAATCTTTTCCCCACAAGTCCTAACTAGTACTCGGGGCCCGAGTCTGATGGGTTTTGATTAGATTGTACTGGTATACACGAAGGGATCATTATGGCTGGGTGAGCGATGGAAGGACATGGAGTGTGCTGCTAAGATTAACCAGATGTCACGAGTATATGAGCTGAGGGTAGGAAGGAAATGGTTTCCCCAAAAATCCGGTTATTCCTATGAGAAGAGAAAATACATGTGCTAAACGGAGCTCCCCAAAACCCCAAAAATATATACAATATATGTATACATAAAATACATAATATGTACATATATATTATATGTGAGTTATTGTCTGCATGTGAGCAGTTAAAGAAGACATCAGGGAAGTTGTATGATTTCAGGTGGGACCTTTCAAGTTTAAGTAAATGCACCTAGAACAAAGAACAAAGAAGACATTACAGATTGAAAGTATGACAAAGCAGAGGGAAAATGTCAAAAAGACTTGAAGAATGCTCAAAAAATAATAATCAAGACAGGGGCGCCTGGGTGGCTCAGTGGGTTAAGGCCTCTGCCTTTGGCTCAGGTCATGATCCCAGAGTCCTGGGATCGAGCCCCACATCGGGCTCTCTGCTCAGCGGAGAGCCTGCTTCCTCCTCTCTCTCTGCCTGCCTCTCTGCCTACTTGTGATCTCTGTCTGTCAAATAAATAAATAAACAAAATCTTTAAAAAAAATAATAAGACACAAGTTTGACAAGTTTATGGAGAGGGAGGATGGAAGGGAGGGAGAGAGGAGGCAGGGGAGGGGGGAAACAAGACAGCTCCTGCGAAATCCTGCTAAAGAGCCCTAAAAGCCAGGGTAGAAAGCTGACACTTCAACTGTTAATGGGAATCCCTAGCCATTTGGGGAGAACTGGCTGTATTATTTAAAATGCATTTGCAACCAATTACAGAATACCCAATTAATAGATGTTTGTGCTAAAGACTATTTATTGTTTACTACAAGTCCAGATGTAGGCATTTCCAAGCCTTAAGCTGTTAACATCCTCTACTTTGATCTCTTTGAGGGACATGTGGCCACATGCCCGCCCTAAAGCAATCGCCAGCAAAGGAGAAGAGTCAGAAGTATTAGACTAGACCTATCGTGATTTAGACTCTGCATTGGGCATTTTGCTACTGTTATTCAATCACGGTTTTACTGGTTAAAAGCGGGGACACTGGTTACTGAATATATAACCAACAGAATGTACAGAAGGTATCCTGTTCAGAAAGACAATATTAATCTGGAATTTGTGTACAGAATGATGAGGTAGTGAGTTACAAAGGGAGTGACGGACAGCATATATAGACGCAGGGCATCAACCAGAGCACAGCCACTAGGAAACAGCCCCAGCAGTAAAGGAGTGTAACCTTGGAGGACATAAACCACCATCTACTGTGAAGTTATAAAAAAGAGAAAAACAGCAATTCTGTTGGGTCAGTACTCTACATTACCGGATTGTTTAATTGCTTTAATTTCCTCACATCCCCAGGAGACCACTTACAATTGTCCCATGTGTCTCCCAATTTAATTTCTATTGAATACTCTTAAACCTCCTTCCTATACTCTTCACCTACCCTCCAGCTTTTCTGGCAAAGGAATCCTGGCAGTCTTATTGCCATCTTTTACTTATTAAAATTTCTTCACTTGCACCAGCTTAATGTAACAGTCAGCCCTTGGCAGTCTGCCACATGGGTTATTCCTTTTGGCTGGGGTTTTCAATTCCTTCTTTAAAAGAAGTTAATACCCACTGGGCAATATGGAGATTTCAAGCAGCAAATGGCAGAACAAGTGCAAAAACACAGGGTTACAAACATTATTAATTTCCTTGGAAGGTATAAGTAGCAAGCAAAGTAAACACAGATAACAGTCTCTCCACTGCATTCTGATTCCAACATCACATATATATTTTTTTCATCTATGATTATAGCTGTGCCTAGATCCTATCTGCCTATTGTCAACCCACAGAGCTACACTGCAGAGAACATCACTCAAACAAGATCCTAGAAATTGGATTTCTAATCCAATGAGAGTTAAGTCTTCTGGAATTAGTGCTGGCTAATTTGTAGACATATCTGGATTATATGTCTACACTGCAGCACAATCAACCCATTTATCTTTCTTGAATCTTATTTATCTGAGAGAGAGAGAACACAAGAAGAGGAAGGGGCAGAGGAAGAAGTAAACTCCCCACTGAGCAAGAAGCCTGATGTGGGACTCAATCCCAGGACCCTGGGATCATGACCTGAGCCAAAGGCAGATGCTTAACCAACTGAGCCACCCAAGGACCTCAATCCATTTAGTTTTCAAATGGTTCTGCATGCGGTGAAATATAGTTTCCTAAAACAAATGTCATCTTTGACCAAAACTTGATTAATAGAAGTAATCGGGTTTCACTATTAAGTTTATTGAATATGTCATTTATAGGCACAAGCCATAGCCAATATTGCAGGTGTAGCAAAATAACTTTCAATAATCAGAAATTAACAACCAGAGATTAAAACATGCCATTCTAGCAGTCACATTACCATTAATTGTAACCTACATTTCTCGGTTGATAATATTAAGTGCTCACTCATTCTCCAAAGAAATATCTGCTCCTCTTTTTCCTTTTTTTTTAATTGACTATTTTCCTCATAATTTCATGACAAGGGAAATGGACCAAAATCCTCCTATCTACTCTAGAATGTTAACTTAAAAGATGGGCAAAAAATTCTAAGTAGGTAATGCTCAGCTTTCCAAAGTCCTTAAGTTTTGTGTAATACAGTAATGCTAAAAAACGAAACAGAACAAAAAACACTTAGGTTCACTGCTAAAGTCTCTTCTAACTATAGAAAAGTTAGGTATCACTGTTTTTATTTTTTATTTTCCTGATAGCACAAGAAATGAGCTCTGTAAAAATTTATAACAATTATTAATTTAAGATAAAAAAGTCTTACATAAAGATTGACTAACATACTTAATAATTTCCTTTATTATATGACTATATATATCTCATGATTTTAATTTTATTTACCATTTCACTCTAGGAATTGGAAGACACTATGTCCTCAGTGGCTTCACTGATTAATTTTTCTGCTAATAACTGGAAAACAGAAGACATAGATTAAAATATATCTTATGTAGCCACTTCCAATCAGATCCTGGGTTGAAATATTTGTCCTTTTTTTTTTTTTAACTGTACTAATGACTCTTATAGGGCTTTATGTGTTATCAACATGTTGGCAACCCACAGCTTTCATCTAATTACCTTTTCCCAACTCCAATTAAAATATAAAAATATACATAATATACTAATTAAAAAGCTCTTCATGCCAATAAGAAATACCTATTTCTAAATACACAGCACCAAAACTAAATATCTAACATTTACTAAAGGTTTTATCTTCCATTTCCCCCTTGTGGACAAAATACAAAATCGGCTGGCTTGCATCATCAAAACAGCTGCAGAGGAGGAATCAAGACGGTGGAGAAATAGCAGGCTGAGATGACATCAGCTACCAGGAGATCAGCTAGATAGCTTATCTAACCATTGTGAACACCTACAAGTCCAACGGGGAAATTAAAGAGAAGAAGAGCAACAAGTCTAGAAACAGAAAATCCATCGCTTTCTGAAAGGTAGGACCCGCGGAGAAGTGAATCCAAAGCGACCGGAAGATAGACCATGGGGGGACGAGCCAGCTCCCCACAAGTGGGGGAGCAATGGAGCACAAAATCAGGACTTTTAAAAGTCAGCTCCATGGAGGGACATCGCTCCAGAGACTAAACTGGGGGGAAGCCCACGCAGGGTAAGCATAACCCCAGGTCCCGCGGGGCACAGAAGCACCGGGGGTATCTGAGTGTTGCAGAGCTCACAGGTATTAGAGTGAGCAAGCTGGCTACAGTGACAAAGCCGAGGAGTGAGCTCTTAGCTCAGGGTTACCTTCAACCAGTCACAGGCTCAGTGAGCTCAGAGCGCAGCCGGAGCCTATGGAGATGGAAGCAACTGGGCGCTTTTCTCCAAGTGCGAGTGATTGAGCACTTTCCTCCAAGCATGACCAGGGAGATGGGGACAGTTGGGCGCTTTTCTCTGAGGGTGCAAAAGGAGCAGGACCCCGAGCTCTCGGCTCCTCCGGCTGGAGAATGGGAGGCCGCCATCGTCATTTTGTTCTCCAGAACTCTATGGAAAGCATTCAGGGAACAAAAGCTCCCAAAAGCGAACCTGAGCGGATTACTTAGCCGGGCCTCTTGTAAGGGCAGTGCAATTCTGCCTGGGGCAAAGACACTTGAGAATCATTACAACAGGCCTCTCTCCCAGAAGATCAACAAGAAACCCAGCCAAGACCTACTTCACTCACCAATTCCAGAGGAGGAGAAAGCAAATCTTATCTGGACAAAATGACAAGGCAGAAAAACTCACCACAAAAAAAAAAAAAAAAAAGAACAAAAGGCAGTACCAAAGGCTGGGGACCTAATCAAAACAGACATTGGTAATATGACAGATCTAGAGCTCAGAATGACGATTCTAGCCAGGCTTGAAAAAGGCGTAGAAGTTATTAGAGAAACTCTCTCCAGAGAGATAAAAGCCCTTTATGGAGAAATAAAAGAACTAAAATCTAACCAGGTTGAAATAAAAAAGCTATTAATGAGGTGCAATCAAAAATGGAAGCTCTTACTGCTAGGATAAATAAGGCAGAAGAAAGAATTAGTGACAAAGAAGACCAAATGACAGAGAATAAAGAAGCTGAACAAAAGAGAGACAAACAAATACTGGACCATGAGGAGAGAATTTGAGAGATAAGCAACACCAGAGGACAACACAACATTAGAATAATTGGGATTCCAGAAGAAGAAGAAAGAGAGAGGGGAGCAGAAGGTATATTGGAGAGAATTATTGGAGAGAATTTCGCTAATATGGCAAAGGGAACAAACATCAAAATAAAAAAAAGTAGGTCCAGGGTGCCTGGGTGGCTCAGTGGGTTAAGCCGCTGCCTTCGGCTCAGGTCATGATCTCAGGGTCTGGAATGGAGTCCCACTTCAGACTCTCTGCTCAGCAGGGAGCCTGCTTCCTCCTCTCTCTCTCTCTCTGCCTGCCTACTTGTGATCTCTCTCTCTCTGTCAAATAAATAAATAAATAAACAAATGTTTTAAAATAAATAAATAATTAGATGAATAATTGGATAAATAAATAAAAGTAGGTCCACACCTCGTTACCTGATAGTAAAATTCACAAGTCTTAGTGACAAAGAGAAAATCCTAAAAGCAGCCCGAGAAAAGAAGTCTGTAACATACAAGGTTAAAAGCATTATATTGGCAGCGGACCTACCACAGAGATTTGACAGGACAGAAATAACTGGCATGACATATTCAGAGCACTAAATAAGAAAAACATGCAGCTAAGAATACTATATCCAGCTAAGCTATCATTGAAAATAGAAGGAGAGATAAAAAACTTCCAGGACAAACAAAAACTGAAAGAATTTGCAAACACCAAACCAGCTCAACAGGAAATATTGAAATGGGTCCTCTAGGCAAAGAGAGACCCTAAAAGTAGTAGATCAGAAAGAAACAGAGACAATATACAGTAACAATCAGTCACCTTACAAGCAATACAATGGCACTAAATTCATATCTCTCAATAGTTACCCTGAATGTTAATGGGCTAAATGCACTAATCAAAAGACAAAGGGTATCAGAATGGATAAAAAAACAAAACCCATCAATATGCTGCCTATAAGAAACTCATTTTAGACCAGAAGACACCTCCAGATTTAAAGTGAGGGGGTAGAAAACAATGTACCATGCTAATGGACATCAGAAGAAAGCTGGGGTGGCAATCCTTATATCAGATCAATTAGATTTTAAGCCAAAGACTATAATAAGAGATGAGGAAGGACACTATATCCTACTCAAAGGGTCTGTCCAACAAGAAGACCTAACAATTTTAAATATCTATGCCCCTAACATGGGAGCAGCCAACTATATAAACCAATTAATAACAAAATCAAAGAAATACAGCAACAATAATATAGTAATAGTAGGGGACTTTAACACTCCCCTCACTGAAATGGACAGATCATCTAAGCAAAAGGTCAACAAGAAATAAAGGCTTTAAATGACACACTGGACCAGATGGACAACATGAATACATTCAGAACATTCCATCCCAAAGCAACAGAATATACATTCTTCTTTAGTGCCCATGGAACATTCTCCATAATAGACCACATCCTGGGTCTTAAATCAAGTCTCAACTGGTATCAAAAGATTGGGATCATTCCTGCATATTTTCAGACCACAATGCTCTGAAGCTAGAACTCAATCACAAGAGGAAATGTGGAAAGAACCCAAATACATGGAGACTAAACAGTATCCTTCTAAAAAATGAATGGGTCAACCAGGAAGTTAAAGAAGAATTGAAAAAATTCATGGAAAAAAATGATAATGAAAACAAAACGGTTCAAAATCTGTGGGACACAACAAAGGCAGTCCTGAGAGGAAAATATATAGCGGTACAAGCCTTTCTCAAGAAACAAGAAAGATCTCAAATACACAACCTAACCCTATACTTAAAGGAGCTGGAGAAAGAACAAGAAAGAAACCCTAAGCCCAGAAGGAGAAGAGAAATCATAAAGATCAGAGCAGAAATCAATGAAATAGAAACTAAAAAAACAATGGAACAAATCAACGAAACTAGGAGCTGGTTCTTTGAAAGAATTAATAAGATTGACAAACCCCTGGCCAGACTTATCATAAAGAAAAGAGAAAGGACCCAAATAAATAAAATCATGAATGAAAGAGAAGAGATCACAACTAATACCAAAGAAATACAAACAATTATAAGAACATACTGTGAGCAATTCTACACCAACAAATTTGACAATCTGGAAGAAATGGATGCATTCCTAGAGACATATAAACAACCACAACTGAACCAGGAAGAAATAGAAAGCCTGAACAGACCCATAACCAGTAAGGAGATTGAAACAGTCATCAAAAATCTCCAAACAAACAAAAGCCCAGGGCCAGATGGCTTCCCAGGGGAATTCTACCAAACATTTAAAGAAGAACTAATTCCTATTGTCCTGAAACTGTTCCAAAAAATAGAAATGGAAGGAAAACTTCCAAACTCATTTGATGAGGCCAGCATCACCTTGATCCCAAAACTAGACAAGGATCCCATTAAAAAAGAGAACTACAGACCAATATCCTTGATGAACACAGATGCGAAAATTCTCACCAAAATACTGGCCAGTAGGATCCAACAGTACATTAAAAGGATTATTCACCACCATCAAGTGGGATTTATTCCAGGGCTGCAGGGTTAGTTCAACATCCACAAATCAATCAATGTGATACAATACATTAATAAAAGAAAGAATAAGAACCATATGATACTCTCGATAGATGCTGAAAAAGCATTTGACAAAGTGCAGCATCCCTTCCTGATTAAAACTCTTCAAAGTGTAGGGATAGAGGGCACATACCTCAATATTATCAAAGCCATCCATCAAAAATCCACTGCAAATATTATTCTCAATGGAGAAAAACTGAAAGCTTTTCCACTAAGGTCAGGAACACAGCAAAGATGCCCGTTATTACCACTGCTAATCAACATAGAACTAGAAGTCCTAGCCTCAGCAATCAGACAACAAAAAGAAATTGAAGGCATCCAAATCGGCAAAGAAGTCAAACTATCAATCTTCGCAGATGATATGATACTCTGTGTGGAAAACCCAAAAGGCTCCACTCCAAAACTGCTAGAACTTGCACAGGAATTCAGTAAAGTGTCAGGATATAAAATCAATGCACAGAAATTAGTTTCATTTCTTTACACTAACAACAAGACAGAAGAAAGAGAAATTAAGGAGTCAGTCCCATTTACAATTGCACCCAAAACTATAAGATACCTAGGAATAAACCTAACCAAAGAGGCTAAGAATCTATATTCAGGAAACTATAAAGTATTCATGAAAGAAATTGAGGAAGACACAAAGAGATGGAAAAATGTTCCATGCTCCTGGATTGGAAGAATAAATATTGTGAAAATGTCTATGCTACCTAAAGAAATCTACACATTTAATGCAATCCTTATCAAAATCCCATCCATTTTTTTCAAAGAAATAGAACAAACAATCCTAAAATTTATATGGAACCAGAAAAGACCTCGAATAGCCAAAGGAATATTGAAAAAGAAAGCCAAAGTTGGTGGCATCACAATTCCAGACTTCAAGTTCTATTAAAAAGCTGTCATCATCAAGACAGTATGGTACTGGCACAAAAACAGACATATAGATCAATGCAACAGAATAGAGAGCCCAGAAATAGATCCTCAACTCTATGGTCAACTAATCTTCGACAAAGTAGGGGAGAATGTCCAATGGAAAAAAGCCTCTTCAACAAATGGTGTTGGGAAAACTGGACAGCCACATGCAGAAAAATGAAATTGGACTATTTCCTTACACCACACATGAAAATAGACTCAAAATGGATGAAGGACCTCAATGTGAGAAAGGAATCCATCAAAATCCTTGAGAAGAACACAGGCAGCCACCTCTTCGACCTCAACCTCAGCAACTTCTTCCTAGGAACATCACTAAAGAAAACAGAAGCAGGGCAAAAATGATCTCTTGGGACTTCATCAAGATCAAAAGCTTCTGCACAGCAAAGGAAACAGTTAACAAAACTGAAAGACAACTGACAGAATGGGAGAAGATATTTGCACACAACATATCAGATAAAGGGCTAGTATCCAAAATCTATAAAGAGCTTAGCAAACTCAACACCCAAAGAACAAATTATCCAATCAAGAAATGGGCAGAAGACATGGACAGACATTTCTGCAAAGAAGACATCCAGATGGCCAACAGACACATGAAAAAATGCTCCACATCACTCGGCATCAGGGAAACACAAATCAAAACCACAATGAAATGCCACCTCACACCAGTCAGAATAGCTAAAATTAACAAGTCAAGAAATGACAGATGCTGGTGAGGATGCGAAGAGAGGGGAACCCTCCTTCACTGTTGGCAAGCTGGTGCAACCACTCTAGAAAACAACATGGAGGTTCCTCAAAAAACTGAAAATAGATCTATCCCATGACCCAGCGATTACACTACTGGGTATATATCCTAAAGATACAAACATGCTCTGAAGGGGCACATGCACCCAAATGTTTATAGCAGCAATGGCCACAACAGCCAAACTATGGAAAGAACCTAGATGTCCATCAACAGATGAATGGATAAAGAAGATGTGGTATATATACACAATGGAATACTATGTAGCCATCAAAAGAAATGAAATCTTGCCATTTGCGACGACATGGATGGAACTAGATGGTATTGTGCCTAGCGAAATAAGTCTATCAGAGAAAGACAACTATCATGTGATCTCCCTGATATGAGAAGTGGAGATGAAATGTGGGGAGGTTGGGGGGTAGGAACAGAAAAAATGAAAGAAGATGGGTTTGGAAGGGAGAGAAACCATAAAAAGACTCAATCTCAAAAAACAGACTGAGGGTTGCTGGGGGGAGCGGGGACGGGAGAGGGTGGTGTGGATATGGACATTGGGTAGGGTATGTGCTATGATGAATGCTGTGAAATGTGTAAACCTGGCGATTCACAGACCTGTACCCCTGGGGATAAAAATACATTATATGTTTATTTTAAAAAATTAATTAATTTAAAAAAATAAAAATTAAAAATTAAAAAATGAACAGCTGTGAAACAATTCATTAGATCAACTAAATTCTTGCTAAGCCATACTACTTTCTTACATACTACTTTCTTACTTTCTTACTATACTGACTCCTCCAGCAGTCCCTGGACGCCTAAACGTTATTTAAATTCTTTATATTGTGCATGTTTAAACAAAGGTATCTACTAGTCTAACCATTTCTTTTTTTTTTTTTAAGATTTTAAAGTTTATTTAGTTGAAAGAGATCACATGTAGGCAGAGAAGCAGGCAGAGAGAGAGAGAGGGAATCAGGCTCCCCGCCGAGCAGAGAGCCCGATGCGGGCCTTGATCCCAGAACCCTGAGATCATGATCTGAGCGAAGGCAGAGGCTTTAACCCGCTGAGCCACCCACGCTCCCCTAGTCTAACCATTTTGCATCAGAATTCACCAACCGTTTCACTGCATAAATTAGAAAAAAAAAAAAAAAGAAAGTAAAACAGAAGAGCAATAAAAGATATTAGCCATGTGATCTTGCAAGACTTACAGTGAAAGACGAAGTTTAAACAGAAAGGGGCTTAGACCGTAAGAGACAGTTTATTTTTCCTCCCTATGCACCCTGTTTTCTATTTTAGAAAAAGAGCCTCAACTTCAAAACTATAACCAAAATACTAAAATGAATTTAATGTTAAATAAAAAGAAATATGTTGCATTACTTCAGAACAACTCAGGACTCAGCGGAGAGCATGCACAAAAAAAGCATAATTCCATTCACATGGTTTATTCATAGAAGATGCATTTATGATGCAACCACTACTGAAAATTATGGAGGCCTGGGGAGAAGACACTGATGAGTAGGCATGATAATTGCTCTCAAAGGACTTCTAGCCTTGCCCTCACTTTTATAAAGTTCTTAAAGATTCTTAAAGTTCACAGTTTGAATTTCTTGAAGCACTATGCAAAAAAGCTGCCTTTGTTGGTATAAAAATATTATTCAAAAATAAAGAAATTAAAACAATTATTTTTAAAAATCACCTCTTTCTCCTTCTTGGGTGACCAGGGACTATGGAATCCATTTATTGCTTCCTTTTGCAGTTTCCAGCAGCCCCCAAAATTGTCCTTTCAGTTCTCATGCTATTTTTGTGCTAGAGTTTTTTAAATTCCTACCTCAGATTCTCTGTATCGAATTTACTCCTGCCATGTTGTGGTCTCATGGCTCAAGAATGATTTGCTATCCCTGTCCTTTAGAACAAGTTCCTGAATTTCAGAGGCCTCATGATCTTACACCAAAGAGCTGTCCACATACCTACCAGCTTGGAAGGCATGAGAATCACTTTCTGGGAACTCGGTTTTTGTCACTTTCAAAATCATCTGATATTTGGTTTTCGGAAGACCTATATATCTCAATTTACATAAGTCAGTAAGTTGAATACGAGAATTCTGATGCCTAAATATCAGATTTGCGGTACATTTTATACAGAAAATAGAGTATTTCAATGAAATGATAATCCACTTTATACAGAAAATTAAAAAACATGAAGTTCTTGTAAACAACTGAGTGAGATTTCAGTGGCATGTAAAATTATTTTAAATTGCTGAGATTTATTTTCAGTCAGCTTCAGAATCATTTAAAAAATCATAAGATATGCAAGTCCTGCGTTGGTCCAGCTGCTTAATTTTCTAGGATTATTTATAAATCACTTTTGTTCAATAAGTAAAACTACCTCCCTTGCTCAATTTGCATGACCAGACAGTTCCAAAATATTTCTGAAACCAGCAACTGTTTTCTCATTTGCTACTTGGCTTGTCTTCAAAAACTTATTTAACACTTGTAAGTAGCATGTCAGAAAGATCGGCTCCCCCATGTTTTAGTGATTTGTTTTCCCACTGTCGTAGCGTCTAATTTCTGGCAGATGCTATTTCTGCAAATAAGCTTCCCAAGTGCGAAGTACCTTCATCACAGTCCTGCAACCCAAGCTCAAGGGCAGTGCCCCAGGCTCAAGGGCAGGAAATGGTTAAAAGGCAAAGGCCTGAGCAGCTGCTGCCAACAGGGACACATGATCTGGTCCTAGAAACCACCTTAGAGACATTTCTTTGATTAATAGACTGAGATACTGAAAGAGTCACTCTCTCTTTGTGCCAAAGCCACAGTGGTCTAAGACTGGTGGGCCGACTCCAGTAATTGTCAGAATCACGTAGGCAGCATTTTTAAATCTAGAGATTCTTGGGCTCCACACTCAGCAATTTTGTTCTGTAGTTTTGGGGGGGGAAAAAATCTCTATTTTTTATGAAGTTCCTCACTTAGGAAACTTTCTCTAACCTCCTGCTCAGGCAGGATCAGAATAAATGATATAACCATGTATCCATGTAAACTTCCTATATAAATACCTATTTTATTTAGTGTATTTACTTTTAGATATCATTTGTGTGGGTGTATACATATATGTACACCCACACATATACATATATATGTATATATATATATACACCCACACATATACATGCTTAGTTTTGTGTCTTAATTACAGTTCATTTAATAATTATCTAGAAATAACTTTTTTAACTGACACTTTTGGTTGTCTTTATCATGTCCATGCTGAGGAGTAGTTCAGATATTCTTAACCAGAAATTCCTGAACTCAATGGACCCAAATGATCAATATTCTCACCCAAGAGTAAGTAAATCGTATCATTAGCAACTCTCACAGAAAAAAGACAGCAACAAGGCTCCTGGGATGTTAATTTTCTTCATGTGAAATGCAACGAATGAACCATATGAGCTGTGACCATATGGAAAACACCTCTCATCACTCCTTCTATGGAGACGAACTGCATTCCCAGGCAACTTTACTAGGCCATTTTGCAAAGTGGAAAGTGCCAGCAGTTCCTTACCATCTAAATTCATATAGAAAATTGCCATAATCCAGGAGCAGAAAGAGCCAAAGTTGCATCTATGTGATAGGCAAACCTTCATACCTTAGAGGTTGGGTAAGTGGTGATTTAGCGCCAGTACTCTAGACCTGGGTCCAATCCTTGTAATGTTACACAATTTTTATTTTTATTTTTATTTTAGCGCCAGTACTCTAGACCTGGGTCCAATCCTTGTAATGTTACACAATTTTTATTTTGGTCTATGTTTTTAATCTTTCTTTGCTTTACTTTATCTGGTGAAATGGGGTAAATTTAATATCTATCTCATTATTACCAAATCCATGATTCCTACTCCATTATTCAGAGGATCAGCAGACCAGCAGCAGAGGCACAACCTAGAGCATGCCAGAAATGCAGCATCTCAGGCCCTGTGCCAGAATCTGGATTTTTAATAAAATTTTCACATGTGGCATGTGATGGTTTGAGAAGCACTGATTTAAGACACACAGGGATCTTAAAACTATAAGGACTTTACAAATTTGCTATTATTACTTAATTTAAATCTGAACATCCAACAATCAAAGCCAAGAACTAAAAATTCTGCCAGTGGGTATCAGACCTAGAAGCAGTGCCAAGTCCAATCTTGGAGGCCTGTCAGGATCAGGGGAGATCAGTTTCCACCAGAGAAGAATCTGTATGGTTGATGAAAAACTCAAGAACTCAGAAAGATGATGTAAGAAGAACTACAACAGGAATGTATCTCTAGGGACGCCTGGGTGGCTCAGTGGGTTAACAGTCTACCTTCAGCTCAAATCATGATCTCAGGGCCCTGGGATCATGCTCCCTGCTCAGCAGGGAGTCTGCTTGTCTCCCTCTCCCCCTGCGTCTCCCCACCACTCATGCTTGCTCTCTCTCTCTCATAAGTAAATAAAATCTTAAAAAGAAGATGGAGATGGAGGAGGAGGAAGAAGGAAGGAGGAAGAAAGAAGGAGGAGGAGGAGGAGAAGAAGGAGGAGGAGAAGGAGGAGGAGGAGGAGGAGAGAAGAAACATATCTTTGATAAATTTTCCCTCAAGTTTGTCTCTCTGGGAAGAGAGATAGAAAAGTCCTTACATAATCTCACTCTAGTAAAGGTTTGATAATGCATGCATATAGAACAGGGATAAGGCAAAAAATAAAAATAAAAGCAGTGGTGCATGCTGCCTGGAGAGGTCAGAGAATGCTTTTCCAGGGGGCCCATGTCTGAACTGGGTTTTAAAGAAGGCACATTGACAAGCAAAAAGGCTTCTTGAGCTTTGGAAAACCTCAAATACAAATGCCTGAGGTCTTGACCACATGATTGCTGGTGGATTGCCACCTATCTTGCATATGGATGGCAGTGGCTCTGTGTTTATAAAGGATAAAGTCAGAAAAGGGTGTTGAATGTTGCTAGATGCAGGGCCTCTCTCTGAGACACAGTTCTGTTGTTCAGGGTGGGCCCAGGACTCTGTATTTATAGGCCCTCCATCCAGGCTTCGTGGATTTTGATGCTTGTTCCCTTCATCAGATTAGGGAAATTCTCTGCTATAATTTGTTCCAACATACCTTCTGACCTCTTTATCTTTCCTCTTCTGGGATCCCAATTATCCTAATATTGTTTCGTCTTATGGTATCACTTATCTCTCCAATTCTCCCCTTGTGGTCCAGTAGCTGTTTATCTCTTTTATTCTCAGCTTCTTTATTCTCCATCATTTGGTCTTCTCTATCACTAATTCTCTCTTCTGCCTCATTTATCCTAGCAGTTAGAGCCTCCATTTTTTATTGCACCTCATTAATAGCCTTTTTGATTTCAACTTTGTTAGATTTTACTTCTTTTATTTCACCAGAAAGGGATTCTCTAGTATCTTCTATATTTTTTAAAAAATTATTTATTTATTTATCTATTTATTTATTTATTTATTGGAGAGGGAGAGAGAGAGAAAGGGAGAGAGTATGAGAGGGGAAAGGGTCAGAGGGAGAAGCAGACTCCCTCCTGAGCAGGGAGCCTGATGCGGGACTCAATCCCTGGACGCCAGGATCATGACCTGAGCCGAAGGCAGATGCTCAACCAACTGAGCCACCCAGGTGCCCCCTTCAATATTTTTTTAAAGCCCAGCTGGCATCTTTATAATTGTCATGTCATATAGTTCCAAATACTTACTAATGTCCATATTGATTAGGTCCGTGGCAGTCAGTACTGCCTCTTGTCCTTTTTTTTTTTTTCGAGGTGAGTTTTTCCATTTTCTCATTTTGTCCAGAGAAGAATAGATGAATGAGAGAACAAAATGCTAAAAGGGTAACAATGACCCCAGAAAAATATACACTTAACAAGCCAGAAGAGATCCAAAAATGGGGGAAAACAAAGGAAGGGAAAAAAAGGAAAGATAAAACATTATAAGGCTGGTGAATAGAAAAGAGCCACACACTAGATTTTGGGTGTATTTTGGTCTGTTAGAAGAATCTGCCTCCCAAAATTTTAAAGAAAGAAAAACTTATATATATACAAAAATAAGGGTAAATATGATGATGGCATCAAATATGATTATAAAAATGAAAATTAAAAAAGATTTTTTAAAAAGAATTGGTAATATATTAATTAAAAGAAGAAAGTTTCAAAAAAATAGAAAAAGTAAAAATAAAGAAAATTTTAAAAATTAACTTTGAAAGACTAAAGAATCATGGGGGAAAAGCCATGAATTCTATGTGCTGTATTCCCCTAATGCTGAAGTTTTGCAGTTCTCATTGATCTGGTGAACTTGGTCTTGGCTGGATGTTCTTGCTGATTTTCTAGGGGAGGGGCCTGTTGCCTGATTCTTAAATGTCTCTGCCTGAGGTGGAACTATCCCACCCCTGCCATGGGCCAGGGTAAGAAATCTGATTGGGTTTGTGCTTGGGAGCTTCTGTTACCTGAACGCTTTCTGTGCAGCTTTGAAGGATGGGAATGAAGATGGTGGCCTCCTAATCTCCAGCCCCAGAGAGGCAAAAACCAGAGTCCCACTCCTCAACGAGCCCTCAGGGAGAAGCTATTAATCATTCCCATCTCCCTGGTCTCCAGCCAAACTCCATGCTTACCCTGCCTTTGACTATGTGCTTCTGTATCTGGTGCATGGCCCATTTGGAGTCTCCAAACCCAGCAGATTCCTGTGGTGCACTCATGCAGTGGCCTCCTGCAGTGTACTACAGAGGAGAAAGGGGAGTCTCCCCGGATCTGCCACTTGTTAGGTCCCTGCTGGAAGAGTAGTGGCCCAGTGTGCTGTGGATCTCAGTTTATGGCAACCCCGAGCTGAGAGCCCAGTCCTCAGCTCCGTCTTTTGCAGCCAGCTTCCTAGCTCTGATAATTGGGAGCTCTGCCAAACTTAGACACCCCCAGTCTTTCTGTGACCCCTAGGGTCCTGAGACCACACTGTCCCCGTGAGGGCTCCACCCCCCCCCCTTAGCCACTGGAGCAATGTCCCTCAACACAGCAGACTTATAAAAAGTTCTGATTTTGTGCTCTGCAGCTCTACCGCTTGCTGGTAGTCAGCCCCTCCCCCAGCAGTCTAACTTCCTGTGTATTGCCTCGGATTCACTTCTCCACACGTCCTACCTTCCAGAAAGTGGTCGCTTTTCTGTTCATAGAATTGCTGCCATTCTTTTCTTCGATCTCCTGTTGAGTTAGTCAGTATTCAAAATGGTCTGATAACTATCCAGCTGAATTCCTGGGACCAGATGAAATTTAGGTCTCCTACTCCTCCATCATCTTGCTCTGCTCTGGTTTTACATTTGATCCAAGTAAATTTAATTTAGATTTTAGTTTAAGATCCCAGATGTAATCACTTTTCATTTCTTTTTTCCAATATTCTACAATTCCACCCTGGACTTCAGCTAGCTTATTGAAGGGGAATAATACTCTACCCTCAAATGAAAAAATATCAAGAACCACCTTACCTCTCTAATGCACAACAATACATTGGCTCAGCTGAATTCCTGAAATCATAGGCATGTGTGTGAATATTCATATGCTCACACACACACAATGACACACAGCCAGTCATATAAAAAATTGTTGTCAACCTAGTCAACACTTCTGGTTGGATATCTCTGAGTACACACTAGAGAAAATAAATTCCTACATGGTCCAGGCTCTTTGTTGCCTACAGAAAATCAATAGTCTGGGATAAGAATGATTATATTTTCATTTCCCTCTATCTACAAATAATACTAAAAATTAAGACAGAGATAAAGTTAATATACATTAGTAGAATCACACTTTTTTTTTATCAATAATTGCTATTATGCCAAGAAAATAAAAGTGTGGTGGATTCATTTTGTAAGTCATTCTAGAGTCATAATTCAAATCAAATCAATACCAGAAAGTTCACTTCCAAGATGTTTCAGTTTGAAGTGTGATAGCACACATAACAGCTAAAATAATCTTTTGTTTTAACTGACTAGCATTAAATCATATCAAATAGACATAGGTTAAAAAACACTATAGGATCATAGGGCATTTATCTTTCTTGGACTCATTTCACCTAACATAATACACTCTAGGTCTACCCATGTTGTTGCTAATGGCAAGATCTCATTTTAATGGCTGAATATTATCTCATCATGTGTGTATGTGTGTATCACATTTTCTTTACTTATTCATTTACTGATGGACACTTGGGTTGCTTTCATACCTTGACCACTGTAAATAGTGTTGCAATAGATACTGGGGTACATGTATCTTTTCAAATTATTATATTTTCCCTTTGGGTAAATACCCAGTAGTGTAATTACTGGCTCGTATGGTTTTTCTATTTTTTAATTATTTTTAAGAAAATCTTCACCCTATTTTCTATAGTGGTTACACCAATTTACATATGTAGCATCTAAAAAAAAAGAAACAAAACAAAGGGTCAAACAAAAAAACCTACAGACTCTTAAATACAGAGAATAAATTGGTGGTTGCCAAAAGGGACACGGTCGGGGACTGGTGAAGTAGGTTAAAGAGATTAAAAGAGATACCAAGTTCCAGTTATAACATAAATAAATCATGGAGATGAAAAGTACAGCATAGGGAATATATTCAATAATATTGTAATAACATTGTTTGGTGACAGAGGGTGATTGCACTTATCATAGTGAACGCTGCGTAATATACAGAACTACTGAGTCACTGCACTGTACTCCTCCGACTAACAGATCATATGTCAACTATACTTCAATAGTAAATATGTATGCACATACATACATCCAATAAAAACAAACAAAACACTGTGGGTCCTGCCAGATGACAGAAAATTAAGTTGTCCATTTGCAGAAAATGTTTCAGGCTTATTTGAATTGAACCAAACTTCTGACAATCAAATCAAGAACAATTTTTAGCTGTAGCTAGGAAGCTGTGAAAGAATTATTTTCTATCTAGTGTTTCCTTACTCCATTATATATGCTGATTTTTATCCTGAGGGAAAGCAAAATAAAGCATGGCAGGCTAGTCCTTCACCATGGTGTCAGAATTCCACTTGCTTCCTTCCTCTGTCATCCCACATAAGCAGACCTTTCCAGTCACCTTTAGATAATGGCTTCTGTTATCCTAAGTCCTAGCAGAATAGTTAGGTAGCAAGCACAAAATGTTTTCATGCACTGGACTTAACCACATTTACCTTCAAGGAAATGAAAATCACTGGAACTTCAGCAGTATTTCTTAATTTCCCTTTGATACAGATATATAATCTTAGAGATAAACTATTCTCTCCATTGTACACCAACCCCATGAAGCTTCAGTACCACACCTAAGACTTCAACATAGTCCCAATATTTAGTCATGCTGCTTTAGTTATAAACATTTTATGAAAAAAGTTAGCTTATTGTCAATCAGACCTTCCCACACAAGACCACAAAAATGTGTGAGTTTATTTGAGAAAATATTTAGCTTAGTTAGGGTTGGTTTGCTTGTATCTCATATAAGACATGAGAACATAAATCTTATTTTTGAAACAAATGACCCATGATTTTCCCTTATCATGTGGTAATAATCTTTGCAGTTAAGTACACTTAACTCACTTTTTCACGCTTTTCTTCTTTGTATCTTCCTATAGGTTATCAAAGTTAAAAAAGCAACTAAGAGAACGAAAGAAGATACATTCAACTGGCATATCAGATAAAGGGCTAGTACCCAAGATCTATAAAGAACTTATCAAACTCAACACCCAACGAAGAAAGAATCCAGTCAAGAAATGGGCAGAAGACATGAATGGAAATTTCTCCAAAGAAGACATCCAAATGGCCAACAGACACAGGAAAAAATGCTCCACATCACTTAGCATCAGGGAAATACAAATCCAAACCACAATAAGAAACCACCTCATACTAGTCAGAATGGCTAAAACTGACAAGTCAAGAAACAATAAATGTTGGCTTAGAAGTAGAGAGAGGGGAATGCTCCTGCACTGTAGGGAGGAATGTAAGCTGTTACAGCCACTCTGGAGAACAGTATGGAGGTCCCTCAAGAAGTTAAAAATGGAGCTACCCTATGGCCCAGCAATGGTACTACTGGGTATTTACCCCAAAGATACAAAGGTAGTGATCCAAAAAGGAACCTGCACCCCAGTGTTCATAGCAGCAATGTCCACAATAGCCAAACAATGAAAAGAGCTCAGATGTCCACTGATAAATGAATGGATAAGGAAGATATGGAAGCCATCAGAAAGGACAAATACTTACTATTTATATAAACATGGATGGAAGTGGAAGGTATTACGCTGAATAAAATAAGTCAATCAAAGAAGGACAATTATGTGGTTTCACTCATGTAAAATATAAAATACAGTGCAGAGGATCATAGGGTAAGGAAAAGAAAACTGAATGGTAAGTCACCAGAAAGGGACAAAATTCATGAGAGACTCTTAACTACAGGAAACAAACTGAGGGGTGCTGGAAGAGAGGTGGAGGGGGGATGGAGTAAATGGGTGATGGGTATTAAGGAGGTCACGTGATGTGAGGAATTAGTGAACTCTACATCTGAAACTAATGATGTACTATATGTTGACTAATTGAATTTAAATTAAAAAAAAAATTCTCTGATTCTAATTCTCACAAATGGAGAAGAGATCTTGCCCATGTTGTTCTCTTCTAAAAAATTATAAAAAGGCTAACTTCTAGGTCAAATGGTTGAAGCCCACACACAAAATGCGCTATTGCCAGTGAGCCCACAAGGGCCATGCAACCAGCTTATGCTCCTGAGTCAGCATGGAAGGGCCTGCTCTGGTGTCAGGCATGGTGCCTGGTCAGCACTGACCTTTACCAGGATCAAGTGAGGTTTTATTCTTGAATGACAATGACATCAGTCATACTCATGACCTGAGGTTTTTCTCCTCCACAAGGTAATTCATACACTCAAAAATGAGTATTTAAGTATATAAACATTTAAAACAGTTTCACATCACTAAAGGGCTTTTGAAAGGACTACACACACGTGCGCGCACTCACACACACGTATCAATTTTAGCTTCCAGAACTCAGCAGAGCAGATAAAAACAAGGAGAAAAGTCTCGACAAAATTGGGTATTTCCAGCTTGCTGGTCTACTTGCTTAGGGAGATGGCTTTTTATAAAGTGCAAGTCTTCAGAGACACACAAGAGTGGCCAGAACTCAAGACTTTTTGAGGCTCTATGCTCAGCTTTCCTAAGCAAGGTTGTCATACTTGAGAGGTTTGTGATGGAAATCTAATTATTTAGAGACGAATGCTGTGCCTCAGGCTATGAAGTATGGCAATTGCTTTAGAGTATTTCACATGGGCTCTCCCACAACACAGCCAATTCAAGTAAACATTAAAATGACCATTTCCTCTGGATGCACACTTCAAAACTAAAACTCAACACTGGCACTTGTTACATTACCTGAAGTGAAAACTCCTTCTCAAAACCAATCAATGAGAATCAGTTCCTTCCAACACAATGTTAACCACCTCTTCAAAAGATGATGAGGTTAATCACACCTGATGAGGACTCTCATGCACTCTCACCTCTAGAAAACTCCAGTCTCCCAGGACACTGTAGAAGGGATTTTCTAGTCTAGTCCAACTAAACGCAAACTAGAATTTGAAACTGAAGTTCTCCAAGCATTGAGAAACCCAAGAATTAGTTCAGGGACAGTGAACTCCTCAAACTCCTTAGATGTATGGTACCAAACAGTATGTCTGAGAGACTAAATGCCAGTCATTAAGGAACCATTGCAAATGCATTTTCAGGGAGAACTAGCTCACCTCTCTCCCCTTATTTACCTTGATGTTTTACAAAAAGTTTCTTAAGCCATCTGAGCTTCTATTTCCTCAGACGATAAATACAGAGAATAAAACCCAGCTCACCACTGTGAAAATCAAAACAAACTGAACATTTTAAAGGTCATTAAAAATGTTAAATCTTCATGTTATGGTGAGATACTGCTTATGAATTGAGGTCATAAAAAAGAGAAAGACTTCAATGATCATGAAATGTTCTATAACTTGCCAGAGAATAGGCAGCAATACTTCCATGAAAATATGTACCCACTCTCTATGTCAATTAAACATATAGTGCCCAGAATATTCTACACTGCAATTAAAGGAGCCAGTTTTATGATGTTGATAGATATAAATCCTATTATCAAAAGTATATAATTCCATATAGATAGTATTATGAAATACTCATGGGAATCAAAGTTAAGATAGCATTTATAAGGATTGGGAAGATAAATCTTGTTCTAAATAGACTTATTTTTTGCCTTAAGCCCTCATACCTACTGCCAAACACTTGTTTACAAGTCTAAAGATCTTACATTCATAGCTCTTAGTATATTTTTATTTCTATATTCAAAGAGGAACTCAGACTTCTGAAACCTGTAAGTCATAAATGTATAAACCAGAAAACTACTTACAGACTGAATAATAAACATTTGATCTCTATTTTTTTTGCTTACCTAAATATATTAAGAATTTTTTTTAAAACCATCACTCTGTTGTGAACTAAAAGCAATGTAATTTCACCCTTCAACTACATGAAAATAAGTTCTGATCATCCAAGTTAAGACTCTAAAGTTAAATCCAGGAAAAAAAAAAAAAACCCAGACAATTATTTAACTTTGAAATAGTGTCATCTGTGCAGAATAACTTTTTAAATCATAATGTTTATACAAGTGTAGTTTACTGGCTTAAAAATTTATTAGACTCTATTCCGTGGTCTGTGATAAGCAATACATGGTTAAAGCTGTGATATCTGTATATAAAAGCCATTATCAAGATCACCCCTCAGCTAAGTGCACATGAGTCTCGCTTTATCTCCTGGCTCTCTTGACCCAGAGCACCCCTGCTGCACTTTTTCAAGATGTACAGTGCCTTTGGCACTTTCTCCTCATCTCCTAATTAAAAGGTTCTGCAACAGAGCTGATTCCTTTTCTCTATGTACGAACGTCCCCTCAGAGTCCCATCAAGTCACTCTTTCACAGAGCAGGTCAACTTTCTGAGCAGTTACTGCTGTAGCTCCATCTTTTTCCTGCTTTAGAATCATGGGAAACCTGGTATCCTACCTCCCCAATGCTTTCCCCTTAAGAAATACATGAGAGAAGGAAGATGTTATTATGCCATTCAGCAATCCTGTGACATTGCTTTCTTCACTTACACAAGGATGGGTCCAGAGATTCTGGACCTCAAAATAAACACTGTGAAAAAATAAGGTTCCAGTTTCTGAATCTTGCAGAAATCTTCCAACACGATGTGGAAAAGGGGGAAATAACAAAGAAATGTCTTTTAATACGTACTTTTTTTTTATCCTTTCTCCATAAAATTCAATTATTTATCTCATTGCTTATTTTTGTCCCTCTTAATGAATGGGGAAAGAAAACAGACAAATAGGGTAGGCCTCCTTCAAAACTTGATGCAGTGAAAAGGGTCTAAACTATGAATCACATTCTTTTGGATTTGCCTTCTTTTCCTTTAGGAGCGATCTCTGTACTATTCCCTACCAGGTGTAGACAAGTCACCCATTCCATTGATCCCTTATAGTGGCTCACATAACAACTGAACATATAATAAATGGTAATCCTTTTATTAGCCTACTTGATGCAACTACGTGATGTCAAGAGAAAAAAATACCCTGTGATTTCAAGTGTTATGGAAAACCTAATCTTGGAGAAGCAATCCTCTACCATTCTACAACTAATTTTGCTCTAGAATTATTCAAACTTTTATCCAAATTACTCATTATGCCCTTTTATGAGAGTGTTCAGGCTGTTCACATTGAGAGTGATTATTGAAAAATACGTTTTTGTTGACATCATGTTGCCTGTGACACCCTTGTTTCTATAGATTGTCTCTGTAAATCTCTGTTCTGTGACACTCTTGGGTTCTTTTTTCTTTTATAGAACCCTCCCTTGGTGGTCACATAATCTTTTGAATCTTGCAGGTATTGGAAGCTCTTTATCCCTCCATCTATTTTGAATGTCAGCCTTGCTGGATAAAGTGTTCTTGGCTGCATGTTCTTCTCATTTAGTGCCCTGAATATGCCTTGCCAGCTCTTTCTGGTTTGCCAGGTTTCTGTGGACAGGTCTGACGTTATTCTGATGGACCTTCCTCTGTATGTAAGGAATATCTTCCCCCTAGCTACTCTCAAAATCTCTGGTCTAAAATTATGATTCATCAGTCTCACAATGAAGTGTCTTAAGGTATTTCTAGATTCGTTGATCTCAGGGGGTTATCTTTCTGCTTCTAGGACACAAACACTGGTTCCATTCCCCAGATTGGGAAAATTTTAATGGAGAATTTGTTCAACTATATCTTCTAATCTTCTTTATTTCTCCTCTCCCTCAGGGATCCCAATAATTCTGAGGTTGGAATGTTTCATGGTGTCATTTATTTCCCTAATTCTGTTTTCATGGCTTCTAAGCTGTTTGTTCCAGGCCTCCTCCCAATCCTTTTCTCTATCAATTTGTCCTCTAGATCATTAGTTATATCTTTTGCCTCAATTACCCTAGCTTTTAGAGAATTTAGATTAGATTGGACCTCATTGATAGTATTTTTAAGTTCTTCCCAGGTGGCTTTCACTTCTACCCTAATCGATTCCATGTTGTCATTGATGGTGTTCTCCAACCTAGCATTGCCTAGATAATTGTTAGCCTGAATTCCCTTTCCGACATACTGTTTATGTCCATATCCAATAGCTTGATGGAGAGGGCACAGTCTCTGAATTTTTCCTCTGTTGGATATTCCTCCTCCTAGTCATTTTGGTGAGTGGTGGTTGAGGGGATGTGTAGCTAAATGTATCAACTGTGGTGCAGGAAAGATGCACTCTGGAACACTTCTGAGCAATCAGAAGTCACCACCAAAAAGAAAGAAATAAAGGTAAATAGAAAGAGAGAGACCAAAAAAAAAAAAAAAAAAAAGAGAGAGAGAGAGAGAGAGAAGACCCAGCCAGAATGGGCCTCAAAGGTAAGATTTATAAGGTATACAAATAAAAACAGACAAAAAGACCAAAAAAAAAAAAAAAATGACAAGGAAAAAAAAAAGAACCCAGCTAAAATGAACCCCAGGGACAAGATTTATATACTACCAGAACAAAAACAAATACACAGAAACACTGACAGAAGAAAAAGATGGGAGGGTGGTTATATAAATCCTCGATGTGGGGGAAGAAGGTTATTTTGATAGAGGGCCAGTTTTGGGGGCTCTCTTTGGGCACTGATATCCTAACTTTAGGTGATCAGAAGATCAAGCAAAAATAAAAATGTAAAGGCTTTAGCTTTAGTGAGTACCATGGTCAACCCTGAATACTGGTGAGGCTCTGAGCCAAGAAGATGTTTAAGGGTTAACATGCCCCAGTCAATTTTTCACAGGCTGGCCTTCTGTGTAATTCCCCAGAAACCAGCCCCTGCCAAATTCTTGAGGCAATCAGTCCTCATAAAAGCTGAGGTGGCAGCTCAACCCACAGGTTCAGCAGAGCTATAAGCCCAAGTCTCAAATCCCATCCCTCTAATCAAGCAAACAGAAGGACCTCAAGCAATAAATGCTGAGAGAGGAGAAAAGGGATAGAGGACGAGCTCCAGCACATCATACTTCTGCTCTAACACAGGGCTTGGACCCAAGGCCTTGAATGTCCTCAGTAAGGGCTGGCACTTCTTCAATGATGTTGTGTAAAAATTCCAGAGCACAAGAGCTAGGACTCCTGTTTCAGAATCTGATGACCAGCCTTCAGAGATCCTTGTCCCAGCTTTTACAGACAACTGAGTACCTGGAGACCTGACAAATGTTATTGCAGATGACTTAGTCTTGTCATCAAGCCAACCGATCTATTGTGCTCAACCCCCCCCCCACACACACACACCCATTGTTGGTATAAGAATACACTGGTGCAGTTACAGAATTAGAAAACAGCCTTTGTGTAAAAGATTTTATCTATCAAAGCTATCATATGTATTTTGACCCACAATTTCAATATCTAGAAATTTATCACATAGACATTTTTGCAAAATGGTGTTTGGACAAAGTATTCATAGCAACACTGCTATTTGATAACATATTATAAAGGTGCCAGTTAATTATGCTACACTACATTCACATGATGAAATACCCTACTGTGGTTTAAAATAAAATTCAAAAAAAGACAAGAAACCTGATTTTGTGTTGTTTTAAAAATATCCCAAAATATACTGTTCAAGTTATATATGGTGGGAAGTGGACTATGCATTTTTTCCCTTCCTGATATCTGAATGATGGGGACACAATACAAATCATTAAATACATAAAGACTAAAAGTTCAGTAAATCAAGTGAAGTAAATCTTTAAAAGCATAGTATTTCATGCCTGGGTGGCTCAGTATTTAAGCACCTGACTTTGGCTCAGGTCTTAATCCCAGGGTTCTGAGATTGAGCTCTGCGTTAGGCTCCATGCTAAGCGGGAGCCTGCTTCTCCCTCTCCCCTCTTGTGCTGTCTGTCTCTCTCTCTCAAATAAATAAAATTTTTTAAAAAGTAAAATAAATAAAAACATAGTATTTATCAATATACACAGAATAAAAGCAATAAAATTCAGTATCATTTTGAATTCTGAGAGTTTTCAAGATGAAGTTCAAATGATGCCTTCTATGATATCTGTAGGCAGGACTCAATTAATTGGAAGTACTCAGTATATGAAAACATGAGAAATGATATAAGTAAGGTCAACCTATTCACTCAATCACTAAAACTTTACAGATTATATCCCAGGATTAGGCATAGTCAGCTAGTCAGTTTAATTTATAAACTTTTTAATTTTACATCTACTGTTATAAAATGGAAACTGATACTCAGAAACATGGTCTTATGGTGTGTGGCAAAATAAACAAGATAGAACTAGAGAGTGTCTGGTTTAAATCAAAGCTCTGATTTCTGACCAATCATTTTGTTTCTGAGGACCTCAGTTTCCAAACAAGTTATAAATGAACGATAGGCATAATTACCAAGATTCCTTCCGCCTTTACTATTCTATAATTCCATTCACTATTGTTATAGTAAAAAACTCTCTCTCGTTCTTTCTCTCTCTCTCTCTCTATATATATAGTGAAATCTCTAGGATTTTAAAAATACCTTAAACAATCATGATATAAACCATAGGCTGAAATCAGCAGTCATACAGTAAAGAATATGCAGACAAAATACAGCAAATAAAGGCTTCAATTGTGCCGTCGTCACTATTTTTGAATTGACTATTGAGAAGTCTGCGTGATAAAGAATCTACTATGAAATCAAGCCTGTATTTTCCTAAAGCTGCTCAATGTTTCAGAGTGAATATTACCACCTCTGTAGAAAGACCACAAGACAAGTGTCGTAAGACCCAAGATGGTCACAATTTTGAATGAGCTATGGAGGCACCAAAGAGTTCCATCCTGCAACATGAAACATCATTCAAGAAGAGCTAGTTGCCTGATACATACGGTATTACGAACTCAAATGTTTGGGGGAAAAAAGTGAGATCAATATCATTTGTCTTGCTCTGAGTTTTTAAACCACTGCTGCTATATCCTGAGTAATTTTCATCAAAGATACTTTTTAATACAATGTAGAACAAATGAGAATGCAACATAAAAACAAA
The DNA here is from genome assembly GCF_964662115.1 of Mustela nivalis. NCBI lineage: Eukaryota > Metazoa > Chordata > Mammalia > Carnivora > Mustelidae > Mustela > Mustela nivalis. Next base: position 39,547,574 of record NC_139022.1, on the reverse strand, counting down.
ACCCCAAACCAAAATCAAACAAAACAAATAAACCAATTAAATACCCACAATGGTAAAATCAGCTAAAAGCATTGGTAGCCTTGAGGGGGAATGCCTTTTCATGACAGGAAATGAACCAAAGCACTGGGCTCCTGCAAAGCCAGGGAGCTGAGCTTTAGTCCATCCCATTAAGTCATAATTATCTAAGGGGGCTAAATTGAAAATGTAAATAAAAACATTCCTAGATAAAGAAGATGTGGTATATATACACAATGGAATACTATGCAGCCATCAAAAGAAATGAAATCTTGCCATTTGCGACAACATGGATGGAACTAGAGCGTATCATGCTTAGCGAAATAAGTCAAGCAGAGAAAGACAACTATCATATGATCTCCCTGATATGAGGAAGTGGTGATGCAACATGGGGGCTTAAGTGGGTAGGAGAAGAATCAATGAAACAAGATGGGATTGGGAGAGAGACAAACCATAAGTGACTCTTAATCTTACAAAACAAACTGAGGGTTGCTGGGGGGAGGGGGGTTGGGAGAAGGGGGGGTGGGGTTATGGACATTGGGGAGGGTATGTGCTTTGGTGAGTGCTGTGAAGTGTGTAAACCTGGCAATTCACAGACCTGTACCCCTGGGGATAAAATAAAAAAATAAAAAATTTAAAAAAAAAAAACATTCCTAGAAAAATATACTCATTTTTATCAAATATAAAATTCTGAATAAAAATTCTGAATAAAAATTCTGAATAAATCTACAACCATTAAAGAAATCTGATTGATAACTCAAATAGTTCCATAAAAATATCACACCAAATAATATATCCAATGAACTATCAAATAGTTCAATAAACTATCAAATAATACTATCAAATAATATTGTATCATTCAATAAACAAATAATGTTAATCACAAATTCTTTCACAGCCTAGGAAAATCTGTTTTTAAAAAAATACTACCTGTTCATATGGCCCAAATTTTCTCTAGTAAGTATACCTAGGAGAGAAGTTGTTGGACCATGGAATGTGTACATCTTTGGTTGAGTGAGAGAATGCTAAATTATTTTGCAAAATGCTCACACCTGTTTATATTCCATTCGGTGGTATGGAAGAGTTCCTGTTATATTATCTTTTTGGCAACATCTAATATCATCAGCACTTTTAACTTTGCCCATCTATTCCATGTAAATTATTTATTCTGGACTCCTTCCCTTTCCTTTGGTTTCTCCAAGTTTAGAGTCCCACAAAAAGCTTTTGCTCATAACCCACACCACCTACACTTCATCAGCCCTCCTTTGAGCCTTTATCCTTTCCTTCCTTTCCAACAACAACCAACTACCCTTTAATTTTCAGCCTTTTTTTTTTCCAAATAATACATCTGAAAGTTATTACTGTCAGGACCTGGATATCTGGTGTTATTGATAACAAAGATATTTATTGGTTGTCATGTAGACCTGGTAGCTCTCCAATACCATCCATTGAAGCCAAATATCAGCAACCATGTGATAAAATTAGATGGTTAGTTTTGCCATATGTTTATTTTGAAAATGCAAATTTGTTCCAAACGATTGATATATTAGAGAACTATTTGAGTCCAGCACATATTTGCATTTGCTTAAGCACAAATTCATTTGTGAAAAATATTAGGTCAAGAAAGAAAACTGTATTCTGCTGAAGTAAGCAACATAAGAATATACAAAAAACAATCTCAGTTTCAAAGCTTCATGCTGGAGTATGTCCACCCTCAATTTTACACCACCTATTTTAACACCAGATTTAACAAGTAATTATTGTGCTCTTTTTACCAGGCACTGTGGTAGGCACTAGTGATCAGAGTTCTCTGTAGTCCTCAAACTCATAAACTCATAAACTGATACACAATTTCATGAAAGCTATTTTTGCAGTAATAACTACTAAATTATAATCATATTAAGTGCTCCAAGAGTAAGTGTATGATGTTGTGAGGATGTGTTTCATGAATGAAGCTCTAACCTAACTTGGAGGCTACAATTCAATATTGCAGAGAAAGCTATCTTGAGAAATTGAGAAAGTGAAATGGCAAAGGTGAATTAAAGCTAGCGCCACACCAGATACAAATGAAAAGAATGCAAGGCTATGTGGAAGGCTCTAAAATAAAAAGAAATTTGTCCCTAAAGAGGAGTAGAAAGAAGGCCAGTTTGGCAGAGGCACAGCCAGAGAGAAGAATAATGATATGGGAAGAGGATGTCGCTGGTTGGATGGTAGCCCCCCAAAAGCTATGTGTATCTGGAACCTGTGGATGTGGTCTTGCTTGCAAAAGGGATATCTTCAAGATGAGATCATCCTCAATTAACTGCATGGGCCCTAAATCCAATGACACACATCCTAAGAGACAATAAAGGAGAAAAAGAGAGACACGTAAGAGAAGCTAGGCGAAAATGGAGGCAGAGGTGAACAATGGACCTACGAGCCAAGAATGCCAAGGACTTCCAGAAGTGACCAGAAGCTAGGAGCCAGGCATGAAGAGATTTTGTTCCTCAGAACCCACAGAAGAAACCAACAGTGGTCACACTGTGATTCTGCACTTCCTCAGAAGTCCAGGTGAATAAACTTCCATTTTTTTTAAGTCATCCAGCTTGTGACAGAAAACTGATCCAGAGGTCATGTCAGTCAAGAGACTTACAACTAAAGTCACTGCAGCAGACGGCTTCTAAGAGGCCTAGACAGCACTAATCGCTGTCTCCAGGTCCTCACACCTCTGTGTCATTTGCCCTTTGACATCAAGTACATTGCTCAGGGCTTTTTGGCTCTTTGCTTGTTATTTTTCATTTTATTATTTCCAGGGCTTAGTATAGTACCTAGAACATAATAAAAGCCCAAAAATATTTAAGAAAAGACTACCTGATCACTTTAATTTAGAAAACTAGAGAGTTGGAAGACTGTGCAGTTGGGAGAGGGTCTAAAGAAAGGATAATTAAAATCCCCAGTGTTCCAAGGAGAGAAATTCTTCTTAAAGAGAGAGAGTTTACAAAAATAAATAGTCATCACAGTATTGCAACCTGCTATTGGATCAAATGATAAACTGTAATTTCACTTCCAAAAGATTGCAAGGAACTTATTCACTTTGTTAACTATACTACAAGAACTTGAACATGTAACTTAACCTTTCTGTTAGTTCTTCATCTGAAAAATGTATATAACTCTCTGAGCCTCAGAGGAGATAGTGAAGATAAAAAGACAATGTAGGTATAAAGAGCATAGAACTACACTCAAAATATATCAACTCAATAAATGTTTTTAATTACATTAGCATAGAGAACATTCCATTCAACAGCAGAATATATATTCTTCTCAAGTGCAAAGGCAACATTCTCCAGGAGAGATCTTATGTCAGAAACATAAACAAGTCTTAAGAAACATAAGTAGACTATGACCATATCAAAGATCTCTTCTAATCACAGTGATAGGAAATTAGAATTCATTAACAAGAGGATTATCAGAAAATCCAGAAATATATGGAAATTGAACAACCAAAGGGTCAAAGAAGGAAATAAAAATGGAAATAAAAAAAATCCCAAGACAAATGAAGATGGAATCTCAACATTCCAAAATTTATGCATTGCAGCAAAAGTTCTATAAGTTTATAGTAATAAATGATTATGTTAAGAAAAAAGAAGGTATCAAATAAATAGCCTCAGTTTACAATTCAAGGAAGTAAAAAAAAGAACAAATAAGGCACAAAGTTAGCAGAAGTAAATAAATAACAAATATCAAAGCAGAAATAAATACCATAGACAATAGAAAAAAAATAGTAAAGATCAACAAAATTAACCACTGGATTTTTGAAAAGTTAAACAAAATTTACAAATCTTTTGTCAGACTAACCAAAAAAAGAAAAGAAAAGAAAAGAAAAAAAGATGACTCAAGTAAAATTATAAATGATAGAGGAAGCATTACAACTGAAATAGTAAGGACTGTAAGAAACTAGTTATGAAGAATTATATGCTGACAATTTGGGTAATCATGAAGAAATGCATAAACTTCTGGCACCATACAACCTATAAAGAAGGAAATTTGAGGGGCGCCTGGGTGGCTCAGTGGGTTAAGCCGCTGCCTTCGGCTCAGGTCATGATCTCAGGGTCCTGGGATCGAGTCCCGCATCGGGCTCTCTGCTCAGCGGGGAGCCTGCTTCCTTCTCTCTCTCTCTCTGCCTGCCTCTCAGTGTACTTGTAATTTCTCTCTGTCAAATAAATAAATAAAATCTTTAAAAAAAAAAAAAAAAGGAAATTTGAATAAATAGAAAATTTGGACAAACCAATATCAAGTAAGAAGATTCGGGGTGGGGGGGAGATTGGATCAGTACTCAAAAATCTCCCAAAGCAAACTCTCCTACACTGTTGTTGGGAATGCAAGCTGATGCAACCACTCTGGAAAACAGCATGGAGCTTCCTCAAAAAGTTGAAAATAGAGCTACCCTACGACCCAGCAATTACACTACTGGGTATTTACCCTAAAGATACAAATGCAGTGATCCTAAAGGCCAAGTGCTCCCTAATGTTTATAGCAGCAATGTCCACAATAGCCAAACTATGGAAAAAACCTAGATGTCCATCAACAGATGAATGGATAAAGAAGATGTGGTATATATATACAATGGAATACTATGCAGCCATAAAAAGAAATGAAATCTTGCCATTTGCAACAACATGGATGGAACTAGAGGGCATTATGCTTGGCGAAATAACTCAATCAGACAAAGACAACTATCATATGATCTCCCTGATATGAGGAAGTGGAGATGCAATGTGGGAGGTTTGGTGGGTAGGAAAAGAATAAATGAAACAAGATAGGATCAGGAGGGAGACAAACCATAAAAGACTTAATTTCACAAAACAAACTGAGGGTTTTCAGGGGGAGGGGGTAGGGAGAGGGTGTTCAGAGTATGGACATTGGGGAGGGTATGTGCTATGGTGAATGCTATGAAGTGTATAAACCTGGTGATTCACAGACCTGTACCCCTGGGGCTAATAATATATGTTTATAAAAAAATTTTTAAAAGTTATTTAAAAAAACTCCCAAAACACACACACACACACACACACACACACACACACACATGCATGTGCACACGACCAGATAGTTTCGGTGGTGAATTCTACCTAATATTTAAAAAAAATTAACCCAATTCTCAAACTCCTCCAAGAAACTGAAGATTCAAGAACACCTAAAAACTCTGTGAGGCTGGTATTACTCAGACACCAAAGTTAGGTAAGTATACTACAAGAAAATAAAATGATGGGTTAATATTCCTAATGAGTATATATGTAAAATATATATGTGATCATTCTCAACAAAATGCTAGCAAATAGAATTCACATATGAAAAGAATGTTACCCCATTACCATGAGATTTATCCATAGGAGGCAGGGATGGTTCAATGTATGCAAATCAATGAATGTGCTATGCCACATTAACCAGAATGAAGGATGAAAATCTTATCATCTCAGTAGATGCAAAACAAACAAACAAACAAACAAACAAAAACAATTTGACACTACTCAGCATCCTTACTTGATTAAAAAGTCTCAACAAATTAAATACAGATGGAATTTATGTCAATATTTTTGACATTGAATTTATGTCAGTATTTTTGTCAATATTGTTAAAGTCCATATATACAATCTCAAAGCTAAGATTACACTCAATGGTAAAAAGCTGAAGGTTTCGCCTCAAAGACTGGGAAAGCCAGGGTGCCCATGTTTCCCACTCCTATTCAACATATTAGTTAAAGCTCTATCCAGAGATTTTAAGAAAAAGTATAAAAGGTGTCCAAATCAGAAAAGAAGAATTAAAATTGTCCCTGTTTGCAGGTAACATGACATCATATATGGAAAACCATTTTATATACACCCACACATATACATGCATACACAAACATAATGGATTCTTAGTCAACTATAAATAAGAAAGAAGTCCTGTCTTTTGTAAAATGGAGGAACCCTGAAGTCATCATGCTCTATGAAATAACATAGACGGGGACAGACAAATACTGTATGGTATCACTTATATGTGCAATCTAAAAAAGTTAAATTCAGGGGCACCTGGGTGGCTCAGTGGGTTGGGCCGCTGCCTTCCGCTCGGGTCATGATCTCAGGGTCATGGGATTGAGCCCCGCATCGGGCTTTCTGCTCAGCGAGAAATCTGCTTCCCTCTTTCTCTCTCTGCCTGCATCTCTGCCTACTTGAGATCTCTGCCAAATAAATAAATAAAATCTTAAAAAAAAAAAAAAAGTTAAATTCATGGCAACATAGAGTTAATTGGTGGTTGCCAGGGCCTGGGGGGGGGGGGGAATGGGGAGTGGAGGGGCCTAAATTCTGGGGCTCTAATGTGTGGCGTGGCAACTATGAATAATAGTACTTTATTGAGGGGGCGCCTGGGTGGCTCAGTGGGTTAAGACCCCACCTGCTGCTCACGTCATGATCTCAGTGTCCTGGAATCGAGCCCCACATCGGGCTCTTTACTCAGAGGGGAGCCTGCTTCCCCCTCTCTCTCTGCCTGCCTGTCTGCCTACTTGTGATCTCTGCCTGTCAAATAAATAAACAAAAAATCTTTAAAAAAATAATATTTTGTTGTGTACTTAAAAAGTGCTAAAAAGTATATATTGGTGTTCTCACTACCAAAAAGGCAGGCGGGATGTAACTGTGTGAGGTGACAGATATGTTAACTTGATTGCAGTAATCAACTCACAATGGAAACATACATCCAATCATTATGCTGCATATCTCAAATGCAATTTTATGTTTCAACTATACCTCAAAAAAACTGGGGGGAAAGGTACTAACGTTTTTGAAATGATACATGTGAAACATTTAATAAAAAATAAAATGCAATATACATATCTGGGATTATTACCATGAAAAAAAAATTCCTAAACTTCTGATCGCTATTTCTCAAGTTTCAAATAGTCAGTTTTTTAGTAGCTATTCTTCAGTCTTCTTCATTGCTCTCATACCTCTTCTGCTTCCTCAACCTGGGACTCTGAGCAGGTAACCTGTCCTCTATTTCAGAAAGAAAACGAAAGTTCTTATGTGAAATTACCTAAAAGGCAACTGTATCTGTAACTTCCTCAAGTATTCTCTTCTTCTCTGTGGTGTCCAGTTCCTTCACAAATGTTCTCTTACAGTTTCTGCCTTGTCAGAAAGCACATGCTACTGATTAGTTCACCTCTTGTGCACCCTGAAACTTTATTTCTGGTTTTGGACATTCTTACCAACATTTAAGAATATTCTGACTCCTTGTCATAAACACAACCATCGCCAGAACAGTAGTTTAAGATCCCGATGAAAACCTCTCTCCCTGGAATGTGGTTTCCTGTCTATGCATCTCTCTACTTCCCCCTCCTGAACACTGTCAAGCTTCTCCAAAGAGCTGTGTTCAGAGTCTCCACTTTCATGAGTGGCTTTCAGGCTGCCTTACAATCTTACAATTGGAGTAGCTTCTGTCCTCTCTGTTACGAAGGCCACCCATGGCCGCCATGCTGCTCTCAACAATAAAGCCTGTTATCATCAATAAACTGTGTCATTTCTCATCTCACCTGACTTCTGAAAAGTCTTAGACACATATCCTTCTTGCTTTCTGTTCTTCACATTTAGGAAGGGGGAAGAAGTAGGTACCTGCTTTTCTCTCTCAAAACACCAAACCATAAAACTATAATTCGCCCCATAAAATGACCACAGACAAGAACTGAACAGACATTTTTTACTCCATTTTTTATACTTAACTGGGCTGAGACTGAGAAAGTTTAAGTCATTTTCCCAAGATTACAAAAACGTATGAATAGTTCAGAATCAAACCTTTCTGATATTTGAGTCTAACTGAGTTAATGTTTATAAATTTGTAATGTGATTTATGATTTACCAGAACTTTAGTACACTTCTACTCAGCAGTCTGAAAATCTCATTTCCTCCTAACCTAATCACCATATATTGACTGAAAGAATGACTACCAATCTGTACAAATCAATGATAAACACATAAAATTTTCAACATCTATTTTCATAGTTAACTATAATGACACTAATCTTAAGAAGGATATGCCAACTAAAGCCATTGGTCAATTAACCTCTTGTGGATGCTAAAAACTACTCATTCTTATAAATGTATCATGTCGCTATGGCAAGCACCACCAATCCACAAAAAGAAAGCTAATTATTGCGGGTATTAAGCCACTTTACAAAATGGCACAATAAGATTCCAAACAGAATTCCTCTGTGGAAAATAAAATCTCAGCACTTTAAGCTGGACATTTTTCACAAATTGGTAATGCTAGGATCTGGATTAAAGGTTTGGTACCCAGCTATTAGATAGTGTTCTGAAAGCTGTAACAGCATGGGCGCCTGGGTGGCTCAGTTGGTTGAGCAACTGCCTTCAGCTCAGGTCATGATCCTGGAGTCCTGGGATCGAGTCCCACATCGGGCTCTCTGCTCAGCAGAGAGTCTTCTTCTCCTGCTGACCTCTCTCCTTTCATGCTTTCTCTCTCTAATAAATAAATAAATAAAAATCTTAAAAAAGAAAAGAAAAGAAAACTGTAACAACATATCAGAACACCTGGGTGGCGCAGTCGGTTAAGCCTCTGACTCTTCGTTTCAGCTCAGGTCATAATCTCAGGGTCGTGAGATCAAGTCCTGTGTCAGACTCCATGCTCAGCACACAGTCTGCTTGAGATTCTCTCCCTCTCCTGCTCCTGCACTCCCTCTCTCTAAAATAAATAAATAAATCTTCAAAAACGAAAACAAGGCTTTAACAATGTTCCAAGGGTGTAATATGTGTCTTGGCCACCGCAGCTAAAGGGAGCTGGACATGGCCTGTAACACAGCACACCAGCTACATGAAGAACGTGAAAGTGCACAAAGCTGGTGATTCATGCCAGACAGAGGTCCAGGCTGAGGTATGTATGCATGTCTATCTCTGTGAACCTAACAGAGCCCATGATCAACCACTAGCGGCTTTCACACGAGACATTTTCTCAAACTGTGTATTTCCTTCATCTGGTCGCATTAGTTGGATGCATTTCCCTTAAAACAGTTATTAAAGTTAAGTGCATCCTTTCAAAATGTGAAAGAATAACATTTACAGAAATGGACCAATTCTAAACCAATTCAGAATTGGGAGAAAAAAGGTGCATAATGGAGGCTAAAATAGCAGATTTGCTGCTGTTCAAGACTAGGTTGGAGAGAATGACTTGGGCGTGTACTTAAAAAGGATTTTCTAAGGCTGAACTGAAATTTCATTGGTTAAGCCCTGAAAAGAGGAAAGCCCTATTCAAAATGCAGTTTTCTGATTATGCATCATGAGCTGAGTACTAGCTTGCAGAAAAGGTCCGATTTCCGCATTTTTTTCATGGAAATATTTCACCCACGAAGAAAAAAGCTGACAGAGTGACCAAGAAGTTCACAAGGAAATGAAGCGGAAGCAGTGCTTTTTTGGCTTCTTGGCACCATCTGAGGCTAGCCCCCCCACGATCCCACTTGACACCAGTTTCGGTTGGTACCAAAGTGTGTACAGTCTCAGACACAAAGCTCATGGGAGTCACAGGGCCGAGTCCCCTCTGTGCTGCCTAGAATGGAGAATTCTTGCTCAGAAGAGATAAAGGCAGGTGTCTACCTACCTACCCTCTAAAGACCATCTAGAGAGGCCCATCTCTCTCATGTCCCTCAGCTCATCATGCAATTTGACATTTTAATAAGGCACAGAATTTTACTTTTGGGGAAGAAAAAAAGGGGGGGGGCAGCAGTTACCTTAAAGTAGTGTGGTTTCGAGTGTTATTAAACCAGGGGGAACTGCTAGCCTCCCTTCTCAATTCCACATGGCCCAGGAGCTCAGAGGTCGAGCTTCTGATTTGCATTCGGAATTCACCATAGGGCGAGGCAGTGCTAGTTCTATTTTTTTTTTTAAGATTTTTATTTATTTATTTTGAGAGAAAGAGAGAGACAAAGTGAAAGAGAGCATGAGAGGGGAGGTCAGAGAGTGAAGCAGACTCCCCATGGAGCTGGGAGCCCAATGTGGGACTTGATCCTGGGACTCTGGGACCATGACCTGAGCCGAAGGCAGTTGCTTAACCAACTGAGCCACCCAGGTGCAGTGCTAGTTCTTAAAGCAAGCCAGATGTAACTAAGTTTCTTCATATTAAGTTTTCTTAATTCCAAAAAATCAAAGAATTCTTTAATATTAAAAAAATTATATTCCAATCTCATCTCACTTTCGCATTATTTTTAGGATTTGGGGGGAACACTCCATACAGATCATGAATGATTTCTAAAACTCTGGCTCCAGACGTGTGCAAGGTCAGAGGTATGCAGCCGCTTAGCCCCTGCATAGAAAGCACAGCATCTGGTTCCAGGTGCCTCTACTCCGTGCTTCTACTCACTCCCCCTAGATAACTTTGAACTCCTCCAGCCCTGATAAATCCCTTCCTCAGGAAACCTCCTCGAAGTCCCATACCCCTACCTTTCCTTTTACAGCTAACCTAAATTCTCAAAGGACTAGACCTTTTTTTTTTTTTCCCATTTAATTCCAAGACAATCCTTACCACCAAATTTAATTGATGTCCTGCTGATTCCAAAGTGGCTTTTTAAAAATGTACCTACAAAGAGCACAGACATAAATATAATAACATTTTAAAAAATAAGGATCAAGGACAGAGAGAAAAATTAAATCACATGAGCCAAACTATGTATTTACAGTTGCTGTGGTAATACTACAAATTGCTCTGTGATTCTTCCAGATGGGAGAAAGATGGAAGGCTAAGTGACTGTGTTTCCATTTTCAAAACAGAGGGTAAATCCTGGCTCTAGGTAGTTGTTCCACTGTCTATAAATAAATTAACTTAGACAATCAGAGGTCTACCTTTGTTTTGTCTCCTGACAGATTCACTACTATGTACCTAAATGGTATGCTCTTGGTTTATCTCATGGTTTTTTACAAAAGTGCCCTCATAAAACGAGATTCTTTCAAGATACATCATGCTAGTAGGTGCTGAGTATGCAAGGATAAATATAAGTTTATTTTAGATTTCAGTATCATGAAAGTGCTTTTATAGGAGAATGGTCTTAATAAATCAGTATGGGTCCTTGAGTTTAGAAATGAAAGGATTGGCTATTGATGGCATTCCATTACCTATATTGTATATTCATATACCATTAACCACATTTCATAGTCATATTCCATTTTCACTGGATTATCATGAAAGCTTTTAAAAGAGGTTAATGGGCTTCCGTTTCTAAAGGTTAGCCAGCATCGCTAAAGTTAAGTTTCCTAAGAAAAGCATTTAGTGTATTATAAGAAAACATTGCAAAGTGGAAGAGAAAAGAGAATCCCTAAAGGAATAAGATTCTAATACATAGCTCATGTAGAGTGATGCTATTTGTCTTGAAATCTCCAGACTCAGAGAAAATTTTTGCTATAAGGGATCTTAAAACATGCAGACTATCTCCTCAGTTTACAGAAGAGAGGGAAAACAATAACAACAACAAACAAAACAACAACAACAAAAACAACACTAGGCACAGAGAGGTTAAGTCCCTTGCCTAAGTTCCATAAGTGAACAGAAATCAAGTCTAGAGTAGTCCGCAACTCCCTATATATATTGAGCATCAATATGTTTCCCACTGCAAAATTCTGAACTCATCCTTGCCCCAAATTACTTACAGGACAAATCTTCTTTACCGTGAACCTCCCTCCCAACCCCACCCCAAATGATCCCAAGCAACTCAAATCTAAGTATAAAAGACCCCTGGGTTATATACCTTTTTCTTTTCAAATTTTAAAGGGGGTCTGCTTACTAGCAGTGGTACATAGCTCTTTTGACAAACTTGGAGATTCAGTTTTGGAGGCTCTCAGATTTTCAGATTTAATACAGTTCAAGATTAATACACTATCTTCTTTGTAGTTGGACAACAAGATCAACGTGTTCTCTTTCTCTTTCATAAGTCAGAGAACACCAGGAGAGTCCAGTGGTAACTCATTCATTGATTTTTTATCAAATTAACTTAAGTAATCAGGTAGCTCAGTCAATGAGACTGGTTCATTTCACTCATCATTGAAAGGAGCAAAATGGATTCATCACAACACGTAGGCGGCAGCCCTTCCTGTGATCTCTTTCACAGAGTTGTTCCTTGGTACTGGGCACATGCACCTTTTATGGTACCTCTCACACTGGTTTGTAAATTTGTGTTTCTTTTATCATTCTACTACCAATAAAGTAACAGTTAAACAATCACATCATATTTTTCAGTCTTATTTTGCTTAATAAAATATTTAAACAGTGCCTACCTCCCTTTGGGCACCCTATCAGCTTTTGAGTTTATGAGACTTATGGGGGAGACACATATGATCTTACTTATAGTATAATTACAGATGGGTGCACAGGAAGTACTGAGGAAGACCTTGTGGGGCTCAAGGATCATAACAAAAGCAGTAATTATATCTGAACTCAATGTAAGCAAGCACAACTAGGAGCTGGTATATAAAGTATATAAAGCTGGTATATAAAGGTAGGGATAATGAAAGAGAGCATTTCAGGGAAAGAAAATATAAACATACAAAAAAGTAAAGAAGTATATGCAAATCATTTTATGGTGCAAGGTGGGGCATCTTAGGAAGGCAAAATGTGGGGCACCTAGGCAGCTCAGTCAGTTAAGCATTGAGTCTTGACTTCAGCCCAGGTCATGATTTCAGGGTCATGAGGTAGAACCCTGAGTCAGGCTCTATGTCTGCCTCTCCCCATACACCTCCCCACCCCCTGCTGACTCACTACCTCTAAAAAAAATTAAAGAAAAATTTTAAAAAATTAAAATTAAATAAATAAATAAGGCAAAAAGTTATCATTAGTATTAGAACAAAAATGCTCAGTCTCTGATATACCAGAATCATCTGGAGTACTAAAAACAAATGCAGAAGACCAAAGGCTAAGTAGAAGAGGTATTTTATCAAATCCTGACGTGATTCCTATACACACTCAAGTTCAAGAGCTATTGTATTGGAGCATCAAGTGCTAGATGAGGAAGGTGAAAGGAAAAATCAGGCTATAGAGAGATCAAGATTATATTCTAGGTTACCTGAAGTAAGGGGTCAATCCCCAGGTTAAAAAGAAGTCTACCTACAGCATAGGGAACAGTGAGTGACATAAAGATGCCTGCATTTTAGCATAACTACTGTCAACACTAAATAAAGCACATGGAAAAATGGAAAGAAAACTCAGAACAAGCAACTAATATTCTTTTCCAATAGCACAGGTGAGAGAGGATAAGGACCTACACCAGAGTTCAGGTGGTAGGGATTATGAAAGTGGAAATATTACAGTACCAAGTCATCAACCTGAATTTAATAAGTCCCACAAGAGGTTCATGTAATACATGTCATGACTAGGTGCCAGTCAATTAGAAAGAATCCCCTCTCACTTTACCCTCTGACAGACCACTAAAACTAAATATATACCAACAGAACAGATGATTAAAGACTCTTGAATCCATTATGGCCTATAAGAGGCACTGGACTTGCCGTGTGAAGTGACTGTGTGTAAACTATTTAAAACTGATTTTATGAAGAAGTATTTAATTTAGACCAAGAGTATGTGTTGATCATATAAAGAACAATGAAACAGAGATCCACACGGATCCACCACTCCGGTTAATACGTGACCAATACACTTGAAGACTGTGTTCTTCCCCAACCACATTCTTTCACTTTCCTACTATCCCCAAGGTCATCGTGCTTCTTCTTCTTCTTCTTCTTCTTTTTTTTTTTTTAAGATTTTATTTATTTATTTGAGAGAAAGACAGTGAGAGAGAGCATGAGAGGGGAGAAGTTCAGAGGGTGAATCAACGCAGGCTCTCCGTGATGCTGGGAGCCCAATGTGGGACTTGATCGCAGGAGTCTAGGATCATGACCTGAGCCGAAGGCAGTTGCTTAACCAACTGAACCACCCAGGAGCCTGGTATCATTCTTCCAAAACTCGTGTTTATCATTTTCTTTCCTCTTGGCTTAACAACAGGGGATGTACCCTACATAATGCTGTTTAGTTGTATTTGTTGTTTTTAATGTCTTCTGCAGCCTGCTCTTTTCCCACAACATGTGTTTGAGACAAGTATTTTTTAGGTGCAATGCTTCAGTTGTTTTTCTTTTTGTTGGGTGGTCTGCTATTGGGTGGTCTGTTAGGAGACTACTATTTAACCATTCTCCTGCCAGTAGACATGAGTTGGTTCCCTTTTTTCCTCATCATAAACAGTAATATTTTTTAAATTTTTCAAACAATACTATTTTTAATATTTTTGCATATGAGTCTTAGGGAACACATCAAGTTTGCTCTAGGATGGTGGCTCTTTTTTAAATGGAGACCCCTTATGTGGCAGCCCGGTACACACATATGTACACAGAGACACGTGCATGTGCACACACTCACACACACACACACAACCTAGGCAAACATTTCCTGAAACAATATTTACCTATTAATACATATTATTATATTCTACTATATTGCATAGTATTATGTTTCATTTCATCATTGTGGTATTCAGTTACTGAGTTACTTTTAAAATGCCCTAAAAATCAGCAGCAACCTATTCTCTGAAAAATCACTGCTCCAGGGGAGAAACCTAGAAACAGAGCTGCTGGAAGGTAAACACATGTACATCCTTGGCTTCCTAAGATAAGGCCAAATTGTTTTCCAAAAGGCTTGTAGCAATTTACTCTTTCATCATTGATACCTGTTATTGCTCAAATATACACCAAAAATTACCCAGTCTATTTACTGTAAAATATCACCAATTTGTAGTTGGTAGAGTTTGATTGTGTTTTCTGATTCTCCTTGGCAATTTGTGTTTCTTCTTAAATGCCAAATCCATGTTTTCTCCTACTTTGCACTGTGTTGCTCATGGAGCTTTTCATCTGCAAAACCTTATTTTAAATACATAGTCTTGATACAAATCTTTTGTTGGTCATCTTCACCTGATATGGCTTATCTTTTTTACGGTGAACTTAAATTTAAGTTTTCATTGCGAAATGCTTACATTTATTATCTTTCATTCTTACCATCTTTTCATTAGTGCTAATGTCATGTCTACTTCAGAGCTATTAAAGGCAAAATTATTAATGATCACAACAGGACAAATAACCTTAGCCATATATAGAAGTAATTCTCCCTAAGTGAGACTTGGTTACCACCAAGCAAATCTGTAAACGTAATCATTTATAAAGCTATCGATCTGAGTTCCAATATATTAAAACTAAGAGTGGTCTTTGGCATGTGTCTAGAAAAGTACATGGGTAATAAGATTTTGTTTGAACTTACTGAACACTGTTAGACAAACAGACTACATTCAACAGCTATTGGTCCACTAGTCAACAGAAGGGTGACCTTTGTGGGGAAACTGCCCTTTTCACAGTTTGCCTAAATAGATTTCATGACTATCCAATTCTCCTGGGAGAAACCATTGTTCACTCAAGGGTTATCATGAATTACTGACAACAATTGTTTGAATAATAGATAAATACATACTCCAATGCAAGGTTAACAGACTATTTTCTGATATAAGAACTTCTACCAAGTTCATGTTTTGTTTTGTTTTTTGGGGTCAGGTTTTTTTGTTGTTGTTTTTTGTTTTGTTTTTTTTTTTTTTAATTTGACAGAGAAAGAGCAAACACAAGTAGGGAGAACAGCAGGAAGAGGGAGAGGGAGAAGCAGACTCCCCACTGAGCAGGGAGCCTGATGTGAGGCTCGACCCCAGAACCCTAGGATCTTGACCTGAGCTGAAGTCAGACGCTTAACAAATGAGCCAACCAGGTGCCCCCCAAGTTCATGTTTATCCCCAAACTGTAGTCAAGGTGGATTCAGTGATAAAGCTGAGTAGATTTGGGAACCAAAGACTCAATTCATGAAGAACTATAATCCCCATAAAACTTTCTAGAGAGCTGCTAACCACTCTTTCTGACATTTCTAAGGTTTACAGAGGTTCACAACTGAATTGTCATTTGAGACCTGCATGTGACATAGAAGTGTGAAGAACTGTATAAGGGTCTAAGAAACAACTATTACCTGGAGATGGAGGTCCCATCTAAATATATTAAAATTACTGTTTTAGCCTTCTGCTTTCCAAAGAGGAAAAAAAAAAAAAATCTCCAGACTCGGTTCCTGTCCCAATCCCCCATTTTCCCACCTCTATTTTAAATGTAACACCACAAAAGAGGGAGACGCATATACACTCTTTATCATCTATGGTTTTACAGAATTAGAAGACCTTCTGTTTCTAATGACAAATTTAGTTTCTATTTGCATTTAAAAAATAGGTTTCAGCATAGCTCCTAAATTTTTTTATGTCTCAAAGTTGGAAAATTGGTCAGTAAATGTATTTTTTTGTGTGTGTATCGCATTTTAAGTACTTTGACTTTTTAAAATTACAGATTGTACATGTTTTATAGTGAATTTCTACATTTCACAAAACTGCATATCTCAGAATGCTCCAAGTCTATCATTTATAATCATTTACAACTCTCTGGGAGGGAAGAGGGTTTGTGTATAAATATATAACTGGCACTCTGTACCATATGAAGATTATTACAATTTTATAAACTTAATCTCTAACACACGTGTTTAACTGAATGAAACTACAAATATCGCTCATACAATTTGATGACGATTCTTTTTGTTTGCTTTGGTTTACAATTACATACCATGCTATCTGCATGTTTAGCTTTTTATAATCTGCTTGGAAATACGTACTTCATCTTTGTAAATAAAATCTTGCCTTAGTCTCTCAGAGTCTATGTAAGGGTGTGCTTGTGTGTGTGTGTGTTTTCAAATCACAATCTTTTGAATAAGGTAGAAATAAAAATGTACTTGGGAGTATTTAATTGTTTTAATATCCTTAAAAATACAATTTTTTTAAAGATTTTATTTATTTATTTGACAGACAGAGATCACAAGCAGACAGAGAGGAAGGCAGAGAGAGAGAGAGGGAAGCAGGCTCCCTGCTGAACAGAGAGCCCGATACGGGACTCGATCCCAGGACCCGGAGATCATGACCTGACCTGAAGGCAGCGGCTTAACCCACTGAGCCACCCAGGCGCCCTAAAAATACAAATTTAAAACTCCTCTTTCTCAGTAGCCTTTTCCCCTCCACTTTTCTCTTCTTTCCGTAATGGAGCCTTAGGCCCCACATCAACATTCTGACACATCTCTAATTATAAGGAAGACTACTGTTCTTTCTTTGCTTCATATTTAGAAACTATTTTTAGATGCTGGCTTTCACATACATGTCTTTCTTTTTCTAAGTGATTCTTTCATCTAAAATCAGAGATAGAATTTCAAGTTAATGTTGCCTCGCTAAAAATACAGAGGAATGCAGGACTTTATATTTACATCATATGAAGTAGCAGAAAACATTTCACTGGATGGAAAGTGACCAGGACCCAAGAAAGAAAATCAGGAGAGGAAATGTTTGAGGTTTTCTAAAACTATACTGTGTTCAGGTATACTGACCTTTTTGTGCGGAAGAGGAGGGGAATGCAGGTTCATGAATTCCAAATCAAAAAAAAAAAACAAGCAAAATTTTGAAACTGAAAGTGTGCCTTAACAAAGAACAGTTTCACATTTCTGGATTCAGAAATACACTTCTGGTTTCTGGATACCGACTGCTTTTCTCGTTTCCAAAACTATTGTATTGTATCGAAGGTCCAAATCGCTTCCTAACATGACTGAGGAGTCTCCTGAGGGTATGGCAGGCTCAGGAGTCAATCAAAGCAAAGACTCTCTACATGCAGATTAAAACAAAGGAAAAATGAGAATTATCCGCCTGCATCTAAGAAAAATTTAAATTTAACTAACCTCCTCTCTCCCGCAAAAGTTAGATTTGCTTTCTACTTTATGCAGAATTCTAAGATATTGCTTTACATCTTTTTTTAAAACTTTATCTTATTTTTTTCAGCATTCCAAGACCCATTGTTTATGCTCTACATCTTTTAGTTCATTTGTATAGCTTCCATCAACTTGATACGTGTCTCTTCAATGGCTGTACTCTACTGGGAAGCCTTTGAGGACCCTTGTCAGGATAGAATGGGGTCCCAAAAACATGCTGGAAAAACACAGGGCAGTGATCAACAGTTTAAACAAGGAAATGAAACTTGGACAAGAAAAAAATGTTATAAATTTAATCAGTTCAGTTTAATTTATTAGATGAAAATTCCAATAGCAATTGAGTTAAATTCCATCACTATCAATGAGCCTTTAAAAAGTTCTCCATGTTCAATATGCAATCCAAGCTTCAAACCGGAACATAAATTAAATCAATAGTATTCTTTTCTCATTGCATTAGTTTGATTTAAGTAAGATTTGAAGTATTTCTTATAGCAGATAATTCCAGTTCATATTTTCAATGTGCAAACAGAACTGAGTTCTTTTGTCAACCTACAGCCAGGGACACATTTATGGTCATCACACATTATTTAACTCATGTTTCTTTGTTCAAATATTAAATCATCCCCTATTACCTGGCATAAAATAGATGTGGGCCTTATTTTGACTATAGGGTGGTAAATTAGTATAAAAGCAAGTTATCAATTCTCCTGACAGGTGTCTCTCTTCCAAAGGGAAGCAGAATACTTTTCAAAACACATATTTCAAACTTGTTTTATCAGTTTCTAAAAGTGCCATCTCCTTAATTTAAGGCAATTATTTCAATGACCATTTTTCAGCTGTCCCTTTGCTGCAGAAAGTCTAGTGACACTTGCTGGGTCTGATCACAGCCCCATATCTTTACAGGGTACATTTCTCCAACCCCATTCTGTCCTACCAAGGGTCCTCAACAGCTGCACAGCAGGATACAGACACTGAAGAGCCTAATATGAAAGGTACCTGTGCTCTAAGGAAAATAAAATAAAAGAGTATTTTCCACTAAAAATGATCCTGTCCTTGTCTCCAATTCTTTATAGGCTTAATTTGATGTGGGAGAAAGTTGTATAACCACAACCTAATTAATGGTATCGCTTAATGCTGATATGGTAAGGTTTAAAATGTCCCCTTTACTGTAAGGGAAAAGAAGACCATGAACAAACCAGAGGACTAAGTGGCATAATAAAGTGACAACATTTACTAAAATCAGGCTTCCGGCATTCAAAACATTCTTTAGTTTAGGAATCCTATAGGAGCTCCTCAAATGAAAACCCCAACAGCAACAAGAAAGCACCTCTTTAGCAAAAGTCCTAAAAGATACTGTATTTATCATTAAAAAACAGGTCATCATGATTGATTTTCTTCAGTGGTTAACTCTTACAACATTCTGCACAATTCTATAAACACAAAGTGTATATATATTTTTTTAAACCAACATGTATTTTCTAAATGTGTAGACATTTTCATGACTCAAGTATAGGGAAAACAATGTCGGATATGGAACTGCCTTTTCAAACAGGCCATTTTGTGCTACCAGATCTCCTGTGGTGGCCCCTCTCCACTGCCAAGACCACCTTATGGACCCCAGAATCAAAGCTACTCCAGTATGTCTAGAACTTAGCCAGTTAGAATTTTTACTATCAATACAGTCTTGCATATTACTCATTAAGAAAACTCATTAGAACTTTCATAATAAGTAATGTCCTACCTTCATATTAAGTATTAAGTATATCACTACTTCCTACTAACAAACCCCAAAACACAGACACGGGACACATTCATGTTGATCCGGCACTCCTCTCCTCTATCCTCTACAATTCACCATATGATCTCAGAACCACTGGTTCTGGACCTAGTCCTCCCTCACCAGAGCCTAGCCTAATCCTCACCAAGCTCTTTCTCATCCCACTATATAATACCTGAAACTAAATACTGAGATACATGTTTACTTGTCTTGAGCCTGTTTTTCCCTTCCCTTTTCCACAGTTAAGATTCTTCCCTATGACCTCCTTTTGCTTCCTTCTGCCCAACCCTAAGAACCACCCCCTTCCCAGTCTCAAAAATCCCAGTCAACGCTATTCAAGACAGATTTCCATAGACGTTTACTATCTGGAGCAATTCTGAGGACAAAGCCTAAGAAAAAACGGGGTCCTTATCTTATGTAACAGGGTATAGGGCTCATGGAGGACCGGGGACTCCATCAATTGCCTACACAGTCAGATTTGAGAACATCCTACAAAGTCTTCTCTAGCCAAGAATATCCCCATCTAACCCAAGAAGCAGGCTAATCAGTTGGACTTGAGGAAGAGGAAATTATGTGTAATGGAGAAAGCCTGACTTTGAAGTTAGTTCTGGCTGTGTTTGAATACCAGCTGTTTTGCCTCCTAACTGCAAAACTTCAGACAAGTTACTAAATTTTTGAGCCCAGATTTGTTTTTCAAAAACTGGATATTATAATCCCTTACCTGCAGAGTTGGTGTGAATGTAGACAGTATGAGTAAGTGGGGGGCATACACAGTACTCGACAAATTAAAACTCTTATTATTACTTCTAGCATCCAAAATGGATTTGGGGCAATATAAAATCCTCTGGCAAATGGTAGTTGGAGCAAAGTGGGTAATAGTGACAAAAAGTGAAATAAAATACCTCAGAAAGTATATTAGAGAGATACCAAAGTCTACAACACCCAAATATATTGATCTTACAATCCGAAATACAACAACATTTACAAAGTTCCTAATACAAGCCACCCATGTTCCCAGGAATTTTTCCCCTGTTAAAATACATGAATACATTAATTAATTACCTCCATAATCATCTAAGGTGCATGGTATCTGCATTTTACAAATAAAAATGTCTTCTATCTCTGACAATTTACTTAACTTTATAAGTTCACACAGCTGCTAACAGTCCAGGCCTTTCTAACTCTAAAACTCACTACCTTCCTGTTCTGTCATGCTCCCTTCCAGCTTGGAATCAAGTGCTGGCTCTGTGTGAACTTCTGCAAATCATTTACGATGGTGTTCCCTTTTCCTAAAATATCTATAATACCTGCTTACCTCAGTGGGGGTGATTAAAGAATCACATTAAATATAGTACATGAAATAGAACGTTATTACTACAGAAAATACTAACTTAATACCATTAACATAAAAACAAGGTTGCCAGATTCATCACACCCCAGAGCCCCCTGATCTTCTGTGTAATGTCGTGATCCTATCCCCTTAGCCCGTTTTAATCCTGCTATGTTGACCTGTTCATTTAGCGAATATATTGTGACCACCTTCTACATACTAGGGAATTGCCTAAATACTACCAATCTGCCCTCGGAGAGTTCAAATCCACTAATGGAAGGGCATACAGAATTATAAAGTACAGCTCAATGTTGAGACATAAGGAGGCATGAACAACACTTTGGGCGAGCACAGTACAGGTACAATCTCTGCCTGAGGAAAATACAGAATCCTCTCAGAGAGGGAGACATACGTGAACTGTCATGGAAGGAAGATTAAGTATTTGCCACATAGATAAGAAAAGGACATTTCCGAGTTAAAATGAAGAAATCTCTTTTCAAGAACCATTGTGCCCCTAGCAAGAAAAATTCGGTGATGCTTTTCCCGATGATTAGCTGGAAAAGGTGATTACTTTTGAAATAGCCTGAAAACCAAAATCCGAGTATTCTGGGTGGGTCATTAATACTAAATATTTAATTACTTTCCACTAGTGAAAGTGATTGATTCCTCCTTTATTGGGAGGGCTAAGTGGCAAGGCACATATTCTGTCCCCAGGGATAATCAGCAAAGACCATAGCATAGATGCAGGAGTAGCGACTAGGGTCCCTCCTCTTTCAGCCAAATGGATGTGATTTGGAGTCTGGGAGCCCAAGACTCTCCAGTCTAACACCATCTACTTTTCTCCACTCGCTAAAGTTCAAATCTGTGGGAAGTGGAGACTCTTCCAGTCTATGTAACTCAGTGAGTTTTGCCATAGAAATCATCAGGTTACAATGCCTTGGCAAACAGGAACACAATCACCAGATTCAACAGACACACGGATTACGCCCACACTCTCCCTATGAGGAAGCCTAAGACACAGAAGAAAATTTCAGGTGAAAGAAACAAAATAAGCAAAGCATGCAAATGATCAAAAAAATATATTCCTGTAGAATTCTAAGAAATTAGAATGGAATATGGGTAAGAGGATAAAAAATGAAGACAATGAGCTGGCCAAGGAGCCAGATCAGGCAGGTCTTAAAAAACCAGCAATTTGTAGCATCTGATTTAGTTCAAATACAGCATTCTGGCCATAGTAAAGGCTTTTTTTTTTTTTTTTTTTTTTTTTTTATCAAGAGGCAAAAGAATGAAAGGAAACAGTAAGAATCTATCACAGCCATCCAGATGAGAGAGAATGTTGAACTTGACCTTCGGTGTCTGAAGCGGCTGGAGGAGCCTCATTCAAGATATATTTTGAAGGCAGATCTACAACAACTTGGCCCTGATAAGTACTGCCCTTCTTACCTCTCCAGCAATCCTGTCAAGGGTATACAGCAAGGGAGATGGACAGAAGAGTATGACCCCAGCCTGAGGACACCACTGATGATTTGTATTCATGGAACAAGGAGAGCTAGAACTAACAAAATTTTATTTCATTCTTTCAAGCCACCCTAAATCTTGCCTTACTTTCTCTAAGAAAATAGCTAGCATTTGGTGTTACCTGCCTCCCTTCTGAGTCACATAATGAAGACGCCCATACTTTCCAATTGACAATTTGTTTTTCAGTGACAAGGTGACAGTTTTGGTTCATTTAACAAACAAACAATTTCCAACCACTGAAAAACCATCTGGGAATGTTGTTCTCGTGAGATAAGATTAGTTTCTAATTGGTCTGTTTTATAGAAAATTTGTTCCTTCAATCTACACAATGCTCACGTCTGTCTTGTGGCCAGAAGGATTCTACAGGTTGACCTCCGAAATACTCACTGTGGATACCCATACAACCTAATGAAAGGCTGCTGTCAGGAGTTCCAAAAGGCCACTGAACTCATTAGATTTTAACATACTCTATGGGGAAATACTTAAACACACATAAAACCAACTGTGTAAAATACATCTCCCCCCCCCATTTTATTTTATTTTATTTTATTTTATTTTATTTTATTTTATTTTATTTCTTTTCAGTGTTCCAAAATTCATTGTTTATGCACCACACCCAGTGCTCCATGCAATACATGCCCTCCATAATACCCACCACCAGGATCACCTAACCTCCTACCCCCCACCCCTCCAAAACCCTCAGTTTGTTTCTCAGGGTCCACAGTCTCTCATGCTTCACCTCCCCCTCCGATTTCCCCCAACTCACTTCTCCTCTCCATCTCCCAATGTCCTCGGTGTTTTACCTTATGCTCCACAGGTAAGTGAAACCATATGATAATTGACTTTCTCTGTTTGACTTATTTCACTCAGCATAATCTCCTCTAGTCCTGTCCATGTTGATACAAAAGTTGGGTATTCATCCTCTCTGATGGAGGCATAATATTCCATTGTATATATGGACCATGTCTTCTTTATCCATTCGTCTGCTGATCACATCTTGGCTCTTTCCACAGTTTGGCGATTATGGTTATTATTGCTGTGGACACTGGGGTACAGATGGCCTTTCTTTTTACTACATCTGTATCTTTCGGGTAAATACCCAGTAGGGCAATTGCAGGGTCATAGGGAAGCTCTATTTTTAATTTCTTGAGGAAACTCCGCACTGTTTTCCAAAGTGGCTACACCAACTTGCATTCCCACCAACAGTGTAAGAGGGTTCCCCTTTCTCCACATCCTCTCCAACACTTGTTGTTTACCATCTTATTAATTTTGTCCATTCTAACTGGTGTAAGGTGGTATCTCAACGTAGTTTGATTTCAATCTCCCTGATGGCTAAATGATGATGAACATGTTTTCATGTACCTGTTAGCCTTTTGTATGTCTTCTTTGGAGAAGTATCTGTTCATGAAGAATGAAACTTGACCATTCTCTTATACCATACACAAAGATAAACTTGAAACAGATAAAAGACCTCAACATGAGGCAGGAATCTATCAAAATCCTAGAGGAGAACGTAGGCAGTAACCTCTTCAACATCGGCCACAGCAATTTCTTTCAAAACATGTCTCCAAAGGGAAAGGAAACAAAAGCGAGAATGAACTTTTTGGGACTTCATCAAGATCAAAAGCTTCTGCACAGCAAAGGAAACAGTCAACAAAACAAAGAGGCAACCCAAGGAATGAGAGAAGATATTTGCAAATGACACCTAACCTCCCACCCCCCACCCCTCCAAAACCCTCAGTTTGTTTCTCATGCTTCACCTCCCCCTCAGATTCCCCCCAATGACAGTACAGACAAAGGGCTGATATCCAAGATCTGTAAAGAACTCCTCAAACTCAACACACACAAAACAGATAATCATGCAAAATACACCTTTAATGGTTAAAGCCTTTAAGTCATGAAGCACTATTCTTCATGTTGACTTTTAGAGGTGGTAATTAAACATAATTTCAAGTCTATTTTAAGCTCAGTATTTACATTTCAGTCTCACATGAAAATGCTTTACCATTTTAAATGTATTAAGAGATTGGTAGCAATTCATGTCTAGGGATTAGAAAGTGATTTTTCTCCTTGCCTTCTTTCCTTATTTATTTGCTCACATGCTCATTTAAAAATATGAAGTTCCCACCAT
The DNA here is from genome assembly GCF_964662115.1 of Mustela nivalis. Taxonomy (NCBI): domain Eukaryota; kingdom Metazoa; phylum Chordata; class Mammalia; order Carnivora; family Mustelidae; genus Mustela; species Mustela nivalis. Next base: position 39,522,944 of record NC_139022.1, on the reverse strand, counting down.
TTCCCACCTGGAATCAGTCAGGAGAAAGAGGTGAACGCCAAGATAAGGACTCTGCTCTCATACAGCTTGTAGTCTAATGAGTTTGATTCAAAGATGTTGCACAAGAGAACTATATATGGAATCACCAGATAGGCCTTATGTTAACATCACAGCTCTTCCATTTTAGGCCCTAGAGTTTCTTCAGCTTTCTGAACCCCACAGTGGAAGAGGTGCTAGGAACCTTCTGTCCTTCATAGCTTTGCCTTGGATGCAGCAGAGCTCCCATGAAAGCAAAGAGTGTGATAAATTTCCCTGATAAATTTGCCTGACACCTGGCTTGCCTTGATTGGTCAGCTTCTCCTTCCCAGGGGAATCAATGCTGACTTGGAACTTACTTCAGATCCAGCAGCCACTATAGCATTACAGGCTCAATCTCTTACCCTCCCCCAAACACACGCCCTCCCAAAATACACACAGCCACTGTCTATTTAGTTCTGTTACTGGGACATGGAGTCTCAAGTGCAGATCCTCCAGTTTGAGTATCACATTTACTGTCTTTCTGATCCTATGTGCCTTCTAACAGACTGATTTTAACAGATGCAGGGAACTTACAAATTATTCCTCAAATACCCCACAGAGGTTAAGGCAATACACATATTCACATACACAGACATGCAAACTGAACCTGTATTTGTAACCTGAGGCCTAATAATCTGACTACAGACAAATGCAAATTAAAGTTTAAACCATACTAAACAACAAACATCTCTGGAATATCACCAAAAAAAAAAAAAAAAAAAACAAAAAACAAATATACAAAACAAACAAATAAACAAAAAACCCAAAAAACAAAACAAAACAAAACTTTCACTTTAGATCACTTGCCTATGTTTCCATTAAAAAAAATGGTTTAAATATTCAACTTTCCAAATTTTTGTGTGAGAAAAAAGTCTTTAGAAAATTATTTAAAGAATTTGAAAGGAGATATAAAAATTGGAAAACTTAATTTAAAAGATCAGACTGAATTTAAAATTTTTTTCACTGACTTCACTTTAAAAATATTTCCTATGTATTATTATAGCAACATCTATTTTTGCAGGAATATACGGTATTATACCATGTTCAGGTAAGCATTCTCTTACACGCAAATGCCTCTAACATTACTTTTAGTGAACTACTATTTCATTAACAAATCTGTTACCAGACTGCTCCTGACCTAAAGTTGCATTGCTTGTAAAACTTTTGCAGACACTGCTAGAATTACATATATGAACTTAGAGATCCTTACAAAAATCAAATCTCGGGGTGCCTGGGTGGCTCAGTGGGTTAAGCCTCTGCCTTCAGCTCAGGTTATGATCTCAGGGTCCTGGGATCGAGTCCCACATCGGGCTCCCTGCTCAACGGAGTGCCTGCTTCCCCCAACCCCGCCTGTCTCTCTGCCTACTTGTGATCTCTGTCTGTCAAATAAATATATAAAATCTTAAAAAAAAAAATCAAATCTCACATTCCAGTTTTCCAAATGAGAAATGTAAGCAAATGTAATGCAAAGTGATTACTTGTATAAACGGCAAAACTTGTGAAGTGACAGAGAACAGATCTTCTACCCACTTCTTTCCCCACTTTACTGAAAGAAAACTAGCTGTAGTGGAGATATATCTATAAGTGTGCTAAGGAATAAGTGCAACTAGCTAATGTAAAAATAAATGTATTTACTTAAAAAAATTAAAATAGGCAAAGCGGGCTGAAGGTTAGGCAGAAGAGATAAGCTCATAAACTACTGTTGAGTGTGTAACTGATTTTAAAAAATCTCTTTGGGGCGCCTGCGTGGCTCAGTGGGTTGAGCCGCTGCCTTCGGCTCAGGTCATGATCTCAGGGTCCTGGGATCGAGTCCCGCATCGGGCTCTCTGCTCCGCAGGGAGCCTGCTTCCTCCTCTCTCTCTGCCTGCCTCTCTGCCTACTTGTGATCTCTCTCTGTCAAATAAATAAATAAAATCTTTAAAAAAAAATTTAAAAAAAAAATCTCTTTGGAGGGCAATAATTCCAAAAACTCAAAATTGCCTATATACTTTCAAGTGCCTGTTTCACTTCTAAGAACGTATCTTTAGGACATACACATGTGCCCAAATTCAAGAATAAGAAAGTTCTCTGCAGCAGTGTCGGAAACCAAAAAATACAGGAAAACACTTCTGTTTCCACCAATAGAGATAAGGTCACATAAATCACAGAACTGCCATAATATCGAATAGTCTATAGCCATTTTGAAGTTACATGTCCAAGTTTAAAGGTAAAGTTTCCTAGTTAAATGATAAAGTTTCCTAGTTATTAGTGAGCTAATCACCAAAGCACCTTACTTTTCCTACTGGTCACAGAATTAGACTGCATTTCCAAATTGCCCTGACAGGGAAATGCAGTCAGATACAAGACGGTCCAATGTGAACATAATCGGTACCAGATGCTCTGGTCCCAGCATCCAAAACCTCCCTCATTCTACCTGTTATGCTCTTTCTTTCTGTTTAATGGAATGGAAATCTGGGTAGCTTGGAAGCCGTGTGTTCAAGAAGCAAGTCTCCCAGAAGGGCCATGGAGGGAAGCTTGCTGCTGACCTGGCTTTCAGTGAGCTAACCCTGTGAAACTGCAGAATTTACCTGTTGCAGGAGCTACCATTACCTTAGCTGAAACAGCACGCTCATTTAAGAGACGGGCAAAACAGATTACAGAAGAAAAGTACAAAGTATCACAAGCAGTACTGCACACTTGTGCTTTAGTAAATATACATGGATGAACTTTCCATGTGCATAATGGCTTAGTGAAAGTTTAACATTGGTTAAAACAGGAATACCCTTTATGGTTCTGTATTCGTGGTGGCCTCTCCTATCATCCCGTAGCCTTTGTATCACTTTTAATTCATGAGAATAGTCTTTTTAATAATCATGACTTTTCAGATACTATATAGTCCATTCTGTAGTCCAAACTATATCTAAGGCAACACTTCTCCCCTGTCCCCCACCTGAGGTGTGGGTTGTGTCTTGAAGCCATGCAATCAAGATGGATGCTGGCTCTCCTCTTTTCCCTTGATAGTTTGTCACACCTCCCTCCTCCCCTTCTCCCTTTACTATGCTGCTTCTGGGGGTCCCTCACTGTCAGAGCTGAGGTTAAAGAACAGAATCTACAGTGTCTTAGAGGATGATATCCTCTCATCTTATCAGCTGTTAGGACAGCAGCAGCCAAGTGCTGACTGTCATATTGACTGGACTATGGCTCTTCGAAGAAAACCTCCATGATCTACAATCCCTGAGGTGGGCCTTGTCTCCTCCAGTTGCCTTCTTGGTAAACTCCCTCATCTGCGGCCCCTAGCACTATACCCAAAAGCCTCTGACTACTGGAGTCCTCTCTTCACCAGCCCCCAAGTGATGTTGGGTAAGAAGTCCCCCAAGACACTTCCAGCCAAGTTACTTCCTTTGCCCATTTGGCTTATGACAAATTCACCTATCTTCTCAACCTCAGTTGGCAGTAATGCAGGTTTGCGTTTCTCTCCTTATTCTGCCTTCAGGATGCTCCAGCAAAAGACAGGCTTCTGTGTCTATATTTGTAAGTCCCCATCTCCAGGGGAGTCATTAACATTCTCACTGAGGAAATCTTGGTGCCATGGCTGAACCAGGTCCTGTCTAGGAAACACCGAGCTGAGGAGTAAGCTAATGGTCTCCTCTTTTCACAGACTCCTCCTAAAACAGAGAGAGGTCTTCTAGAAATACACATGGCTTGGTCTAAGGAGAAGAGGGTCCCTTTACCCTCCTTCAAGATAGAGAACAGATAAAAGACCTTGCTCTACCCAAGACCCCAATCTCTCCACCCTCTATCATACAGACTATCTCCTACAAAAGTCTAGTCTTCTTTGATACACCCTGAAGGGGGAGGTGGGTTCACTTGAGGTTGCTGGACCAGTTCTTCTCTATTTTAGTAATCCAGTATGAGAATTACAGGCACCTCCCTTCAGAAACTAAATAATCACATTTATTTTCAGTTTGGAGGCTTTATTAAAAACTCAAAAACCTTAAGAAAATTCAAAATCCAAATTGTGTGTGTGTGTGGTATGTGTGTGTGTGTGTGTACATCAGCATCTAGGGTGGGAAAGATATGCATTTTTCATCATACATTTTTTACCTTGTTTAATGAAGTGGTAGTATTTTTAATTTAAAAAGTCAGGGTTTTGTTTTGTTTTTTTTTAAATAAAAGAGATTATGATTTCACTGTGACTCCTTTTTACTGAGTTACAAGAAATATCCTTGGTCATTTCATTTTATCCAAAGAAATTAAGCACTTAGAAGATCACGGCTGTATCTAAGTCTTTATCTAATGGTAGGTTTGTTTGTTGTTCTCTCCCAAAACTAAATATGAAACTGTGGTAGAGACTACAAAGTACCAGAGCTGTCCCATAACATTGCAGAAGGCATCACAAGAGGCCCTTGGGAGTCTGTCCTCCAGAAAATCTGACAACTACATTCTCCACTCCTGCCAAAGCAGGGAACACACCTTATACAGGTTAACTGTTTATTGCTTTATTTCCTTCTACCAAGGTGACAGGCCAAAGAACAATAGAGGAAATGGCACTGACAATTCCCCTCACAATTCCCTTCTCACATCTTCAGGTGTCATCCTTTGGAACAACACATTTGACTGAATTTTTCAGCCAAAAATACCTTGTACTCTAAACTTTGGAACACACTAAAATTTTTGTAATGATGTACAATTTTGACATTGACTCTACTAGAAGATTCAATTATTTCTTAGTTTCTTTGACATTGTTGTATGATTGGAAATGAGTTTAAAATGTCTGCAGAAATGTACACGCACACATGTTCACATGCACACATACCACACAATTCATATTCTGTAACAGCAAAAGAGCTCCACGGTAGAACTTTCACTTCTCAAGAGAATGTAACTAATAGGCAGCAGGTCCTAGGAAGTTAACAAAAATAATTACAAAGATTGACAGTGCCTGGGTGGCCCAGTCAGTTAAGTGGCTAACTCTGGATCTCAGAGCAGGTCTTAATCTCAGAGTCACGAGTTCAAACACCACATTGGGCTCCATGCTGGGTGTAAAGCCTATCTAAGAAAGAAAAAAAAAAAAGAAAATTGTCCTTTTGGCACCTGGGTGTCTCAGTCAATTAACTGTCCAACTCTTGATTTCGACTCAGGTTGTGATCTGAGGAAAGCAGGACTGAGCCCTGTGTGAGACTAGGCGATTAATGCACAGTCTGCTTGATATTCTCTCTCTTCCTCCCCCTCTGCCCCTCCCCCTGCTCAAGCTCTAAATAAATAAATAAATAAAATCTTTAAAAAAGAATAAAAGTAATAATAATTACAAAGATTTAGGAGAAAGGCTTAAAAATACCATCAAATACTGAATCTGAGGGGCGCCTGGGTGGCTCAGTGGATTAAGCCGCTGCCTTCGGCTCAGGTCATGATCTCGGTGTACTGGGATCGAGCCCCGCATCGGGCTCTTTGCTCAGCGGGAGCCTGCTTCTCTCTCTCTCTCTGCCTGACTCTCTGCCTACTTGTGATTTCTCTCTCTGTCAAATAAATAAATAAAATCTTTAAAAAAAAAAAATACTGAATCTGAAAATTAATCCGTTGCTCTACTTTGGGTGGCCTTAGAGCTGAAACATAGTAAATAAAATGTACAATGCACATACTTAAGAAGGCAGGAAAAATCCTTTGTTTACTAATTTCTCATAGTTAATAATTCACTGCAAACAAACAGGAAAGCGGGCCTCAGTTGCTGCTGGTTGACCACTGCACCTGAGGATGGGAAAAGTGACACTGAGCAAGAGCTGGGGGCAGGGCAAAGAGGAGACCCTCAGTGCTAGCTCAGGCTCCTGGTAATGTTTAGCTGTTGAAAGGGTACACATTACTAGCCAGCAAACCAGATGTGTTTCGTTTGGTTCACACAGTACATGAGTTTGTTGTTTAGCTGCTTTAACTGACACAGACATCAGAAGTTCCCATTAATAAATAAATAAATAAATAAGCCTGGTGTCATCATTAAATAAGAGAACTCTGATTAAAATCAAATGATTCGAAGCAGTATTTTATAAAACTGTTATGATTTGAAACTCATTTTAGGGTTTCCTAATAGTAAAAGGGAAAAATGGTACCTACTGTTCTCTACTACATTTTATTTGTCTGAAATGCATAGAAAACAGGAAGGTTTAACAAGCAAAAATGCATTGCTTTCTCAATCCATATTATCAAAAGTCATGTAGAGACACTGCCAAAGACGTAAAAGTATCAGTATTCAAACAGGAAACAGGTTGTATGCTATGGAAAAAAACGGTGTGCGGTTGGGAGAAAAAATACTATCCCTTTTAACTCCTGAGCTTCAATTATTTGCCAGGTTCTATCTCCACTGTATTTGAGAATTTCATAAGGATCATAGAGAAGACATATGCTCACAACAAATGCAAAAAATATACTTTTTAAGAAAAAATAATGATTTATGAAAGTCACTGTAAATAAATCCAATGATGGATTAACTACTCTGACATACATGCACTAAATAATTTAAAGAGAAGTCCAAGTTTAAAGAAAACTGCTTATAGGCTAAAATCATTACTGTATGAGGCATAGTTAAGCTACTAAGCCAAAGTTAAAAAAAACTAGGAGTCCCCAAAGTCTAAAGGGAGGACATCAAATGGTTAATTTCATATACATAAATAGTAGCAATAAGTCTAGTTATAGGGTTGATTATATGCAGGGAACTGCTCATCACTCTGTGTTGTTCTCCACTCTATATTTCTATAGGGGTTGGTAACAAAAGCAAATGCAGAAATAATAGGCCTTATCCCAAACAAATGACAATATTCAGATATTAGAGACCAAATATTTCAACAGCTTTTTCTCTAAAGTGAGGAATTTTTACCAGGAAGTGCATAGCAATTTTCCTTTCTGGTTCTGCATCCTAAACAAGATCATTCATGCATTCCTGACCTGTCCTTGTGGCCAGGACAATGCTGTCAGTAAAGACAGGCTTAAAAGCTTGAACCAAGAGCTTACTGCTCTCAACTCTGGCTGCACTTAAAACTCACCTGTGAAGTTAAAAAGTTTGAGTGGTGCTCAGATATCTATAATTTCAGCAAACCCACTGGATTAGAGTCATGAAGACCCACCAGTAGAGGTGGGATCAACCAACAAACTGCATGGTTACTACAGCAAGGAAGAAAATGGTGCTTGGACATCAACCTCTGTATTCAACAAAATACACACAAAAATGGTGAAAACCTTCTTACATTTCAAAAAACAGAACTATATACCACAATGAATGTAGGATTGCCAAATTATGTGAGGTTTAGGATAAACTATGTTGTATCAGAGCCCTAATTAAATATTTTAGAAAGAAAACAGAAATCTAAATACAAATAGAACGATCAGGAAAACAATTATTACAAAGAATTATGTATCTGAAGTTGAAATTGGTACATGAATGTAAAAAGTTCTAAATTGATTACTTTCCCAAAAACGCTGTTGTTTTCCAACATGGTAGAGCATTCATGGAATATTCTTTCCTGTTTCTCTGCTCCCTTCCAACAGAAGCTCCAAAGAATCTTATTTTATATTTAGGACATTTACTGTTTTCTTCCCAATTTAGGGTAATCAGGTTCATCATTTATATTTTTGACAGATCACAGCTTTCTGTTCCCATTATGTGCTGTAGTCATTAGGTAATAATTATTGAGCAAAAGAGGGAAAAAGATAAGAAAGGGAGGGCAAAATTCCAAGGAGGAAGGGATGAATAAGAAGAAATCCTCAGTAATTACAGTGACATGGTATCTGTTCATCTATAATGATAGTAACAATTAATAATTATGCCATAGCCTACAGAAGTACTTCAAAAATACTTCTCAGGGCCATCAGCTTCCAGACCTTAGGTCTCCTTAGGTAATGAGTGAAATTAACAAATAGAGGTCAAGAAAAAATACAACACTTCCCAAACTATTCTTTACAACAAACTTGAGGACTGTGTAAAAACTGTATGTACAACACAGCAGACAGCAAAGTAAGTAAAGTTGTCCAAGATAAAGAAGGGTATTCATTATATTAAATGGGTCAGTTCTCCAAGAAGACATAATAATTCTTAATGTGTAAGCACCTAATAAAAGAGCCTTAAACTCCATGAGCCAAAACCCATAGAAATGAAAGGAAAAATCAATAAATCTACTACTATAGTTAGAGACTTCAAGAACTCTTTGTCAAAAATGGATAGGTCCAGCAGGCAGAACATCAGTAAGGGTATAGTTGAGCTGAACAACACCATGAATCAATTATGTATAATTGACATCTATAGATTACTTCACCCAAAAAACAACAGAATACATACTTTTCTCTAGCCTCCATCAAACATTCACCAGGATAAATCACATTGGTCCATAAAACACACCAGTAACACAATGAAGTTAAACTAGAAATCAGGAACAAAAAGTTAACTAGACCATCCCCAAACACATCAAGACTCAAGAACATCCTTTTGAGTAACCATGTGAGTCAAAGAAAAAACTTCAAGAGAAATTTAGGAGTACCTTCAACTAAGTGACAATGAAAACACAACTTACGGTAGGTGACGTCAACATCATGATAGTATTACACATTCTTCATTCCATCCCTCACTCGACAATAAAAATTTGGCATGATTCACAGACAAAACTGCCTTCAAGGGAGATGTGAGACCTACTACATCATGCAAAGGAACATGGAAGTAGTGTCACCCATCCATTTGACAGGTAACAGTCAAACAGACCTCAATCCTGGATGTGGGCCGTAAACCAGACTCAGCCACTCACTGTGCTCCCAGGAGCCCCTGGAAAACCCCGACTGAGGTAATCTCCCACAAAAGAGAGAGACTTTGTGAAAGTTCAGGTTTTCAGAGAAGCTCTAGCACACCAAAGGAACAACAAATATATATATATATATATATATATATTCAGACACATTGGAGTAGGCAAAAGAAACAGTTTAACTTTACCTGCATCCTCCTTTGCCCAAGGTGGCACAGCTTAAAGCCAAGCGAGATCCTCCTCCGCCTGTAACTTCTCCTGTAGGGAAAAGGGAAACTGTATGAGTGAGCACCTGGCTCCCTTGGCTCTGTAGGATGCTGCCAAAGGGGCTCATTTCTCTCTTATTCCATCCAGAGTAATAAATCACGAGAGTGGGTACAGCAAAAAGGAAAATCCTTGGGAGATATTAGAAGAACACAGATCCTACTAACTGCATGGCAGACGCCATAAAGCAGTCCAAGAAAGAGCCACGGGAAATACCCTCCTCCCATTAAATCCCCAAATTGTCTACATGCACCTTCAGTAGTCGGTATGCCTCACCACACATGCCCCCATCCACTGCATGCTCCCAATGGCAGCAGTGAAATTAGGCTTTGGCAGATGGCAGGAGAGTATGCTGAAATCTAGTTGAATCTGAGGGAAAGGGAGAGATAACAAAATTAAACTCTAGCGTCATGTTTGAGAAAACAGAAGAGAGGCTGTCCACGCTTGGCTACAGGCATTTCAGGACCTACACAAGTCAGACAAGCTGAAGAATTCTCCCTAAGACAGAGCAAGAAGCATGGAGTATATGTGCCCATAAAAGTTCTCAGACAGCCTCAAAACATCTATTAAGGCTGACAGAAGGTGTCTCTCTCCCAAAGGCAGACAGTAAAGACTAGAGGAGGTGACTGCTACTTCAAATGCTGAGATGGAGAAACAAAACCTCAAGAACCATCAAAAACTAAGGTAACAGGACACAGCCAAAGGATCATAATCTCTTCCATTATCCTAATCCAAAGAAATGGAGATCTATAATTTACCAGATAAAGATACCAAAAAAAGTTCTTTTAAGGAACTCAGTCAGCTTCAAGAACAGAGAGAAAGACAACTGTACAAACTTAGAAAAAATACACTAACAAAATGAGAAGTTTAACCAAGAGAAAGAAATCATCAAAGAACCATACAAAAATCTGCAGTTTGAGAACACAATGAAGGGAATTAAAAACAAAACAAAACAAAAAAGCCACAATAAGGAGCATTAACATCAGACTTAAGCAAGAAGAAAGAATCACCAAGATTGAAGATGAAAACTTTGTAACTATTCATGTAGAGAGGAAGAAATGATCAAAAATGCAGAAAATGGACAGTAAGACAAAAACAGTAACTAGAAACAAAGAATATCATTGCATAATGATACAGGCATCAAATCATCAAGAAAATATATCATAAATATATAAGCACCCACTATCAGAGCACCTACATATATCAGCAAATACTAATACATCTGAAGGGATAGATAACACAATTATAGTAGAAAACTTTAGTACTCCACATTCAACAATGGAAAAATCACCCATCATAAAATGAATTAAGAAACGCTGGACTAGAGCCATATTTTAGACCAAATTTACCTAACAAATATGTACAGAACATTCCATCCAATAGCAAAAGAATATACATTATTCTTGAGTGCACATGAAATCTCCATCATGGTAGGTCACACAACAAGTCTTAAAAAATTTAAAGAGGCTGAAGTCAGACCAAATATTTTTTTTCTGACCACAATGGTATGAAACTAGAAATCAGTAACAAAAGTTGTGCTGGAAAATTAAACAATATGTGCAATTTAAACAACACAATCTTGTATAAGCAATGGCTCAAAGAATTACAAGGGAAACAAAAAACATGACAAAACAAATTAAAGTATCAACACAATACCAAACATATGGGATGCTGAAAAAGCAATTCTAGGAGGGAAGTTTATAGTGATAAATACCTACATTAAGAAAAACATAGTATTTCAAGTGAACAGTCTAACTTTACACCACAAAGGAGAAGAAAAACAAGAATAAATCAAGTCAAAATTTACTAAGAGGAAGGAAATAACATGATCAGAGCAGAAATAAAATAGGCCAGAAAAACAATAGGAAAGAGTAATAAAACTAAGAGTTTTTTGAGAGGAGAGTTGATATTACAACTGTTACTAGAGATATACAAAGGACTATGAGAGATTACTCTGAACAATTATAAATCAACAAATTATATAGGCTAAAATTAAATTCTTATAAAGGTACAACCTATCAAGAGGGAAATATGAAGAAATAGAAAATCTGGTCAGACCAATCATGAGTAAGATTTAAAGAGTAACCAAAAGTTTCCCAACAAAGAAAAGCCCATGATCAGATGGTTTTGCTATAAATTCTACCCAAAATTTAAAGAAGAATTGGTGCCAATCCTTTCTCAAACTCTTTAAAAAAAAAAAAACTGAAGAGGATTCATTTACAAGATCAGCAATATCCTGACACCAAAGCAAGATAAGGACATCACAACTAAGTAAACCTAAAAACCAATATCCCTGATAAATATACATGCAAACCTTCTCAATAAAATATTAGCAAACTGAATTCAACATCGCATCAAAACAATCGTACACCATGATCAACTGATTTATCCCTAAAACACAAGATGGCTCCATATATGCAAATCAATAAATATAATACACTTCATTAGTAGAGTGAAAGATTACAAGTGATCTTATCATCTGATTAGGTGGAGGGAAAGCATTTGACAAAATGCTAACACCTTTTTATAATAAAAATGCACAACAAATTGGGAACAGATGGACATACTTCAACATAATGAAGCCTACATAGGAGAACTCCATACCTATCACCATATTCAACAGTGAAAGACTGAAATCTTTTCCTCTAAATTCACTTCTCCTATTCAATACAGTACTGCAAGTCCTAGCCAGAGAACTGAGGAAAGAAAAAGAAATAAAAGGCATTCAAACCAGAAAAAATTAAGTACAACTGTCTTTGTTTGCAAGTGCTATGATCTCATACATAAAGAACCCTACATAAAGAACCCTAAAATATCCACCAGAAAATATACAAATATATATACACATATATAAATATATATATACACATACATACATTTAATATATATATATACTATATATATATTAAAACTGAAAAATTCAGTATAGCTGAAGGATAGGAAATTCTCATACAGAAATCAGTTATGTTCTATACACTAATAATGAAATATATGAAACAGAAATTTTAAAAAACCTCCTTATGATAGTACTAAAAAATAATAATATAGTTAGGAATAAATTTAACCAAGTATGTTAGAGATTAGTACACTGAAAACTAAAAGACCGTGATGAATGATCATGAAGAAGACACAAATAGCCTTCCCTCATTCATGGACTGGAAAAGTTATTATTTTAAGAATTTCCAAACTAGCCAAAGCAATCTACAGATGCAGTCCAACTCCTGTCAAAATTCAAATGGCTTTTTCAAAATGTTGGAAGGAAGGAAGGAAGGAAGGAAGGAAGGAAGGAAGGAAGGAAAAAAAAAAATCCAAAAATTTGTATAACACCACAAAAGAACCTGAGATGAGTGAGCCTGGAAGATTGATACTTCTTGATTTCACACCATTTAAGAAAGCTATATTAATTGTGACAGTATGGTACTGACATAAAATAAATGAAACCGAATTGAGAGCCCAAAAACCTTCACATATTCAATCAACTGATACGTGACAAAGGATCTCAGAATAGTCAATGGGGAAAGGAAAACCTCTTGAATAAATAGTGTTGAAAAACGGATAACCACATGCACAAGAATAAAACTGGACCCCTGCCTTATACCACTTAAAAAATTAACGGAAATGGATTAAAAACTAAAATGTAAGTCCTAAAACCATAAAACTCCTATAATAAGACAAAAAAAAAAAAACAGTCCATGACGTTTGGTTGTGGCAATAATTTTTTGGATATAACACCGAAAGCACAGGGATTAAAGAAAAAGTTAATTAGTGACACTACACTTTAAAAAGCACCTGCAGGGACACCCGGGTCGCTCAGTTGGTTAAGCGGCTGCCTTCGGCTCAGGTCATGATCCCAGCGTCCTGGGATCGAGTCCCACATTGGGCTCCTTGCTCGGCAGGGAGCCTGCTTCTCCCTCTGCTTCTAGCCTGCATGCACTCTGTATCTCTCTCTCTCTCTCTCTCTCTCTCTCTAACAAATAAATAAAAATCTTTAATAAATAAATAGATAGATACATAGATAAGAAGCACCTGCATATCAAATTTTTAAAAATCCCATCAACAAAATCAAAAAACAACCTATGGTAGGGAGGAAAACATGTGCAAATCAGATCTGTTAAGGAGTTAATATCCCAAAACATTAAGAAGTCATGCAACTCAAAAACAAAATTGCAACCCAATTAAAAAGTGGGCAAAGGACCTAAATACGTATTTTAAACAAAGAAGACATACAAATAGCTGACAGGTACATAAGAAAGAGCTCAATATTACTAATCATTAGGGAAATACAAATCAAAACCACCATGAGGTATCACTTCATACCTCTTAATGGCTATTCTCAAAAAAAGGGGAAGATCCAAGTAGTGGCAAGGATGTGGAGAAAAGGGAATTTTGTTGCTAGGAATGTAAATTGCTACAGCCACCAAAGATAACTGTATGAATGTTCCTCAAAAAATTAAAAGTAGAACCACCATATAATCTAGCAATCAAAGTTCTGGGTGTATATCCAAAAGAAATGAAAACAGGATCTATTAAAGTATCTACATTTCCAAGTTCATAGGAGCATTTTTCACAATAGCCCAGACGTGGAAACATTAAGTGTCCATTAATAGACAAGTGGGTAGAGTATGTGAGATACATACACACACACATATGTATACAAACACACAAACACATACACAATGGAGTATTATTTAGTAATGACAAAGGATATTGTGCTCTTTCCAACAACACAGATGAAACCTTGAAGGCATTATAGTAATTGAAGTAAGCCAGGCAGAGAAAAGCAAGTATCGCATGGTATCACTTACATGTGCAATCCAAAAGTGTTTCTCACAGACACAGATAGAGTGGTGTTTACCAAGGGCTGGGGGTTGGGAGCAAGAGGAATGGAGAAGCATTGGTCAGAATACAAACCTCCTGGGGCACCAGGGTGGCTCAGTCGGTTAAGCAACCAACTCTCGGTTTCAGCTCCAGTAATGATCTTAGGGTCACAGGATCAAGCCCCACATCGGGCTCCGCATTCAACAGGGAGTCCACATGAGATTCTCTTCCTCTGCCTCTCCCTCTCCTCACATGCCTGGTGTGTTCTCTTTCTTGCTCTCTCTCCAATAAATTTTCTTTTAAAGTACAAAATTCTATTTAAAAGACAAGTTCTGGGGATCTAAAGTACAGCATAATGATTATTACTCTCAGTAATACTGTATTATAAACAAGTTGTTAAAAGAATGATCTCAATTTTCTCACCACAAAAAGCAGTGGTAATTATGTCAGGAAAACACCAGCTAACGTTACGGTGGTACTCATTATGTAATATGTAAGTATCAAATTTACACAGTGTTATATGTCAATTTTATGTCAAAGCTAGGGGAAAACTCAACAATTTTTTTAAAGAATTTATTTATTTACTTGAGAGAGAGAGAATGAGAGAGAGAGCATGAGAGGGGACAGGGTCAGAGCGAGAAGCAGACTCCCTGCCTAGCAGATAGCCCAATGCGGGACTTGATCCCAGGACTCCAGGATCATGATCTGAGCTGAAGGCAGTTGCTTAACCAACTGAGCCATTCAGGCATCCAAGAAAAACTCAACATTTCTTAAAATTCCACAGGAAGCAAATAACCTGATTTAAAAATAAGGCAGAAGACTTTAACCTCATCAAAGAATATGAACAGACTGCAAACAGACACATGAAAAGGTATTCCACATCATATGCCATAAGGCAAATGTAAATTAAAACAAGGAGACCTCTAGAAACCTATTAGAATGCCAAAATCCCAGACTACAATAACAAATGTTGATGAGGATGTGGAGTAAAAAATAGGAGCTCTCATCCACTGCTGGTAGGAATGCAAAGTGGTCCCACTACCTGGATGACAATCTGGTGGTTCCTCACAACCAGGTATATTTTTACTATATGATCTAACAATTATGCTCCTTGACTTTACCCAAAGGAGCTGAAATCTTATGTCTACACAAAACCTGCACACTAATGTCTATAGCAGCTTTATGTGTAATTGCCAAAACATGGAAGCAACCAAGTTGTCCTTCAGTATGTGAACAATGCACAAACCATGGTCCACCTAGAAAATGGAGTATTATTAAATGCTAAAAAGATAGAAGCTGTCGAGCCATTAAAACACATGGAGGAACCATAAATGCTTATTACCAAGTCAAATAAGCCAATGTGAAAAGGCTACACACCATGCAATTGCAGCTGTAATTGTATCCTGGAAAAGGCAAAACTATGGATACAGTAAAAAGGTTGGTGGTTGCCAGGGAGCAAGGTGGTAAACAAATGAGTTGGCAGAGCAGAGAGTATCTTTAGGGAAGTGAAATTGTTGCATATAATACCATAATAATGGATATAAGTCATGATACATTTGTCCCAAACCCAGTGGATATATGCCATCAGGAGTAAACTGGGGAGGGCATGTGCTATGTGTGAGTTGTATAGAGTCACAGACCTATACCCCTGAAACAAATAATACATTTTATGTTAATTTTTTTAAAAAAGAGTAAACCCTCAAATAACCTTGTAGATTTTGATTATAATGTGTCAGTGTAGGTTCAACCTTAGTTTAAAATAGATAAACGAGGGGCATCTGGGTAGCTCAGCGAGTAAAGCCCCTGCCTTCAGCTCAGGTCGTGATCCCAGGGTCCTGAGATCCAGCCCCGAATTGGGTTCTTGGGTTCTCTGTTCAGCAGGGAGCCTGCTTCTTTCTCTCTCTCTCTCTCTCTCTCTCTCTGCCTGCCTCTCTGCCTACTTGTGATCTCTCTCTCTGTGTCAAATAAATAAATAAAATATTTTAAAAAATTAAAATAAAATACATAAACGAAAGTACCATTCTGTTAAGAGATACTGGTAATACAGGAGGTATGTATGGGTACATATGTATTGAGTCAGAGGTATACGGATGGGAAATCTGTAACTTCCTCTTCAACACTGTTATCAACCTAAATCTTCTCTTGAAGAATTATATCTTTAAAATATTATGTACTTGTTTAATTTGGGTAAGCCTCAAAGTTATTCTCCTTACCCCCCATTCAACAAACTGAATTAGACTTAGTCTGTTTCCATTCAACCTTTATTCTAATCCCAGCCCTTCTTTTGCCAATTAATTTTCACCTTGCCTCCTTTACTTTTTGCCCAAGTACTTGTATTTTTTTTTCAGTAATTTTTGCTGCTCAAATATGCAAAGATTCCTCCCTGGTGTAAAACAAATAAAAGCATATTTTCCCAATGTTGAATTATTTATTAAGCAGGGTATTCTGTATTCAGCTTTTAACCACCTTTGCCCATCATTTTCATTATAGGACAAATTCAGCTATTTCATTTAACAAGTGTGTATTAAATACGTGAATTCATTAACAGATGGCGTTTTGAAAGTTGCGGGAGGATGGAGGAGGTCATTTAGTCACAGTGGGTATGGAATTTCTCATTTACAAAGTCAGTGGCTGGGACAAGATGGAATCAACACCTAACGTTCTGTATTAGGAATCTAACTTTGGCAAGTTGACTTAATGGAAAGAAATCGACCAAGAACTGATGACTATAGTCCCCTAGCTGAGACTTTAGTTTGAAAGGCGGGATATAATTAAAATGATTTAAAACACACTACATATGGAAAAAACATTAGTTTTCCTGGAAAATAACCAGCTTAGGAAGGTTAAAGACAATCAAAGGTGCTACAAACCTGTACTTCATAAAAATCTAACCCCATAAACGCCATAGGATAAAATGAGGATATGAAATGCTATCCGGCAAACCCTAAAGTTGTAAAGTAACCTGATCATCATTTTTTATTCCAACAATTAGTAAAAGACAAAGTGGCTTTAAACTTTTGATTATTTCAAGTTAGAAATAACATGTAGGGGCATCTGGGTGGCTCAGTCGGTTAAGGGTCATACTCTTAATTTCATCTAAATTCACAGCCATGAGATCAAGCCCTACATTGGGCTCTATGCTGGGCATGGAGTTGCTTAAGATTCTCTCTCTCTCTCTCTGCACCCCCCCCCACACCCAATGCTCACTCACTCGCTCTCAAAAAAAAAAAAAAAAAAAATTTAGGTAAGTAGTTTCTCTAAATAAGCCCTAGTCCCTGAAAAGTTAGCACTCCTACCTTCATATGGTAAACCTGTGAGTGTTTGCTTGATTACAAAACAGATTTGTACATCTCCTCTAAAAATTACAACAGAAATATTTTATACCTCTTTCATAATGCTGTATCATCCATCAAACTGCACGGCAAGTGAAGAACACTGTGATAATCTGAAGGATGATTCGATAATCACTTTTTCTAGTTGGTTCCAATGTTTTTCAAGGATACTAATTTTTCTTTTAGAAAAGTTGACTTCAGGATGCTACTTCTTTGTCTATTCTATTGTATGAAATGAAGTACTGTTATTTCAATTTCTTACCCTGTATCATTTTCAACAACTCAAAAACCGAATAGCACAGTTTAATATAGTACCTTTCTGGATTCTTAAAGTATGTTTTTTTTTCTTCCCTCTTCTCTTTTTTTCCTAAAGGAAGGTGTCAGCCTGACCAGGTGGCCAACAACCCACAAACAGGCAGCCCACTTGGACAACTGACCTGGATAAAGTCACATTTCTGCTATTTTGGAGATAACATTTTTTTTTAATTTATTTGACAGACAGAGATCATAAGTAGGCAGAGAGGCAGGCAGAGAAAGAGGAGAAAGCAGGCTCCCTGCTGAGCAGAGAGCCTGATGTGGGGCTTGATCCCAGGACCCTGGGATCATGACCTGAGCTAAAGGCAGAGGCTTTAACCCACTGAGCCACCCAGGCACCCCTGGAGATAACATTTTAATTAACTACTACACTTGGGTAACATAGCAATTTTTTAAAAAAATATATTTTATTTATTTATTTGGCAGACAGAGATCACAAGTAGACAGAGAGGCAGGCAGAGAAAGAGGAGGAAGCAGGCTCCCTGCTGAGCAGAGAGCCTGATGTGGGGCTCAATCCCAGGACCCTGTGTCCATGACCTGAGCCTAAGGCAGAGGCTTAACCCACTAAGCCACCCAGGTGCTCCACCATTTTGAATCGTACGCAAAATTGGGTTGGTACAGAGATCCCATAGCCTTCACCAGACTCTCAGTCATTTCTAAATCCCATGAAAAAAATTAAGAAGCATAATGCAAGGAAATGTATACTATTAATTTTTAAAATTTAATAACACTTTCAAGTTTATACTAGGCTAGGCTACCACACCTACAAAAATAAAACATACAAATACTATTCTAAAAACAATAGATTCAACAAGATGAATTGTTAGGTGTTAATGCTAATGAAATAAACTACAGTAATTTCAAATTTGTGGAAAGTACATACTGGTATCAAAGGGAAAAAGAGAGGAGAAGTTATGAAGAACAAGAGAAAGCACAGGGTAGACATTTTTAAATACATCTAGGTTAAAAATATTTTCTCACTGCTCAATAAAGGGCCAACTTTACCATTCATGAATAACTTAACTCAATTGTCCCTCCTAATTGTCTTGACATTCCTACAGCAGGTCCTTACTTCCACTTTACAAATGAAAAGTCAGTGATGATAAATTTCTTGCTCAAGATCATACATATCACCACACTGTAAATCACCAATGACATTTCCCAGGCTAGTGAGACTCCCCGTGGTCCTTCCTCTAGTCTCCACATTCTAAATAGTGCTAGCAACTTATCGCGGGAATACGTGTCACCATGCACTGCTCTCTGGTGATGACCTGTTAACTTCATGGGCACAAAGGCTCTTGAGAGAATACCCTCCCAATTTCCCGCTTACCCTCCCAGGCCTGTGTACAGTAGGGGACACAACTAGAGAAGCTTCATGGGCCTGTGACCCAAACACTCTGACAGGACCTTGTACCAATGGACCCTATGCTTGGTGTAGTGCTCCGCTACAGCTGTGAAGAGAGGCCTAATAACTTTTGAACCGATGACTCTATACCTTCATTTTGCACTGGCCCCACAAATTTTATAGCCAGGCCTGAGCACAATGCAGGTACTTGTGTGTGTATGCAAAAGGATTAGGGGAAACACTGAAGCTTTCAATGATTATTACCCCTACAAATAATTTAGATGACTTATGCCAAGAAATTTGTAGTAATCTGCAAAGAGACTGTTACTCCCATTTAAGACAAGGTTTATTTTCCAATAGATCAGAGTGAATATGCTCTCAGCTATACCACATAATAGCTTTTTTATTACATGTGTTCAACTTTCAGGTTTATGGGGAAATTAAATATTTTCATTTTTTAACGAAATATTCTTGGTGCAAAGTGGTTTAGAAAATAAAATTATCTTCATCACAAACATTGGACGCAGACATTTCACACCATCTTATGAAGTTCATAAATGAAATAGGACAGGCCCAAAGTAGTGTCACAACTTTAGAAACTTAAGAATATGAACATCTAACACAGTGGTTCCCAGAGAGTCTATTTTATGACCTTTTTAAGACTGTATGACAATACGGGTAGAGGAAACAATGGTGAGAAAATTTTCTGGTAAGGGTTTTTTTTTTTTTTTTCATCAGAATGTTCTAATTATAACAAGTAAGATTCAACACAACATTTCTCAAAGTTATATGAAATCGATAGGAGGCTTTGGAAGCTTTGGAAGAGTATCACTGTTTGGGTACTGCTCATCAAATTCTGACTTAAGTGGTCAATAATGCAGGCTGAGAATCGGTGTATTTTAAAACCTGTGTCTAAGTATGGCTAAGAAACTACTTTGAGCGCTATGATGAATAAAAGAAAAGGAGATGCTGTTCCAGTTCACAGAAAAATCCAGCTCACACTGAAATGGCTAAAACTAGAACTAGCTCCTTAAAGATGTGCCTGAAATGAACAAATGCCCAACACCAGTCACACCCATTTCTGGCATATACTTAAATAGACTTCAAATTAATAATACCCCCTTCAATGTGCTCTAATACCTCTAAGACGTAATTCATCATTGACTTTAGTAAGTTTCAAAATTCTCTTAACTTTAGTTCCCAAGATTAGTTGTCTCCAAGAATTTAAACCAAAGTTATTAGAATATTGTTTCTAAGCAGAAAAAGGAAATTTCTAAAAATAAAGACCAGCATTGTCATTCGCTAAAAGGCTATATGTATCAATCTTAAGCCAACATAAAAGAAACTCGTTATTGCCATATTCAGCCTAATTCATTTGACAAAACCCAGGAACAGAAGCTCACATTCCATTTGTTCCAAAGGACCTTCTGGGTTGCTTAAAATACCTTTATTATTCTTGGGCCTGGATTAAGACATGTTCATTTGTCTCATATTACTGTGAGATTAATTTTTCCTATACAAAGGCCCACTCATTGAAATCTATAAGTAAAATAGTACTAATAGACAATGTACAGTATTTTAAATGTGAGTAATGTTGCTTCAAAATCACTTCAAGATTTGAAATTTCATCAGATTTCACTGATTTTTTTCAAACATCTTGCCTCTGACTAGTATAAAAAAATTTGCGTTTATATAACCTGTTTTTCCTAACTTTGAATGTTCTTAGAGAATTGAACCTTCTCATATTTTTGTGCTTCTGTCTTATTTCAGATGTGCTCAGTCAAGCTTCCCCTGCATTGAAGATGTAAATCCCCATTTTTCCCCTTTGAAATTTCTGGCATATTTATAGTCCTCCTTAGTGGAAAGAGGAGCTGTGACCACACTTAGCTGAGAAGAGAAAGTAAAGGAAGAGATAAAGGAAGAGGAACAAGAATAATATAATTTAATTCCCTCAACATGGCTAGAAAGGACAAAAACAAATGACAAGTGTCTCGAGGGACTGGCAGAAGGGGGAACATCCGAGGAAGCTGGCCAACAGAAGGCCTGGCCATTGCAGATACAGTTTAACATTAAGTGCCTTATACTCTTAGGCTCTCCACAACTTCAGAGACCAAGACGGTGCGTCTAAATCCAGCTCTGTGCGCACATACACATGAAGCCCAGAGAACTATATTCACATGTCTTGTGAGGAAACCCTATGTCTCTGTAACGGAAAGGTTTCTATGGACTGTGAAACGGTAACAGGACAAAAGAATGTACCTACTGAGAAGTGCACAGAAATGGAACGAGGTAGACTTTTCATTTTCTCTAAGGGACCCAATCGTCCTCTTCCTGAGAAAGGTGGGCAGGATTGATGTTTATTTAATAATTCCAGCCCTTTCCTATGAAAACTTTCTCTGCCAGGCTCTTTTGCATTAAGTCTTCATGGTTTGGATGGTCTTTTCCTCCCCCTTGTTCTATGAGGGGGCAGGGAGGGGCTCAGATAACCTCAGGATACCAGGAAAGGGACCCTCATCTTCCCGGCTGACCAATTTTCTAAGAAGGATTATAAATTAAAAATGATTTCAAATTTTAAACATTTTTTTTTTACAGCACAGGAGGAAAGAACATTCATCGTTGGTTAAAGGGATTATAACTCCTATCTCTATTAAGTTCTATGTAAAAAGACTTAAAAAACCTCGCCTGTGTTCTATCAAAAGGCGCCCAGTGGCTGAGGGCTGCTCACCTCCTTGCAGACTTCCACTTAATCCACCACAAATTCTGTGGAAGCAGCAGCAACCATTATCTCCCCGAAAACATTAGTACTTCTGCCCTGTGGGAATGGGTGCTGACGTAAAATCTTAATTTGTGTGCTGGAGATACATCTCACCATCTCACAGCTGTTATTATGAAAAATAAGGTACAATTACCCAACATTGACCCTTTGAAGCTCATGGAAAAGTTTCTGTCACTGTATCCAATCACAAGAGTTGTGAAATGCTGATTCTCAAAAAGCATCCAGTTCTCACAGCCAGAAAAAGCTTTATCTCAAACGGATTCAAAAGCATATGATAGGAGAAGTTGTGACAAACTGACAACTTAAATGGAATTCTAGACAATTTCTAAACTCTACAACCTCAAAATGATGATTTCTCATCGGAACTTTCTACTGAAGAGAGAACTTGGCAAGAATGAACCAGCACAGACGAAAGACAGTAATGACACATAACAGGCCACGTCAACACATCCCTTGGGTCTGATTAAAATATAATGCTACAAATAAATAATGCTTTTAAAATGTGTTCTATTTGGGGCACCAGGGTGGCTCCGTCCGTCAAGCGTCTGCCTTCCACCCAGTTCATGATCTCAGAGTCCTGGGATCGAGTCCCACAACAGGCTCCCTGTTCAGTGGGGAGTCTGCTTCTTTCTCACCTTCTGCCCACCCCCACCCATGCTCCCTCACTTGCTCTCCCACTCCCTGACATAAAATCTTTAAAAATTTTTTTAGATCTAAGGACATTTTTAAGTAACAACATAGAATGTGTTCTACTAACAGATTTATTGCCTTATGGGATTGTCCTAAGAAGGAGATTGATGAAATACTTTTATTTGTTTGAGAGCATGAGAATTTGCATTAACTAATTGACAAACAATAACTTCTATTAGCTGAAGCTCTCCCAAACACGATATCAAGATTTTTACATAGCTTAGATGACAACTTCTGAAGACAACTCAAATTCTATTAATATTATAGCATAAATTTCAACAATGACTTTGAAATCAGAATATTTGAAAATTCATTTCTATTCCAAAAAAAAAGTGCCAGGTACATGGTATTTGTTTTTCATATTTAACTTCATATTATAAACTAATGTGCAATTAAAATATCAACAATCCATTTTCAGTTTCTGTACTTATTAAAATAATATGAGTTGTATTGTTGCAGCAGCAACAGTGAACAATAAAAATCTGTTCTCCTTTCCCTGTGAACAATAGCAGTGTTTTATTAGTGGTGTCTCTGTGGTTTTTACTTAATAAAGGTGATAAATTAAGCATTACTCTGGGTCAGTTTACTGCACTGCACACTGTTTAAAAAAATAATCGTGGGTTGCAACTCTAATTTGTTTTCTTTACAATGTTTTCTTTCTCTCACTGGGCATCTTATGTTTTTGTGTTTAGTCTTTTCCTATCTCTGCTTAGGTCTTTTCTTTTCAGGGGAGACAGAGGTGTGTGTACACACACACACGTACACAAACACATGCACACACATGTACACACACACACAATCTGATTCCTAAAACACAAACCATGGTCAATCTAGAGAAATTACTGATCCTACACAGAATTTGAAATGAAGATCCCACCTCACTTTCTCTATGCTAGCTCTGTCTACAACTATAAAAGGCTTTGGAAAACTGCAACCTCCATCCTACCTGTCAATTCCTGTAAACTACTTCAAGGGAAGTATGGGGGAAATTTTTTTAACTATAAATAAAGAACTTGTTTTTGTTAGTAGAGACATGCGCACTGACTTCATCATTTTAGAAAATGTTTTCTTTCCCTCCTAAATTTTTCAAGTTACAAAGTGACCACACCATTGTACTTGATTTAAAAATGCAACACTTTTTATAAACTTCAAGTTCCCTATCCAAAAGAAAGCCCGACCATTGATATTCTGTTTGTTTTTATAACCTTTATTTTAATTGCCTTATGCATCTACTTATATACTTGCAGGAATACAAAGTACTGTTTTCTATTTCAAAATTGTATTTAGTTATCAGCCTTACATATTATTTTTCATAGTTTTCCCCCATGCTATTTGTTTTTGAAGATTATTCCATGTTCATGCAAATAGACCGCTTGTCTCTCAACCTAATGTGCTATCGTCCAGAACATGGATGAGCCATACATTACTTCACCATTCTACTATGTAACTATCTTTGTAGCTTTCAAATTACTGTTATTTTCAAGAGCCCAACAATAAATCCTCATGTTTTATGCACTTATGGAAATGCTGAGTTCTAGGTTTTATACGGAAAAGTGGAACTACTGAATTCTAATTTGTGAACATTTTTATAAATTTTAATAGAGGATAACCAATTGCTCTCCATGGGGGCTGTACCAGGGTTCACTCCCACCAACAGGAAAGACCTGTGTTTCCCAACACAAGCATGAAACTGGCAGCTCCGTGCCTTTATTCAATTTAACCCACATGGATTTTTTTTTTTTTTCTCTCTGAATGTGAATTCCTGTTGGCAGGACATAATTAAATTTTCCACAACCACCAATTCTCCCTATTATCTTACACCTTCCTGATATATAGAAGTATTTCAAGATGTTACCTATGCCCAGAATGATGCCATAAGTTATCATCCAAATCAGGACACGTTTGAAACAAAAAGCAAGGAGCTGGGGATGGACTGAAAAGCAACAGACCAAGACCTGGACTGCCCTAAGCAAAGAGAAAAATATCTTTATTTTTCATATATTTTTCACAGCTATCTTAATTTTAATCCTACCTCCCCCAATACTAGAGGTATAGAGTGTCTACACATACATTTGCCATTTGTATTTCCTGCCCTATAAATTGCTTATAATGTGTGTCCATTTTTCTGTTCATGTTTTTTTCTTACTTAGTTTTAGGGATTCTTTTCATATAATGTGTCTTATTTTATCAGTTTTATATGTTGTTCCTTTTCTTTCTCTGGTGATTGCCCTTTTCTCCAGCTTTATTATGGCTTATGTCAAATTCAAGTTTCAAACTCTAGTATTACATTATTTATATATTTTATACACACATATGTACACATATATATAGAACTTCTGGAAAGATGCATACCAAACATCAATTGTAGCTATTTCAAGCTAGTAAGGTGATTTTTATCTTGCTTAATGTCACTCTTTTTCAAGTTTCATAAAATAAGCATATTCTATAAAAAAATTAACCAATCTACAGGTCCTAGTGTTTAATACCGGATATACAATGGTATAACCCTTGCAACCCGAAGATTTCTACTTGAAATCATCTTTTCCAGCTCACTCCTACTTAGTCACTTCTACCAAGATGTTTTATTCACCTGAGGACATGGAACTCAACACTTGCTTTAAATCTGAGGTCATCAGCAACCTTCTGTCATTCTCTCCCACCTTTCTTTGCGCTGATGCTACTTGCTTTCAGACTTACTTATGTAATTTATCTCTCACACCTCAGGATTTCATGGTTGGTTGTTTTTTCCATTAAATCGGTCTATCTTTAACTTCATTTTCTCCCAATATAATTAACACATTTGTTGGATCTACTTTAATTTGTCATTAATTGTTTTTCCTCATTAATTACTCTAGAAAAGCAAGTGGTTCTACATCCCCCCCCACACACACACATTCACATAAGATTCAATTGCTCCTTCTACCTTCATCTAGCGTCAGTAATCTGAGGTTAGGGAATCCTGTAACCCCAGATCTCAAATGTTAACAGCTGTATCCATTTTACTTAAAGACGTTCACTACAACATTTTACAGCTCAATTCCAAGAGACCAGACTGGGAAGCAAATACAAATACTCTTCATCTCCAACTTTCTCGCCTGCCTTTTTAATCTATGTGGGCAGGTAAGCCTAATTAATTAAAAATAAGTGCTCCCATTTTCACTACTTGAGGTCCATTTTATATATAGCTATCTGGCCACATTACTGAGTAAATTCAAGGATGGCCTAGCTACTGGAATTATAGTAATCACTAAGGGGGAAAACTGGGAATAACATGGAAACAATCACATATTTAATTCTGGGCCCTGATTAAACCACTCTTGAATCACCTACTGTACATACACCACATATTATATTGACAAATTTCCATCAAATGTGTGAAGCTTACACAATTGCTTTTATAATACCATTTGTCCTATCGGTCATTTCTGAGAGATGCATACAGCAAAATTAATAAGCATTCCTTGGCATTTATAGAGAGTCTGATCTGGAAAAACTACTGCTACCTAGTCCATCTTGTAGTGGTCAATTTCTAGGGAAGAAAACATCCAGTAAGACTCATTTATCACCAAGGCCTTGTGATGAAAAATGGCAACCCTGGGAAAAAAGTTTCAGAAGAAGGTAATTTCTGGAACTACAGAGCTACTTCTAAGACCAAGACTTCCTTACTTCTCGAGCCAAGGATTCTTAACTGAGTTAAAAGTGTTAGTACCCCTCATTCAACTGTCTTGAAACTACAAGGTCACTGGCCCTGACCATACAAAACAGAAATTCTGAGACTATGTGGGTAAAGATATTAAATAATCATCTTTCTTTTCGGTTCTGGACCAACCTCCATATGGCTAGGAACATGACAGCAGTTAACATGTAGCTGGGTGGCTCAGTTAGTTAACCGTCTGCCTGCAGCTCAGGTCATGATTCAAGTGAGGAGTCAAAGTAGGGGCTGATACGTGTGTATCAGGATTAAGGATTGTGATTAAGGATTGACATCCTTAATCACAATACTAATTCACAGACCTCCAGCATTATGAACAACTGTCTACTCCACAAACAAAGCAAATTGGCCTCATCTGAATCTTTGTCCCATAGGTGACAATGGGTATCTCATTTTCAAAATTCTCATTTTGATTCATGTGAGACTAAACATTTTTCAAGTATTTGCCATCTCTTTGTCATTTGCCTTTTATGAATTGCCTCTTCACATTCCCTGCTCATTTGTTCAGTTGCAATGCTCAACTTTTTGCTTTATTATTGTAAATAATCATTCGTGAGAATTAATTATTCTGCCAGAGAGAGCAAGTTTGCCATTTGTCTTTTCGTTTTGCTGCTGCAGATTGTACGAAAATGTGAAATAATTAAATCAAATGTCACCTGCTGTCATTTCACTTCTTAAAAATAAAAATAAAAGCACACATCTGGAAATTCATTTTTTAGTCCCTTCAGACTCCAGTTTCCACTGAATTAGTTCAGTTCAGTGATTACAGTACCATCTCACTTGGGCCATTGTTGCTGAGCATTACATCTGACTGGACCTAATAGCCAGCCCCTCTCTTTATGACTAAGTATTCATACACGGCAATTCTGTGTAGGAACTTTTAGAGTTTCAGGGGAAACCATGCAGCAATAGCCCAGTTTAAGATGTCCATCTTCTTAAAACTCTCTTGGCTCCATCTGATGGGCTAACATCTCCTACACAGACCTAGCACTTCAGTCTCCTCTAACACGTGTATCTTTTCCTACACATGCCTAAATGATATTAACACAGAACACCTTCAGCATTTCTTTTATGGTACCAGATCCAACCAAGTCCTTTAACTTTGTTTTGACCAGAATCAAGGGATGTAAGGGATACTGACCATATCTCAGGGGCTTAGGGCAATGGTTTCTTCGGCTACTATCTCGTGCTCTGGTAGAGGCACAGAGAGGTATGTTCGGTTGTTTACCAGCCCTGTATTCCATCTTCTTGGGCTTCCACCACCTTCTTTGCTTGCAAACAGATCCAAACAAAGAAAAGAGAACTTAGCTACAAATGCCCTGAATTGCCTTGCTCTTAAAAGTAACACATCTAACTGATACATAGACTCAACTGGCCAGAAAGAGTCACACTGTTGCATCAGGAGACAAAAGGGCAGGGGCACGGTGTTCTATGTGTGGTGAGGAAAGAGACATAAACATTGGTGTGAGGTAGTAAATTTCACATGCCTAGCAAGACATTTTTCTGAATAATGAGGGTTTCCTTCAGAAACAAATTCTCATCACAGATGGTAAGAAAATTAGTTGTTCCTATGCTACACTGAAAGACATTCCTTACTCTATCAAAAAACTATTCAACAATCTTTTATCTAGTTATTTCATAATTTTATTATTGGTATTTAAATATCAATAACCCTGGAATTTATTTTGGTATACAGTACAGATTAAATTTTATTCCAAAAAGGAGACCAAGTGAACGAAATCTTGCTGTTTGCAACAACGTGGATGGAACTAGAGGGTATTATGCTAAGTGAAATAAGTCAATCAGAGAAAGACAATTATATGATAGGAGGAAACTGAGAGGCAGGGCAGGGAGTTGTGGGGGTAGGGAAGGAAAAAAATGAAACAAGATGGGATCAGGAGGGAGACAAACTATAAGAGACTCTTAATTTCATGAAACAAACTGAGAGTTCCTGGGGGGTAGCAGGTAGAGAGAGGGTGGTTGGGTTATGGACATTAGGGAGGGGATGTGCTGTGGTGAGTGCTGTGAAATGTGTAAGCCTGATAATTCACAGACCTGTACCCTTGGGGCAAATAATATATTATATGTTAATTTTTTTAAAAAAAGGAAACCAAGTGTCCAACATGATTTAGTCAATAATATTCTTTAAACAAGTGACATGAAATTTCGATCATATAAGAGAATGCTTCTGAAATATCAATTCTATTTATTCATTTAATTATCCTTAGAAAAAATGTTACTGTAGCCTTTTAATTTATTGTAATATATACCATCAAATTTCCCCTTTGTCATACTTGCTTATAAAATGTTTTCTTTTTCTAATTGCTCAGTTGCCATACATACACTACAGAGATTCCATTCTCTCTCCAGAATCATATTCCTTCTGCCTGAAGAACTGCTTTTAGCATATTTTGTAGCATAGTTCTTTACTTACCATTATTTTTTTTAACACAATTGCTTTTGTTTTTTTGGGGGGGGGTGTTATTTTGCTATTTTTAACTCAAAGTTTGATTGACATAATCATAGGTTCACATGCTGTTACAATAAATACAAGCCAATTCTCTTATACACTTTGCCCAGTTTCCCACAATGGTAACATTCTGGAAACTAGAATACAGTATATCTATCTCTGTGTTGGACTCTTGTGTATTAATTTCTACATAATTTTGTCAGCTGTATAGGCTTGTGGATTTCTTTCCTATTTTTTGAAAGGTATTTTCTTCTGGATACAAATTTTTTTCCCCCAATCTTTAAAGTTATCACTGCATTTTCTCCTGGTTTGTCTCAATTTTTTATTACCAGCCAGCTTATTAATCTTACAATACTCTTCTGCATATAGCTGGTCTTTTTTTCCCCCCTCTGCTTGCCTTCAAAGTATTCTTTAGGTTTTTCAACAGTTGCAATGTGAGATGTCTACAAGGGTGTGGGTGTGTGTGTGTGTGTGTGTCCACACAGAAGGATAAATTCCAATCTGTGGACTTTGGGAAGGAAAAGAAATTCATGAGTAGATTTAAGTTGCTCAGACAAGAGAAAGCATCAGAGCTTCCCCTGTGAGAAGACGGTCATTCTTTGACCAAATAGCAAATGGGGCTTGTAATAGAGGAAGCTGCGTATTTTGCAGCTGGGGATTTGTTTCACTTCATTCTAGTTTACTTCACATCTGTCACTATCACAGTTACTCTTGGGGGATTTTCTTTCATCTGATCAGGAGTACCTTCCACCATAAGATATTCATTCTGGATAAATTACTCTTTCATTTGTTTTGAGCAGACTGAGCAAACAGCCTCCATGTAACGACATTGTTACACTCCCCATGACATTACACAAATGTGTAAACACAGAATAAAATTTTGGACCGATAAGTGCATTATATTGTGATTAATGTGTACCTGTACAAATGTGTACTTTCCATTTTCAACAAATATTCTCAGTTGCATTCCAAAGCAACTCAAAGGGCCTATGAACCAGTGAAATATCAAAGCATCATAGTGTCACTGTTCCTAGGTCTATACCCAATAAACAAAAATATGACTTAACAGTACCTAATACCAGCCGCGATTTTGAGAAAATCATCATGAAGCCACAAGTCCCAACTGCCCACTCCAGCAAGTGCCAGGGAAACCATAAACTCCTCTGAAAGGAATAGTGCTCCGTCATCCCTGGAACCTCCATTTCCATAAACAAGGACCACTAAATCCCAACAGTCATTCACTGATTCAAAAAATATTTACAGATGTGAGGGACACCCGGGTAGCTCTGACAGTTAAGCACCGTTGTCTGGCTCAGGTCATGATCCCAGGGTCCTGGCATCAAGTCCCGCACTGAGCTCCTTGCATGGTGTGGAGCCTGCTTCTCCCTATGTCTGCTGCTCCCCCTGCTTTTCTCTTTGTCTCTCACATTTAAATATCATCTTTAAAAAATATTTATAGATGTGATCATCAATTTATTTATTTATGAGGCTGATACTGAGTACGGTGATCCTTGATAAGCAGTGAACTGCACTATGAAGCAGTAAACTGCTCTCACATATTTAAGATCGAATAGGGAATTTTTCTACTACTGTAAAGCAAAGCCTAAATATGTACTGTTTCTCTGCTATTCTAATCCCCACTAGTCACTTCAGAGCACTATCTCCATTCTAAACGAATGCACAGTCTTTACTCACCAAGCCCTCCCCTCCTATCAGATCATCACAGATACAGTGATCCCTACACTGCAGCGGCCCAGTAGGCAGGATGGGAGAACAGGGCCCATCTCTTTCTTTTCCACGTCTTTCTTTTCAATGTCGGATATATGGCTGGTGACTACATTTTTGTTGACAAGGATCTATGAGATATGTAGATTAGTACAAGAAGAGAACCACAAGACTGCTGCTTGGGAAGAGCCTGATGTTCAAGAACAAAAGCAAACAAAGAAATTAAGACCCACCCACATCGCATACCAATCCAACTGCTTTTAAGACCCTGAGTTTACAAAGCAAGTAAACAACAACAACAACAAAAATCTGCTCTCCCAGCATCTACAAATATCATAAATCATAACAGCAAAGTAGAGGGGTTCTCTCATACTTGCTAGCAATGCCTGAAAGGCAGCATTCATAGGCACATCTACCGGGAATTCAGATTTTGAAGGGGCATTTCTTCTTTGAATCATCCTTCTCCTCAGAAAGCCTAAGTATAAAGAAACTATCATTATTGGAAAATGCCTTTAATTGAAAATTTACACTAAATAATATGTATGACATTTGACTAATTTTTAGAAGATTTTATTTATTTATCTGAGAGAGAGAGAGCCCAAGTAGGCAGAGCAGCAGGCAGAGGGAGAAGGAGAAGCCGGCTCCCCACGGAGCAGGGAGCCTGATGCCAGGCTCCATCCCAGAACCCTGGGATCATGACCTGAGCCGAAGGCAGCTCCTTAACTGACTGAGCCACCCAGGAGCCCCACATTTGACTAATATTTTTAAAAAGTCTTTTACACATATTATCAGCTCAATTATTTCTTGCAACAATCCTGTGAAGTATTATTCCCCTTTTTCAGATAAGAGAAAGGAGGTCAAATTAGCCCAATCATTTGTCCAGGTTTACATGGCTAGTAAGTAGTGAAACGGGGTTTAAACCCAGGTCTAATTTACAACCAAACTTCT
This sequence comes from Mustela nivalis, assembly GCF_964662115.1. Lineage (NCBI taxonomy): Eukaryota > Metazoa > Chordata > Mammalia > Carnivora > Mustelidae > Mustela > Mustela nivalis. Next base: position 39,491,739 of record NC_139022.1, on the reverse strand, counting down.
GAGTTCTCTGCATTATGTGAACATGAACCCAGGATGGGTTTTGTGACACTATTTGTAAACATTAATACCAAAAGGAAAAAAAAAATTCATTTTAACTCCTGATATTTATATTGATCTTTCCTACAAAGCATAGTTTAGTCCATTTTTTAAAAACCTTCAAACTAGAAAATTTAGTCGGTTCATCTAAATTTGAGATTAAGGAAACCAGCATAGAGGAACGCCCGAGAAAAGGACCTGCCACAGGAAGGCTGCCTAAGGACTCCTAAGGACACCTGGGTTCTAATTCCTGGAAACTGGGACTATTAACTTTTATGACAAGAGAAACTTTGTAGATATCAAGTTAAGGATATTCATCTAGGAAATTATTCTGTATTATCTGATTGAGTCATAAAAGCAATCCCAAATATTCTTATGAGAGAAGCAAGGATATTTGATCACAGAGGAGAAGGCAATGTGACCAAAGCCAGGAGATTTGAAGATGCTATCCTTCTAACTTTGAAGATTGAGGAACAGGCCATGAAACAAAGAATACAGCTTTAGAATCTAGGCAGAAGAGATACTATCTAGGGAGAGTTTGTTAGGAATAAAGCCAGGTGAAGAATCCATACTGCACTCTAAGTCACATAACCTCCCACATTAATTGGCACACACACTCACTATGGAAAACATTAAGGAGTTTCCTCTACTCATCAATCCAGCAATTCCATTTCTGGGTATGTTATCTAAAAAAAAAAAAAAAAAAAAAAAAAAAGAATTAAATCACTATCTCAAAGCATTATTCACAATAGCCAAGTCAGGGAAACAAGGTAAGTGGTCACTAATGATGAACAAGTAAAATGTGGTATATACTAATCGAACATTGGTCAGCCATCAGAAAAAAAGAAATCCTGCCACTTGTGCCAACACGGATGAACCTGGAAGACACTAAGCTGAGTTAAAGAAGCCAGGTAGAAAAAAATCAATACTGTAAGAACTGACTGATTGGTGGAATCTTAAAAAAAAAAAAAAAAAAAAAAAAAACCTCATAGAAACAGACCTGGTAGTTGCTCTTAAAAAAAAAAAAAAAAAACCTCATAGAAACAGACCTGGTAGTTGCTCCTGGAAAGTGGGGAAGGAGAGAGTAGGGGGCGAAAGGATGAAGGCAGGAAAAACCTCCCCTTAAAAGATAAGTAAGTTCTGGGAATATAATGTTTAGCATGGTTACAACATTTAACAATAATGTATTATATACTTGAAACCTTTAGATAGGTTTTAAAAGTTCTCATCACAAAAAATTTTTAACTATGTGAAGTGATGCCTATGTGAACTAACTATATAATGACAATCATTTTGTAAGATAGATCTGGATAAAATCACCATGTTGCAGACCTTAAATTTAAAAAAAAAAAAGTTTAATTTTAATACTATGTTTTATTCTTGCCTATTTATATTGAGTTCACACTGAAAAAGAAAATTTGTAAGTGGGTGGAGTAACACATTAACTGCTGACATTTCACCTGGCGGGAGCCCACCCTGTGGGTAATTTGAGACCCTGGTGTGACCTCCACCCTGAGGCTGTATCACAACAAGGCCCCACACAGCTGTGGTCCGCTTCCAACCCAGTTCGAAGTACAGCTGCTTAAAGCAGGAAGTCACAGCCCTAACACCATCAACTTACCTAAATTTCAGGGTAGACATTTACCCAAATTGCAGGCCATGGTCCTCCAAGTAAACAAACAGCCTCATGAACATAACTCCTTAAATACAAATTTAAGAAAGGACAGCAAATGACACTAGTAATCTTGGGTTGTTGGACATCATTTCTCGACTCACTGAGTGCCTCATGGGAACAAACACCGAGAAGAGAACACTGATCTTCTGATGGCCAGTTACAGCCTCTTCTGAAAGGGTGCCAGACTCCCCTTTGTGCTCTGGAGTGAGATTTTAAGCATGTGGAGACTCTGCTGAACCAGGAGTCATTCTGCTTAACATGCAGTATAGGCTGGGCACCAAACAAGACCTGGCAAGGATTTTGGAGAGTGTGTGACTAAGCAAACTGCATGATGGTAAAAGAAGACCGACCAGAGTTAGAATGTGGACACTCATCTGTGGAACAAGGCTAGGCTGTTCACACTGTTACAAAGACTGACCCCCAGATTGGAAAATGGTGCTACCGTATTAAAGGTTAAAGAACTACTTTTTTATATGCCTTTTTCCTCAAAAATATTTATTTCCTGCCCAGATTAACTCAACAGCCTCCTACTGTTCTTGCCTCCAGTCCTGTCCTGCTGTAATATATTCTCGGCACTTCAGACAGTGAACTTTCTGTAATGTAAATCAGATCACATCTCTTCCCTTGCTTTAAAATTCTTAATTGGCTCCCTGTGGCCCTGAAAATCAAGTCTAGACTTCATGACTGGGTCTTACTTTGTAACAAGTGTCTCAGTGCAGCTTGGTTCTTCAGAGGTGTCCTAGGAAGCATGAATGATAGAATGGAAAAAGTGAGATGGGGAAGGAAGAAATTTCTAGAAAGCAGGTGTTAGGAAGCGAGTAACCTCCATGAGTGTTGGGTCTCAGTCCATTACAGGCCCCTATGTGTGGAATATACTGGAAAACTATTGGGGCTGGAGCATTCACTGATGGCCACTCCCATTTGTGGACAGACCACAAGGCCTATGAACACCTCACCCCAATTTGCCCTGAGGGAAGGAAAGCCATCTTCCCTAGTACTAGAGAAGAATCTGAGTCACCAGAGAGAAGCAGATGGTTCTATGGAAGAAAGGTGTGAGTGCTCCAGAAATGGTCTCTTCCTTCAGCTACAGGTGAGCCCAGGAAGGCTGAAGGGACAGGGGTGGACCATTCATGAGGTTTGCTTCATGTTGCCTAACAGACCCTCATGTTCTGGAGTGGGACTCAGTTCACAGAACTTCTCTCTGGCTACCTGATCTCCTAACCCTCCTACACTGAACTACCTTGGCAGGATATTCATCTGGGTACCAGTAGTTTTCTGTCCCAGGATTCTTCTATTTCCCCTTTGGACAATTCAAGACATATGCTGTAAGGCTGTACAAATAAGCTATGTAGATGGCAGAGTTTTCTGAGAGTAAATACTCAAAATTTTAGAATTGATGGATCTTAGATACATGTTTGGCAGAAGCGAGAGCAAGCTATCAAAGCCAGGCTTTTTAGCCAGTAAACAAGAATTCCCTTTTCTGCTGTTGTACATAGAATTACAGCAGCCTTTTGCTACATAGGCACCTGTATGTTCACAAATAGGCGACTTGGGGCCAGGGGCCAGAGCTATCCATTAGGGAGGATTGTTCAAGGTTTCTTTGAACAAAGCAAAGTAAGGCACCTGGACTCTTTTTGAAATGGTCCATGTCCAAGAGCTACCTAACAATTCTAGGAAACACAGCTGAAAATCAACTCCCAGCACACGGCAGTCACAAGCACAATGTAGCTGACGAAGGTGGCAAGGGGATCCAAGGATACACGGAAGCCCAAGGCCGGGACCCATCAAGTGAAATCTTTTATTCAGACACGACACAGATGAGAAAGTCAACGGGCAACCCATAACCTAATCTTTCTGCGAAATACATGGAAGATTTCAATAAACATCATCAGTGCAAATGACTGCTTTTCCCGCTATGGAATATTTGGGAGTTATAGTACAAAAGGCCAACAGAGAAAACTGTTTTACCAATATGCCACTTAACGTTCAAATGAATGTTAATCATCCTCATTTATAGAATCTCATAAATGCGTATGACCAAAAAGGAACAGAATGTGTTAATGACTAAACTCTGACTCATTTTTTACTGTGCACATGGAGTCTATTGCCAAAACCTGTCACTTCTTTCCTCAAAACCTCTCCTGTAATTATACCTTTCCTATCTACTGTCTATGTAGATTTGCTTATGGCACATCTCAGTGGAGTCTTATAAAAGCAATGGAACACCATTTTACAAATTACTAAAACCAGCCATCACCAGGATTTAAAAAAAAAAAAAAATTGGTCCAATGTCCCTCAAACAGTAGATGGTAGAGCTGCAATTCCTCATTTGGAAGATTATCATTAAGGCACCGTCCAGCTCTACAAGGCTACGGTTTGATGATTTCAAAACGTCCTTTGCTTCCCTTGTCTACGACCCCTGTCTTAGCCTGAGACCAGACTGTTTCTCACCGAGGCAACTACAATTTGCCTGACAGCAATAATCTCAGGGAGCAAATCTTTTCTGCCACCACATCACACTCTTCTCTAAAATGTGGTAATAGCTCTCTGTACTCTTGTGATCATATCTGAGATATTTAAACTACTTTCTCAAGTCTCCCTTTAAAGACTAAATATATGAGTTTAGCACGACCCTGCCATCTTAAGCCCCGGCCTCTCTTCCTTACTTTGTTCCAGGCTCTAAAATCTGGTAGTTTTTTTGTTTTGTTTTGTTTTTTGTTTTTTTTTAGAACTTTCCATCTTTTTCTGTGCTACCTGTTCTCTCCTCCCTCATTACCTAGCTGACTCCTTAACCTTTAGATCTTGGCTTGCAAGTCCACTCCTTGGAGATGCTTTCCCTGACTGCCTGGTCAAAAATAGCCCGTACCTCCAACATTCACTGCCTTAACATCTAGTTCTTATACTCTTTTAACACATTAGTAGTAGAATTACTGATGATATTACTTACTATGAACTTGCTTCTTATACTTATTTGCTTGTTTATTTGCTGCACCATACTAGAATGTCAGTAGCCTGATGGCAGGTACGCCACTGGTCTTGTCCATCACTGAATCTCCAGCCCTGGACAGAGCCTAGCACATGGTGTGCATATCATCATTAACTGTGGAATATTCTATCACTGGTTTTATTTTATTTAGCTGACTATTTGTCTCTATTCCCAGATCCCTGCTGTCCCCCATGTTCAGACCTATTGCCTTCTCTTGACATCTTAGGGTTCACACAGCCCCCTGGGCAGAAACACTCCACCCTTCTTCCATCTTGCTCTATCAGAATTCTGAAAAGAAGTCTCAACAGGCTTCTGTCCACACTCTGACCCTCACTGATCCTCTGCTCCTTAGCATTTTTCCATCATTTAAAATATCTCTACACAGTCCTAATTCCTGTGCCTACACAATATTTTAATTCCTTAATAGGTACTGCTATCATTTCCTCAGTTAAACTCTTTAAATGTTTTTATATTTATTCCTATAGCATACAACATCAAAGAACAGAACACTGATAAAGAAAGCAAAGACCCTATGCATAAACTTAAATTCTAAGTACCCCGGGAATGCTTTCATTTTAACACCTCAACATCTTTTTTTTTTTTTTAAATAAATTCATTTCTCTAACCAAAAAGATTTTCTAAGTTTTTTAAGAATTTGGTTTTGCTTGGGTGGTGATGACACCTAAGCTTCCCAAAGTATTCCAGGCTCTAAAAATTGCAAGAACAAAACATACTGGAGACCATATGGAAACAAGTTCAGCAAGTATTCTGTGTAGTTAGCATCTGCTTCTATCAAAATTGGTACAGAAACTGATAACCGTGGCTTTCTATTTCTTCTCTCAGCCTAATGGTTAAAAGGGTAGTTTAATCACAGGCTACTTTTAAAAAGTGTTTTTTCCAAGATCTTAACTGCTGAATTATTAAAAAAGAAAAAGTTCAGGGAAAACTTGGGCTTGGCTTTCCTTTAGTTCAACCTGGCTGAATTGTGTTGTCAAGGCCAGTTTCAATACAAACTCCTGCAAACCTGAGTATCCACGCTGTTGACTCACGCTTCTTTGTCTGACACAGACTCAGAGACAAAGCATGAGAGTACCTTTTATAAATATTCCGAACCCTCAAAGCCAGAGAAGGACTTACATTTGTGACGAGGGATGTCTCTGAAGCTCTTCAAGTCAACATAAAGGGACACACACACAACCACAGCTTCTCCTATGCACCCATCTTGCTCTGGAAACCACTTATCTTCATGCTCAAAAAAAAAAAATTATGGGCAGCCTGCAGTCTACTAGGCATTGTGCCAGGTGCTAGGAACACGGAGGACTGACAGGATCGGGGTGCCTGGGTGGCTCAGTCAGTTAAGGTTCTGACTCTTGGTCTCAGTTCAGGTATCGATCTTAGGGTTATGAGTTCAAGCAGGGAGCCCACTTTTTAAAAGTAATAATAATAATAGTTGCTATATATTATTATTATAAAAACACAGACAGGATCAACACTCTTCCAAGGGCTTAATATTATTACATTCCACGGGTGTTCTTAGCTCATTTGTCTCTGACAGAAGTATGCATCAAGGTCTCAGTGTATTTTTCTCATCCTTTACCCTCTCAGTGCTGAAAGGCAAAATAAAAATCTCCTTTTGCCCTCACTTGCCATTTCATTCCTTTTATAATTTGTAATATTTTCTTCCAAATTTCAAGCATTTCCCACCTTCATAGCAGTAGCGTGTTTATAAATCTAAGATTCATCAATTACAGGAACACACTGTTACTTTATGTGCCACTAAGAACAAAAATACGCCGCTGCCAATGAAATTATGACCCAGTGCTTTTTATCACTTGGCATTTTTGGTCACAAAAAGAGCTCACCAAAACTTTATTGGACCTAAGGTTTTTTTCCCCCTCCTCCTAACATTGGTGTGTATGTGAAAAGAAAGAAAAACAAGTCATGACCGAAATTTCTTCACAATCAGATTCAAAAATACTGGTCAATTCAGAGTCTTTAAGGTCCATCAATCACTATAGACAACTGTCCTCTGTACCGTCAAGATCCTCGGTGGAATAACTTTTTTTTTTTTTTCAGTATAGCTGACACAGAACGTTACATGAACTTCTGGTGTGCAACAGGGATTTGACAATGAAGCCATGTTTCTAGACTGTGCTTTACTAACTGTTTTCAGGATTCCCTTGTAAGCTGCAGATTATGCAGTTATCAATAGCAATACTCAGCTATACGTCTATACAGTGATGTAAGTTTTGATGCCCAAACACAGGCAGTAACTCCCTCACAATTGCTACCTAAATGACAGTAATTGCATGAAAAACGTTTTGATATCAGAAATGTTATCAGGTAAAAAGAAAGGACGAAATACATCACACTAAAAATGTGAGCTAATTTGTTAAAAATATCCATTACAGCTACTAATTTGAAAAGAAAAATACTCCTGGTTTTACCCACAAATGTCCTCAAGAGCAATGTGCATCTGACACAGCTACACGGTGAATATACGGGGAGAACCAACCCTGGGTTTAAAACTGCCCACAAAGGCTCCATTTCTCCTCAATTCCTAAGGATGAAACCAGAAATGTGCTCTCCTTCAAAAGGTACCAGTGCCTGCTGTTTGTTCTGAGGGACATGGCTTACAAGAGCCACGTGGAGATCTGAGACTGCCTACCAAGAATCGGCCCTGCCAAGAACCTTAATTTAGCATCATAAAATCCTAGAACTGGTAAAAATCCATGCAAATCTCATCCCAATTTCCTCCATCCCTCTTTCCCAACTTTGCTGCTGAGGAAACGAAGGCCTGTGGTCCCAGATGCCCACTTGACCTCCAGCTTCCTGAATGTTGTGCTACGGTTCTGTCCACCCCACGCTATAGAAGCTGTCCAAAGGAACAACAGCCCTTCCAAGGGGGAAGCAGCACCCCACTCTCCCTATGTGATACAAATGGGCACTTAAAAACACTTACTGAAATACAGCTCTGGTGAGTGACCTTGAAAAGGACTGAAAAATACCTTTAAAAAACACTCTTCAGGCAGAATGTGAAATGACCCCAGAACCTCTACGAGTGATGAAACTAATAAAGAGCAAGACTCAGACACTGTGAACAAAGGACAGTCAACTAGAGTTCATGGACAAAATGCTATGGCCACCCCTTTTTGGAAATAAAGTGTTACATAGCAACACCCATTCGTTTCTGTTTCTTTGTGGTTGTTTTCAAGCAAAGCTGAGTCGATACAATGGAGACCACATGGGTCACGAAGCCTAAAATAATTACTGTCTGGCCTCTTACAGCCCAAGTTTACCTTGTCCTTACCTGAAAGAAAGGCTCCCAGAGGCCAGAGGCAGGAGTACCAAAAAACTGGAGCTTCAAGGTCCTGAAGAGATTTAATGACTTAATGGTACAGAAAAGACTACTTCTTTTAAACACATGTCCAACCATAGCACTCATTATTCATAATTCATCCTCTCATAGGAGTAGAACTGCACACGTGTATGCACACACACACTCAGAAAGAAGGTGGCTTTTATGCATTCTCTCTCAGAACTAAACTTATTACACTGTAACTAAATGACACATTTATTTCTGCAGCAACACAAAATATCCAATAATCAATTAACCTCTTGATTCATTGACCTGTTTCCCAAAACCTCTGCCCAGTAGGCTTGAGCTAGGACTTGCAACTTTCAATACTCGCACTGCAGGGGTCATGGGAAAGAGCGGTCTGTCCCTCCACAATGATTCTACAATCAAATTCTTTTCTGACAGACACAGATACTTCTCTGAATATCTCCTGCAAATAGTAACTCGCCATAAACAGAAGTAGGCTGCAAAAGTTCTATTAATAAGAAATATTGTAAATTAAAATACTGCTTTTATTTTTATCCAAAAACTTGATGAATATGTATGATCCTCTTTTAGAATAAACTTCTATAGTTATCAGGAGCTGAGACTTTTGGAATAAACTGTGCTCCTCGCTTAGCACAAAAATATCCACTTATGCTAAGCAAATCAAGGGACTGCCTTGATGGTGAAAACAAAAGGACTCAGCATTAACACAAACGAAACAAGAATTTAGCTCACCAGAAGAAGAATCACTGGATTTATTCATACATTGATTTGGATAGTAATTCTGTGTGAAATGCAAAGGTTACTTTTTGGAAAATTCTGCAGGATTTGTAGAAGTAGAATTTGAGGAACGGTACCACTTCCAAACTGCTGTGCCACCCTACTGGATGGAAAACGCATACCTACAGGAGTGCCTCTTGAAGTGCAAAATCTCCCGTGGTCTTCAGTGCCACCTGCTAATACTTTACAGGAGCCCCTACAAGAATAGAAACATCCTGAAACACGATTCATTAAATGAGTCTTTCAACCATGCTTGTAAAAAAAATATTCTGAACTCTAATTGATTTTGTAAATTTTCCAACAGAGAGCTTTATGTATGCTAATAGCGTTGGCCAGCAAGCATTCCCAACAATCTTGCCTGGGTAAGTAAACCAGAGAGGTTGGCAGCCATCCCCACTGAGGTTCTCCTAAGTCTGCGAGAATGCCTTTATATCCTGCATTTGGTGCAAACAATCCCTTGGATATTCACACTTTCTAATCCCTCATTTTCTTCCCAGTTTGATTTGTAACATTTGGGTTCATTTGCTCTCAATCCAAAATACACTTCTTGAGGTTTCAGGAGAAAACAGAAAAGATCTGAGAACGAGGACAAGAACTACAAAGACAACAAATGTGGCAGCAGAATATTCGACAAAATCTGGGCTAGCGATGCAAGGAAGAAGGAAAACAGATGTACTTGGATAAAGGAAACCAGGATCCAAACGAGAGGAACCCACATGAAATGGGGGAAGAAATCCACAGTGGGAACCGAGGAATGAGGGCAAATACAATGCCCATGCGGAACAGAACTCTTAGCTGTCAGGACTTACGAACATTGGAACGATTTCACAGTCTCCTTGGGGAAGTTGTAAAATGTTTTGTTCCTGGAAATGTTTACACACAAGGTACTGAGTTGATGCAGGGAAGTAATTCAGTTGATGTCTCTAGATGTCCTTCCAACTCTGATTCTGTGATTTTCTAACTCAAGAATGACTAAGGTGATGCCAAAAAAATAAAAATCAAAGAACCCATGCTCTTGTACGGCATCCACACAAGATTTATGGTCTGCCTCACAACTTTGTTCCAGAGTAACCCAGACTGAATTTCCAATGCATCGTTCTGCTGGTAATCATTTGTTTAAGTGGGAAGAGTGACGCGGTACATTAGTGTAACGGTATTCGGCCTGTACATGTGATTGTAAAAAAAATCTGGCTCCCTTCACATTTTAGGTCCAATTTACTTAAATGCCAAATCAAATAGAGGTCTGATCAGCCTTCCAACTGTCTTCTTAGAAATACCAGTTTCTGTGGACTCTTACTACATTATTTCCATATTCTTTTTTTTTTTCTCTTTTTTTTTTTAATATAATTTTTTATTTTTTTATAAACATATATTTTTATCCCCAGGGGTACAGGTCTGTGAATCACCAGGTTTACACACTTCACAGCACTCACCAAAACACATCCCCTCCCCAATGTCCATAATCCCACCCCCCTTCTCCCAAACCCCCTCCCCCCAGCAACCCTCAGTTTGTTTTGTGAGATTAAGAGTCACTTATTTCCATATTCTTAACGACAAGGTCCAGTCTAAGTTAAACCAGCTAAAGACCTTTTTTTCTCCCCCCCCCCCACAAATTTTGCCAAGACGTTGACTCCACTCTAATGCAATGTTATCCTGCATTAGGAGGTAGGCTCTCCTATCTCCTGATGGTTTCATTTCAATGTGTTCCAGTAGGTTCTATTTGCAGAACAAGAGGATCATTTATTCTGTACTTATTTGCATTTTTCCATAGCATGTGTATTTTTCCTTTGAGTCTGTCCCCCACCCCACCCACCTACTCACACATGAGAAACTGATGTTAATTTACCACCATGCAAATCAAAGTGAGTCTCTAACCCTCATGCTTCCTGGGAGCAGCATGCTTTAGAATCATGCCTTTAGCACTCTCTCACGTATAAATAGGCCCACTGTGTCAGGAGTAACATGGTGTTTTGAAGGCTCACATTCATTCACAAAGGGTACTCAAAAGCTTTGCAGTATCAAACCTGGCTGAAATTTCTACCAGGATTGTATTTATGCTATTATTTCCCCACTATTATTTTCATGGAGCAATTTCTTTCTAACCCCGTCTGCATGACACTGAACTACCCATTCATTACTTCTCTGGACAATTTCTGCTGTTTCCTGTTCCCGTTTCCTTTTACTCCAGTAATTACTTGCTTTCAGGTCTTTTTATATGCCAACCAATTCATCCCATGTATTTGGTATTTTCTTATAATTTTCACTCTAAATACGGTCTCTGACATCTCACCAATATTCTGGTGGACCCCAGTATTTCTGCTTTTATTTGAATGCTAATTATTTCTTGGGTATTTTGGAAGAATTAATGAGTACATGGGAAAACCAGTGGTCTTAAAGATTTTAAGGTCATTAACACAGCTAGTTATCAACTCAAAAAAGATCCTTAGAAGAAGGTATTTTTGTTCTTGTAGAGTCTTTAATTTAAGAAAAAAAAAGAGAGGGGGTATGGAGAACCTATTTTCCCTGGTACAACTGGTTTTCAGACATAATGGGATTTCCTGAATGTAAGCAAACTTGGGAAATATAGAAAAAGAACTCTGAGACATTTATTGGTGTGTTCTTTTATATACTAGAGAGACCAATTAATAGATTAATTTCATTAATGAAAGACAAAAACAGAGGAGAAGGAAAAAAAAAAACTCAGTATGAGGACAGCAAACCATTGCTTTTCCTTGGGTAAGCAGCAACTAGCTAACAGCCCCCCAGGATATTCCCAAAGAAACAATTTCACCAGTTTATGGATTATCTGAATCGCAGGGCAAGGTCTGCAGAGAAATGCATGCCACGAGCTATCCCTGTACACAGCCGTCTGTGCCCTCTTTTAGGCACACCCATTCTAGGCTGGTTCTATAGGCTAATTCTTCTTATGAAACTTTCTCAATGCCCCTGAGTTTGATTCAACATCACTCCCAAGCCAATTTGGCCATCAGAAGGTCCTGACACAGTGTTATGAAATGAACACTGCTCAGAGATGATAGCTTTGTATTAGCATTCCAGTATATGAATATACACAGCAAAGCTGGACAGAAAGCTTTAGGACCTATCCTTGCATGTCATTCTGACGGGATCCCATTAGTCTTGGAGCCTGTGAGGGAGTCTGGCACGAGAGGTTAGGCAATGTTCCTCCTTGTACTTTTCCAGCCCAGACCTGGAGACAACCATTACTGCAGGTCATTTCAGTCATCTCTGTTGGTGAATGGATTTAGGAAACACGTTATGAGGATGTGCTTGTTTCTAGGCCTTTCCACCAAAGAAAGCAAGAAAACAACCATGCTTTCAAGTCAAATTCAACACCAACAGATGTGAGAAACATTTACTATGAGGCTAAAGAGCTCTTTTTCAGGTTCTCTACCTAATTCTTTTAATTCTCCTTAAAGATATGCTCCAAAATTTTAACTCTTCAAATCTCATAAAAACTCTGTTCTCCCATGCCCTAACACAGGGTCTCCTCATATCCTACAATATCCTTTTTGTCATCAGCCTTCTTCTACAGTAAAAATTCTGACTCACTAAAGATCGGTATCTTAATTCATTAGCTCTATCTTCCAACATACAGAAATTGTTTCAGAATTACAATACCACCAGCAATACTTAGAACAAAACTGCTAAGCCAAGTTTAAGATTTCATTGTTATACTGCCCTTAGGATTCATCCCACCAAGGGTTAAGTTACTTGAATGAAACTTCTATTTTGTGTGGCTGTGTTTTCAACTTCGATAATGTCCTAGGTTCATTTATGTATGTTTATGTTGAATTTTAGGTGTTTCTCGTTCTTGTAATTTAAGAAAAAGGTTTACATAACTCAAAACTCACAGTAGTAAATCTAGAGAGATCACCCCTGTCCTCATTCCCTCCTATCTGTTCCTACTAATGTCAAGCCTCTGCTCCAATGTCACTTTATCCTTGTCTCTTATGGGCAAGAGCAACCACGGTCTCTGATTCTCCCTCTCATACTTCCTTTGCTGTACTGTATTTAACACTCCCTATCACTATGTAACATAATGAGACATTTTTCAATATCTGTCTGCATCCACTCCAGTATCAGTTCCATGAGAATACTTTATTTTCGTCACCACTAGGTCCTAAGCACCTAGAATAGTCCCCTGCACAGCTGTACCCTATTCACACCGGTTGTATGAATTTCATGGAAGAGTAACGTTTTTATTTATACGAATGGGAGCCACCCTATCAAAGCTGTTCTAAACCTCGTCTTTCTCACACAGTACCTCCTGGAGAAGGTGGCACACACATTTTCCCCTCGCGTTGGAAAGGCTGTGGAACATTCTGTGGTAGGGCTACCGATTATTTAACCTGTCCTCTCTGGAAGGGCATCTAGGTGACGTACAACCTTCTGCAGCAGACCCTGCTATAATCAACACCCTTTAACTTGGACTTAAGTTCATTTCCCTATTTAACATCTTTGAGAAAAGTTATGAATATGACATGAATGTTTCAAATATGAAACATAAGTGCATATCAGACTTGCTTTACCAATTTTTCCCTCATTTCTTAGGTATGAATACCAAAAATGACCCAGGTCTTTGGAAATACAGTATTTATATCTCCACGTTGCATTGCCATCCTTACTTTACTCACATGTTTACACAAAAATAATGACTGTAACGCGTAATGCAGAGGAGCAAAATCTGCCGTCCCCAAATGGGTTTTTTGAGCATTTGTGTCATTCTTTTAAGCTGATTTTTTTTAATGGAACAGAAGATTCACTGTGTTTCTCTTGCCTCTCCCCCACCCGCCTCCATGAATTTAGGTAAACAATCTACTCCCAAAGTTGAGCTATACCCACAGATAACCAAACCTAACAGAAACTAAGAGGGGTAGACAGGGAGGAACCCAGCAAGACCTGTCTGATCAAAGTCCCTCTCTGTTCCATTGATTCTCAATAGCCCAGCACCTATCTGATACCAAACATTTCCCTTCCCATTGTTTTCTTCCCTTTAAGCCTCAGGCCCTTATCCCTTCTCCTCTGTCCAGAATGACAGATACCTCATCTTGCTTGTCTTATAATCTGTCATGTTTATGTGGATTCCCCAAACATACATAATTAAATTCGATCTTCTGTTAATCTGTTTCGTGTCTATTCAATTCTTAGGGCAGCCAAAACCTTGAATGGTAAAATTTTTCCTCCCAAACAATAACATATTAAGTTTGCTAAAAACACTAAGTCCATTATGATACTGCAAGAAAATCTAGAAGAAGGTGTTCAAATGTTCTTTAGTATGTTCCAAATTAAAAACAAAAACAAAAACAAAACAAAACAACAACAACAAAAAAAAAAACCCACAGGAAAAGGGTAAAAGGAATGAAGGGCCGTCTGAAAAGCCAGGAGCCGATACAATGTGAGAGATGGAGAGACATCTCCTACCTCTATCACCTTATAAAACCACTACATTTCCTCCAAGAAAATAAATTATAGTAAATGACCGGCTCTGACAAAACCAAGAGTAACTGCATATACAGTTCATTATGAATAATGCATTCGAAACATGTATTTTATTTCAAAAATACAAAATGCTACTTTCTGGGATTTCCTGGGTCGTACAACTGACATTTGAGACTAATTGAAGCATCAACGTAAATACTATCGATGCAGGAAATTTTACTTGCCTATATGATGGGCAAACTAAAACACTGTCCTAATTAAAAGCAGTTCCTAGAGAAATGCATACTCAACACCCAGCAGTGATAGCTTCAACAAGACATTACCATTTATTCCAAAATCCAAAGGTCATTTAGGTAAGGTTACATGTTAGGTAATGTAACATACATTCCAGGAAAGTGTCTGATTAAACCAAGCAGGACCAGCCTCAGGCAAAACTGTAACGTGGACAAGTGTATCCTTCCTGCCCAGGCTTCTCTCCCCACTTCTGGATGATTCCCACAGCTCTGGTGGATTGCCATCGAAAGCAGGTGTTACTTGTTTATTCAATTTGTTTTCGTCTCCCCCAGAAAGCTTCTCTCTGCCTCCTGCCTCTTCTGGGCAACCCTCTGCTCCCCAATTCCCACAGCATTGTACCGAGTTTCACTTTCTGCACCCATGTCCTTCATGGTTCACAGTATTTGCCAATTAGCATTAGAAATCACTCCTGTTTGACATGCTCCCGAGAACTAGGTACACCGCCCCCCCCCCACGCAATCTGAACCGAAGCCATCTGAAGACAATACCATGTGAGAAGATAATACTTATTCTCAAATGCCGCAGTTATAAAGTTATTTAACTTCCTCTGTGAACCATCAGCTCGGGTAGGTCTTTGAACACACAATACTTAATAGTGGAATTATTACTCTAGGTTTTTATCTCCTCCCCATCAGACCAAGTTCTTCTGGGGCAGATAGCCTATCTTGAACACTTCGGTATCCTGACATGCAGCCCCATACTTACCTCGTTACAGAGGCTCACTAAAAGGCTACCGAACTTAATCCTCAAATTGAAGACCATTTACTTGCCCGGTCCAGAAGCAGAAATTACATTTCAGAGGGAATTCTTTTGGGAAAGACCAAGCTAAGAAGAGGAGGGATAGTGAGAAAAGGCAAAGGTAAAGCTTTCCCCAGTTCATGGGAGAACTCCCTTTCATCGGCGGTGGGCAGATTCACAACAGCCTTTCAGTGGAAACAGGGGTAATCCTATGGGAAAAGAATGCCTGAGTGTTCAACCTTCATAATGTCAGGGAAAGAATTCATTTCAGAAAACAAAGTGAGACTACGCGACTTACTCTTGAATTTCCACTTTTACCCTGGTAAAATTCTCCTTGTTCGTTGAATTCAGCAAAAAAGAAACTTAAGCCACAATAGTTTTTAACAATAAAAGTACAATACATTATCAATGATCACAAGTCGCCTTCCAGGAAGGCTTAAAACCTTCACCTATGTAATAGCCAGGTCCTACAAAAAGAAACAAAGCTTCCCGAAAATGAGGGGAAAACAAACTGTCTTTGGAGTCAACAGCATGTTGCAGGGGAAATCTGATTCTCAAACTTTCACTTTATGGGAAATGAGTCATAATATTAGCATTCAAGAGACGGACCACATTCTATGAGGGAACAAACACTGGGGTGAAGGCAGAGGACCTGAACTCAAGACTCACCACACTATCTTCTTGACCCCCTCACAAATCACTTGACCTACCTGCACCCCCAATTCTTTGCCTAAACCCTGAGAATGTTGAAGCTGAAGTGATTTTAAGATTCTTCCAAGGCATATTTATTAAATAATTCCATGTCTGATTTCTTTTTTGGGGGGTAGTAAAAACAATATGGGACAAAACTGGTCCTAAACTGTATAAATCTACACAGGCTTGGAGGGACAACTGCATGACCTACAACTCTGGCTGCAAACCAAGCCTCAGATCTCAGCAGCTTTACTCTCGAAGCTGGTAGACTTGCAGGCTGCCGAGGGCTCCCAGCTGAGTCCCATTTAGTGAATTATCCTTGGGTGCAAAGAGTCAACGGGCAACAAACACTTCTTCCCAAGAAAGCGTGACTCCAGCTCCTGATCAGTGCTCCGATACAAGGGCTCAGCTGTCTTGCCCCGATTTGGGACAGCTCTGAAAGATTCTCCCGGCTCCAGAGAACCTAAGAATTGGGCGCCTGTGACCGCTGCGGTCATATAGAGCAGCTCCGCTCCCACCAGTCCAGCCAGACCTGCTTCCCTCCCTCCCTGACAGATAACTGTGCCCAAGAGGATCCTTATTCTCCTGCTAACATATCTCCACCTCAAGCCTGGGTTCCGGGGATCCCAACATCAGGTAGTTGCCACTAAAAGTCATCCTGGAAAGCAAATTATAAGATGGAATTTTATAGAGCTTATAATGAGGGCCTCTTCCATGGTCGTAGCTGGAATATTTTATCATTGCTGTGGTGGTACAATTATTAAAACTTCTCCCTGAGGTAAACTGGAACGAGTCATCGCTGTAACAAAAAGCAGTGACAAGTGCAGGGCCTTGGATTTTGGAGAGGCTGAGGGAAAATGAAATTATAAAAACCAAAGAATCAAACAACTTTTGCTGGCTGCTACGGATGCCCTGTAGAAATTCAATGACACTCGGAGGGGATCCATCTCGAAATGAAAAAGGCCCTTAATAAAAGTCAGAGGGTCTCCTTGGAAGTTTAAAGAGGTTTTCATCTACTGGAACCAGAGGGCAGAAAAAGCTTAAGATCAGGCCCAACAGGATATTATAAAGCAAGGTCTAGAGAAGGGAAGCTGAATTCTCAACCCCAGGCGGTAAGCCACTCATGGTGGGGCATCGGGGTTGAGACACTGGAGAGATCCCACTGAACTCTCTAGCCCTGCTGAGTGGCTCACTCCTCTCAAACCCTAGCACTCTGCCCAGGCTTACAGATGATGCAAAGCCTTGAGGAAGAACATACACCCTCCAAAGGTTCTCCACCACCTCCATTCTATAAGACTATTAATGAGGTTCAAATCATAGCACGACCCAGCCACGCCAGTCCTGGGCCTGCTAGGGGAGAAGAGGAATGCAGAAGGAGCTGCAGACTGGCAAATGTGATTCATCAGGAGCCAGGGCAGTATGTACGGGGCTGGACACCAAGGGCACTGGGGCAGAATGTGGAGCATGAAAGTCAGGCAAGAGACAGCTTATTGATATGGGGACATGCTCCTCTGACACAGGAGTTAATAATCTGGCAAAAGTCTTGAGAGATGGTACAAACACACTAGCTAGGATGGCTCTTTGGGGCCTGGAAAAAGCAATGGCCTGCACTAAGAAAACGAGAAAGGGCAGAATAGTTATGACAATGGAGAAGGGCTCAAAATGATCAGGAACCTAAATATGCTTGGGATCATATTTGCAAAAGAAGAAGAAGAGAGGAGGGGAGGGGAGGGAAGGAAAACAAAGCGAAGGAAAGGAAAGGAAAGGGAGAGGAGAGGATAGGAGAGGAAAGGAAAGAAGGAAAGGGAGAGAGAAGAGCAAACCCTCTACTGCTCTACTGTTCACCAGCCAACTATGCTCTATGGACAGACTTCTGTTTACTGAAGCAATGGGAAAGAAACACCAGAAACGGTGAGAAACCTATTGGTGGCTCTTCTTTCCAAGACAGGAA
This sequence comes from Mustela nivalis, assembly GCF_964662115.1. NCBI lineage: Eukaryota > Metazoa > Chordata > Mammalia > Carnivora > Mustelidae > Mustela > Mustela nivalis. Next base: position 39,473,783 of record NC_139022.1, on the reverse strand, counting down.
TAAATGCAGGAGATGATGTACAGTATTGTCCTATGGGATAGTAGTAGGAATTTTATAATCCTAAAATAATAAAGGCCAGAATTCACTTCAGAAGCAAGGGGTACGCAGTTAGCAAAATGAGTGACAGGTGGAGTGGTGTGTTTTCCCTTATCAGGGGTCAGATACTCTTGTATTTTCAAGAAGTATTCCTTATCTCTTTTCTGCGGCACAGTTAAATTATTTTGAAAGGGCTTGAACTTTATAAGGATGTCTTTTAAACTTTCCTTGGAGGGACAAGAGAACAAGCTTCAGAGAAAATTCTGCCTCTCTTATGAGGCAGTAAGCACTTTTTGAGGACCCTACCCCACTCTACCTTGAACTGGTGGGGATACCAACAATGCCTGGTCTTCCCCATGCTCAGGGGATTGTTCTGACTCTTCCCTTCTGGAAGTTCTTTTCCCAGCCTTGAGCAGTCAGCTCTAGACCCCAAGGACCTTCACAGATATGGTAACACAGACCTTCACATACCTCCTTCTATGCAGCTCTCTACTTGCCCTTTCTCTTCTCAGAGAACCCAAACTATGTTGGCCCTCCTGAACTGCCAATTCGTGTCTCCCCAGTTCAAAATATTTACAACTGGGAGCAAGACTCTATTAAGAAAATGTAGCAAAATGATCAAAAGGACCAAGATTATACATCAACTCATGCAAACTTGTATAAACTTTCTCAGGTAACTGCAGGGTGGTATAGATTTCCCAGAAATCTCAGACATATATGAAATACAGAATAAGTATACTGCCCAGGGAGTTTTATAAAGATGTTTAATCAGCAGAAAATACTATAAATACTATACTATACTATACTATAAAACACATACACAGTATATCATATATGTGTAACCACTGAAATTACTTATGAGATTTCAGTCCATAAAACTTAATGTCCCTTTAAAAAAAAAAAAGATTTTATTAATTTATTTGACAGAGATCACAAATAGGCAGAGAGGCAGGCAGAGAGAAAGGAGGAAGCAGGCTCCCCGCCGAGCAGAGAGCCCAATGCAGGGCTTCATTCCAGGACCCTGGGATGATGATCTGAGCCGAAGGCAGAGACTTTAACCCACTGAGCCACCCAGGTGCCCCAAACCTAATGTTCTTCTACCACAGATGAACTGCTAATATCTGGGATCCTGGCTGTCTTCCTATGCTCGCTATATCGCATGTCTTTGAATTAAATGAAGATCGACTTCCCTGGCCAACCAATGGCCCTATTTCCAAAAACCTGCTGCTCATTTGCATTGGTCGGTCCCTGCATACCTGTTGGAATTACCTACCCAGGTACCCACAAGGGGGGGGTTATACAAGATAAGCACAGAAAATTCTCTACCTATCAGCAATTTTAGAATGGGACCAAGATGAGTGCTGTGAATTGTGTAAGACTGATGATTCACAGACTTGTACCCCTGAAGCAAATAATACATTATATGTTAATTTTTAAAAAAGGAATGAGACCTGGAAACACCACTTAATTTCTTGAATTTCTTTGCTGCCTGTAGGGCTGCCTACACCTGTCCTGTGGAAAACCAAAGCATGCTGATCTATACAGAGAGGGAAGATGAGATGCAAAGAGAAACGAGAAAAGACCTGAGAGAAAGTAAAGCAGATTATTGAGGGCTTTCCTATTCTCGGTATCGTCCCTGTGTGAGAGTCATCTATGTTTGCTGCACTGAGCTCCAATAAGAAACCATGTGCATAAATTCCCCTTTTCCATTTAAAGTCGTATCACAGACAAACTAACCTAGCATGACTTGTGGGATATACTCAAAATAAAATTTCGTCTCCCACGGTCCCTTTAAAGCTTACTCAGTGTAGGAAAACCTTTCTCTTGCCCTTGAAAGAAACTCTCTGGTAAGCCCCCAAAGTTTTTGCTCTCATTTAAAGTAAAAAATGTCCTCCAGTCACTTTCATATCCCAAAACTGTCTCAGTTCTCTAATTAAGGTTATTACTCAGGCCTAGATAATAACTCAAACTCAACTTTGCTATCAGGTTGTGGCAAAGGTCAGCCACTTGCAAATGGCAATGGGAAGAAACAAATGAGATGTGTTCTCTTTCCTTCTCTACTCAACCAAGTCTCCTTCTCTCTCTCCCTGCTAACTGCCATTTCTGACACTCCCATGGTGAAATCCAGCTGGGAAAGAGAGATTGGGGTCAAGAGAAGTATATACAGAGTGTGGCTATCATCTGTTACTGAGGTCCTCTGAGCAACGGATGTACAAATGCTGACTCTAACTCATCAGAACCCTCCAGAACTTTCCAGAGATATTCCCCCTCATTCCATGATAAGTTGCTCTGGCTGTAATTCCTGCCAAGTGAAAAACACATGTATTCTTCTGGTAGCCCTTTCCTGGTCAGTCCCTAGTAATCCAGGTTGTCCCTGCCACACAAAACACCCTCTTGGGAAACCTCTGTGGGAGGTTCTCTTGGATGGAATGGCGAACAGCTCCACTGACTCTGTCTTTCCTGGGAGGTCCACCCTGGATGGCCAGGAAGCAGGCATTGTTTACACAGGCATCGCTGTGAGCCAGACATGCTTCCAACACTCTTCTCTTCCCTTTCTTTGCCCTGCAACCACTGGCTGAGAGTACCAGCCTCTCAACTGGACCAGCAGATAACAGCTTACATTTTCTGAGTTGTCCTGTTGAGGTAGCCCCACACTCACCTCCTCTTTCCCAAGAAGAAGTGGGAATCAGGGCAAGAATTCACAACCCCCTTTTTTTTTTTTTAATATAATTTTTTATTTTTTATAAACATATATTTTTATCCCCAGGGGTACAGGTCTGTGAATCACCAGGTTTACACACTTCACAGCACTCACCAAAACACATACCCTCCCCAATGTCCATAATACCACCCCCTTCTCCCAAACCCCCTCCCCCCAGCAACCCTCGAATGTTTATAGCAGCAATGTCCACAATAGCCAAACTATGGAAAGAACCTAGATGTCCATCAACAGATGAATGGATCAAGAAGATGTGGTATATATACACAAACCCCTTTTTTCTTCCCTGGCTCCTTTATACCACTGCCCCGGGTCAGGGCTCCTGAGAGGAGTCCTAGAGTCTAAAAACAAAATTTTCCATTTACTTCAATTTTTTTCATTTCCACAGAGCATCTTTCCTCTGTAGGCAGCATCCACTGCAACTTCTGAAATAGTCAAAAGTTAAATTGTATCGTGTAACATTAACGTTAGTAGGTTTCTGGTACTACCCCTCCCACTTGTGCCAAAGAACAAGGAATGAAACCTTCCTCCAGGTCCTTAGTAAATACCTGCATTGGAGCCTATATGGGCCTGAAGGTAAATCTCTCTATTGAATGAATATGAAGGTTTATGGAATATAATAATTTGCTGAGTCAAGAATTTGAATCACATTAGCTAACAGATGAGCTAGTGGAGATTCAAAATCCTTACCCATCTGTGATCTTGATTTTCTTTGCCCATCGGGGCACAGAAATACCTCCTGTGAAATAGTTTAAGAAAAAGATCATCTTCACATAAAAAATAGAACTTGAAAAAAATCATAAAAGTATCAAAAGCTGGAGTATAAAACATGACTGTAGCTTAAAATCTATGATTTTTAGAACTACCAGATACTTCATTCATTAAGTACATACTAATGGAATACCTCGCATGTGCAAGCCATCGTGACGGGTGCTAAGCACAGGAGCTGAATTAAATGGGCATGATTCCTGCTGCTTTGAAGCCTACTATCTATATTCGCTCCAGCTCAAAGAAAGAAGAAAAGATTCATCAAATTATTTCCACCAACGCCCTCCTTACTCATCAAGAGAGAAAGAAAATTGTGATGAAAGGTAAAATCTGCTTAATTTATGGTGTGAAAATATGCACAGGAGACGTGTGCCTTTAGTCAAAGATGTGGATCTTTAGAAAGCCAGATGCCTGTACCAGTTCTTGCCATGAAGCAAACCTAAAAGAACTAAACTTTAGCAGCGTGAGGGTAAAGAAACGTAAAGAAATATTTTGTGTCACCCAGTTGCATAGTATGAAGTTAAGAGGAAAAACGCATTAAAAAAAAAATAATAAGGTAACCACATTTCTGTAGACTTGTTCTCTCCTTAAGAAACTCATAGAAAGCAGGGTTGTGGCCCAGAACAAGTGCTCAATGTCTATTGGAGGAAAACATGGAAAATACCTACACACACACAGACACACACAGACACAGACACACACACACACACACACACACACACACAGGTTGTGGTTACTACCCAGCCATACCCCTACTCATTCATCAGCACTTTCACCCCATACATCCAAGGAGGTTGAAGGTTAATATTATAATAATGATGCAATGTAAGACACGAGAAGATTCTACATTGCTAGCGGCAATCTGATTTTAAACCTCAGAAACTACCTTATTCTTTTATTTATGGAGTTCCTTGGACATTTCATTTACATTTTGTTTCATTACAGAGACATATATCGGCATAAAGATTCTGAAGAATTAGTGCTAGGTTTGCCAAGAGACCTAGAAGTTGCACATATATATTGCTGGTAAGTCCTGATTTCCACCAGCCCAGATACCTAACAACAGGCCAACATGGAAGTCAGGAATATTCAGAAACCTACTTTAAAAAACTGAGTGCTAGTAACTTGCACTGATATTTCTGGGTATTTTGCATGCACCCTGCCAGGGCTCACTACAGTTTAGTCCTCATTAGTGACTCCTTTCTAGATTTTAGAAACCAGAGCAGCCTCTTGAGGAATGACTCCCTGTTAGGACTAATTTATAATCCAGCCCAGGATATTCCTCAGATCAAAAAGAGGAGCTATTAATAAATATGCCAAAGCAAGAGTCAAAAATGAGCCAGTATCGACTTATGGTCATCCCAACTGAGTTTTCAAATGACCTGCAATGCAGAATCTAGGATATCTGCTTTTCTTGAAGCACAGGACAAAAATGCAACTCCAGAAGAGGAAAAAACAACAAAACAAAACAAAACAAAACAAAACAAAACAAAAAAACCAACAACCCTGCCACAATGTGAACAGATAGATTCAATGTGTGTAGGTTCATGACAGAGCCATGTGTATCCTCTGTCAAGGCTACAAGAGGGTAGCCACCAAGGAGAGGGACTGGAACTGACAGGTCTCTGACGCACACCACTCCCCTCCCCCAGGTGCAGGCTCATCACTCATAGGCTCTCTCAGTTAATAACTAGGGAGCTCAGGGTGAGTATGACATCAACTTGTGAAACACGCAATTCCCTTAAAGGAACAACCACACCACGTGGGAGGAATAGCGGACTGCAAGAACAGGTTTTGCCAATTCACTTATCTAGGAGCTGTGACTTCAGAGGATTGCTTTGAGGAAATCTCGTATAATTTGCCCATTATTTATCCTTAAATACAGTTTATCTTCTACATGGGTATCTGCACTATAGAATCTTTAGCGTCTCCAGCATTATCCATATAAGCCAAGGTCCTCTCTCTGATACACCCAGCAAGAGCTCATCTCTCATTCCCAGAATTCTTTAAATAAATGCACTTCCCTCACTAAAGACCTTTCGGAAGTTTTTGGTTTATCTCAAAAGTATGGGTGCTTATTCCTGGGACAAAGAGACATAACTGTATTTGAATATATTACTTTTGAAGATTACTGGTACTACTGGTCCACTACCAATATGGAAAATCTCAAATTTTTAAAAAATATTTTAAATATTTAAATATTTATTTTAAATATTTTTTAATATTTTATTTATTTATTTGATCACAAGTATATTTTATTTATTTATTTGATCATTTATTATTTATTTGATCACAAGCAGACAGACAGGCAGGCAGAGAGAGAGGAGGAAGCAGGCTCCCTGCTGAGCAGAGAGCCTGATGCAGGACTTGATTCCAGGACCCTGAGATCATGACCTGAGCCGAAGGCAGAGCTTCAACCCACTGAGCCACCCAGGTGCCCCAGGAAAATCACAAATTTTAACACATATTCTTTTTACCCTTTAATCCATTTGTTCATTCATTCATTTGTTGAGCCAGTATTTGTGCCTATGATGTAGTAGGTATTGTGATCCATTATAAAAACATATGATAAAGCCCAGCCTGGCTTCTGCCATCCTAAAACTCTCCACTCAGTGAAGGAGGCAGACCATACAGTTACAGATGCAAGGTTACAGTCTGAGTCACTACAAAATAAAATGGGCACAAACTTAGATGGAGTGGTCTGAGGAGGTCCTTGGAGAAGGTTAAATTTAAGCCAAGACCCAAAGGGAAAGTAAGTTTCCACTTGCTCTACTTTTCATTACTATCCCTAGATTCTCTATTTTACTAAATTTACTAAATTTCCAATCTCAAGTGTTGTACCCTTTGCTTAGTTTCTTTCTTATCCATATTTATTTGGACACCTTATTAATTTAGTCTGTACTTTTAGTCCCTCTCATTTTAGTCCCTGTTTATGTGGCCTCTCAGCAAAAATTCTCAAAGATATCCATCATTTTTCTCTGGTTATACGAATATATTTAAGTCAAATTTGTATTCACCATCAACCTCCTGTTCAAAATGTTAGCCACATTATACTAGACTTTTATATTATATACCATTTTAAGATGTGAGACAAGGATCAGAGTGTATCCTGTAACATTTGATTTGATAAGAATATTTCTGATTGAAAAAAAAAAATAACTGAATCTGTTAGTGAAGCTACTTTGTTTCATGAACCTAACTTGGTTTTTCTTCTTCCTCTCCAGCTCAAAATTGTCATGGGAGACTTCTGAACACTCACTAAGCTTCTGCAACTTCGGGTCTAGGCATAAGATGGTTTTTCTAATCATTTTATATAACCACTTCAACGCATTTATTAGGCTGTACCCAGTGGGAAATATAAGCATAGCCTTGTCCCTCTGAGCTCACAGGCTAGCAGAGCAATTTGCTTTCATTATTATGTAACAGAAATTTAACCAGGCTTCATTAGTCTATTGGTAATAAAGGGCATTCATATTAACAGTAACACCTCTAATTGCACAAATCCTTATCTGGTTACTGAAGCATGGCCTTCAGCTCCATGCTGAGCTCCCAGTAATAGCTCTGCAGGGATATCTGCCAGGTACTCCATTCTGTCCCTCCCAGGGGGCACAGGAGTTCTGCACTTTCTCGCAGACATTGCAGTCTCACACAGAACGTGGTTCCTTCAGATTTTTTGTCTAACCTACTCCATTCCTTGTACCCAAGTTTGTTACTGACCTCGCTCATTGTGTTTGGCTCCTTCCCTCCTTAGCAGGAGCCCTCTCCAAAGAGGGACCTCAGGTCCCAGGCAGCAGATGTGGGCTATCAGGTCACTAATCAGTTGGCTACACTTGACTGAACCTAGCATGTTCGATCTCCACGGTTTATTCCAACCAGGGCACCTCTAGGCCTTTAGAACTATCATCAGGAAGGGGGGCGGGGGTGCAACACAGAGTGATGCTCAGCCTCCCCAGGGTTATCAGTCTCATGAACAGGGTTAAGGCAGAGCCCCTACATTTGGTGTTAGCTCATTCTTCAACTAAATGACTGGAAATAAGATCATGCCTCCTCTACATCTGCCATGCCCTTCATCAAAGGTCAAGAGGAAGACTATATAATGAGACTAAGAGCACCTCTCAAGATGGCTTATAAGTACCACCTTGACCCTCTACCCGTGGGTCCACAAGGAAACCCCAAAATGCAAACAGTCCCTATTGCCAAAACTCACACCCTTGCCACCATCTGTGTTTGACTAACTGCATTATCCCTTTAGGGATATGTTATTGTGGAAGGCAGATTCCCAGGATATCATCCATCACTTGCATCCTGATCTCCACTAGGAGGTGGAAAGAGCATCCCCTAACTATTTCCCCCATCTCCACCTCAACATCTAAAACTCTTCCACTCTGCCCTCTGAAGTCCATGATTCAACATCAAATCCCCTGCTTTAATATTTCTGAATGTCTACTTCATTTTCTGGCTCTAATGAAGAACTTATTATCCCCTCAGGATACTCTTTCCCTCACAAGCATAAAGTGCTTGACTTGTTTTTCTTCCTACAGTCTTTTTCTTTTAAGATTTTATTTATATAATTTTCTTAAATCTTATTTTATTTTTTCAGTGTTCCAAGAATCATTGTTTACGCACCACACCCAGTGCTCCATGCAATACGTGCCCTCCATAATACCCACCACCAGGCTTACCCAACCCCCAACACCCTCCCCTCCAAAACCCTCAGCTTGTTTCTCAGAGTCCACAGTCTCTCATAGTTCATCACCCCCTCTGATTTCCCCCATTTACATACTTTTGAAGAGAGACAGATTACATGCAAGCAGGCAGGGAGGCAGGGGCAGAGGAGAGGAAGAGAATGTGTGGAGTATGGAGCCAGACATGGTGCTCGTTCTCAGGACCCTGACAGCATGACCTGAAACAAAATCAAGAGTCAGACGCTTAACCAATGGAGCCACCCAGGTGCCCCCTTCCTACAGTCCTTACAGCACTGGAATTGGAGGTGTTCCTGCTTCTCATTGCCACTTCTATGCCAATCTCCCCATGACCTCATGTTAGTAGATCTGGTGCTCATTCTTACTCTTCCTGTTCTGTCACCTCTCAGCCACACTTGGAGTTGGTCATTTGCTCTTTGTCAATATACTTACTTGACTTCGAATCCAAAATGTCATCCTCTCCTGGTTTTCCTCCAGCATCATTGATCATTTCTTCTCCATTTCCATTGATTTTTTTTTCTTTTCATCAGTCACTTACTGTAGAAAAGCCCCATAAAGAAATGTTCTTTATTTCACTGAGTTTCATGGCTGTAAATGATGGCTACAGCTCTCCGGCTCAACTCAGATCTCACCCCTAATATTCCAATCATGTATATTCAATAATCCTCTCAACAACTTTACTTGGTTGTCTAATAGGTATCCTATCTTAAAATTACCATACCCAGAATCAAACCCTGGATCTTATCCTCCATACTTACTCTATCTATAATTTTTCCTTTCTCAGTTGACAGCAACTCCATACTTAATAGCTATGCAGTTCAACATTCCTGGAGTCATGGTTGCTTCCTTCCTTTCCTCACAGCCCATATCCAAAATTCTAGCACATTCTATTGGCTTTGCCTTCAAATATAACTAGACTCCGACCACTTCTACCTTAATTTATTGCTACTGCCTCAGTTCCATTCTGTATCACTCCTAGCATGGGTTTTTGTTTTTCCCTTTGTTCCTCTGTCAATTCTCAATCCACAAGCCAGAATGATCCTTGTAAAACATGAAGTCATGTAATACCTGTCATTCCTCTACGTGAAATTCTCCAATGGTTCCCCACTTTTCTTGGAGCAAAATCCAATGTCCCTGATGGCTTCTACAGACTTACATGGCATAGCACCCTTATCTCTCTGACACCTTCTCCTAATTTTCTCTCCCTTGTTATAAGACAGACATAATCCAAACTAGGGTTGTTCGTGGTCTGTTCCCTTTCCTTAGAAGTTCACGTTCCAGATTACCACATGGCTAATCCCCTCAATTTCTTCATATTTTTGCTCAAATTAGCTCCTCAATGAGGCCTATCATACCATCTTATTTCAAATTTAACCTGCCTTCCAGTTACCAGAGCAGTCTTCTGATTCCCTTTGCCCTGCCCTCGTTTTTTTTTCTTCTATTCATTATACATCCCCTAACATATCATGTAACTGAGTTATCATGTGTATTACTTATTATCTGTCTCCCCTCCCACGGATCTTTGTTTTGTTCACTGATATACCCCAAACCCTCCACACAATGCCTAGCATATACTACATGCTCAACAAATAGCTGTTCAATTGAGTTAAATCTGGGATCCAAAAAAATTATATACTGACATATGGCATGTATATTTTTAAAGGCTAAATAGAATATTCCAGAGACAAGGACAAAGGAGATTTTATTTCTCCCGGAAGTACTGACTGAAGCTTTAAAAAGAGGTAGAAAGTAAGGCAGAGTTTAACAGGCGGGTAAGGTTTTTTAGTAAGTGGTGATGATAGGAAGAAAACATTCCAGAATTAAGAGAGAAGATGTATCAAAAATTGGACGACAGGGGTGCCTGGGTTGCTCAGTGGGTTAGGCCTCTGCTTTCGGCTCAGGTCATGATCTCAGGGTCCTGGGCTCAAGCCCCGCATCGGGCTCTCTGCTCAGCAGGCAGCCTGCTTCCTCCTCTCTCTCTGCCTGCCTCTCTGCCTACTTGTGATCTCTCTCTCTGTCAAATAAATAAATTTTTTAAAAATCTTTAAAAAAATTGGACGACAACAACAACAGCAAAAATACAGAATATATGTATGAAGTGGAAAGTATTTGGGGTTGGCTAGAATGTAGACTCTGGGAGTAGGAAAACTTGAAACATGCTGCTGGAAAAACAGAATAGGATTTTATAGTCAGTGGATTTTAACATGACAAGCAAAGTTCAGACAATATTCTATATGCAGTATGGAGTTGATAAAGGAATTTAAAAACAGAAAAGATAAAATTAAACTGGGCTCATATACCAGAGTATGTAGAAAGAGAAACAACGAGAATATTGTGGAAAGTTGTTGCAATTTTCTACATGAGAGATGATGTAGTACTTAACTATAAGAGATTTTTTTTAATATAATTTTTTATTTTTTATAAACATATATTTTTATCCCCAGGGGTACAGGTCTGTGAATCACCAGGTTTACACACTTCACAGCACTCACCAAAACACATACCCTCCCCAATGTCCATAATACCACCCCCTTCTCCCAAACCCCTCCCCCCAGCAACCCTCAGTTTGTTTTGTGAGATTAAGAGTCACTTATGGTTTGCCTCCCTCCCAATCCCAGATTCTTTCATTTATTCTTCTCCTACCCACTTAAGCCCCCATGTTGCATCACCACTTCCTCATATCAGGGAGATCATATGATAGTTGTCTTTCTCCGCAGAGCGTATCATGCTTAGCGAAATAAGAGATTTTTTTAAAGACATATAAGCTTGGTATTGTCAGAGAAAGGAATTAAAATATCTTTGTGTTAAATAATTAGAAAGTATGAGGGAAATGGAAACAATAGGGTTTCTATTCTGAGTGACTTTAAGCATAATAGTGAAAACAAGATGGAGAAGATTTATGAGAGAGCTTTGATTTGGAAGTATATTTGAGAAACACAGGAAAAATCTAGATAAATGTGTTTGTGGCTCAGGAGAGAAGTTTAAGCTGGAGCTATATATTTGTGACTTTATGGTTAACGAACACAACTACAAATTGTTCAGAATTTACACGGGTTCAGAATTTACAAAGGAAAGAAAATAATCATAGAAGGAAATACGCTGGAAATACTTAGGCAGGGAGAATGAGGTCATGATGCCCCTGAAGAAGAGGGTGTAGAGTCAGGAACGCAATGCCAGTGTTCCAGATCTTTGATGGGTGACATCTGGGTGACAAGCTGAATGAAGAACAGACTGAGATGATTAGAATGGAAGACCCAAGAGATGGGTGGGATCAGAAGGATCATAAGTCAGTAACAGGAATGCTGAGATTTCAAAGAACAATGGCAAGAGTTTGGGTAAAGAGTAAGACCTCTGTCTCCATGATGTATCAGGGCTAGAAATGCAGAAGGTTCCATGCAAAGTGATAAAAAAAAAAAATGTGGTTCATATCTGTGTAATTGCTTAAGCAGATGATACAGAGGATCGGGCAGCTTTTACATCTTTAGATTAATGGTCTGACAAATATATTAAATGATGCTGCTCTGAAGGGGTTGTGGGATCCTATAATAAGTAAAGTATCTGAGAAAATAATAAATTAGCTACCTATAGAAGAAGGAAAAATTATCCTCCATTGGTCTTGAGTGATCATATATACAAAAGTCAAAGTTTTGTTTCATATAACTTAAAGTCTTATTATGTTGTGTTTCATTTATATGAAATAATGAGGCCTTCTTAGTGGGATAGGAACAACCAATATAAATGTTACTTGCCATAAAAATAAAATAATTATAAATGGATATAGAAGGTATTATGATAAGTGATATAAGTCAAGACAGAGAAAGACAACTAACATATGATTTCACTGGTATGTGAAACAAACAAAACAAAACAAACCAAAAAAACAGAAACATAATCATAGATGTAAAAAATAAATGGCTGGTTACCAAGAGGAGGGTTGGGGAAGGGGTCGGAGAAATAGCTAAAGGGGTACAAACTTCCAGCTATAAAATAAGTAAGAATAAGTAAGTCATGGGGATTTAATATACTCAATAATGTTGAAATAACTTTGTGTGGTGACAGATGGTAACCACATCTATCATGGGGAGCATTTTATAATGTATAAAATATTAAATCACAATCATGTATGTCTGAAACTAGAAGGATATTGTATGTCGATTACACTTCAGTAAAAAAGAAAGTGATGAATTTGATGGTGATTAATGCCTTCTATCACATTCAGAATCGAGTACAGTTACTAGCTCTAGAGATAGACGCGTATGTCTACAAAAGATGAACCAGTATTTTGACACGTTTTAGAAGTCCCAGATTTGGATTACATGAGCACTTCACTTTCACTTTCCTTCTCTGTATCTATTTTAAATTATTCAGTCATTTTTAAGTAAAGAATTTTTAAAATGGATCCTTTATCTTTGTTCTCCATAAAAGTTACTGGCCAAGCATGCTTTATCTATAAAAGCTTTATATATAGATTTATATGTACATGATACATATTATAAATTAACTTTCTATTTGATGTCTTAGGGTTCAACTACATGTTTCCCTATACTATGAATGACGACTTTCTAACTGAAGCTTGCATCCATCCCTCCAAAAGCGTATCTTAGGGGTGCCTGGGTGGCTCAGTGGGTTAAGCCGCTGCCTTCGGCTCAGGTCATGATCTCAGGGTCCTGGGATCGAGTCCCGCATCAGGCTCTCTGCTCAGCAGGGAGCCTGCTTCCTCCTCTCTCTCTCTCTCTGCCTGCCTCTCTGCCTACTTGTGATCTCTCTCTGTCAAATAAATAAATAAAATCTTTAAAAAAAAAAAATAAAATAAAAAAAAAAAAACAAAAAAAACAAAAGCGTATCTTAAATATTAAGATATCATATTAAAAAGGTAAGAGACAAAGGCAGCAGCAGAGATAATTAATATCAGGAGGGGAGAACTAGACAGGAAAATAAATGATCTAAGGATAATTCTAAGGTGTCAAGAATTTTTTAAATTTTCTAAGAAAAGAAAAAATCTTGGTCTGTTTGCACTTTCTCTCTTCTCTTATGCCACTGATCCCTCATGCTTTCCAAGACAATCCCTGAACCTCAGGTTTACAAGGATTCTCTTTAAATGCCTTTCGTTTGTGATTACGTTGCCTTCAGAACCCAGGAAATGGGAGTAGCCAGTTGTCAAGTATGTTTATATAGCACATGTTTTGTTGGTGCATATCTTGCCTTAAGAAAAGATACAGGGGTTTTGAGTTGTCAAGTTGATTTTTGTGCTGAATATATCACTTTAAATAAACAGGCATATGCTTGCATTTGTCGGCAATTCCTAACAATGAAAATGTGTTCATTTCTAGTACGGCTGTATTTCACCTCACTAAGAAGTCAGAAGTTAATGAGCTGATAAAAAAATATATCTCCCACTTCTGGTGACTGAAGTAGAAAAAGACACTCAAAGAAGACCAAACCCTGGAAAAGGAGCAGAGCTGCACTGAAGAGCCCATTGTGCTGTTCTGGAGCTCGCTCCAAATTGAACACAACTCCCTGAACTTGCATGAATGTCAGGGCCATGACCCAGGAAAACAGGTTTAGTCCACTGAAATGACGACCATCCCAGCCATAGCCATGGCCATGGCACCTGCATGCAGACCACTGGCCCCTGCCTGAAAATAGATTTGTCCCTGTAGGGGAAATAGCAAATTGAACCCTTACACTTTGAATTCGGTGTATTAGCACCGATACTGCAATCAGAAAGGGTCTTATCCAAATACTGAGAAAAGGGAGTGTTGGCATTTGCCTCTGTACTTTGGCTTACTGAAACAAAGGAAGCTTCTGACTGGAACAGTCATTGGAGCACCCTCGAAACTCATCAGCACTGCGGCTTAATTTAATTTGATTTAATTTTTAATTTAATTTAATTTTTGTTACCACATGCCAGTGTGGTCAGCAGTATACTTAATACACAGAGCCTGTGCTCTCTAAGGGGCTTCTATTATTGCACAAGGCTCTGTAAGCCCCAGGGACTAACTTCAGAGACTGCAAAGACTCCTCCTTTATTTGGTGAAACTTGTCTGGAGACTCTTGGATCAGCCCCTGATTCTTACTTCTGGGTTGCCTTCACATTCTGAGAGTGCAGTCCACAATTTTCACAATTTACCTGTGGAACCAAGCCAGGTGTAGGTAGGGGCAACTCCAACAACAAGCTTTTCCCAGCGACAGGAATTTTTATTAATCCTCTCCCTCTATTTTTGCAAAAGTTAGAAATCATACTCAGATGAGAATTTAGTGTTTTTCTAATCACAAAAATGGAAGTGCAGTATTTGTAAGCTCTTTCAAGAGTAGAGGACACCGTGTTTGATACTTGAAAATTACTTCATTACATAGAAGTGCTATTAATCTTGCCTGCTTCTTCACCAAACTTGAATGATCAGGCATCCTGTCGGTTGCTTCATTATAACCTATTCTTCAGTAGGGAGCCAAAGAGACATGTCAAGCTTGAAGTAGAGGTTCATTTACCTTCATGTACTTTGTAGGGAAAGCCTCTGATGATTATGTAAGATGCCATCAGAATTAATTATCAAATGGATGAATGAATTTTAAAATGAGGTTATAATTCATTGACTAGATTCGTGTTCACCATTCTTCAATTAGGGTGGGCCTATTCCATCTTAGATTAACATTCTTCTCTCTCCTTAATTGATCTCTTGTCATCCTTGAACAAAAAGTCATTTGTTAGTGCAGAAAGCAAAATTAAACAAGGAGTCTACTGATGTTGAAGGATTCTGCCTCATAGGAACCGTGGCACTGCAAGGTGCTTGCAATGGACAGAAATGGAAAACATACAAACACACACACGACACCACGCTGGGATTATGTTAATCAGAGTTGATATTCAAAATATGTAACAACTAGTACAGCATGCACCTAACTTTCAGAATGAACAAAATGCCTAAACCAGAATATCAGAGTCGGCTGATATAGTCACACTGATAAATTCTGTTTGGATATTAGGCTTTGAAGAATAGGATTTATTCTCATCTTTAATTTACTTTAAAATTCAAATGTCATAACTTGCAAGCAGGAAATCCTATAATTCTACAACCTTTGTCGATATTTGCTGGGAAAACTGGGAGGAGGAACCCTAAGTGCTACCGGGGCAAGACACGGATAGAAAGTCTGCAAGTACAGAAGAGAGCCGCAAGTAGTGAGGTGTAGAACAGGAAAGTATATTCCCAACAAAAATATTCAGATTCAAATATTTTCATTCGCAGACTCTGTCTTAGGTTTAAACTCATGAGCATGCCTAAATCCAATAAGTATCTTCAGATGTTGTCATGTTTTCCAAACTAACCCACTACTTCAGAAATACACTGCATTCCTCATAATGGACTATGTTGTTACGTCAGGAAAAGTGAAGTCATTTAAAAATAAAAATCATTAAAATCATTTTTTAAATCATTTAAAAATAATAAAAATCAAAGACAAAAATTTCCCTAATCTATCTCTTACGGTATAACCTGCAAAGTCAGAGACCATGTCTTTCACCATCTTTATACCTAGAATGGCACCCCTCATTCTTTACATTATCCAATGCAGAATGAATGAAGTGTTTTTCCTGTTCATTTGTTTATTCTTTTACTGTTTTAACCGAGGGAGCTTTTAATTTTTCTGAGTGAATGATAATAAAGTAGAAATATAAACTACTTCACAAAAACTATTCTAAATCATGAAGAATAACAGAAAAGTGTGACATTGTTATTCAATTATAGGTTAAATTACTCAAAACTTATAAAGGCTACATGGAGAAAGAAAGAATAAATATGACCATAAATACCGCAAACTATTTCTTTACCCGCTCAGAAGATTGCCAGTTTCACAAGACAGAAAGCCTTCTTGAGCATCCTGAAACCCACAAAGCTGTCCAGAGGAACAAATCACCACATCATTCATTTGTTCAATGGGATTTCATGAGAACCATAGCAAATTGGTTTAGAACAGGATGGAGTCACTATGGCAACCTGCTGAGTGGGCCTCAATCCTCCAGGGCCTTAAAACTCTTCCGAGTATGGATTAAAGGTAAAGAAATGCAATTCAGAATAGACAACAGGAACAGCATATAGCATTCCTTTCTCCTTAGGCTTGACAATTCTCCAGCAAACCATGCACAAAGGGATGATTCCTCAAGATTGTGTATATATGAGAGAAAAATACAATGCATATTATACATGCCAAGTTCTCAGAACCAAAAAGTCTGAGCATTTCTTCCTTTGAACCCAATGCCGTGCTTTGTATATCTCAAACCTCAAACCTATAATTTTGTGGCTAAGAATTAATTCAAGAATTTGAGATCAAAGCTGGAGGTATCACAATCCCAGATGTCAAAATATACTACAGAGCTATAATAATCAAAACATTTTGATTCTGGCACAAAAATAGACACACAGATAAATGGAATGGGATTGAAAGCCCAGAAATAAACCCATGCCTATATGGCCAATTAATCTGTGACAAAGGAGGTAAGAATATACAGTGGGGAAACAACAGTTTTCCCAATCAATGGTGTTTGAGAAAATGGGACAGCCACATGCAAAAGAATGAAATTGGACCACTTCCTTACACTCCACATAAAAATAAACTCAAAATTGATTAAAGACCTACATGTAAGACATGAAGCCATAAACTAAAAGAAAACATAGGCAAAAATCTCTTGGACATCGGCGTTGGCCACACATTTCTGGATACATCTTCTCAGGCAAAGAAAACCAAAGCCAAAATAAACCTTTGGGACTGCACCAGAATAAAAAGCTTCTGCACAGCAAAGGGAACAATCAACAAAAGGAAAAGCCAACCTAGTGAATGTGACACCTCGAGGAACAGGTTGATATCCAAAATATATAAAGAATTTACACAACTCCACACACACGCATGCACGCGCGCGCACACACACACACACACACACACAATCCAGTTTAAAAAAATGGGCAGAGGACCTGAATACACACTTTTCCAAAGAAGACATACAGATGGCCAACAGACATATGCAAAGCTGCTCATCATCAGTCATCATCAGGGAGATGCAAATCAAAATCAAAGTGAGCTATCACCTCACAGCAGTCAGAACAGCCAGTATCCAAAAGACAAGAAATAACAAGGCTTGGCAAAGATGCAGAAAAGAGGGAACCCTTGGTGCACTGTTGGTGGAGATGTAAACTGGTGCAGCCACTATGGAAAACAGTATAAAGATTCCTCAAAAAAAAAAAAAAAAAAGAAAGAAAAATGGAAATAACATATGATCCAGTAATTCCACTATTGGGTATTTACCCAAAGAAAACAAAAACAACAATTCTAAAGATATGCACCCCTATGTTTATTGCAGCATTATTAACAATAGCCAAGATATGAAAGCAATTCATGTGTCCGTTGATAGAGGAGTGAATAAATATGTGTGTACACACATGTACGCATACACACACACACACACATGAATGCTACTCAGCCATTAAAAAAAAAAGGTACCTCACCATTTATAACAACATGGATGAAACTAGAGGGTATTACGCTCAGTGAAACAAGTCATCAGAGAAGGACATGATTCCACTTACATGTGGAATTTAAAGAACATAACAAAATGATGGTTGCTAGAAGGGAGGTGAGTGTGGGGATGAGCGAAATCAAAAAGGTACAAACACCCAATTATACAGAAAATAATCACAAGATGAAAAGGATAGCACAGGAGATATAGCCAATAAAAGCAAAAAAAAAAAAAAATCTGAAAGAAGTAGGATTAGAGGAATAGACATAAAGAAGGCAAGAGGCACAAGGGCTTAAGTTAGCCTAGTTAGCATAACACAGTGACATTGTGCTTGATCGTTTGATAAACATCCAGAGATGACCGTATTCCAAGGTCATTGGATAAATGTTAGAAATAAAACACAGTCACTGATGGGAGCTTTCTCCAAGGCAAGAGCAACCATGACACTGACCTCATAACCAAGAAATTGCACAAAACACCCACTCCGAAGATTGAAAATACAAAGTTAGAAACTACGCCATATACTACTTATAATTCACATTATAAAATGTATTTTGAGATAACGCTGGTCTATCACACTAACTGATGACAGTTCATTTCTTGCTGCTATAGCAGCCTATATGTGTGGTGGGTGATTAAAGACCAGAGTCTCGCTGTTTTGACATTTGATGAAGTCTGAAAATATTTCTTATACAGAATGTGTAATAGCAACATTAATCAGCTTTTCAAATCTGTTGCTTCTCAAGACGATACTACAGATTTTTATCCTTCCCTCGACTACTAATTTCTTGAGGAGAAAAAAGCCATATAATGAGTAAAATGTATGTTTAAGTTTCTACTCTTAAATAGCTACCAACTTTTAAGTGTTTTGATAGAGCACAAACAAGAAAATCTGTCTCAAAGATAAAATTTTAGCTAGAGAAATGCAATATAAGTTAAAGAATAAATATATTTTATTCTGAAAATATTAACAGAAGTCTACTTAGAAGTCCTCGATCTGTCCTATAATAGGTAGATAAACCTATCTTCACAGATTCATATTTATCCATGTCAATGAGCTCTTGATTAAAGAATAAAATCTGGGGCGCTTGGGTGGCTCAATGGGTTGAGGCCTCTGCTTTCGGCTCCGGTCGTGATCCTAGGATCCTAGGGAATCAAGCCCCGCATCGGGTTCTCTGCTCAGCAGGAAGCCTGCTTCCTCCTAGATCTCTCTGCCTGCCTCTCTGCCTACTTGTGCTCTCTGTCAAATAAATAAATAAAATCTTTTAAAAAATAAAAATAAAGAATAAAATCTTCACATATATTCTTCATTCTAAAGTATCAAGAACATGATTCTATTTATGTCATTTAAACTAAATAATAACATGATAATTCTGGTATAACCAAGGATTTTGCAGTCAGTTCTAATTAATTTAATCTCCTAAACTTCTGCAGATTGAACAAATTTAGCAAAGATTTTTATAACCTACAAAAATGCAGACACTGACAGCAATTTTTACATGTTAGCTACTGACTTTCAAGAAGATAAAATTCTTCTGTTGTTCTTTAAGATAGAATTTGCCATGCATACCAAATGACCAAACCCTAATGGAGAGAAATGTTAATATTGGTAATATTTTGAAACTACTCTCTAATACATAGAAGATGCTTAGAATAAATGGAAAGATATCCCATCTACTTTGAAGTTTCAAATAACTCCAACTTAATGTGCAAAGTCAATGAAATCCCAGGGAAAATTCAATTGAATTTTTTTTTTTAGGAACATTAAAGAGTCTAAAATACATGCTAAAGAATCAAGTCCAGAAAGATAAAAATGAATTTGGGCCAGTTAACTGACCAGGTTTTAAGGAACATAACAAAGCCGTAGTGGGGAAACTAGATGGTATTGATCCAAGCACACACAATTATTTGTTTTTTTGTTGTTGTTGTTGTGGTTGTTGTTGTTTTTTAAAGATTTTATTTATTTATTTGACAGACAGAGATCTCAAGTAGGCAGAGAGGCAGGCAGAGACAGAGAGAGAGAGGGAAGCAGGCTCCCTGCGGAGCAGAGAGCCCGATGCAGGGCTCGATTCCAGGACCCTGAGATCATGACTTGAGCCGAAGGCAGCGGCTTAACCCACTGAGCCACCCAAGCGCTTATTTGTTTTTATTTTGTTTTATTTATATAAGTGAGATACAAGAGAGAGCCGAGGAAAGGAAATATTGGACAAACAACAATAATGAAAAAAATCAGAGCTTCTCAACTCTAAAAAATATCATAGCCAGTCTCAGAACAGTCCATAGCACCGGAAGTAGCTGAGATGAAGCCAGATCAGCCAGGAAATCCCAAGGGTTACACAAACAAACAAACAAACAAAAAACAAAAAAAAAAAAAAAGGAGAGAGAGAAAAGAAAAATAGACTAAGAGTCCATAAGTTACAGATGCTTCTGGAAGTTAGAAGAGTTCCCAGTAGCCAGTATCCATCCATAGGATGGCAATAAAATTTGAAAGGCCCAGTGCAAAATGAAAATGAGAGTCTCAAAATGTTGGAAAAAGTGTCATTAAAAGTACTAAAATTTAAAATATGTTAAACTATAAAACAGAACGCTTATTCCTTCCTTCTCCAACCTCTCCCTCAATCTGTCATGATATTTTAACTTGCTAGGTAAAGCAAATGATATTCTAAAAAGGAAAAATTAAAAATCTGAATTGTTAGTATAAATTTTACCAATTATCTTTATATAGTGCAATGCCAATCTTACATGCAAATATACAAGCTTTTAACTCATATGTGGAATTCCTAAAATCACAGAATTATATTTTTCATAGCTTCTATGTGACTATGCATTATATTTACACCAGAATGGCAGAAAATCTGTACAAAACTAACACAAATGTTGGATTTTGTTTCTTCATACAGGCACGTTCTACCAATATTCTTTTTGTGCTTATTGATAAATAAGGAAAGCCCAGCAAGAAAAGGAATTTGGGGTTGTTTTTTATCATTTTCAACATAAAGGGTTGGTGAATGCAGGAAAGGAACATAAGCAAGAAAGGACATGTTGGGTTTCCTGGTTGTGCTTCTTAGAGTCCACTCACTGATGTATTTCCACAATCAAAGCAAGTCTTGGTCAGAAAAGGAAACATGCCTCTCGGGTCTGCTAACGCTTCCTCGTTGATAGGTGTAACACAGTAAACTAACTCTGAGTGTTGCTGAACTCGTACATATCACAGATTGTGGTAGCAGACTATTAAGATAGACTGCCCATGGAATTCCCTCACTTGAATACTGTAGGACCTGTAAGTGTGACAGGATTTTACTCCAAGGATTGTGGTCCATTATATGGCAAAGGTAGGGATGCCTCGGTGGCTCAGTCAGTTAAGCAGCCACTGTCGGCTAGGGTCATGGTCCCAGAGTCCTGGGATCAAGTCCTGCATCAGACTCCTTGCTCAGCAGGGAGTCTGCTTCTCCCTCTCCTGCTCCCCCTGCTTGGGCTTTCTGTCTCTCTCTGTCAATTAAATAAATACAATCTTAAAAAGATAACAATATTCTACAAATTCTGATGAGATCCAGTTCAATTCACTGATGTGGCTACTGGGTTCAGCTATGTCCTCGCTGATTTTCTGCTTGCTGGATCCATTTATTTCTTGTAGAAGGGTGTTGAGCTTTTTTTTTTTTTAATTTTTTTTTCATTTATTTATTTTCATCATAACAGTATCATTATATTTTCACCACACCCAGTGCTCCATGCAATCCGTGCCCTCTATAATACCCACCACCTGGTACCCCGACCTCCCATGCCTCCGCCACTTCAAACCCCTCAGATTGTTTTTCAGAGTCCATAGTCTCTCATGATTCACCTCCCCTTGCAATTTCCCCCAACTTCCTTCTCCTCTCTATCTCCCCATGTCCTCCATGGTTTTTGTTATGCTCCACAAATAAGTGAAACCATATGATAATTGACTCTCTCTGCTTGACTTATTTCACTCAGCATAATCTCTACCAATCCAGTCCATGTTGATACAAAAGTTGGGTATTCATCCTTTCTGATGGAGGCATAATACTCCATAGTGTATATGGACCACATCTTCCTTATCCATTCATCTGTTGAAGGGCATCTTGGTTCTTTCCACAGTTTGGCAACCATGGCCATTGCTGCTATAAACATTGGGGTACAGATGGCCCTTCTTTTCACGACATCTGTATCTTTGGGGTAAATACCCAGGAGTGCAGTTGCAGGGCCATAGGGAAGTTCTATTTTTAATTTCTTGAGGAATCTCCACACTGTTCTCCAAAGAGGCTGCACCAACTTGCATTCCCACCAACAGTGGAAGAGGGTTCCCCTTTCTCCACATCCTCTCCAACACATGTTGTTTCCTGTCTTGCTAATTTTGGCCATTCTAACTGGTGTAAGCTGATATCTCAATGTGGTTTTAATTTGAATCTCCCTGATGGCTAGTGATGATTTTTTCATGTGTCTGATAGCCATTTGTATGTCTTGATTGGAGAAGTGTCTGTCCATATCTTCTGCCCATTTATTGATATGATTGTCTGTTTTGTGTGTGTTGAGTTTGAGGAGTTCATTATAGATCCTGGGTATCAACCTTTTGTCTGTACTGTCATTTGCAAATATCTTCTCCCATTCCGTGGGTTGCCTCTTTGTTTTCTTGACTGTTTCCTTTGCTGTGCAGAAGCTTTTGATTTTGATGAAATCCCAAAAGTTCATCTTCGCTTTTGTTTCCTTTGCCTTTGGAGACATATTTTGAAAGAAGTTGCTGTGGCTGATATTGAAGAGATTACTGCCTATGTTCTCCTCTAGGATTTTGATGGATTCTTTTTCTCAAGTTCCCATGGAACATTTACCAAGATATACCACATTCTGGGTCAGAAAACATACCTTAACGTATTTAAAATAATAGAATGTATATAGTTTATACAATATGTACTCTCAGACCACTATGGGATGAAATTAGAAATCAATAAAAGAAAAATAGCTGGAAAAAATCTCTCTCTCTCTCTCTCTCTCACACACACACACACACACACACACGCAAAAAAAAAAAAAAAATAATAATAATAATAAAGGAACTTTGCAGGTGCCATTAATGTTCCAAATCAGTTGACTTTAAGCTCTTCAAAACTGTGATTATTGTAGGTGGGCCTGAGCTAATCACACAAGCCCATTTAAAAGAGGGTTTAGAAGTCAGAAACTCCAAGCAAATCAAAATATCTCTCCTCTCTCCCTTCCTCCTCCTCTCGCTCCCTTCATTGTTTTGCAGCTTTAAAGAAGCAGTGGAGGTGAACTCTACTGTCACAAGGAAGTAAGGTCTGCCAACAATTCGAGGGAGCTGGAAAACAGATCCTTCCTTCCTACGTCAAGCCCCCAAATGAGAATGCAGCCATCCAGCTTTGAACGCAGCCGTGTGAGTCCCTATGCAGAGGACCCAGTTGAGCACTGCCCAGACTCCCGAGCCACAGAAACTGTGTATTGTTTTCTACCACTGAGTTTGTGGTAACTTGTTATGCAGTCTACATAACTAATACATGAGTCCACTAGAATTCTGTACTCACTGAGAATCCCAGATGCTGTGTGAACAGAGTGGCAAGAACTGTGGCAGATGCGCATATTGTGGGCATCTTTCTTTCCTCGTACATATGCTCCTTTGTCCCAGATAAATTTGCTTACAAAATACAAGTTCAAAGACAAAATTCTTAAGAAGGTCAAACAAAGAGCAGCAGAAAATTAAACCAACTTTGGACCCTTCTGATTAGGAGACCCTGTGCAAGGGCACAGTCATGAAGCTGGCCCTGTCCTAGTGGACAGGACCAGAGACCAGACAACATTACATCCAAGGATGAGATAAGATATTTACTAATATATACCCTTCCCTTTCCTCTCCCATAAAAGCAACCCTGTCTCAGAGAAAATAATGAGCAATTAGAATAGCAATCTGGATACTAAGCATTATCCAGCTGACTTGTATATTGGCCACATCATATTTAGTTCATGCTAAATTTTATATTTAATTACTTCACTGCTTTCTGTTCCCTAATCCCAACAAACGAACCCCAAATACTGCTAGATTTATTATAGACAGAATTGCAAAACTGCACATTTTTTCTAAAATCCAAGTTACAGTGTGAACAATACATTCCAGTGCCATTCCACTCACATCACGGCTCTTAAACTATTTTTTAATAAATTCTTTAAAGTTAGACAACACCTTGGATAATCCATCCCTTCAACTCACCCTCTAGAACTGCATTCAATCATCTTTCTAAAAAAGTCTTTCCCCTAGAGACTCAATAAAGACAGAGATTCTTAGGAAAGATTCATTGAAGAATTTTAAGTAAGATTATCAAGCTAAACTTCATAAAACCAACAATTTCTAAATGCCTGGAAGATCATAAGATGCTATCTTCCAGCTGTTCTGAGGGTAGAATTCATACAGAAGTTTTATTCTCAAACTGCCTTGGCATTTGGAAAAACGTAAGTGCTAAGCTCTAAGTTATTTTATTCTCTCAGGGGAGAGAAAACAGCTGAAGGAAAAACATTCTGATGAAAAGTATGCCAATATCATTTCCATCTCCAAACCTCTTTCAAGAGCTGCAACCTGTGAACAGCAGATCTTAGGTGGCTTTTAAAATCCCAAAAGTCCATCCTTTACACTTTACTTAATGTTGGTTCCAACTGCAATCAGAATGAAGAGGCTCAGACCATCCCCAAAAGAACTCTTATTTCCCTACCTCAAGTCTTGCGGTCAACTTTTATTTGTCCCTTTTTAGAGATTATTTTTTCTTCCCTTGACTCAACCTCCCTCTATCAATACGTCTCTTCCATTCCCAAACTCCAGATTCAAATAACCTCACATCTGAATCACTGCAGCACCTCTTTACACCTTCCTAAAGTCCTTCTTTTCTTCTCGGGCATTTCGTAGAACACCGCCAGATTAATCTCTCTAAAACGTTATATCTAAATATGAGCAAAGCTAAATTGTGTATCAGCATCTCCTCTCAACCTGGGCTCTATGCACCTTTTCACCTTTGGTGGTTTCCTATTCACTCTCAGGGAGTAGAAAGCCTAGTCAGGTTTTCTGGGAGATAATGGTTTGTTGTTGTGCCCTTTTTTTTTTTTTTTTTTAATGAGAAACTCAACCCGATTCCACACTTTTGGATTCAACTAAACAGACACTTTTTTTTTGAGTTCTCTACCATACACCAGGCACCATGCTCAACAGTGGAGAGGCAACAATGAGTCAGGCATGGCCCTGCCTTTGAAGCGTTCCTTGCGGTGGGGGGGAGTTTAAAGTTCACGCCACCAGCACCAGCCCCATAATACATGTACCAATTACTAAGAAGGATCATGCATAAAGTGCTCTGAGAACATAAACAAGGGAAATAGTGAGAGGGATGTTAAAGAGAATGAGCCTAAGAAGACCATGTAGGAGATACAACAGACTTGGTCATTCATTTACCATCCTGATCATGAAATTAGGGCTTCCACTCCGAAACAATACTCAAAATGAGAATTTTTTTTTAAAAGGCTTCCTTCCAGTATTGGTAAGGTTGTGGGTTCAGTGTGAAGGTGATGGATACATACACTGAAGCAGAAGCCGCAAAGAGGGAATGGCGGGAGATGAACTAGGGTAATGAACTTACAAGACTTCGAGAAACAACATGAGAGAGAGTGAGGAAAGGGGGACTAAGTTGGGCCCCCAGTTCTCAAGTCTCAGTGCCCGAGGCTACATAAGATGCCAATGGCAAAACATTCAGAACAGAACCAGGGCTGGAGAGAGAGAGAAAGCTTAGCACTGTAGGTATTCTGAATGCCTCACCGCGCAGCAGGCATTTATAGACGAGACCTAGAAGGCAGCGTTGGTGTATATTTGGGGACATGGTAGAAAACGTTAAGGAAGAGGTGCAAAAAGAACAGCAGGAAGCCAGGAATGGAATTTTAGGACTCAGCACCCTTTGAAGTCCAGCAGAAACTGGTGAAACCAAGGACAGAAAACAAGTAGGAGCAGCCGGAAAATCAGAGGAGAACGAAACACAACAAGGGCTAGGACCGGCCAGCTTTATCCGACATCCCTTAAAAATAAAGGTTATGGAGTATTCTCTGCTCTCTCTCTCTCTCTCTCCCTAAGAGCACTCTTTGGACATTCATTTTTTAGTGGTCATGGAAATTGGGGCCTAGCTTTTGATAAGTTATTTCAAAATACGAAGCCGGGAACCTTCGGAGTACGCACAAGGGTATGTTTTTAATTATGGACTAACAATATGAGAGGAAAGCTGATGAAATACACTGTAATTCACTTACACTTTTATGGAGAAAAATGGAGCACACACAGCTTCTCTCCAGTTGCTCTGACTGCTCCCAACAGCCACACTGCTATAAACTGCTACCAGGAAGACTTAGACCCTGAAACAATCAAAATAAAAGAACATATAAAGTTCTACATAATAAATGCAGGTTTGTATTTAAAGGCAGCGCGTTTTATGTTTTCAGTCAAGCACAGGTCTCTTTCCTATATTAACATTGAAAGGACCTACCAATAGTTCATAAATCCAAGGCTTATAACTGCGTGCCTCCCACTGATGCTCAATAGTGCAGGTTTTTTATAAGCTCTCTTTAGGGCAGAGTCCTCAACTCCACAGGCCACCAAAAGATGTGGACTAGGACTGGCCTATGCCTCAGGGAAAAAGATTTCAAATAAATCCAAATCTAAACAGAAGCTCTAAAGGACTGAAACAGAATCTAACCAACCTACACAACCAGATTGTCACCATTTTTTTCCTTCAATAGGAAGTCGTAGCATTTGGAGTCAAGACAGACTACTCTCCAGACTCTAGTTCTGCTATCTGATAGTTCTGTGACCTTGAAGCTGTTAGAAAATCTTGGTTTCCATGTATGAGAACTGGATGATTGAATATAACTTACAGGGTCATTGGGAGCGTTATATAAATTACCTAGAACAGGGCCTGCTTCGTCCAGATCTGCACTGTGTAATTGGGTGAGATTAGTTTTCAGTAATAACATTAATTTTGCTTGGACTTCTTTCTCTACCACAATTTTATTGACTTGAATTAGCAAAAAAAAAAAAAAAAAAAAAAAGAGCAGCATTTTTATAATCTGACATTTTCAAGATTTCACATGATTAACACAATTTCCAGCAAACTGCAATGTTAATTTCTCTAGCCTTTATGACCATCTATGATTAATGCTCTCTTAGCTAGTACTAAACGTGATAATGTTATGAGTTCTGTAACTTGAAGCACTTTAAGGAGGACAAAAATGAGATGATTTATGCAATCAAAGACAGGTAGAACGGCACATACTTGACCCTCATTCAAGAAAGATAAAACAATTTATGATAGGAGTGTAGGATTATTCAGGAGAGCAAAAACACAGCATGCAAAGAAAAAGAGCCTCTACTTTCTGAAGGTTGTGTGAATTACAAAATACCACACAATCCTTAACATGCCTTGTTTTAGTCAGATGTGCCTCTGGGCAAGTCACCCACAGTGCCTCAGTTTCTTTGCCTTCGAAATGCCAATAGCAATATTTACCACATAGAGATTTGAGGTTCCGATTAGTTAATACACATAAGGTCCGTAACTGTCAAGAATATAGATATTTCTCAGTATCTGTTTATTGCTATTATTCTTTCTTCGATTCATCAGGGTACTGAATATAAACAGAAAACACAATCAACTGGTACTATAAAGAGAAGTTAAGGTGGGGACTACATTCAGAGGTGTGGGCAGGGAAAGGAATAAAAAGAGATACTGAAGGACCTGGGGGGCTGATGACGGTCAGGAATCATGATTATAAGGAAGACTGTAGAGGAAAGCAAGGGGAGGTTGGTGTGGTACAGGGACACAGAACCACAGCATGGAAAAAGGACAGAAAAATCTTTATTTTCAACTTACCAAACCCCACAAGAAACCAGGGGGCAAGGAAGTCAAGGTACTGTAGTCCATAGGATTCAGATCTCAGGGCCCCACCTCGGGCAGGGAAGTTCAGAGAACAGATCTGGGAAGGAGGGAGGATGAAGGGCTAACTGGAAATTACCCAGGCCAAATAATAATTGAATGATTAAATCAAACCCTCCATTCCTCAGAAATAGGAAGCTTTTATTTTGCTCACTGCATTACCTCCTCAGTCCCTCATCCATGCCAAGACTGTTTTTATTTTTAGGAGAGACCTACTGTGACAGCTGTGTCACATCTGATATCTTCTGGGCTTTTGATCAGTGGAGTGTAAGCCTTTATTTTGAGACACATATTTCTTTTTTTCCTATTCCAAATCATAGTCAGGAGGAAGAAAAC
The DNA here is from genome assembly GCF_964662115.1 of Mustela nivalis. Classification (NCBI taxonomy): domain Eukaryota; kingdom Metazoa; phylum Chordata; class Mammalia; order Carnivora; family Mustelidae; genus Mustela; species Mustela nivalis. The sequence goes on along the minus strand of NC_139022.1, from coordinate 39,445,742 downwards.
TCTTGATTATTAAAAAATGCCATAAGCCTAATAAATCTAGGTTGTCAATTTGTTCATGCAAAAGACAGAGGTGTCAAAGTCTGATGAGCCTTTGAACATCTTTGGTGACTTTTCACAGAATGGTGGCTTGTTTTATTTTTGGTCATTTTCTGTTCTCTCCTCTTTACAGTGATTCATGATTCCAAGACCCACTTTAAGCCAAAGAGCAAACAACCTAAATGGATCCCTCTAAATCTGGATATTTGATAAAGACACTCTCTTTAACCCAACTTTAGTCAGGCCCTTCTGACCTCTCTTTTTGGCCAGGACTTCCTCTTGGGCTCTGTCCTTGGACTATTCAGTCTAGCAAGAGTCCTGCTGGGTTAGATTAGCAAAAATTACATACCACTGATATGTATAAAATGCCTCACCACTGGGGCGCCTGGGTGGCTCAGTGGGTTGAAGTCTCTGCCTTTGGCTCGGGTCATGGTCCTGGGGTCCTGAGATCGAGTAGATCTCTGCCTTTCATTGACTTTGAGCATTTTACAGCTCTGTAATTGTAGATAACTGACTGAAACAGAAATGATTCTTGACCATAGGCATGCAGATGAGTTCTTACAATAGGGGGACACTCCACCTACCCACTTTCAGAAAAAGCCAACAACTACCTATTTGTAAATTTACCTATTTGTAAATTCGTTAAAACATTTCTGATTACCTATATCTGCATGATATTTTGAATTCTCCTTTAAACCTATTAAAATATCTTTCTGGTTTCCTCAATAATTAATAAATAAGTAAGTAAAATCTTTGGCATAAGTCCATTTTATATCTGTGCGACCCATATTTTATCTTTTTATAGAAATAATTTTTTAAGAGGTGCTATTATTTTTTTTAAAAGATTTTATTTATTTATTTGACAGAGAGAGATCACAAGTAGGCAGAGAGGCAGGCAGAGAGAGAGGAGGAGGCAGGCTCTCTGTCAAGCAGAGAGCCCGATGTGGAACTCGATCCCAGGACCCTGAGATCATGACCTGAGTCGAAGGCAGCGGCTTAACCCACTGAGCCACCCAGGCGCCCCAAGAGGTGCTATTATTATTCCCCAATTTTACACATGGAGAAACTGAGGTTCAGAAAAGTTAGGTAGCTGGCCTATGGTGGCACCACTAATAATGTGAATTCATGACTGTTGAAACTGTTAAAAAAGAGACAATAACTCCAAAATGGAGTCAGTTATGCTTTGCCCCTTACGCCAAACTGAGAATATCTCACCTAATCATAGTTTCAACTTCTGCCAAGAGTATAATCCTAACCAATCTGGAATAACCTAGTTAGCACCATCGAGGTAATCTGCTTGAGACATAACATGCTTTCCCCCAAAGATACTTGATCTTGCCTGAAACAAAAAGCTTTCTGTCTGAATAACTTCCTTGTCCTGCTTATAGTGGTTTAGCCTATAAAAGTCTGTACTGCTCCCGGAAGCCCCCTTTCTAGATAGGATATTGCCTAATTCGTGAATCACTGAATAAAGCAAATAAGATCTTTAAAATGTATTTGTCGAACTTCCACTTTGTGTGTGTGTGCGTGTGTTTTAAATATTTTATTTATTTGAGATAGAGAAAGAATGAAGTCGAGAGCAGAAACCTGGAGATTGACAGAGAGGCTCCTCCCTGAGCAGGCAGCCCAAGGTGGGGCTCAATCCCAGGACCCCAGGATCATGACCTGAGCCAAAGGCGCCAAAATTTTTGTCTTTTTAACCTATTGAGCCACTCAGGCGCCACAAATTTTGTCTTTTAACAAAGTCAAAGTACATAGTACTTCGTACAAAGTACAAAGTACTTTCCCAATGCACTATAATTTTATTAATATAAACAAAATCACATGGAGTTTATGTGCTAGAGCATTTAATAGAACACTGGATCATATGCAGTGTGAAAACCCAACCAACTAATAATTACTACTGATTAGATAATTAGTGACTAGAATTGCTAATTACATTTCAACATAGTTGCTGTATGGTAATAAAAGCAAAAATAATAGCTTGGTGAAGCATAAACAAAGTAGCATAATGAAAACCCAGCCACCAGACATGTCAGTAAATCATATCAGTTGGAACCTGAAGAAGCCCCAGGTATATTTTTCTTCACTCCACTGATTCAGTAGGATTAGCAGAGATCCTTCAACTGATTTTGGTTGGTTTCTTACATAGAAAAGAAAAGAGGAAGAGATGGAATCAGAGAAGGAGGCAAAGGAAGAGGGGGAAGAGCAATCTTCAGCATGTGATAAAGCTAAAAACTGCATATGTATGAGTCTTGAATTCTATTTTGCAATTCTACGACACTGGGAAGTTGCTTAATCTGACTCACAGGTCCTTTCTATATAACATGCGCAAAAGATCACCTAGCATTAAGCTAATAAGATAAATGAAGTAAATCATAAACCACCTGGCCTTTAAGTTCATTTCCAGCACATTTTAATCCCCTTTGCTCAACCCCACCCCTGCCCCAAATCGTTCCATAACCCTTCAACACAGTGAAGCAGCACACAAAAATACAGTATACTCTTTACTATGAAGTAGTACCAGAGGGCAGACAGTGACCCTGAACACTGGAGTCGTTTTGTTTCCAGTCTGCACCTTTCCTGGCATGAATTATCAATGACACATCTACAAAACAAGTAATTTAAAGACATATGTTGTGAATGTAATGAAAAATGTGTTTGCCTTAAAAGAAATGTAAGACAAGCAAATGCTCTAGGACTCAGAAGTTCTGATCTCCATCAAATAGTGTCTGAAAGGAAGATTCATTGTGGTAACAGTGTGACATCCTAGAGGGACAACTTTTATGTTATGGATATCTGGGTGCACAGCTGAACTGACAAGCTAATATATAGTCTTTAAGCCGTTTAAGATGATACAATGCTTTGCATTTCCTCACTCTGCTACAGTTCTTTGTGGGAGACTGGGCTGGGAAAGTGTTTTAAGTCACATTCCCAATTTAGTTCATGAAGGATAAGTGATAAAACAACGAGAACATCAGCTTTGATTTTCTTAGCTTCTTTTATCTTCCCCACTGACTTTTCTAATTTCCACTTCCCAATTCCTCCAGAATGTTTCACCCTCATGCATCTCTCTCTGAATTAAACAAACACAGACACTAAATACATACAACTTGGAATTTAATGCAAACAATCTCAAACTATTTTCATACTGTATACTAAAGTCAAAATGGTAAGTAAAGAAATTATTATTGCTTTTGAGTGGCCTACTCAAAAATTGCCAACAAAATTGCTCTAAGATAAATGGAATTTTCTATCTTATAAAGGGGGAAAGAATCACCTTAAAGAGAACACAAAAGGAGAGCAGAGACAATGAGGCATTCCCTAGATCTCTGGCAACTGAAAGTCGATTAAAAAGCCATTTAGGGGGGTGCCTGGGTGGCTCAGTGGGTTAAAGCCTCTGCCTTAGGCTCAGGTCATGATCTCAGGGTCCTGGGATCGAGCCCCGCATCGGGCTCTCTGCTCAGTGGGGAGCCTGCTTCCTCCTCTCTCTCTGCCTGCCTCTCTGCCTACTTGTGATCTCTGTCTGTCAAATTAAAAAAAATAAATAAATAAAAATAAAAATAAAAAAATAAAAAATAAAAAGCCATTTAGGCACAAAAATATTAAATGTGAAGCAGATTCTTCTAAGAAGATGTCTAGTTCAGGCTTGTGATTTACTGAGTTTGAACACATAAATAGGACAATCTACAGCTATGTGGAGGCTACATGGCCTGTACTGCTCTTCTGAAGAGTTAAGAGGATCCCTCCTACAGCCCCATCACCATCAAATGCCAAGGATCAAACTCCTGTCACTGGCATCCCTTTACCCAGTTGCTAAATGCTGCAGAAAGTTCCATGGGCACTTTACCTGATGCTGGTTACACTCACAATGCTGATCAAGGAATCGGTTAACTCATGTGAAACTATCCCAGCTATATCCAGGGGAGTTGGTTCTGTAGACAAAATTTATCCCAGCAAATACTGAGATCCAAGAAATACAAAGTTCCAAGATTGAAAAAAATAACTATATCTGCTAAGTGAGTTGTTTTTCTTAATTCACAAAAGATGCGTCAGTGCAAAATTTAATAACATATCATCCCTATGGGGTCCTTCTGTTTCAATCCCAAATAGTTGAACATCAACTAGCATACCAAAATTCAGTTTTGTTTTGATTTCTTTTTGAAGAAAGAGAGCATGCAGGCTCAGGGGTCAGGGGAGGGGGAAGGGGGGCAGTGGAGGGGTAGAGAGAGAGAGAATCTCCATGGAGTGGAATAAGGGCTTGATCTCACAACCCTGAGATCATGACCTGACTTGAAACTGAGAGTCAGAGGCCCAACCAAATGAGCCACCCAGGTGTCTCTGAAATTCAGTTCTGGCACTAAGTATCTGGAATTAGTATAAACCTCACACGTTAAGGCCTGAGTCTTCTGAAGACTGGCCCTACTTAAATGCCAGTGACAAAGTCAAGAGATCCTTAGGCCATCAGCAATATTGATAAATGGCCAGAAATTTGGTGGTTCCCATGACTCCCCTCACACTTAATAATTTTCTAGAATAACACAAAATTCAGGAACGCTATATACTTCAAATTGCAGTATTATGATGATGGATACAACTCAGAAGCAGCCTAATGAGAAGACACATAATATACGCACAGGGAGTGTCTGAAACACAGAACTTCCGTGCCCTCAAACCATGGAATCAGAGTGCTTTACCCTCCAGGCACACTGTTGGGTGCACCAACCAGGAAGCTCCACTGAGCCACGTGTCCAGAGTTTTTACTGTGGTTACCTTAAATCCTTGCCCAGAAATGAAATCAATCCACAGTCCTCCACCCCGCCCTGGAGTTTATGTTGACTCAGAGTCCCAACCCTTTAATCATGTGATTACCTTGTGTCCAATCTCCCTTCTAAAACTATCTAGAGGCCACCAGGAGTCACCTCATCTACATAAACTCAGATATGACCCAAGGAGCCATGAATAACAAAGCCACTGTTATTACTCAGGAAATCCCAAGGATTCAGAGTCTCTCTCCCAGGACCCAAGGACAAAGGCCAGTCTTAATCCTTATTATAAGATACCTGAACAAATGGGACAATCGTAAGGGATATAATCTCAAAGGAACTGAAGACAAGTCACGAATGCAGAACTGATGACTGAAGAATGTATTGGGAAGCATAAGTGACTTGTTTCTTCTGTACCAGAACCATAGAGTGGCTCCAGCACATAATTAAAACTCTGAGTTCTCTCCTATATGTGCTTAGAAAATAAAGGGACTCACATCATGAAAACTGAACCATTCTAGGGGGACTGACACCATGCAGATGGGCCCAGATCAGCGACATTTACCACTCATCATCTTCTTTCAAAGAATCTATTTTGCAGTAAAAAAAAATTCCTGATCCTTGGCCAAAAAGGGCTTCCTCCCTAGGTCCTGACAGAATTAAACTATGCCCTTCTCTTAGTGTGTCCCTGTGAAATAGTTGATGCTCCACAGCGTGCACCTCCAGGAATGAATGTAGCTAGGAAATCTGCAACAGAAAGGTGTCAAATCCTCTGACCACTCTCTGCACCTCAGGATGGACAGGGTGCTAAACCTTCCAAGCTATAATTTGTTTTGGATGCTCTCAGGATCTGTTCCAATTCAGACAGAACATAAAACACTGAAGGTGGAATTGGCAAAACCAAAGGCTAAGTACCAGCTATGCCACTCACTTTGAAAATTTTACTTAACCTCTCTGAACTTCAGATTTGTCATCTGTAAAATGACCATAATGACAACATCATAATTACATGTTAATGATAAAATATGATAATACATGTATGACTTTCAAACACTGTGGAAGATGAAGCTGTTAAAATGGGCAGAATGCTGATTTATGCTCGAAAGTCATCTTATTCAACAAAACCATCATTGGCATTTTCTCTGATATAAATTTACAATTTACACACACACACACACATACACACATACTATTGATCTTCTTTCTTGGCTCTAACTAAAGGACACTTGGACCTAATATGCATTCAGTAGTTACATCTCTACCCTTGCCAAGACAGGTAAAGATGGATAACCAACCTGAAAATGTTTTAAAACCCTGCCAAAAGAAATCCAAACACTACTCAGTGCCCACATCTTGAGCTTATCGTTATGCACAGATGAATGGGTCTCCATGGTAAGTCAGATACTTCAATTTCGCATCCTAAAAGTGCCAAATATGTCCTGATAGCTTAAGTGAAACATTCATAAACACCAAATACTCTTATTTAGAGCATTCTCCAGATTTCAGTCTTGGATTGACAGCCATTTGTTTCCAAAGAAAAGACTGCATGAGACAATATTTGAGAATCATAATCAACCAGTGTGTTTTCACCTCAAATCTCTTCCCAGGCTTTCTCCAATAACTTGAGTGTTCATACTAGTCAAAGACATTTATAAAAATGTTTGCTTTCTGTTGCTCACAAATTATAATCAATATGTATGAGTATATCATCTGCACATAAGTATGTTCAAACTGCACAAACGCTCTCCAGCTACTGCCTCTCAGAAGATAGGCTATTTGCCTATACCACTTCATCGCCCACCACTTTAAATGCACCAGATGCTCCAAATTCTAATTATTCCCTCATGAAGTCACTCCTAAATCACATTATTATAGCTTCCAATGAATAGGCTTCCACAGGTTTGTTTTAATGTCAGATCCTCAATTTCTACGACTCTGGAATGTATATCGTTGTTCTAACAGCCATGGTGCGTTTTGCTTCCCCTCTCAAATAGCGTGTGCCTATGCGCTAGGCATTGGGACACAATGGTGAGAGAAAATGGTTGCACCTGAAAATCACAAGGAACTAATAAAATAACCTAAAGTAACAGCTGAGAGGACCTACAGCAAGAAGGAACTGCGTACACAGTGAATCCTGGAACCACACACAGGATGGGGTGCAGACCTGCTGTGCAAGTGAAAATTCACATAACTAACTTGGCTCCCCAAAACTACTACTGATGGTCTGTTGTTGGCCAGAAGCCTTACCAGTAACAGAATAGTTAATAAACATGTATTTTCAATGGTCTATGGAATACATACTGCATTCTTAAAAGTAACTCAAAGAAAAGAAAAGAAAATGTTATTAAGACAATCATAAGGAAGAGAAAATACATTTAGAGTGCTGTACTGTACTGTATTTACCCCCCAAAAGAAATCCCTGGATAAGTGGACTTGTACAGTTCAAACCTGTGTGGTTCGAGGATCAACTGTTAAAGGCTACAAGATAGGAAAGAGCTTGAGATGGTTTAAGAAAAAGGAAAAAATGTCCAGGGTGGCCAAGGGATAAGGACTGAAAGCATAGTGACAGAAAACAACATAAAGGCGTGAAAAATGACATTAACTAGAGCCATTTGTTTCTTGTTTTTTCAGAGTGTGTGTGTGTGTGTGTGTGCGCATGCACTCACATGAGCGGGGGTGGGGGTGGGGTTAAAGGGAAAGGGAATATAGAATGTTAAGTAGACTCCCTGCTGAGCACAGAGCCCAGTGCCCCATGTAGGGTTTGATCCCATGACCCGGAGATCATGTCCTAAGCCAAACTCAAGAATCAGATGCTTAACCGACTGAGCCATGCAGGAGTCCCAGGAATCATTTTTAAAATAGAGCTGGAGCAGCTATTTCAGAGTAACTGCCATGTATGTCCTGTTTTCTTTCTTTCTTTTTTTTTTTTTTTAATATTTTATTTATTTATTTGACAGAGAACACAAGTAGGCAGAGAGGCAGGCAGAGAGAGAGAGAGAGAGAGAAGCAGGCTCTGCATTGAGCAGAGAGCCCAAGGCGGGGCTCGATCCCAGGGTCCCGGGATCATGACCTGGGCCGAAGGCAGAGGCCGTAACCCGCTGAGCCACCCAGGCGCCCCTATGTCGTTTTCTAAAGCTGTGAACTGGGCCCAACTGTCCACATTCCAAGATGTCAGCAAGACTATGAAGATCCAACTTAAAGACTGATGAAAGCACTTTGCAGAGTGAAAATGTCACCTGACCAGTCAATGAAAGACAAACCTAGCCCTGCGTGTCAGCATCAATGAACTGCTCTAAAAACAACTTACCTAAACCTCCTCTTTTCTTTAAAACCTCTGAGTCTACCTCCTGTAACTGGGACACTCTTTGGGGTTACTAGCTAAATCTGTGTCCCCTGAACTGCAATTCCTTGATCCCACATAAACACTTCACCTCTGGCAAGGAGAGGTTTCTGGTTTTCAGCTTGACCAAAGCGGCAGTAAGTGACTAGGAGGATAAGGAAGCTGCCTACCAAGCCCTGAGACAAGGGGATGATGCGAGAGGGGAAACCGGCCCCACATGAGAGTACTGCAGGAAAACAGTGCTCTCTGATGACAGCCAGGCTTCGGTCTGGACAGGGAAGGCCAAAGGAGGCTTTGCAATAAAAGAGGATGGAGAGAATTTGCTGACCTGAGTAGGAAGTTCATGGAAGGTACAGAGGCAAGTCAGATGAGAGCTGTGCAGACCAGGGTAGCGAAAAGGTCTCAGGTAATGAGGACAGAGGGAGAGGCTTGCCCTTGTGGTGGTAACTGAGACAAAGAGAGATGAGAGGCAGCACAGTCCGGGTGCTGAGAGGACAACCCATTACTTAGCTCCATAAGGAGCCTCCAGAAATGACTGCCCATGGGCTTGGGAGCTGTAGGAAACAGCTGGAGGCCACGCTATGTGGTTTAAAGGCCCAACCCAGAGGCAGGTCCTGAAAAGTGGAATGACCCTCCAGATTGCTGAGATGAAGGAGCCATAAGAGTGAAGAGTTTCAGTCAATGTCATTGTGCTCATGAACAAAGGCTCATTTTTTTTTTCAAATGTAACTTCTTTTCATCGCAGGTTAGCTTTCATTGTTATTCCTGTAATTTGATGGTATCGAGAATATAAAAAGTAAAAAAATACAAAGATTTTTGGAACACGCATTTCTTCCTCCTGCATGATTTCCCTCTGTGGGCCCACTGATAACAACAACAACAATAATAATAATAATAATAAATTCAGTGGGTTGGAAGGATTTACCTCCTAAGAACAGTGGATGATGAAAAGGTTGAGAAATGGTAAAGAAATATATTCATAATTGCAAACCTCCCCCAAAGAAAAAAGAAATCCCTCTGAAGTTCATGGGAGAAGATATGGTCAGAAAACATCATGGTTGAGGGGAAAGAAAAGGCTGCAGATCTGGAAATTCCCGGCTCCATGAGAATGAAAAATGTTTAAGAGCATATAGCAAAGATGCCACTGAATTTGGCTACTAAGTCTGCACACTAGCCAGATGGTAGTTTGTGCAATCAAGGAGAGAAAGAATGAAAACTAGGGCGCTGGCATTTCCGTAGGCAGACTGATGGGCGTAATGTGGCTGTAATGTGACAAGGGTCACTAAGATGCACCCCCAAGTGAAGCACTCTGATCTTATCACTTCCTAATTACCTCTACATTGGTGAGACATTCACCAGTTGCCCCAAAGGGAATTCTTCAAACATTGAATGGGGAAGTAAGACCTTCCCCCATACCAGGTGAGCTTTGCTAAAGTGACTTGAGGTTAAGAGGAATCCTATCCACAGAGCTGAGTATGGGCAAAGGGTCAAGAAAAAGAGACCACCTTGGCAGTAGAGATAAAATGAGATCAACAGGTGTAATTGTAGAAAGGAAGGCAGCGGAATGGATCCCCTGAAGCCTGAGCATAGGCTTCGCTGGATAACCAGGTCACTAACAGACTTGCCAGCAGCCTCTAGAATGCTGTTGCCTCTTTGCAGCCAAGATTCAGATCAACTCAGGGTCTAAGCGTTAAGAGTCACTTATGACAACCGACCCTTTAGGAAGGGGAACGCTACTCTGACCCCAAAATGAGCTTCCGAAGCACAGAGGGTGGGAAAACAAAACAAAATTAACCAAGAAAGACAGTATTGCTTTGGCAAGGAAAGACAGTCTTGTCTTTGCAAATGAGAGTAAGCAAAATGATCTAGAACAATGCTGCTTGAGGAGGATCTGAAATTCTGCCACTACCTCCATCTAATGGAGACAGAATCACCGTCATTTTCAGGACAGACATAATTAGATGATGTTATGGAATTGAAAAGGCTATTTTTTAAAATACGGTTTCTATTACTCTAAATAAAATTAGTGTTGTTAGTAGAAAAATTATAAAGTTCAGAAAAGAATTTAAAAAAAAAAAAAAACATAACTCTACCTCCCAGAGTCAACCACTAGCATATCGTCATTTCTCCCTTCTATTTTCTATGCACATTTTTCCATTGTTGATATACTAAATATGAAACATTATACCCTGCTTTTTCAGTTACTATAACAAATGTTTTCCAGCTGACTTTATATTTTAATCTACCTGGTTTACTTGTTACAAACAATTTTTTTTTAGGTCATACAAAGTGTAACATGGTCTACCTTATGGCTGTAATACTTTGTGATAAATTACAAAGTAGTTTATGAGCTCTTGCTAGGTTCAAACTCCTAGGTTCAACAATCTAGGGAGAGGGGAATTTCTGCCTCCAGCAGTCAGAAATGTGGAACCCCAGGGATTCTACCTATGATGCAAAGTGAGGCAGGGCCTCTGGGAGCTTCCAGGGGCTTCTGCATTGTGCCCTTCCCTATTTTGGCTTGGTCATTTGCAAATGAAAGAAATCAAAAGATCTACAACAGTTCTCCCTCCACTCTTTCACCCTCTCCTGAAATCTAGTAAGATCCCCTTCAAATAGCACATTTCTATCTCTCCCTGGTTCTTCACGTGTCCATAGAGCTTTCAATAAACTCTGCAATTTATCATATTTATTATACAATTAATCTACTGTAACTGCTTGATCCCCTCATGAGTCTATGAACTCTTTAAAGATAGAAAAAATTTAACATTTTCAGTGATTACAATTGAATATATTCAAACTGAAACCCACTTCTCTGCAAATTTAATAAAGGAATTCTGCATACTTGTTGATAGTACTATAGGTAATAAATATATCCAACTATAAAATTGGGCGTTTTTAAGATTTATTTATTCATTTTAGAGAGAGAGAGGGAGTACGAGTGGGGGGAGAAGCAGAGAAAGAGGGAGAGAGAAATCCAAGCAGACTCTCTGCAGAACGTGGAACCCAACGTGGAGCTCCATCCCAGGACCGAGATCACGACCTGAATAGAAACCAAGAGTTGGATGCTAAACCAACTGGGCCACGCAAGTGCCCCTAAAATTGCTTCAAACAATGTTCATGGAGATCGCTTCTGTAGAATCCTCAAATCAGGGGTACCTGGGTGGCTCCATGGGTTAAAGCCTCTGCCTTCAGCTCGGGTTGTGATCTCAGGGTCCTGGGATTGAGCCCCACATTGGGCTCTCTGCTCAGCGGGGAGCCTGCTTCCCTTCCTTTCTCTCTGCCTACTTGTGATCTCTGTCTGTCAAATAAATAAATAAAACCTTTAAAAAAAAAAAAAAGACTCCTCAAATCAAGGTTGAAGATTTCCTGTTTTACTTCCTAAAACACGCCAACGATGCATAGTATTCGCATTTCCAAAGAATGCAATGCGTGCTTATTTATTATTATCACCAACTTGGTATTGAGACAGCTAAAACTACAGAGAGAGTCAGGTAATGACAGGAGCCATGGGAGACATGACAAATACTCTACAGCCTCACAGAGATTTAAAATTTCCCTTTGCATGAAGAGTACCACAGAGTACTACAATTACTCGTCATCTTTTTCAGCTGTCAAGCATCCATGTCAATCAATTCCAGACCCTGTTCAAAGGGACAGAAGAGGAGAGCACAGGGCAGCCTCCACGGCTTATCCACAATCACATAACAAATCAGAAAGAAGGTGATAATCTGTGATTATACAACATTTCCTCATAAGGATTTGGGGCATTTTGAGATTATTTGGAAAGCTTTTTAATCCCGGGCTGGGTATGTGGGGGAAGGGAATCTGCTCTAAAAGTTAATGGGAAAAGATTCTAGTTTTTGTTTCTTAATTTCTTTTTTTTTTCTCTTTTTTTTCTGACTTTATTTAGTTCTCCATTTATTTTTAATTTATAGAAAACAATGTTTTTATGTTATTTCTTTTCAGTGTTCCAGCATTCATTGTTTAAGCACCACACCCAGTGCTCCATGCAATACGTGCCCTCCTTAATACTCACCACCAGGCTCACCTAACCCCCTACTCCCTCCCCTCCAAAACCCTCAGTTTGTCTCTCAGAGTCCACAGTTTTATGGTTTGTCTCCCCTTCTGATTTCCCCCAACTCACTTCTCCTCTCCATCTCCCAATGTCCTCTGTGTTATAATTTTTATATAAGATGCCATATATGTTAAAATGTACTTTAAAAATAACATCAGAATGCTGGAAAATTAAAATTAAAAATATACTCAGTGTGTATGACATACTGTGCAGAAATACATCAGTTTCCTCACAGACATCAATTCAATTTAAACTTCACCAAATAAATTCAATTTTAATTTTGCTTAGTATTGATCCCAAGTGAGGTTAGCTCAGGCTCTTTGGAGGAGAGTTATCTATTACAGCAATCACCACTCCGGAGAGCCAAAGAAACAATTGAATCAGAGAAACTGTTTGCAAATGGCCAAACAAATTGATAATTTTCAAAGAAATGGACTCTAACACAGAGAAAGTATAAGCCCTATTTATTTTTCTCTGCTAATGACAGTGGTTTCTCTTTAGCCAGACAATACGAGGCTGATTGCGTTGTTATGGCAAAGCTATTCAAAGGCTTGGAAAATGTCTTTCTGGAAATGTCCTTTCATTCACTAGCCCTGGAACAGCACAAACATCCCTGTATAGCTTCGTGCTGAAACAATTCTTTCAAGCTACCTACTTTCCTTGGACAGCTTCCTGATGGGAGAGATTATGGACACTCCCAGTCTGGCCAGAATCACATTTTGGGGGCTCAGTAAAGACACAGCTCTCCCAGTGCAGACTGACTGCCCTGGAGCCATCAGTAAAGTGGGGAGGCATCTGGGCAGGGCAATCAGAAAACAAGGTGCTGATTGCTAATTAAAGAACCCTGAGCATCCATCCTGGCACAGTTTAAGCACAGAAAGTTATAGTTCTAGTGTGACATTTCAAATAGCGGACAGCATAAACCAACAAACATTTTTCTTGTTTTGATAAGCCTGCAGCCATTCTCATCGTCCACTTGGAACCAGAGCAAACTATTGTAGCAATCTGATACAAAGTATTTAAAGTTACACACCTTTTTCACTACTTCTAGAATATTAAAAATATTTTCTTGACCCTTATATAGCCTCTAATGGATCTTAAAATTTCTTTTTATCTCCAATAATAACTTAGAATTCCAGCAATGCCTCATTTAATTCTGAAAACATACATTTAATGATCATCCAATTTCATCAGCCTTGGAGAGAAAAACACATTATGACTTCTGTTTTTGTTTATCAAAAAATGTTCTGTTGAATACATACAAGAAAAACGTGTAAGTATATTTTTTAAGTAACAATAAAACGAACAGTGCCTACCTTCCACCCAGCTTAGGAAAAAACACTACAAATATCTCTGAAGTCCCCTGTTCCCATTCCCAGACCGATGCTTAAAGTAACTACCAACCTGAATTATGTATTTATCATTCCCTTACTAATCTTCAGAGTTTTAATACATAACTATGAGTCTCTAAACAACACAGTGTTGCATTTTTACTTTAGTTTGCATTTTACATAATGTGATAATTCTGTATATATTTTGTCTTTTTTAAGCTCAACATTATGATTAACATAAACATCATCCATGTTGATACATAAGTATAATTAACTCATTCTAATTATTGCATAGGATCCTATCATATAATTACCCCAGTATATTTATCCATCTGGTACTGACAACATTTATGTTAGTTTCAGTTTTCTGCTATAATAGTCAATGCCACTTTGAACTTGCATTTGGCTGACATTGGCAATAAATTTTCAAGGATATATATCAAGAAAAAATTTTCTGTTCTGGAGTATGTGTCTCTTCAACCTCACTGAATAATACCAAAGGCTGTTCCAAAGCGGTTGAAAGAGCTTATATAGTCCTACCAGCAGTGTATATAAAAGTTTCTATTTTTCAACATCTTCATCAACACTGATATTAATAGGCATTTTAACTTTTGACAATCAGGTAGATTTGAACTATTATTTTCTTGTAGTTATCATTTGTTCTTGAAATTGATCCCAGTTTTATTTAATTGGTCATAAGTTGTTCATGTTCTTTGAAATATCTTTTTAATTTTTCTGTACTTCCTCTTGTGTCACTTGCCTTATTATATTTTTATTCATTTTATAAAGATTATTAATTACCACATCAACTTTTTAGTCTAGAAAAATATTCTTTTGCTAGTTTTATGTATCTTCTCTCAGTTTATAGCTTTTCTCCCCCTGTCCTGATTCTCTCCTTTTTATAAAGTTCTTAATTTTAAAGTACATGAATTTAGCAGTGAGTTTCTTTTTGGTTGGTGCTCCTTTTGCCTTTTTCAAAAAATGTCTGCTAAATCCTGAGGTAGTAAACATACTCTCCTAAATGTACCTCTATAGATAATTCTGCTCTTCTTTCTCATTCAAGTATTTTTCCTTCTGGAACGGACTCTTCTGAATTATATAAGTTAGAGATCCAGCTTTATATTTTTCATACAGATAATTAATCCCAGCACCATTTGTTAAAAAATTCATGCTTTAGCCACTGATCAGCAAGCCACCTCCAGCATGAATCAGGTTTTCATATACACAGGAGCTCGCTCTGGACTCTTTATTCTGATTTACTGTTCAATCCATCTTTGTGTGACTGAATATACTACTACCTAATTGACTATAGGTTTTAATAAGTCTTGGTTTGTGGCTAAAAGAAAGAAGTCTCCTGTGTTAGTGTTCATCTACCTCACCATTTTAGCCGATCTTAATCCTTTACTACTCCATAATTATTTTAGAACGAGATTTTCATCTGTGAAACCTTTTGCAATTTTGATTCAGACCGTGTAGACTCTACAGATCAATTTGGAGATGATTAATCTTCCTTCCATTAATATGGTACATCTCTTCATTTATTTTGATATTTATTACTACATTTTAAAGGACTTTTTATTTCTCTCTACATAACAGCTTTGTATATCTTTTGTTAAATTTATTCTTAGGTATCTTACTTTTTTTTAAACCTTATTTTAAATGGTAACTAATTTTAAATTAAATTTTCTATTTCTTCCTACTGACATAATTAAGTTTTTACATGGCTTTTGCACCTGAAAATTTGCTAAAATGCCATCTGTCCTTCTAATTTTCTAAGCATAATTTTGTTTTTTCATTTAGAGAATCATAACACCTTTAAAGGATAATATTTTTGTTTCTTCTCTTCTCATACTCAGACCTTGTATTTTTTTTTTTTCCTCTTGACTTCTTTGTTATTTAGGATTTCCAGTGCAATGAAGACTAAAAAATGACAGAGTC
This sequence comes from Mustela nivalis, assembly GCF_964662115.1. Lineage (NCBI taxonomy): Eukaryota > Metazoa > Chordata > Mammalia > Carnivora > Mustelidae > Mustela > Mustela nivalis. Next base: position 39,430,256 of record NC_139022.1, on the reverse strand, counting down.
TTTGACTGGATTTTAATTTTAAAGGAAATGGTTCTTATAGTTCATTGTTATGTACAATCTTTTAAGATTTTCTTTCAACAAATTCTCTTGGAAGTTTCCTCTATTACCGATTTCCTAAGACCTGTTAGTATAGTATATTATAAACCTTACTGGATGTTTTTTCTTCATTTATTGAGAAGGTGTTTCTTCCTTAAATCTATTTATGTAATAGAAATGGATTTTCTAATGTTAAACCAACCTTGTACTTCTGGGATAATCCCAACTTGATCATCATGAATTATCTTGTTTACACACTGCTGGCCACAATTTGTTAATAAGTTATCTGAATTTTTGCATCTTTGTTCATGCATAAGATCAGCCTGTCATTTTCTTTCCTGCTGTATACATTTTCTGGTATGTATCAAGCTTATATTAGCCATATAAGGAAAGCTGGAGAGTGTTGCCTCTTGAATTATTCCCTGGAAAAGTTTGTATAACAACAGCAACAAACTGTTTCACTCATGTTTGATGAAATTTGCCTATAAAATCATTTGGATCTGAGGTATTCTTTGTGTAAATAAGTTTTAAATTACTGATTGTAACTTGATAGTTATAGGAATCAGAATTTTACATACTTGAGTCAATTTTGGTGAATGTTTTTTGGAAAAAAGTTCTTTTTTTCAAAAAATTTCCCACTTCGTTTAAATATAAATTTCTTTATGAAACATTATCTTTCATGCATACTCTTCCAAAGAGGACATCCAGATGGCAAACAACACATGAAAAGATGCTCAACATCACTCATCATCAGGGAAATACAAGAAACGACAAATTTCAGGTGTTATCGAGGATTCAGAGAAAGGGGAACCTCTTGCACTGTTGATGGGCATGCAAACTGGTGCAGTCACTCTGAAGAACAGTATGGAGTTTCCTCAAAAAAGTAAAAACAGAGCTACCCTACAATCCAGCAACTGTACTACTAGGTATTTACTTACCCAAAGGATAAAAAAAATACAGATTTGAAGGAGTACATGAACCTCAATGTTTACAGAAGCATTATCAACAATAGCCAAAGTATGGAGCGAGCCCAAATGACCATCAACAGATGAACAGATAAAGAAGATGGATGAACTTTCCCTTTCACTGGGGTTATAGTTCTTTGGGGTCCTGGGTATGGGTGACAGTCTCCTTTTAGATTTCCCAGTGTGTGCGGGGCAGGCATTATATTCTTTTCTGTGATTTTCATATGATTTTTTAAATGGGTCTTTAGGGTACTCATTAATTGACAGCTGCCCCAGGATAACCAGCTATTTTGTGCTTGCTTAACTTTCTGGATTCCCGTTTTTACTCTGTTTTCAGCCTCTGAGTATTTTCCTTACTTTTTTGTTTACTCAGTAAGGCATTTTATTTATTTTTTATTTTTTTAATTATGTTGTTAGTCACCATACAATACATCATTAGTTTTTGAGGCAGTGTTCCAAGATTCATTGTTTATGTACAACACCCAGTGCTCCATGCAATCAGTGCCCTTCTTAATCCCATCACCACGCCAACCCATCCCCCTACCCGCTCCCCTCCAAAACGCTCAGTTTGTTGCTGAGTCCACAGTCTCTCAAGGTTCATCTCCCCCTCCTATTTACCCTAATTCACTTTTCCTTTCCTTCTCCTAATGTCCTCCATGTTATTCCTTATGCTCCACAAGTAAGTGAAACCATATGATAATTGACTAAATATAGCTAATATTTTTTTTAGTATCTTCATTTTTGAAGTGAAAGGTGTTTTGAGGATATCTAATCCACTATATTATATATTAGAAATTGAAAACCTGTATTTTCAAAGTGTTTATAGACTCATCAGCTAACAATAATACAATTCACAAAGCTGGAGACAATAACACAAGACAAAACTAGATGAATATATAGTGTGTAGAATAATAGTCACTAACTTTGATCTAAATATGTGAGGTTCCAATGTTATCATGAAGACTATTTAAAAAGTAAGGATCATTTTCTGCCCTCAGTATATCCAAAGATGGTATTCAAAACTGGCACATATACTGGTTAATTAAGCAGGAGAGAAATCAAATCAATTGGATAAAAAACAAAAATAAAACAAAACACAGTCAGTAGTCATATCAATAGATACTTGTTCAAACATCAGCCTAAGTACACGAAGTATCATCAGGGGCCAAGAGTGACCAGAGATTTCTGTTGATTAAAATATTACCACTATATTTGATGCGTAACCTACCATAACAATGAATATACCACTGTGCTATATTTTCAGGTCATGACCTCTTATCTACCTGAATCCAAGGATTTACTAGAAAAGTCACTACATTTGTGGACTCAATGCTCATTAGGAAAAGAAATGGAAACAAATATCCTCTAGAAATAAGCAAACACTTAGTTTAGGATTATAGATTGGCAGCAGGGTGTCTCAAAGGAAGAAATTTCATAGACTTAATGCTTCTGGATATCTCAGTGAAACAAGCCATTGACAATGAAATGGGTTTAAGCATTTCAAATAAGCCTACTCTATCTAAAATTTTTGTAAAGTGTTATAAAGTTCTTACTAGTGCTCCTGTGATACCAATAACGTCAACACTGCCCGAAGACTTCTCTTTAGCTTCTTTTTTGTTCTTGTTCTTTTCATATCTTGCTGAGTAGTTCACGGTTTCCAGAATTCAGTAACTTATCACATTCTATTTCAACTAAATAAGCATAAAACAGAAATAAAAACATACTTTTTTTACACATAATTTTACCTTTCCATTAGCAAAACCACTAAGGAAATATACGGTGCTTATACCTATTACTTAATCTTTTATATTCTCCCCTCACTTAGTACACTTCCTTTCTCATCAATACAATTCAAACTTAGCCTTTTAAGTCTGTTTTGTAGACTTTTTTGGAGTAGAGTTCTCCAAGAGGATGTTCTGCCACTTTATGTTTTAATGTGGTTACTCTCAGGCATTGGGCAGATTCCTCTCCCACCCGCTCTCATCTCCCATCCAAGAATGGCCTCCAAATCAGCAGCTTATAAATTCTGCTCTAGAATTCAGGAGGAACCCTGAAAAGATACCCTAATGCTTCGGCCTACTTTTTGTTGTTGTTTTTGCTCTGCTGAACTTCTAAATACTCAGAGTACTAGGACCAAGACTTGGATGTGAAGCTAAGGAAAGGATACCAAAAAGATGGCTTTTATGTCAATCAAGAAGAAACAGTCTTAGTTCACATGTACCCAGTTCACCAAGACCAAGGAAGTCTTCTAGGTCTTTGGAGTCCAAGCCCTGTGGCAGTATTTCTCCACTGGGGAGGAGGGAAGAGAAAGGAAGAAGGTCGCTGCACACGCACCCACTATCCTCCCAACTCCAGAGGTTCTGACCATATAAAGAGTTTTGGTGGTAATTTCAGTATATGAGTAAAGGTTACAGAAGAAAAGCAAGTAATTTTGCCCAAAGCCTCCTTTGTCACATCCCATGTGAACCTGAAAAAGAGGATCTGTATGTTCAAGGCCTAAGCCATTTCTCTCTTTCATTCATATGCTACCTATGAAAAAATGAGTCGTGTCCATAAAAAGAACAAAATAAAACTATCTTCACTGAGTTATTTTGTACATAAATAGTTACTGAAATACATATTTTAATTATCACTTTTGCATTTGTTCTTGCTTAAAAATATTACCCTGGGATGGATGGATATATGTATGTGTATGTGTGTGTATGTATGGATATATATATATATATATATATATATATATATATATATATATATAAAACACATTACCCTGGGTGATTAGAAAAATTAATATCTTAATATGAAAATCCCAACTCTCCTAATAAGTTAAACCAAAAAAATGAACAAGACTCATCTTACTGTGTTCTAGGACAGTCTCAAAAGAAACGATCCCCAATCCTTTGCAATCATCAACCAACCCACTGTTTACAATCAATTCACTTTTAACTCCTGCCACACACTTATCACCAAGATCATTTTCAGAGACGTGCACATCACATTCAGATAATCCTCACTGCTCCACTCCACTCCTCTGTACTCTACTTCATTTCTACTAACAGGACAGAAGTTTGGGGAGCTGCCACATTCCAACAGGAACCTGGCAAGGTTCAATGAGGACTTTTGCACAGCTGCCCCAAGTCCAAGATATCACTGGAGCGCATCATGGTGCGGAGAGGCCAACCCCAGTTACCACCGTGCTGCTTTCCTGGAGACTGCAGGCTAGCGATCGGTGGACTCTAGTGCCACCTACAGGCTATACCTTTACTTAATTCTTTTCTCAGGACAAAAAGACAATGTAGCTGAGAGGCAATGAATGACACTGCTCACCAGAAGCCAAATCAGGATTCTTCTACTTGGGCCCTTCTGCAGTTGTCATTGTTTTAGAGACTAGTAATTAATTCCTCCTGAATGCGCCTAATTTAAAATATAACAGAGGGGTGTCTGGGTGGCTCAGTGGGTCAAGCAGCTGCCTTAGGCTCTGGTCATGATACTGGGAGTCCTGGGATGGAGCACTGCATGGGGCTCCCTGATCAGCAGGGAGTCTGCTTCTCCCTATCCCTCTGCTCCTCCTCCCTACTCCTGCTCATTCTCTCTCTCTTTCTCTCAAATAAATAAGCAAAATCATTTAAAAGATAATAAGACAGAAACCAAGGCTTTTATGTTATTATCAGAGGAAATGGATTAACTATCTATTCTTCTTTTTTTAAAGATTTTTAAATTTATTACAGCAAGAGAGGGAACACAAGCAGGGTGAGTAGGAGAGGGAGAAGCAGGATCCCTGCCAAGGAGGCAGGGAACCCGATGAGGGTCTCGATCTCAGGACCCTGGGATCATGACCTGAGCTGAAGGCAGATGCTTCATGACTCAACCACCCAGGCGCCCCTTAACTATCTATTCTTTCGGATTGTGCTGAGACTGTCTAAGCTGGTATGGTTAAAAGATAACAAAAAGGGGCAGCTGGATGGCTCAGTCAGTTAAGCGACAGACTCTTGATGTCATCTTGGGTCTTGATCTTGGGATCATGAGTCCAAGCCCCATTTGGACTCTGGGCTGGGTGTGAGCCGACTTAAAAAAAAAAAAAAAGAAGATAAAAGTATTGGGATGCTGGTATAGTGCCATTAATACCAATACTGTTAATACTATTCCCTTCCTGTGTTATTTAACCTGCTTAGATCGTTAACATTTGGTGGTTAATATAAAGTATCTCATTACATGTACAGACTATGGCTACACAGTAGTCAATGGGGTGCTTAGACAGGATTACAGATAATTTGTCTGTCCCCAAATCATCAAATATTCAGTAAGTATCTACTCTGAAATGAGTCCTATGGTAGTAAAAAAAAACCTGTTCTGGTGACTTGCATTATGCATTTTATCTATCTAACTTAATTGAAATTACTTGCATTATAAAATTTGCCTACCTTAATTAAAATTAAATGATTAAAATTAAATAATTAAGCAAATGCTTATTGAGCTTCTACTATCTCCCCAACAGTGAGCTAGGGGCACGATACCACCTTAGGTGCAAATGCAATAAAAACATAAAGAGTTCCAGGGAGTAGGTATTAAAAGAAGTGAGAAACATTAAGAGATTACAAAAGAATAAGGACTTTAATGAAGCCTAGAATGGAAGACAGAAGCAGACAACAGGAGTAATGGAGAAAAAGTTTGGTAGTATGAATGCAAGAGGTATATGTTCTCAAAACATACTCATGGTCAAAACCATATTTCTTTTGCATCTGTGACGTAACAGAACTTCTCCATACTTCTTTGGTTCCCACATAACTCTGTAAGGGTGCTACTACTATTATTTCAATTTAATAGATAAGGATATTGAGGCTGAGAGAGGCTGAATAAGTTGATCCCAGTCACTGAACTGAGAAGTAGTAAAATCAGGATTCAAACCCAATGCTTTATCATTCCAAAGTAGGTGTTCTGAACCGCCATGCCAACAATAATAAACCATCTGTCTTTAAAGGATGCAGAGTATGGCATGAGATAAATTTAGGAAGTGTAACAGCCAGGCAACAGATGGCACATTCAGTTGGGTTATTCAAGTTGAGTTGGTTACAGAGAATATTTACAAAGGTGTGTGCAAGGTATAGAAAAGCCACCAGAATAAGGCAGTATCCCAACACTAGTAAAACCATTTCCAACCTTCAGGGTGGAGTGGAGAGTGGGAGTTACCAAACCCCAGAAGGACAGAGTCTTATGGAGAGAGATACCAGAGAAGATAGAAGACTTGTAGTGGAAAGGAGGAATCTGAGGGAATATATTCCCTGCTGTCATTCTCCTCCTTCTCTCCACCTTCCTACCAGGGTTCTGACTCACAGAGCTCGCAGATATCAGCCACCAGGGCCACAGACTCCTTGAAAAAGGGTAGAGAATGAACTTGGAGATGCAAATGGGAGAGGAGAGGCACTAGGATGTCCTGTGAGGTTCTTGAGTGTGAGGCTAAGTTATGTAGATTTTATTCGGTTGGGAATAAAGAATCAAAAAAATGTTTGGGGGCAAAGGAATTACACATGAAAGAACTGCTTTAGGGAAACTAAATGTTCATTAAATGCAGAAACAATAAAAATGTTGGCAGCAAGAACACTCTAGAAAAAACTTTGTAGAAAGTTCTGGCAGGAGACTTGAGGAGCCTAAGATGAGTAATGGTAGCAGAAGAGAAAGGAAAAGGCTTCATGAGCTATGATATTTAAAAGGAATGAACTTGACTCTCAATCACACAGACAGCGTAGTCTGCCAATGAGCAAGTCTGCCTTCTGTTTCCTATTTTGTCCATTTTGGAATTTATTTTAATGGATTCAGGCCTTTCACTCCATCATCAGAAGACCTTCTGCAACTAACTGATGTTATTCATTATAAGAGAAACATAAGCTGAGAGGTTAAGACCAAAGACCTCAGAAGTGCTTCAGGGTTGAGGGGGATCAGGGAGAGAAATTTAAAGATAACACATACTAAATGAACTGTGTCAGCAATTTTAAATTTAAATTTTCCCCATACACTTGGGAGGCAGGTATTACTAGCATTCTACAGAAAAAGAAGCATGCTGAAGTTCACACAGATAGTAATAATAATTATAAACAATAATAATGATAATGATGATGGAATGTTATATATAAAGACTTTAGAATATGGAAATGTTAATGAAATCTGAGTCCACAACCTTGTTTTATTTTGAGACTTAGGAACCCTGATCAAAACACTCCAGCATCACACCATCTGTAAAATTTTCAAATTATATTAATTGGATCCTTAAAATAATCAAGTAGGTAAGGTGACATAAACCAAAGAGGTCTAGTAGACTGAGTGACTTTCCCACAGATGGAGAGTGTCAGAATCAATATCAAACTCTGCATTTTACCTTAATTCTTCTTTTGGATTCTTACACAGTCTCTTGATTTCACATATTACATCAATATGTGAATTTTATGTACAATGAACTTAAAAAGAAATAAAAGCTTCACAACCAATATTGTGGGTGCATTCCTATAACTGTGGCTTACTTTCATAGGTATTTCCTAAACATACACAAAAATAAAAGTAAAAGAGGGGCGCCTGGGTGGCTCAGTGGATTAAGCCTCTGCCTTCGCCTCAGGTCATGATCTCAGGGTCCTGGGATCGAGCCCCACATCAGGCTCTCTGCTCATCAGGTAGTCTGCTTCCCTCCCCCCACCTCTGCCTGCCTCTCTGCCTACTTGTGACTCTGTCAAATAAAACCTTAAAAAACAAAAGTAATGGTGGAAGTTAAATTCAGGAATAAAGCCAAAGGTTCTTTGCAGGACTGTAGCTTTTACCAGTTTCCACATCTTTGATTGATGCTACCAAAGTGAAGAGCCTGCTAGAATGGCAAGTAAAACAAGAGGAAGATGAGTGGGCTCAAACTAGGTAGTGTGAAGTGCTACTCATTCCAGGGGCCACTACTGGAAGAGGGAACTTGCTAAGAAACAAATTGTAAGGAATGACACTCGAATAGAACACCTGATACTTCAAGCTCAAGTTTAGCAAAATTCAGCTAGTGTCAGAAAAATGTTTGTTTCTAGCGAGAGAAACACCATAATCCTAAGAGATCAGAGACTGTTTAGAAGAATCTAGAAATCAGAAGTTTTGAACTTTTCTATGTATCTAACAAATGAGTCTGATCTTTATTTAAAAAAAAAAAAAAAGATTTTATTTGTTTAAGTGACAGAGAGAGAGACAGAGAGAGAGAGGGAACATAAGTAGGGGGAGTGGGAGAGGGAGACATAGGCTCCCTGCCAAGCAGGGAGCCTGATGCGGGGCTCAATCCCAAGACCCAGGGATCACAACTGAGCCAAAAGTAGATGCTTAATGACTGAGCCACACAGGTGCCCCTGAGTCTGATCTTTAAAGAGCTACAATCATCAAACAATGGCATTTTTCTTCACTTCTGCAAATTACGTACCATTATTTTTAAAGGAGACACATGTACATCTGACTGAAACTAGTCCCTCAAAGAAAAATAACACCCTCATCCAGGTACCTGCTTCTATTCTAGATGCCTAGAGGATGAATCAGGTTATCCTTACTTTTATATTAAAAAGTTCAGGACCCTCAGAAATGATTAAATAAAATAAATTATCCCTAGTAATCCAACAGTAAATGCAAGGTGCAGCCCAAATGGGAAAACCTGAAGCCTATACCATTAGAAGAATGACATGGTAAGGTAATAAATGATATTAAAGAGCCATGGCCCAGAAAGCTAATTAACATTAATTCCAGCAATTTGAAGTTAAATAGCTTTTCTTCTAAAAGGTGGAAGCATCAGGACAGAGAGGTGCTAACACAAGAAAACGAATTACATTTTCCAGTTTTTATAAAAACTGTGTACTCTCGTAGGGCACCTGGGTGGCTTAGTCGGTTAATCGTCTGCCTTCAGCTCAGGTCAGGATCCTAGAGTCCTGGAATCGAGTCCCACATCGGGTTCCCCGCTCAGAAAAGAGCCTGCTTCTCCCTCTGCCTGCCGCTCCCCCTGCTTGTGCTCTCTCTCTCTCTCTCAAATAAATAAACAAGGGGTGCCTGGGTGGCTCAGTGGGTTAAAGTCTCTGCCTTCAGCTCAGGTCATGATCTCAGGGTCCTGGGATCGAGCCCCGCATTGGGCTCTCTGCTCAGCGGGGAGCCTGCTTCCTCCTCTCCCTCTGCCTGCCTCTCTGCCTGCTTGTGATCTCTGTCAAATAAATAAAATCTTTAAAAAAAAAAATCTCAAATAAGTAAACAAAATCTTAAAAAAAAAAAAAGTGTAATCTCAGGGTTACAATCCTGAACTTTCTTAGGTAATGTCTGTAGGGTGAGTATACAGGCACAGAATTACCTTCTAGCCTCGTCAAACAATCTGATGCCCAAGGGCAACATGGAAACTGTAGAGCTCCCTAAGTTCAAAGAGCCTGGTATGACCAGACAAGGAACATGTCAGGAACAGCCAGTATGGACTCCACATGTATACATAACTATACATGTGACAGGGTTTTTTAAGCTAAAATTATTTGTAAAAAATAAATACATAAATAAAAATTAAAATTAAAAAATGGTAAAAGCATAAAATAAGGTTATTTGTGATACTGGGTTATAATTCAAACCATAAAGTAAATGTACAAGTGTATATAGATATAAATAAATAGTTGAATACATACATAAATGAAAAAGGAGAGACACATCTTCCTTACAGAAGAATTCTAAATGATATATGTAGATACTTCCATATCCAGTAAATAATGTAACTGTCCACCCCAGTAGTGGGTTAGGCAGTGATTTCCTAGGAAAAGGGGAAAATAGTAACTTTAGAATAAAGAGACTTGGCAAATAGTACTTGGATCAAGCGAGAAAGGTTAACGTCACCACTGACCTCAGGTGGTTATCGTGTACCCTCTGACAGGATGTAACAAGAAGATACCCTTGTGATACTCCTTCTAAAAACTAGTAAACCCCGGGACACCTCGATGGCTCAGTGGGTTAAGCATATGCCTTTGGCTCAGGTCATGGGATTGAGTACCACATTAGGCTCCTTGCTCAATGGGGAGCCTGCTTCTCCCTCAGCCTACTGCTCCCCAACTTGTGTGAGTGCGCTCTCTCTCCCACGCAAATATATAAATAAAATCGTTAAAAACCCTAATCCAGTCTGATGTGCAAAAACATTAGACAAACCTAGACTGGAGGACAATTCTACTGAACATCTAGCCAGTCTTCCTTAAAACTTAAAATACGGGAAGACTGAGGAGATGTCACAGAACAAAAGATAGTGAAGACATATGATGACTACATACAGTGTGTTCACCTGGTTTGGAACCCAGAACAGAAAAAAACTCATCAATGAAAAAACCGATGGAATCCAAATAAATACTGGGGTGCATTTAATATTAACATAACAGTGTCAGATTCTCAGTTTTGACAAATGTACCATGGTAATAAAAGGCAATGGTAATGGGGGAAGCTGAATAAGGGCTATAGAGAAAGTCTCTTATATTATTGCCACATTCCTGTAAATCAAAATGTATTCAAAAATAAAAAGTTTATTTTAAAAAATCAAATCATGGCCAAGAACTACAAGCAATGTGAATACAAAAATTGTTGTGGACTCTGTAATATTAGCAGGAATGGTGAAATTCTGGAATGTCCAAAGGATACAGCAGTTCTTGACCATCCATGGCCAAATGGATGTGGTTATCATAATGGGCAGCCATTGACTAGGGTAACTGTACATTAAGAAAGGGAAAAACTGAGGGGTGCCTGGGTGCTTCAGTGGGTTAAGCCTCTGCCTTTGGCTTGGGTCATGATCCCAGAGTCCTGGGTTCGAGCCCTACATCAGGTTCTCTGCTCAGTGGAAGCCTGCTTCCCCCTCTATCTCTGCCTGCCTCCCTGCCTACTTGTGATCTCTCTGTCAAATAAATAAAAATTTTTAAAATCTTAAAAAAAAAAAGGAAAAACTGATCCTTTGTAATATGTAACTACTGATAGAGCAAATGTTTATTTCTACATCTATGAATAGAGATGACCAAAACGAGTTTGCTTTATTAAGCATGGGCCATAGTAAATAGTAACATTTTTTGCTAAAAAACTATACTATCTCTAATGTTTATTATAATACATAACATGGATGACAGGGACCTTAACAAACTTAATGTGCTCCCAGAACACCAGGTTGCCCCTTTACACTGATAACATCATGCTAATTGCACATGGTAGGTACTAGATGTGTAGTAACTTTTATGTCCTTCTGCTTACATGCTAGAGAATCTGAGATTAAATATTATGAAGGTTCATGGGCTCATCATATCAGCAATGTATTTATAGGTCCACCTGAAAGAGGAATGCCAGGATAGCTCTAATTAAAGAAAAAAAAAAAAGGTAAATAGTTGAAAGCATGCCTCGGAAAAAAATTATCAGGCATGCAAAGAAACAGGAAGATAAGACTCCATGAATAGAAATATCAATCAATCAAAACAGATCCCAGAATTACACAGATGATTGAATTAGTAGACAAGAACAGACTTCTGAATTATATGTGTCCAAAAAGCTAAACTCAAGATTAAAATATTCTACCTGGTTATGGTGGATAATCTTTTTAATGTACTGTTGGATCCTGTTACCTAGGATCTTGTTGAGAATCTTGGCATCCATATTCATCAGGGAAATTGGTTTGAAACTCTCCTTTCTGGTGGGGTCTTTGTCTGGTTTGGAAATCAGAGTAATACTGGCTTCATAAAAAGAATCTGGAAGCTTTCCTTCTGTTTCTATTTTTTGGAACAGCTTCAAGAGAATAGGTATTACTTCTTCTTTGACTGGTAGAATTCTCCAGGGAATCCATCAGGTCCTGGGCTCTTGTTTTTTGGGAGGTTTTTGATCACTGCTTCAATCTTGTTACTAGATATTGGTCTGTTATGGTTGTCAATTTCTTCCTGTTTCAGTTTTGGAAGTTTATAGGTTTCCAGGAATGCATCCATTTCATCTATGTTGCTTAACTTATTGGCATGTAACTGTTGATAATAATTTCTGATAATTGTTTCTATTTCCATGGTGTAAGTCGTGATCTCTCCCTTTTCATTCATAATTTTACTAATTTGGGTCCTCTCTCTTTCCTTTTGGATTAGTTTGGTCTGTGCTTTATAAATCTTATTGATTAATGGCATGCAAGGGTGGTTCAACGTTCACAAATCAATCAATATGATAGAACAAATCAATCAGAGAAGAAAAAAGAACCACATGGTCCTCTCCCTTGATGCAGAAAAAGCACTTGACAAGATAAAATATCCATTCCTGATTAAAACCCTTCAAAGTATAGGGCTAAAGGGAACATTCCTCAACTTCATAAAATCTATCTATGAAAGACCCACAGCAAATATCATCTTCAATGGGGAAAAGCTGACAACCTTCCCTCTGAGATAAGGAACACGACAAGGATGTCCACTCTCGCCACTGTTGTTCAACATAGCATTAGAAGTCGTAGCAACAGTAAATCAGACAACAAAAAGAAATAAAAGGTATTCAAATTGCCAAAACAGAAGTCAAATTCTTACTCTTCCCAGATGACATGACACTTTATATGGCACACCCAAAAGACTTCACCCTCGAACTACTAGAACTCATACAGCAATTCAGTAATGTGGCAGGATACAAAATCAATGTAGAGAAATCCGTTGCTTTCTTAAACACTAATAATGAAAATATAGAAAGGGAAATTAGAGAATTGATCCCATTTACTATAGCACCAAGAACCATAAGATACCTGGGAATAAACCTAACCAAAGAGGTAAAGGATCTGTACTCGAGGAATTACAGAACACTCCTGAAAGAAATTGAAGAAGACACAAAAAGGTGGAAGAGCATTCCATGCTCATGGATCAGAAGAAAAAACACTGTTAAAATGTCTATACTGCTCAGAGCAATTTATACTTTAAACCCATAAGACTCCACTATACTTTCAATGTCATCCCGATCAAAATTCCACCAGCATTTTTCAAAGAGCTGGAACAAACAATCTTAAAATTTGTATGGAACCATAAGAGACCCCAAATTGCTAAGGAAACGTTGAAAAAGAAAAACAAATATGGGAGCATCACGTTGCCTGATTTCAAGCTTTTCTACAAAGCTGTGATCACCAAAACAACATGGTACTGGCACAAAAACAGACACACAGATCAGTGAAACAGATATAGACCCGCAACTCTATGGTCAAAAAATCTTCGACAAAGCAGAAAATAATATCCAGTGGAAAAAAAGACAGTCTCTTTAATAAATGGTGCAGGGGAAATTGGACAACTATGTGTAGAAGAATGAAACTCGACCGTTCTCTTACACCATAAAGATAAACTTAAAATGCATAAAAGACCTCAACATGATGCAGGAATCTATCAAAATCATAGAGGAGAACATAGGCAGTAACCTCTTCGACATGGGCCACAGCAACTTCTTTCAAGACATGTCCCCAAAGGCAAAGGAAACAAAAGCAAAAATGAACTTTTGGGAATTCATCAAGATAAAAGGCTTCTGTACAGCAAAGGAAACAGTCAACAAAACAAAGAAGCAACCCATGGAATGGGAGAAGATATTCGCAAATGACAAAACAGACAAAGGCCTGATATCCAAGATCGATAAAGAACGCCTCAAAATCAACACACACAAAACAGATAATCACATCCAAAAATGGGCAGAAGACATGAACAGACACTTCTCCAAAGAAGACATACAAATGGCTAACAGACACACAAAAAAATGTTCATCATCATTAGCCAACATGGAGATTCAAATCAAAACCAAATTGAGATACCACCTTGCACCAGTTAGAATGGCCAAAATTAACAAGATAGTAAACAACAAGAGTTGGAGAGGATGTGGAGAAAGGGGAACACTCTTACACTGTTAGTGGGAATGTAAGTTGGTGCAGACGCTTCAGAAAATGGTGTGGAGATTCCTCAAAAAATTAAAAATAGAGCTACCCTGTGACTTGTAATTGCACTACCAGGTATTTACCCCAAAAATACAGGTGTAGTGAAAAGAAGGGCCATCTGGACCCCAATGTGCATAGCAGCAATGACCACTGTCATCAAACTGTGGAATGAAGATGCCATCAGCAGATGAATGGATAAAGAAGAGGTGGTCCATATATACAATGGAGTATTAAGCCTCCATCAAAAAGGATGAATACCCGACTTTTGTATCAACATGGATGGGACTGGAGGAGATTATGCTGAGTGAAATAAGTCAAACAGAGAAAGTCAATTATCATATGATTTCACTTACTTGTGGAGCATAAGGAGTAACACAGAGGACATTGGGAGATTGGAAAGAGAATTGAGTTGGGGGAAATTAGAGGGGGAGACAAACCATGAGAGACTGTGGACTCTGAGAAACAAACTGAGGGTTTTTGGAGGGGAGGGGGGTGGGTGAGCCGGGTGAGCCTGGTGGTGGGTATTAAGGAGGGCACGGATTGTATGGAGCCCTGGATGAGGTTCATAAACAATGAATTTTGGAACACAAAAAATTAACTTAATTTTTAAAAAGATTAAACATATTAAGTAGAGACATAAGAAATATAAAAATATTTAAATTGAATTTCTAAAGATTAAAAACTACAATGCATGAGGAGGAAAATAAAGTGAATGAAATTAACCTCAGATGGGATAATGTTAATGAAAATTGGTAAACTTAAAGACAGTAGGGGAAACTACCCAAAATAATCAGAACATTACTAAGCTATGAGAAGAATTAAGTAGCCCAACATAAGTATGATTATAATTTCCAAAGAAGAAGAGGTGAAGACAAATAATTGAAAAAGGTAATTGCCAAAAATATTACAAATTTGATGAAAACAAAAGCCAATAGAACCTAGAAATACAACAAACCTCTAAGTAAAAAAAAAAAAAAAAAGGGAATTTAGCAATGCTGGTAGATATAAGAGCAATGCACAAAAATCAATTGTATTCAATTGTATTTTTTTATTCTAACAATACCAATGAAAAACTGAAATTATAAAAACAATACCATTTATAGTGGAGTTGCTTATGTAATACCCAAGACCACGCTGCAAAAGATGTATAAGATCTGATCCCTAAAAAGTACAAAGTCCCGCTGAGAGAAGTTAAATATCCAGACAAATGAAGATCAACAGTGTGTCCAGGTATCAACATACCACATATTGTCATGTCTTGCCACACTCATCTGTAAATTCAACCCAGCTCTGATGAGAAATTTCAGATCATTTTTGTTAAAATTGACAAGCCAGGGTGCCTGGGTGGCTCAGTGGGTTAAAGCCTCTGCTTTGGGCTCCGGTCATGGTCCCGGGGTCCTGAGATGGAGCTTTGCGTCAAGCACTCTGCTTAGCAGGAAGCCTGCTTCCCTCTTCCCCCTCTGCCTGCCTCTCTGCCTAACTGTGACTTCTCTCTGTCAAATAAATAAATAAAATCTTAAAAAAAAAAAATTGACAAGCCAATCCCAAAATTCATGCAAAAATACGAGACTATACATACTGTATGGTGACTAACACAATATAATAAAACATTATAAATAAATAAATACATAGGTTTTCTGCATCTGGCCTACCAAAAAAAAAAAAGTCCAAACTGCTTTGAAAAGGGAGAGGAACAAAAGTGGATTTCTTACACTATCTGATCTCACAATTTATTACACAGTAATAGTGACAGTAATCAATCTATTGTGGTGTTGGTATAAAGATAAGTGGACCCAAGAAAATAGAGTTCAGAAATAGCTCCCACACACATACAGAGTCGATCGCCTTTTGATAGAGTTACAAAGGAAATTCAGCACAGAAAGGGGAGTCCTGAATGGTGTGGCACAATCGAATGACCCTATGTTAAGTACACACTCAAGTGTGTGGAGCACAAAAGTGCCCCCCTTACTACTGAACAATTTTGGTCACTCTAGTAAAGGCTGAATACCTGACCAGGACATATGAAGTGATTACATCACCTGAGGTGACTATCGTGACACTTCTACTGAAGCATAAAAGTCGGGGGGTTGAGAGTAGAATCCATTTTATAAGGGAAGGGATACATTCATATTCAGCCTTGAACTAATCCCTGAGTTTAAGGAAACAAGTGTTTTTTATAACATCCTTTACTGTTAGGGAGAAACTATCTCTACCTTCCAAGGTTGTTTGCTATACAAATAGGATATCCAGGAACAAAACTATGTCCAGAATAAAAGTAGTCCGTCCTCTGTCTCTAAGATGTGAACTATGAGACCCCTGAAGAATTCTCAGTACTCGGGGGTGCCTGGGTGGCTCATAGGGTTAAAGCCTCTGCCTTCAGCTCAGGTCATAACCCAGGGTCCTAGGATTGAGCACCACATCGGGCTCTCTGCTCAGTGAGGAGCCTGCTTCCTCCTCTCTCTCTCTCTGCCCGCCTCTCTGCCTACTTATGATCTCTGCCAAATAAATAAATAAAATCTTAAAAAAAAAAAAAAGAATTCTCAGTACTCAGCTCGGGAGATGGGGTGATTGTGAAGGATTAGGCTCACCCACCCCTGCCGCCCCCACCCCACCCCCAGCCTTAGCTGGAAGGAGGCAGCATGACATCTATTTCTGAATGAATACTGAAGTATTGACTAGTCTATGGAAATGGCATTCTGAATCCAAACTGATCTTTGTGTCTTAAAATAACACCAAAGTTCCTAAGAAAAAACTAAACCCACTGAGCAAATTAAAGGGCAAAGAGGGAAAAAACTGTTTGCCTTATACTTGGATCCCACCAGCAATCTTGATATCAACATGCCACTTAATACACACAACTTCTGCCTACTGGAAATATCCACACCAAAAATTCTCCTAGGGGAATTAAAACCTCACTATTTTACCTTACAGGTTTCAGCAATGCTTGGCTTTTATTACAAATAATAAGTGTTTCCTTGCTAATTTGGAAAGAAGTCATAAATAGAATGAAATAAAACGGAAGACGGAAAAACCTGGGAGTCCAGAACAGATTCAGGAATTAAACAACAATGGCTTTTGGAAAATCACCTTCTTTCTCCAAGCATCACAATCTCGTGTTGAAGGGCTCTTAAGAAGAGCCAGGAGCATTCTTGCTTAGCCATATTCAAGAAGCTAAACCATACCCAGCACACCCCTCTTCCTCAAGAGTAGAGTCTGGTTCTATGAGAGCAAAACTTAGCTCCCTTGTGACAGCACTTCAGAGAAATATACTGGCTTTTGGGGCAAGAGAGGAGTGAGAACCAGAAATTCACTCGTCGGAATTAACGGTTAGTGATGCAGAATGATGCTTAGAAAATAGGCAAGACAAAGCAAATGTCTTTGAAACAAGACTCCATTCTGGCTGCAAGAAAAAAATTACTTTCTGAGAAAAAGTAGAGGTTCTTAGATAAGTATCTATGGGAATCCATGTATCCAGTGGGTTACTCTAAATATTACAATAATCAGATATACTACATACTACTGTTTAATGTGATTTCCTGAATTAAACCAAAAATTAAAGCAGTAGCACACACATTTTACTCAAAGGCACTATATAGTTATTGATATTAACTTGGAGGCACTATACAGTTATTGATATTAAAATATCAAAAAAGGGGCACCTGGATGGGTCAGTCAGTTAAGCACATATGACTCTTGGTTTCAGCTCAGGTCATCATCTCATGGGTCTCCGCACTCAGCAGGGAGTCTGCCAGAAGATTCTCTCCCTCCCTCCTCCCCTCACGTGCTCTCTTGTGCTCCCTCTCCCTCTCTCTAAAATAAACAAACCTTTTAAAAATATATATCATTGGGGCACCTGGGTGGCTCAGTGGGTTAAGCCTCTGCCTTCGGCTCAGGTCATGATCTCAGGGTCTTGGGATTGAGCCCCGCATCGGGCTCTGTGCTCAGCAGGGAGCCTGCCTCCCTCCACCCCCATTTCTGCCTGCCTCTCTGCCTACTTGTGTTCTCTCTCTCTCTGTGTCAAATAAATAAATAAAATAAAATAAAATAAAATTAAATTAAAAAAATTAAAATATATATCATAAAAATTACTGATAATTGGTTTTGGAAAAATGCAACAGTACAGATTTTCTCCCACCTTGAAAGAAATTAGTAAAAATTATCTTGTCTGGTTGTATTAAAGTCAGAACCTCAAGATAATTCATATAGAATAAACTGATAAATCAAAATATTTTCCTTTAAGTGAGGCATATGTGTTGAAAGCCTAATCTAAATATTAGTGCTTCACAAGTTCTAGAATTTCTGATCAAAATGTTATGATATTAATGCACCTGTGCTTACAATGTTTCACCCAATCAGGTTTTAACTAGCAGCACAGGGAGAAGGAAGGAAGGGAGGCAGGGAAGAAAGACAGACAGGAGTTCCTGTTTATCGAGGACTTCAAAATTAAGTCAGTAAATTGGGCACTTAAGCACATAAAAGAAAAATCAATGAACTAAAATTTTCAATAACATGCTAAAAGGAAAAACCCTATGATGACCCCTTTCGTCAAAGAGTAGAAAACTGCATGTATTTTGTGGGACTAATAAGTTGATGAGTTACTGGTTTAGAAGAGCTCATAAAAATTCCGGGTAACTGAGAAATGCTCAGTATTCATTTCGAAGCCATACTAATTCTTGTCATGGGAAGCCTGGAGGACTTTCTGGGAGCAACAAATCTGATGTATTAAAATTCGAAGAAGGTGCTGATCAAATATTACGCAAGACAAACCTGACCCAAAGATGCAGGAGAGGAGACCCAGAAAGCGCCCCCCATCAGAGGAAACCAGGTATGAAAGTTCGGGCACCATGATAAGCTTCTGAGCACAAGCTACTGAGAGCAAATGCAAAGCACTTAGGCACAAACGCTGTGGCATGGAGATCTTGAGTTAATTGGTAGAACTGCTAAATATGGCTATCTCTGAACATCTACTAGAGGGTGAAGAAGCTTTATTTACAAAGGTATGGGTGTGGGAGGTGGATTCAATAGAGTCACACACATTTGCCAGACACTTAAAGAAGATTCTTAGTTTGTTTTTTCCAGGAAGGGGGGGGGGGTGGTGGGACTCTCCAGTTGTTTCCACAAACTGAAGAAGCTAGGTTTCAAATAGCCACATCACATACACATTAACACAGAATTGTGTTCTCTGCAGAACACAAAACCAATATTTTATTTAGAATATATAGTCTAATAAGGTCTTTCAATTAATGGAGCAATGTAGGCCAAATTTTCTTTCTTTTTATTCTGAAGATAAATAGACATTTGTATCTAACATGCGTGGTTATATGCAAATACAAGTGAGTCATGGCCCATTTCTGAGAAGCACATGCATTCTGGAAGCAGTGTATGCTAATTACAGTACTTATTGAAAATCACCATTTTGACAACTATAATTTTGCCACCACCTTTCTAAATCTAAATGGCAAAGTATCCTGTAGCAAATATATTTTAACTAAAATACACTCAATTGCAGCTGCTAAAAATTTCTGAGACTGAGTCCTCTTTTGTGAACAAGGACCCCAAACGACATTTTTAAAATACTGTGTTTTGTGCTGCAACTGCCCAATAACTATCTTATTGCTAAGATGAATATACCCCAATAATCATAACAAACTTTGTTTGTTATTCATAACAAACTTCTATAAACAATACATAATTAATATTCACTGCAGACAAACGACACACCAGGCATTGTGCTAAGCAGTTTACATGCCTCTCTCCGTTTTTCTCTCAATTGTCTATCTAATCGCTCTATCTAACTATTAGGCCAAACTCTGTGTCATTTAATACTAAATTCTACTCTTTTCAACTAACATTATGAGCAATTTGTAAAGGAAAAAAAAACAACAAGGGGTGACAGATGGCACAGTCAGTTAAACATCCAACTCTTTGTTCCACTCAGGTAGTGATCTCAAGGGTCCTCTGCTTAAGTTTCTCTTCCCTCTGTTCCTTCTCCCGTGCTTTCTCCCCCTCTAAAATAAATAAATACATCTTTTAAAAAAATACATAAATGACAGAAAATAATTAACAGTTTTTCATAAATTAATAAACATATTATACCAATTCACTAATCCAGCCAATGTCTTGCCCAATCAGGGAATTTGAGAAGACATTACAGCAATCTACAGTGTTCCAGACAACAAATTTTAGTCTTATCAAATTGAAAAGTGCCTTTAATTACCAAACAAATATTTGATAATATTTATTTATTTAACTCTCAGAAATAGACACTTGATTTACAGAAGTCATTTAAGTATCAAAACTTTGCAAGACTCCTAATTACATATAAAAGTAATATATAAAAGAAATACATCTCGAGTTTATAGATCTCTTTATACCTCATTAGCCATATATTTAATTCTGAGTACTACAACACTAAAAAGTAATTTCATAATAGGTTGCATGCAGAAGCTTGTAATTAAATTAGAGCTAGAGGTAACATTTCAAGAAGTTAAATTATGTATTAACCTACAGAATAGAAGAGAATATTATTATGCTGAACAATGGTGAAACCAAGCCTTTAGAGCCAAAAAATTCACTTAATGCCCCCCCTTTCTTTTTAATGAATAAAATTCAATGTAAAAGAAAAATCAAATATATATTTTCTGTTATTTTTAATGAGTCCTACATAGGCATTTGGTTAAACAATAAACTCATTTTTTCCTAGTTCTGTCTGTAGAGTCTATTGTTGGGGCAAGGTCAAACATAACATAGGAAGTTTGGACATAAAATTTCCATAATTGTTTCGGTGCTGAATTGTATCACTATGAAACACATTTAATTAATTTCCAAGATTAAAGCTGTCTTGATTGATAAATTTAAGACCTTTTATTTTTAAAAGATTTTATTTATTTGACCGACAGAGATCACAAGTAGGCAGAGAGAGGGGGAAGCAGGTTCCCTGCTGAGCAGAGAGCCCGAGGCAGGGCTCGATCCCAGGACCCTGAGATCATGACCTGAGCCGAAGGCAGAGGCTTTAACCCACTGAGCCACCCAGGCGCCCCAAATTAACACCTTTTTTGTTCAATTTTAATGACAGACAATTCATTTAAAAAAGAGAAATTATGATCTTCTTAGATATTATATTCACTCAGTTTTCTGTCAAATTGTTAAAAATTGTTTTTCATCTTCAATGGGTGAATTCAATGAATATTTCAACAAGTGATAGGTATATTTAATAATGGCTTAAATAATGAATAAATTTTACATGAAGGTTTTATGCAATAATTACTGAAAATGCTATAAAAACTACATTATAAAACTCCTTTTTTATGTTTCATGGTAGTGAAAAATAGAGTTCATTACATATATTGATAAAACATGGTTTTGGAAGACTGTTGTTTATACAGGCTGATTTTTGTAACTTTTCCACATCCTTCCCGAAAACATGCACATACAAATTCACAGTGACCAATAATGTTTAATTTCAACCCCATGGTATTCGATTAGTTTAGTCTTCTGTCAGGTCAATGTCCCTCCCAAACATTTTCAATCAATGTCTATGTTCTCTGATAAATACAGAACTCTGGAAGAATACTTAAATAAAATTTAGTGGAGATCTGACAAAACCAAAAGCCACGCCTACCAACATGTTTACTTTTGCAACAACTTGGAAACTGGCTCCATATTTCAGTAGCACAGAGCCCTTGAACCTTTCACATGCTTATGTGTGATATGTTCTAGAATGCCTAGATTCTGCCTAAACTCCTTAATCTGATACAAAGCTGTGATACCCAAGAGTTGAAACACTCGTGGACACAACATATTGGTCTCGATACCGACAGGTAAACAATGTGAAGGGCTCATAGATACAAGGATAATCCAAGTTAAGGACTTGCCCCTGAGATTTTTAAGTGGGAAAACAGAAAACTTGAATCCAGGATAGAGAAAAAAGCTGCTGTATTATTATTCCACTTCACTTTTTAATAAAACGTTCATCAGATATCACAACTTCCTTTGGCATTTTGAAGAATAGGTCTATTACAAGCAACATGTAAAATTTTCCTCCTCCAACGAATATTTGAAAAGCTTAGTCATTACACTAATAGAAAATAACCTCTAAAAATCAGAGAAAAGGAGATTTTTCAATGACAAATTGCTTAGAGCAAGACTAAAGTGTTTGCACGATACTTCTTAAACCTGACAAATATTAGGAAATTTGAATATGAGAATACAAAGTATATTTTCTTATTTTAAATTATATTTTGTGGCTAAAAAGAAGTTTTAGATAAAATAATGATTCTGTAAGAATAAGACTGCCAAGTTGATAAGTTGATAAGTACAATGTAGCCAGGGTCTAATTTTAAGTATAAGTTTGTTATAAATGCCAGTTTTGAAAGTATAAACATGTATTATTAACATTAAGGTAATTCACAACTCTGTATATTTTGATGATGCTTCAGATTCCTCAAAATATCAAAAAATATATTTAATTTTTATCTATTCACAGATATTATACATTGAATTACTACATAACATATTGATTTTCAGTATCTTTTGAAATTGTAACAAGAGTAGCATTTTTAATTAAGCACCAATAAATCAGAAAAAAAGTTATATGTTTTTAAAAGCTATTTCATCAAAGTAAAATATTGGTGTTAGCTTGTTACCAAGACTTAATTTATGCTATCTCCAGTGACTACCCCCCTTCCTAAGCAATTCTCCTTTTCCTACTTCTTAGAAATCATTCAATGGGGGCACCTGGGTGGCTCAGTGGATTAAGCCGCTGCCTTCGGCTCAGGTCATGATCTCAGTGTCCTGGGATCGAGCCCTGCATTGGGCTCACTGCTCAGCAGGGAGCCTGCTTCCCTCTCTGTCTCTTCCTACCTCTCTGCCTACTTGTGATCTCTCTCTCTCTGTCAAATAAAATAAATAAAATCTTAAAAAAAAAAAAAGAAATCATCCAATGAACAAAAGAACATTGCTATAAATATACATACTGTAATTTTTACCATATGCAAAAAGTTTGGTTTTTAACATTCTTATGAGGTATTTTCCTAGCCATTTTAGTGAAGAAATACAAGAACAATAAATAATAGTTATCTGATGACAATAACTTACATATTTACTTCTTGCTTCCACAAGCCTACTTATTACTTACTGGATTAAAAGCTGGTATTAGGTGAGACCAGAATCGCCAACTTTTGCAATCTTCCTGCTGATAAAAATGCTAGATAAGTTAACTTGCAATGTTTAACTGAAAGAGCAATATTTGCTTACATGTCATCAAAATACACAAAATATGTTTCTAGTGCTTTTTCATTTCGTCAATGTTGGAATACCTCTTATCGACAGAAAAGCTGCAATGCCAAGGGCTAAAAACAGATTCTGCTTTAAGATTTTCAAAAGCTGCTAAGTAAATTAAATGAGTACACAGAACAATAAAGTACAAAACAAAATAAGAGATATGGCCTAAGAGAAACATGGGCATATGCCAAAGAAATTGAAAGAAAAAAAAAAAGGTTTCTAGCTAAGGGGCAAGGCAGAGAAAATCAGAAGATGCTTATAATAGTGTTGTGTGCATATGGCCTCAGGAGATGGGAAGAAACTGGACATTAAGCTTGAAGATACCCAAATTTAAGGAAAAAAGAAACAGAATATTTCATAGTATACATTCAAGTGCAGGGGCCCCAGACAGGCTGCCCCAAAATGTGCCACTTTGGCATCAAGATTATTTCAACTTAAAATAAAAACCCAGCAGGTGCAGGAATTAACTGCCTCAATTTATACCAGAAAGGAGAGCTTATACCAAGAAGAGAACTAGGCTTCTTATACCTAAGAAGGAACTAATCTGTATAATACAACAATCTCGTTTTTCCAAACATCTCCTTCCACCTTCTTCCTAAACACTTTTATCCCCTCTGGATCCTCAGGGCCCTGTCCCTCTCAGAAGCTCCTATTAGCATCACGTTACCTCACTGTGTTTGAAATTCCATGTCTGTGTGGATTCCTTATATGCACGCCTATTAAATTTGGTTTTCTTTTGTTAATCTGTCTCATGTCAATTTGCTTCTAAGTCCAGCTGGAAGAATCTTAGAGCAGAGGAAGTTCTTCCCCCTGACACAAGTTATATAAAAAGTGCTTATGGCCTTTCTTCTGTTTAGGAAACGGTAACTTAAAATGTACATTTTCACTTTGCTCCATAAGGGAAAAAAACAGTGTCATTTCATTTATATGTCTCTTACAAACAGGCACCTTGCCTATAGTAGCTGCCCAATAAATTACTGCTAAGCAAATGGACAATCTAGTATAAACCTACTTCACGGAACAATTTTTTAATGGCATAAATAAATGATACAGACTGTACCGAGAAACTAGATACTTCTATAATAGACATCAGTTTACTTACACCACTAAGTTCTATGTTAGGCAACTAAATTAGTTTGTCAAATGCTTTATGATACTCTATTGCTAGTTTTTCAACCCATAAAAACTGCATGTTATTATTAAGAACACTAGATGTTCAAGAGCTCAGGCATTGTACATTTTATGTTGCACAGAGTTTTGTAATGGAGCTGTCAACTTTTTTCCATTTGGGCTAACAGACAACTAACCTCACTTTAAAACAGAGACTTCCATGCCTCTGTGTGTACCGTGTACCACAAATAAAGTAGAGTTGTGGGTATGAGAAATGAAAGAGTGTAAGTATGAAAACATAAAAAGCAACACCAATCAGTCTGAGAGCTGTTTGAGAGTCTAAGAAACTTATCCTCAATCACATTTATTACTTCCATGAAGCCGGAAATGTACCAAAGTCGCCCTTAAGAAAGTCTGTTGTACTATTTCTCAAGAAGTGTAAATAAACCTTTTATGATGCGTGCTATTCTTATTTTAAAACATTTGCAATTTCCCACTTGTTCAATATTTCAAGTGTAGTAGATAGGATACCCATTATTAACCTTAACAATAAGAGAACTCTCACATCTTACAGTAAACTTTGGTATGGAATAGCCTATTTAAATGGTACGTCCTTTTTCATTTTTATTAATTAAATCACTTTTTTCCCCTTAAGCTCTACAATTACTCGAGAGCATTCAGTCAAGTATTTTTTTTAAAAGACTTATTTGTTAAGTTGAGAGCAAAAGAGAGAGAGAGAGAGTGAGTAGGTGGAGGGGCAGAAGGAGAGTAAGAAATTCAAGGAGGCTCCCTGCTGAGACCAGAGCCCGAAGGGGGTCTTGACCTCACCACCCTGAGATCATGACCTGAGCCAAAATCAAGTCAGACGCTTACCTGACTGAGCCAACCAAGCGCCCCTACAGTTAAGTATTTTTGAGGAATAAACATTTCTGTATTTTCCTCCAGGATTAAATGACTCAAACAAACTTTCTTTTCAGGGAAAATTGAAGACCAGGTAGTACCGCAGACAGTGGTGTGTGTGTGTGTGTGTGTGTGTGTGAGAGAGAGAGAGAAATAATGTATTTTTAAAGGGTATGTGGGTGGCTCAGATGGTTAAGCATCTGCCTTCAGCTCAGGTCATGATCCTGGGGTTCTGGAATTGAGTCTCGCATCAGGCACCCTACGCCTTGGGGAGCCTGCTTCTCCCTCTCCCTCTGCCTCTCTGTCCCTGTCTCTCATGAATAAATAAGTAATCTTTAAAAAAATGTATTTTTAAAGCAGCATAAAGTATTAAAATATTATTTAAAATATACTAATAACCTAAATAGACAAAAAAAGTTTTACATACTTCAATCCCTCTTCTCTCTGAAAAAAGAAAAAAAGAAAAAACTTGACTATGAACAGGAATAGAGGAACAATAAATGCAAATATTCTAGAAGGGCATTTGTTATAACATAGTTGGCCTTGAAATGCTGCTATCAATCACATGGTGTTCAGAGATACAGGAGAAAAAGAAGCATTATAGATGTCCAATTCAAGAAGTCTGGTAAACTAATACCCTCAAGCTGTGCTAGCCATACAGTAGGCCAATGTGGTTATGGAGTACTTGAAGTCTGTCCGGTGAGACTGAGAAACTGAATTTTTATTTGTACTTAATTTTAATTAATTTTACTTTAAAAACTGATAATTCAAGTTTTTTAAAGGTTTAATTATTTATTTTGAAGGAGGAAGGCAGAGGGAGAGGGAGAGAGAATTCCCAGCAGATACCACACTGAGGGCAGAGCCCTTTGAGGGGCTGGATCCTACCACCCTGAGAGCACAACCTGAGCCAAAACAAAGAGCTGAATGCTTAACCAAATGAGCCACCCAGGGACTCTCCCTTGTTTTTGTTTATTTCTTTAAGATTTTATTTTGTATTTATTTGGGAGAGAGAGAGAGAGAGAGAAAGAGTGTGTGTGTGTGTGTGTGTGTGTGTGTGTGTGTGTGTTGGCAAGTGGGGGTAAGGGCAGAGAGAAAGAAAATCTCAAGCAGACTCTTTCACTAATAGAATATTTTACATGATGTACTATGCCTCACATTACATTTCTACTGAAGAGGACTAATCTAGAAAATTAACTGCCAATGCACAGATAGATGGAAAAAAATATGTTTCCCCGAAACCACCAATAAGGAAGTTATCTGCCTTGAACTGTGATGATGGGAATGCAAGGGGAAAAGAAAACAATCAATATAAACCTCTTGTATAGATTCTGCAACCTGAATTCATATGACATAAGTAGTCTAAAAAACATAAAGTCAGTAATTTAGTTTATATTTGTTCTAAGCTGGTAGTGAATCCAAGAAGCTGGCAAAAATGAACACAAGTCCTCTCAGGAGGAAAACATCTTTTACAAATACAGTTTCAAGAAAAATGAGCTTAAATTAAAAATAACAGAACTTAACTGGCAATAAAGCAGTATGAGCAAAACCAAGAAAAAAAGCAGACAGGGAATCAGACACACAAAGACTTCAAGATTGAAAGTATCAGACAGAATATATTTTATCACTAATTTCTTCAATAAAGGATTATTGGGCATCTTCAATTTTGGCAGTCTTCTATGCTCCGGAAATGCAGTAGTAAGTAAAATAAGCACAACCCCTGGCATCGAGGACTTGGGATCAACACAGACGGGTCTAATAGGTTTTTAAGTACATTTTAGGGGCACCTAGATACTCAGTCAGGTAACCATTTGCCTTAAGCTCGGGTCATGATCCCAGGACCCTGGAATCGAACCCCACATTGGGCTCCCCGCTCAGCAGAGGAGTCTGCTCCTCCCTTTCCCACTCCCCCTTGCTTGTCTTCCCTGTCTGGCTGTGTCTCTCTGTCAAATATATAAATAAAATCTTTTAAAAATAAATAAAATAAATTTTAAAATATGAAGTGTAGGGGCGCCTCGGTGGCTCAGTGGGTTAAGCCTCTGCCTTCAGCTCAGGTCACGATCTCGGGGTCCTGGAAGAGACCCCATGACGAGCTCTCTGCTCAGCGGGGAGTCTGTTTCTCTCTCTGCCTGCCTCTCTGCCTACTTGTGATCCTCTCTCTATTAAATAAAGAATTAAAAATATTTAATAAAAAAGTATATGAAGTATAAAAAAGTATCTTGAATAAAAAAGTATATACTTTATGAAGTATAAAATATACAAACATGAAAAACTAGAACATAAAATAAATGTTAAGAATAAAAGTCAACACAAATAAGAAATTAATTATAAAAACAACCAGAGGGACTTTACAGGAATGAAAAATACAATAAATTAAATGTTAAAGCTGATGGCTGAATTAAATGATCAACATTACCAGCTCTCTATATATTTCACTAGTGCATATGTGCATGTGTGTATGTGGTGTGTATAATGCAAATGGAGACAAAGAAATGAAAATATAAAAAAATAATTCAACAGACAGGAAGAACAGAGAAGATTTTGGAGCATTAAATTTCTGGAATGGGAGAAAAGACAGAATGGAAGAAAGCAATTTTTGAAAAAATAATTATTGGAAATTTTACTACAAACATGGAAGGGTACCATTCTGCTGATTCAGGTGAACCCAGTGAATTCAGAGCAGAATAAACAAATAAATAAAAATCCATACTATGACTTCATATAGTAAAAAACCTCAGAGCAATAAAGATAAGAAGAACTTAAGAATAGGGGGAAAAAATAGACAAATTCTCAATGCAGGAATAACAGTGAGACTAAAAGCTGGCTTCTCAATAGCAAGGATGAAACCAAGATACAAAATAAATGTGCTTAGAAAAAGTGTCAAACTAGAATTATATCCCCAGAAAAAATAACTTCTAAGCACTAGGGTAAAATATAAGCAAAACCTTAAGAGTTTACCACCAATAGAACCAAGAAATCTAAATTTTTTCAAGCATAGGGAAAGTATTCCAAAACAAACATCTGAACTACATGAAGGAGTACTGAACTAAAAACAAGATAAATATGTAGGTTAATCAAAGGAAACACTGTATAAAACAGAAACAATGTTGTGATGTGGGGTTAAACACAAATGACATAGAAATAAAAGTCACATGTGAGGGGGAGAAGTGTTAAGTATTAATATATTCTAAAATCTTCAAATTGTTGGGGTGTCTGGGTGGCTCAGTTGGTTAAGCAACTAGTTTCAGCTCAGGTCATGATCCCAGGATCCTGGGATCAAGTCCCACATTGGGCTCCCTGCTCAGCAAGGACCTTGTTTTTCCCTCTCCTTCTGCCACTCCCCCTGCTTGTGCTCTGCAGCTTTCTGTCAAATAAAATCTTTTAAAAAATTATTTTTTCAAGTTGTTCAGGAAGAGTTTAAAATTGTTAATTGATTTGATTTTGAAATATTAAGTATAGCTGTTAAAATGTTTAGGATAACTATAACTAAAAAAAAACACACAATATATAGCTTATACATAAACAGTGGCATAAAAATTGAAAGAAAAAAACTGCACAAATGAAACTATAATACAAAAAGGAAAAAGATAAAAAGCAAAGAAAAAGTAGAAAAAATAGAATGAACAGAAAATATGAAATAAGATAGCAGAAAATAATCCAAGATGAGTAACAATAATAAATGTAAGTGAAGAAAATGCTTCATTTAAAGACAAATGTATTGAGATTGAAATAAAAACCAAAAATCCAACAACTGTCATCTATTTAAAACATGATAAAAATGAAAAAAATAATATATGTAAGGTAAATGTTAATCAAATAATCTTGGGTGCTTTATTAACACAGACTTTCAGGCAAAAATAATTTTTAAAACACAACGCAGGTCAGAAAGAGTTATCATTTCCAAACCTGGATGCATCAGATGAAGTTCCAAAATATATGAAGCAAACTGACAGAAATTTTTAAAAGGAATTTAAAAAATCACCCATCATGGTTAGCTTTTCACATACATCTCTCTTTAGTTACAAATCAGGCAAAACAATAAAAATCAATTAGGTTAGAGAAAAAAAAAAACAATGTAATTTACAAATTTGAACTAGCAGGAAGCAACAAATGGAAAATACACATTCATTTCAAGGAGGCCTAGAAAAAGAACACTATGCTGAAAAATGATGCCATGAAAATTAATCATTGGCTCATGAGGCAAGTCTTGGGAAATCTGTATTACACAGATAAGCTGTTTCTTAACTGCCTATCCATAAGAAATTAATTTTACAATTAAATAATTTAAACACTTCTAAAATATATGAATTGTGGAAAAATCATAATTAAAAATAGAAAAACTACATAAAAATTTAAAGGATGCAGCTACCATGGATATTCAAAAAAAAAAAAAACATAGAGTTTCAAATGCTTCTATTAAGAAGACATAGTGAAAATTACACCTTAGGTATCCATATTTACAGATTAACAGGCAATTAACACACAAGAACTCATATAAAATGGTTAAAAATGAAATGATAAACATAAAAGGACAATCTAACAAAATACAATATATATAAAAGAAAAAGCAAACAAAGTGAGTAATTGGCTCTTTGACATCTAGTATAAATTTGACTAATGTCTGCTAAAATGTACCACAGGATTTTATGCTGACTGAAATAAGTCGAGTACAGAGAGTCAATTATTATATGGTTTCACTTACTTATGGAACATAAGGAATAACATGGAGGACTTTAGGAGAAGGAAAGGAAAAGTGAATTGGGGGAGACAAACCATGAGAGACCATGGACTCTGAGAAACAAACTGAGGGTTTAGAGGGGAAGGGAGTGGGGGGGATGGGTAAGCCTAGTTGGGGGTATTAAGGAGAACACGTATTACATTGAGAACTGAGTGTGGTGCATAAACAATGACTCTTGGAACACTGAAAAAATAATAAAAATAATAAAATATAAAATAAAATAAAATGAATAAAAAAATAAATTTAAAAATAAAACATACCGCAGCAAAAAGGAAACTGTTAATTATAATTAACAGTTATATGCCAATAAGTTAAGCAACCTAGACAAAATATATGCATTCCTGGAAACCTATAAACTTCCAAAACTGAATCAGGAAGAAATTGACAAACTGAATAAACCAATATCTAGTAACAGGATTGAAGCAATGATCAAAAACCTCCCAAAAAACAAGAGCCCAGGACCTGATGGATTCCCTGGGGAATTCTATCAAACGTTCAAAGAAGAAATAATACCTATTCCCCTGAAAATCTTTAAAAAAATAGAAAAAGAATGAAAACTTCCAGACCCTTTCTATGAAGCCAGAATCACAGTGATTCCCAAACCAGGCAAAGACCCCATCAAAAAGGAGAATTTCAGACCAATATCCCTGAGGAATATAGATGCCAAGATTCTCAACAAGATCCTAGATAATAGGATCCAACAGTACATTAAAAATGTTATTCACCATGACCAGGTTGGATGCAAAGGTAGTTCAACATTCCACAAATCAATCAATGTGATAAAACAAATCAATAAGAGAAGAGAGAAGAACCACATGGCTCTCTCAATTAAGGCAGAAAAAACATTTGACAAAATACTGCATCTGTTCCTGATTAAAACGCTTCAAAGTATAGGAATAGAGGGAACATGCTTCAACTTCATAAAAATCTATCTATGAAAAACCCACATGAGTATCATTCTCAATGGGGAAAAGCTGACAGCCTTCCCTCTGAGATCAGGAACATGACAAGGATGTCCACTCTTGCCACTATTGTTAAACATAGTACTAGGAGTCCTAGCAACAGCAATCAGAAAACAGAAAGAAATAAAAGGTATTCAAATTGTCAATGAAGTAGTCAAACTCTCTCTCTTCGCAGATGACATGACACTTTATATGGCACACCCAAAAGACTTCACCCCCGAACTACTACAACTCATACAGCAATTCAGTAATGTGGCAGGATACAAAATCAATATATAGAAATCCATTGCTTCTTATACACTAATAATGAAAATATAGAAAGGGAAATTAGAGAATCGATCCCATTTACAATAGCACCAAGAACCTTAAGATACCTGGTAATAAACCTAACCAAAGAGGTAAAGGATCTGTACTCGAGGAACTACAAAACACTCATGAAAGAAATTGAAGAAGATACAAAAAGGTGGAAGAGCATTCCATACTCATGGATCTGAAGAATAAACATTGTTAAAATGTCTAGACTGCTCAGAGCAATTTATACTTTCAATGCCATCCCAATCAAAATTCCACTCAAAAGACAAATAATCACATTCAAAAATGGGCAGAAGACATGAACAGACACTTCTCCAAAGAAGACATACAAATGGCTAACAGACACATGAAAAAATGTTCATCATTATTAGTCATCAGGGAGATTCAAATCAAAACCACATTGTGATACCACCTTACACCAGTTAGAATGGCCAAAATTAACCTATGTTGGAGAGGATGTAGAGAAAGGGGAACCCTCTTACATTGTTGGTGGGAATGCAAGTTGGTGCAGCCATTTGGAAAACAGTGTGGAGATTCCTCAAAAAATTAAAAATAGAGTTACCCTGTGACCCAGCAATCAAACTACTGTGTATTTATCCCAAAGATACAGATGTAGTGAAAAGAAGGGCTATGTGTACCCCAATGTTCACAACAGCAATGGCCACAATCACCAAGCTGTGAAAGAGCCAAGATGCCCTCCAACAGATGAATAGATAAAGATGTGGTCCAGGGGCACCTGGGTGGCTCAGTAGGTTAGTTAGGCCTCTGCCTTCAGCTCAGGTCATGATCTCAGGGTCCTGGGATTGAGCCCTGCATTGGGCTCTTGGCTTGGCAGGGAGCCTGCTTCCTCCTCTCTCTCTCTCTCTCTCTTTCTCTCTCTCTCTGCCTGCCTCTCTGTCTACTTGTAATCTCTCCCTGTCAAATAAATTAATAAAATCTTAAAAAAAAAAAAAAAAGAAGATGTGGTCCATATATACAATGGAGTATTATGCCTCCATCAGAAAGGATGAATACCCTACTTCTGTATCAACATGGATGGGACTGGAGGAGATTATGCTGAGTGAAATAAGCAGAGAAAGTCAATTATCATATAGTTTCACTTACTTGTGGAGCATAAGGAATAACATGGAGGACTTTAGGAGAAGGAAAGAAAAAGGGAATTGGGGGAAATCGAAGGGGGAGACAAACCATGAGAGACCATGGACTTTGAGAAACAAACTGAGGGTTTGGGTGGGGAGGAAGGTGAGGGGTTGGGTGAGCCTGGTGTGGGTATTGAGGAGGGTATATATTACATGGAGCACCAAATGTGGTGCATAAACAATGAATCTTGGAACACTGAAAAAATAAAATTTTTTAAAAATCAAATATTTCAAAATTATAAAATCAGTAAGTCACAAAAAAACAGAAAGGAAGAAATACAATATACTTTTTCATATATGAAAATATTACCTGTCAGAAGCCCAAAGAATCCAACAATAAGCTAGACAAAGCAATTATAACAACATTGTTGGAATTAAAATGAATATACAAGGTATTTTCAATTAGTAACATTCAATTAGAAGAATGTAACTGAAAATAAATGTCTGGGGTGGGGGAAATGAGGAGGTATCAGGCAAACAGTACCAAGTTCCAATTACAGGAAATGAGTAAATTCTAGATATGTGTTGTATCATATGCTAAAAAATTTGCTAAAAGGATAGATCCTATGTTAAGTATTTTTATTATACACACACATAAATAATAATAATAGTCATATTAAAAACAATAAAAAGTAAAACGGTTGGAGGAAATTTCTAGAGGTGATGGATGTATTTATGGCATAAATTGTAGTGATAGTTTCACAAGTATGTACTTATTTCCAAATTCACCTAGTTGTATACATTAATTATGTATAGGCTTTTATGTGTCAATCATACTTCAATAAGTAGTTTTTTTTTTTAAGGGAATTACTGTGTGAGTTAGCATTCAGTATTTGACTCACCCTCTCATAAACAACACTGTAAATGCTGTTAAAGTTTTGTTTAAAAAACAATTTGAAGGCACTGGAGAGCATCCAAAAGCAAGAGATACTGGAGAGGATCTGACCTTTGAAGGCATGGGAGTGAAATGAATTTTTATGTAAACATGGGCTCTACTCCCAAAGACACCCACCAGTTCTCATGTTGCAGAGGTGAGAGCTCAAGTTTGAGATGTCAGAGGAGGGATCTGGATTAGCAACCAAGCAACCCCTTAGAGAAACTGCAAGAACAGCAGGGACTCTGAAATCTGCATATGCACAGGGGAGATTCCAAGGGGCTGAGGGGGAAAACGATTGGCAAGCAGAAAGAAATTCCACAGATGGCAACTTCTACTCATCACAGGGAAGACAGAGTTTGAAGTATGAGTCTCCCAAGTCAGAAGAGCTTGGTAAACACTTCAGGCTTCCCATAGATTCATCCTAGCAAACCAATGATCCATGGTCAAGGAAAAAAAATCAAAAGGAAGAGCATCTGAGATGACCCAGATGACATTAGCAGGAAAAGAAATTTTTGGACATTAAAACAACCATGCGTTTAAAGGCTCAAAGGGAAAAAAAAAAAAGAGTCATAAAGATTAAACATATAAAGAAGGATTCTCCATAGTCAACTGGAAATTATGAAAATAAACCAAATGTAAGTGCTAGAAATGCAAATTACAATAACTGGCAATGAAAATTTCACTGGAGAAGTTTAACAGAAGATTCTCCATGGTAGTAGAAAAGATCAATAAATTTTCAGTTCAATCAATTGAAATTATCCAGTTTGAAGGACAGAGGAAAAAAAGATTGAAATAAACTAACAAAGCCTCCATGAAACTCTGGAATAGTATTACAAAGTATTATCATACATGAAGCTGAAGTGCTCTAAGGAGGTGAGGGAACAGGGCAGAAAAGCATCTGAAGGAAAAAGAGACTGATCATTTTCACAACTTGGTGAAAAACATAATGATATAAATGCAAAAATCTTAATAAGAAGGAAAACACACACACACACACACACAAAAACTCTTATCTAGACCTATCACAGTCAAAACTGCTGAAAATCAAAGATAAAGAGTGTTTATATAATTATATAATAATTTTCTAGGCCCAAAATGGAACTGCCCCCAACCAGGATGTCAGCAGCAAGCCAAAACTTAAATAACTTTAGGGTCCCTGTAAACTCTCCCTTTGACAAGAAATGCCAATGACACCAGACACCAAGTCAACCCTGGGCCTTCTCACCAGAAACAAGGTGACATGACCCCAGCCAACCCATTTGTCCCTTCCTTGCTCTTTATTTTTTACCCCATAAAACTTTCTGCCTCCTGGCCCATTTGGTAGTTCTTTGAAAGACTGTCTCCCTCATGAAGTATCTGTATCACCTAAATCATTGTCTTTGACCATTTTTTTAACAGTGTGTAACAATGAAGAATGGGATCTGAAGTTGACTGCTAACAGCCTATGGGACAAAAAGCCACACAGGTGAAGTGCCTACTGAATGCTTTGAGGTCACTGTTTCTCTAGCTGATCCAAGGGCCATGGGTAAGTCACATGTGACTTTGAGCTCTGTCCCCATGCATGCAGCTCTCCAATCCCAAAAAACTATATACTTAAATATATCAATATATTTATTTGATATCAAAAATGCTCATAGATTTAAATATAATAAGTATTTAAATATATAAAATATAACGTGTTTTCAGTTTATGTAAATCTATAATATAAATGCATATAAAATGTAAACATATAAATAATTACAATATCAATTAATGTATAAATATATAATGTAGATTATATAACAAAATATAAATATGTACTAAATATTATTAAACTAAGTATAAGAAAAGATATATTATATATAAATTTAAACTAAATATACAAATATATAGTTTCCAGAAAGGTTCTGGGACCCTCGAAAGATTCTGGGGTACCTATATTGTCATTCCACAAGAGGTGGCAGCCATTAGTGGATTCAAAAAGTCTCAGGGTTAAGTCAACAGCACAAACTGCTAAGGACTTGTGAAAATAAGAAAAGAAATTCGCAATTTTTGGTCAATGGCACATCAAAATCTAAGTAGGCACAAGTTAGGGTGTTTGCCACTATAAAGAAATGTTCTCATGAAAAAAAGAAATAGAGAAGCCAAAGCCACAGAATTGGTGGTCCTGGGTTAAGCACTTAACAGCCATTGGGTACCTCACTACCTAACTCAAAGACATTCCATGACTAGGATAAATTCATCATGGAATGGGCTGAACTGACATGAGGTCACCCACCAACGTCAAACAAAGTTCTGTGCAACAAGGTGCATAGACCACAAAACTCCCAATCCAGTGGCACATCCCTCTTCTGTGTTTATTTGGCTCCAAGGACAAGGCTTAACTAAAGAATTCTGGCCTTTTAGTTTCAAAGAACTGAGCAGGCTATCTTCCAGCTCTAATACTTATTTTATGTCTAAGAACCATGGTCCCAGAAGCTCTAGATTGCTACAAAAATGGCAAAACTTTAGTAAGAAAACCTAGTATTACAATGGCCATTATGAAGAATTTTCCAATTGGAAAAGATTGCTCCTTTAAGAAATACATGTGAAAGCAGGGGTTCCCAAATCAAACAAACAAAATAGGATACCTAGTTTAATTGGTATGCATAAGCTCCCAAGAGTCTTCAAAATTCCAAAACAGCTTCACTAAAAGACTAAAAGATTAACTGCAAAAGGCTGATGAAAAACAAAGGACACAAGAGGTGCCTTAAGACTGTCAGACTGAGGGGAGGAGTAAAGATGGTGGAGAAGTAGCAGGCTGAGACTACTTCAGCTAGCAGGAGATCAGCTAGATAGCTTATCTAAAGATTCGAAACACCTACAAATCCAACGGGAGATCGAAGAGAAGAAGAACAGCAATTCTAGAAACAGAAAATCAACAACTTTCTGAAAGGTAGGACTGGTGGAGAAGTGAATCCAAAGCGACAGGAAGATAGACTGCTGGGGGAGGGGCCGGCTCCCAGCAAGCGGTGGAGCAATGGAGCACAAAATCAGGACTTTTAAAAGTCTGTTCCACTTAGGGACATCGCTCCAGAGGCTAAACCAGGGTGAAGCCCATGCGGGGTCAGCGTGGCCTCAGGTCCCGCAGGGTCAAGAAGGATCGGGTGTGTCTGAATGTCACAGAGCTTACAGGTTTTAGAACAGGAAAGCCAGCTAAAGAGACAGAGCCAAGGAGTGAGCTCCCAGCTCAGGGTTACCTTGAAACGGTCCCAGGCTTGGTGAGCTAGGAGCGTCGCTGGAGGCCAGGGAGATGGGAGTAATTGGGTCCAGTTCTCTGAGGGCGCACTGAGGAATGAGGCCCTGGGCTCTCGGCTCCTCCGGGCCGGAGACCAGGAGGCCGCCATTTTCGTTCCCATCTTCCGGAACTCTACTGAAAGTACTCAGGGAACAAAAGCTCCCGAAAGGAAACCCCAGCGGATTACTCAGCCCGGCCCCTGGTAAGGGCGGTGCAATTCTGCCTGGGGCAAAGAGGCTTGAGAATCACTACAATAGGCCCCTCACCCAGAAGATC
The DNA here is from genome assembly GCF_964662115.1 of Mustela nivalis. Lineage (NCBI taxonomy): Eukaryota > Metazoa > Chordata > Mammalia > Carnivora > Mustelidae > Mustela > Mustela nivalis. Next base: position 39,393,505 of record NC_139022.1, on the reverse strand, counting down.
AACAAGAAATCCAGCCAGGACCAAGTTCACATACCAAGGAGTGCAGTTTCAATACCAAGGAGAGCAGCAGAATTCCAGAGGAGGAGAAAGCAAAGCACGGAACTCATGGCTTTATCCCCATGATTCTTTAGTCTTGCAGTTAAGTTAAATTTTTTTTTCCTTTTCAATTTTTTATTCTCTTCTTCTGGTAAATATTTTTTAACTAATACACTTTTCTTTTTTAACGTTTTTTAACTAGTTTATCTAATATATATATATATATATATATATATATTTTCTTTTTAATACATTTTCTTTATTCGTTTTCTTTTTTTAATTGTTTCTTTTCTGGGCTTTTTTTGTTTTTCTTTCTGAACCTCTTTTTATCCCCTTTCTCCCCCCTCACGATTTTGGGGTCTCTTCTGATTTGGTTAAAGCATATTTTCCTGGGGTTGTTGCCACGCTGTTAGTATTTCATTTGCACCTTCATATATGCTTATCTGGACAAAATGACAAGGCGGAAAAATTCACCACAAAAAAAAGAACAAGAGGCAGTACCGAAGGCTAGGGACCTAATCAATACAGACATTGGTAATATGTCAGACCTAGAGTTCAGAATGACAATTCTCAAGGTTCTAGCCGGGCTCGAAAAAGGCATGGAAGATATTAGAGAAACCCTCTCGAGAGATATAAAAGCCCTTTCTGGAGAAATAAAAGAACTAAAATCTAACCAAGTTGAAATCAAAAAAGCTATTAATGAGGTGCAATCAAAAATGGAGGCTCTCACTGCTAGGATAAATGAGGCAGAAGAAAGAATTAGTGATATAGAAGACCAAATGACAGAGAATAAAGAAGCTGAGCAAAAGAGGGACAAACAGATACTGGACCATGAGGGGAAAATTCGAGAGATGAGTGACACCATAAGACGAAACAACATTAGAATAATTGGGATTCCAGAAGAAGAAGAAAGAGAGAGGGGAGCAGAAGGTATATTGGAGAGAACTATTGGGGAGAATTTCCCCAATATGGCAAAGGAAACAATCATCAAAATCCAGGAGGTGCAGAGAACCCCCCTCAAAATAAAAAAGAATAGGTCCACACCCCGTCACCTAATAGTAAAATTTACAAGTCTTAGTAACAAAGAGAAAATCCTGAAAGCAGCCCAGGAAAACAAAGTCTGTAACATACAATGGTAAAAAGATTAGATTGGCAGCAGAATTATCCACAGAGACCTGACAGGCCAGAAAGAGCTGGCATGATATATTCAGAGCACTAAATGAGAAAAACATGCAGCCAAGAATACTATATCCAGCTAAGCTATCATTGAAAATAGAAGGAAAGATTAAAAGCTTCCAGGACAAACAAAAACTGAAAGAATTTGCAAACACCTAACCAGTTCTACAGGAAATCTTGAAAGGGGTCCTCTAAGCAAAGAGAGAGCCTAAAAGTAGTAGATCAGAAAGGAACAGAGACAATATACAGTAACAGTCACCTTACAGGGAATACAACTGCACTAAATTCATATCTCTCAATAGTTACCCTGAATGTTAATGGGCTAAATGCCCCAATCAAAAGACACAGGGTTTCAGAATGGATAAGAAAAAAACAAAACCCATCTATATGTTGCCTACAAGAAATTCATTTTAAACCCGAAGACAACTCCAGATTTAAAGTGAGGGGGTGGAAAAGAATTTACCATGCTAATGGACATCAGAAGAAAGCTGGGGTGGCAAACCTTATATCAGATCAATTGGATTTTAAGCTAAAGACTATAATAAGAGATGAGGAAGGACACTATATCATACTCAAAGTGTCTGTCCAATAAGAAGACCTAACAATTTTAAATATCTATGCCCCTAACATGGGAGCAGCCAATTATATAAACCAATTAATAACAAAATCAAAGAAATATATCAACAATAATACAATAATAGTAGGGGACTTTAACACTCCCCTCACTGAAATGGACAGATTATCTAAGCAAAAGATCAACAAGGAAATAAAGGCCTTAAATGACACACTGGACCAGATGGACATCACAGATATATTCAGAACATTTCATCCCAAAGCAACAGAATACACATTCTTCTCTAGTGCACATGGAACATTCTCCAGAATAGATTACATCCTCGGTCCTAAATCAGCTCTCAACCGGTATCAAAAGATTGGGATCATTCCCTGCATGTTTTCAGACCACAATGCTCTGAAGCTAGAACTCAATCACAAGAGGAAATTTGGAAAGAACCCAAGTAAATGGAGACTAAATAGCATCCTTCTAAAGAATGAATGGGTCAACCAGGAAATTAAAGAAGAATTGAAAAAATTCATGGAAACAAATGATAATGTAAACACAAAAGTTCAAAATCTGTGGGACACAACAAGGGCAGTCCTGAGAGGAAAATATATAGCGGTGCAATCCTTTCTCAAGAAACAAGAAAGGTCTCAGGTACACAACCTAACCCTACACTTAAAAGAGCTGGAGAAAGAACAAGAATGAAACCATAAACCCAGCAGGAGAAGAGAAATCCTAAAGATCAGAGCAGAAATCAATGAAATAGAAACCAAAAAAACAAGAGAACAAATCAACAAAACTAGGAGCTGATTCTTTGAAAGAATTAATAAGATTGATAAACCCCTGGCCAGACGTATCAAAAAGAAAAGAAAAAGGACCCAAATAAATAAAATCATGAATGAAAGAGGAGAGATCACAACTAACACCAAAGAAATACAAACAATTATAAGAACATACTATGAACAACTTTACGCCAACAAATTTGACAATCTGGAAGAAACGGATGCATTCCTAGAGACAACTGAACCAGGAAGAAATAGAAAGCCTGAACAGGCCCATAACCAGTAAGGAGATTGAAACAGTCATCAAAAATCTCCAAACAAACAAAAGCCCAGGGCCAGACGGCTTCCCGGGGGAATTCTACCAAACATTTAAAGGAGAACTAATTCCTATTCTCCTGAAACTGTTCCAAAAAATAGAAATGGAAGGAAAACTTCCAAACTCATTTTATGAGGCCAGCATCATCTTGATCCCAAAACCAGACAAGGATCCCATCAAAAAAGAGAATTACAGACCAATATCCTTGATGAACACAGATGCGAAAATTCTCACCAAAATACTAACCAATAGGATCCAACAGTGCATTAAAAGGATTATTCACCACGACCAAGTGGGATTTATTCCAGGGCTGCAAGGTTGGTTCAGCATCCACAAATCAATGTGATACAACACATCAACAAAAGAAAGAACAAGAACCATGTGATACTCTCAATAGATGCTGAAAAAGCATTTGGCAATGTGCAGCATCCCTTCCTGATCAAAACTCTTCAAAGTGTAGGGCGAGAGGGCACATACCTCAATATTATCAAAGCCATCTATGAAAAACCCACCACAAATATCATTCTCAATGGAGAAAAACTGGAAGCTTTTCCGCTAAGGTCAGGAACACAGCAGGGATGTCTATTATCACCACTGCTATTCAACATAGTACTACAAGTCCTAGCCTCAGCAATTAGACAACAAAAGGAAATTAAAGGCATCCAAATAGGTAAAGAAGTCAAACTATCCCTCTTCGCAGATGATATGATACTATATATGGAAAACCCAAAAGACTCCACTCCAAAACTGCTAGAACTTGTACAGGAATTCATTAAAGTGTCAGGATAAAAAATCAATGCACAGAAATCAGTTGCATTTCTCTACACCAACAACAAGACAGAAGAAAGAGAGATTAAGGAGTCAATCCCATTTACAATTGCACCCAAAACAATAAGATACCTAGGAATAAACCTAACTAAAGAGGCAAAGAATCTATCCTCAGAAAACTATAAAGTACTCATGAAAGAAATTGAGGAAGACACAAAGAAATGAAAAAATGTTCCATGCTCCTGGATTGGAAGAATAAATATCGTGAAAATGTCTATGCTACCTAAAGCAATCTACACATTTGATGCAATTCCTATCAAAGTACCATCCATCTTTTTCAAAGAAATGGAACAAATAATCCTAAAATTTATATGGAACCAGAAAAGACCTCGAATAGCCAAAGGAACATTGAAAAAGAAAGCCAAAGTTGGTGGCATCACAATTCCAGACTTTAAGCTCTATTACAAAGCTGTCATCATCAAGACAGCATGGTACTGGCACAAAAACAGACACATAGATCAATGGAACAGAATAGAGAGCCCAGAAATAGACCCTCACCTTGATGGTCAACTAATCTTCAACAAAGCAGGAAAGAATGTCCAATTTAAAAAAGACAGCTTCTTCAATAAATGATGTTGGGAAAATTGGAGAGCCACATGCAGAAAAATGAAATTGGACCATTTCCTTACACCACACATGAAAACAGACTTAAAATGGTGAAGGACCTCAATGTGAGAAAGAAATCCATCAAAATCCTTGAGGAGAACACAGGCAGCAACCTCTTCGACCTCAGCCGCAGCAACATCTTCCTAGGAACATCACCAAAGGCAAGGGAAGCAAGGGCAAAAATGTACTATTGGGATTTTATCAAGATCCAAAGCCTTTGCACAGCAAAGGAAACAGTTAACAAAATCAAAAGACAACTGACAGAATGGGAGAAGATATTTGCAAACGACATATCAGATAAAGGGCTAGTGTCCAAAATCTATAAAGAACTTAGCAAACTCAACACCCAAAGAACAAATAATCCAATCAAGAAATGGGCAGTAAACATGAACAGACATTTCTGCAAAATAAACATCCAGATGACCAGCAGACATATGAAAAAGTGCTCCACATCACTCAGCATCAGGGAAATCTAAATCAAAACCACAATGAGTTACCACCTCACACCAGTCAGAATGGCTAAAATGAACAAGTCAGGAAATGACAGATGCTGGCAAGGATGCGGAGAAAGGGGAACCCTCCTACACTGTTGGTGGGAATGCAAGCTGGTGCAACCACTATGGAAAACAGCATGGAGGTTCCTCAAAATGTTGAAAATAGAACTACCCTATGACCCAGCAACTGCACTACTGGTTATTTACCCTAAAGATACAAACATAGTTATCCAAAGGGGCACGTGCACCCAAATATTTATAGCAGCAATGTCCACAATAGCCAAACTATGGAAAGAACCTAGATGTCCATCAACAGATGAATGGATAAAGAAGGGGTGGTAATATATACACAATGGAATACTATGCAGCCATCAAAAGAAATGAAATCTTGCCTTTTGCGACGACGTGGATGGAACTAGAGGGTATCATGCTTAGTGAAATAAGTCAACTGGAGAAAGACAACTATCATATGATCTCCCTGATATGAGGAAGTGGAGATACAACGTGGGGGGTTAGGGGTGTAGGAGAAGAATAAATGAAACAAGATGGGATTGGGAGGGAGACAAACCATAAGTGACTCTTAATCTCACAAAACAAACAGGGTTCCTGGGGAAAGGGGGGTTGGGAGAAGGGTGGTGGAGTTATGGACATTGGTATGTGCTATGGTGAGTGCTGTGAAGTGTGTAAACCTGGCGATTCACATACCTGTACCCTGGGGGTTAAAATTATTATATGTTTATAAAAAATTAAAAATTAAAAAAAAATAATGTCAGACTGATGTGACGCCTACTACTCCTTTCTACCCTCCTTTACATTAATGCTCAGAATCTACTAATCCTCTTTTTTTTTAAGATATTATTTATTTATTTGACAGATAGAGATCACAGGTAGGCAGAGATACAGGCAGAGAGAGAAGGTGAAGCAGGCTCTCCACTGAGCAGAGAGCCCGATGCAGGGCTCGATCCCAGGACCCCAGGATCATGACTGAGTCGAAGGCAGAGGCTTTAACCCACTGAGCCACCCAGGCGCCCCCAATCCTCTTTCTGCATGGCCTTTCCACTCTGGAGAGACCACAGGACCATAAACAAAGTCCACCACATTAGTGGCCTTAAAACTACAACAGCTCCAAGCCCAGCAAACTGAAACACCTCGGCCTCCCCTGTTTCAACCTCCTACGGGGCCATAATCAAAACACTGGCCCAGAAAGCATTCTCTTTTGTGATCAACTCTGACACTAGAAAAAAGATTGTCCTCAAAGGTTTTGTGTAAATCCTTTGACACCAACTGGAATGTTCCCACAGCTGGCCTCAAAGGTGGACCTCTGTATGGCCCCCTCTCAGGGCTGATGGGACAAAGGACGCTCCAGTAAACTGCTATCATTATTCCTTTAATCAGCCATAGAAAAACTAAAATTAAAAATTAATAGAGGGGCGCCTGAATGGCTCAGTGGGTTCAAGACTCTACTTTTAGCTCAGGTCATGATCCTGGGGTCCTGGAACCGAGTCCCGCATCGGGCTCTCTGCTTCGGCAGGGAGCCTGCTTCCTCCTCTCTCTCTGCCTGCATCTCTCCTACTTGTGATCTCTGTCTGTCAAATAAATAAATAAAATCTTTAAAAAAAATTAATAGAAAGTCAAGACCAGCTCAGTTAGTAGAGCATGAGACTGTTGATCTCGGGATCGTGAGTTCAAGCCTCATGTTGAGCCTAGAGCTAACTTGAAAAAAAAAAAAAAAGTCATGACACCCTTAAAAAAATAATGAAAAATCTTGCAAAATTCTGGCAGATAGTAGGGCTACACTCTCTACTTTAAATCCCACCTGAGCCTGCAGATAGGATCTTAGAAAAACTTGAAAAAGCTTAGTGGTGAGAATTCTTACCAGAGTCCACTCTCTCAGATCTCTCTATTGCCCAGTCGAGAAAATATAAAGTTTCTTCTTTTCCTTCCCTTATCAAATTCAGACCCCTGTGAACTGGTTTGGGGGTTCACTGGTTGTTGATCCTTTCTAATGCCTCCTTGCCTTCTCATTTTGTGTCCTGAGAACAAGGACAGGCTGTCTGCCTTCCTGAGACATGCAGGTATCCAGTTCTTGTAAATACACACAGCTCAACCATAAACACAGCTCAACCATAATTTTGGGGGGCCCAAAAATTAAGACCGAATTAATCCATTAATTAATGAATTAATTACAGCATGACAACCTGTTTCCAACTACTGTATGATAGATATTTTCAAAAGAGAGGATTCTAAATTACTTTTGCGCTTTTAAGGACTGAAAAAAAAAAAGAACTTCTAAAAAAAATACATGAAGGGGCACAGGGGTGGCTCAGTCAGTTAAGTGTCTGCCTTCGGCTCAGGTCTTGATTCTGGGGTCCTGGGATCGAGCCCTGCATCGGACTCCCTACTCAGCGGAGAGTCTGCTGTAGGACTATTTCTTTAAGAGTCTGATGTGAGTATGATGAAAGCTAGGAAGTCACAGACTTCTGACTCTGTCTTAAACATACATAGTCTTTGACTTCATGCATCCTTTTGGATCTTTTTATAAGTTTTTATATGTAAACACCATACTGGCACAAAACAATCTTATCATTATGCTTTTTCCAACCTAACCAACAGAAAAGTAGCATCATCTTAAAATACTGAAGCCACAGATCCTTGTGCCTGACTGTACACTCCAGCGTTACAAATGCAAAAAGAAAAGACTGAGAGGGGAGGAGGTGAGATTCCAAGAGAAAAATTAAGTGTAAGAGTTTGAAGAAAGGAGAAGGAATTTAAATTTAGCTAGCATAGGTTTTATGTGTTCAGAATATAATATTACATGTTGAATACACACACATATATATAGATTTGTTTTTTTGTGTTTTTTTTAATTAAAATTTTTTATTTTTTATAAACATATATTTTTATCCCCAGGGGTACAGGTCTGTGAATTACCAGGTTTACACACTTCACAGCACTCACCAAAGCACATACCCTCCCCAATGTCCATAATCCCACCCCCTTCTCCCAAACCCCCTCCCCCCAGCAACCCTCAGTTTGTTTTGTAAGATTAAGAGTCACTTATGGTTTGTCTCCCTCCCAATCCCATCTTGTTTCATTGATTCTTCTCCTACCCACTTAAGCCCCCATGTTGCATCACCACTTCCTCATATCAGGGAGATCATATGATAGTTGTCTTTCTCTGCTTGACTTATTTCGCTAAGCATGATACGCTCTAGTTCCATCCATGTTTTATGTATAATGATCTTCAAGTAAGATATTGGTGAACTATTCCATTTTCATTGAAGAAGCAGCAAGAAAATACTGGTGAATAAAGGTTGTATTATAAGAAAAACAGCAGGGACATTAGAAGAATTAGATATATATTCTATATATATATAAGATATATATATAAGAAATACATTCTTCTATATATTACAAGAATCTTTGGTGGAAAATAAGAAATTATAAATACATGGTGGGCTGCAAGTAATAACAAGATAAGCAATAAAAACATTTAATCATCTACCCTAAGAAAAAAAAATTTGGAGTTTGGCAATCTTTCCTCAAATCCCAGGTCCCCTCTTTCTTTATGTTCTACCATCCTTTCAAGAATTTGCCTCTCCCACCATAGTTATAAAACAGCTGCTAATGCCCCAAGAATTGAGTCCATGTTCACTTCAAAATATAAGAGGAAACTGCAGGGAATCAGATGCATATGTACCTTCTAGTACTTTTCAGAATCCCCAAAGAGAGTTCTTTTTAAAGTTCATTAGCATGAAACGTGTCATATGCTCACTGCTATCTGCTGTGGAGACTGGCATTAAGCTGTACAAGACTCTTGCATGGAGGGAGAAAAGAGAGAGTTAATCAGGAATAAGTCATCTGGTTTTCCGACCAAGTGTCAGCTGCAGACAGAACACTTTCATCTTTACTTTGGATAGTTTAACATCCCAAACCTAAGTCTCCACACATGGGAATATTTTCCTCTGCACTGTGTTGGGACACTTAAATAATAAAATACAAGACAGCACTTAGAACAGTGTTTGGTGTATTTTAACACTCAAGAGATAACCAAATTAGTTTTCCCTCTTTTCAAGACTAAAATTCCCTCTTGTTACTTATTAGCATGAGAACATACTTGTTTATTACATTTCCCTCTTTTTCTAACTTAAAAAAATCACCATTTCACATATCGTTCCAGTTTGAAATCCAAATTAAATGAACCCCAGCGGGCACTTACAGCCCAGACTCGTGTGTGTCTGGAGTGAGATCTGCTTCCATAATGTGGCCTTGGACAGGTTTACTATGCATTTTTAATTTTTTATTTCTTCCCCTCCACACTCCCTCAATTCTCAATAGCCCATTATTAGGATTCAAGTTACATGCACATCTATGGATTGGAACATCCCAACAACGGGTGACTGGAATGCAACTCAAACTGGCTTAAACTGGTTTAAAAACAGAGACTAAATGGCTCACACAATTTAAAATCCCAAGGGGTATCAGCTTCAGATCATGTGATGGAATCTGTCTCTTATCTCTCTGTCTCTGTTACTCCTGTCTCTGCAGCCTCTCAAAGAGACGGCAAGATGGCTACTCTAGCATCTCTAGGTCTGCATCCGAGCAACGCAATAACCCCACAAAATAAGAAAGCATCTCCTTGAGGCGCCTTGAGTGGCTCAGTTGGCAGCTGGGTCTTGATTTTGGCTCAGGTCAAGGCCATGGGGTCTTGAAATCTAACCCTGTGTCCAGCTCTGTGCTCAGCAGGGAGTCTGCTTCACGTTTCTCTCTCTCCTGCCCTCCCCTCACTACTTGCTCACTCGCTCTCTCTCAAATAAATAAATCTTTTAAAAAGGAAAAAAGAAAGAAAGCTCTCCTTTCCAATAATTTCAGCACAACTTTCATAATTAGAATGACTAAGGACATAAGCCCTTGGGTTAAGATCACGGACTCTACAGCTAGAACAACTGGTTCCCATCAAGGCTCAGGGTTTAGTAATTGTGTTTCTCTGATCAGATTGTTAAACTTTGGTAAGCTTTAATCTTGTTACCTGTAAAACAGTACTTATTGCCTAAATCAACTGGGGGACAAATGATTTATATCAGCTCTAAGGTACTATCTACTTGCCGGATTATTTGTGGGATTAAATTAGTTACTGCATCTAAAGTACTTACAACACTGCTCAGCAGCCAGTAAGTGCTAAGTTATTAGTTTCTGATATTATCTCTAAAACAATTTGTATCTCTAGGGGAAATGACAGTCAAATATGTTGAGTGATATGCCCATCCTGGGGTAGGTGTGGTCTCCCATGGACTCACAGTTCAAGAGGAATGGTATCCCCAAAGAAAAGTTGAGGGGCTATTACTTAGAAGAGTAAGAAATGGATACCCTTTAAGCAAAAGCAACAGAGATTCATAATAGTCTAGAAAGTTTCTATGTGGCCTTGGAAAAATTCATAAACCTCTGCATTAATTTCATTAACTGTTCCTGAAAACAAAGTAAAATTTTGTTTTTCAAAGAGGGCCTTGGCAAGTACATTTCTGTCTACCTCTATTATATTAATAGTTTAAGAAATTAGCCGTTAAGCAGAACCAAGGAGAAAAAAGCCAATTTAGACTTTTCAGCAGAAAGAATCTTGAAAAACATGCTTTCCTCAGAAGTTCATGAAGAATGTTGGATTCCTTTGAATAATCCTATAGAATTTATTATCACGGCTATAAGCTTAAATCACTTCCTATATCAGAACCTCAAAAGACAGTGTTCCTTTCACTCAGACATATTTCAGAAATGGCTTCATTACTTTTTTGTAAAGTAACAAGAACCCCTATTTACAGTGTTGATCATGGACATCAGCAGGTAGTGATGAATTCAAGTTGCATGTTTTCTAAAAAGGCAGTCAGCAATTCCTCAACTCTTCATCTGTCTCCCCAGTTGCTCTTTCAACCACCCCACATTCCCCCTCAACACACACACACACACACACACACACACACCCATCAAGCATACAGGGCAAAAATGTTTCCCAGTTTTTTTTTTAAATAAATATGTAGACATATGCATCTGTGATTATAGTAAATAGTCAATAACCACTGAAAGTGAATGATCTTGGTTATCCCATGGGCTCTATCATCTGCTTTATGTGACTGGTAAGGATGGTGGAAGGAGTTTTATATTAGAGTTTCACTGGGTAGTCATCTTTTTGGGGGGGTTAATATAGAGACTCTACATGTGTGGCATGTTACGTGGGTTGGCAGTATTGTTCTTAACATAGAAGCACCTTTGTTCTGCTAAATTATCTGAAAAGTATGGGTGTGGCACATGAATAGTGTTTATGCATGGGGATGATAATAAAAAAAATTAATGAAAAGTATGACCCATTTGCTGACCAATAATAGAATGAAACACTGAGAAAAATGAAGGAACCACTGAGAAAATGAAGGAACAAAAGTCATAAATTACCTATGTAAGCTTATCAAATCATACTGGTTAAGAATCAATCATGTATATGTTTGTACATCTCATGAAAGATACACAGTAAGAATTCAGTTTGTATGCCGGCATTTATTGAGGGTCTCCCCATGTTGGGCCCTATTTTGATACTGGGTTATTGGAAAATGAGCAACTGCAGTGAGTTGTACAGCCCCATATGGTGTGTGTGTGTGTGTGTGTGTGTATACACACACACATATTTCAGAAATGACTTCATTATTTTTTTATCATTTTCTGTCTGTCTTATCCATTAGTTCTTCAGCAACTGCATATGAAATTGGGTCATACTTTGCTTCTTTCTCTCTCTCTCTCTCTCTCTCTCTCTCTCTCTCTATATATATATATATATATATATATATATATATATCGCCAACTTTTCCACTCTCCTCGGCAAAAAGCCAGGTCAGTATGTGGTCCCATGGCTCAGAGGGAAGTCCCAGACTTAGCAAGTTCAGACACACAGGATTATTTTTTTTTTCACTTGTCTTTGCTCATATCTCCAAAATTGTCTAACACATTGTTATTTCCAGTTTCTTTCCTTCTTCCCCCTTTAGTACACAATACATTTCATGTGTAAATGAAAAAAGTGAAGCCTTATAATCAGATTTCAGCCTCCTTTCTCAACTGGAGGGAGCTGAAAATCCTTCCCTTTTTTTTTTTTTTTTTTTTAATGTTTCTTATTTAACAGTTTGGTTTCAGGGAAGGGAGTTAATTAACCTTACACACACTCATACACCCAAGTCTTTTAACGGAAGAGAGAAATTTTTAAGTACTTTGAAATTCCTACATAATGCGCAGTCATCACATTTGGTCCCTGAGGACACAGTCTTATTCAAGAGTAAATATGGTAACAGAGGCATCTTTTTTTTTTTTAATTTATATATTTTTTTAATTAATTTTTTATTTTTTATAAACATATATTTTTATCCCCAGGGGTACAGGTCTGGGAATCACCAGGTTTACACACTTCACAGCACTCACCCAAGCACATACCCTCCCCGTAACAGAGGCATCTTAAGGATCTAGTACTATAGATGTTTGTAGTCAGAATACCATCATTTCCCTTGCTTCTGGCACAAAAGCAGGGGCTTTGGTAGTATTCTACCAGCTTGTGAGTACATCACAAGCTGTGGTTTTGAGGTCAATGAGTAGTCCATCTATAGGTCTGCATGGGGAGCCCTTCATCTCGGCTTGCAGTTTTTCAGGTATTTTTTTCCCCAAGACAGCATTCTAAACAGTCTTTCTTATTTTCATATTTCTTATTTTCATATTCTTATATATTTCTTATTTTCATAACCAAATGTAGAACAAAACTGTGTGGAATAAATTCTGAGTATGTGAGAAAGTCAAGAGCAGGTGCTGGGTTAACCATGAGATTGATGAGAAAATGCTTCAGAGTAAAGCAAAGACATGAGGTCGGCCACAGAGTGGGGAAGAAGCCATCTAGAAGAGACTCCTGTAGAGTGAACAGCACATACAGTTTAAACAGTAAAGGCTATGGGTCAAGAAGAAATGCTAATGATACATGAAGAGAGTAGCAAAGTATGACCCAATTTCATATGCAGTTGCTGAAGAACTAATGGAAAAGATAGACAGAAAATGATAAACCCATCCAACCAGCAAACCCATGAGAGGCCACCAAGGGCTCTGAGCCATTCTAGGTTCTTATGTGGCGAAAGACTCTTGACAAAGATGCTTCAGTCCAACAGACTGTGCAAGATAAACTAGAGGTAATGATGCAGAAAACAGGAGCTTAGTCAAGAAACAAACTAGGGGCCTGGATGGCTCAGCCAGTTAAGCGTCTGACTGGCTCAAGTCATGATCTTGAGGTCCTGGGATCAAGTCTCATGTTAGGCTCCACACTCACTGGAGAGTCTGCTTCCTCTCCCTCTCGCCCTGCTACTGTTCTCTCTCTCTCTCAAATAAATAAGATCTTTAAAAAAACAAACAACAACAACAACAAAATAGAACAAGACAGCAATGACATCAAGCTCTAAAGCCTTGACAGATTCAACAAAACCCAAAGCCAAATGTTGATCTCATTGCGGTACATCAAGGAAACTGTGACAGTGCTGAATATCAAGGTTTTATTTTGCAAATGTGGTAGAATACTTCAGTTCTGAAATCTTTTCTTCACCCAAAATATTTTTTCAAATAATGATTGGCTTCAGTTTATCTTTCAGTTGGTGGTGAGGGGGCCACTGCCGCCAAATAGAAGGTGACAATGATAGCTTCACAGCATGGGATTATTAGAGATGATGCACAGATCTTTAAATGTGAGAACTTCAGAGATCTGAAAGTCCTTGATCTCCCATGGGATTAAGCCATGGCAATTTTTTTTTTAACTGTTCAACAGGTCTTTATTAACAGAGACGGACAGACAGTGCATCGAAGGCAGTGTCTGAAAGCTGTGATGTGGATGTATGTGTGCCAAGAAGGCCTTATCAAGGCCAGGAATGACTCTCTGGACCTAGGCTAACCTCTCTAGGTCCCCTGCCCAGCAGTGGGCCCTGAGCTGAGGCCAGGCTCCTCATCATACTCCTAAGGGATGAATGGGGTTGGGGGCAGGGGCCTTTCAGGATAGGAGGACATTCACCTCAGCATTCTCCATTCTTACAGTTCCCTGGTTGACTTGGTTGCTGGAATGGTGGGGGATAGACCACAAGAGCACTTGCATGGCAGGGGAAAAGAATGGGGGTAAGGCATATGGTGAGGACAGGGAGATGATGGGGGCCTCCAGAGGCAACCCTTCATCTTCCTACCCGCTCAACTGCTGCCAGATTGAGGGGTCAGGCCCAGACAGAGTATAATACCCACATCCATCCCTAACTCCAGAGCTGTGACTGCTGGCAGGGAAGCTCTATAAAGCCTGAGTTAGTGAGTCAAGTCTGTAGTATGTGTCTGAGTACGTTTACAGATTTCTCTGTAACAAAACAAGAGGTAAATATTGCACATTTTTCTAGTAGCCATTGGGTCATAAGGCAGAGATTCAACTCAAAAGTTACCAGAAACAGAAATAGATATGTGAAATTCAATAGGACCCAACAGTACATTAAAAGGATTATTCACCATGACCAAGTGGGATTTATTCCTGGGTTGCAAGTTTGGTCAATGTCCGCAAATCAATCAATGTGATACAATACATTAATAAAAGAAAGCACAAGAACCATATGATACTCTCAATAGATGCTAAAAATCATTTGGCAAAGTACAGCATCCTTTCTTGATCAAAACTCTTCACAGTGTTGGGATAGAGGGTACATACCTCAATATTATAAAAGCCACTTATGAAAATCCCACAGCGAATATCATTCTCAGTGGGAGAAAATGGAGGGTTTTTCCCCTAAGATCAGGAGCTCAGGCAGGGCTGTCCACTATCACCACTGCTATTCAACATAGTACTAGAAGTCCTAGCTTCAGCAATCAGACAACAAAAAGAAATTAAAGGCACCTGAATCAGCAAAGAAGTCAAACTATCACTCTTTGCAGATGATATGATACTTTATGTGGAAAACTCAAAAGACTCCACTCCAAATGTGCTAGAACCTGTACAGGAATTCATTAAAGTATCAGGATATAAAATCAATGCACAGAAATCAGTTGCATTTCTATACACCAACAGCAAGACAGAAGAAAGGAGTCAATCTTATTTACAATTACACCCAAAGCCGTAAGATACCTAGGAATAAACCTAGCCAAAGAGGCAAAGAATCTGTACTCAGAAAACTATAAAGTACTCATGAAAGAAATTGAGGAAGACACAAAGAAATGGAAAAACGTTCCATGCTCATGGATTAAAAAAACAAATATTGTGAAAAAGTCTATGCTACTTAAAGCAATCTACATATTTAATGCAGTCCCTACCAAAATACCATCAACTTTTTTCAAAGAAATGGCAAAAATAATCCTAAAATTTATGTGGGACAAACCAGAAAAGACCCTGAATACCCAGAGGAATGTGAAAAAGAAAGCCAAAGTTGGTGGCATCAAAATTCTAGACTTCAAGCTCTATTACAAAGCTGTAATCGTCAAGACAGTGAGGCAGTGGCACAAAAACAGACACATAGATCAGTGGAACAGAATAGAGCCTTATTGCTGGGTCAAAGTTTATATGTACATTTAAATTTTATAGATCTTGCCAAATTGCTCATTTAAAAGGATATAATAACACATATTTCTACTACAATTACATGAGTGTACACTTTTCCCCAGCATCCATGCCAGTGAAAGAAATTATCACTAATTTGACTAGCTGCCAATCTCATGGAGGTAAAATAAATGCTCACTGTTACTTTAATTTTCGTTTCTCAAAATACAATGAGACTAAGTGTAAGTTTACCTGCCATTATCTTTTCTACAAATTGTTCTTTTTATATTCATTGTTCATTTTTTATGGGATTATTTATCTTTTTTCCATTATTTTGTAAGAATTATTTTGTATTTTGTACTTTACTGCTTTGTAATTTCCCAATATATTCCTTAGTTTTTGCTGCTGTTTATGATATCCTTGGCATGCAAAAGTACATATGCAATGCATACAGTCATGTATATCTATTCACATATATCTATCTTTTCCTTTAAAGCTTCTAAATTGCCAGACTTTGTAAAAGGTCTCCTCAAATATTCAATTCAAATATATTGTCTTTTCTCCTCTTTTACTCAACTAACCAAACCAAACCAGACTCTAAATATGTATCTCTTACTCCTATAATCTCAAGTATCTCATACAGAGAAATTTAGCTCTCTATTAATACTCAGCTCTCTCACAAGATCAGGAAGTCCTGTTTCTTAACACTCACTGAAAACATCCAAGCACTTATCTGGGAGTTATTTTGCTGCTTAGGTAATATTTTTAACGTATTATTTTATTTCTAAGTTTACCTGATAAAAAATATTATTGAATATCAACCTTATAGACCCTTGGGCAAAAAATTCAAAATAAATTCTGGCTTTATAAATAAACCTTGGGAATTATTAATAGTCAAGTGAAATTGCTTTCTGTTATATTAAATAATTCTAAACATCTTTTCAAATTATGCCTCAAAATATGTATCTTCAGCACAATCTCCCATTAGAAGGGCTACATGAATGTCTATGGCTACCACCTGCAAGGAAAGGAAGTATGGTGGATGAGAAGTTGCAGTAGGGAGAGGCATTAATCCCAATCAAATGCAGTTAAAATAGCCTACAAAAAGGCTAACTCTACGAAAGCACATGACTATCTGAGTCACTGCTAGGGTATTTCCAATGTAATCTTAACTTTCTCTAGCTTCACGTAAACCATACTTTGGTGATCTACCACATTGTTTCTATGCACTTATTCTAAGAGAATAGAAACTACCCACCAGAATAATTAATTACTCTAGAATGATATATCTGGAAAAAACTTCTGGTACCATGACCTCCTCTTTCTGTGGAGTCCAGAAACCCCTGATCCTGGTGCCCTCCTACCTTAAACCTTTCCCTCCTATCAATGTCTGAGAGGTGTCGTCTCTTCACAGTCTCTTCTCAGCATCAGCCATGGGAGTTTATGCAACTCACTGGAGTTTTCATAAGAGTTTTTTTTCTTCTTCTTCTTCTTCTGAATGGTGTAAGCTATGTATCTTCAATTTCCATCCAGGGAGAGAAACAG
The DNA here is from genome assembly GCF_964662115.1 of Mustela nivalis. NCBI lineage: Eukaryota > Metazoa > Chordata > Mammalia > Carnivora > Mustelidae > Mustela > Mustela nivalis. Next base: position 39,376,608 of record NC_139022.1, on the reverse strand, counting down.
ATGTTCTGCATAAAATGGGTCAGGTCCTAAAGGTGTATGTGTGTCCAAAGATAGATGCATGTGTGCATACCCAAAGATAGATCCAAAAAATAAGTACTGGAGTTGTGTCCAGCGGAGAATGAAGTAACTCAACCTTCACTATCCTTCTCCCCTTAGAAAACTGAATCTACACGCTCAGGCATTGGTTCCAAAGTTTCCACATGTCAGGGTCTTTCTCTGATGGCTGCTAGTTTCTAATAACTCAAACTTCATGCTCTCCTAGGCTGTCTTACTCTCCTGAAATGGTAGCCTTCCCAGACTCTGTGACACAAATGTACTGGTGGATCTCCAGACTGGAACAGACCAGGCAATAAGTCATACAACTGAAGTAAATCTTCATGGTCCTCAATCAGCTGGGAGTACTGCTTCCAGCTCTCTTTGATCTACCTAGTAAAATACTTGTGTCTTTCCCCAGTCACTGATCACAACCCAAACGCCTATGAAGATCTGATAGAATAACAAAAATGACTGAGCCTGGCAAGGAGTTAAGAAAAAAAATTGTAAACCACCAAATATTTCCAGTAATGTCTTTAGAAATGTGCTGCTAAACTAGCTCTCTGGAAAGAAAACAAAATAAAACAAATGAACAAAATCCCGACTTCTGGCGTTTTCCATTTTCCATGGTGTAAATATTCCTAGCACTGGCTATTTCAAGCTACCAATGGTTAACAACTAGGTCAAGATATGATGCTAAACGAAATAAACTTATAGAGGAAGAATATTGCATGCTTCAACTTGCATGAGGTGTCTATAAAAAGTCAAACTCATAGCAATAGAAAGTAAAATGCCTCTTGTCAGAGGCTGGGAGAAGGTGGAAATGGAGAGTTACAGGTCAATAGGTATAAAGTTTCAGTTATGTAAGATGAGTAAGTTCTACAGATCTGCTGTACAGATTAATACTATATATATATATATATATATATATATAGTTAATATATATATAATTAATACTATATTATATACTTTAAAAATCTGTTAAGATGGTAGATCTCATTTTAAGTGTGCTTACTACAATTCCAAAAAATCCTGAATATCTAAAAATCAGTCCTAAACAGAGTATAAACTGACTCTAGCACACCACTCAAAATACAGTTTTAACACCTAAAACAATAGATAATATATATACAACCTTAGCTGATACTGTCAAATCTACATCTAAAAATTAAATGTTGGAAAGTGCAAAAATTGTTTATTGATTACTTGTGGTTTTTTGGGTCTTGTCACCTGAGCATGTGAAAAACAAACTCTGTAATTTTTGTGTGCTAAGTTGGTTACATCCATCTTGTACTCTTGTATTTCACAGTGTGTTACACAGCACATAACTCCTCCTTACATCTGTTATATAGCACAATATTTAGCATCACTCAATTTCATAACATTACATGATGTCTGTTTACAAGTATACTTCTAAACTTTAATATATCATTGCTTAACAGTCTTAACATTTAGGATAACATGCCTTAAAAATTTATAAAATGCTTAAATTCAAATTCAGTGTCAAATTTCATTGCAATTAATAACTTCAATTCACCTATCTTCTTTCACTCCAATACTATAAATTCAAACAATCTAACTGAATAATGCAGTTCATTTTTTAAGCTTAGATTAGGGAACATTTTGTGGAGTCTATACTTCAACTTTCAAATTTTGCAAATTTACCGCAGGTTATTACTTTCTTTCCTGATGAATGGAATCATGGCAAAGGGGGCAAAACTCTTTGCTGTCAAATGATTTTCCCAGTGATGGTTTTATTGGGATTTATAAAGGGTGCCATTTTTTTAATAATAAAATGTATTCACTAGAGAATTCTAAAGTTGAAAGCAACATTCAGTGGCAAGTGTAAAGAGTTCCTATGTACCTCCTTTCCCTACACCCCCAATTTCCCTCGCTATTGACATCCTTCATTATGATGGTACATTCGTTACAACTGATAAGCTGATTTGATACATTTCACATGTTCTGAATAACTATTTTTGAACACTTGTTCAGAGAAACATCAAACTTACTGAGAGGGGATTTGAATATAAACTAAAAACTCGAGTGTTTCCTTATATCTTCAATGTAAGTTGAGGCAAGGATGTGCACTAGGATAATATGAATAAGTTAATTTCTCAAATGGTACAAAGACTCTCCTGACAAAAACATGGATAAATCATGATTGCCATATTTAAAATTAAATTCACTGACAAAGTCATGAAAAAGTCCATGTCTTGAGCCTGAGGATTCTCTATAATTTATACTGTTTGTTACCATACCCATGATATATTCCAGTTTTTACCCAAAAATATTTCTGTTAAATACTGCAAAATCAACTTAGCTCATTGTCCTTACACAATGTTACTATCTTAAAGGTTTTTTTTTTTTAAGATTTTATTTATTTATTTGACAGACAGAGATCACAAGTAGGCAGAGAGGCAGGCAGAGAGAGAGGAGGAAGCAGGCTCCCCGCTGAGCAGAGAGCCCGATGTGGGGCTCTACCCCACGACCCTGGGATCATGACCTGAGCTGAATGCAGAGGCTTTAACCCACTAAGCCACCCAGGTGCCCCTATCTTAAAGTTTTTAATTAAGTCAGGTGTTATAGCTAATTTTCATAGGAAAACCATATGTAGGGGTGCCTCTTCCTTCAGAACAATTCCTTGTCAGATTTATAATCATGAATTATTCTACTATTTAGAACACATAACTTCTGTTCTATTAAAAGAAAACTTGTATATATCAAAATCTGTAAAACAACCTGATGCCTATTTTATTCAGCAAATCTGTGACTTCCAGTTCTGCCCAAAATGAATTAAATGGCCTAAATTTACAGTATAAACTAAAAAGATAAGAATCTAAACAAAATATACGAAACAAAGGCTTTTAAAGACATTGAACACTGGGCTACAAAGCAAACATGAGAAACAAGAATCTGTCTCTGATTGTCCCTATTGATTTCCTTGAGAGAGTTTCCAGACTGAAGCACAGAATCTGGGGTGGGCCCAGAATGTTCCCTGAGATGAAGAAACATATCTGATAGACCAGGAAAACAAAGACACTAAATTTCACAGAGCAGAAAATCAAAGAGAAGATGGATAAACAGCAAAAACTCGGGAGATTTTCATGAAGATTCCAATTAGTATTAAGCAGAGTTTGCATGTGATTGGACTACCAGGGGGTAAGAGGAAAAAATACAACTGAAAGATTAGAGTAAATAAGAATAGACACTTAAAACACTGAGAATAAAACCTGTTAGCAGAAGCCAGACTGGACAGCCTCAAAATTCATAAAGACATTGGGTAGAGATTGAGAACAGTCTTGCATCAGATGTAGAAAATAATTATCTCTAGGCTAAATGTTATGCTGATACTGCCCAATAAATATTAAAAACAAGATCAAAGAATCAAAATTTATCCAAGTAATTTAACCACCACTCCAGAACAAAATTCAAATATAAGAACATAAAATGTTCAAACACTCAACAAGGAAAAATTCATGATGTCTGGCATCCAGTCAGAAATTAGCAGGCATAAGAAGTGAGGGAAAAAACTACACAGAGTGAGCAAAAAAACCCCAACCAATCAAAACTGACTCAGTGCTGACACAGATGATGGGATTAGCAGACCAGAACATTAAAATGGATATTATAAGTGCATTCTATGTGCTCAAAAAGGCAGAAGACTGAACGTGTTAAGTAAAACCTTGGAGGAATAAAAAATAAATAAACTGAATTTATGTTTAAAACTACAAAGGGATTAACAAGATGAGATAAAACTAGGACATCTGAGGGGAGATATGCACTTGATAGCAGATCATACACTGTAGAAGAAAATACTAGTGAACTAGAAGATACAGCAACACAAACAATTGCAGTACTCACTGTGGCAGCAGCACACATAATAAAACTGGAACAAGAAAGAAAAGATGAGCAGAGCCTCTGCACAAGGATGATAAGTAAATTTGTGAAGCATTCCATATTTTTAAAGACTCATAAATACAGGATAAGAAATGGTAGATGCCAGAGGGAAGTGAGCAGGGTGGGGGCGGGGGGATGGATGAAACAGGTGAAGGAGATTAAGATGTAAAACAAACACAGAGTTATAAACTAGTCATGGGGGTGAAAAGTACAGCATAGGGAATAGAATCAATAACATTGTAATAACATTGTATGGTGACAGATGGTAAACTGCACTTATTATGGTGAATGCTACGTAATGTATAG